>NC_136607.1:5504285-6741785 GCF_910589615.1 Taurulus bubalis
GGAAATTGTACATGGTTGAAAACAACAGGTTAAGGGATTGCAGGGTCACAATAACAACTGTTTCCACGAACTGGGGGGGGTGAGCCGCCGATCACATTGCTGGGAAAAGCCGTTAGTAAGTGATCAGGCATTGGTTAAGGTTGACAGAAGGAAAGCCGTTGGTTCTAGCACAAGAAGGAAGGAGGGTTTGGTGACGTGCAATTGAGTATAAACTAGGTGTTTGTGAGAGCATCGAAAGTTGGGGCATTGGAATTGAGGGGAACCTATACTCTTTTATTCTGTTGCCAGCCGGAACCAACCGTTTTGTTCATAAACTTGCTGTTTGAATAAACTGAGGTGGTAAAAAGGTGCAGCTCAGCATGAAAACAACGGCAGTGGAAAGTCAATTAGGAATCCCTTTTCATGGTGGATACGCAAATGAAACGTGATTAGAGGTAGTTAAGTAGTATCAAATATTGAGAAAGACCCCTTACGGGTCAGACAAACGCAGGACTCTCAACCTCGTTGGTCGAGAGTTTTCTGATCCTAACTAAATGAGTTTGTCGCCTAAACCTAACATTAGTTTTTGTTGCGCAATGTCATCCAGACTGACGTGGAAAAAAAATGGTCCAGGCACGAAAGACGCTTATGCAGCGCTCGCACCAAACGCGTTGTGAATATTCGCTTTACTCGCGTGAGTTTACTCGCTCGACTATATGTGGTAATTTTGCTCCATTCGCTCCGGAAAAGGGCTGTGGCTTATCTTCATAAAAACAGTTACTATTTCCGCCAATCACCATTGAAATAACCACTAGTTCTGCTTTATACTTGTTGTGGAAATTCCACAAACGTCGGACCATCAGACGCCCTCGTGTCTGGGTTCATAATATTTTCCGTAGTGATGCCGGGCAGAGCCTCTCAACGCTGACTGGCTTACGCCACGTGAATTTTTCGAGTTGAAATATTTTAACTGACGCAAAATTAATTGCGTCATTCGCGCCGCCTGGCGAAAATTTGCGTCATTCGCATCTGTGCATTGACTTTGCACGTAAACTACTCGCGCGAACAATTCACAACGCGTTTGCCGTGAACGCAGCATTAGACTGTGTTGGTTATTTAGCTCCTCCCCTTCCCATGCTGAATTTGGATGGACTTTTATTCGATCGCAGCAGTGCATAAATACGGATGGTGATAATGTCCATCCCAGTGCTGATTCCCTGGCTTCCTGTTATCATCTACTGCTCAGTAATATTGAATGATTGTGAATGTGAGGCGGCTCACAGAGCTCGAGGGATTACGCATCTCTTTTGATTCCAAAGTCACTCTGGCCTTTGGCTGATTGAGTCTCTGTGATGATGTAATTGTGGATTGTTGAAGGATGAGTGTTGAATTTCTTAGCAAGACAGCAAGTTTCAACACTGGGCTCACCCTCTTAGCCCAGAGCATTATGGCAGGATTATTTATTTTTGCATTTTCGTTGTTTACTATCAACTATGACTTTATAAATGTGTTGTGTAAGTGTCACGTATGCGGAAGCTCTCATGGCGTTTATTTTGTGTCCTCCTCTCCATTGCATCATAATTGTTCCCGTGATTGCTCAAGGACATTCCTGAAAGTCGCCTTGAAGACGAAGTCTTTTGCTCAATTTAATTAGTGGTTCCTGGTTTAATCCTGTAGCACTAAACCACAGGAATTATCCGCCAGGGGTGCCAAATGGCTTTTGTCCCCGTTTCAACCAGCAGAGCAGTGCCAGAGTGAAGATGAGGACAACGTTGGGGAAACTTTGACTAGCAGGGGTGTTAAACAAACCGTAACTTGCACCAGTCGCTGTTTAATCTCCGTTCAAAATTTCCCTCTTTGATGTTACATTTGTTCCAAAAGAGTGATGATGTAATCCGAGTTAAGATTTCGCAGCACGCATCCGAAGCTGGAATGTGTATCCGACGTCTGACATCCCGAAAGTAATATAATGTGCACTGGCGGCTGTTGTCTTCTCTGTTTGACAGAAGTTATGGACAAGCGCAAACGCTCCGAGTGATGTTTCGAAAGTGACGGACAAACGAGAGGCATGATGGACGACGAGCTCGGAGGACGGCGCGGACAAACTCAAGACGACTGCGGGGACCGACAGCTGGAAACGGCGCCAGTGGCGGCAAAAAAAAAAGAAAAACGACAGCAGGGCATCAGCCCTCGACGAACGGCACACCAGACGGATGGAAACACCTGCGAGAGGTGGCACAGCGCGGCCGTTAATAAGTAATATTTGGTATGAAATAAGAGAGGAGCACACAGAAAAGTCAGTAGACACACCGAGCGGATTGCATTCACGTTTGATCTAATTTGCTGTTCGGCCGGCACGCTCGACCCAACTGTAATCAATTTGACTAATGGAGCAATCTATTCGCCTGGAGCAGTGGACATTCATTGTGTAAAACAGCCTATTGACGCCTGCATTTGGAGGCGAATACAGACTATTTATATTGTAATCATTGAAGTCTATGTTTCAGGCTCTAGGCAAAGCAAAATACCAAAAAAGAAAGTTTCATGGAAATCACAGAAAATGTTGGGTTATGATGCATTTTCATCCCCAGACTTGGCAATTATAAAGTGTGAGGCAACAAACAAACACGCTGTGCCTTTGTGCGGTCCTGCAGGACATTTTGCTTGTTTCGGTAATGTCTGTCTCGTTTAGTTTTGCATCTGGCATTCACATCTTTGAAGCGTTCTGACTGGAAAAGAATGTGCGGCCGCCGTGCGAAGCCGCAAGCAGCCAACTAACTATAATGCCGTCTCGCAACACGGTAACTGATATCAAGGCAAAGTCAAAATACGTGTCAAGGACAATCTCTCCACTGGCGGTTCTCGTCTGCTGTCTGGAACGTTTGAAAGGGGTTTGGAAGACGGAGGGAATCAACAGGTGTGATATGGAGATTGCTTGTAGTGACGAGATGTTGAGGACAGCCGCATGCAGCATCCATCTCATCTGATTGAGGGCAAACTGTCAAGTCCAAGATACATTTTCCAAATGGAAGGCTCTGTAGTCCTAGGATTCAATCACTCTTATTGAAACCTGTGAATACTGAACAGTTCTCTATGACAATGTATTTCCGCTATGCGATACAGATCTTTTTTTACTCTTTTTTTTTTTACAATCAGAGAGAACAAAATATTGATTGAGTACACAAGTGTATCTGTACAGAAATTGTCATTCATCAAAGTTTCTTTTTCACTTGTGACCTTAGTGTGGACTTCAACCGAGAACTCTATCACTCCCTTGTTCAGAGATTGTGAAATAGGTGTATCCAGTATTTCACAAGAAAAAGACGAGGCCTCTAATTCAATCCTCTTTCTTTTTTTCCCATAATTACAGTGTGACAGTCATAAATTGCATGTAAGTAGTGGGCGTAGTCACCCATTGGTTCGTGGGCTGGTGTTTTGAAGCCTGTTCTGCCGGCGCCATCTTGTTTTTTTCAGACGAATCCCAATCACACTTTTCCTTTTTACTGTTGGCATATGGAGCAGCTGCCTTTAAAAAGCGGTAAAATGGGGAATTAACTCCCAGACTGGACGACGCTGTTGTAGAACCCGTCAATCACGAGATAGCCCCGCCCTGAAGCTTAGCCTGCTTTATGGTCCGTGGGTCTCTTGGTACCCCCTTGGTACCGAGCCTCACAGAAAGAAAGAATGAAAAAAAATGTCAGAAGATGTTTTATTTTGAAAAATGACCGGATACATCAGTCTGTGTGTCTGAACGTGATACGCTACCCCAAAAACAAGCAGAGAAACGGGCTCAAGGCTCCCACTAATTCGGCGTAATGGTTTTTAAGCACTTTATTATTGTCTTTATGCCGGTCGTATCATTTTATTACGTCATATTTATCGGCCACACCGTGAAGGCCGGTCCGTGAAAATATTGTTTGACACGAAACCGTGGTGCAAAAAACTGACTCTTAAACTGGACCATCATTTACTAAATGAACATCATGCTTTATAATGTTTACTGAGTTAATAAATTAACTGAGAAGTAGGGTAATTTTCTCATATATATATATACACACACACATCACCTCCTAATGGCCATTAGAAAGAAAATGCATGTTTTGCAAAACAAAAATAAAATGATGTTTTCTGAAACGTAATGTTTAATTATCCAAATCAAGCGTTATCTAATGCTAACTTTTTGTGAATGTAGGAGAAATCTACTGACGCTGATGGACAAATAAACCTAAATGTGTATTCTGGAGTTTTATTTTCCTCTAGTCTGAAAGAACAAAGACATGTTAAATTAGCTAAATTAGTTCAAAATCTCCAAATTGGTCAGTGGATGAAAAACAATGTTGTCGCCTGAGGTGTCTTGTCTTAAATAGTGAGGTTTGTCTGCGAAGAGAAAAAAGCTTTCAAGACTCCAAGGTCTCAAGGTTTGAGAAATTAGTGCAACAAAAAAAAAAGTAATTTTGTGGGTGAGGTGTTCCTCAAAGTGTTCTGTTTGTACAGGAGAAACAGCAGTCAGTCCTCCCTTTGTGTTATTGTGTGACAGTGCTATAATTAAACAAACACATTTGCCAGTTTTACTGCTGTAATTACTGAGGAAGCGTGAGAATGCCCACCAAACCCCACTGGCACTGTAGGTATTCACAAGTAATTCAATTTGCTTTTTTCATTTGATTTGTGGCGTTTGCGTTTCTCCGTTGGAGGGGGTGGTGCAAGAAACTTATAATTTAAAATTGATGTTGTGAAAATTATAGGCATAAAATGCTTTTTTCTTTTCTTTCTATGTTCTTATTTGTAGTTATTTGTTTTGATTGTATAGCTTTTATGATGATTTGTCATCACAAAAGCTCTAAAGTGTCTTTGAGTACAATGAAAAGCGCTATACAAATCAAATGCATTATTATTATTATCGAGTCATACGATAGACAGTAATTTCTAGAACAACAAAGGCACACAGAAAAGCCCAGAGACTGGAGAGGCTCATTGTGCATCACTGTGAGCAAGAAATAGTCAATAATGGTTTTATAGCACTTCTTCACAAAGCCTAATCAGGTTGTTGAGACATCCTTGTGTTAATACAATCAGAGCTTGGCACTTAGAATAATATTGCTGTTTGGATGAAACGTGGTTACAAGTGTTCATTGGCTTTAAAGAGGCTTCTGCGTGTCTCACCCAATAAGAACGAGGCGTCTATTTTAACTGTGCCGGTTAAAAGGGCTTACCTGCTGGCATAGTTCAACCGCTGGGAGCTAAGTCCGTCTCCAGTGGTGATCCATGATAATCACAGCCGGCCCGTGATCCCAATCCGAATGAGGCGGATGAAAAAAGAAGCTGTGTCATCAGAGGCTGACAGAAGGGAGACGCATAGTCAGTTTTCTTTCGATGCTTCTCTTGGAAATATCAAGCAAACAGAAGGGAAAATAGAAATAGAAGGCTCCATCTTTTCATTTTGTACATCCAATTTCTTAAATAGTTTGAAAATAACCTTTGGCGGTTTCATTTCTATGCCAGTGAGCACCAGCACTCTCCCAAAATAGCCCCATTTTTTCAAAGGGTTCGGATCAACAAAGTCACATTGATTTTGAAAGTATTTGTGTATGCAAAACGCTCAAAATGAGCTGCGGGGAATACCAATCAGTTTAAAGAATCCGTGTTACTTCTTCTCGCGGAGAGGAGAGTCCGACCGATGACTGAACGGCTTCTGGTTTCGGTGTCTCATAAACAAAGTCATGTGAAGATCCTGCAAGTTAGTGAAATGGACACGTGATGCTTTGCGGTTCTTTATTAATACACTGCATACATTGCTGCCATGCTCATATATGATTTACGTAGGAAAAATAGATGACGAGGCAGTGAGAGACCAAAACGATTTGCAAGCTAAGATTATTTCATCGTACATGAATTCTTAAAATGTCGCATTATTTAATGTGAACCCTCTCCAAGTTATCGTTTCTACATGACACAGAAATGCACAAAACATGAAAAAAAAACATTGAATATCTTCTACAAATAAATTTAAATGTGACATTCAAAATATAACTTAAAAAGTAAGCCAATATAAAAAAAAAAAAACATAATTTCTAATCTGAACATAAACAATGTAGTCCCGTATAAGAAAACTTGCCTGAATAACAAATATGCGTAAACATTCCTGCAACCATAATCACAGGACACACAAATATATGTTTGATTTTTACAATATAAATCTGTAATCTGTGTATCATTTCCCCACATTTTAGTAATATAAACGTATACATGTGAGTCCGCAAAGTTTTTACCTGCATCAGGTGATGGCAGGAGAGCCATTTGACCTCCGTCAAAAATGCGTCGGACATCAAACGCTCCAAAAAAGTGCGTCACAATGCCAACATGTGCCACGAGGAACGGCGCTCGATTAGGATTTCATCGAAGGTGCGTCATCAAGGACACAGTAAAACCAGCCATTATAACAAGGTCATCAATTCTGGATGAATACGCCTCGGAATCACTGAGAATAAGAACCACTTACTGGTAGGTTATTGCCCTTGGGATAACAAGAACACAGATGTTTTTCAAAACTAAATCTCTCGGGTAAATGTCTAATTAAAGTGAAATAGGGGTTAAGAGAGATTCTGCTGTACTATAAAGCCGATACAACAGAAGAAAAGTCATTCTCTCCCCTGGTGCTATTATTCCACACTCTACTGGGAGGCATTCAGTGAAGTAATTAACTTCGCTGACATGTTGTGAAATTCTCGCCTCTCCGACTGAATGCTGCATGTGCAGATGGACTGATTGAAAAACTTCCATTTAGGTTTCAATCTTTAAATTATTCAGGCCGCCCATATTACTGCGGAAATATTGATGATAATCGCACTCATTTTACACTTGGCAGGAGATAATAGAATAACTTATTCTCAGCAACAAGCGCTAATTGCCATCCTCGTTCTTTCTGCCACGCCAAATGAAATACCTGCTTGTAGTCCACTTGAAGACGGATAAACACAAAAATAATTACCTCGCGCAAGGTTGTATGAAACATAAACACCTCCGTCACAGCGGGAAAACACAATGTGAAAATGTCATCTAATCATGTGTACCTTTCATTTGCAATGTCTTTGCTGAAGCGATCTCTCAAGTCTAGTCCCATGCGTCCCACAATGTGGTCACTGAGAAACAGTGTTGCTCCAGGCTGGTGGGCGGGGCTTGACTGTTTTCAACATGGCGGCCGGGTCACATGCTTTCTCATGCCACTGTCGCTAAACAGTTCGCTAAAACATTTTTCTGAAAACATTCAAGGCGAGAAATAGGAATCAACGCCGCCGAGTTTGATGGGAGTTCACGGGCTTCTCCAGCAGTGATTGACAGCTGCGTTGGAGAATCCTGCTTTTCTTTGGCCGCGGTGGAGTCTTTTAAACGCATTTAGGAGCACTAAAAAGGATTTTTTTCACAAATGATACGTCTCCGTCAGGATATAGTGACCGTTTGAGCAAATATGACAGAAGTTATTTTAATGAAAGTTACCAGCTGCAGTTTTAAGATAACGGAACAAAGCTACATTCTAGGAGACACCGACTCATTAAATAATTAACCGCATAGACTGTATATAAGCAGTGGACGTCGTTATCGTGACGTCACCTGCTGGTTTGCGGACTGCCGTTTGGAAGCCTTCGAGTTCGAAGAATTTGTTGCCGCCATCTTGGATTACGGCCGTCGCCATGTTGCAAGTGACCATATTTGGAATGTGGAGGAGCGGCGTAGAGACGCAGTATACGTCTCTGGTAGCGGCAGCGACCTGTCAATCACAGTCAGCCCGCCCTAAAGCATCCCCTGCTTTATGATCTATTTGACTCTAAATGGACCATCATTTACCAAAGGAACATCATGCTGCATTGAAGAAGACTTGAATCTAGAGATTGAGACCATAAAAGCAGGTTTACATTTTTACTGAGGTGATAAATCAAGTGAGAAGTAGTCATTTTCTTATCGAGTGCCGTACGATCGGATGTATTTTTGCAACCGGAGGAGTCGCCCCCTGCTGGTCAGTAGAGAGAATGCAAGTTTTAAGACTCTTTCTCATTGGCGTCACTCCGCAGAACCATAGGTTGCCGCCTGGGTAACCATCATATTTTAAAAACATTGTTGTAATTATACACATGATAATATTGTGTAAAAAAAATCCAGCGCCTGTTGATTTCAATCACGCTTTTGTGCAGTTATGGTTTCAGATTCTCTCAGCAGCTTCCCACACAAACTGAACATGTCCTACTGCTGCTGCGTTACATTATTCAATTGGAAAAAACAAACAAGCGGTGGCTTTTTCTTGCTAGGCAGTCACAGGTATCGTAGTGTTTTGTTCTGTCATTCAAACCCATCTACAAAACAAGGCAACAGTCTTTTGCAACAGCAGATCTACAGATGTCCTTGATAAAATGACACGCGTTTGTTTGGCTGCACTGTAAACAGACACATCAGTCGCACATGGCTGCCACAGCAACCACATCACCCAGGAATGACATATTATAGATCACGACTCCAACTGTCATCGTTTGGCATAATTGGGAGGTAATTGGAAGTTAACGCTAACCGAGAGCGACCTCAAACCATCAGCACTCGAAACATTTGTGTCGAAGGTCAACGCACACGCAAACCGTATATAGCACCGCGCCGCCATCCACCTCCTCTATGCAAAGCCGATATAGAGCTGTCACTGTGTGTCACTTCTTGTATAAAGAGCGTGAAAGAGAAAAGAAAGAAAAAAAACAATCACAGGATGAGATAAACATCTCCACTGAAAAACTCCCCTTCAAAAACAACTCAGTCACTAGTGGGTTTGACAGCTACAGATTGAGCTGAAAACAAAAAGCCTGAATGTCAGTTGATAAATTCACTCCGTGTACAAGTGGAAAACTAAAAAATGTTACCTGTCAGGGTGGATTGCTGTTTTTTTGTCATTGGAATGCCACGATTCTTTCGCCTTTGAAATAAGCTGTTGCTCGCACGCGCTCATTACTGCTTCCTTTGTTTGCTCTCAGCAAAAAAAAAAAATCTACTCCACCGACATGAAATATGTGTTTGTCCCATACCTGTAATCTCTGATGTGGAAGGGGTATACAAAAATAAAGTCGAAATAAATAGTATTGCAGCGGATGAAAAAAAAAAAGATGACTGTGACATTACCTTTGATAATTTTTCTTGGAGAGCGGGGTTGTTTGCGGCTGTTATACCATTAGTTTAATTGGAGGCTGGTTGAGATGTAACACTTGTGTGTTTATCAGTCAATGAAGCCAGCTGCCCGTTTAAAAGGTGGCAGAATCATCTCTCTGGTTTACATCGTGTGAAACTATGATCAGTGATCAAACTATTTCTGACAAGAGGCAAAGGTTTGCAGCTGGTATCTTAGATCTGATAAATTCAATAAAATAGGAACATGAATAATTACTACTTCCTATAATGCGTATATTTTGGCAAAGGACGTATTGATTCAAGTCCGATTTTTGTGCATAAGTAGTTCAATATAATTCAAAAGGACAGAACCATAAACTATGGAATGAGATCATCATGTTTGTATTTATTCTTTTTAAAGGGAAACTACTTGAATTTAAGGGTCAACATACGTAACAGAAGTATTACCTAGTAAGTCATGGAAAAAGCAGTATTTAAGCCAAGTGTGCATTCTGATGGAAAAATCCTTTGTAATAACCTCGTATGCCAACAATAATCGATGTGTGGAGGCCCGTAAAAACTATTTTCGCAATCAGCTTATATCGTGCAGGAATACAGAAAATCTGCATGCGACTATTTCCCGTGTCAACGTTAGCTCACCAAGTTCTGTGAGCAGCACACAACATCAGCGACTGCATACTCGCCGTAAAAGTCGGGTTATACGCCACTACTACCTCCGGTCAGTGTCCCGCTGTAGCAAGCTAGGAGCAGCGCTAGTTAGCGCTGCTACTAGCTCCCCACTCCTGCTGCTAGCTCCCCGCTGCTGCTGCTACTGTCCGAGTCCCCTCTGCCCAAGTCGGGTGTAGAGCCGGGGCTGGTCCCTACCTTTGGTGGTTGTCGGGGAGCTAGCGGGAGTTAGCGGAGAGCTAACGTAAGTTAGCACGAAACTAGCATGAGCGCCAGCTGGCTACAGCGGTGTACAAATGGGGACAATGACCGAAGGTAGTAGCGGCGTATAACCCGACTTTTACGGTAAGCATCGAGCGTATCCCAGGTGCTGAGCCCAGAAATCCGAAACACCAACAGACCTAAAAATGATGACACTCGGTGGGTTGTAAGGTCAATTAGATGTTTCTTTTTTAGCAGCTCAAGCTTTCTTTAACAGTTGTTGTTGTGGGGTTTTCTTTTCCACTTAGACTACTCTGGCTCATTATCAGCAGCTTATTTGCATTTCACTTTGGCCAATATCCTCTTCTTGCTGCAGATAAGACAAATTTTGGATTGTGTCGGGAATGAAAAAAAGCTGGCACATTACTGTGAAAGCAAATCTGCATTATTTCTTGTGAAAATCGGCGGAGTGCGAGAAGCATTTATCTTCAAACAGAGTATTTAAAAAAAAAAAAATAATACTTGAATCACATTTTTTTTTAAATAGAGAATCCAGACTGGGAAAGTGTTTCAGTACGTTTACATTCACTCATGAAAACACCAGTTTACTCACTAATTAAGGCGAGTTCAGAGCTTAGCAAGCCAACAGGAGCGCCATATGGTTTTACACATTTATTTTCCTGGATAGGGTTCAAACTTCGGGAGTCACTTCTCGGCATTAGCAAATATTTCACCCGCTGCTTAATGGCCATAATAAAAGAGTGCTTGCTTTAAAGCTAATCCCCTTAAGTACACACAATAACTGAAAAGGAAGCCGTATAACAATCAGGTTTATGAGCCCTCGCTGGTGTTTGAACAGGATTCTGTTGTGATGTATTATTCTGGTGTGTCTACTTCTTATACAGCCAGTAGTGTGTGTACGTATACATTTTCTTCTCGAAGGTTTCATGATCGAATCCTCCAGATCACTCAATTTACGGCGTGCAGTAGTTCCTACTATGTTTCCACTATTCAGGTTTTGGCCCCAAAAGTCAAAAACAGGGTATTATTTCTTGAAAAGAATTATATATATAGAGAATTAAAAAAAAAGAAAAGTAAAATCTTGCTGACTGCAAGCCCCCGGAGCCGCGCATGGAGTTTGATCATTCACGGACCTGGGGTACAATATGTGTACACGAGAAAATGAAAATGTCCTACAGAAGTGAAACATTGATTTGCAGTAAATGTAGCCTCTATGAGTGAATTTCAATTATAGGAACGATACCCCACAATGCTCCGGTACGCCGTGGAGCTCTGAGTTAATTATTTGGTTGACTAATGCGAAGGCCTTGAGCTAGTGCAGCGAGCCGAACCCAATTTTCCTTTCTCTTCCATTGTTCGTGAAGGAAAGAGCGTGAAGCAGAAGCATGGTTCTCTCAGCAGGTCGGTGGTGGCCGGTTCGGGTCCTGGAAAGTCGGCGGTTTCATCCCCGCGGCACGAACGGGAACAATCAGAATCTACATTGGGAAGTCGGGCTTGGCGAGATCAATGGATTGAAATGGTGCGTCCAACTTCCAAAATGAAGATACTGTATGACAACAGACTAAACTCTTTGCTAATGGGCGTGGCCAGTGACACCAGAAAGTGGCCTTTTCAACAACAAAATAATATAATTTGAAAAGCCTTTGGTCAAGAACATGCACAGCAGAGCATGAAGCCATCCCTCAACATCTGGCCACTTTTCAATCAGGCTTCTTTCCATCGACAAGAGTTGTCATCACAGATATATTGGAGTGAATCCACTGAGCATATGGTTTCCACTGAAATGTGTTAATTTGGGTAAACTTGGCTGATGTGCACTTGAATAAAACTGTGTTCATTTATTACAATTTCTCTCTTAATTACCACATCAGCATTTTGTAATAAGACAGCATTACTCCGCAGTACCTGCTGTTGACCCGCCCTCAAACAAGGCAGTTAACCACTTCACTGGTGCCACTTAACGGCACCACTGTTCACAACTGTGCGAGTACACAGCAGGTGCTGCAGGGAGTCATTGAGGGAATTGATCCTCGGTCAATTAAAGTCAAAATAAAAGCTAATTTCCCTTCGTGTCCATAAAAAAATAAAAGGGCAAACCCTACAAGCCGACTCAACCCTCTTTAATTAGCAAACGTGATTAGAGTTCATGAAGGAAAGTAAAGCTTTTAATCAAAACCGAGTAGATCGTTATATAACAGAAATTCACAGTATTTCAAGAGCAAGAAAAGCAGATAATGATCTCTGTTGGGAGAATCTTTTAGAAACAGTTTTACGCTCAGGCAAAAATATGAACTGTTCTGCAAAATAGGGTTTTTAATATTCTATTTATCTTTCTTATTTATTGGCATTTCATCCACAGCGCTTGTTTGACTCAAAAAAGGTGATGGATGACGTCTATAAACTTAATCATCCTCAGCGCAAAACCCGTCACTTGATGAGGACCGAGATCGTTTTTTTTCTTCCTTCCCCTTGTGTGGCCACTGAGTCATCCCTGGATGATGAATGCATATTATTAAACCACACACACACAGAACGTGGTGAAGCCATCAGCGCGGTGAAAAGCTTTGATAGCAACAGATTGGCAGAGTCCTCTCAGAAGAAAATGCCAAGAGCGAGATGGCGACGGGTCACAAAGCAAACTTTTAAAGCTTTGCATGAGGGTAAAGGTGATGTTGTGTTCCTGTCACTTCTACCCAGACCGGTATTGTTGAAAACCATTATTTTCCGAGTGAAGTTTATCAAAAGAGAGCAAGCGGCAAGACTCCCCTGAAAAGCAACTTGGTCGATTCAGACGCGAAGCTCACTTTCTGCCACATGCACTTTTTGTCGCCGTGTGCTGCCAGTCAATAAGTGAGAGGACACACCGGGTGAGATGAGCCGAAGGCCGGCGCTGTCAGAACAGCACGGTGTCTGGTTCTGGCTCAGCAGAGCAGCTGCTTTGATGCCCCAGGAGCAGAGAGAGCTGAGTGCAATTTGTCTGTGCCGTGGTGGAGCGCTGCATTCTGGGTAGGCTGCAGCGCGGCGCGGGCTTCAGTGGATTCAGCGAAGGAGGCAGGTCTGTGGGTAAAGAGAAACTGAAATTAATCTTGGGATGTTTTTACCGCAGATGTTATTATACATGTCCACAGCTTGTGGGTTTTGTGCCCTGGAACCTGAACTCTCTGAGATATTAAACAATCATAGGTTATGGGTTAAATATTTAATGCTGGTTTGCGACTGCAAATGTGCCATCGAGGGAAAACCTGTCTGACCTTTTCTCCTAATTTGTTCTTGAAACGCAGTTACAAATGTCACCTGGGTCAGATCAGAAATTGCTACGTGTTGCAGTTAAGGCCTGTTAAATGCTGCTGCTTAATATGCGCGCCACACTGCTCCTGCACGCCACATTAAGTCTGCACAACAACAACAGAGATATCAAGATAAGCAAGCCCATTGGTTTGAATACACATTTGAGCCAGTAGGTAACACCAGGCTATGTATAAATCATACCAAATGGAATAGTAAAGACAGAATATGTTAACTATAGATTTTCATGCATGTTGTAAAGCAAATGTTTTATAAATTAATTTTGTAAATACAGTCAATGTTTCTGCTCGTGGTACATCAAAATCTTTTTTTAAATACTTTTTTAAGAAAATGTTTTGTGTGTCTGAAAGGTGCTGGAAACATGTACTTTTACGCTAAGCCAGTTAATTGGTCTTATCAAATCTTTTTTTAATCACTGATATCAGTGATTAAAGTCAGTGTATATTCTTAAAAAATAGTAGTGTATGTGTAAATTAGTGTATTTATATTGCACTTATCACAGGCAAAGGTCACAAAGTGCCATACAGGGGTATAACAAAAACAAATTGTATACAATAAAATACACAATAAAAGAAGGCGCAGTAAAATACACAATAAAAACAATAAAAAAATCATTAGAACAAGGTGGGGTACACACAATTTTTAGCGTCGCCAATTAAAACGCAGCTGCGTGTTTTTAGACCGTGGGAGGAAAGCTGGAGGACCGCCGTAAACCCGCGAGGGTGCAGCATGCACACACTCCACATGACGACCTGTTGGGTTCGAACCCAGAACCCTCTGAACGCCGACACCAGAGCTCCAGGCTGACATTCCATCCTTTGCCCTGTTCACAGTGGGCACATCTACAAGCCCAGCAGAGGCTTTTTCTTTCTTTAAAGTCATGTTTACCCGCCACCGTAGCAATGCTGGTATTATTTTCACCTTGTTAGTCGGTGTGTGTGTGTGAGTCATCGAGTCAAAATGTTGCCCTGGAGACACGTGCTGTAGCAGGAACAATCACAGAGGCAGTTTGGAGTACTTTACCAGGTGTTCTTTTTTCTCTTCTGCCTTTGGAGAGATTTTGTCAAAGCGATAGCGTTCAAGATGCAGTCACCAAACTTTGCAGGTGTGCAATCCAGATCAAAAGGAAAGCCGATCATGATAAAGCTGATTCTGAGTGCAAAGATGGCCGTGGTCGGCGGGGGGGTTCGTTTCACCACGACACTGTCTACTGTATTGATTTGTGATTCTAAAAACAGACGAATGTTCTAGTTTTGTGCCGGAACATGAACTGCTTTTTTTGTCAACAAGGAAAGAAAAACACTCACCGTCATGGTCTCCAGGCTGCGAGCAGAAATCAGCAGCATCCCACTCATAGTTCTCATCAACTGAGGCCTTTCTCCTGGAAAGTTTACAAAACACCACTTAGTGTACACACAGTGTTCAATTCAGCCATTGACACACTCATCAATGTTTAGCGATGGCAAAGAACTCGCACAAAGAATTGTACATGAAGGCAGACATTAATATATGTGCAGATGTCTTGACGCGTGATGCTTTATGCAATCCATCCACGCTTGTTGAGCCATTCAGAAATATTAATTGCTTTTTATATTGTTTTGACAATTTCTCAACAGTAACTTCAACATAACTTGACCCTGACTCATAATGTAAAAAGAATAAATAAAAGAATAAGGCTGTTATGAAACTGGCTTGGAAATCAGGTGAAATTCACTGGATATGTGAAAGATAATCAGAATCTGAAAACATACTGAACTTTCTGTATTTCCTTCTATAAATTATATTATTATATAGTGTATATTAAGCTCACCATGAAAGCCTTATAACGACCACAAGGGATCTTCCAGCACTACAAGTGTTAACTCTCACATTTTCTTCCATTAAGCATAATTCCCCTCATTCATTCGGTCCCCAATACCTTTGGCTTGCTTCCATTTGGTGAATGTGCTTGTCCCCTGTGTTCCCCTGGCCCTCCTCTACGATCTCAGGTGAGCAGGTGAGAGTCGGGGAAAGGTGACACAGGGACAGGCGTCTGTTGGCGGGCTCCATGCTGCCTCGCCCGCTGCTGGCGTAACTGCTGTAGCTGCTCCCGGACTCTGGCACCTCGTAGCCCCCCGCCTCGTGGTAATAGTCGCCGGGCGGTAAGCATCTGGAAGCCTCCTTCATGGCCTCCAAAGAATCTTCTGCCTGTTTCATGGCCTCCCGGTAGTCTACTGGCCATTTGGCGGCATTGGGAAAGATGGACGCCTCTCTTCTTGGCTCGCAGTGGCAAGGCACGTCAGCTTTTGGTATGGGCCTCTCTGGTCTGCTCCTTAGAGATAAAGCATCCACAGCAGGAGGTGACCGGGAGGCAGCTTGGGTAGCAGAAGGAGAATCGGCTGGAGATTTGGAGATCTTCCTGGTCAGAGAGCGCTGGGGATCCCAGAACAGCGTGTCTGGATGACGTGTCGACGCTTTAGAGCAGTTCTCTTGGCTGAGAGAGTCTATCCACGCATTAGGAGGCAGGAAACTGCTCTCTTTCCGTCTCCGTGAGTCAAGGCTCCGGCTTCGCTGCTTAGCGTCCCAGAGTTTGGAGCCGTGGGTCACGGCTCTCCGGGATTCTGGTCCTGGAGTTCGCGGAGCAGGACTGCTGCAGTGAAGGCTTGTGCTCCTGCTCGCGTCCCCACGGTGACCTCTGCGAGTCAGCGAGCGGCCGTGTTGCACATGCGAGGCGATTCTGTCGTGCAGCATGGGCTCCGCGGGCCGTACGGCGCACGCCTCCCACTCTGGCCCATCCACGCTCATCTCGACACACACGTCTTCGTCAGTGGGCCGAGGGAACGCTACCTCCGCTTTTGCAGAGTCTGGCTCTCCATCGGCAGCCCAATTAGATCCCTCGGCGTATTTACCGCTATGGAAAGACAGCGTTGAAAGGCTGCCATGACTAAGATTGTTCTGTCTCCGTGCCCCAGAGCGTGAATCATTCGTTTGCATTACTAAGACTGTGGATTGTGGTGAATTATCATAGCCCTCTGGTGCTGCTGCTACCCTTTCATGTCTCTGGTGCTTTGAGGAGAGATGTGGGGGAGTTAATCTGCCTTTGGAAAAGCTGCCTTCCTCCTGAGATAGGAGGGGGGTCTGTTCGCTGAAGGATGGGGCAGGGTGAAGGTCGCCGGACTTAAAACAAGAGGAACTCGCGGTTGAGAAAGGGCTCGGTGACAGGCCAAAGCTCTCCCTGTTGCCCTGGGGGTATCTGTGGGGCAGCGTGCTGCTTTTATATTCCCACACTAGCTCATTGCCACCAACCTCGCCGCTCTCCAGGTCTGAGCGCTCCCTCTTCATCTCTCTCATGGAGCCCCTCTCCAGAGTGTACCTCTGGAGCTCCCTCTCCAGCTCCCCCCTCTCCTGAGCCAGCTTCAGGCAGTGGCTCAGGTTTCCTCTCTCGCGCTCGTGCTCCATCTGGAGAACCAGGGCGCTGGCGGTCCTGGATGGCTGACCGAGGCCGGACCGGATGTGTGGGAGCACTGGAAACGTGGGAGTTATCCTTTTGTCTTGATGAGGAATGGTGGCCAAACTACTGTTTGAGGCCAGGCTGCTGAAGTCGGGAAAGCCATCATAGCTCGCCTTCTGATCCGAGATGTAAGGGCCGTGATGGGACAAGCCTTTGGCCCCGGGAAGACTTTGCCTTGTGGAATCGGCCTCTACACATTCGCCAGGTAGGAGATCAACAGAGAGCACGAACGCTGGCTGCGTCCTGTTTTCCCTCTCCGAGTGCACCGACACAGACCTTCGGACTCGAGCTCGGTCGTGAACACTCTGTGCGTCGCGGCCGTACGGGAGGAGCGCGAAGCGCCCATCCGGGCCTCTGGAGATCATCTCGATCGGGGAAGGAATGGGAGAAGAAGTTGTCCTCTTGAGGCGGCCTCTGCCATAGGCGGACGGGAGTTGCTTTCGCCGATGGTTCTGACTCTCGGCGCTGAAGGAGGAACAGTCTGTCTGCGAGGACGAGGAGGTGGTGGTAGAGCAAGTGGTGGGATAGAGGACGCTGGCTGGAAGTAGGCTCGTCTTCAACACACTGTCTGGACTGCCAGGGCCGGAAGTCTTTCTGCGAGCGAGAGAAAGGAGGGGGAGGGAGGGGTGAAAGAAGAAGATTGTAAGAAGAATTTGAAGAAAGAAAAAAACGGAGGTGTAAGTGGGAGAGAAATAGAAGCAGAGGACATAAGATTGAGTGAGAGTGAAAGAGGGGGCGGGAGAGATGTAGACTGAGAGAGACTAAAACAGCAGCGGCGACAGCAATAGATGAGGAAGAAAAAGAAGATCTGGAATGGAAAATAACATAAGTGCTGGCATTCTCGAGATTTCGTTTTTTAAAGGAAGCAGAGGGAAAGGTCAATTGGAGGCATTAGAATGACATGATAAAGGGGTACTTACATTGATGGGGAGCATTTATAGATGACAGAGGGGGGCTCTGGAAGGGAGGGAGAGGGGCAAGATGGTATCTGACTCATTAGGATACAACCACACTGAGCAAGAAGTAAAAACATAATCAAGCCTAATAAGGGCCCATTAGAGGGCCTGAGGCACCCAGGCTTGCCCAAAATGTTAATTAGACTTACATTTATCAGCCACTAATGAGAAATTACCCTAATTAGCAAGTAATGTAAATGACATCAATAACTTTTACAACTGAATGGACGAGCGGGGGGACAAGAGGAGCGCCAAATCCATGCAGTGGGGTATGATTTATATAATGGATTGAAAGTGCCTTCAATATTTTATTGAATAAATGATGATATTCATGATGCAGTTCATCAAAGTGAGTGTCTGCCGAGTCTCCGGAGTGAGGGGCGTTTTACCGCGCTGCTTCTTTCTGCGCCGCTGGTCCCTCTTGCGACTGATGACACAGGCGGACCCCAGCAGCAAGACCAGTGCCAAGCACATGAAGCCGACCCCGCCCAGCACGCCGGCCAGCAGCGGCTCCGGGACCAGCTCCAGGAGCCGGGATGCGGCGGGGTAGATCTCCATCCCTGTGATGGAATGTCAGCAGTTATAAGCAAGATAATTGAGAATGTAGTGTCAGCAATAACCATATAAACCTATAACAATTATAATAATTCAATAAAATTACCAGGAAAACACTTAGTTGCTGTAGAAGCAACACACACACACACACACACACACACACACACACACACGTTTAAAAATGCAGATATAATCCCACCAACGTGATTTGTATTCATTATTTTTTAAAATACATATATTTCATGAATTTAAAAAATAAAAAAGTATATTTTTAAATTTGGAAAACACATGTTTCGAAATGAATAAGTTACTTGATTTAAATGAAAAAAATAATGCATACATTAATATAAATTGGGATATGTGGGCGTATGTATACATATACAGTCTGATTGTTATATAATTATATAAGAAAAAGAATATATATGAAGAAGATAAAGTGTTTTTTTCATCGAGCTATACATGTGTATTTCATGCTACTTGTGTCAGCCAAAACTACAATAAACACAAGTCCTTTACATCACAAACAAAGAAACCTGGGAAAATAATTATACTCTGAGGTTTGTTATTATCTTAAGTGGACCTAATCTCCAATCTCCCTGTTGATCATCAGCAAATCATAAACTTGATTGTTTTGCATTTGCTCAGTCAGACGTCAAACTGAGAATATCAGTGGAGTTATGTTAAACAATACACAAGCTCTGATTGTTGTCCTCGGGCGGTAGCAGTGGGAGCTGTATGATATCTCTGTACCATAGCCAATGAAACATTCATGTCACATTCCCATAAGAATAAGAAAGGACCAGTGCAAATTCTCTCACTAACACTTTTGAGAAGTTATTAGCAGAGCTATTTCTATCATTCAGGCCTCTAATGGACAGCGTTCCCCTAGGGCCTGCTCTAATTTTGGTCCAACGCTGGGTAAAGAGGGACGGTGGAAAGAAATAAAGAAGGAGAGTGTCTGAGGCTGATAGAGGAGGAGGAGGAGGAGGAGGATGAGGAGGAGGGGTTAAAACGGAGGGTGGGGTGAGAATGCGAGCGAGGGCAAGGTTGCTCTCGAACACCTACCCATGGTGGAGACATTGACTGATGGACTGGGCTCGCTCAGCAACTCCCCGCGACGAGATAGCAGCCGCAGCTCGTACACGCAGTCCTGAGAGCAGCATCCGCACACACACACACACACACACACACACACACACACACACACACACACACACACACACACACACACACACACACACACACACACACAGTGGGAAGGACAGAGGATGAAACCACACTTTGTCAACAAGGGACTGTGCCTGCAATGCTAATGAAGTTCATTTGAATGTGTGTAGGCCTACATAGGAGAGGAGGGATAGGAGGAAGAGGAAGAGGAGGAAGAGGAGGAGGAGGAGGAGGAGACGGGCAGGGAGGAGAAAAACAGCTGCGCACACAGATTGAAAGGCGACAGAAAAGTGATGGCTGCCATATGAATGTGCATAATTGAGAGTGGACGAAAAGTAAAGACCACGTAGGTGCTGTATAGCCAAGATAAAAATGTAAATCTCCCAGGCATTCAGGAAGCAGCGGTGACCGATTCGTCTCAGAGGGAGTGCGGCGCGACCGGCTCGGTACCTTGTGCAGACCCGGAACGACTATCTCGCTACTGTTGGCGGCGATGTCCTCGTCCAAGTGAAGCCACTCCCCCGGCTCGGCGCGGGACTGGAGGACAAAGCCCGTGATGGGAGGGTGCTGGGCCTCTGGGAGGGACCACTGCAGAATGACACCCGCCGGGCCCTGATGGGCCGACAGCGACGCGGGCGGCTTGAGCTTGCTTCTCCTCGGCGGAGGATCTGATGCAGAGGAAGAAAAGACCTTCAGCCTATCAGCCGGATACGCTCTGGCGGAAAAATTAAATTACGGTGGAGGAAATTGCTGCCGCCACAGATGTTCAACCTTGAGAGTGTGAGGGCAGTAGGGTTTGGGGCGGATGTGTTTTGCAGAGTCGGCATATGTTGAGACATAGAGGATATGGCCCAGTGTGTGGTGTTTTAATGGAAACCAGAGGCCAATGTGATGTGAGGCGTATTTTATGTATTTCAGGTCTAATTGTAGAATATCAGAATAGTTTTAATTAATATCGTTGTGACACATTTGATATCATCAATAATATTTTTATAATGAAAGTTATATTGGGAGACTTCAACCACTAAAATAATAAAAATCGAAAAAGAAAAGAAATCTTTTTTTCTTTTTTTACAAACTTTTATCCAGCACCAGGTTGCATCTTCAAAAACTTTGTGACTTTGTGATCTCTACTTGTGATGTCTCCTCTCTGCCAGGGAGGATTAAAATCTTTTGAAGAGCAAAAACCGACATCTCAGGAACAAAAAAATAAAAAATAATCAGCATTTAACTCACAACATCTCCACAAACTATGCCGCTTCCCCTGGCCTGCCATAGGCAGACATAAATATAGCTAAAAGTACTGCACAGGAGAAGAGGAGTGGCACTGTGTGGAAACACTGGATATAAATGTTGATTTCGCCCCCGGCGATCATTTGATCAACCCAGGAAGACTGTGATCTGCAGGATCCCGAAGTTACCTTTGAGGATACAACCCGCTGCTGCTTAACAGATGAAGCAGACACACCGCCGGCTTTGTGTGGCTGTGTTTAGTCTCGGCGGTGCTTCCAGGTTAATGCTAACAGGCTCTGACAATGCCAACATGCTAATGTTTAGCATGCATAGCGTTTACCCGCCTTCACTTTTAGTCCGGCGTGTTGGCACGCTGGCATTTGCCCCCCATGTCATTCATTTTGCAGGTTCTTTGGCCATAGTATTTGACTTATTTCACTTATTTTAAGCCCAAGCAGGATGGTTTTCCTAAACAGAACCGAGCGCTTTTGTTGCCAAAACCTAAATTTAGTTTTGTTGCAGAAACATAACGACAATTTGTGACCATGACGGATGGTGGCGCGTAATTATGCATCTCCAAATGATGCGCCATGAACACAAGCTGCAGTAGTACATCAACCATACTACAGTTTGGCCTTTGAGCAACTTATTCAGTGCATTACGTTTGATATTAGTTGATTTGCACTACAGCCGGTGGAAGTGATGGTCAGCACCGGCTTAAAAGGGAAAAAAAGCCAGCTTGCAAAAAGGCTTTGTGCATTATTAAAAAAAACAATGTAAAAGTGAAGAAGCGAGGAAAGAAATAGATGTGTTTGTGGGTGGTCGTGTAATGATTAATTACTTTTCCTTATTTTACATTTTTTACTCGTTGTATTTCTTCTCATTTTTCACTTTACGTTGTCTGTTTGCTCTACCTTCCTGTCATGTTATGCATTACTACTGCAAACAGATCAACACACACTTATTGTCATATTGAGCACATTCTCTAATAAAGTATATAAAAAAAGAAAAAAAAAGAAGTAGAACACTTGAAATTAGATTAGTATGCTCCGTGAGGATTTAGCAAAACCCGTGACTGGATCCTAAATGGAACCGGTCGATATTCGGGTCTGGATTTCGGGGGGAACTACTGACCCGAGGTGTGCGCGGCGGCGATCTCGCTGAAGGGCCCGCTGCCCATTTTATTGTGAGACAGGATGCTGAACTGGTAGTCGGTGGCGGGAGACAGGCCCGTCACCTGCAGGCCGCATCCAGAGGAAGGCGGCACGGGCACGGAGAACCAGTCCCGCCTCCCGTCATCATCCCCCGCTGAAGTCTTCTTCGCCCTGCAGACGGAGCGAGAGGAGAGAGAAGCGAGAACAAAAGAGCAGTGGGAGATTCTGGCGGTCTGGTTTCATGAAACATGACAGAAAAGTAGGTTTCATTAATCATTCATACTCATCATCAGCTCCAGATTCTGTGGCGGAGACAGCACTGATGTGTCCCCGCTATTGCTCAAAGAGCTCGCAACTCAAATTATGGTGATTTCCGTGTTCCTACTGCGGCTGAGGTTCCACTTGTCTATTTTATAAGGAGCAAATGACTTGACCAAGAGGCTGGAGCAGAAAAATCTATTCACCTATTCACAACTGAAGGAACTTTTGAACATTATTAACGTCAGTCCGCTTTGACTTCGACTGAAGAGATGTTCTTTTATGAGAGGGCCGTAAAGGTCAGTGTAGCTCACATTAGCACGGTGTGGATAGCTGGGAGGTTATTCTATTCCAGACCCTCGAGAGTAAATTATAAGCTTTCATGTTATTGCGACGCATAAAAAGGAAGTCGTATCAATTACTCGCAACACAAGAGCAAACACTCAACTTAGAGCAATACGTAAGATTTGTAGGCACCTTTTTCTTTTTTTCCCTGTTCTGTAGTATGGATTTCTTACAAAGTACATGGTGTGAATATAAACCCACGGATCTTTTGCAACTGCCAAACAACTTGCATGCTCGTTAACATTTCATGGACTGGAAGTCACAAGGTGCTCATGAGACCTGTCGGATGCGGCTTTCACCCTTCAGAAGAGAACAAAAAATGTCAATGGTAACACATTCATGTTGGTCTATTGTTATTCTCATAATAGCATGTTTGGCTTCATAATAATATACATGCTCATAACATGCCAGTCTGTGAGAGCGAGAAGTAGCTGAGACTTTAGAGGGCGTTTGTTTACACCGATTGGCTGATCTATTTATAATGTGGGTTATTTTATGTAATCTATATTTGTCTCTATGACCCAGTTCCCTCTCAAGGGATTAAGATATCTCATCGTCATCCGATGTAGCGCTCCGAGGTTACAATGGGATTAAGATGAGCATGAGGAGAAGTTTTCATTACATCATCTCTTGCATTCTCTGACAAGAAAATTAAAACGGGAAACTCTAAATACAGTTTTGTGAATCTCATTTCTTTAAAAAGCTAATTTCACTAAAATAACCCGCCTCTTGCGATCATCACTCTCAGACGTTGCAACTGTAATACAGCACAGCAGTAACACAATTGTTCGTCCGCTGCCGTCTTGAAAGGAGGACTCGTTCCTTTCTGGTCCTGCAGTTTCACACTCAGCATCCCTCTCCATCACTCACTCACACATGTCACTGGCATATGGACAACGCTTAGCCTTCAAGCAAACACAAGGCATTCATTTGTGATTTCCAAGCCAGTACAAAAGTGTAGATTCCATTCTCATTTCCACAGTAACCTGGTACTGTAGCGAACATGGCCACTGCATTATGAAGCTATGGTCTGCAGCAGCGGGTTTTTTTATTTCTTTTATTGTAGCTGCCAAGAGGTGATAACAGATAAAGGAATTCCTCATCCCAGAGATCAATAGAGTAATACCAATGCAACCGATGGCTGCCATGGTTACAGAGGAAGAAAGTGAGAGGCTTTACACCCACCAAACTGAAAATGTCTGTGCTGATCCTCCATCAAAGCCTGCCTCCCAGGACACGTTGGCCTGCCTCACCCCTGGAGAGACGGACAGAGAGGTAGCCGCGTGGGGACTGGTTCCTGTAATGGGAGGAAACGGAGAGGAGTTGATGGACAACTGCCAGCACTTCAACTACTAAAGCTCAGAGGCCGTCTCTTCGATGTACCGCAGAGCGGAGGAAGAGGCGTCCGGGCTACAGCGGTTTCACACAGGTATACGGAAAACAACTTGGCGAAGATGAATAAAAGATGAGGACCGCTCCCGCATCGGGACTTCAGTTATGGCATTCTTCTTCTGTCTGCACTCACCCAGGACAAAGACTCGCGTGCGGGCTTTCACCGCGGCCACGCGGTTCGCGGCGCTGCACTCCCACGCCCCCTGGTGGTCCTTCGTGAGCGGCTGAAGGAGGAGAGAACCGTTGGGTTCCACGGAGTAGGAAGTGCGACGAGCCAAGTCGACCTGCCGAGAACACAAAGGTCACTGCGATGCATCGACCTCAATATACAGTGAACAAGTGGATAGATCAATAAAATGCATCAAGTTACAGAATGAATGGAGGTCTCATTGTTAGTCAATGCCATATTATCATATTGAAGAAGACTTGAAACTAGAGATTGAGACATAAACTCATGTTTACAATGTTTACCGAGGGAATAAATCAAGTCATTTTCTCATAGACTTCTATACAATCAGACTTCTTTTTGCAACCAGAGGAGTCGCCCCCTGCTGGCTACTGGAAGGAATGGAAGTTTAAGGCTTGGCTCCACTTTTTTCACTTTGTCATACCATAAATGGATTCTGGTCCCATTGTCTGTGTGTCTGGATTTGGAAGCGTTTATGAGTTCTTCATAACAAATAATTGATGCCCTGATCTCAATGGGTTGAGAGGTTGCACTTCTCACCACATTTCATAGTCGCTGAGCTGCAGAGGTTGTGCCCAGAGCATGTTGCAGCCGTTAGATTAGATTAGACTGAATTTTCTGCCTGGCTTACAGTGGCAGCGAAGGTGGCAGTTGGTGCGGGTATAACTCACGTAATGTGCTGTATTTGTCAGTGGAAAGGGATATGTTGGCACGGTACAATTACAAGATGGATTTAATTTAATCAAATCCTTCGAACTGAAGAGGACTGCTGGCGCCAATCCACCCCTCCCCTCAAAACCGCCTACCTCAAACGCGCTGCTTTGGTAATGTAAACCAAGTTTTTTTGCCAACTGACAACCACCTCCCACATGATATTGTTCTGCTAGAAACTACGACCCGCTGGGGTTCACATCTAATACTATATATTTATCTATACGTCCACAATAGTTTTACAAGAAGTCAAAAGGGTTAGATTGATTTGGAAAAAAGACCTTACAGTGACTTATTTTTGCATATATACTGAGAGACACAATTTCTGCCGGCTTATCATTTTTATAAAAGGTGCAGACAACCAGACTGGATGAATACTGGAGGAATTAAAACCCATTAAAAGTTCTGAACAGTCCAAGAGGGTAACTATAAAACAAGACAATACAAACATCCTTGTCAGCATTTTAACAAAACAGGTCTGCTTATTGAATTACCTGTACCAGACAATTTACCTTGCTCCAGGTAACTTTCATTGTGGGGTCCTTGTTCCCCTGACAGGGGATGAGCAGGGTCCGGCCAGCTTCCTGTCTGTACTCCTTCTCTGGAGCGACGCTGAATGACGGGGGATCCTGTGGATTTCCAAAGGCAATACAGTGGAATCAAGGAGAGTACAGCAATGGCAACAATGTCTTTTAGCGACCGGATTACTGCCGCTGTGATTATCTTAATAACAAAAGGATTAGCCGCACAATTAGCTACCCAACACTGGAGCCGCCGCCGTGAGTCGGAGTTGACTTTTATTAATGCCCCGGGCTCACGCG
Source organism: Taurulus bubalis (assembly GCF_910589615.1). Classification (NCBI taxonomy): domain Eukaryota; kingdom Metazoa; phylum Chordata; class Actinopteri; order Perciformes; family Cottidae; genus Taurulus; species Taurulus bubalis. The sequence goes on from NC_136607.1 coordinate 5,529,884, forward strand.
TCGCGAGTGAAAAGGTCAACAAAATGTCGTTTCTGATAAGTTTTTAATTCGCCGTGACGTCTGCCGTGGCGTCTAATTAAAATGTGCACGCGGCGGTGCGGATTGACAGTTTAGCAGAACCGGAAGGACAGACTCAGTGGCAGCTTTGTGACGTCCCAATGCATTCAGAGTCTTTTAAACGACACACCGCGTGCGGCTCGTCCCCGCAGAGTGGCCCCGGGGGGCCGCCAGAGAGCGCACTGACCTGCAGGATCACGTCCGTTGGCTCAGACGGCCCCATGCTGCCGTAGCTGTTGTACGGGGTACACGTGTACACGCCGGCTGTATCGTCGTTGACTGTGGTCATGAACAGAGAGCCCCCGGGTGTCGAGGTCCATCCTGGGTACTGGAAGCAAAGCACAATGCTCAAACCACTCTGGCTGCAAAAGAAATGAATTTGCGGAGAGCTTGAAGAGCTAAAAAGGAAGGAAATAAGCCCATACGTGTGAGCTCCTCAGTTTCGTGTGAAGAATTCTAACAGACATCATTTTTGGATATCTGCCCGTCACAGTCCTGGAGTGGCTCAGCACTCGAGTCCCACGGGAGGATTATTTCAAAACTTCTCTATGTTGTTGCAGCTTTTGAAAGATGATATCTAAAGTACACGTAAAAGATGAATTGGTCTTTTTTTTCCCCATCTTCTAATTTTTTGCTCTTTTTTTAACTTTTTGGTGGATATTCCATTGATCATTCTTAAGTGAATCGCTACACACATAACAGGAAAACTCTGAAGAGCTTCCCCCAAATCACTTTTTGAAGCTTTCCCATTAAAAGACGTTAAATTTCAGAGTCAATCAGCCGCGGCAGTGGGCTCGTGTTGTGCTTAGACTGTGCAAAAGGTTCCCACTTCCTTTAATGAAGTCAAAACTGCTACTACCTCCACAGAATGAGGCTGCGAGAAAGTATTACTACGCGTGTGAGCGCTTGAGACATCCGGCGTGGAATTGGAATAATTGGCAGAATAACAGCCTGACTCCGACGCCCGCGTCCCCGCACTACGGGACTGTATCACATTTCCTGTGGCGCGTCACGTACACGACGTGTCCATCGCTCAGAACTAAGTGCGGCGGGCGGTGGGAGGGATCAGCCCAGGTTGAGGGGAGGACGAGGAAGTGGGTGGATCCTTTCCGCGCAAAACAATGGTGATTGTTTTAAAACTGCCACCCTGGGCTCTCGTCTTGTGACAGAAGAGTGTTCAAATATGGTTTTGCGATCGTAGAAGACAAAAAGGGTTAAAAATAAAATGAAAATCTTGTGATCGACTGCTGAGAAGTCCCACCCTCTGCCCCTCATCTATAGAGATCCAATACCCATCCCTCAGACGCCGTGAGCAGTAGATTGAAGTGGAAGTGAAAAAAGAGGGGAAAAAACGAGAGCGCCATAAGCGGTGAGGAGTTCCTCTGGGATTGCTTCAAAAGCTTTTAAGATTGCACTGATCATCCCTGTCCTTTAGATGTATGTGGTTCAATGACTGCCCAATGGAAAAGCTGAAAGGATATTTCCATCACTGGACACACAGAACTTCCCATTAAAAAACTGGCTGAAAAAATATATATCATAACGTTCACCTCGGCCTTTGAACTGTAACAGCGAGAAAAAGGTTCCCCTGCGGTTCCGGATTGTTAGAAGAGCTTTTGCATGGTGAGCTGTCGTCAGCAGCAGGGTTCTGACATTTCTCTGCTAAAAAAAAAAAGAGGAAGCGGTGCCCTGTGATGTTTGCAGGAATCAGGAATCAATAAATGGAGTGGGGGACAGAAATTTGAATCCGGCACTCTTGTGGTGACCGCGCCTCCCGTGGAGAAATTGTAATCTTTATTACCAAAGACAGGTCAAGTGGCTCTCCATCTTTTGTCCAGTCCACCCGGAGCAGCGGAGGCTGCGCGGCCGCCGGGCACGTGACCACGCCCTCCATGCCCGTGGGGAGGTACGTCCTCTGCGGCATCGGGAGAGCCTGGGCCGGGTCTGAGCAGAGGGAAAGGAGTTAATGCGGTTTATTTTGGAAGGACTACCACAATGCCGAGGGAAAGTACCGGTGCAAATAAACTGCGCGACGATCCATAACTTCTGATTCATCTCGGGAACAGATTGTTTTGTTGAAACCAATTTTCCGCGAGTCTACTTTTTCTCACAGGTGCTGCTGCTTGTATTTACAGCCAAACGCGTCTGTAGGGTTTCACGGGTCTAAAAATAAGAGCAGATCACACCGACGAGCCACCCGGGGCGATAGGCCGACCGCAAGATAAAGAAACGCACGAGTGGAATCTGCTGCTGTCTTTAACGAGCGGATTAACATGTCGTTCAATACGCTGATTACTAATTAACAGGAAATACATCTCAGTTATTGCCGTTATCTGATGCCGTTATAGGCTTGTTTGCATTGTGAGCAGAGCAGGCTTACATTTTCAATTGTGATTAGTTAACAACCACAGAAATGCTTGTTTTTCTATTTGTCAAGCACAAATAAGAATATGATTCGTACAAATATAGTTATGGCACAGCAATCTCCGCTGATTTAAATGGCAAAGCAATTTTATAAAATGTTAAAAAGTCGGCTCATTAACAGCGTTTCTTGAGGGAAAGAGGAGAAAAAATTTGGATTTTCAAAAGGAAGCTGCGGTTCAATTTCACACATCAGATATGGAACGTGGGATAACTTTCTTTTTGACAGTTTAATTGGTTGCCATGACTACAGCTGAAAGCAATTCATTAGAGTTGATGGTTAGAGACTTCATTTAAAATGATTGGCCACTCTTTTTCTTTAATCTATGAATTTCAGCTTCATGAAAGAGTTCTGAATACTGTTAGCGATGACTCTCACGCAGCGCCTTGCCTCTTTGAGGAAAGAGGCACCTCAAGGTGCCAGTGGTTCTTTGCTCATGGTCTTCTCTGCATTCTCTCTCCGAGTTAAGAAGCAACTAAACATCCGCTGACAGAACTCCAGCGGTTTAACTTTTCACTTTGCTGCAGAAGTGTACTTAGGGGCGTGTCAGCACGGCGTGACATCATCGATGGGCGTGGCTACAGGTGCAACGGAGCCCCTGTCACGGCCGTCATTGTGGTGAGCGGTGAAACACAGACGAGCTTCCAACCGGAAAGGGCAGAGAAATACTGCCTTTCAGCCGGGTATCAAGTTACCCTTCATTATTGAGTATTTCACACCTCAAACAACTTCCCCCATCTTCACATAATCCTAATATATGTCCTACATGTGTCATATTATGTAATAATAAACAGTATCTCAATAACAATAATGTGTTTGTATTCTCATTTGTGATTAGATGATACAGTACCAATGTTTTAGTGTTATCAAGCCAAAAAAAAAAAAAGAAAAGATTGTCATTGTAGAATTCATTGTTGAACCACAATGTGTTGAAACTGTGGAGAAATAGAAGAAAGCAAAGAGAAGCATTTCATGTCTTTTGAAGGCTCACGACTACGGACCACACACACGCAGCAAACGTACGCATCACTGTGAGGTTGGCGGAGGCGGTGGGCGGGTTCAGCAGGCCGTTGGTCGGCATGCAGGTGTAGTTCCCAGAATCCTCGGGGATGAGACTGGAGATGAGTAGAGTTCCATCGACCATGATCTTCACTCGCGACTTCAGAGACCTCAAGGGAGAAAAAAAGAAAATCAAAAACACACACAAACACACACACAGGGGAATTCTTCAATATGCAAAGAACACACCAGCTGCTTGAGAATAACAACGAGAGTTAATCCAGCTCTTCCATTATAGTCGAGTCTCTCGGCGCATCAACAGCGTAGGAGTTTTTTGTTTCGCTTTTTTTTCTTTTCCTGTGAGTTATTCACCACTGTGTGCAGATGGAGGTTAAGGAAATTTCATTTCACTTCAGTTGGAGTGGGAAGAGGAGTGCCCACTCATATTATACATTCTTACAGAGGAACCACAGAGAGAAACCAGAGGAGTGGTGTGGGCGGCGACACCTTAGTAACAACAGGTTACTCGGGCACACCGGCGGTACGAGTTTGTGGGACGACTCGCCGTCACACATTGGAGCTAATTACCACACGGGTCAGATGATTCACGTACGGTCACCGACCTGGATATTTCCCCACACTGCTGCGTTACTGAATGCCGCTTTTATTCAAGCTCCACTTAGCACTATTTGTATATTAACGATGAATCAAATTACTGATGTTTAAGGGGTCGCTGGCAGTGACAAACCCACAAAGAATTATCACCATTAAAAGGCTCTCTTAGCACACCGATGTGGTTCCAGGACACGCCCACTGCCTCCAGCTGCAGTCTGTTGGTCAGTCTGGCCACCACTTTGGTCCAGATTGAAATGCCCAAACAACCATTACATGAATTGCAGAGAAATTCAGATATCCACTGCACCCAGAAGTCCCAGAAGAATTCCTTTGTTTACAGTGCAATCAAATACATGCACAAATTAATCACGTGCATCATCCCTCTGTGCGTAGTGTTTCTAATTAGCAAACGTTAGCAACTGAACCAGGGTGGTGATCACGGTTAACGTTGTACTGCATCAGCATCTTAGCACGCTGACGTTAGCATTTAGCTCAAAGCGCTACTGCGGGCAGCCCGACAGTGCCGCTGACATGATTTAAGACTCTTAGGGGACGTGTTCACACCAAATCGGGTGTTGCGAGTCCATTGATAGCGTTTACACGACTGGCCACCGCAGCCGGTTTGCTTTTCTCTAAAGGTTGACCCTGATTCAGCGGCCCAAACACACTAATCACATTCAAATTCATTTAGAACTAGCGTTTTCTTCTGTCTAACCATTGCCCGCCTCACATTTTCCTAGTCGTATAAGCATATTTGGATGTTTCTCTTTTTCTTTTCATTAGAGCCCAGTGTATTATTAGCTTTTTTGTCAATTTTGTTGCACACCTTTGCAATTGCAACTGTATAAATGTCAGGTCTGCGCAGCAGGATTTCTTCCTCTCTGTTCACCTTTAAGCAGAATAGTAATAATAATAATAATGTACACACTCCAATACTTCCCTCCTCCTACGGTATTGTATCATGTTTCATAATAAACAGAAAAAACTACTTGGAAATGAGGATATTTTAAACCTAAAAAACTGCGGGATACTGAGAGTAAAAAAGTCGGCTTTGACATTCTCAAAGAGCACCGCACTATTTTTAACAAAGCAATTAAAAAGAGCTCATTTCTGAAAATGCATAGCAGGTAATAAAAAAAAAGGCAGACTAACTCTGGTGCGCTCTACTCGGCTGTTAACGGCTCCAAAAAGCCTCTCAGGAACTTTTGTCTTCGTCCAAATCAGGTTGAGTATTAACCTGAGAGGAGCTGTGATGAATAATGATATGTGTGATGGAGAAACGCTCAGGAGGGGAAGTAATGCTAATTAAGCCCTCCACCTGCTCGACTGACCCGAACACAGCCACGGTTTCCAAAGAGAGTGCTCAATTGTCTGGTGGATGATGTGCTGGCAATCACGAACCATTCTCCGCTCACTCGGATCTTCATCCTGGAACCGAACACCGCTATTGTGAAGCCTCTCCTACAGAGAAGCTCAGTCGGTGCTTCCACGGTTTCAGGCCATTCAAAGTAGCATGACTGAATCTGAAGCTTTTTTTTCTTCTTTTATTCCAAGTGTCCTTTTGGCAGATACTGTTTTATATTGTCTTCACTAAGCCTGGGTTGTTTTCTCTCTCTTTTTTTGGCCATTTGTGGGAATAAGAAGTAAAAAAAACGGCAGTCGCTCCTATTCTATCTCTAGTTAACACTGTGCCACACAGTAAATGTGCCGGAGAAGAAAAGCAATGAGCTGTTGGAGCCTCCATAGAGCAGCTTTGTGGCGGATACGTCGCTGTGGGCTTGTGTCACTGCTTCAACATGACAAATACTCATTCATCAATTGTTCGAGAAAAGGTTGATTTGTCAAGCTTTAAAAAAAAAAAAAAAAGGTAGAATTTGCTGCTGTTGTCGACGAATGTTCATAAACACACAGCGTTCAAAGTTGGCCACTTAGCACACCTGGCCCGAGAGGTAGAGAGAGTAGCGGCGGTCGAGCGAGCAAGCGAGCGAGTGAATGAAGGGAGGGAGTGGCGTTAGACCGAACAAAGCGAAACGCTGTTTTCTGACCGCTTCACTAAAGCACACATGAACACAGCCGCATAACTCGTCAAATACAGACGCTTTGTGTCATATAGACGCCAAAAGGAGGCAGAGAGGCGTGGCAGAGGGAGTGATTGACTGATTAACACTCAAAGAAGCCCAAAAACCCCTTTGATGACCCTGTGAACACAGCAAAATCAGAAGAAAAGAGAAAATAGGGTCTCTGCAGATACAGACACACACTTCTAGTTGTGACAATAATAATGCAAAGAAATGTAGGAGAGAGTAAAAACTGCCAGAAACCATGAAAGTGAACAACGCAAATGTTCTATGAGGAAGGAAACCTAATGGACCTCATTCACTAATACCTGCGTGGACATGTTCTCACTTGAATAAATGCACACGCACAATTACTGTCGGATTCTCAGAATGTGCTCAACCGGCTTATTTTGGAAGAATCTGAATCGTTAAAAATTGAATTGTTGGCTTGTGCCCGCTTTTCTCAATCAGAGTACTGCCACGCAATGATTTTTCTCTATAAAAAAGGAAATAAATGAGAGAAGCAAAGCCCCGAAAAGAAACAGTGTCCAAAAAAAGAAAAGAAACAAGCTTCCATGTCAGTGACAATGATAAAATAAAAAACAAAGAGACTCGGGGCTGCGAGGCAGTGAATGTTATATACTGTATAAGAGAAAAAAAATATGAGAAAAAGAGAAGGAAATTAAAAAATAAGGAAACCTGTGGAGGGAGAACAGCCTGACCCGTCAGACCGGGAGGAGAGGACAAACATCCCCAAGTCCATGAGTGGTGTGTGTCCAAGACAAGAGGGTGAAAGTGAGGACAGGTGCAGGGTTAGTGCAAAAGGTCAAATATGTGGTTTTATTGGCCCGTTGTGTGCGATGTTGCAAATTGAAGCGCAGAACTGCATGGCAATCCTAAGTCCTTTTGTGTTTTAGTTTTGCATCGATGTCGAGATGGGCCTCGACATTTTCCGACATTTTCCAGGGAATATCAATTATTGTATATCGATATGGGCATCTGCAACCATGGACTTCTAGTTGATAGAATGTTGAAATCCCATCAAATCTGAAACTTTTTTCCTTCTTTTAAATCACTGGCAAGAAAAGGTCAAGCCCACAGCCAGTAACCTAGGTGTGTTTTTTTTATGCAGACTTGAACTTTACAAAAAAAGTACACCTTTCATTTTCTGGGGGATATTGCAAAGAAAAGTCAGTCTCTCCCTCTCCCTCTCCATCTCTCTCTCCCTCTCCCTCTCCCTCTCTCCATCTCTCCACCATAAAGCGATCTTGATTACAGTAAAGAAACCTCTCACTATTGAGTTATCTAACACGGCCTTTAGGTGTGCGTTGGCCTGTGAGAACATTTAGTGCAGAAAAGTTTACTCCAGTGTTTCTCCGACTATTTCCTAGTTTCATTTCACAGTCTTTACTGCGCTTTACTGCCGCGCTAGTTTCCCCCCTGATTTCTGTGCTCCGAGAAGCGGCTCTGAAACACCCGGCAGTCCGCTGGACTTGTTGCTCTCGTTGTATGTATAATATAACATCAGCTGCTCTGTTTCAGCAACGTAAGGCGGAGAAAGTCGACGTGGCGCTCTGTCGGGAGAAGCACTTAAACCATTTAAGATTAGAGCCGCTACGAGTGAGGAGAAGCCCGTTAGCCGCCGAGCTAATTCCTGCAGTGTGAAACGCCAGAGGGAGTCGACCGGGGGGAGAAACACAGAACTCCAATTGAAAAGAAAACAGATGATTTCATAAATTATAATTGTTTTGTTTAAAAACACAAATTGAACAATGGAGGGAAAGATTGTCTCTTTAAATGTTTTACTGCTGCCTAAGTGCCGTGGCAACCGGGGCAGGACTCACCGTAGACACAGCCAGGGGAGAGACACTCCGCCGCGTCTTTGTGAATAACAAAACACACAACGGAGGGCTGTGTATTTAACGGTTGCCAGCTAAGTGTTGCTATTTCAGTTCAAGCTAAAGTTAGCAAACTCGCGGCTGAAAAAGCAGTGCCGCTTGGAGGGACTTCCTACATGCAAAGTAGGCACCGGCAGCGTTAAGGCTTTCATAAATAAATTGACTTCAGCTGACTTTTTTTGTACCTAAGGGGAAGTTTTTTAACATCGCTCCCCTTTCTCCATGTCAGTTTTGGAAGAGTTTTTTTGTGTTATAAAATCCTTCAGTCAACCGGCACAAGAGTACATGTCAGACAGGCTTGTAAGAAATGTCGCTTCTCGATCCGTCTGGTCTGCTGGGACCGGCTCTCATGTGCTGGAGCTCCATGGAGTCAAACCTAGACCTGTGAGGAGGTGGGTTTTATATGGAAGATTTTAGCTTGTGTGGATATTTTAGTGTGGATATTTTAGTCTCTCCCCTTTGGTACAGCAAAAAGACTTTTATATCACAAAGTTAATCAGACTGATCTCCCGGAATATCTTGTGTTTATTTTCCACTGTTGTGTTGCATCCCTTTTTGTGAATCTTATTATTTTCCATCTCCTCTGTGGAACATGTTGTTGTCTGCACTCTGCCATGAAATGGGCATCGTTAGATTTGAATTAGACGCAACCACCACTTTAAGAACAACAAAAAAGGAGCCACACAAAGGCAACAATTTCACCCGCCACCTGCCAAACCCGCTCTGCATGAAACCTCAAAGTGGTGGAATTGGACGGCTCGGGAACAAAAGGGGAGCGATTGCACTCACTCTATGTGATGGACGTTCTCTCCACCTCTCTGCCACACGTAGGTCATGTTGGGGGGGTCGGCCACCGCCTGGCAGCGGAGTAGTGCATTCTGGGACTTGTTGAGAGCGGTGCTTGTGGGAGGGACGACAATAACAGGTGGACCTAGCGGGAGGCAGGTTACAAAAGGCATCGCATGAAGTATATTCACAAACAAAGGGCAGCAATTAAACCCCTATTTTCATTGTTGATTCATCGATGGATTATTCGTTTGAAGTGATCTTGGTAAGAGCAGGTAAAAAATCCATTAAAAAAAACACAATAAATCCATCTTAAAATCTTGCATTCTACCCATTACTTCCCTTTTTAAAATTGCATCAACTCTACCCTTCAGCATCTGCTCCGTCACAAATTAGACGCAACATATTACACGGAGACATTAAACTGGAATCAGGTGTAAAATATGACTAACCGAGCACACCGCAGAAAAACCTTTATCATGCTTAGAGAAAATCATCAGTCGGACGAAAGCTCGAGCACGAACATGTTATCTGAATCTGAAGATTCATATCTTATCAGTTCTCGTGGCATTAAGATAGATGAAAGAAATTAAAATATGAAACACTTGAGTTTCGAAAGGTTAGATTGGTCGGGTGCAATATTTTGCATGTGAGGATGTATGCAATAAAAGCGCCTGGGAGTATCGCCAACCAAGGAAAAGTATCTTGGTTGAAAGCGTGACTTCTGTATTTTTCAACTCTCTCGTCTCATGATTTAGTGTCATGACGAAAAACAATTGTGATTGGTGCGGTATTGAGGGAGAGCGCTGTCAACAAAAGCTGGCTTTAATGTAACCGCTCGGGGAACTTCTCTCCATCACTGCACGCCCACTTAATAAAGTACTCGCTTTTGCCACCGACAGGCTCAGGAGGTTGTATTACGTTTCTGACAACGTTATGAAAAAAGAACCCCTACAGATTCTAAAGTCTTTTTCTTGAACTTCCACTCTCGTGTCACATCCACGTGGTCGGGAGCAGCGGAATGTTCCGCCAAGGCGTTGACGATCATCCTACGCAACGCTGAGCGCCGCTTTCTGTTCCCCGACACAACGTTGTTCTGACCGCACCTCTCTCCAAGCCTTCGCTCGTGTTTCCACCGTCGTCTTCCAGCAAACAAGTCACATGACACAAAACCTAAAGCAAATGTAAGAAAAAGGGTTTTTTTGACTCCCTCTCCATGATGTCGTCAGACGCCCATCATTGCAATCTGAGCCTGTTCACTGGCAACAACGAGCACTTGGATGTACATGGGGAGTGAGGCGTTGGGACCAAATTTCAATCAAGTTTGAACCAAAAAAAAATAGGGTCCAGGTTGAACAATCCCAAATTACCCATGAAGCAACAGGAATACCGTGCTGTGAGTGAATGAGCTGTGGATTTGAGAATCCGGATTTTACTATTTTTTTTTTATGGCAAACGTTTATGGCGAAAAGAAAAACACCAATGTAACCATCCTGTCCTGAAAATAAAAAGTGATATCACAACATCTCTGAGACTCTTATGATGTCAAATATACCAAGGAAGTCTCCTTGGCAACTAAATCACGTACAACGAAAGAGAATGTCACATTGATCTCTTCACTCTAGCGTGTTGAACACCGACATGTGTGCTATTTGTTAAGAGCTAATAAAGGAGGCTTGACGTGCCACATGATTCATGTATAAATAACCGCATGATCTCCACAGCAGTCATTACCAGTTAGATTCATGACCTTAAAGTGTTTGACGGCAATATGCATGGGCGACAATTTATAGGTTTACTTCAGGCTTTTAGTGTGACTTCCACATAGCTGTTAGTCTCCGATAATCCATCCATGTGGCAACCGCTGCGCACAAACGCAGCCAAAAGCGCAGATAACGTGACTTCGACCGAGCGGCATTAAGGCGGTGAGAGCTCACGGTGATTATTATTCAAAAATGGGACCACTGCGGCTAAAGAGATTCCAAAACGAAGTGAAACCTCGTGGGGGGACGCCATGGCAAAACAAAAGTATTTTTCACCACGCACCACGCTCCAGACGAGTCCTGGTTCTCCGGAGAAAATCATCAGTAGGTGTAGGAGTAGGAGTGCAGGAAGGAGTCAGAAATACATTCCACAATGTATTATGCACTGCTGCTGAGTCGGCGTAATCCTATGACACACAGTGGCATATTCTACACCTGTTTGTCCCGACATTGGACGGTTAGTTCTCTTTGTAAAAAAGTGGATCTGTCAAATTTTAAACACAGTTTGACCAGAAACCTCAAGAGAAATGTGGATTTCCCGTTCGACCAGGGTTGTCTTTATCAGAAACTAAAAATGAATATTGATGTGTGGTCCAAACAGATATATTTAATTTATCTCGGCAAGCTTCTCTGTTGGAAATGCAGCCTTAAAATTGAGCAAAGTACAACAGCTTTATCACAATAAACATCCCGGAGGAGAGTATCGTGATATCAGTATTATCTACACAGAGGCAGAACGAGAGTTGAAGCATTCGGTTAAAGTTTCTGTTACCGCGCCGTCACATGATGCAAGACGGAGAAACAGAGATGTAAATGACGGTGGCTCGCTGCCAGGGAGGCAGTGAGGCACCGACATCATAGAGGAGGAACTGGCAGGCAGACAGACAAACAGGCAGGCAGACAGACAGGAACTGACCTTTGATCTTTACTTTGGTCATGCGAGTCACGTTTCCCTCGGAGTTGGAGGCGTGGCAGGTGTACCGTCCTGCTGACTGCATGCTCACTGCTCGCAGAGATAAGGCTCCTTCCTGGTAGATGTGATGCAGGTGGAGGAAACAACAGACAGGCATTTCATTTATTTATAGACAGCCAAGACAGGCACGCACACACCGTACCTGTGATAGACATATACATCCACACGATACGTAGGAATGTCACTAAATGTACTCGAGCACTTCACCTAAGGACTACGATTACTAGTTCCTTTGCAGATTCATATTTTAAATCCTTGTTGAACAGTAAAACTGTGTTTTTGATGGTGACCTCTCAGAAGAAGCAGCTTGTAGTCGGGGCTTCTTGACACGTTTCACTGGAGCAGGACCGGTGATTTTCACTCGACACTTTCCAGATGGCTTCATTTCAATAACTGTGTCAAATGTCTTTATTTTACATATTTGTCAAACAGAACTTAGTTCTTTCCTTGTTCCCCATTAAACATATCAAGACCCCTCAGTGACCCTTTGCAGGGGAATCACTAGTTTAAACTACCTGTGTGTATTCATAATACACAGAGGTAGTCTAGTCCACCTCGGCACACTGATACTATTTACGATCTAATGATGGTGTATTTTTACTATAGCAAGCAAAGTACATGTACAACACAGTAAAAACTATCCAGATAGATAGATATACATTATGAGCTAGATACATAGCTAGATATGGTAGCTGGATGGATAGCTTGATCCTACTGTTAATGCGTGCTAATTATTGGATGCCTGGTGTAGCCTCCAGAAGAACTCAGTTCAACAACTTCTCTCGTTCTCTATATTTATTTACTAAATGATCACAAGCAAAGTACTCAGCGCTGCAATTGCAAAAGCAGTGAGTGGTACAGCAACACGCAGGTTGGGCAGAACAACTGCCCCCCAAACGGAAGTGGGGCCTTTCATACACAGGTTATCGTCACAGGTTCGTCTCGCCTCGTCCTCACATCTGATTGGCTCTATCCTGTCAAGAGGAGGAGAATCCCGTGTTCTCATCTTTTCTCACAAGACTGGACCGTGCAACGACCCGTCTGCTTCACTAATGTCAACATACTGATAAACAGGTGTGAGTGTTGAAGTGCGCAGGCGTGTGACTGACTTCCCTTGAGAACTGGACCTTTCATAGACACAACCAACTCCAGCTGCATAGCTGTGTTATACTGACCTCGCTGACCTGAACTTTAATAGGCATGAAGAGTAATGGAAAATATCTGCAGAATATAAGGATTTATATTATCAATCCCCATTTTTACATAATTTATTATGTAAACTAAACAATAATATAAAGCTCCAACCATGGACTATATCAGTTCATAACTATGTGTGTTAATTATTTAACAGACTGGAAATCTCTAACACTACTCCGCAGAATTTTATTTTCGTTTTGAAGGTCACAGGTTAAAAGAAGTTAACATGGGTCTCAGGCGTCTCCGTACGGTGTCTTTATAGTGTTTAGCTCAGAATGTTCAAAACTTGCTGATTTCTTGTCAGTAATCAGGTTTTCTTGTTCATCCACGACTTGCGAACCGCCCCATGAACGACTTGTTTATCAAAGAAAATTACAGAAGGGATCACAGACTCTGAAAGCTCAGTCAGATATCAGGATCAGAGAATCAGCCATAATGGACGAATATGTTGTGATATTCTGGCCCTGCACTCTGCTACTGATGGGATGAGAGGTGGCAGGTTGTCAAAGGGGCCTGCATTGTGGTCATTTTGCTAATATGCTACTGGACACAATACAAACAGAAGATGCAGCAGGTGTATCTGGTGGAAATGGTGGATAGCGCCAGAGACATATGAACAAAATCCATATATTCTTACATTAATGCATTCACGATTGTATATAAACAAACCTGATAATTTATTCTTGGAATCACACTGTCATCTTTTAGCCAAGTGATGGCCGGGGTAGGGTTGCCAATAGCAACACAGGCAAGAGAGAGGTGACTTCCAACCAGAGCCTCCATCACAGGAGGCGGGGCTTCGGTGAAGGTGGGCGGAGCTACGGAAGAAAACACGAAAGTGAGCATTTAACTAACTAGGCATGGAATTATAGGAATTGTGTCATGTCTCGGTTATCTAAAATAATTGTGGAATCATTTTACTTTACATTTTGTTAAATATAATTTTTTAGTGACACATTTGGAAAAACAAACAAACAATCAAACCTATAAGCTAATCATAAAGATAAAATTAAATAAATCCCGTATTTATTTATGTTAATTTTTTGTTCATACTATTTTATTACAACACCAAAATTATTGAAATAGCTCTAATGGTTGCAGAGATACACCTTTTTTAGTTTGGATATGCAATTTTTGAGGAGAGACCTAAATTTGGAAATGTGGTCCTCCAAATAAAGGTGAATTTAGGTGAAAAAACTCTAACGTCAGAAACGGAGAGAAATCTGAAGCAAGATCCACGGCATCTCCCAAGATAAGAAAAAGGCTGCAAAGAGAAAAGCCGGACCAGCAGCCAAAAAGTCTTTTGTCTCCCTCATCCCCCTTCTTTCGTTTAAAAAAAATACATTTTAAATAGCTATAGTTTATTCAACAGCAGCAGCCTGTGCTCAGTTTACTGTCATTACTGAACATTATTATTTCATATACTGAAGTGAAAATGTCAGTTATGTGCTTTTAGATCTGCGGACGTGAACGTTTTGCTGCCACTTTAAGTCTCAGATCTCATCAGAGAACATACGGAGAGCTCTTTTCTTTTAACAGCCAACTCCAAACAAAAACAAAAAAAACAAACCCCTCGCAACTTTCATCATTCTCTTGCAATTCTTCTGACTCGTACCCTCATTGTATCCTTGCACGATAAATAACCGGAGAAAAGCGGCTTCAGTGTTTTTGTTTTTGCAATAATCTGTGTAATTTGTCTTGTTTTATCTGAATTAGTTTGTTTTATTGTCCGTACACAGGAGAGACCTTGTGAAACTCTGGTGTGTCATTAGAAACCCACCCGCCCCGATAAAACATATGCTTTTTGCATGCAAAATAGATTTACTTCTGCATTCCCAGCCTGGAGGCCACCGACACTCAAATGTTGAAGCAGAGTGCAAACAATAGAAAGTGAGAAATGTTCCTGCAGGGCATGTCAGTGATGTTACATCCAAGGCCTGAAGTACACACTCATAATCTATGATCTGATGATCTGACGCACAGAGACCAACTCTGTGAAACTGTCTCGCCTCGCTTTGATCTGCGGCGTGCGCTGCTACTTTGTTCTGTATGTTTGTGTGCGCAGAGTCATGGCAAAGGTTTTTCCCCCCAAAATACGGATAAACTTCAAAGCAGAGAAAGCTAATGATGCATATTTCATATTTGGATGTATTATTTAAACGTATCAATATGTGATGGCTGGTGATAACTATAGTCAGTTCAAGAAAGTCAAAAGTTAGCCAAAGTCTTTCGACAAAAAGTTGGTTTTGCCAACTTTTTCAAAGGTTTCGGGTGTAAGTGGAGTGCATATAGCAGCTGTCAGGAAACAAGCGGGGCTCTAGCAGTTTATATGGAAGTGGTTTTGGTTCAAAATACACCTAGAGTCAGACTAAACTCCTTCATGAGGCTGAAAAACAGATTTCTGCCAAAATAAAAAAACAAGCCAACCAATAAAATAACGATTCTCACTGAAGCGATTAATAGATTATTTCAGACATCAATGTCATAATTCGGTTCAGACAACAATATGGATCATGATCAAAGTAGTGTGCTTTTTTGACAAATAATAATAAGAACAATAATTGAGACCATAAACTCATGTTTACAATGTTTACTGAGGGTCATTTTCTCATAGACTTCTATACAATCAGATGTCTTTTTGCAACCAGAGAGCCATTTGCAAGAATGCGTCATCGGCGTCACCCGTCAGAGCCGGCGGTCGATGCCTGGTTGTCCGCAGCCGGGCTTCACGGGCCGAGACACAAACCAATACCCATCCCTACATGGGCCGACTTGAGACTGGCTTCTATCTGCTGTTGTTGTGTGATTACCACTGAGGAGTAAAAGGTAGGGCCATCTTATATATCCAGACCGGACGCTATTTGTCAATTTTATTAATTAGAGTTGATCACATTTTGTTGACGTCAGGATCAATGAAACAACAAAAAAAGCCTGCACAGCTTGATGGACCTCACCGGTTACAGAAAGCAGAGTCCAGGTGCCGTTCTGCAGCTCGTCCGTGGGTTCATCCAGTAAGAGGATCCGACACTCGTACAAGCCCCCGTCCTGCAGCTGCAGGTCCTCCAGCCTCAGGTCGGTGACTCGTACCAGAGACGCTCGCCCTGCGGAAACACAGCGCAGGTAGAAAGGTGAGAGGGCAGGCGTGAAGGGCACGAGAGGGGCCCGCGTGCACGAGAGGGGCCCGCGTGCACGAGAGGGGCCCGCGTGGACGAGAGGGGCCCGCGTGCACGAGAGGGGCCCGCGTGCACGAGAGGGGCCCGCGTGGACGAGAGGGGCCCGCGTGGACGAGAGGGGCCCGCGTGCACGAGAGGGGCCCACGTGGACGAGAGGGTCCCGCATGCACGAGAGGGCCCGCGTGCACGAGAGGGGCCCGCGTGCACGAGAGGGGCCCACGTGGACGAGAGGGGCCCGCGTGCACGAGAGGGGCCCGCGTGCACGAGGCAGACCCGCGTGCACGAGAGGGGCCCACGTGCACGAGAGGGCCCGCGTGCACGTGAGGGGCCGCGTGCACGTGACGCTGACGTCACTCGTCATCCCCCAGGTCTGAGTAGTGTGAGGCTTTTGTTGTTGTGCTGGAGAAGAATGCCGTCCTCAAGCGGTGCCTGAAACCGCCGCGCACAAACACACACACACACACACACACACACACACACGGAACTGGGATCTCCTGGTTGCCAGGTAACGGCTCCCTCGAGCCCGTGGCGCAGCTCGCAACGTCAACTCTTTATCTTTTCCAGTCCAGCTCCTTTTTAGTTTTCACACTTTATCAGGCGGACAATTGTGCAGTGACCTAACAGCACGGAACAACATGGCTGAGGAGAAGCTGTCAATGAAATCATTGTTGAGGACACACGGTATTTTCTCAGGAATAAGAAAAAGAAACATGAAAGCAGCCAACACGCTGCAGCGGGGAGGCCACTGGGACGACCGTGTGACGGTGGTAATTATTAACAGAGGCTCTGGTATCTGGTGACTGTAACAGGGAGGCACAGTCCTGACGGTCAGAAAGAAGCAGGAAGTTGGAGTTAGGTATGTTGTCAGCGATAACACACCTTATTTACTTTTCCAAGCTGCCAAAGGGGACTAAATCCACAGGAGGGAGGATGGGTGTGGGGGGTAAATTGGAGCAAAACACACATCAGCAAACACTCGGGGGATTTGAGCATTTCAAAATCCTACCCTTTGACCCCTGGCAGGATTTTTTATTTTTCCTCTCTCATGTTTACTGGCTCAGTGTGATATAGGTCAGTCTAGGCCTCAGAGGAAAGGTTGTGCCGAGGCAGGAAACGTGACTAGGAGTCATCAGATTAAAAGGGAAGGGCGGAGGTGGAGTTAGAGCACGACCCGGCGACGCCTCAACCACTGCCAAATATAAAATGCACGATTGCAGGAGATTTGAATGCGAGGTAAATGGAGTGTGAGAGGGTGAGCCAAGAAAGAAAGAGGGAAATGTAGACTCTTGGTCCGTCTCTTGTGTTTGTGTTAGTGCTGCACACGGCGGAGAGTGTAAGAACAAGTGTCTGCACGAGTTTCAACACGAGCGCTCGTCAGTTATGTTAATTTAGCTTTGAATCGTGCACGTAAATAAAACATTTCCCTTTTCCTCCTTCAATCCAAACTCACTCGCAGCCACCATGGACGACTCATGCGTCAGGACGTGGTGCAGGAATCTATTGGAATGATTTAAATATGATTTTATGAAAATAAAATTGCATTGCTGAACTTTTTTTGTTGGTATCCATTATTGGTTAAAATGCATATTGCAGAAGATGCTGCAAAGTATATTGCTAACTAGCGGGTTTTTTTACTATCCATGCATTTATTTCGCTAATTTCATTTAGCAATTTTTCATTCATTTTCAAATATCATTTGCACCCAGCCGACATCAATGGCGGCTGAATGGGAGCAAATCCCACACGTGTCTCGTTCCAAGACACTGTCTGCAAAGCGAGAGGAGGCCGTTATGGCAGCGCATCAACGGCCAGGCTTTTTGGGAACGAGGTGTTTTCAGCCAAATGGTGTACTTAAAGCATTATGAAACTGCTCGGGGGACGCCTGCAGGAAAAACAGTTATCGCTGTTGAGAGCTCAGTCATTAAACATCGTTGCAGATGTGCTGCTGGAAATGAGCTTCAGAATAATGTCAATGAGGGAAAATGTCCAAAAGACTCTAGTCATTCCAGGTAACCAAATAAGAGTGAAAAGGATACAGGTAGAGGAGGAGGAGGAGGAGGAGGAGGAGGCCGCCGCCCCCCCTCCTCCTCCTCCTCCTCCTCCAAGCTAAACAATATTCTCTATCAGTTCAATTCATGCACACATGCACTGACACAATTGCCCGATGTATTTATCCGTTTCCACCTGAAGGCCCCCCCCCCCCCCCCCCCTCCCTCTAAAGGCTTCGTCCCTCAATGCGCTCTCAGGTGACAGAGAAACACAAAACCCTTCAGCGCCATGACGACATGCAGCTCCTTACAAAACTTCAGTCGGAACTTAAACGTCTGCAGGCGGTTTCAGAACAGATCATTATTAAACTTTCCGAAGAAAAGCACTTAAAAAAAAAACCAGGAATGAAAACTATAATTGTACCGGACCAAGAAGCATTTTGAAGTAAGAAAATGGATTGTATTTAAATCAATTGGCCTTTTATATGCCAGCAAAAAAGGTTAAGGGGCGTTGCGTTTGGTAGATTTTATTCCTAATTTGGGTTTTCTACTCTCCGTCTCACGGAGAAGCACTGTGAGAACCGAGAAGCGGATCGTGCTTGGAACCACCAAGCGTCTTTGAAATGACCCAATCAACTGTTCTTGTGAAATAATAACATGTTCAAGAGGCACTCCGCCAAATGACAAAAGGCACACTCATTTTTATTCAGAGCGAAGGACGCACCGCAGATATTGATTTCCTTTCTGCCAGAATGGATATGTAACATTTTGGAAATGGAGTTTTTTTTTTAAACGAGTCTTTTGGGGGGGAATCATCGAGAATGTGTCTCGTTTCGGTCGGACAGTGCTCCGATGGGAAGAATTATCAAAAATCGAATAGCACTCAGTTTGTCCCTGAGAATGTGCCGTGCACCGGGCGGGCCGGGTGCCCACCTGGTCTCTGAGGCATGTCGTCAGCGCTTGGCGGAGGCCATCGGGTTTCGGGTTCGACAAAGAGGAAGATAAGGTTTCACTCCTCGCTGCCTGTTGCTCTATTCGTTGGGGAGGGATGTGATCTGAATCCAGAGCGGAGCGACCGGCCGCTGAAAACAAACTTGAACGATGAAACGGACGCATCTCAGCCATGTTAACTGTGTGTAATGTCCCCCCCGGCCCCCCACACACACACACACACACACACACACACAGACTATTTACTCTTCACTCTTTTTAGAGTCAGCAGCTGTATGGGTGCTGTGGGACTTTGCCGGATCGCTAATCCTTTGATCGTTACTGCTCCATTACAATAAATGCATGTAAACCCTTTTAGCTCTTAACACTCTTGGGGGGGGGGAGCAATCTAAAGTGTCTAAAACACTCCAGGAGCAACGCGCACGGCCAAACACAAGCCATATCACCGGATGAGGCGGCCTGCAATCAGACGGGGTTAGATTGAATCCCTTTTTTTAATTATTTTTAAGAGGAAGGGCCTCTCAGCAGTGAGACTGGCAGCGGTCGAGCAACGACCCTGAAGTCAAACTGCCGCGAGACACCCGAGAACCTCCGTGGCCCGAGGAGCTGAAATCCACACCGCTCCAACCGCCTTGGAGTCGTTAGTTTTCCATGCTGCACCTGTTGCTCCCACACCAGCCAGTAGCTGTGAGAAAGCCCAAGCTCAGCAGCAGATCGGACAAAGCAGGTTTTTTGTCTTTAAACCCTTTTGTGTCCGTGAAGAACGGCTTCCTGTCGGTCACCGGAGAGGCCTGTGATTAGCGTACCTGTCCGTTTAAAGAGAAGGAGCTTCTCTGTGCGGGATGCTTTATGGTTGAGCGCAGTGTATTCACGGGCCAAAGGGTAGGCACATCTTAGGTAGGGGGGGTTTCTTAACGACCAGCGCATCGCCCTGCCCCCGTTCTGAAACTAACATCCAGCGTAACGAAGCGTGACACCGGTGTACGTTGAGGGATCGTCTTCACCGTCGGTGACAAAAGGCTACCGTCTTTTATGAGCACCGGGCTGGAATTCAAACCTACCCCCACCATCCCGCGCGCGATAATTCATCAGGAAAGGTTCACCCTGACTTTATTGCTATGTAAATGTCTGCATCCCATCTCCTGCTCGGGGTGAGGGAGTGGCGTTCAACTCATTTGAGAAAGGCCTTGGCTCAGCTGAAAGCATCTCTGATCCTCTGACAAACACATACCGTAATGGAATGATTACAGTCGCTTTACAACCTGTAATGTTGTGACACTGCAGAGTGAGTTTTTTAGATTGTGCTAATAAAAGGGACTTAAAGGCTGAGGCAAAACCAACAATAAATTGATCCTGCTGTGTATGTTCTACTGAGCCAAAGCCCATACATGTTATTGCTCTGCGCCAAAGAGCTGCTCTTCTGTTCAAAGATCCCACGTATGTCACCCTGGTGCTGTACATACGTGTGTATGTACGTGTAGAAATCCGCCGCTAAAAATAGTCCAAAACCAATTAACTGTTTACTCCAGTTTAAGTAACGTTTGCCAAAAACTACAATGCCCAGCGGTTATATGAAAAATTGATCTCTGTGAGCCAAGTTCTACATATTCAGTGGGGAATTGAGGTTGAGGGTTCTGGTCAAGACAGGGAAGTAGGAAAATGTTGAAAGACGGATTATTGCATTGTTGGTCTTTTCGAACAACACCAGAAAATAAATAAATAATTAGAATTTCCCTCTATGGAACAACCTGTTATTCGCACCAAAATGTATTATTTGTTTTGGGCCATGAAGTGGGTGAAGATTGAGAATAATATGATGTGATATGATTACAATCTCTAGAGGAGCTACACAATGATCACTGTTAAATTGTTTTCCCAAAGCCATCTCTAAATTGTTTTTGTTGTACAGTCGGCTGTGCATCCTGCAAGACAGAGAATCTTTTTTTAAAGACGAAAAAAAACAAAAACAACATACATACATTTATATAAATACTGTATATGTAAGAAATGACATATATCTGTAACTTTTCATAGCCCTTGCAGTGCAACTTGTGTCCCGTAGACAGTGAAACAGTTGGTGGTAAAATGTAAATGAACGTACTAATTGTTTTGGTTCATAAAATGCCTGAAAATAAAAGACAAACATCCATCTTAAGTGGATCTTTTGATTGCCTTTTTCGTATGAGCAACAGTAAAAAGGGCAATAACACGTTAATGACACGAGATCGAGAAAAGTTCCAAATAGTCACAAAGGAAGAGGATTCAATCGAAAAAATGTGGAGCATCTTTAGTTCACAAATAGGTATTTCCCCATTGCTATTGTCCCTTAGGAAGCTATAAAGTTGAGGAAATCCAACTCATTGCATACATACTGTATCAGATCAAGTGAAATATTTCAAACTCCACCCTCCACACTTTCAGCCTGACAATACTTGAAATCATTGGAAACGTTTGGATCTCCACTAGAATTTAAAAATCAAGTTATGTGCATTGTCTAACTGCACAACATGGATTTGGAACTTGTAATGGCTCGTGTAACAGCAGGTAAGCAGGGTTTATCGAGGCAGATCTCCAATATAGTTACACCGTGACGTGAAACGTTGATTGTTGATGCCGATTATAGGCCGCTATTCAACTCGCTGAAAATAAATGACAAGTGGTAGTTAGCGGTCTGCTTTCTTTTCCCACCTGAATGTTAAACACTAAGAATGTATTTTTACTCTTTGAAGTGGCACCATCATGGATTTCAATCAAGGATTTCTCAAACTGCACTTTATCACAACCCCAACATGGTCGCTCCAGCAGAATTTCAAATTAGCCTTTGGAAAGGTCGTGAGGTTTCTCTTCAGGCAACTCAATGGAAAATAGAAACGACTCTGACAAAAGGAAGATCTGAGCCACCCAGACATGCTTTCCCTTTGTCCACACTAGTCCCATTGTTTGTGACTTTAAAAGGATAACAGGAGCTACACAAAGGTATTCCTGGTCCATTGAGGATCTTTTTCCCCGCGGACTCCCTTTGTTCTTGGAGCTGTGGGCAGAAAGCGCACAATAGATGATGATGATGATGCATGGGAAGTCTTAGCTCCTTTAAAAGTAGCTCCCACTGAAGCCGGTTTTGAAAGGCCACAAAGGTGTGGTATTGAATGTACTCTGAGCTTCAGATACTGGGTGCATTCTTTTCACTTATAGAAACCAGGACTGAAGCGTGCCATAACCGTCCTCATGCAAACTAATTTCCACCTTCTTCATTACTGTTATAAAGGTGATTGATTGTGGTACAGATTAGGCCTCTGCCTTTACTTTAGTGGTGGTCCCACGTTGGATGTTTGATCAAGACTAACGTTGAGTGCCAGGGACTTCCACAGCAGGCACAAAGCAGCAACAGTGGTCTTTTTCGAGCGCGGCTGATGACGAAAAGGAAATCGCAGAAGGAAGCGTTGTACGTATCCAAAGACGCTCTGAGCCGTCTGTTGGTATGGAGGACGGCCCATCCTCCTCTCAAACCTGCGGGGCGGAGAGCGAGGCAAAAACATACGGATTCTGATTTGGTGTGAACGTAGCATAAGAGTCTACAGCCATGTGAGTGGCTCTCTCAGGCTGTACTTTCCAAAATTAGCTCATTTAAGCTAAATGCTAACATCAGCATGTCGACATAACCGACATTGAATACGTTTGCATGCTTTTGTGAAGCAGGTGTAATGTTTACCACGTTCGCCATCTTAATTCAACATGTTTGCATGCTAACGTTTGTTAATTAGCGCTAAACACAAAGCACAGCTGAGGCCGGTGGGCGTGTCTTACATCTTCAGGTATTTTCATGAAGAAGAAGACAGTTTGACCTCGTTAAAAGTTGCAGTCAGTTTGCACCAGAGTGAAAAACGACCAGCATTGCCATCCAAGGCCATCCATTGAGCCAGGCTTAATAGGCTGTAGTTGGATTCATAAATATACATGATTTATAAATTAAATAAGGCCTGCAAGCAGACCCTGGCAAATATATAGCAATATGAGCCGTTGTTGGTTTTTCTTTGATTTAATCATGATATATTGGCTGATATTTCTTTCCTTTTTTCTTTTTAAATCAACCCTAAACAAACATTAATGTGTTTGTTATTGTGATACTGTTGGTAAATTACCTCAGGTATATTTTGGGCATTGCTGTGCAAATTGTCTTGTTTCCTGTCAACATACATGCCTGATATAGCCTGTATAGTAACATTTCCTAATGATGTTTGGCATGCCGAGGTTAAGATAAGGTGTTAGAACTCTTCTATTCACACGACATGACCACTTAGCAGCGAGCTCCGTAAACAAGTTTACAATATAAAAGAAAGCCTTGTTTCATATTGTATAATAATCGTATACATTGCATGTATAGAAGGCATGCGTTATGAAAGCAATACGCTGCTTCAGACAATCACAAAATTAGAGCAATCACAGTGAACAGCAGGGCTGCACGGGTCATTACAATTTTCCGCGTTGTGAGCCTTTACAGGGTCGCTTACCCTCATATTGTGGATGGAGGCGAGGCGCATAGGACCCAAACTTGATTAGGACGGGGATATCGAGTCCCCGTCGGACCCATTCAACCACATGCAGGGAGGCGGAGGTCACGCTGGATGGCTCCGAGGAGGGAAAACTACACGCCAACTCCGCCGCACTTCCGACCTTTCCACGCACCTCTGGCCTCGCACCTCCGGCGGCAACTGTTGGGGTTTTTTTAGGAAGCAAAGTGAGAAACGGCTTGTTAGTTACGTTACCGCCATGTGTGACGGGATGAGTACCCACAGACAGTGACGTGTGCGCATCATGGGAAGAAATTTGCTGAAAAGATACAAACTATCTTATCGAATGATGGAGATACTTACAAAATAGGCAAAGAAGTGCCACCACTGTGAAAGTCTGCAAATATGATCTGGCCGACCCCATATCTGTCACTCATGCAACCTGCAGCATGTTCAATCTGTTGGCAAAAGAGACACAATTGTCACAATCACATTACTTCCTTGGCTGCGTGCAAGAGGGGAGCCATCTGTGACAGATTTCCAAACTAAAAAGGCTGCAGCAGAGCCGTCATAATGTTTACAGACAGGAGGAGAGGAGCGCTCAGATTTTTATACAGCTTTCAAATAACTGGAATTCATCCCAGATCATTACACAAATGGGCAGAGCTGCCGTCTGCTGCCAGAAAACTCCCCGGCCTTATATCCTTTTCTGAAAGTAAATGTCATGAATGCCACATAAATCTCTTTTGAGAGTCACGTGCCGAGCGACATCCAAGTGTTTTATTTAGAGCACATCAATGAAGACGTTTTGGTTAGAGCGGCCGGGGGGACTCAGCACTCAAGGACGGAGATAAGTTGAGCTGATGGGAGGCAAGGCACCGAGGAGGGCCGCTTCATTCCAAGAAAACACCTGCTTCCGTTTTGATCGAATGTGGAAACCAGAGCGGAGGAAATCCACACGATAGGTCGGATTTAAAGAGACACACACACACACACACACACGCACACAGACACACACACCAATCATCATTAACGTCAATCACCTCCTATGATAGAAGCAGCTACCAGCACGAAATGAATACATTCATTAATAAATACCACACGTGCTTGTTGGGAGATCTTGTACCATGCCGGCCTTTTACAGCTACTGCTGGTTAAGGTCAGATTTGACAGGAAATGGGTCCGATATACAGCCACACACACACATACACACACAGCACTGCGGCCCCGCCTGCTTCAGCCTACTCACCATCCATAACGACATCTCATTAGTCTGAGTTGATAACAGCGCAGAGGCACCCATGTAAAGCACAGCGGTCAAAGCAAGACTGGGGAGCTTTTTCTGAACAACAACCTGCTGCAGCTACAAGTGGAAAGTATTGTGGGTGATGCTGAATGCAAAACTACTACTACTGATGAAACAGGAGCACAAATGAAGTAATGGCAATTGCTGCAGAGATGGCGTCATTCTTGTGGGCCAACCCTGAAAGATAAGGCCTTTACACACCGAGGGGGTAAAGGCCAATCCTATTGACCTATTGGCAGTCTGTCTGAGCTCAACTGTAGTGTAGCCAAAGCCACTGACAGCTATTTTACTGAGTTGAGTAAACAGCTAAGGCTTTTATTGTGAAAGGTAAGAGCGTAACGAGTGGATCTGGTCTGCGCTGGCGGAGTCATCAAGTTCGCCGTCTTGGTCCGAACGATGTAGCCTCCGTGTTGTTGTGCGCTACATTGTAACGCTACGTATTGAATAGATCCGCTACGCACAGTTACAAGTGATAGGTTGAAGGCTTAAATTGATCTGAATGTACAAAAAAATAAAAAAGGTAAATAGTAATTGAGGCTACATACTTTATTTTAGTAGGTTGTTTTAGTGAGTAAACTTTACTCAAAATAAAATTATAAATTTAATTTACTGAATTTACTTTTAGTACTTTCAAAATTGTTCTCGATATGAACGTGGTAACTTGCTGCTGCTGCCAGTGTAGTGGTGGAAAATAACTCAGCGAGGAAACACAGTAGCCTTCCCTCTGCTACTGGTTTAATTTGTGGTTGTGGTGTTGACGGACATCTTGTCTTCCTCGACGCAAGGCACAATTGTCAGCAGGGAAGAATGGGGGTGGGACTTTGCTATTAGTTATGATTTCTGTCATTAAACTGAAGTTACAGTTTGATCGACAGCACCTGGCTTCTATCATTTCCTGCTGTGAAAGTTACTGTAGTTTATTTCTTGAATGCCACCTGCCACAAAGTGCAGCGTCAACACGAGCACACAGAGTACAACACCGCAGTCAGCAGTAATATTAACACACAATGCACTACTGGCAACATGTAATGCAATGATAACATCACCTCATTCAAAGCATGAGTTGTTACTAACAATGAAATTAGGTGTCATATATTAGTCTCTGTGAACTTTCTCATGCATAGTTTCTATGGTTACATGTGCAGGTATGCATGTTCAAAAAAAGGTTGAATTCAGTGGATTTGTATGGTCACATAATGGTGTCCTCTCTGCACTTCCTGAGTGTGAGCAGTGAACACACCCCGCCGTCGCAGCAGCCGCACAGGCCGTATCTGCCCTCCCTAACCATGGAGGCTTTTACGGGCCTTCCCCCCCCCCCCCTTTTCATTTCATGGCTGGGGCAAAGTCTGAAACGGTGGAAAACAATTACGCAGGCTGTCAACAGCTGCAGTGCCTTGTTCCAACACGCTCCCATGCTTCAGCAAACAGCGCGGCGTACACAGATTCTCCACAGAATCAAAGTGAAAGTCAAAAAAAATAAACAAAATAGAGTAATCTCCAATCTGCGGCGCGTCTGCCGAATGCCATCTATGCCACAGACTTCCACTGCCCTTCATGCAAAGCAGCACAACACAGAGCTCATCCAGAACTTATTACATTCGAATTAGGCAGTCGAGTGTTTACAGAGACCGAGCCAGGCAAGCCAAAGTTTCGACTTTATGATTGTGTTGTTTTCTCACCCTGGCACGGTGGGCGAGGACGAGAGAGCGAGAGGGGGGGGGGGTGGGGGGGGGTTAATTAGAAGAGAGCGACTCGTCCCCGTCTGGCACGTGATGAACACATGCTCAGCATCTTCTCCTGGCTCCTCATCGCCTGCCTCTCGTTAACTCAAAAAGGAGCGGCGATGACAAGGGTTGGGCGCCATGTAATGGCATTCACCGTGTAACTGATTAGAGAAACATGACCAGACACACTTATTATTTTGTCTCCAAATACAGATAGCCAGGGATGAGAAGAAACATTGTTTATCGTTGCATTGCTCTGACAAGGTAATACTTATTTTGTGCTGTCTGGCCGAATAACAAGGCAATGAAGTAGAACAGCAAAAAAAAAAGAGATAGAAAGGGAGCAGGGAAAGTGTGGAAACACAGCAAGACGAAAGATGAGGAGAGGCAAAAAATAAATAAAAAACTGCAGGATTCCTTTTTCTGTCATTAAATGTGAACCAAGAAACTCATGGAGCTGCCGAACAAAGCGGCCCGTGCAGGTGATGCGCTCGGCCACGGCGACACAGATGGTCCCTAGACGTTTCGCCGCGGACGTGTTTTTCCTCCCTCCGACATCGCAGACAAACACAGTGACAGCGCGGCACTCTGGGAAATGTTTAAAGCTCTAATAAATGAGCCGGTAGCTCACAACGGAAAGCGTCCTGTCTCGCGCAGATTCATCAGCCGACAGAAATAGAATTGTCAGCGACAGGCGCGCCGCTGAAAGGTCTGTGTTGTTGCCATTTTAATCTGCGCGAGGGAGAGGAATGGTGGGGTGTTGGGGGGGTTGTGGGGGGCGCAGCTGATTAATCACGGCCGAGGCACACTAACAGATTTGTCAACGGTTCTGCCTCCTCTTTCCCCCACCACACTTGAAGGTAAAAGATAAAAAGGGACCTCTGCACAATTGTTTCCTGATCAAATTCCATTTCTTCCGCCGTGAGCCGTTGGTTTGTGTCTCTTCTCAAAACGTGTCCTTTATAATGTGCTGAGGTGCTGAGGTAGACAGCTACAGGTACTCCATCCTGTGGGGAATTGAGATGGTTTCATGGCTGTTTGGATCTGCCAAAAGCAACAAAAAAAAGCAATTGGTGTTTTTCTTTTACTTTAAAACTAACAAAATCACGAAGGTGCAGTGTACTGATTGGATATATGTCGACTCTTAGACGGTGAAAAAAAAGGAGAAAGGATCCAAATTGATGCAGCAGAAGAGATATCATCCTTTTCTTCCACGTCCTAAATTCCTTCATTCAGACGTTTACAATACCCACAATGCAACTCAACCGCTGACAATTCAGCCCTTGTGTACGCTGCCGGCCTTGAGCAGAGATGCTCTGGTGAGCTCCTTTCTGACTCCGATACTTGGCGTCTTCAGCCCCAACCGTCGTTGACTCAGGTGACATCGCTTGAGGCGATTCATCAGATTTCACGTTTTACATAAACATAACCTTTCACCTGCTCTTTAACTTCCTACTGAGCTGACCCTTGAGACCTGGACTTGTTGCAGGCCTCTCTAGGACACTGTGCTCTCTGTGTTTGGACCGTCTCAAAAGAAAGTTGACAACTGATAGAGGAACCCAGATCGCACCATCGCTCCCACTCGAAGGCAGCCTGCGTCTTAATCCTTCTGTCATAAGGTTAAGGTAAAATATTATAAAAAAGGGACCCTGTGACTCACAATTCAACCAATCGGAATATGGCATGAGATCACACAGAAGGCGTTTGCCAAGGAGACACTGTAAATACCCACATACGCAGAAACAGTGGCATCATCGGTAAATCTTTTTTTGGGGGTGGGTGGGGGACTTGGCTCTTCTTGCCTTCTACTTTCCACCCTGCCACTGCTGTTCAACAGGTATTCATTTTTCTTGATGAATTAATAAAATATCAGAAACTGTGAAAGATGTCTTCTCACGATTTTCCAAAGCCCCGGGTGATGTCTTCCAATAGATGATTTTGTCCGACCCCACACGTTTTATTTCGGCGTGTCTCGCACGCGGCTCAGAAAAGCCCATTTTCAAATTCTAACAAAAGCTTCCCATCACAATAGGAACCCTCCGCGTGGCTCCGTTTGATGTGCACTTAAGAGAAAATGCCACAGACTGAAAAGAGGAGAGGAAAAAACAAAAAGTGAAAAATAAACAGACTTCCACTGTGCGAGTAATGCATCTCTGCACTCGGGAGTACAAACATCAGGTATCTTTTCTGTAAATCAGACAGCAGGTATTGGCATACCAGACGAAAAGCCACGATCTCTAATCTTTGAAATATGCTTTAGTCGCACACAGCAGAGAAAGGACGTCGGGGATTAAAAGCAAAAGGTGGGGAAGGTCACTGTATATCACAAATAGGCAACATCGAAGTCTCTATTCAACAAAGACAGATGCTTTCCAGATTTAATTGCACTCAAAACAATTATTATACTCCAAAAGTAGGTTTAAAGTACATACAAAGTACATTTTATGTCAAAAATGTGAATCCTATTCCATTAAATTATGATTATAATACCTCTGTGCAATTAAGTCTGAAGGCATCATCTGCAGTCTGTCTGCTGCACTTTCACTGCCACATGCGCCGCTCCCCAAAGATGGGGCGACGCGATTGGCTGCCGTCAAGTAGATTCACAGCGTATCCGTCGTCGGGAAAGAAACCGAAAAGC
This sequence comes from Taurulus bubalis, assembly GCF_910589615.1. NCBI lineage: Eukaryota > Metazoa > Chordata > Actinopteri > Perciformes > Cottidae > Taurulus > Taurulus bubalis. The sequence goes on from NC_136607.1 coordinate 5,558,942, forward strand.
TTTTACAATGTCGTTTTTTCTTCTTCTTCTTCTCCCCCTCTTGGAGAGGATACAAAATCATTCCAAAAGTCAAGAGTGATGTCGACTTGAGTCCAGAACTTAAAAGTCGCCTTTTCCAACACAGGAGACGAAGCGTGACTGTGCAGAAACTACTGAAACTCAATATTAAGATGTCAGTTGGCGAAGCAGAAACACATTTAATTCCCATTTTCTCAGTCGGAGGAGCGCGATGGCGTCTTCTGCCAAAGTTCAACACTATTTAGTTATTTCACAACTATTCTTTTTTTTTATCGTTGCTATTCTCGCTGGTTTGAAGTGGGTGGGGCTCACTAGGAAAAGAGTGATGACACACACGTGTGAGCCAATCAGCATTTGGCAACATTTGAATCGGATCAAACCGTGCAAACACAGTACCGAAGGAAGCAGCTAGAGGACGCTTTTGAGCATTAAACTCAAAATAACGTACGTTTGGTTCTTTTTTTCAACCTTGATGTTTGCAAGCTTTAGTCATGACTATCGGTCATGACTAAAGCTTGCTAAATAAAGAACTTCCTGAACATTTGGAGCCTAGGGTTTTAAAAAAGGCCAATACAGTTTTACAGAGACTCTCTGAATGCAGATAATGCATCAGAAATAACCAATCGAATCTAGTTTTCGTGAACCATATTCTGAACTAGCACTGGGACACAGTATGCAAAAACACTGGCGTGGACTCTGGAGAGATTTGCAGGATGTCATTTGCATCGGCTTCAGACTGCTTTAAGTGTCACACGTGAAGTATTTTCTGGCTCCACATGACTTCTCCCTCACAATAACAAGTATTTTCCCACTGCTGATGTAAACATTTCTCGAGGGGGTGTGTAACATTGTGGGGAAACTGTGCTCATTTGGCACCGCGGCAGACTCCATCGAAGCAGAGATGGAGTTTGAAATGATTAAATGAACCATGTCTGGGGGAGGTTATGAGAATACTTTCTCTCATAATCTGTGAAATGAAGAAAGACTCTTGTCACAATACAAAGTCAACAGCACAAAGCGATGACATTCACATTCTGTGTCTTGCCTTGAACAAATGTACTGGATCTTATGAGCTCAGACTCTTACTGCTACTTTTGTTCGAACCACCAACGACTAAAGCGCCGTGTGATTTTTAATGCAATTACATGTGATCTTGCTTTTTTAAGAGCCTTGAATATTATTTTTAATTGATGGGATTGGCCCAGCAATAGGTTCTGGCAGCTTTATAAAGCAAACCTTCCAGACATCCACTTTCTGATAACCATGACTTCACCAAGGTTCAAGCTTTAAAGGGCTCAAAGTCTATCCTAAAAAAATAGATAAGATAGCTGCACCACTATAACCTTAAACAACGAATGCCACAGGGGAAGAAAACAACAACAACACACACATTAACTCAGACCTAACCCTAACCCATAACCTCCATAAAAACGGAATTACCCAGGTTTAAATGCATGAGAGGAAATGTCGCCCTCAGAGTATTAATTTCTCATCTTTTTCAAAGCTGCTGGAAGTCAGAAACACTTTCAGACTCTTCAAGTACTGCTGTCTTTTTTTAATTATCATGATCATTACTCATCCTACCTGTAGCTCGGTTACTGGCGGCCGCTGAGAGATTTCCTGTTTAGTTTAGTGTAAAACCGCATCCTTTCGTAGTTCCTCTCTCCAAAGCTGCGGGTCACTCTGAGCAACGCGGGCCTCGAACTGCGAGGCGTCGCAAATCACCTGAAACACGAGCGGCTTTTTTCTTCTTCTTCTTCTTCCTGTTCGAGCCCCCGCCGGCAACAGGTGTTTATTTCACTTGCAGGTGACAGTGAAGCATCGACCCGCTTCGCTGCGCCCTGGCTGAGCAGAGAGTCCACCCCTCCCTCCCCCCTCCTCCCCCTCGCCCCCCCTCCTCTGGCCGCTGCTGCCGTGTTGCGTTCAAAGACTCAGACCACATTAAACTGGAGTTACCGCCACGGCCCTTTAAGCCCTTTAATGTTTATAAGCCGCTGCAGATTTAAATATAAGACTTTTGTTTGTGCAGGCACAGGATGAAAAGGCGATTTATTTATTTATTAGCCCTTAATCCCCCTGATGGCACCCAGCTCAGAGGGAGCCACAAGAGGGTGTCCTTCACCTGGTGTTGGTGGCCAATCCCAGAAATAATTCCATGGAGGGTTTATGAGTCGGAATAAACATGCATGTTATTGCATGTTTATGCATATTATTCATAGATGTCACCCCTCCCACAAGGACAATGGAGTAAACTTCATCTTGTGAGGCTTCTTCCGGGCTCTTGTGTTGCCTCCGTGGGTTTTTTTTAGCATTTGACATGAAAATCAAAAGTTCCATTTCTATTTTTCTTTTTTCTTTTGTGAATGATGTAAACCATTGTGCAGAAGGGGTTGTTTCTGTCTTTCTCTGAACAATAAAACTAAACTGTCAGTCCAACGGATGAAAAGGAATTCATGTGATTTGTTTGCTTTTCTTAATTTCGAATCTATATTAACTTTTTTTTTAAATTAGTATTAAGACAACAATATTAGAAGGAAGGAAAGAAGTTTCAGCTTTTGGAGTGTGTGTGTGTGTGTGTGTGTGTAAATTAAATTCAAGCCTCTTTTATTACCACACTGTTAGGCTGGTGGAATTAATCTCAGTGCAGATGGATTGGCTGTGACAGTCCACCACATACAACATCTGGTTCAAACATAAAGGGCAGAGCACGCTCCATACATGTTAATGTTTACATGTTCATCGACTGCACTGGAAAAAGATACAGAAGGGGTTTCTCTGAGACGTTGCTTTCCGTGTTCATTGAGTCCAGTTTGTGATTTATGTACTTTGATTTCTTTGTTGTGTGCGTAGATGTTTCCATCGACAGTGACGGGCTTCTACCCCATAAATGAAGTTTAATGTATCTCCATTCTCTGCCATCAGAATCATGTTCATGTGATCAAGGACCACACAAGGCAAAACATTCAGACTTCAACTTTTATTTTATATTTGTTTTCTTAATCAAGCACGTGCATGTAAAAATACATCTTTCTTTGATATTCAAAAAACAACTGAATATGCGCAAACAGCAAATACTTCATACGGAGAGTAATACATTCCAGTCCAAAAAAAAAGAATACAAAAAAGGTATTCAATCAGTCTTTGGGATAGGACTGCAAATATAACGATCTTTCGGGAGAAATACAGCCCCCCGTCCCCCGCCAACTTTGCATAAAATCATATGGACTACGGTCACAAATACATATTTGTTTAAGATACAGAGCTGTGCAACTGTGCAAAGAACACAAAAGCCTCAGTCGCCGAGGTCGTGGACATTTCTGGCGGTAGTAAGTCGAAGGCATCTGTGTGGTCTCCAGAAGTGTCCCGCCACTCGCCCAAAGGTTGTTCTCCTCATTCATAAAGTTGAGTATATGAAGCCACTAAGGTTCACCAAGCTGGATGACGCTCGACTCACAGCGTCGAACAGAAGAAGAAGAAAAAGAAGAAGAAGAAGAAGAAGAAGAAGAAATCTGCAACACTTTTCACAGTGATGTGAAAGTTTTGCCACATTTACATTCAATTCGGAAAACTCAAAGCAAATCAGCAGGCAGACAGTCTCAGGGTTACACAGTGTGGCCAAAAGGAGGGGGCGGGGTGGACTCTGCACCGATCCACAGCTGCCATTCAGATCAGTCGCCGAAATCGGGGATGTCGTCGTAGGAGAAGCCCCGGTAACCCTTTGCGGCGTAGTAGGCGATTCTCAAATGGTAAAACCCGGGCAGGAAAACGAGCAGTCCTATGATGATGACGGGAATGGTGCGGTCCGGGTGCTGGAGAAACACAACATAGAAGAGCAGGCGGTTAGGAGTGAGACTCTGTGATGAGAGAGGGGTTACAGGAAGATATTTCTTTGCACTTCAAAAGCTTGGGAGGAATTCATCGACTTCAGGTGTGAATCAGACTCCCCCCCCTCCTGTTTACTCACAAACATCAAGCGAGGGAACACCCGTACTAAAAAGAGTGCACCACATCGGGCTTTTGGCATTCTTATCTCCACCTCGCCTGCCAGCGCGACACAAACATGCTCCGACTGGAGAAGGGGTGCAGGAGGCGCGCAGACGTGATGACTTCATTTATCTGAGATCTGGTTTCATGCAAATTATTAGTCATCTCACATACAGGAGGAGGATGAGGAGGAGGAGGAAGAGGAGGAGGAGGAGGGCGGCTCAGGTGGTTCATTTGGCCACCAGATGGCAGCCTTGTGCACCGAGTGTCGGTGGCCCGCTCACAGATGCACTGTCATGGCCCTGCAGGTGTCATCTTATTGAGGTTGAGCTGTTTTCTTTGTAGTTTGGTTTAAAAAAAAAAAAAAAAAAAAGTAAATCTTGACATTGAGGTTTCATGCTTCTTCATTTATTTATTTATGAGCCTTCAACCACATCTCATGGTGTGCTCAGTTGTCATGGAGATGGCTCACACTCTAGCTGGTAAGTGGACCTTGTGTTGAGTTTTTTTGTTGTGGTCATTTTGAGGAAGTGATCCTTAACCAATATTCCTGAAGTAAAGCGAAAGGTTGTGAAAAGGTTTCAACGTGGTGTTTCTTTTTCCTTTCATTTGCCACGGCAATAGTTGACTGTGTTCAAAACCGTGCACGCACACACACACACACACACACACACACACACACACACACGCCTCCAGTTTTCCCTCTCATCCACAGCTTGAACCTCGTGTAATTTGCCGTATTAGAGATGCTATTTCAACTTGCGTGGGCTAATTGGCAAGACGACTCTTGAAATACTCTGACGCTGCCTTCATGGCAGATACAATTTTCTGCAAATACAATCTGCAGACTGGGGGGGAAAGAAAAAAAACACACACACACACATAGACATAAACCTCCCACTGATAATTACAAATACAATATGTGGCGGCGTAGAGTTATGATGTTAGGAAGCGGAACCCGCAGCAGGGGGTCTTACCCAAGTTGGCACTCCGAGCTCGAACACATCAAAATCGTTTTTTTGTAATCAAACGCCTGCGCGGGCACGAGGCCGCCGCGGCCAGGAAGAACGCGAGCGCGGCAGAAAACTGACATCGGAGCGATACAGCAGTTCAACTACAGTTATTTAAAAAACAGAGACTAACTCGAGGCGAGTGTTTTAATTACTGCACGAGTCGACAGATTCCGGAGGCCGTGTCGGCTCGCTTATAGACGTGTGGAAACTAGGGCCGGGGACACGGCGAGACACGCTGTAGCACCACACTTGTCAAGAGCACCCAAAGCCGGCTTTCAATGCCTGCTCAGATTAACCGCCTCGTTTACTTCTTCTTTGATCAGATAGCAAGTGGAAAAATGTTGCCGATATTAGGGTATTTCATTAAGGCAATTTGCTTCTGCTTATGTTGAGACAGCATTTAACATCTGATCGTCACTTGCAGACAAACACGGTTACATGCCAACAGAGTGCTGAAACTCAGGTATTGTAACGGCACTAGAACAATACCCTTCTGTCTCTTTCCAGCCTAGAGATAGATGAGGAGGATCGGGGGCCTGAATATTGTATACAGCAGTGCAGTGTGAGGTGTGTGTGTACGTTGGGGGTTTATTTTATTTTTGTCATATACAGACATGTCATGATGATCACTGGGTAATATTTATGTTGATGTTGTCCCAGTTGTTTAACGGATGAACAAATGGATGGATTTTGTTCCCTTCGTGCCTGCAGAGGTGCTTGGCAACACATTTGGGATAATAATAAAAAAAACAACAACAAAAAACAGGAAATGTAAATAAAAGAGCATCTCACATATAGGAGCAACATAAAAATAGATGTATCCTCCAAGCGGGACATACACTGGGAGCAGACAGGAGGCGGGCGGCTCAGACAGAAACATTTTAGTCACAAATGGATTTTTCAGGAGAACAAGCCTGGCGGGGTATTTACTGTCAGTTTTAAGGAACCCAAACATTATGGGAGAATGTGACAGGCCTCACAATAAGCTTATTTGGCAACAGAACAATACTCTGCATTCCAATTTATACACCGGGGGACACACACACACAGTTTCAACTGCACTGGCAATCTATCTGGATGTGAGACCCATCGACGAAATTTGCCAATTTTGAACCGATTGACTGACCAAACTCACCTCGACCTTGATGGTTCCCGACAGAAGGAGAGCCCCGAAGATGATCAGCAAGGAGCCGATCAAAAACAGGAATATTGCCAGTGCGATCGCCTTGTACGGCACCTTTGGCGGACTTTTCTTGAACTGGAAAGCATTCAAAAAAAGTGTTTTTTCCTTTTCATTATGGTGAATCATAGCAGAAACTGTAGCTTGCCTCAACAACGGTAAGTACTTGACTTTCATAGTGAATATTAGAATAATTTTGTATCGCGTCTAAACTAAAATTAGCCAGTGTTAACCCTGGACAAATACTGTGAGCTGGCACTAAAGAGGAAAAAGAAAAAAGTTTATCAGACTTGTTCTTTTGCAACGCAGAAACTAAGAACTGGTATAATCTCTCTGGTTTAATCACCGCAGGCTTTGGCATAGCACCAGGAAGTCATTAATAATATGGATTTATCTCAGAGTCGCTGCCTGTGGTCGTAACAGGGTTAACAATGAGGCAGCGGGAGGTCAGCGCAGCAGAAGGAACACGTCTCTCACCTGCAAGTCGATGTAGCCGTCGTCATCAGCGGCCAGCCGTGAGTACTTGACCTTGTTGTTGGATATTCCAACGCCCAACATATTCCCTCTGGTCGCCTTCATTAAGGAGCTGTTTGGACGGAGAGACAGAGAGGTGATCGTTCAGAACAACTCCACCGTTTTCTTAGATGTCAGTGCTTAAATCAAGTTCATTCCAGCAGAAGGTGCTCAAGATGGTGTTGGTGGAGTTTGTGTAACCTCTGGTCTTTTTTTGCTTTTCCGCAAAACGTGTTTTTTCTTCCAGAGCTCAGAACAGGGGGGGTTATTTATTATTATTTATTTATTCCACATTGTGCCAGTCGCACACACATGCACACGCACACACGCACACACACACTAAGAAAAGCACCACAACGCTGATCTGCCTCGAAGGGACTCGGAGAAGTGGGACGACACGTTGCGATCTGATCCTCCTCGAGGCGGGAGTTTTGTTTCATGTTCGAGATATTTGGCTCTGTAAATAGTTACACTTGAGACCCTGCCCCCTGCTGCCCCTCCCACGGCAGACTAAATCCAGGAATAAAACAACAAAACAGGATAAAACATTGTTCCTGCATGAAGAGAACGGATGAGCTTTCAGAAACATTCTGTTGCTTTGCCGCCAGCCGCCACGTGAACTCGCCAGAGAGCCGTTGGCATGAGGATGAGGAGGGTTATGGCTCCTGTGAAGTCGCGGCGCTAGCTGCAAAAAAAGGGGAACGCTGTGGATTTAGCCAAAACTGGAGGAAAGTGCTCACGCGATGAGCTTTCCTGGATGCCCCTATATTATCTGCGAAAAACACACGTGGCCTCGAACGAGAGTAAAGGCAACAAATACGTGGGAGTGTTCATTAGTATTCATCCGGCTTGGTTAAAGCGAGGCGGAACCTTTTGTGCAAATACTTCTTCACAAGATTGTTTTTCCGCTGAAGAGCAGCATTTATCTTACAAAGGATGATCCTTGATTAATTGTTTGTTGATGCTGTTTTTTATGCTGTTGCTACAGACCTGTGTGAACTCACTGACAACGTGAAGAGGCCTGCAGGACATCACTAATTCTAGGAGACCACCACCCAAACTGTGGAGGACCTTTACCTGTCTGCAAGTTTGACGTGTGTCGGCTCTTTCAGAGACAGAAGATCAGGAATGGCCCAGACGGCGTGTGACCCTCCTTTCTGAGAGTCTGTGCTGACCCGCTGGCACCCATCTTCACATAGATCTTTAATAGATCACTGGAGCCGTGTGAAGTGTGAGCCCCCCCTCCCCCCCCTGCTTCAAAAGCTCCACTATCATCCCGGTCCCAGAGAAACCCTCCATCACAGAATGCATTGCCTGCAGGTCTGTCGCTCCGATGTGTGTGGGGTCATGAAATCCTCCGAGAGACTGGTGCAGGTCGACTTGAAGGACATCTCAAGAACCCCCCCTGCTTCCTTGTGGTTCACCTGCCGGGCAAACAGGTCAGTGGATGATGCACTCGACATCCTGTGCATCGCCACGACTCTGCAGGGACACACAGTAATGCAAGGATCTGGGACTCCAACACCAACGGCTGCCCCTCCAGGAGACCCGTCTGTTAAACTCCGGAAACGCCATCATCATCATCCTCATAGAACATCCTGGTATTTTTAAAATAAGGCATTTGACACCCTATGAATTGGGACATACTACATCTTCGTCTGGCATACTAAATAGTGTGGTCGCATTTGGGTATTGGAAACACTCAAGTGTGTCTGCTGCGGAAGCCTTCAGATTTTCTCTCACAGGCAAAAAAAAAAAAAGGCCCAGCAGAAGATTACTCCCTGCGCCAATTCAGCAAGTTCAACCTGCCTCAGGAGCTGCAGATCCAATTTTACACCGCAACGATTCAGTCTGTTCTCTGCACATCCATCACTGTGTGGTTTCAGATCAGCCGCCAAACGGGACAGCAAACAGTCAGGGGGGAGTGCAGCAAATAAATCCACGGTGCCAGGACAGGCGCACTAACTGTGCAATGACGCTGCAGCACCAACGGCCACAGTACCGGTCAATGACAGCCTTTATTGTTAGCAACGAAATATGCAGCGTTTTTTTTTAAACATGCTGCAATTATCATCACTGTCAAATGTCTAAGCACACTATATATGCAGCCTGCTGTCATAGCCGCCTACGTCACGTATGTTACATTAATCATTCCAACAACCTTTGCATTTTATTGTTTGCACCATGTTCTTACTGTTTACAGATTTCATTGTGTTGTTGTTGTTATCCGGTGTGGAAGCATCTGTTGGCATTTGGCAAAATGTACTATTTGCATGCATGGAATACATATTTGTATTATTCTTGGTTCCTAATACATCCTACAATTGCAAACACAAACATATGTTGTGGTATGTTTTAAAGACTGGGGCTGATATTATGTGTATTTTTGTATTATTATTATTAAGTATTGATACACACTGCAGGGATTTTGTATTTATACACCATTATTATACATGTGAAGCAGCATTTGTATACCACTGAAGTGAAGATATATATATATATGAATATATATATATGGGGATGGGGTTGAAACGCTGTGCTTGTGACGCAGTAAAATCCTGGTTACGTTCAGCTCGTTTCATCTTTTAATGCATGATAGTTTTTTTTTTCCTATGGCACTTATACTCCTATGGTACTTATTGCAGTTCACCACTGTATTCTCCGTGAATGACCCATGTAACGGTACCGGACTCGCGTGCTGTCCCGCTATGATCCTCTACTGGGTAACGCGACTTCTCCTGCAGCTGTTTCGTGTCTTGCTGCGTCGTCACGTGACGGCGCGTACTGTACAACACAAACATTAGGACCAAAAAAGAGCCCACGAGAGCAGTTTCGTTTCATGCCTCGCGAGCGTAACTTTACGTTTAAAGTTTAAATAAGCAACCCCTCCACTCGCATGCTATGTAGGTCAAATCATGTGACGTTGCATATGGCTAATTACTGGCTAATAAACAAGTCGCTTCTGTGCATTAAAAGCATTATGCAGCGGAGGGTTATATGTTTGTTGTCCAGCAGAAGTTCAAAGGGAGCCGCTCACTCAACGCGCTCTGCTTACCTGTAAGCTCAACCCTAATTAGCCGGAGCATTAGCTTCTCAGAAGTTACGCTATCAAACTCCAGCTAACGTGACGCGACGCAACGCAAAGGGCTTTCAGTAGAAACCTCGTTTCCTCCCCTCGGCCACCTCTTACCTTCACTGCAGATATAAGTAGCAGCTCCGGTGCGGCTCTCCGTCGCAGACTGCTCCTCTACGGCGCCACATCCACTTTGTTTCCATTGATGGAAATCCGGGACAACTTCCTTGTTTTCCAAAATTGCGCATGCGCACAGAAATAACCCCTCGACCCATGTCCTGCTGAAGCAGAGACAGTAGATAGATAGATACTTTATTCATCCTGCAAGGGGAAATAGTTTCGTTTCAGCAGCATGTATACATACAGTACAAGTAAAGCAATATTACATATAAAAATGCACAATATATATATTTATATAAAATATAGAATAGAATCATATTAAATTAACTAACAAACAATAGCGCAAAGATGTAACCAAACAAACAACAGTGTAACAGTGGTATAGTTGTATGATTGATTTGGCCAGAGGTGATTTATTATGTAGTCGAATTGCAGTGGATGAGTCACAGACTGTGGAAGGATACATGCTTTCAGGTCCAAGTTGTCCATCTGTATTCTGGCCAATAATTTTTATTGGGGAAGAAAGGAGAAAAGGAAAAAAAGACATTCGCCTGATTGAAAGTGCAGAGATGTATAAAAAAAGAGGTTTTAAAAGCAAAATAGCCTGATTCACCATAATCATGTCACTGTATGATTGATCATTGGGTGGTTATTGTTAATGAAATGAAAGTAATTTAATGTTGTGCCAGGTGTATATGAAATAGCAATGTCTTGTATTATTATTTAGAAAAGTGTAAAGTAAATGATAACACTTAAAGTAACTAAAAACTGCACTTTAGTAGTTGAGTAAATATATATTTTTGTTACATCCTACCAACAAATTGGGATTAGTTGGTTATCAAATACTTTATTCCAACACTACAATAATAACAACAGGAGAAAAAAGACCCCTACTGGTTCCAATACTCAGTACACTGTTACATCAATAAAATAAACGGAAATCTTAATTGTGGGATTTGTCTTTCTGTCATGGAAAGTCTGGTCTGTTGTGTTCTCTGTCCTTACCTTGGCACTCTCCTCTCCACGGTCCTTCACCAGTCCCCTTCACATGTCCTCCAGTGAATTGCAGAATATTGACAGATTCTAACATTTTCAGCAATGCGCAATTTTGTTTGATTTCTTTTTAAAAGAACCTCAGCATGAACTATTCAATGGTACAAACATGATGTCCTGGCTTGCTGTGTGAATGGTAAATGGACCTGTACTTGTACAACACTTTTCTAGTCTTCCGACCACTCAAAGTGCTTTCACACTACTTGTCATCATTCACACACTGATGGCAGGAGCTAAGGTGCCACCTGCCCATCAGGACTAGCTAGCCATTCATACACCGCAGGCACAGCTAAAGTAGTTAAAGTAGTGTTTTGCCCAAGGACACATCAACACGGGCTAGCGGTGTGAAGGACGACCCTTTTCATCTTTGATTCATGTAAGGCCACACACTTGTGCAGAGGATGTTAAGGAAACTAAAGGATATGCATCTTCACCCTCCACTCAAATGCCATGCATGTGGTTAAAAATGTATCCTTGGGTTTGTCAATGCTGTTTTTCAATGTATTAGATTTCCATTGCACTCTTCTTTATTTGAAGCTTCATACCTTTTTTTTCTTTATTGAAACCTTTGTAGTCATGTTCCAGTCTATTTGCTGATTGGCTCTGCAGCTGTTTGTTTAGGCAGAAAGTAAATGGCACTGCACTTTCAGAAAAAAAAAGATCCTTCCCTTTGAGCCCTCTACAAAGTGGATTGTCTGTTGTGACAGTCACATAATTAGTGGATGTTTTAAAAACGGATGATATTAATAACGTTTTTGTTATGAAGCTGCAAAGAACTGTGAGAGAATACATTCATTTGGTATTTACACTATATTTATATTCTTTATACTGTGACAACTCAATTTGTGCAAATGAAAGGACGACTCTTTCGTCAAACCCACACAAACGCTTTGGTATTTTGCAAACTCTGTGATGAAAACAGTGAGCTTCTTTGTTACCTGATAAGTGAATGCTCTGAGCACAAGCGTAGAGATGTAGTTCATTATTTTTGTGATTTATTTTCCCATATTATCTGGCATCTGCAACAAATCTCCATAAAGCAACAGTCTCCAACTGTAGCCTGCAGACGTTTCAATTTGAATATAAACGTGTCATAAATGTATCAATCAGATTATAAGAAATGTAGCGTGTTCCAATCATATCAACTGAGGAAAAATATGACGAACGATTGCTTCACAGCTGAACTAATCCTAACAGCCTTTGGGGACTATCAATGTCATGTATTAACCCAAGTGGTTGTTGTAGTAGTAGTAGTAGTAGTAGTAGTAGTAGTAGTAGTATAATTATAGTAGTAGTAGTAGTAGTAGTAGTAGTAGTAGTAGTAGTAGTATAATAGTAGTAGTAGTAGTAGTATAATATTAGTAGTAGTAGTAGTAGTAGTATAATAGTAGTAGTAGTAGTAGTAGTAGTAGTATGATAGTAGTAGTAGTAGTAGTAGTAGTATAATATTAGTAGTAGTAGTAGTAGTATAATATTAGTAGTAGTAGTAGTAGTAGTAGTAGTATAGTAGTAGTAGTAGTAGTAGTAGTAGTAGTAGTAGTAGTAGTATAATAGTAGTAGTAGTAGTAGTAGTAGTAGTAGTATTAGTATAATAGTAGTAGTAGTAGTAGTAGTAGTAGTAGTAGTAGTATAATAGTAGTAGTAGTAGTAGTAGTAGTATAATATTAGTAGTAGTAGTAGTAGTAGTAGTAGTAGTAGTAGTAGTAGTAGTAGTCAGTGGTGTATAAAGTACCCAAAAGCCGTACTTGAGTAAAAGTAAAGATACCTTACTGGAAAATTACTCCAGTAAAAGTAAAAGTCACCTATTAAAATACTACTTGAGTAAAAGTCTTAAAGTATCTGATATTTTCTGTACTCAAGTATCAAAAGTATTTTTCTGATATAAAATGTACTTAAGTATTGGAAGTAAAAGTACATGATTTTAATAAAAAAGCAAAGGGTCTGAATTTTGAGAATTATTAAGTGTATTCTTTTAAGTGCTATGGCCACCAGGACCAAGGACCAGGGGTTGTGTTGAAAATAACTGGGTTGGCTGTGATCCATCCATATATATTATGTTCAACATAATATATTGTACCTAAGTATACTTTTGCATCAACTATGAATATATCATCATAATTCTGCAAAAAGCAATATGACACTATGAAGGAGTTGTAACAGTGTGGTTATAAGTAAGGCAAGGCAAGGCAAGTCAAGTTTATTTGTAGAGCACATTTCAACAACAAGGCGATTCAAAGTGCTTCACATAAAACCATTAAAAGCATCAAAACATAATGCAGATTTAAAAACAGTTAAGAAAACATTAAAACAGTCAAAAAGCAAAATAAAAGTAGAAAAAGCAACATAAAAAATAAAAGTTGAATAAAAGTTGCAGTGCAGTTTAAGAAATAAAAAGCAATAGTGAGATGCAGTAATTGAATCTGGTTCAGTTAAAGGCAGCAGCAAACAGAAAAGTCTTCAATGTGGACTTAAAGGAGCTGAGGGACCTTGTTCCAGATATGTGGAGCAGAAAAGCTGAACGCTGCTTCTCCATGTTTAGTTCTGACTCTTGGAACAGAAAGTAGACCCGTCCCAGACGACCTGAGGGGCCGGGATGGTTCATAAGGTAGCAGCAGATCACAAACATACTTAGGCCCTAAACCATTCAGTGCTTTATAAACCAGCAGCAAGATTTTAAAGTAAATTCTTTGTTTGACAGGGAGCCAGTGCAAAGACCTCAGAACTGGTGATGTGATCCACTTTCCTGGTCTTAGTGAGGACTCGAGCTGCAGCGTTCTGAATCAGTTGCAGCTTCCTGATTGACTTTTTACAGAGGCCTGTGAACACACCGTTACAGTAGTCAAGTCTACTGAAGATAAATGACCTGTGAACACACCGTTACAGTAGTCAAGTCTACTGAAGATAAATGCATGGACAAGTTTCTCCAAATCCTGTTGAGACATAAGTGGGGCCCTTGGTACCGGTCCGTGGGGCCCTTGGTACCGGTCCGTGGAGCCCTTGGTACCGGTCCGTGGGGCCCTTGGTACCGGGCCGTGGGGCCCTTGGTACCGGTCCGTGGGGCCCTTGGTACCGGGCCGCACAGAAAGAATGAATGAAAGATTAAAATTAAATTTAAAAAAATCAAGGCCGGAAAGATGTTTTATTGTGAAAAAGGACCGGATACATCCGTCTGTGGTAACCTCAGACGGAACCTATTGACACATGTCAAGATGTTACGTTACTCTAAAAATGAAATTTAAGTTCGTTTCAACTCTGCCGGTGTTCTGGATTAAAACCAAGGCAGAGTATCCTGAGATCGCCAAAAAAGCACGAAAACATGCGTCCATTTCAACATCCTGTCTTTGTGCAGCGTGTTATAAGTTAAGCAGTAGACTGGACTAAAGGTTTAGTTAAGAGTAGAGTCAGTAGACTGGACTAAAGGTTTAGTTATTAGTAGAGTCAGTAGACTGGACTAAAGGTTTAGTTAGGAGTAGAGTCAGTAGACTGGACTAAAGGTTTAGTTATTAGTAGAGTCAGTAGACTGGACTAACGGTTTAGTTAGGAGTAGAGTCAGTAGACTGGACTAAAGGTTTAGTTATTAGTAGAGTCAGTAGACTGGACTAAAGGTTTAGTTAGGAGTAGAGTCAGTAGACTGGACTAACGGTTTAGTTATTAGTAGAGTCAGTAGACTGGACTAACGGTTTAGTTATTAGTAGAGTCAGTAGACTGGACTAAAGGTTTAGTTAGGAGTAGAGTCAGTAGACTGGACTAACGGTTTAGTTAGGAGTAGAGTCAGTAGACTGGACTAACAGTTTAGTTATTAGTAGAGTCAGTAGACTGGACTAACGGTTTAGTTATTAGTAGAGTCAGTAGACTGGACTAAAGGTTTAGTTAGGAGTAGAGTCAGTAGACTGGACTAACGGTTTAGTTAGGAGTAGAGTCAGTAGACTGGACTAACGGTTTAGTTATTAGTAGAGTCAGTAGACTGGACTAAAGGTTTAGTTATTAGTAGAGTCAGTAGACTGGACTAAAGGTTTAGTTAGGAGTAGAGTCAGTAGACTGGACTAAAGGTTTAGTTATTAGTAGAGTCAGTAGACTGGACTAAAGGTTTAGTTAGGAGTAGAGTCAGTAGACTGGACTAAAGGTTTAGTTATTAGTAGAGTCAGTAGACTGGACTAAAGGTTTAGTTATTAGTAGAGTCAGTAGACTGGACTAAAGGTTTAGTTAGGAGTAGAGTCAGTAGACTGGACTAAAGGTTTAGTTAGGAGTAGAGTCAGTAGACTGGACTAAAGGTTTAGTTATTAGTAGAGTCAGTAGACTGGACTAAAGGTTTAGTTAGGAGTAGAGTCAGTAGACTGGACTAAAGGTTTAGTTATTAGTAGAGTCAGTAGACTGGACTAAAGGTTTAGTTAGGAGTAGAGTCAGTAGACTGGACTAACGGTTTAGTTATTAGTAGAGTCAGTAGACTGGACTAACGTTTTAGTTATTAGTAGAGTCAGTAGACTGGACTAAAGGTTTAGTTAGGAGTAGAGTCAGTAGACTGGACTAACGGTTTAGTTAGGAGTAGAGTCAGTAGACTGGACTAACGGTTTAGTTATTAGTAGAGTCAGTAGACTGGACTAACGGTTTAGTTATTAGTAGAGTCAGTAGACTGGACTAAAGGTTTAGTTAGGAGTAGAGTCAGTAGACTGGACTAACGGTTTAGTTAGGAGTAGAGTCAGTAGACTGGACTAACGGTTTAGTTATTAGTAGAGTCAGTAGACTGGACTAAAGGTTTAGTTAGGAGTAGAGTCAGTAGACTAGTTAGGAGTAGAGTCAGTAGACTGGACTAACGGTTTAGTTAGGAGTAGAGTCAGTAGACTGGACTAAAGGTTTAGTTAGGAGTAGAGTCAGTAGACTGGACTAACGGTTTAGTTAGGAGTAGAGTCAGTAGACTGGACTAAAGGTTTAGCTAGGAGTAGAGTCAGTAGACTGGACTAACGGTTTAGTTAGGAGTAGAGTCAGTAGACTGGACTAAAGGTTTAGTTAGGAGTAGAGTCAGTAGACTGGACTAACGGTTTAGTTAGGAGTAGAGTCAGTAGACTGGACTAAAGGTTTAGTTAGGAGTAGAGTCAGTAGACTGGACTAACGGTTTAGTTATTAGTAGAGTCAGTAGACTGGACTAACGGTTTAGTTAGGAGTAGAGTCAGTAGACTGGACTAAAGGTTTAGTTATTAGTAGAGTCAGTAGACTGGACTAACGGTTTAGTTAGGAGTAGAGTCAGTAGACTGGACTAACGGTTTAGTTAGGAGTAGAGTCAGTAGACTGGACTAACGGTTTAGTTATTAGTAGAGTCATAGTCATATCGGAGTAAAAGTATCAGTTTTCTTTGCAAAATGTAGTGAAGTAAAAGTAAACAGAATAATAAATAGTAAAGTAGAGTACAGATATCCCAAAAAACTACTTAAGTACAGTAATGAAGTATTTCTACTTCGTTGCTATACACCACTGGTAGTAGTAGTATAACAGTAGTAGTAGTAGTAGTAGTAGAGTAGTAGTAGTAGTAGTAGTAGTAGTAGTAGTAGTAGTAGTAATAGTAGTAGTAGTAGAAGTAGTAGTAGTAGTAGTAGTAGTAGTAGTAATAGTAGTAGTAGTAGTAGTAGTAGTAGTATAGTAGTAGTAGTAGTAGTAGTGGTAGTAGTAGTAGTAGTAGCAGTAGTAGTAGTAGTATAATATTAGTAGTATAATAGTAGTAGTAGTAGTAGTAGTAGTAGTATAATAGTAGTAGTAGTACTAGTAGTAGTAGTGGTAGTAGTAGTAGTAGTATAATAGTAGTAGTAATAGTAGTAATAGTAGTAGTAGTAGTAGTATAATAGTAGTAGTAGTAGTACTAGTAGTAGTAGTGGTAGTAGTATAATAGTAGTAGTAGTAGTAGTAGTAGTAGTAGTAGTAGTAGTAATAGTAGTAGTAGTAGTAGTAGTAATAGTAGTAGTAGTAGAAGTAGTAGTAGTAGTAGTAGTAGTAGTAGTAGTAATAGTAGTAGTAGTAGTAGTAGTAGTATAGTAGTAGTAGTAGTAGTAGTATAGTATTAGTAGTAGTAGTAGTAGTAGTAGTAACCTAATCCAAGTACCACAATATCAAAGCAACGTCACTTGATTACTTAGTGTTACTTTTGGATTCTGTCAATACTAAATAATATAATATGCTACGAAAGACAAGAGAAAAGAAAAATGCTGAAATTTCTGCATTATTTTGTATGTAGAGCAGAAAAGGTGAATGAACTCACATCGCGGTGCAAGTTCTGCCTTCCAGCTGTGAAAATGCTGTCGTCATCCAAGGACTGAAATTATTTGGCACATCAGTATGACTGAATATTAACTTGGAGCAGCAGCAATAACCATTAATTAAATTAACCGACATGCAGATTTCCCCGTTTTTCCTCTATTATACCAGAAATGTGTCTTTTCAAACGGGGATGCCTCTTGGCAAAAAGAATAATCTTATGCTTTGTGAAAACTTCCACTGTACAGTGAAGTTATTCCCCTTTATCGCTTTATATGCAAAGTAATGGTGAAGTTTCCAACCAGTCAAATATATACATATATATATGTATATATTTATATTTTTTTCGAATGCTAGATTCCATTGTGCGAAACTGGTGTCAGGACAGCGTAAGTCTGGTACTGTTTTCACCTCGTGAATGCACACATGCAAAGTAGCTGAGGCTGATGGGAGTGGCAATAGTTATGCAGGTATTCAGTGAGGACAAATTTAAATTGACCTGATGATGGTGCCACGTGAAAACAAATAGCCAAAGTGAATACAAATCATTCTAATGGAGACATGGACATCTGTACAGAAATGCATGGCAATTCATCCGACAGCTGAGGAGAGACAAGATGAGGAGGAGGGAAACATGGCGACAAATAATATTCACCAATACCGTCATGGGATCACACCAGACGCAACGGCAACTGGGGATGGGAAGAGAAATTGGAGGCGCCAATTGCTCTTTCCCCTACTTCTGGCACCCATGCTCGGACCATATTCCAACTTGGCCTTCATTTTGATACCAACTAAGCACCTGTGGAGTTTGATCTCGAGTGAAGTTCCATCACCACCATCTGCTCCCAGAAGGGGTCGGAGGGTGAAGAAAGAGAAACATGGTGGACTCGCTCCAGTGATCTAAGACTGCATCTTACACAGTTGTTACGCTCTCACGGCAACAAATCTCAAACAGAAATATTAATGCCAAAGTACTCAAAAATCTTCCGTGGCAGTTTCTGCTACAGTAGTTGTCTCCAGGACACGTGCACGGACTCACAAAGTGAAAACGATACCAGCCACACACCATCGTGGCTGGTAATAAGTATAACACAGGTATATAAATAACTACATCTGCTTTTGAAATAATGACAAAATGCATGTCCCAGCTTGGTTTGTGAAAATCCCAAACATACTGTACCAACGAGGGAACATCCTTATTCACTTAAACAAATTTAAAAAACACACACAATAACATCCACGTCATTTTGAGAAAGCAGCTGGCGGTAGCCTTATGAGCATAAAATGCAGATAAATGGAGGGAACAAAGCCTGGAGTCTTTTTCTACTAATGGCAGGAAACCAGGGCCCTTTGAGGAGGACTTACTCTGGTCAAATATGAACTATATAACATTATAAGTAAGACATTTAAGACTACACTACTGTGATCATTGTGGTAAATCCAGACGGTCCAGGGTAAGTTAATAAAAAACTATTGGAAAAAGCTTTATCATAAAAATCATCCAAATCATGACGAACAAAATGAAATACCAAGTACACTGTAAATGACCAGCAACATTAAGTTCTATAATAAATCAAACAGTGCCAGAAGCAGACCCCTTCACAACTGAGGAATCTCAAAGAAATCATCTCAATAATAACCAAACTATTCTTAGAACTCGTGGCTTCCCGGAGTTTTACAAACACCTCTGATCTACAATATTGCTATATTTGAACATTCTTCATTATACAATAGCCAGTCGGGTGCATTTAATTAAATAGATACGATCCAATGAATAAAAGATGTTTGAGGGACACAGTGCACCATCTATCAATTGCCTTTAAAAACTCCGGTCATCGGGAAGTGGTGCTGAAAATGAACACCAAAATTGATCCTGAGTTGTGCCTGCCACCCTGGAAAATCTTACATGGCCCACTCCGTCCTATTGTTTTTATTCACATTTATGTTCCCGCCTTTAGCTGCTCCAGCAGTCATAAAGAAGATGACTGTCCTGACATGAGCAGGAGCCTCGCCTGCTGAGGCAGAGCTGGCAGGACATCCTGTTCACCACGACAGGCCCATAATACATCAACTGTCCTGTTAGTTTTATTCTGCTCGTCCTCTCTTAAACTGTAAAAGTGGTTTGTCTTGTGACCACAAAAAGGATAATGAAATAGGATTATGCGTTTTGTGGAAACGCGTGCTCATCCCATACGGAGGCTTTGTCAGACCCCTTGGTGTCACTTTCTAGTCACGAAACACTTCGTCACAAAACACTTGCTTAGGTTAAGGCAACAAAACCACTTAGTTAGTTTAAGAAAAACATCCTGGTTGGGCTTAAAATAACTACGTAAACCTAAATTATAGCAACAAAACCACTTAGTTAGGTTTAACCCTAGAACACTAACGTCGGATGATTTTTATCAGTGCGATTGTGGTTACGTAATTTTCATTGTGTTGCTTTTGTCTGAGTTCCATGGGTCCTTGTGTAGCTTCACAAGGACCATGCTCCAAATCTCTGTTTTTTTCAACAGGCACGCACGCGTTCGGGTGATTTTCACCCGATGTTAGTGAGGGTAAAAAAGAAATCAGATGAGTTTTACTATTGAAGGGGGACTTTTCCTTCACAGGATAAAGCTCACATGCCAGAGGAACGGCTGGACCAAAGAACAAGTTCCATTTATTTATATTTATAATCATGTTTCATTGGCGATTACCAAATCTTTCACCCGTTTTTGAGCCTTTTTTTAGGGTCCCCGCCCCCATGATACCTGTTTTTCGTTTTATGAGGAGATCTATAGGGTAAAATTCAATTTGTTGCATTTTAATATTGTTGATGAGAAGTTTTTTTATCAGGTACATTATATCAGGTAAAATATACCCGGCGTTAGTGATGGTGTTACTATTTTTAACGTTAGTGTTCTAGGGTTAAGAAAAACATCTTGGTTGGGCTTGAAATAACTACGTAAACTTAAGTTAAGGCAACAAAACCACGTAGTCAGGTTTAGGCAATAAGGTAGCATATGTATGGAAACGCGTCACAAACATAAACTTCATTATAACTCAACACAGGTCTCCTGGTTGAAGGTCCTGTGTTTGTTGCGTTTTTGACTTCCGACACTCCCAGATCATTTTCTCTGGCCGTCTAATAATGACCCGGATATGTTTACATTGTAGTACCTTGAGAGCCTGGGCGTCCCATACGGCTACTAAAGGGTACCTTGTGTCAGACGCATCAGACGCCAGGGGACGTGATAAAGCACCTGTATTTGACGCCCTGGGAATGAGAAGCCATTGAAGTCTATTAAGGAATATTTGAGACCCCTCTTAGTAAACACAATTTTATACAAATGTATTTATTTATTCATATTTATTTATTTATGAAGGCAGGATTTATTGCAGAGCAGTTGTATTGGACATAAACTTGAGGTGGGCGCACTTAGCTTGGCGATGTTCTTCATAGTTATGTTCATACACGTTCAAGAATGTGCATGCATGTGCATATTTTGATTCTGGTTGGTACATTCATGCATGCATATCTGTGTTATAAAATGTTTTTTGACATGGCCTTTACATATATTGTTTGGAAGCTACATCTGTATTTATGTTATGTTTTCTAATTTAATTCATTTGACTTTGAGTGGCTTTTCGCATACAGACATTCTTAAAGAAATGAATGAAGACATAACCACAAAAAAGAGAAAAATGCATTGTTTCTCTAAATTATAAAGCACAAACCTGTAGGAACTGGGGTCACTAATAAATTATCTCAATCATCAGCACATCTCAAAGCTCAACTTTTAATAAATCCTTCAATGTAAAAGTAATATCTGAACCAAGCAAACGGACCAATTTGATGGTGACATGTACGGATACGACAGAACCGGTTAGCTGTCTGCTTATTCAAATAAATGCAGCCCGCCACAGTATTAGCATTAATTAACAGGACATTCTTCGAACCGGCTTAACCGAGTGCCAGCCAATAATTGCATGCCATGGGCCACCTTTCAATTGGAATGTTTTCCTCTTCTTGCCCAGACTTCTTACATTCATCCTGGTTTTCTGTCAACCCAGAGGTTTTCTAAGTAAATGAAACAAAAGTGCTTATTTCAAATTCCATTTACCCATTTCTAAGTGCATTCCAGGTTTAATTGAACCCCCCCACCCCATTCTCTCCCCTCAAAAATAAGACCTCTGGAATCACAGGCATCCACCAGCATCTCTGCAGAGCCCTGCCTTGCACAGGAAATCTAATTAGGATTGACATCATTTCTTTGAACTGCCTACCTTGCTTTGACAAAGGAAACCCATCAGTCTTACATTTGATGGATGCAAGTGCACCATCAGGCTCTCTTTAAAAAATTATCTGTGGTCTAAGAAGGCTGCACAGAGATGCGTGTGGTTTTCCCTGCTCAGCTATCAGAGCATCTTCTTCCAGTGACATCATGTCTTGACATTACGCAGGTTGCTGAGCATGTGGGGGAAATGATAAGGCATGCCTGTTAGACCCATCGAAACAGGTGTAGAATGATTGAATGAGATCATTTTCTGAACTGAAAAACATCATAATGAAGGCTTATTTTGTGCAACCCAATACTTGAGTTGTGAAACTCACACTTAGCTAACCCCCAGACCAATGGGCTGTAAGGCGTCGTAAAACACATCGTGATGTATGCAGGCAATTGTCTGGAAGTCATCGTATTAGACATTTCATACAATTTTGCCAAAAATAAAACTGAATTCTGCCAACTGTGTATAGCTCCGTTAGCTGTTAGCCAAACACACCATCCTGAGCGCACTCAGCTGTGTTACCACTGGCCGACCCCATACCAGCCGGGGGGCTGTCAAGAGCAGTGAGTGAGGTGTCAGCAGGCAGTCGATGGCAGAAAAGTGTTTTTGTGAAAGTGTGAGTCAACCACGAGAGGTCCTGCAGCCAAAACTGGCCACCCCAAAAAATATTATCCAGCTTGCTGGAGCAGAATGCAAGATTGGCCGTGGACGGACACAGAGGTGCACACTCAATCACGGACGCAAGCGTGAGCGATGGCATGATTCTGCTGATGGAGACAACAAAAACCCTTGGATGCTTTCTGCAGGCGTTTGGCATTCAGGCAGAATATCATTAGCATTTATTTGAGCAAACTATTGGATTACTTTTGAGTTGAGGGTGGCAAAGAAAATATCCATCAACTGCAGACAGTCGTGCAAGTGCAGTATCACTCAACCTATCCAACCCTGTGCGCCAAGCTTGTCAAGGCTGACTAATAGAAAACGCCTAAGAGCAGTCAACTAAGAGCTCTTTGTGTACTTGTCATCTGTTGCAGGGTACCAGTTTTATGTTTATCGCAACTACAGCTGAACTTTCACACTGAATCTAATAGAAATTTGTTTCTTTGTACCTTATGAACACTGATGGGATATTTTTGTAAATCGGACAATGCCGATATTCAGAAAATGTACATGCATTGACATGCCCGAGGACACATGTGCCTTGACGGATGAAGTTCCATATATTTGCTAAAATAAAAATGCCTTAAGAGAACTAACAACTCTGCATATTCTGGAGGAGTATAAAAGAAGCTCCATGTATCTGTTGGAGCATGAAAACAGGCCAGCGGGACATTAAAGTTTCAAATAGGTGCGTCAGCTACTGATCGGACATGCAGGAGATTTTCATTAGAATTAAAGAGACACAATGGGTATAACATCGTTTTAAAAGCCTTTTGGGTTTATTTTACAGGGGAAATAAGATAGTTATTTTCGTAAATGTCCATAAAATGTTACGAGGGTGAACATACTCTAGATTCGGTGTCTTACGGTACAGCTGAAGACAAAACATCAGCCGTCTTCAATCAAGCTGATTTCTAATTTCCCTTTCAAATTTTTACCAACCTGCAAAGTTGGAGGCACCTGTTTTCGCTTCACGGAGTGTATAAAAAGTTTCAGGAGCTCTGTAAATAGTTTCTGAATGTCTCGTCTCGTTCCCTCATTAATGAAATCATTCAGGATGCTGGTGTTCAGCCAGCGTCGCTCCTGCATTCAAGCAGCAAACTGGATGAACAATTAGGCGCACTAATCTCATGAGAGCAAGCCTTAACCTCCCTATGAATAATTTAGCATTTAACCAGCTGAAGCTGATAACAACGAAATGTATTTCCCTCTGCCAAGCGGAGGCTGCTGCCCGCCGGAGTTCCCTCCCCTCCCGCCTCAAATTGTAATCACTTCCTGATGTCTGAAGTCAGCGAATGTGAGAGAACATCAGTTATGAGAGGATGCCCTGAGCGCCTGGGCACAGTAATGTCTCTCTGAGACGCCGGTCCACCAGAGGCGAGGAACCGTACCTTTGAAGTGGAAGAGGTTACATATATTTTGTTTGCTAGTTTATTTTTTTTAGAAAGGTAACAAATTCAACAAAAAATCTGCAGACGGGAGCTGAATATCAAAACCAGAAACACACAAGCCCATGGGATAAATGACGAAGATAGATCAATGACGGGGCAATAAAGTCAAGATATCCTGCTATTGCATGAGTGTCCTTTGACGAGCGGCAGATCGCAGGCTAGCAAACTGGCTTACCTTCAATCATTGCGCGGATCAAGGAAAGGGAGATTAGGGAATAGCACGAAAAGGAGGGAAGACTCATCTCATTGAAGTCTTAAGTGCAGTTTGTGTGTGTGAGTCATCCTTTAAAGTTTGATGTCAAGCTGTCATTTCAGCGCAGGAACACACAAGTCCTCATAGTTCACATCTGATAGAACTCCGTGACCTGTGCATATGAGCCCGGGTTCAGGAAGAGGAAATAAGACGAACGCCTCCTCCCTAAAAATAGCTGCCTCAGGTCTCTCCGTTTCCGCCTCTTAGATCCTTGCACAGAGCAACTTGACACATATTAAAGGTGTGTCAAGTTGCTTTGTTGTTGTTTTTATATTTAGTGCCACTTCTGTGCCACTTTTTATATTTAGTTACACTTCTTTTGTCAAATTTCCAAATGGCTAGCAGGCGACATCATGATTTATTCATCAAACAATGTCAGCTGTACCTGACAGCATTTTATATACATAGCAATAGTTGGTTGTGACTTTACAAAAGGAAAGAAAATGTCAAAAATTACAACGTATTTGTATATGTAACTTGTTCGCATTTCTTTTTGGTTTCAAAATAACAGCAAGGTTAAAGTTGAGTCATTGAGAAAGAGATGTCTGTATTCAGCAGATTTCTTTTGTTGTTGAGGTAAATCAACTTTGGCTCGTCATATTTACTTTGACTGAGGCTGGGCTGGAGGCCAAAATCTGAGGCGGAATGACCAGAGTTATTGCAAGCTCTACAAATACCTGAGGGAAACACAAACGCCTGAGAAAGCCTTCATGGCAACCCATCCAATAGTTTTCTAGAAATTTCATTAAAAGAAAGAAAAAAACAACTCACAATGGTGAAGTCCTGGGATCACAAAGGCTGTGAGGATACACTGTCTGGGAACCATGCATGTCTGTACACAATGTTCTGCTAACCAATCAACTAGATGTTGAGACATTTAAGTTGATAATTAAACTAAAACTTTGTCGCAATAATGGAAAAGTCAGGGGATGACCAAGGCCTTAAGGGTTCGTCCTCAGGGGACCGGGAACATCTGTCCAAAATCCACCAAACAGTCTGGACCAAAGCGGTGGACCATCAGACCGGCTTTGCCGTTCATGGAGCCACCCTGCTGACGCGGTCAAAAAGACACTCGCATCCCTCCGTGTGAAACACAGAAAAAAAATGGAATGCCTTGTTTGAGCAAAATAAAGTGCATGTATTCCATATATTATCTTTTTATACACTCTGGGACAAGAAGCAGCCCAGTCCAAGAAAAATATAACAGCCCCGAAAGAACACTGAAAGTTACAATATGAACCCATAGGCCAGAACGATCCATACACTAGATCAATACACCCGACGGCAGCAGACTTATGAGACAGCTCGGTCATTTGAAGATGAATGCATCTTCCTGACATGCCAGACAAGAGGTGGAGGAAAGAGTCTCAAAGTGAACACTGCTGCCGGAGCCCTCGGAGGCATCTCAGGCACATGTGGTCGGGTCACGGAGCCGCCGCAGAAGCCATAAATAACTCAACCAGAAACAATAACCCGAGAGAAGAAAAGGCCAATTTGTCATCCTCAGGGGTATTAGTGATGTACTGGACCCCTCCCAATCAGAGTCTACGCCAATACATCTGCTATTTCTCTGCAAGATAACGCCATGGCACCACCAGGAGCGAGCCATTTCCTCCAGCCTCCATGGATCAGCACATATCCCAAATGAGCTGACTCACTGAAAGTCCTGCAAACAGTGTGCTCCTAACTTTGTTGCAAGAGCTTCTCTTATTCCCTTTCATGTTTCAGCATGACATTATCTCTGACTGGTCTGCGCACAACCCCGGATTCAACCTCATCCGACCCCTTTGGGATGAACTGGAACTCCCGATTTTTTCAACCCCTAACATCAGCATCAACCTCACCAATGCACTTCTAGCTGAACGTGAGCACATCCCTGCGTTTAGGTTGCAAAATACGGTGGCTGGCCCGAAACCAGAAGAGTGGAGGCTGTTATGGCAGCAGATTCATCCTTACAACTAGTCAGGTTAAGATGTTGTTTGTCTTGAGAGTTGCGCTGCAGCAATGTTAATGAGTTTTTTCAAGCCAAAACGGGTTTATCCCTTTGGGAGCATGAATGTGGTTTGCAAATGTTATCGCTATCAACCCCATTCTATTGTTAAATATCTTGTGTGCAAAGATTTTGGCCAGGTGTTGGTGCTAGGGGAAAGCCTGTAGTAGTGGTTTGGAGTGTGGTTCCGGAATGACTGGGTTCCGGAATTTCTGGGTTCCGGAATGTCCAGGTTCCGGAATATCCAGGTTCCAAGCTAGACAAAAAGTCAGGGTTGAAAAATGTAAATCAAAGTAATTTAATGATAATGATGATAAATATTATTAGACAATAATTAACAATGTTAGTATGTCTTCCTGTTCTGTTCTGTGTTCTGTGTAATAACTATATAACAATTTCCGAAAACAGCTGGGCGCTGTCACCAGAGTGTTTGTTAATGATGATAACACGTATCCGTCTTCTACAACTCATGACAATACCCTAAACTGTGGGTGAGAAGAGGAAAACAAAAACGTCCCTTCAATGTTACCTGTAATAAACATGAAATAAGTTAGCTGCAGTAGGTGCTGATTATGAATGAACAGTGGAGAGCGTAATAACATCTTTGTGGGTTGTCTGGCACACAGTTGACAAACGAGCGGGGCGGTGGACACTGCTAATTAAAAAGAAGAAGAAGAAGAAAGGTAGGAGCCGCGCGGGAAGGGGGCGGGGCCTGTGAGGATCAGGCGGGCTGGATCCACTGTGACTTTCTCTCCCTGCAGAGGAGGCAGCAAGCAGAGACGGGAGCTCCTTGCTCTCCGTGCTGCCGGGCAGAAGAACACACGACTGCCTTCAGAGAAAATTAGCTTCAAAATTAACTGTTTTCCTTTTTTAAATTGTTTGAACTCGGTGCAGTTAGACGTGTGCACCCCCCCCGAAAGAGGTAAGTTTGTTTCTTCTTCTCCCTCCATCCCACAGCTCACTTCACTGGCTGAGTGACTTCTAATTTCTATAATGGGTCGTTATGATTATTTGTGATTTGTTTCTTCTTCTTTTTTTAATCAGCTGGAGGATGTGATGATTGTTTTATTTTTGGTGTGTTTTTTTTAATTGGCCACTGATGAGCAAATGGATTTTTTTTCTTCCCACCCTCATTTAGTCGAGCTAATTCATGCAGTCTGATGTTCAGTAATTGTTTATTCCTTGCATATCTCAAAAGTATTTTCAGAGGTGATGAAAGAATGGAGCAAACGCGTTTCATATTTGTAATGAACAACAACACTTTACCTTCGCAGCCTCATTTAGATTTATTGCCAGAACATTTGCAATCAACAGGTAGGCCATCTAACTCTAAACACACAGGGGGGATTGGGGTGTAAATAAAAAGAAATACTTTGTGACTATAAAAGAAAATGAGGGACAATTAAAGCGGCAAAGGCTCCTGGTTCGAA
Organism: Taurulus bubalis; assembly: GCF_910589615.1. Lineage (NCBI taxonomy): Eukaryota > Metazoa > Chordata > Actinopteri > Perciformes > Cottidae > Taurulus > Taurulus bubalis. The sequence goes on from NC_136607.1 coordinate 5,586,192, forward strand.
GCTTAAGGGAAATTAAATATCATCCTCTGGGATTGAGCCACCATTCAGTAAAAATGGATGAAAGCACACTTAACTTTCCTCTCTGAAGAGCAGTGTGCAGCTAGTGTTCAAGGTTGATAAGATGTCATGATTAATGTCGTGCAGGTTTTAATTTATGACTCCCACACACACACCTTTCTCCTGGAGAGTTCAGAAATGGTGTACAGTAATTCATCATGGTGGTGCACCGCTCCAGAGACCTGACACAAACCGTTATATTACAGAGTTGGTCAAAAAATCAAAAATCAAATGATATATGACCTCTTTAGTGGCTTGAGCTGCCAGCAGAATGCATTACCATGTTGATGTACTTGAGAAAGGATGCTGGAGATTCCATTTGCTTTGATGCGACCTAAAGGACAGTTAACCCAGTCATCCTTTAAAATCCGTTAAATTCGTCCAAGCAGTGGAGATAAATTGACATTTTTGGCAATGTTTAACCACATGCTCTGCTTCCGGCTTCTCAAACGTGACGATTCATCCATCTTTGTCGGCGTGTTTAAAGCGATCGTTGGGGACAGAACGAGCAATTTGAAGAAGTCTCTGCGGTCTAGGAACACTTGGTAGTCATTTTGAGCACTCTTCTTCTCTCGTCATTCGTCAACCCATCGACACGTTTCACAGGTAATCGATAAACGAATCGGCAATGAAAATAATTGTTGAGTTCCGGCCCCAGAACTCGTGGGCGGCAATAAATCAGACGTGTTGCAGGTTCGACAAAGCGCTGCAGCTGTCATCTTCTCCTCTCCAACCTCGACGATGAGTGTCTCGCTAAGTTTAATAAATGCAGAGGGATTTGTGGAACACAGTGCGGCACAGTTTATGTTTCAGAAAAGCAAACACACAGAGGAAATGTTGTCAGGAAGACTTATGCTGATCGTGCACATTACCCTTGTGATAGCAAGGTTACGAGCGGCTGCTCTGATTGAATATACCCGTGGTCAGGCTACATTAAGCCATTTAATTTGCTCGCTAATATTCTGTCTCCTAAAACAAAATCCTAATTATCATTTCTAATACAAGATGTAATTGGAGATTTCGCTCGGACTGAGGAGGCTGACGGGAAAGTTTCTTCAAGGTCAAAGCGTCATCTTTCCATGAACTCCACTAATGCAATAAAATGAGCAGTGCACCTTTTTGATTTCAGCTGTATATTGAACAGTAATGATGTCCAGTGATGGCTTTTAATCAAATATGCAGGGAATGAGAGATGTGTGCTGGGATCACTGCTGGGATGAGATGCTCTTATAAGGACGCAACTAGTGATGGATGTCTTTTCTTATTTATTTACGAGGCAATCACAAGTTCTCAGAGGCCAAGGTGATGTCTTTAACCTTTGGGGAACTTTTTAAAAACAAAAATCCCAAACTGCACAAAATATAAATTACAATCGCCACTTTTTAGAGGCTGGAATTAGCAAATATTTGCTTGATAAATGAGAATAAATCAATTGTGAATGTTCTGAGATGAATCAGACACCTTGACATTTTGATGCTGTCTGTCCTAAAAGGCACATGTCAAGGCATCCGTAGGATTAGTGAGGTTTTCATTGATTCTGATATAGACTTGCTCTACGTTTGTCGCTCATTGTCTGACTATTTTCTGATCTTTTGGTTTCCATTTCATTTCTGAAGCATTGCGCAGGTTTTTACAGCAGAGCGTCGCAGGAATGAGTCCTGCAAAGAGGAAATGATTCAGCATTTGTGCAATAGTATGTGGTCATCGCAAGCTTTAGAGATTTTAATGTAGAGTTCTACAATGTGAAATAGGTGGCTAAATATCGCACTTGTTGTTCCGTGTCTTTAAAAAGGCGCTTGCTAACAGGTGGCTGAATGAGATAATTGCATTCACGCTTTTCTTGTTCTGGTTGATGAAAACGTGTAAGTGGCCCAGATCTTAATTTCGGCAGTAATTCAAAATCCAATGGGAAAAAAATGCATTTTTGTCGAGGGACCCAGTGCAGCAGCAGGCGATTCCTCCGTTGGTTCTGATGGTCCGACTTTCCTGGAGGAAGACAATCGTGAAACAAAGACGTCAAAAAGGTTTCCGATAGTGCGACAGATTGAAAAGGTCGTTGAAAACATCTTACGCCACCTCATCACTTTGTCACAGCGCTGCGTGAATGAAACAAAAAGCAAAAAGAAGAAAACCTGTGGAGTTTTTTTACTTTAAGAATGAGCTACTTCTTAAGCCTCGGGGCGGCCGACAGAGGACACGTGAAAGCCAACGTGTCAGCCAAGCAGCTTCAGGACGGCGACGTGTCACTTGTCGGAAGTCTGTTTCGAATTCGGGGGGGCGACTCATTTGCCGGAATAAAAGTATTTTTTACCTTCGCTGAATTGTTTCTACTCTATCGCCCCGGGGAGAATGTAAATCTATTTCCCGCCTGACACTTTCCACAGTGACAGTAGTCCTCAAACACAGGTGGGATGAGGAAAAACACTTTTCAGATGCGGCTAATCTCTTTAGTGCAGGCACTTCGCCGCACCGATAAATCTCATTACGAGAGGGAAAAAAAGATCTGTTTTCCGAATATCTCCGCGTTCAGCCGTCCCCCGCTGAAACAATCCGAGGTATCCATTCGACGCCTATTTCATTTTTCAAATTCCCCCTTCGGCAACTGACGTGGAAATCCCGGTCTCGGGTGTTTATTTGGGGCGGATGTTGCTCTGCTTCGCGGTGACGTGCGCGGCGAGCGTGGAGCCTTTGATCCATCGCGACGAGGATGACTCCGCTCTCCTAAGGCTTTATCTCCAGCTGCTTTTTTCTTCTTCTTCCCTCGCCGCCGTTTATCTCACTCAGTGACATCCCAGATCGCCAACACGTACAGCGAGAGTGCTGCTGAGTGAGACTATCAGCAGGCCCGAGCCTCTGCCTCGGTAATATAGTTGCCTCCTCAAGGTTCAATTCCTGGCCTGTCATCCGCCGCTTGAGTTAGAGCCCAGCTTGCAGACACAAGACCAAGGAAGCCATCACATGCACCGGCTGAATTATCTCTGCTTTGATTTATCTTTGTATTCCCTGCATGGCTGGCTGGTTTTCTCATAATGCCACAGATGATTTTCTTTTTGCCCCCGAGGATCACAAGGGCCGTGGTGTCCTTGTCTTTACCCCTGTTGCTTTTCATTATGTCCTGTCCTTTGTTTTTCTTTTCCATTAGAATACTCGACACACCTCCTGCTCACCAGCTCCATCGCCTCCTTCCAGTTAATAGATTTTTTTTTGCTATAAAATTGATCTGCCTGGTTAAATGAATGTTAAACAAGACTCAGGTATTAGTAATGGGGAGTTTTATGGTGCGAGTTGTTTGTATGCAAAGGCTAAAAGACAAGTTGGTATGCCATTTTTATTTATTTTTTATGAGCAAGGAAATTGCAAATGCCATCTAGTCCCCTCAAGCATAAACCCCAATTTTCTGGTGCCTGTGTAGATATGAAGGGATCGTTCTAAGGTAACGACGTGTTTTAGTTTCAGGTGATTATACACAAATGAAAACGTTGTTATGAATATTACATTCCATTTCTGCTAATAGAGCCCCCTAAACCCTACACACTGGACCTTTTAGGTGCTAATTAGCCTGTTGTGGGTTTTCCTGAAATCCTCTGAATGTGTTGTTGAATGGACTTTCATCTCCTTTCATTTTTGATAATGGTTTCCTGCATTAAAGTGGCAGGACTTGACGTTCAAAATCCACCAGTGACCATCTAAAATATCATTTATGTCATTTCTGTCGAGCTATTCTGGACTACTTACGACGAAACCGCTGCATTGTTTCTCTTTCAGAAGATGACATCATGCCAAGGAACCCAGCCAGAGGCCACGTGATTGGTGGAGTGTTGGCTAGAGTCCCTGCCTCTCCAAATGAACTGGCGGAGCAGTTTGTGCAGCGGGAGAAGCTTTTATCCGCTGCATTAGGAGGAGCAGAACAAGGCAGCTGTAATTGAAGAACAGATGTGGCCTGACTGGTGTCCATCTGCAAGACACTTGCACGAATCAATGCACCCAACAGATAACAATGGCTCCTGCTGAGAACACCAGTGTTTTCTCCGCGGCAGGTCGCTGTCCCAACTGCAGCTCCTCCGCCCACCCGGGGGTGGACGTCGCCAAGGCGGTGGTTTTGGGGATGGTGCTGGTGGTGTTTGTGGTGTTCGGGGTCCTTGGCAACATCCTGGTTATCCTATCGGTGTTGCTCCACCGCCACTGGCGCTCCGTGACGCATTACTTCATCGCCAACCTGGCGGCGGCGGACCTGCTGCTCAGCTCCGCCGTCCTGCCCTTCTCCGCCACCTCGGAGGCGCTCGGCAGATGGGTGTTCGGCCGTACCTTCTGCAGCGCCTGGGCCGCGCTGGACGTCCTCTGCTGCACCGCCTCCATCCTCAGCCTGTGCGTGATCTCCATCGACCGATACCTGGCCGTCAGCTACCCTCTGCGCTACCCCGCCATAGCCACGGGGCGGCGAGGCCTGACCGCCGTGGCGGCTCTGTGGGGACTCTCGGCAGCCATATCCGTGGGCCCCCTGTTTGGCTGGAGGGAGCCCGACCCGGAAGACGAGACGGTGTGCCGCATCACGGAGGAGCCCGGCTATGCTTTGTTCTCGGCACTGGGCTCCTTCTACATCCCTCTGGCCGTCATCCTGGCCATGTACTGCCGCGTGTATATTGTGGCGAGGAGAGAGACGAAGACGCTCAGGAAGAGCAGCGAGGGAGGAGGCGTTGAGACGGAGGGGGTGATGCTGAGGATACACAGAGGGAACGCTGCTCAGGCGGGGAAGCCCGAGGGCCACGACGAGGGGTCCGCGACTCATAAGCGCGCCACCTTTTCCCTGCCGAGGCTGCTGAAGTTCTCAAGGGAGGAGAAGGCAGCCAAGACTCTTGGCATTGTCGTCGGGTGCTTCATTCTGTGCTGGCTCCCTTTTTTCCTGGTTTTACCCATCGGTAGGTACTTTAAACGTCTGCGTGACCCCCGTTGTGTGCCTTTTCATTTGTTCTTGTTATATTCACCAAGCAAAAGGTCTGTTTGTCTGAAGGCACGCCTTCAAGAACCAAAAAGGTATTTTACCAACACTTACTGCCGGTTTGAACGCATTACAGGAATCCTCAAAGACTCTTCGGTCCATCTTTACCAAAGCAAAGTTTTCTTAGAAAAGATGTTGTGAGAACGCGTCACCTGAGTTACGACTCAAGCAATAACTTTGCAATCTCTACCAAACCCGGGAGGAAAATATCTGTCTCTTTAGCTGCTAAATGCTCCACTCTGTTCAGCTAAATATGTCTGTCTGCTGTTTGATGCTCAGCAGGAAGCGTACAGTGGAGCTTTAGAGCCGCCTGTTGCTGCTGAATGCGACACTGAGAGAGAAGTGAGTCAGAAGCGTCAACAGTTGGTTCATCACGATCATTTTCACATCGCCAGTTGTTAGCAAAGTATCAATTAGAGCCACTTTAATAAAATAAAATGTGGTTGCCGTAAGTGACGACACATCAACAAAATATGCACATTTAATTATTGAATACAAATATCTATATTTATTGTTATGTTCTATTATGTTATGTTCATGTACACAACAAAAATGTTGCAGGTGTGTCAGTCAAACATGACATCACTGAATGTAGTTACAGGTGCAACAGACTTGAAACGACCAGAGAGGACCGTTATAAACGGCTTTTCTCTTAGATAAATGGACCCAGGATAAAACATCGTGTGAGTTGCAATTTAGGAGAAAGGATCTTTTATACAGTGCATTGTCTGTAAGACAATATAACAAAAGTCTTTGGGGATTTTAGAAATACTTTCAAAAAAGTGTTGTAAAACAAACGACTGGGCTTTTGAAAGACTGTTATAGATTTACAGCATCGCTCAGACAAACAAGTCTTTACTGGAGCTCTGTGACTAATGAGAGGCATGAAATGGGGTGTAACTCGAGCGAAAACGACATTGAAAGAACTTTAAATGATGGATCTGCTGTATTATCGGAATCTATAAAAAGGACCGAAATGATTAACAAATTAATTGATGTCATAATGAGAACTTAAATGATTTATTTGATACATGTTCTTACAGAGGCCTGCTTTATTCTAAAAAAAATCTTCAAATGTTAATTAAAATTTTAGCAAAGGCAAGACTGAATAGAAATTAACTAATTAAGGATTAGTCTGCTGTCAAAGTCAAATATTACCGTAGGTATTAGCTGCACTATCGGGAGCTCTGGAAAAGGTGAATGTCCACTTCTAGCAACTCATAATGTAATCATTTAAATGTAATAAAAAGCCTTGATGTAATAAAAAGCACATTGTGTGAGAAAGCCGAGAGTGCATAACCTAATAACAGTTTAGTGCATTATGTACCACGTTATAACATTATGAGAAGAGTGTAACATTATTAAAAAAAAGCAAAAAACTAAAAGTGAGAACCTTTACAGAGATGAAATGGGAAATATCTGTTCCATACAGTAATTATGAATGGGAAAAATATTTCACAGAAAGAATCACCCGGTTTATTAAACTCAGAATTCGACAATGAGAGTAGTCTTTTTTAAATTAAATTATTCAACTTATACTGCTTATAGTGTTATAGTGTAATGAGTGTTTTTACGTCATGCACTCACTGCTTTCTTAGCTTTTATTAAACGTTTTCTGACATGTATGCTCCATCCTCTAAGCCGGATACTCTCGACTTCACATTCAATTAATTACACCTACATTTTTGTCAGACTCTGTCAAAGAAGAATCACAGCGATGTTATCGCAGACGTAAGAGAGGACAGAGCCCAACCATTCTGAAGCCCAATCTAAGATCTTAATTGCCTCTGAAATAACGCTCACGACTTGATGGAGATAAGTCATTGTCAGTGTGGTCCGGTGTGTATTTAAGGGTGATAGCCTGTCAGCAGTTCCCTCCCAGGTCACCGATGGTGAGATTATTTCTGCAACCTGTATTTTCTTACACAAGCTGTAATCTTATTGAAGGAAGGCACACTCTGTTATACAGGATGGAGGGGACGTGGATGAAACACATTCTCTGGACAAATAATATGTTTTATCTTTCACTCGCTCTTTTTTTTTGCCAGTGTGTCTATTCATAACCAGCCATATTAAAAACGGACCCAGTGTGTAATCCCAGTGTAAACAAAAGGGAGCTGCTCTCTGTCCTGAGTCGATTACCAGGTCTTTTGACACAGGGATTAATAAAGACTACACAATAACCAAGTTATTGAAGTTTGACTTTCATGGTTATGTCATTATTTTTTGATGAAACATGAATGCCTTTTTTGTCGAAAGAATGTCAGAAAGTAGGAAAAACACAGGTGTAAATAATTATTATACTGACAATATCTTTACATTCTGCCCTAATTTACATTAGTGACATAACTATACGCAGGAGAGACGGAGGTCGGCTAACTGCTAGGCTGTAATTGGGTCTTTTGAGCTAAATGCTATTGCTAACGTGCCCGCAATGGCAATGTCAAACTATTAGACAGGCAAGTCTAGGGATCAAAGTCATTTGGATTGATCATCTTGGAACTATGCATGTTTTTACAAAGTTTTTTTGTCAATCCATCCAGTACACGTAAAGATATTTCCATCAAAAAGTGTTCACAAAAGTGTAACAGTATTAATTCAGATTTAGACTTACTGGAAATTGTCATTGGTCACACCTGTTTTATTTTGTCAAGATTTATTCAGTGGAACTCCGTTTTAATTTGAGTCACAAATTCCAATGAGAAGGAAGCACACCTTGAACTATCTGTCAAGGCATCTGGGCTGAGAATGTGTCACTGACTTAATTATTTCTTGTCATATATCATTATTGTTTTATTGGTTATCAGACAATGAAACACCCAGCACACAGACTTTGTATTTATCACTGAGGAATCTGCTAAATTCTGCGTCATGTTTCACTCAGTAGATTTTTATTTAATACATAAAAAAGAGAGAGGCAGACAAGCATTATTGTTATCATATATTATTATGAATTTATAGCTGCTGTTGTCAGCCTTCCTTTGTTCATCCTCAGGAGAACATGGATATGTGTACTAGTTTTCATAGCCATCCATCGAAGAGCTGCCAAGACATTTTACGAAGACAACCAGGTGTTATCTTCATCGTGGCGCGAGAGGAAAGGTCAGGGGATCACCAAAGCCCGGATTCAACCTGGAGGAAGCTATGAATATCTGATTGCATTGCAATCCAGTTTCATAGTTGTTGAGCTATTTTGGAAGTGCTGGACCGACCAGCTGACCTTGGGATTGACAGACCGACATTGCCATCAATAGAGCCGTGTCGCTATCATGGCTAAAAATACAGACGGGGCCTTTTTTAATGATGTAGCTCTGACAGCAACCGCTCTCCCTCCACGGTGGGTTAGCATTGTAGCTATTGTGATTCAATAGCTGTTGAGGCCTGAATCATTGGCATAATGTCGCTTGATGGTACGTTTTGCTCTGAACGCAACACCAAGCAGGACCTGCCTCCTTCCCCGCTGTCCCTCGACTCTACTGCTGCTTGCGTTTCTCAGAAGGGACATCAAGAAATTCAATTACAAGCGACCAAATAGAGCAAATAAAACACCACGCTGGAGCAGAATGGGCTTCGACTGTGAGATGGAATGGAATGAGCCAAACTATTGCTCCCTCATATGAAAGCTATTACAGATAGCAAGCGCCGGAGCTTAATGGGCTGTAATGCCAGGAGGCATCCTCAGTCACCCTGTAGCCTCCCAAGGCAGCAAGCCATCGTAGAATAGTTACGCATTTCAATTGAGACAGACCTTCACGGCTCACAGCGCAGCACTCTGAGGCCCTGATAGTCTGAGATTTCCAGAGAGGTGTTTGAAAAACTACTGAATTTCTCATTTTGTGTTTTTCCCGAGTACTTCAGAGGGAGAGCCTGTTCTGTTCTGCAGCACACGGTGGCCGCCCGCCTTTCACTGCAGCCACAACCGTGCCGACATCTCTCGCACAGCATGCTTCCAGAGCTCTTACAAGGAGGGGGCTGCTGTTTATCAATGGCACCATGCAAAGCTGTGAAATGTTGCTTTTGGGGGAAATTTGATTTGCACGTTGGTTTATGGAAATCATTCCAGAGGAGTTGGATGGAGTTGAGGTCAGGGTTCAATAAAGTTCTTCCTCAACAAACTAGGAATACCATTTCTTATTGCACTTGGCTGTGTGCATGCAGGGTTTAAACAGGGAGGGGGCCAAACATAAACTGGTGCCACAAAGTTGGAATTTTACCATTCTCACGTAGCCAGACGTATCTACACACATTATCATTCTGCTATAGGGGGGGTTGGACATTAGTGTTTCTTTAAACCAATCACAATCGCCTTGGCCAGCGCTAAGCACATGATGAAGCAACGGTGCAATCATTCAAATCGATAGCGCAGATAGCGGAAGGGGAAAAGAATGTGAGGCTTCTAACCACAGTCTACATCCGGTGAGTCAGATTGGAAACATACTGAACTAAAATATAACGATATGCTGTAGCACCAAGATTACCGATAATTGGAACCAATGTGCCTAAATCATCAAAAACATCCCCTTTCCAACAGTAAACAATAGTATGTGCAGTGGGTTGTGCACACACTTTTGGCTATATTGCGGAACTCAATGGAAAACTTTAAATTTCGTACAATTCATCTTTACAAAATTCGTAAAGCTCAAATACTGTTTTTAGATTCTATCCAAAAATGATACGTAGACTTGCAGACTGGCGGGTAAGAAAAAACATTACAACCTTGAAGAACTGGCTCATAATGAATAGAAATGGAACCCGGCACATGAACTGAGAGGCTCGTAAGTGAATGAGATGGAGGTGAGGAGGTGAGTGGGGAAGGCCTGGTAATTGCAGATCAGAGGAGGAATGTGGGAGCAGGTGTGTAGAAGTACGGGTCAGTCAGGTGATGGGGATTGATGGAAAAGGTCAATGAAGGGGCCTGGGGAATAGGGAATAGGGAGAGGAGGGACCAAAAGACGAGCTGAGTCACTTCATTTACTGAAATACTGTAAATTTCAAGGCAAAACATGTCTCTATCTTTCTGGGACTTAAAGTGTTGTTGTGGATAAGTGTCTGTTTCATTCATATTTCTGTTTCGTCGGTGTCTGTGTGTGTTCTTTAGGATCGATCTTCCCATCTTACAAGCCTTCTGAAACCATCTTTAAGATAACCTTCTGGCTGGGATACCTCAACAGCTGCATCAACCCCATTATCTACCCGTGCTTCAGCCGGGAGTTCAAGAAAGCCTTCCACCACGTGCTCCGTGGACGCTGCCTGAAAACCGGAGGGCTGGCCGCCAAACCACAAGGACACATCGCCACCCACTCCTCCAGTCCAGGCCCCACGTCCAATACCTCCGACGTCTCGGCCCAAAACCGCGTCACTGCTTCCTCGTGGTGTTGCTGCGGGCCGCTGTCGACCTCCTCGTCGGTCTGCGGTCCGGATCAGGCTCAAATCCAGAGGAAGAGTCTGCTGAAGGCGTGGTGTCTCTCGGCAAGGAGGACGCCGGTACCGCAGAACCCCTCCGGCCACAGATCGGCCAAGGTCTTGCGCCTTTCTGTCGGCGTTACAGGAGAGGCTGTTTGATCGGCATGTGGAATTATTCACTGCGTCTACTCTAGAGCTTCGTGGAAACTCTCACATACAACTTTAGCATGCATATTTAAATCCCTCAGAGGCGTCAGAGTGCAGCGCCAGCCGACAATGAGACTTGCTTCCAGAGCGGGCAGACAATAACTCTGACTATAACCTTTATGCCAGTGTAAATGAGTGTCAAAAAATATGGGTATCGGAACGTTAATAATATTTTACCTCCACTTAACAGCCAGCACTCAGCTGCTCATGAATAGAGGCCGAGCACTACGTGTCAAAGTGTTCAATAAAAGCTACTTAGTGATCAACAGGAAGAAGATTGTGGAGCATGAGCACACGGCAAGTGACTTTTGCAATATAGTACAAAAAAGTGCATTAGGTACAAGTATGGACACACGGCTCGTCGGGATCTCTATCTGCACTTGAAAGGGAATAAAACAGATAACAGAATCTCGTTGAAATGGCATTGTAAAAGAACTCCAGAGACCTGATTTCTTTAAACATTAGTGGTATTTCTGCAGATTGCACAAAAGCCCTGAAGGGCGAGATATTCTTAAATCCCGGCACAATTAGCACTCACTGACAGCTCTGAGAAAGTTCAATCTGGTGTCAGAGTGGATCGTTTATACGTGTGACCTCTGCTTTAAGGGGGACAAAACGCGAGCAGGTCTTGGATTTTGAAATAACTGTCAAAAAAGAAGAAAAACTGTTAGGAATTGTTGGAGGGAAGAGAAATATCAGTGGTTATTTGGACGTGGGATAAATAACAGGACAGCAGTGAAGTCTCAAACAAACAAAACCTCTCTGAAGCTTTCAATGGACGTTTTTGAGTTTTGAGTTTTTGTTGAGGCTGCATCAAAGATGTGTTGAATCGACTTTTAATGTTTGACATGGTAGCTTGTGGTGCTGTTGAATAAATGAACAGGTGTCAGATGGTTTTCTCTCTATTTTTTTCAATGCTGCTCTCTTGCCGGCGCAGTAACTCCGGAGTTGTGTTTTCCCCGTGCAAACACGGAAAGAATTGCATCATTTCCTGGTATTCAAAAGTGATTTATGAGTAATTCAATAGTTAAGCTTTAACCTTACTGGGATGAAACACATACGTTGCGTTTACTTTTTCAGTAGCCACTTTGTTGTCAGGAGCATAAGTTGCACTGTGGCAAGTAGCTAATTAGCTTGCTAACGTTAGCCTGCTAATTCCACCATGCTTTCATGCTAATGCTAAACTGGGAACAGTTAAAATGAGCGGAGCAGCGAGCCGGTGGGTCCCTGGTACCTGCCACTGGAAAAACACAGCTGGCACTCACTCTCCTGCCGGCAAAGTGGTCTCCCAGCAGCGGCTGTAATTCAGCAAATCCATCAAATTCAGTGCCCCATGACACATAGCTATTTCCAAAGCTACTGTAGCTGTCATGTTTGTCTGCGTCGAGGCTTTCGTCCTGAGGGAGTAGGCGTGGCCTAATCTCTTCGCCCCATTTTTAAAAAATGATGCAGTGGGTGGACTTTGGCTCAGACCCAGGTGTGAAGTCACACTTCAAAGAGGCCAAAAACCGCTGAAGCGTTCCAGAGTTGGTGGGTTCATCACGAGCGACCCCTTCCAAATTATTCATAAAACGCTAAATCTTCCTTTTACGCTGGCATCCAAGGCCAGAAATACATTTCCATGTGTGGCCTCGTGATGGAACGGACCCGTACAGTGCGTTTCTAGTCTTCCGACCATTCAAAGCGCTTTAACACTACATGACATCATTCACCCATTCACACACTGAGGAGAGGAGCTACCATGCAAGGTGCCACATCAGGATTATCAAGCAGCTACGGGAGACATTTAGGGTTAAGTGTCTTGCTCAACGACACATCGACATGGGCTAGCGGAGCCGGGGGATCGAACCACCGATGCTTTGGTTGAAGGACGACCCAGCTCACCACTGATCCACAGTCGCCCGCAATGATTTAAGGGCATTGCTGCGAGGTTGTTAGTATTCAGTTCACGTCAGGAAAAGGCGGGTTAATTAGCTTTGAATAAACTAAATCACTGCTGCAAATGAGGCTATAAAATATATCACTATAACCTTTAATAAAAGGTCATCAACATCAACAAGACTCAATGGATTAAAATATCTCTGAGTGCCCATTATTGCAAGGCGATTGAAGAGGATTGCATTATATTTCGGGCATGTCTCTGGTGTTTCAGCCCACTCCGTGTTGGAATTTCATCAATACAGCAAAAACACGTTCTTAAACAAACATTGTGTGGTCCACTGCCAAGACAATGTGAGCGTTTCATGAAGAAACATGTCATGAACATTGAAGAAAAAAAAAATATATATTTCGGTTGTCTGATCTGCTTAAGAAGTTGTCACACGTTTCTTCTTCTCCATAAATCCTCTGCCTCCTCCCGGTCCAGAGCTGTTGTTCTCTGCTTCGCTTTGATTAAAGGCATTGTTCCCTTCCCCTCCAGACATCAGTGATGAATGCCTGAGAATGCTTATCTGGGGAACACAGGGCGTTGAAAAGGATTTCTAGAAGACAGATAATTGTGTCATTTTACAGTCACCTGAGGTGAGGTCGGTAGGTAACCTTAACCTTCCTTCTGCATTGCTGCACCTAAGCATTATGGCATTGTGCAACCGCTCAGGAGGATAATGCCCGTGTCGAAACTCCCGCGCTTCACATCTCTGTAACTGTCTTGCAACAACTAATAAACATGCAGCTCTCGTTGTCTGACATTACGCGGCCAGGGACTCAATGTTACACTGCATTAGGCGACAAGTACAGCAGAAAGAGATGCGTGGACGTTTCATTAGCGAGGCATGGCTGAACGTAGTAAATATATTAGTAAATACAATGACATTTCACGCTCTGAATTATAACGCATTTTTATATATTGCTTAAAATTGGCAACGCCGTCCGTTTCAATCTGAGAGCATAAACATGGTAATTCATTTTCATCTCCAGTGACTTTTCCCTCCTGTTTGAATGTCAAAGGAACGTAACACAATGCATCCTCGCCTTTTTCCCCCGCTGTTTGGCTAAAATGCACGGCTTTACACGGCAGATGCTTCAAAAAGAAAAGAAACCTTAGAACAAAAGGCGATGGCAGCACTAGAGGGACTCTGGTAGAGGGAGAATCATCAAGAGCCATCTACCCGTCTTACGAGGACAGTGACATTGTGGGGACTCATCTTATTTAGGGGGACAAATTAGGAGCTAAAATTAGGCCAAGGGTTAGCAAACGAATGTAAGGCCCAAAAAGGCCTTAAACCGTGAAGCACGACCAAAAATATTATGTACAATTGTGGGTATTTATTTTATATATTTTGACTCCCTGATTACGTCTTCCAGGCTCTTTCCTCACGAGTTGATGAGGTAATTTCAATTAATCTATTTACTTGTTTCTGTCAAAACAACTTCAATGACAAAATGAAATGTTTGATGAATAAATCTGCATAATATAATCTCTGCTTCCATTCCTTTTATGTTCCATCTTCAATCCTTAATGTTTCTGAGGAAATGTAATTTGCCAGGCTGAACACCCTCTTTGCTGTCCTTCTTTACGTCTCCACGCTTTCACTGGTAACCACCCGTGTTTCACGTCACATTGCTATGAATTGTGGGTAAATTCCCATGGCAAAGTCTGCAGAAATGTGCACTTACAGACTTTACGGGAGGTCGCCTTTAAAGTCCGGGAGCATGGCGATCAGGATTGGGCACCGAGTCAATGTAAAAGTCATAAAAACATGACCGTGTGTGTGTGTGTGTGTGTGTGTGTGTGTGTGTGTGTGTGTGTGTGTGTGTGTGACAAGCAGCCGAGCTGTGTTGTGTTATTGTGCCGGCTCCCATCAGCTCCAACATCATTTATGGAAATAAATGCGTCAGGTTCCTATTAAACATGCGGTTCTCATTTCCAGCACCTCGTTCAAACAGTGCTGCAGCAGCTGTCATTTTAAGGCAAACGCTGCCGTGATGAATGGAGCCAGGCTCCCATTACTGCAACGACAAGCGTCTGCCGTTTAACCTAATCAGCCGACTTAGCAAAGAGCCGTTTCGTTGCAAATCGGCGATCATGATTAATAACGACGTTGAGCAGCGAGCAAAGCAGACGGCGGGAATTGTAACTGCGTCAGGGAGCCAAAGGGACATCATTATTTCCGATGGCGGAAACATCGTTTGTGTTATGCGTCAAACGGGAAGACTTTCCCCGAAACTTCTTCTGACTTCTCTTCCCGGAGTCTTCTTTTCTCGAGTTCTTCCAAACGACTGAGCGCTCAGAAGACGTCACTTCTGTATGTGGGGAAGCGACGGGGAAAGTAACCAAATCAAGTAAGTGCGGCTTAATGAAACTCTCATATGCAGAGCGTCCTCAGTGGTGACGTCATGTAGGCTGACGTTGGTGCAAATATTGAAAATATGAGTGTAGCCCACTAGCAAATGCAACTCCTGGCATTAAGGTGTCACGGTTAAAGTTGCCAAAAATGTTCCCACTGTGTCGTTTCCGTTAGTAATTCTCTGTTTCATTGAACGTTTCGATGACACAATGGGACATACGTGGTGACTGATTCATGTCTGCTCTGTTCTTCACTTCTTGGTTCCGAGTGCTTTGGGCAAAGATCAAATGTTTTTTTTTCTCATTTCAATATTCACTCAGTAGGATGGATTGTCCTGCAGCTGCATTGGAAATTGTAATGTGACAAACATGAATGTGAATGGCTTTCTTTGAGCCATACGCCATGTCATGCCCTTCAATCTCAAGCAGCTGAAGGAATATTAAAAGGCATTTCTAGCCACGGGTACTCACGGCAGTAGCGTTTATCTTTATTAATATTCAATGACTCAAAGAACTGGATGTAATGTCAAAGTGGAGACTCGCAGTGATTAACCCATAGAGAAGTATCAATCTTCTCAAATAAATGGGTTTTTGGTTGCACGCAGTTGCGCAACCCAAAAAGGCGATCGCTAACACGTCATCACGCAGAACACAACGCCGCCATTAGCCATTAGCGAACATTAGCTTTGAGTTGGTGACGCGACCTCAAAGTCATAAGTGGCGTTTCGTTAGCGCCGAACAAAATGTCGTCGTGTCATAAAGCTGTGTTTGCCACAGGGGTTATTTTCTGCTCTCCAAAATCTAATAGAAAAATCCCTTCGCCGGTTTTGCTGAGGAAACCAGCACGATGCTAACTTCCCTCCTCCACTCTATTTGTGAACATACGCTGACATTATGCAGAAAGTAACACCTCAACAGGTGTTACCACTCTTTTTCTCTGATCACACTTTGTGTATGCTTCAAACTTGACTAACTGAAGACTATACTCAGCCACATAGTGAACTAGAGGTCAGCCGGAGGTCATGAGGATCTTAATGAGGGAGCCTACAGTGATGGAAACAGGGGAAACAAACGCTTTTCTGATCAATGTTGCAATGGAATGAAGTGATTTTAGAAAATGAAGCCGTTGTTTCCTCCTGTTTCTGTGTTACTACTGTCCCTGTTTGTTTTTCCTGTTGCAGTTAGGGAACCTGTGAAAGAAGGAGGGGCCATTACGTCACCGTGACAGCGGTCCAATTCTGCTATTGGTCCCACTGAAACCCGTCATAATCTGTGTTGTGTCACCTTCAAATGAAAAATGCTTCCACACAATAAAAAGAAAAAGAAAGAAAGAGTTATGTGATGCTATATTATTTGCAAGCATACACATAAGTCATGAGTCTGTCGAGTCATTCTCAAAATAAATAGGATGTCTGAACAGAGTGGCTAACATTTGATCAAATACGAACTTAGTGCATTGACAAATAATGAATAAAAATCACAAGTACCGCTATAAAGGTCTAGATTTATAGGGACATAGCGTTATAAAATGTAGCGAATGGCGCCACCTCCTGACAATAAAAGGCAGAGCCGGCTAACAATAGCCTGCCTGATTATTAAACAATATCATTAACAGTTTAATGGTTGGTTAGTTATTCATTACAAAGATGCTCTAATGAAATCAAATGCATGTGTGTGTCAGCGGCTTGGCGTCAATGGGTTCTCTCTTATATATTCCATGTTGCAGCGTATTTGAGGGAAATTAGCTGACAGGAAGTAGACAATGCGATCGCGTTGAAGCGGCCCACACATGATTCAATTAGTCGGCCTCGTCCAAACACCTTCCAGTTCAGTGGCACTTGTAATTACTAAAGCAGGCGCCGGGACTTGATATAACTGATTTGAATGGCGACAACCTTGAATGGAAATGAATTAGAAAAGACTCTAAGCCTCGGCGTGTGAGAGGGAGATAATGCCTTGTGAGATGTATTTACTGTAATAATGTCACTGAACATGTGAGGTCTCTCTTCCTTTGTTCATTCAAGTTGCTCTGGACGTCATCAACCCACCTTTTACGTCTCGGCGGCCCAAATTGTGCCCGTGTTTCTCGTTTCTTTGCCTCCAATTGTGCGGCTGTCAGATTCTAAACAGCACTTTTTCACAGCAACTGAGCCGAGAGATTTCAGCGGTTTTATAAGGTCTTGGGGGTTTTTTTTGGCGGCCAAAGTCCCATCAGGAACGCTTACGGAGGTAGATGGGAATCGCAGCCGCAGTTTGACTCCGGGCAGCAAACGAGCACCAGCTATGTTTGGACTCATTTAAAGAAAATAAAAAAGGCAGACTGAGCTGGAAAAGGTCAGCACACTCGTCCGGTCAGTGGTCCCGTCTCGTCTGATATCTAGAATCGGGACAGCTTAAGTGCTGCAGTTAAATAAAACAGCGAGCAGTTTAAATGGCAGAGCAGCAGGGTTTATAATACGGCGAGCGTCGACCTCGGCACCGTGCGAGAGTAATGCAGATATTTTCAATCCCTCAGAAAAAAACAGGGGGAGAAAAGAAGAAAACAAATAACACGACCTTGCTCACGCAGCGATACCGAACACAACAATGCGGCGGGCCCAGAAAGGCTTCAGGGTTCAGGGTCAACGCAGGAGAATGGGTTGAGCTGAAGAAAGTTCCCTCAAGTACGTGTGCGGTATCAGCTGCGGAGGTAATTAAAAAGCTTCACCTTGATTTATGTTTACTAATTCAAACCGAATCAGACCAAATCCCTTGTAAAATCCCTTTGTGTGCCCCAAAGTCAAAGGGCGGTAATTGACTTCACAGTTTGTTTGTTTGTATATTTATTTCAAATTAGCTTAGCAAAGGATTTATGAGCATTAGTCGATTACTTACTGTCCTACTGTCATGACCATGGAAACCAAAGCAGTGGGTTCAGCCCTATATTCTGGCTCTGTCATATATAATATATATGAAATCATTTCATGGATGATACTGCAGCCTGATCGCGCTCTCCTTTGATGAGAATACAGGTGGACTGGGGTTTGGCCTTTAAGTGCTTCCCATTTTAAAATGCGAGTGAGGATTAAACCCTGAAGGAGAAAAAAATCCTTGCAGAAGGAGAAAACGAAGTTATACATTTCATGTGTATCTCAAACATTCCCATTCATTCTGTGTATATTTTGTCATCTTTTCTCGCTTTATTATCCCTCCCTCCAGCCTGCATGCCTCTGAGGAAGGCACATGAAAGTGACTCTGATGTCAAAGGATGCTTTTATGTAGGAAACAGTCTCTCGGGAACGGGCCCGGCTCGGTTGATCATCGGTTACCTTTAACCGTTCCACGTTTTTAAGATTCCGGCTAATTTCCTATCAACCCATTGTGAAGATTACTGCAGTTGATTAATACGAGTTTTTATTATTCACTCAGTTAACGCACCGACGGAGAGCAGCAGAAGACGTGCCCATGTCGCCGTCTCACCACTGATATCATTTTTCATTCAGGAGCTGAAGGAAAATAAAAGGACCCCCCCCCAATAGGAGAAGAGGCAGCAGAAAGCATGGGAGTGAGTGGTGCGTGAACAAGATGACGGCACTGCCACCTAGTGGAGAAACGTGTAACGCACCCTGCTGGTGGAGAGATGAGCTGCACACAGGATGTTGTGGCTAAGTTTAGTGTTACCCCCTGCTGGGCTTGTTTTTTGAGGCGAACACAGCCAGAATTATATCCAGTACTTTGGAGGTAAATCCAGGCCATATGTTTTGTTCATTTGAAAAAAAGATTTGAAACTGAAAAATCAAGTTGTTGTTGAACTTTTGAAAAATTCAACAATGTATTCGAAATAAAAATAAGTGCATGAAAAGTTTTGGGGGGTTAAATATTTTTTTTAGATATATATTTTTTTTTGATCAAATATATTTTTTCAGTTTTCAGTAACAGATTCTATATTTTCTCAGGCTCAAATCATTTTTTTTGAGTTCAAATAATTTTTTTCAGGTTCAAATCTTTTTTTCAAATTAACAAAACATATGGCCTGGATTTAGCTCCACAGTAATGGATATAATTATTAATCCCTTGTGACCCCGTCCAGCGGGAGACTATCCCAGAATGCACTGAGCATAAAGGCAGGACGGCCCCTGTTCTATTGAAGGGCCAACACGCTCTCACCTACCTGACACCTATCAGTGTCACCTAACCTCTCGGGGCCTTCAGAGGAACTCACCGTCATCTCTCCGTACGGCACACAAGTAAAGGCCTCGGCACTCGGCAGGCTCCGAGCGGTGCGCGTGGTGGGAACGGAGGCAGGGTGAGAATCTCGTGACTCAAAAGTGAGTTACTTGCACGCTTCGAGTCTATTTCCAACCCAAGTTCCCTTCGAAAAATACTGAATCAGTTCAGATTGAGGGCTTGGTTCTTTAAAGAGCTCTAGACTCTGGCTCAGGACCCACGGGTGGGTCACAGGAGATTTTTACAAGGGTCGCCAAATCAACTTTATTGCCTCGTCTTTCATTTAACCGCAGTACATCTCTGAGCCACAAGAGGGCGCCGAATGTGCGTATTGCTCTAATAATTGGAGCCTGCATTGATTGGAACATGAAGCTCTGGCTCAGAGGAAATGAACAGAATGAGGCCCGTTAACTCCCTCTACATGCGTTTATTTGGTCTCATTTATGAAGTATTGCACATGCATCTTCAGTGACAAGCATGGAACCTTTGTCAGACGTATACTTCTGCTAAATGGCTGGTTAACCGAGTCAAGTTAACTTGAGGTGATGTGGAAACGGCAGTAAAGATGGTCGGGAACGTCCTTATACGCAAGTAATCATGGAACTGGAGCCTCCGGGGTCCCAAACAGGAAAACCAACAAAAAGTCTTAGTAAAAAAAGTTACACATTTAGTCTTTTTCTTACGTTTTCCCTGTGCGCTCGTCTCCTTCGGCGTCTATATTTCACGACTTCCACACAACTTCTTTCATTAAATGTCAGACACAAGAGAAACAGATTGAATACCTTTTTCTTTTTTATTCTCAATTTGTTTTTATTCTCTGAAGTCCTTGTTGTTCTTTTTTTAACATCACCATCCATGGGATTTCCATAATGAGCAAGCATCCCAGAAACCCCACAGCCACCAAGACATATACCATCACACAGTTTTCACTTTCACAGGGGGGGGGGGGGGGGGGGGCGGGGCTTACAAGAGGAGGAAGAGGAGGAAGAGGAGGAGGGGCAAAAGGGTGTTCAACGGAAGGAAAGCTCCTCTCGGCCTGCAGCACGTTGCGTACATACATATCACTCATATATCATAAGCATATTATGAGCATAGAAAAGCATCAAAGCTGACAGAGCATCACAGGAGTATAGTTGTGTGTTTTAGTGTGCGTGTGTGTGTGTGTGTGTGTGTGTGTGTGTATAGAGGAGACATGGGACACGACGAGGGGCATGCCAACATTGACAGCTGGTTTTTAATGTCCAAGTCAATTCTTTCAGGCATGGGTGCTGCATCACGGCAACGGCGGTTTATTGTGAGTGTGTGTGTGTTTGTGTGTGTGTGTGTGTGTGTGTGTGCGCTTTTAACGAATATATTTTTTTAAGCAGCAGGGGATTCTGGATTCCAAGCAAGTCAGCACAGGATTATGTAGAAATGGTGCAGAACTGTCACAGAATAATTATAAAAGTGTGTGTGTGTGTGTGTGTGTGTGTGTGTGTGTGTGTGTGTGTGTGTGTGTGTGTGTGTGTGTGTGTGTGTGCAAAGCCGTTCTAATAGCACCAGGTCAGGAGACGAGTTGCTACGGGCAACCTCCGATCTGACAAGCGTTGCCATGACAAACAAAAAAAAGCACAGCCCCGCATGAGAGCGGAGGGGGTCTGTCGCCTCGGCAACAGCCAGAAACAACGACGGAGCCAGAGAGAGAGAGAGAGAGGGAGGAATGAAAAGAGGAGAAAGACGAGCTGAAAGGAAGGAGTGACGCGGGAAACAGAGGAACACAAGGAGCGTCTGTTCCTCTCAAGAGCTGAAGCCGCCAACTTCTAGAAGTGTTCGAGGACTTCCTCTGCGTCTCCGCCCAAAGGGAGGGACGTCTGTGAGAAGAGAGGGCGACGAGCGATCCGTGTTCAGTGTCCTCAATAACACGATTATACTTAGGATGATCATAAAAGGACAAAAAGAGGCAACAGCAGCCGGACGGCCTCGGGTCTGAAGCCCTCACTTCCTGACTTCCCATCATGTCTCATCTTTGATGGCTTCAGACCCGCGCTTCATTCAACCTGCTTTAGATCCTTTAAAACACACACACACACACACACACACACACACACACACACACACACACACACACACACACACACACACACACACACACACACACACACGTGCTACCGCTAGCTTTTATGTGCTGCTCTAGCGACTAGTAAGACGTGAATTCAGGAAGATGGTCTTCGACAGTCTAGAAGAATGCGAAACAGTTTTGCAGAAGCTCGCTGGGAGGACAGAGATGGTGACTGGCGGCCGAGACCTCGTTGGCGTGAGGACCGGCACAAGAAATCAGCCGCTTGGCTTAATGAAAACCAGATCATGCAAAGAGAAAACGTTATAATGAGGAACGTCGAGCGCTCAGCAGAGTCCTCACTAGTCAGAAGCATCAGCTCGTGTCTACTTTCAAGCATAAATCAACAGTGCTCGGCCCTCGGGCGCCGAGTCACAGAATGACACTAAAAAGACAAAGCTAAAAACCCTAAAACATTAGTACACGTCAAGATATCAAGCGGTTTTATTTTCCCGTCTTTACTTTGGGGGCTCCTCCGACAGAGCGGGGGCCCCCGTGAAGAGCGCAAAAATCTGGCACCTTGGAATCGGTTTATATCCTGGCTATTTCTACATTTATCTTTTCTTTTCGCCCCATCTCACATCCGTCACTTAGCCTGAATAAGAATAACACAAAAAAAAAAAAAATGGGGGAAAAAGGAACCATCTGTACAACTTCCGTGGGTTCAGGCACATAAAGAGTAGAAAAGAGGAAAAAGAGAGGAGAGGGTTAAAGTACAAAACACATTTGGAAGGAGGAGAAACATTCTGGATGTAAATGCACTGGATGGTGATGGGCGGTGGGGGAGGGGGCTGTTCATCAAAACCTTCATGGACGTTTATGATTCTCTAAAGGTTCTCCCAGAAGGACGGCACCGAGAGCCATCAAGGCGAGGAAAGGTCGAGTTTGAAGCGACAAGCGGGTCCAACTTTCTCTTTCCTCCCTTTTCCGTTGCCTCCGTTCTCCCACTCGTCGCCAAGCTCCATTTACCACCTGCCAGAGCTCCTTCAGCTCAAAAAAAGAAAAGAAAAAAAAGCGCTAAGGCAGCTGCCAAATGTGGAATATGGTTTTTTACTTATGAACCTTTGCAAAGCCACAGGTGGGAAAACATGAGATGAGTCAGTGCAGCCAGAGTGAAATAAAAAAGGTTGCTGTGTGGTTCCATTTTTTTCTCCTCCTGGCTCATAATCGAGTGGATGCTGATGTTGTGACGGATGGGGATGCAGTGGAAAGTGAAGCAACAGAAGTGCAACTATAATACAAATCACGAGTGAGTCGACGGCTCGTCGGCTGCATAAACGGTAAGTGTTCGATTCCCAAGCAAGCTGCTGTTTGGCCTGTTCAAGGAAAGCAAGAAAAATAATAAAACACAAACAATACTGGTTTTGTACCGGCGCTCCATTTAGACCACTCCCCCAAACGACAAAGGGAGGAGTGGGAGTACGATGGGCATCCTGCATGGAAATGTTCCTTAGCTGTGTCAATTCACTTTAGTCTCACTCGACCCCTCTATTAAAACAACGATAAAACAAACATCAAACGGACACATGGCAGGGAGAAAGTACGGTGTAAAAAATAATAATAATATAATAATAATGAAATAATACAGTCAAAAGTGCTCAGATGAGGAGTGCTTTCTTTTTTTTCTCTTTTTTTCATCATACGAGGCAGACCTTTTCTTCTTGTTGTTGTTTTTGTTTCTAACGGTGTCCTCTAGGATCGCGGTGAAGGGGTGGTGGGGGAGGGGTTTGGGGAGGAGGAAGAGGAGGAGGAAGACTGGGCCCGGTCGGGTGCTGCCAAGGGTGTTCGTCTTCACTCGACCCCTCAGCTCCCGTCGGCCGTCCGTCCTCCGATCTCTCTGGTTTCCTCCCCCAGCGGCCCGATGGGGGCGGGGTCTAACCCAGGCTGGTGATGTTGGCCCTGCCGCCCGGGGGCGCCACGATGCGCTGGGTGCTCCGGCGAGGAATGTTGTCGTCAGTCTGAGCGCCTGGGACAAAGAAAACAGAGAGTTGTTTAAAACTATACAACAGATGAAGGCTCATTTTATTGTCTAATTGTACTGTAAGAAAACACGCTATGGACAAACAAAATAAACAAACTTAAAGTCAACCTCCCTCCAAAATGTGACATACCGCTATTACACTTAATGCACATGTGAGAAAACATAACTTCTAGTTCATCCGATTTTGAAAACTGCATTTAAAAAGATGTCAAGTTGCTTTCCAATTTCTGCTTTTCAGTTGTATTACGCCAGAATAACCCCTCAGGTTCTTTCAAATGTGGTTCCAAAACTACAAAACCTAATTTTCAGCCATCGATCCCATCTGAAATGGTGCCTTTTTATTTTTACTCGTGAAAACAACATCGTCAGACACTCCGCTACAAGTGCTAGCGTAGTGACCGACACACCTCCAAGTGGACTGAGGAAACTTTCGATCCTGATGAGTGAAGCCAATGGGAAAGTCTCTTCAAACTTGCATTCTCTCTACTGACCAGCAGGGGGCGACTCCTCCGATTGCAAAAACTAGTCTGTATAGAAGTCTATGAGAAACTGACAGCAGTCCACAATCCAATGGGTGATGTCACGATGACCACATACAGTCTGTGGTATAGACAGAGCTACTTCACATCCGTAGTGTAATTTGCCCAAATACATCTTCCACAAAAAAAATCAAATCATACATTTAGTTTGTGTCTGACTACAGAAAGCCATTAAAGTCAAAAGTAGACTATAATACTATAAAATAAAGTGTCACCCAGTAGTTTCTGGTGAACCTGCATGATTTTTTTTCAGAGTCTGGCCCGGTGGCACAGATATAATAACTAAATAGAAATAGTCTTCTCATTGTGATGGTCTTGTTTACTTATGAAGGTCATATAGAGGCATCGATATTAGACTAGGACCAATTCATAACTAGTTAAACGTTCCTCACAGTAACTTTAATCTTTCACTAACACGTGTAATACCCAGTAAACCAAACAATAAAAATAAACTGTTCCAATTGACTTCCATAAATGATAAATTGTTTGTAACGCAGTTAGTGTGACCTGCTGAGATAACACGAACAGTCTCATATTGTTGTGCTGTAGGATGCCGTGATTTCATTTGTGCATGTGTGGGCCTGATGGGCCTGTATTGTAGTGCACCGACAGTGACTGCTTGATGAATGGTTGTTGCTGCAATGCAATTTCCAGGTTTTTCTGTAGAACAGGCTCAGAAAGCATTCTGGGTTTCTGCCGGCTAGATTTGTGTCCGACTTGATCCCGACTTGCTCTGACGTGGTGCACACGTGGTCAACGATAAGCTCAGGAGAGCGAGGCGCCGCAGTAGGACCCAATCACACTGTCCCCCGTAAGGCCTGTAAATGTAAGTTATCGGGCTGAACGTCCACGTTCCGTTCTTTGTTTTTTATGTCTCCATGCTTCCACTGGTAACCACCGTGTGTTTAACGACACATTGCTATGAATTGTGGGTAATTCCCTTGGGCAAAGTCTGCATCTAATCCTGACTCACTGAAAGGATTCATAAAGGGCTCAAAGTGTCTGCCAGAGAGCCTTCAAACACTCGACGATGCGACAGCGGGACAGAACTAAACCCTCACGGACTTAGCGGGAGCGCGGCTCAAAGTCTGTGGCTGCAGCCGAACAGTCCAACCATGACCTCCTAACGTCTAACCACTTGTCCTTGACCTCTGTGGAAAACGTCACAGGGTCAAGGAAAGATGGGAAGGAGAATTCATGAGAAGCTAGGACAAGACAACAGCGGTGTTTAGTAAATCAGACTCCACTTTCACTGAGCTGTTATGATGGGACGGCAGACGGATGCTAGTGACGTCGGTCTGCAGCGGTGAAACTACAAGTCACCTTGGAAGCTTTTTTTTGGAGAGAGCTCTTTGTCTCAGTTTAAATTGTCCTCTTGTGTCTCTAGATGAAGACAAACGATGCAACGAGACCGCTGACTGAAAGAGCTTCATCCGTCATGAGAGTTCAATCCGCGTGAGAACTTTTGGACATAACCCATTGAGAGCATCAACTCTTTCTTTCATCTTTTTTTTAAAATTGCACTTGAGATTTTATCAAATTTTATCCCTTTCAACATAACGACGTGCTTATGGAAAACACGGGACTAGTGATTAACGTCTGCACTGACCGGATAGGCTGAAGCCGGACTGGTGCAGGTTGCGGACGGGCTGGTTGGGCTGCTTGGCAGGTGAGGTCTTGGCGGAGGAGGAGGGAGTCATGGTTTTGGGGGTGACCGACACCTCGCAGACGGGGCCGTCGTACAGTCCTCTGGGCACGCCCCTCAGCTCGGCCAGCTGCAAGAACACACAGGGAAGAAGACACACGTCAGCGAGAATGAACCAGCAATAATCTGTCCTCCGTTAGCGGGTGTGCAGGCGACCAGCGGGACTCACCCTGCTGCGAGCTTTTATCCTCTTGTAGACGTAGTCGGGGAATGGTTTGCGGGCCACGAAGCGTCCCGAGCCCTCGGTGGCGTGGAGGTTCCCTTCCTCCAAGACGATCTTGCCCTGGCTGATCACCACCAGAGGACCGCCGCGCACCTCCGTGCCCTCAAAGATGTTGTACTCCACGTTCTGCGGAGGGGAAGAGGAAATGGTTTATTATTCATCTCAGGTACTCATGTGTTGCAGCAGTGAGTTTGAAAAAGAGGACAACACAGAACAGAGAGGCTCTAAATTACGGATTTTTTAAATGAAATGTTGTCGTTGAAAGGAGGTTTATTCTCTAGGCTGGCTAGGACTTTTTTGGGAACGCTGGCAAAAGACGTTACCGGATTGGCAAGAAACGATGTTAATGTTAAATTGAGTCTCGCTCCCAAACAGGACAAACTCATTGTCTTTACAATGGAATCATATTGAGTCCTCTTGATTGAGAAAACAAAACTGATCAGATAATCACAGGAATACCTTCAAAGCAGACACACTATAACCCCCCCCCCCCTCCATCATGATGTAACCTGCTGGAATTCTAAAAGATTTACGAAAGTCTTTCTCTGGAGACTTTCCAGGGCAGTTTGTGTTTTGCACAGGATGCCACCGTTTAAAATCGGCGGAAATGTCGATGGATTTAAGTGCACTTTTGCGTAAGGAGCTTAACTGATTTAACCAGCCCCGCTGGCTGCTAATGCTAATAAAGGGAGCAGAGCTAATAGTACGACTGATGTGGTACAGAGGCCTCAGTTCGCCGACCAGAGGACAAAGACGAGGAAGAAGAAGAAGCGGGGTCGTCTGTGTGTAAAAGCTGCTGTATGACTGCTCTCTCATGAAAGATACCGGAGCTGAACTGAGGTCATTGCAATCTGGTGGACTCTGACACACACACACACACACACACACACACACACGCACACGCACACACAAAATGAGCAGTTTCTCCCATGAACAGTAGTTCCGTCATATTTAAAAAAAGAAACCGAAGAACATGACGGGCTTACACAAACAGAGTCCAAGAATATACACAGCAATAGTCTCTCTGTGTCTCTCTCTCTCACACACACACACACACACACACACACGCCTGCTTACGATCAGAAACGACGTGTTCCAGTTCTCTGGCAGGTTTTAGGGATGACATCACTCCCTTGATGCCGTGTGAGGCCCACGCCCCGTCCAACAGGGAGGCGGCCAGACCACAAAGAGTGGACTAATAAACCGGTCGCTCTGGCTGCCATCAATTACGTTACCTGCATTCTTATCATCATTAATCACTATCACATGGTAGATTTTTATTTTATTTAGTATTTCATGGGGAATCGCTTGGTACTTTTAGGAAAGTAAAAAAAAAATATTTGGAGTAATGTTAAACTCCATGTTTAGACTGTGTGGCAAAAGTATGTGGAAACTTTTTTTTGGTACCTTTTGGTGTGCGGCTGACATCGATAGTTTAAATGATGAATTATCGCTGCAGCATACAATGATAATTTAAACAGCAAGATCCCAACTTTGTGGCAGCAGTTCCAGAAGGACCGGTTTCCTGTTTTAATATAAACAAAGCCTACGAGCTCAAAGCCAGGTCTTTTCTTTTTGTGCATTTTTCTTCAACAACCGGCCTGTTTCTTATCTCTTCAAAGACACAGACGCTTCATCTCTAGAAGCCTCTTGAGGTGGTGAAGAGCTTAATAGTTTCACAAGTCTAAAGATTTTAGGACCCAGATATAGACATAAAATACTTGACTAGATGGACATATTTTAACTGCATGGTCTTGAATGTGTGAATATTATTAGATTTTTAGAAAACATTGTATTTAGTCTTGTTGTGAGTCGCTGCTCTAGTATTCTGCTTAACCTGGTTCCTCATTTACATTCTGTTCTGTGGAGCACTTTATGCATTAAAAGGTGCTATATAAATGAAGTATTATTATTATTTCAGCTAGTCACACATTCTTAGAGCTTTTACTGTCCACATTTACAACAACAGTAACTTGAGAAGCCTGAAACAGGATCTTAAAGCCACTAGGTAAAAATAAAACGAATATAAAAACACAGGTAGAGGCTTCAACGTTTGCCGTTTAGAGGCCTCCCTCTCCGTGATGCGCTATGAAGTTAGAGTGAAGCCGGTACCGAGAGGTGGGTCTTGGCAGAGATGATCTTGGTGACGTCTGGGTCCCACAGCACCAGGTCGGCGTCGGATCCCACGGCGATGCGACCCTTGCGGGGGTACATGTTGAAGATCTTGGCGGCGTTGGTGCTGGTCACTCCCACGAACTGGTTCTCGTCCATCTTACCGGTCACCTGAAGGGAAGCAGAGCAGTACAGGGGGGTCACTCTTCTAATTGGGTCTGATTTGTCCCGATATTCTTGCACCGTTTGGCAATTTTTGTTATGTGTGCAGGGTTTTTTGTGTTTCATGTTTCCCTTTGTTCTGCTACTGGTGCGTGTGTCTTCTCACGTCTCTGTAGTTTACATTCGTGTCTGTATTTGTATATATTAGCATTAAGTCAAATGGAAACGCTGATGTCAGCATGCTAACATGCTTACAGTGAGAATGCTAACATGCTGACGTGACTAAAAGAAAAACACCCATCTGGTTATTTTAAGCATGAAATCAATCGTTTTGAAAGAAACTAATATATCATGATATCTACAGATCTAACTGTATAATGTGATACATATCCATCTTGCCCCGCCCCTCGCTGCAGGCTTCATTTGAAGTGGAAGTACACATACCACACACTTGTCCCAGATGATGGACATCCTCTCCTCAGTGCCGTTGACGCCTTCAGGGATCAAGCTGAAGTCGTCTTTGCCCACGGCCCGCTGGGCGGTGTTGAAGGGGCAGTGGGCGCTTCCTGTCACCTGCAGGTCACCACTATGCACGCGGTGTGGAAGGAAGGACGGGAGGAAAAGACGGAATTTTAAAGTTCACCATCGAGAAAGATGAAGACGGTCGTGTATATCTTTGACCGTGTGTGCGGTCTGAATGCCCCTCTTACCAGGAGAGCAGGGAGTTGAGATAGTCTGGTGTGGTCGGGTCGGGGCTCAGCGGAGGTGAGGTGACGTAGGCAGCGGCCTTGGCCCAGTTCTTGCTCCAATAGTGGGAACCGTCCGTTCCCAGGCTCGCGGTGATTGGCTCTCCGTAGACCACGGTGCCTGAAAAGTGCGATCCAGATTATGCCACCAGATGCTACGCTCCCGAGTTTGTGTGTTGCAGTAGTTACTGTTTGTGCCAATTGTATTTAGAGTATATCTATCTCTCTCTCTCTCACAGAGTCTCACCCTTCTTTCTGGCCTGGGCGATTACATCAGCAGCACTCTTGCTCATCACCTTAGTGATGTAGAGAGGGCAGTTGGTCTGGTTGGCCACAGTCACAGAGCGGTTCACAGCCTCCGCCTCCACCTGGAGAAGACAAGGCCCAGCAGAAAGAGGTGGAGGGGACATATTGTATTAGTTTGACTCTTTCTTCTTCCACACTCCACTACTATACGTCTCTCTCACCACCGACCACTAAAAGTAGATTTAAAACCTTGAGCAGGCATCAACGCTGATGCACTCTGGTAATTATTACAGACAAGATCAATTATAACCAGATAAAATGAGTTGAAGACAGAGAGTGGACCAAATCAACTTAAACGCAGCCTGAAAGTAGGTATAATCATAGTAGCATTAAGTATGCTTATTTGCAATCTTGCCCTGAATTAAATGATAAAAAATAAAATACCGCTCTCATCTGTACGGTATCAATCTTTCCATCTAACTTTCATCCAGAAAGCGAAGAAGCCCATTTCCCCAAAACGTGGCTCTGTTCCTTTGCAGTTTGTTTTGATGCATGAATGTCCTTCAATGTTGTTTTGCATCCACAGCAACCCAAACAAAATGTTCCAAGAGGAGAGAAAACTGGATCTCGTCTTCTTTTGGAGCATACTTATTTTTTCCTTTGACAGTTTTCTCTTTTCTCTTTCTGTCTGAGGCTTTTAATCTCCATTCTATAAAATGGCTCCGATAAAACAGTTTGGATTACAATCAAAGATTTGATTCATACGAGCAGGAACGGCATTGCTATGGCAATTCCCTCAGGGTACTGAGAAATCACTCTGTGTTTTACCTTAAATGAAGGTTGTAACCTCCACAGAGGACAGGGTGTCCCAATATGCAAAACACAAACTTTAGTTTTTTGTCTGCCCTTGCCTTGGGAACTGAACTGAAGTTTTAGCAATAAAAACAGCTGCCATAAGTCCTACTCTGTTCCCACATCTGGATGTTTACGGTTAACAGTGATTCATGGAGACGATGTATCTGTAACACCTGTGGGGTTGCTACGTGAAACACGTCAAGGTGAATCTGAGGTGGATGTGTAAGTATTTGCCAGACACCCACGGCTTCAATGTAGAACTGTCAAACGACGAAAACACCGACCGGAAAGGTCGGAGGTGAACTCTTTTTCCCTGAAGTCAAACCAGATTTTACGCCCCCTTAAGACCCGGACAGGTCAACTCTGTCTTACCTCCTCAGGCCGGCTCAACACGTGTCCCTCAGGCCCGGTGATCCCCTGCTCCAGGATCTTCTGTTGCTCCTACAGACACACACAAACCCACACAGTTAAAAATGGGAAATGTTGAGTCGCGACCAGCCTCAGCAGCGATCCTTGAGACACTCAAAGCTTACGGCCTTCATTTTCCATTTAACATCAGATAATCAGGTGCCAGATCCCGGCTCTCACACTGGAGTGAACTTACCTCGGCCACGATGTCCCCATTCTCAGCGTGCACCTGGGCGATGGCTCCCAGGTCGCGGATCACACTGAACACCTCGTACACCTGCAAGCAAAGAGAGAGACAGGTATGATCCCTGATGCAATCGGCTCTTTGCGGTGTGTTCGCCAACACACACCTCGATGGAATAGATCATTTAGATGAATAGATCATTTATTGTTCGACTAGTTTCCACAACCTGCGCATACATAAGAGCAATTGAGGAACAGCAGTTTGAGAGAGCATTTTCTTTAAACAAGCGTTTTTTTTCTTCTAAACGTCGATACTTGTGATTTTGTGTGTTGGTCAGTCACACGATCTTTGATTGTTAAACTGAGCGATACCGATTGTATTCAGTCTCCCAGGAGAAACGGCGGCTACGAGATGACGGCGACGCCCAGACAAACAGACTCTCAGCGTAGGATGAAGGCTACCTTCTTGGCATACTGACTGAAAATATAAATACAGATTATTTTTAACCATTTTAACCATAATTGCTATTCCGTCAGCGACAGAAAACCAACTTTGGGAGCACTTTAAAATCTTATTAATCATTTATAAGTTCTTCATACTTCATTTACAAATGGGGAATCCATCATTTATAAAAGAAGTAAACCCAAGCTTATTAATCAAGAATGAAACATTTATAACTGTGTTTATGAATTGCATGAGTTACTAATGAGTGTTCATGTTGGAGTAATGCTTTATAAATGATGAATTCAGTGTTTATTCAAGCTTTACTAATGCTAAATAGTGTGTACTTATTATAAAGTGCTACCACAACTTCTGCTTCGGTTGTTGATTTGGTTAATCCGACCACCACTTCGGCATTAACCAGCATCCTCTTTGTCCGTGGATCGTTAGCCGTCGCGTCTCATATTTCCCGCAGCACTGATGGCCATGAGGTCGACTCTAATCAGATTGGGTTTCATGCCCGGAAGCGAGTTTGGCGTTAAAGGATCATTTCGGTTTAATTAGATTCAGTGTGGGAGGGGCTGCATCTCAACAAATCCAATCAGTGTCATTGTTAACAGTACAGGTCTCTCCAGGTTTCATATTTATTCTCGTTTGACCTCGGCATAAAGCATGCATCGTCTCGACAAATGGGAGAAAACACATTATGGTCTTCAGTTTCTCGGCATGGAGAAAGAACAAAGAGACAGGGAGGAGAGAGGAAGCCCCACCTGAGCATCAGTCAGCTGGAAAACATCCTTATACGCCAGGTAGACCAGGAAAGAGTTGACGCCTGAAAGAAAAAAGACAAGGCGTCAGCGTGAAAACCACGAGGGGGAACGGAGGACTGACACAGAACGACATCAGACCCCTCTGATTGTGAAAAGTATGATAACAGTCACGTCAACATCTGATCAGAAACAAATACCTCCTGGTTGTGACAATAGGTTGAGTAAAAGTGCCACATTTCTACAAACAGAGAGAGATATTGGGAGTAGAGTTGCAAAATTAACCCAATGTTAATGATTTGGGCTTCCCACAATTAAATGAATGTGCTCGACTGATGTTTATAATGTGTGCCTCCGCTCATAGAAAACTCTGCTGCAGGTCAAATAAAACGCTTCCTTAACTAACAGCCACTAGGGGGCGATCCAGATGTTTCTGCTGGACAGCCTGTGACAAACTTTCTTGAATGTTGTAGCTGCAGTATACATATACATATATATTAAGAACGAAAATGCATTGAATTCAAGTGAAGAAGAACCTTATTTTAAATCTTATTGGATGCAACAGTTTGTTGTGAGCTTGCGTGCCTTCATCGTGATGCGTTGGAGGGAGGGGCCTCTAGTGTTGCCGACTTGGCGAATTTCGTGCTAGATATAGCGACTTTTGCTGCTAGCGCTGCGAGCTCATTGGTAAAGAGTTGGCAACACTAAGCTGTGTTTTTCCAAGATTACCAACCCTAACCTTTAAAAAGGTGCATTACAAATACTTTGCTCCTAAAAAGAAAATCAATGAATGATCGGGACATGAAACAGTTATGATTTTGGCCATCACCGTGCAGAAAATCAGCAATTTTATAATAATAACATCATCTTTCAGCTGTTTTGAATGCCAAGTGGATGAATGTTTCCTGTGAGACGGCGTGACTTGATGGAGCGCGTACCGTGATCCTTCACCAGCGCCTCCATGTCTTCCTGGATGCCCTTGTGCCACTCGGTGATGTCCACGTGCAGCGAGTAGTCGCAGCAGGACTTGCCGTCGGCCCATTCGCGCCACTGCTCGAAGGCCGTGATGAGGCTGACGCCAGGCTCAGGAACCACGTGGTCGACTGGAGAAAAACACACACACACACACACACACACACACACACACACACACACACACACACACACACACACACACACACACACACACACACACACACACACACACACACACTCTGAGAGCCTGGTTGTGGTATCATCGGTCAGATTGTAGTTCACACCTGGCGGACTAATGAGTTCCAGATTTTCTCTCAAGCGACCGCATTATTGATCTCTAAAGATTTCCAGATTTAGACTCCCGTCTCTGCACCAACAAGAGCCAGAGCTACAAACACAAACCGGCCGTGTGCTCCTCAAGGTTTCTGCCACACGGAGGCAAACTTCCAGTTCACGGGCAAGGATGTTTCTTGAGCTTTCAGACCCGAATGAGTGAACCAAACGACTCACATCTGCTGAGGATCCGGCGCGATCAGGGAAGAATATACGTTCCCATTTGGGCTGCAAAATAATTATGTTTCATCCAACTCATCGACACGTCTCTCAAGTAAATTACTTATTATATAGTCTGTGAAACGTCATAAATAAGTTAGCCCCAAGGTCACGTCTTCAAATTGCTGCAGACCGCACAAAACCAATCACATGCAATTTATTTGTTGTGTAATTTTCTATTGATAAACATAAATATAAGTTTCAGAGACAGATTCATGTTCTACTAACTGCTAAGTGAGTCTTTATGTTGGGACTGGCAGCTCACACCTTATGTTTCAAATCAGTTATATATTAATAGTTATTATTATTATTTTATAGTAGTAGTGGTAGTATTATAACAATGGATATAGCGCCTTTCAAAAACTAAGTTATAAAGTGATTTACAATAAAAAAAACATGATGAAAGTAATTAAGATCCAGAACTTAAGATATATGTGATATGATATGATTAAATGAGTCTAGACCACACGCAACACGGCAGTTTAATCTCAATCCGAGCCGTTGGCGGCGCGGTCACGTCTGCTCCTTGTGAAGCGTCCTCCCTGACATTGCAGTCGGCGGGCTGCCATGCTTCACCTGCAGCTCCAGACCCGCCTGACCCTGCAGCAGTCAGCGCTTCACCGAGGTGACATCGACAAGCGAGTCGCCCGGGAGTGTGTGTTACACTACGAGGGAGGAGAGAGTTCAGCTGCTGAGTCAGCAGGGAGGTGGGGAGCGCCGTCTAATTGTGTTTTTATTTACAGTCTTGAGTCTCTTTCAAATAACATGAAAATTAAACGAAGCCTGGCTGGGGACTGACATTATATACACTGCAGCTAACATCTAATACAAAAAAAGTTTATTGAAATCAAAATCCTCAACTCAAAGAATCTGGGTATTTTATCAACTTGCTGGATATAAATTCTGATCACCAGAACCAAACCTCAGCACCTTAAGAAGCATATTAAGAAAAAAAGGGCTAAATTATGCAGTAATACTGATAAACCTTACAATATGTGAAGAAAAGCAGGTGGGAAAAAACAACTAGGAGAATCAATCACGTGTCCGAAGGGAGTTTAACCGCCATCTTGACTGAGTGTGAACTCAGAGTGCTCAGAGCAGACGGACAGTTTTACATTTTGGCTCGGTCATGAACGCGCCTGGCACACGTCCTGCTGTCAGTAAGATGTGTTAAATTAAAAGGCGGATGAAGGACCGCTGCGGCGGGAAAGACGCTCTGCAGACCTCGTCCAGCTTTGCTTCCCTCACAGAAAAGAACCAATGGAAGAAGGCCGAGGCACGAAGTCCCAGATCCTTCCGACCGAGCGACTTACTGATCATGGTGGTGCCTCCGCCCAGCGCCGCCTTGGTGCCCTGGTAGAAGTCGTCGGCGGACACCATGCCCCGGTCGGGCATCTGGAAGCGCGTGTGCACGTCGATGCCGCCCGGCATCAACATGCGGCCGTGGGCGTCGATGGTCTTCACCCCGCCGGGCACGATGAGATTCTCCCCGATTTGTCTGTTGACAAGAACGTAGGAAATTACAAAACAGAGAAATAAAAAAAGCAAAAAGGAATTTACACATCGTCACGATTGTGCCAAAAGAGACAGACTTCGTAAACAGGTTTTGCTGTCAACTTACTTGATGACTCCATCCTCCATATAGATGTCAGCGCAGAAGGACTGGTCATCGTTCACAATCTTCCCTCCTTTGATGAGGAGACGGTCACTCTGGAAAACAATAGGAAAGGATCAGCCACCGCAAATTTGACGACATGTGAACTGCTGCATTAAATACTTCGTTGCACCGCAGACCTGAGCACGTGAAGGCCGGTGTTGGGTTTCTTATAGACGGCAATAAAACATACACTTTGAGAGGGGCGAGTGTCTGAGTTTAGCTGAAGCGCATTTTATTAAAGGCATTTTGGGAAATGTCACAGTAAATACATTTAAAAAAATACGCAAATTTACACAGCAGGCTTCACTTGGCCTTTTTAAGGATGCATTCTGATAAGGAACACATGGCTGTGCAGAGACTGGCTCTCTTCATCTCCACACACATGATACCCATAAACACACTTATTACTAATCCAATGCATGGATGGAGAGTGAAAGGGACACAGAACAGAGCTGTGATGTTTGGATCTGCTTTTTTTCTGTGTGGCTGTTTGAACAATGACAGAGTGACCAGGATTCTTCATTCCCGCTCTGCTCCAGAGACAAAATGAGGGGTGCAAAGTATTCAGTGTTACACAACAATGAGGACAAGAGCCCGCCTCCGGACACGCCCCTCCGTCCCCTTCATAGGGCTCTCAGGAACGGGACATGCGAGAACCAATCAGGGCGCAAGCTGTGTAATCAATCATCCACGCCTGCTGCTGTGCCACTTGTGTCTCTGTGTGGGAGGGGGCCCCCCTGCCACCGTCCCACCGTCCCACCGTCCCGCCGTCCACAAAGGGAGTAGCGGCTCCGGTCACAAGGCCTTCAGCATCCCCCGGCTGACAAAGGCTGCTCTGTTCCGAGCCTCCGCCGTGAGCTGCAGCTCTCAGCCCCGAATGCAACTGCCTCTCCTCTGCAGAAGGCCGGTCTGAGACCCCGCCCTGCATCTGAACCAGCGCGCGCTGGTTTGTCGGTTTCAGGTGTTTAAACGCACTTTGTGGTTTCTTATTAACAATCAAAATAAAAAAAATCTCTTGGATGCATTTCTCAATTTCATATCACTGTGATTTTTTGTGTTCGTCGGACAAGTAAGCAATTGGGAGACCTCACCGCTGGGCTCTGGGAAATTGTGATATTTCACTATTTTCTGACATTTAATGATAATCGACGGATTAATCAATAATGAAAATCATGTTTAGTTGCAAAGGCAATCTCAAAAAGACTACACCACTGTCGGACTAACGATGGATGCAGCAGAACAAGAGCTGTTCCCAGCATTCTTCTTCCTTGTCAAAACATGGGGCGACACTAAATTTCCCCTTGGGGATTAATAAAGTATATATTCATTCATTCATTACCCACAATGCAATGGGACCGCCAAAAGTTAAATCAGAGGTACAGAGGTCTGGCCGAGCACACTTCCTCCACATTTTTTTCAAACTTCAGGCCTTTTGTTCCTTGTAACATCACTAAAGACACGCACAAAGGGGCGGTGCCAAAGGAGCTGATGCAAGTAGATCACATGGTAATCTTGGATCTATGGAGGCTGGAGCGGCGGGCCTCGCTTCAAAAACCGCGACCGCTCGGCTTTGAAAACACGCCGTTACATCACGAGCCTCGTCATGACCGCGACTGTCATGCTCCCAGCACTCCGTGGAGTTCGTCAGGAGGCCTCGGCTCTCACATTTTCACACGGACCCAAAAGCTGCTCGGCAAAACTTGTCTTTTCAGAGACAATCACTCACTTTTTTTGTATCCAATCATAAATGATGCGCTAGTTTTGGGGGGGTTTGAGAGGCAGATGGTTTTGAGAGTCTCACTAAAGGAGGTGTGTTTTTTTTGTTCCTTATCTTCAGCTGCCGAACGCTAAAAAGACTCAAAAAATTAGCAGAACAATGCCATGCCCTGAATCCAGACTGCATAATCCTCTGATTGTTTTTGGAGCACACAAGCGGTTGGGAGAGAGAGAGAGAGAGAGAGAGAGAGAGAGAGAGAGAGAGAGAGAGATTGTACTGGCTCAGAGCCAAACATGACAGTGACCTTTCCCTCATGGGAACCTCTCACCGCCTCGCAAACAGGATGTGCACGAAGCTCAATGGGCTCACTGTTGTTGAGCCGCTGTGTTTTCCTTCCGCACTAGAGCTCGCTAATGTAAATGTCATAGCAGCGACGTGGAATGTGTCGAGCATGGCGCCGCCGTGAGGCTACTTGTACAACGTTTAATCATTCACTGATTTGTGTTGTTTTTGTCTAAGGCAATAACTTTCCTAAACCTCACATCCTGGCTGTTGTAGGGGGAGGGGCCAAAAGGAAAAAAGTCTGGGAAGAAAAAAAAAAGCTGAATGAATTTGTTTTAGGTGAGAACAGCGTTTCAGCTCTACTACTCTATACAATCTAAATATACCCTCATCTGTTGTTTCTTAGCCGCCTTTGATTCCTAGTGCCGTCGGCTGGCGGCTGTACAGCCCGTGTACGAGTTGACAGCTCGTACAACTTCCCATGAAACCCACGACTCTTCTTTGGCAAGACCCTCCTCTGTAGCTAGAGATCATGGTTGGGTCTAGGTCTTGACCTTTGAGTAGCTTAGGGGTCGGATAGGCCATTCGGCACGGGACCCAGACAAACAAAAGTACGAGTCATATTTCAACGTGATTGACAAGTAGGGCTGTGCGGTATACCGGTTTTAGATTTCCGTACGGTATGAATTTTTCACATACCAGTCGCCGCTGTTTGGCAGGCAACAACATTTAATGTTCACAGCTTGAAGCTGAAGGAGCAGCGGACCGAGCAACTTACGTCACATGTTAACTTACTTGACTCATGGTGTGCAAGAAATTACATCGCCAAAATGCATGCTGGGTAAATGACACCGCCCACACAGGAAGACTTTTCTTGTGCAGGAAGAAGTCTTTTCCTGTGCAGCTAAGTGGGCGGGGCTTTACCCATCATGCATTTTGGCGATGTCATTTTTTTTCAAACCATGAGTCAACTTCTATCCGTGAGATGTAAGTAGCTCAGACTGCTGTACACGTATCTGTGACTGTAAACATTACATGTTGCTGCCGGCCGAAGAATGACAATAGTCGTTACGCCCGCGCATGCGCCACTTTATCAAGGGATTCCCCTGGGTCCTAAATCCCTCCATGTTTAGCTCCCTATGTACCAATCAAAACAGCTGCTGGCCAGTTGCGAGCGAGTGGTGAATAACGATGGCGGTGGCAGTCCTTTTTGGCGTCAATAAATGAATGTGTTTATTTTGAAAAAAAATACTGTGATATACCGTGAAACTGCCAGAATCTTACAAAATAC
The DNA here is from genome assembly GCF_910589615.1 of Taurulus bubalis. Lineage (NCBI taxonomy): Eukaryota > Metazoa > Chordata > Actinopteri > Perciformes > Cottidae > Taurulus > Taurulus bubalis. The sequence continues at coordinate 5,624,284 of NC_136607.1, forward strand.
CGTGATATGAATTTTTGGCCATACCGCCCAGCCCTATTGACAAGCCTTCAAGGCAGCGCTACTTCAAGGCCTCTCGTGTCGGACTGAGGACAGAGAGAGGCTCACCATCGCCCCTAGAGGTATACGTGGTACTGCAAGACAGAATGGGCCTGGGCTAGCTGGTTAGCATGCTCATTTCAGTATGTATTTTAAATTTCCACGACACATAAACGTCTTTGACAGAACATCAACACTGTGTCCTCCTCTCAGCTCATCTTCTAAATGTTTTAAACTAAAATGCTGGCCAGATCTTACACGTTGCACTTTTAAACAAACATATTTCTAGGAGCCAGTCGTATGAAACTGCTGTTTCATATGACTCATTAATGAGTATGATCATTAAACACACACGTGAAAGAAATGGATGAAATCCATTTGGGCGCTGTAAAAAAAAAAAAAACATCTCCGTGTGTCAGACGTAACCCGGCAACGCAGCGTGTGTTGTCCAAATGGAAAGTATCCTGGGAACACTTGTGAAGTCAGGTGGAGAAACGCTGCCAGGTCAAACGCTGTGATTTATGCGGGTCCTGGATTACTCAAAAAGCAGCCTGCTACCAAAATCCTCCGAGTGTCCGTTCAGACCACTGCTTTAAAAACACGTGCAGACTTTTTGGTGCTTAATAAGACCTGTTCTTCAAAATAACCAGCTCAACAGGAACCACAGAGACAAAGTCCCAAAGGGATAAGTGTGTAACTGAACACCTTGCCGAATACAACACAACAGTGATTTATTTGTGTGTGTGTTTCTCTAACTGATAGATTAGGATTGATAGAGCGTGACCTTTGTGTTCACATCGGCAGTTTCGTAGAATTCAGAGGACATGCAGTCATCCAGCAAGTTTGACTGCTCACAGAAACTGGACTCATTCATTTGAGTTTCTCTTTCACAGAATTATTCACTTTAAAATTACCTCGTGAGTATGAACTTCACTTAATAAGCGCAAGTTCTCTTTGATCATGAAATATTCACATAAATTTGGTCTTTGCCCCAAAAAAAAAAGCCTCAAATTCTCTCTTTAATAATATTTCCCCAGCCATTTTGTGGGAGAAATTGTGAATGGTTTGCATCCCATACTAAAGACTAATTATCTCCTCAACCACAAGGCTATTTGAAGAATTTCAGAAAGGTATAATATACAGAAAACCCTTGTGAGACTAGTTAAGAAGTTCATATATGTGTTGCTGGTATATTGGTTTATGATAGTACACAGGAAAGGAAAAAATTAAAAAATATTTTTGTTAAAGAAAAGAATTCCAGGATGTATTTTCTTATGATTATTATTATAATAACATATACCTATGTGTTAACAGTATCTCTGCAAAGTTTGGCTTTGACTAAGTGAAGTTACGTACTTTTAATAATTAATTTAGTGCAAATATTTCAAATATTTATGTGTCAAATCAGCTTTCTTTGTGGCATTTGTACGCGCCTCGCGTCACTTCAGCCGGCTGCTGCGGAAGCATACGCTGCTAAAGAGCCCAAGCAAGGCCGTGTGAATTGTTGTTTCAGACATAAGGAAGACATATTTCGTTATAGCTTGACAGCGGATTTGGCATTAGTAAGTTCTAAGCTTTCCAAAACAGTGTGCAAATCCTGTGTAGCTTTATGCTATCGATATGGAAATTTATATTTTTAAAACTCGGGGTGCTCTCTCAAGTCACTCTTGAGTCCCTTCGTGTCATATTTATGGTTTATGTTAATATTTAAGGTGGAATAGTGTCATGAATATGAAAAATTGACTTAAATGCTCTTGTAAGGCAAGGCTATGCAGTTTATTTTGTCACATCAGTAGCTTTGATATTGATGGATAGGACTTGGGAAGAGCTGAACCCCATTTGAGGCAGTTTCGGGAGGCTGGCTCCCAAAACCATATTTCACTTGAATTCTCTCTTTGATAACAAAAAATCCCATTGATTATGTCTTCAACTGCAAGAAATCCCTTAAATTATTTCTTTCACTGTGAAAAAGAGCCCTTGTTGACTCTTTGTGCAGTTCAATCGTTACAGATTTGACTCCACAGTATTCTCCTCTGTTCATGTGCTGATTAATAAAAATAAACTAACTAATTTCTGGCTTTATGAATGGGTGGATTCAGAGCCAGTGGTGGGGCTGATCAGGACAGCAGCCCGCTGTGTGTGATGTGAGAGAACCGCGTGAACCAACCGACGGAGGCGGGAACCCGCTGCGCCGCCACCGGGGTCCACTGCGTCACTACAGGCACGCAGCGGACCGCCTGATGATCCTCATCCGCTGAGGATTGTGTCGTCCCCGAGAATGTAATCCAGGACAGTCTCCTTATAGCCGCAGCTCTATTTTTACCTTTCTTTAACGTGGACAGTGGAGCTGCTTTTGCTTCACTGAAACACCGAAGCTTTGTTTTTTCCGTCTGTATTTAGATCTTTCTCTTCGTTACGCTTTACTCCCTTGGCTCGACTCTTGTGCTGAAACGATCGGCCAATGTGACACCAGTTTTGATAATCTATTGATTGATTAGGTTATTTATACAGCCAAACATTTTCCGCTGACATGAATATTTGCTGTTTTTTTTAAATATATATAATTTTTAATCTGTTGATTATCCCTCTGATCAATTCATTTGTTATTTAGTCTTTTAAATGTCCATAAGAAATTGTGAAAAATGGCCAGCACAAGTTTCCCTAGTCCGATGTGACGTCTCCTAACAACTTGTGACGTCCAAACAAAAAACCAGAACCCAAAGATATCAGTTAAGGAAAACTACGAAAAAGAGCAAATTTGAGAAAAAACACCAATGATCAACTGAATATAGAAGCTATCACTTCCTTTGAAGAGGTCATCTTGGAATCTGGGAACTAGTAATGAGCCATCATTTACATATTAAAAGACCCAACCCTAAGAAAAGCATTAGTGTTGGCTCTACTATGTTCCCTTCCATCACACACCTTTCACCTGGGCTCTGGTTTAGCTGTATGCTCCTGAAACCCAGGAGGCTCATTCATATTTGATGAGGTCCGCCTTAAGTAGGTCCCTGCCTGTGAAGCTGACCCGACTCCCATCTGTCCAAGACTAACCAGGTCGCTCCACCCCGAACGGCTGAGGATGGATAGAGGAGATGTTCAAATTCGGCATTACGATATTTTACTGGGCACGAAGACACAGGCTTCCTTTGTCGCTGCTGCAGCCTTTTTCTATTGAGCTTCTGTTTTTTTATTTATACATTTAATTTAACCTCATTTCCTCTCCGCTCTCCGTTTGGCTTGACAAGCGTCACCCACTTCTTCACTCTCCCCTCTGTTCAGAGCAGAAAGCCCAGCGGTGACGCTGGTCGTTCTGAACCAGCTTGGAAAACACGACTTCCACGAAGCCGCTGAGAGACTCCCCTGTTCACCGCGCTCGGTTCTTAAGAGGCGGGGGAATGTGTTTGAAATTTCGTCCGCTGACCTTCTTGTTCTTTCATGCACTGTTCAAGAATAGGCTTTGGATCCATTTAGGTCTGTCTTAATCACTACTGGGACTAGAACCTTTACTAATCCTCTGAGCTCTCCGCCAACTGGCCGCAAGCACTCTGCAAGGGAGTCTGGGAGGGAAACGATTCACCTGAGAGGCTGGCGGCTGCTTTTTCCCCACCGGGGACGTCATGACATCAGCTTGAACGTGGCTAGACAAGTCGTCTTCACGTCCATTGTCTTCATGAACGGGCAGAATAAGCAATACGGTCAAGCTTCAATTAAACTAGCGGAACAGAAAAGGTGAGATTAATATTCTCCACTGTTTTGCAACGTATTCAGACAGATGTCAGTTTGGGTTTCTTCTGCTGAAAGGCGGTTCCCCATGGACCAAATAAATGAGCTTTTTGGGGACACCTATTGGTGTCGTCGCTGCTCACTTTGGCTCTGCTGGGTTAGGGCCTCTGCTCATCGAGCATAAATAAGAACGAATGGACTGAGACGACGGGCGGCCCCCATGGGCACGGACCTAGCAGGCGCCACCGCACCCTCATCCCGCCATCGCCCCGGTTGTCTAGTTTATTGTAGTGAGGGAATTGGATTTGCTCTAAAGGGACTCTGTAGAAAGTGCAACAGCCCAGGGGCCACCTGAGCACTGGCTCGCTGCCCCCTTCCCCGGAGGGCCCGCTGGAAGACGAGCACGAGCCAAGGGATTCATTTAGCATCTGCACAAAGCAGCGACTCCTGCCTGCACCGAGGGCCCGGACTGAGAGGCACAACTCCCCCGACCGGGGTGGCTTTTGTTCCGCGTGTTCGGATCCACCTCCTAACGCTTCGGCCCTGTCAGGCCACCAGCTCAGCCTGCATGAGCATCTTCCCTTCATCCTCCTCTACACAGCTGAGAGAGGGAGGGGGAGACATGGGAGGAAATAGGACCCACCGCCCTCCCTCCCTCCCTCCCCCTGGCTCCCCTCCCTATTCTCTACTTTCCATTCAACCACAACCCAACCAACCCTTGCAATACCGCTGTGAATTCGGGGAAACAGCGTGGCCCACAGTGACGATGTGCCAAAAAGTGGAAGGGGAGCGGGTTGGAGGGACGCGTTGGCCCCGCCAGTGTGTGTGTGTGTGTGTGTGTGTGTGTGTGTGTGTGTGTGTGTGTAACAAAGACCACCGGCATGAATAACCCCGGACACAGAGCCATAATCTACATTTCACGAGGGTAGGCAGACGGAGCACTTGTCGCAAAGATACTGCAAAGAAAAGAAAGCAAAAATATTTTTTTCAGCCCCCACCACAACGCTACCGGCGGCCCTTTGATGTATAGATTAACGTGCGGTCCCTTTGATGTATTAATTAGCGCGAGGTTCCAGTCCCAGTGAAGCAGATTCCACCATAAAGAATAAAACAATAAAAAACACGGAGGGGCGTCTGCAAAAAACAAAAACAAAAATGCATCCCGGGAAGCAAACATGCTGCGGCCGTGCCCTTCAGGTTTTTTATTTTTTATTAACGAGGGTAGCGGCGCAGGCACCGTGCCGCGGTGGTGACATCCTGCACACACCGCGCGCGCACACCCGCAGCAGCAAGCAGCAGGCCCACGCGCCAGGGACACCCGTAGTGTCTCACGCTCTGCAGCCACTTCGACGTGAAACACACACACACCCAAACCACTCACTGTGATGCGGGGGATGTTCTTCTTGCCCTGGTAGCCGGACATCTTGCCGGTGGTTCGTCTCGCGCTGCGCCGTGGACCGCTATCAATGCGTCGGGATGTTCCGGATTACCGCTGCTCGCCGGGATAAAAACGAGGATGACGGCGATGAAGAAGAAGAAGCGGAACAACTAGGGAACTCAGCTGATCCTCGGAAGGCCACAAGATGGAAAGAAAGTTGTCTCTGAACTCCGGTTCGCGTCCTGGCAGCCGCCCGGTCTCCGCCGATGCACCAAACCTTTTTTTTTTTCCTTCCCAGACGGAGTCAGACGGAGAGAGGGGAGGGGAGGGGCTGCTCGTGAGCCTCGTCCCAATGAAAGGACACCACAGCGCATGCGCGGAGCCTCGCCCTGCTCCTTTGACAGGAAAGAGCCACTAATGCCATCAATTTGCTCCCCGTTTGGATTAGTGCAGGCACAGAGTGTGCACCGGCTGAACACATGAAGACACAGCCAGCGGCCATCTTGACTCTTCTTCATCTGTTGTGTTTTTAAAATAAATCTGGGTTATTGTTGTCGTTTCTTTTTTTGGTGCACAGACCACTTCACCTGTTTTTCCAGCTCCAGTGAGCTCGTTTCAGCCATTTTTCACTACTTATTGGTGATTACAAAAATTACTAAATAAATAAAAAGTCCCAAGATAGTTTCAAGATGGGGTTTATCTTTCCCACCTTCATACCCTGCAGAGGATTATGTGTTTGGTTTGTGTTGAATAGCAGAATGGATGCCCCGATTTGTCTCAGAATAAAATCTGAATTTACAATAGTTCCCTTAGGAGTTATTTCATTGAAATATATTAATTCCCTAAGGGCAAATTATGGACAACTGCAATGTTTTTTTATGTGGGACTGTGGACATCTGCTTAATTCTTTCTTTACTCACAGAACACCAGGGGAGAAGTCAGTAAGCTGACTCAGCAGTTACAGAGCATTAGCTCATAAGGCTGTGACAGCAAAAACACCCTTGATTTGATCAAATGGACAAAATGCATTTTAACTTCTTATGTATTGAACTTTTCATTTACAAGAGAAGGGAAGTGCCGTTTCTTCTTTTAAAAGACATGACTTTCATTTTAAAAGTCACAGTCTCACCATGAGGGTCTTTAAAAAGGCTGCAAAAGTCTGTTTGAGGAAATAGATTGTCAACCTTTATTTCGAATATAGAGCTTTGCAGTCTGCTGGTGGTGGAAGAAGATATTTTATTTATATAAATACATTCAATATTTTATTCCTTTTTGCTTTCGGCTGTTCTGTTACACCTTCTTATATACATTCACACATGGATCAAACACACAAACCTTCTCTCTGAGGCTGCACTGATAACCACTGTGCCAACTCTGTATTACTTCATTATATATATATATATATATATATATATATATATATATATATATATATATATATATATATATATATATATATATATATATTTGCTCATTTTTTCTACAAAGATATATAAATATATAAGTATATATATATATACTTATATATTTATATTATAATATATATATATATAATATATATATATATATATATATATATATATATATATATACTTTGTAGAAAAAATGAGCAAATGTTAAAGTGCTGCATTAATGTGCAAAGATGTGGATAATTTGTAATATCTTAATATAAAGCTAGGCAGCTTGTGAATTTGACCATGGTATCAATAAAGTCTATTTCATTATAATGATTTCATAAAAGAGTTGTTGATTATATTGTGTATTATGAATCTGCAAAGTAACTTGTAATCTGTCAATAAATGTTGTGGAGTTAAAAAAAAGTGCAATATTTGCATCTGACAAGAAGTGGAGTAGAAATGTAAATATTGTACATTTACTAGTTGTACTGTATACATTGAGTAAATGTACTGCAATTACTTTCCACCTCTGCTGCTGATGTGATGATCAAGCCGGATGCTATATGTGTATAGGCTTTCCTTTTTATTAAACATCCCATTGTTTAATTGTGTCGCAATATTAATATGCCAGAGCAAATCAATTCATGTCAACATGTATATGCAGTATATCCAATCAGAGAAGAGCGAAGCCAACTGTACTACACATGTAAGAGTTCAACAGAGTTAAGAGAGAGGAGGTAGAACAGCTTTCATGGCTGTATGCTGCCAATCAATATGTAACATGAGGCTCGGCACCACTCAGAGTGCTGATGCTTATTAAAACATAAGTAAAGGAAGGAAGCGCTGGGACTGTCAGGGCCACCCGGTTCACCACCCAACTGCGTATGAGCCGGCCGGTGAGCTTGAACCGGCAGCAGAACAAAGTTTGGCCTCTCAAGTCATACAAGTCAGAGCTGCCGTCTCTCGTCCATCAGGCCCACACCCCCAACGCTGCGGTTGAAGAACTCAATGCACTTAATGCAGCAACCACGCACCACAATGCACGCGTGTCCCATTCAGAACCAGGGTTTCTCTGATTATTTTCTTCACTCAGACTCTCTTAACACCTGCAGGGCCGGCGCTTTTTGCTCAAGGACACTTCATGAACACACACACACACACATGTGTTGTGCACTATCATCCGCACTGTGCAGCAAAAATTAAAAAACACAACAACCAATGCAAGCTTCGACTCACAGGGGCCACTCCCTCTGCTCTGCATGCGTGGGCCCCTCCATCTACTCCCGTTGCATCGCACTGCCTTCTGGGTAATGTAGTCGGAGCAAGTTGTCTGGCATACATTTGGGCTGCAAGCTTACACAAACTCAAACGAGTGGAGGCTGTGAATTGAGAACAATGTTGAGATGGAAAAGGCGCAGCTTTGGCAGGAAATTAGAGGTGGAGAGAAAATGACAGACAAAATTAAATTAAATTAAAATGCGCAATAAGCATGGGAAAAATAGGAGAAAATTACCCTTTTATCGTCCAGGTTCTGTAGAGCTTCCTTCCCCGTGCTCTCCCTGATCTCCACCTTCCGCGGCTGTGAGATGTCTTTCTGCCGGTCGATGACTCGGTCGGCACTCTTGCTCCTGTCCGCCGAGAGAGCGTCAAAGTCCAGCGTCTTGCTGTCCGAGGAGCCCTCCACCGGGCAGAACATGCCACAGAATTTCTGCCTCGGCCTGGACGGGCTGTCGGAGCCAATGCTCTTGAAGAAGGCTGGTAATTCCCCGCCGGTCGACATGCCTCGCAGGTGTGTTGGGTGTGTGTGGGGGGGACTGCGAAGGGGGGCGAGGGGAAGAAGTAGCAGCACAGATGCTCAAGAGTCTTTTTTTTTTTCTCCCCCCTTTTCTTTTTCCTGGACAGCCACCGCCTTTTTCTTCTTCTTTTTGCCGGTATTCAAGCGCAGGTGGTCGCACTGTGACAAAAGATCGGATTCGGCTAATGCCGCGTGAAAACACTCCCACTGTAGGGGAGAGAGAGAGAGAGAGAGAGAGAGAGAGAGAGAGAGAGATGCAACGCGAATCTACGAGATGTTCCTAGATATCATGGGAAAGATGAGAGTATAAAAACCCTCCGCTCCGCTCCGCTCCCCCAGTCTACGCCGTTTAAATTTGCTTACTCATGAGTCTAAATGAATTAGCCCCCGTTCGCCTCGGGCCAATCACCTCCTGCGATATCCACGAGTCTCTGCCGACCGGTCCAGTGTTCAGCTGTGTCACATTCAGGAGGATGAGGGATTACCTGTAGCCTGTCGACTCGTCAGCAGGCTGCAGGAACGCGTCTGATCCCAGAGCCCGGAAGTGATCGGTGGTTTTATTGGGAGGGGGGCAGTGACCTGTCTGTCAGGGAGTCCAGACGCTAAGTAGGTAATCGAATAAAGTGAAGCATGTCGTAACATTTGGGGTCCCCTGTGTCTTTCTTTCTGTATTCGTGTGTCTCAGAGGGGCGTTTTTGGCACGAGGCTTGGGGTCATGAAGGGTTCAGCACCACGGAGAGCTCCAAAAGGTCCACACCCAGTGCGCACTTGAAGGGCGCTGTCCCTTCAGCACCTGCACGCGGGCGGACATGTCTCTTGAGCTTGCATATGAAAAGATAAATGGACGAGGGGACAGTCACATGAAATGCTGTTATAGCCTGCATTGCGGGGAGCCAGTGTTTCTGGAGTTTGACCCCATTTACTGGGGATGAAAGACATGGGGTCTCAGGTTCTGCTGCTCTATTTTCACCCTTTTTTCCTTCTTAAATTTGTCACCCAACTTTATGGCTGAGGTACCCACTGTGGGTCAACAGACCTCTAGGTATCAGCTGAAATATATTACCCCCTACACTGTTATTCCGAATTAATTAGAACATTTCCTGGAAACCCGTTGCCTCAAACCATTTACGTGTTTACACATGCAGGAACTAAACAGGTCAAGTTGTGTTAACATACATTAAATGGATGCAGTAGACATATTCAAGTCCACATTAGTAATCTTTACTCAAAATCATCAGTTCACTTAAATGATTTCTTTTCTTTAGTTTAAGATTATTAAAATAACTATTTTAAGTTCAACATACATAGGCATACATAACAAATGACTAATATAACATGATGTATTGCTACTTACGACCATTCATCTATTTTATTTTATTGGATCGAAGGAAAGGAATTCAACAAAACATTTTAAAGTTCAAATGTGTTTTATTGTTTCAAAACATTGCATTTTAACCCTTCAAATTTTTTAGCAGCATTAAAAGAAAACCTTGTCAACCAAAATATGAATAAAAACCGACATTAAAACTACTTGGTAACAATGACAACTTCCCTAGAGAAGGAATATGAACATACAGCAATACAGTATCTGGGCCTTGTGAACGACATACAGACAGCATCAAACATTTTAACTTGACTGTTAAAGAACAGATCAACTGGGTTTACCACGAAATCGACTGAACACGAATATGCAGTCCAATACAACACAACAAGGGGTGGAGCATTCCTGCTCCTCATTTAACATGAGTCACTTCTAACATAATTAAAAACAACATGCACCTGTTAAACATTTCCTCATCATCGGTGACAAAGGGGAATGAAACCATGTGAGGCTTTTGTGGTGCATTGTATCACTTGTAATGGTTTGGAGGGGCCATTAGGGTCAAAGCGGGGAAATAACAATACGATGGGCACAAAGGCACAAGGTTGTAAACAACAATAATGTTACCTTCTTCAGTGTAGACCAGTGAGATGCCATGTCATCATGCAGATAGATAGCACAGGGCTGAGAATGATGATGTCACCGTTGAGCATTTGCTAAGCTATCAGACCAAGGTTGAGTTGATTCTGCATATAAGACCTGGAGATGGAGGGAAGAAGAGAGCACAGCACCTTCAATGTCAACGAGGAGGAAGGAGTCATCATCATCCGAGTCCTGAACAAATAACAACAACATAAGAATACAAGTATGACATTTATCATTAAATAGCTAATGTCATGCAATAGCTACAGGAGAATCAGACACATGACAATCACTACACTACTATAGACACCACACAGTGCACCACACAGTGTGGCACACTGTGTGTACACAATGTCTTCAGGAAGCTGCCCGGCCTCTTTAGATCCTTTTACCAGTGACCATAATGGGTTCCAATGATATTTTACTCTGAGAAATACACATTAATCCATCACTATGCAAAGTGAGCTGGTTATTTATACTACTTGGGGTTTGGGGAAATCTGTCAAATGTTCTACATCTAAGGAGGTAAGAGATTATATTGCTAATTTACTGACTGCACCAAACTCGCTACAGAAAATCAGTAGTCCTTAGTCCAAATTCTCAAACCATGTATTGCAAGCATCCCAGAGGCGTGTATATATATATATTGTTTGTAACGGCTTTTAAGTCATCCGACTCACACAGGGAGAACTTTATCAATGCATTAAATATTATAATACACATATGAGCAGGCACCATGAACATGATGGGCAAATGTCTTTTGACTCTTACTAGAGTCTGGTTATTATATTTACTTAATAATAATACTTTTATTTATAAAGCACATTTCACAGACAAATGAGGTCACAAAGTGCTGTACAGTTAAAAAACACAGTAAAAACACATTAAAAGATGGAGGGGTAAAACAATGTTTTTGCACTAGCTTAACATTAAAGGGGGATCAGAATTATTTTCTTACACGCAATAATGTATTTAAATAAATTATATATATTTATTTACTCAGATGAATATATATGTATTTATATAAATATATATTTATTTATTTATTCATATAAATGTATATGTATTTATTTATATTAATTTATTTATATACTATAAGTTGTAGAAGAGGTTATTGAAGTCCTGCATTTGTGTATATCAAAGTAATAACTGAAGTTGCATAAGAAAAGAGCCACGACAACTATAACATCGTACATGTAGATTAAACTCAATACACCATGTTGCTCACAGCAAAGTTATAGAGTTTTGTTTGAACAATATGTATCTGCATGATGAAGGTTGGCGATGGACTCAGTTCCAGTTGAGCCTCGTGGAAAATATAATGCTGAGGTGTAGATAAATCAGTGCTGCACGACGATCAATGAGACCCGTAGGAACCGTTTCACATGGTTGATACTGACTCAAGTTGCAGGAGACCAAAAGCTCTTGTGCACGATGTCCATTAAGAACATTTCACCACTGAGTCCATGTCCACACAGTTGCCATAACAACGTGGCGAGTAGCAAATGGCTTTGCTGCTGCTATTTCCTCTCCCAGGGGCTGCGAGGGCCAGTGTGTGTGTGTGTGTGTGTGGGAGTGAGTGAGTGAGTGAGTGAGTGAGTGAGTGAGTGAGTGAGTGAGTGAGTGAGTGAGTGAGTGAGTGAGTGAGTGAGTGAGTGAGTGAGTGAGTGTGTGTGTGTGTGTGTGTGTGTGAGGGTGGGTGGTCATCTCTGCAGGAGAAGCCAACAGTCTGATGTCTGAATGTCAGAGTTGGATACTGAAAAGTGAAAATGTTGAAGGTGCAGCCACGCCCAGAGGAGGAGAGAGCGCCGCAACACAGAACAAAGGCCTCCTGCTGAGCATGGGCTGGTAGTGGGGCGGGGGTTTGATAATTAGAGGAGAAGGTTGGCAGCGTGCCCGATATACAGTTAAGAGAGAGAGAGTCTGGTCTCTGGGCAGGAGGGGCACGGTCCCGGCCTCTACACATGCAGGACATGCTGTGGGATCAGCAGCGGGAGCGACTCTCTAGCGGGCCGCTCCCCGTGAGCAACCCTGCGGAGCGGCTCGTTAGATTAGATTATTGCTTCTGTTCCGGTCCGTTTACACAGCAGGTTGTCAATCTGAATGAAGCCAATTTAATGTTGGCTGCATTTTGCAGGGAAAAAAATCGAAATGAATCAGCGGTCACAATGAAGCCGGGGCTGATGTCACAAAAGAGGCCAAAAAACCCAGAGAAAAGTAAAGATTTGAGAGAATAAGAATGAAATCGAAGATAATAGTCCTCTCTCCTTTCCCTCCTTAAACACACTGAGGGCCCCTGGGGGCCATACATGAGCTGTGGATCTCCAGTAGATTGTTATTGGTATATGTTATAGAATGATATTACAAAATAGTTTTACAACCAATATCTCCGTATTGAAGACTTTAAACTAGAGATTGAGACATAAACTCAAGTTCACAACGTTTACTGAGGGAATGAGAGGAGCGTTTCTAATAGTTATTCAAAGACTTGTGGCTCTCTTTCATTATTTAAAAAACAACATCAAAGTTGGTGTCATCACTTTGACACAGATCTTTAACTGAAAAACACCGTCTCTTCCCTGTGGAGGGCCAGTGAGTCAGCAGAGGAAAGACGAGCGGAGAAACACGGTATGCCTCCGACTTCCGCTTAATAAATAAATATGAATTGCCTTTTCTATATATTTCATGGTTTCTCGTGTTAGCCGTTTGATCAGTTGACTGTCTAAATAAAGCATGAGCACAGCTGATGTTTCATATTGGCAACAGCTGTCTTGATGAGCCGACACGGCGTCCAGAGAAGCTCCTCGTGTGCACGAGCACTGAATTATTACTAATTATTGATGGACTGCAGCTGATTTAAAGCAGGAGATGAGGAGGGAGGAGAAAGGAAGGGAAAAGAAAAGTCTCCTCACCAGAGGGATGGAGACGGAGCTGGCCACCACCCTGTAACCCATGGTAACGCCGTATCAGCTGCAGTGGGCGGGGCGACGAGTCCCACCGCGTCCGGATTGGTCGGGAACAGGTGTTCTGAGGCTCCATGTAGGGAAGATGGAGGAGGACCAGAGGCATTGAGGAAGGTGTGTGAGTGTGTGTGTGTGTGTGTGTGTGTGTGTGTGTGTGTGTGTGTGTGTGTGTGTGTGTGTGTGTGTGTGTGTGTGTGTGTGTGTGTGTGTTCTCTATTAGTTTAGCATTTTGTTCTTCATTTCTTTCATGATTTCTTCCGTTCATTTCGGCTGTCTGCTGTATTTGACTCAACCCATGATCTTTGTTTCACACGTTTGTGTTCAAAAGTCAATGAGAAAAGCTTAACCTGCCTCTGGAGCTGCTTTTTCTTCTTCTTTTTAAACGAGGATCGTTAATCAACCTGATAAAAATTATACTTCTGAATCTTAAAAGGAATCATTTTGGGAAGTATTCAGCTTGTTTTCCTGTTGTGCGTCAGGTGGGAAGACAGACTGAAGACTGTCTCATGTCAGCCAGCCAGCAGCCAGTTGAGTTAGCTTAGCATAAAGACTGAAAGCAGGGGGAAACTGTTAGCTTCCTTCTGTGAGGAGCTCTTAAACTGCTTCCATGTGTTTAGCTGTTTGTCAAATTGCATTCCTTCTGGTTTGACCAGTCTCATGTAATGTATTACGATTTTAAGTTGTCATTGTCTGCCACATTTTTTTTTTAATTAATTGCCTGCATGTGACATGTTGTACTTTGCATGATGCTTGGATTACTCCTCTAAGCTTTTTTTAATCCTGTTCACGGCTGTTGATGTTTCGCTTTCTGAGCTTCTAAAATGACATGTTGTGCGTTGCACTGTGGTTTTAACGGCCAATTTAACATCTGGCACATTTACAGTGATGTTGATTCATGTGAACTGTCTGAAAATGAATAAAAGCCAACTTGTTTGTCTAATCCAACAGCTGGTTGAAAGGCAAGACATTAAGTCATAACAGAGGAGGTGAAGGCCCAGTGTGGCGAGGAAAACAGAACTTCAAGCTTCACAAGAGTTAAGCCGCCCAGATGTTCTTCATATGGCCGCAATAAAGCCAGTTTCTGGAGGAAAGACGGGTGCAGATTACTGAGCGAGAATGAAAACTAAATCTCTCTTGAGGAACAAGTTCTTCTAATCATGTCTCAATCCGGCTTTGTGATAGGTACACCCGTCTTGTGTTACAAGTCAAAGATAAAGCACACAAAAACAGAAGTAGGCTGATACTCTTCATATGCCTTGAGGCGTGTTGGAACGAAGTCCATGGTTATGGTTGGGGGAAACATTTTGGAGGACGCTGCGCGAGCGTCTGCCAAATAGAGCTTCAAATAGTTAAACGTCAGCGCCAATGGGACATCTTCCTGAAGGTCGTGCTGCTCTGATTACAAGCGTCTTAAACATCCAGGTCAAGGTCAAAGGTTAAATGGGTTGGAGGGTTTCTAAGAACAACTCAGCACAAAGCGTTATATAGAGCGCGTTTGCCTCTTTACTTGTTAATAAGTATGTCTTCTGTAAGGACTTTTGTGGGAAAAAGTAATTCAGATATTGAGATTTTAATGCTTCTTTCGGTTCCATATCATGATAAATGTAATATTTTAGATAATCTTTGGGCCGCTGGTCAAACAAAACCAGCATGTGTATTGCATTATTATTTGGATCATTATTTCAAAGTAGAAGCTGAAGAATTACTGAATAAAACATGAAAATCATTCTTTTTAAACACACTTAAGCATTATTAAAAAGGGAAATGATTTTCAATTAAAATGGTCATTAGATTTCGGAATTCAAAGCAGCATTTAGGAAAATTAGATCCTTTATTTTGCTTTTAGTTTTAAACACTCTGGGATTTAGCAGCGTGGTTAAATCCCCAGATTGTTTCTAATCATATTAAGATATTCAGTAATAAATCTTTAAAAGGCGGAAGTATTAAACAGGTTTGCAGTGATTTAGTCAGAGCTGTCATAATAAAAAGAATTGAAGAAAAAATAACACTGGGGGGGGAAAGGTTCATTCAGGTCATTTTTAATGACAAAACGTGGATTAATTCTTCCAATGTGGCGGGAAAAAGAAAATCAAAGCAAACGCATCGTTACAATAATTAATGTTAGACCATCGCAGTCTTAAAGTCTCTTTCCACACCTTTTCTTTTCCTATTCACAGTAGTCTCTGCCGTCACCAACGACCGTTCCCTTTGCACACTTTCAAACTCGACTCCTTCTCTGTGCGCTCACAATCTTTCTGCGACATCAGGGAGGGGGGAAACAAAACAAACGGACACTCAAAAACGGGAAAGAAGGATCCACAATACTGCTGTCAAACAGGTCGCCAAGTACCTCTGCGGTTGAAATGGAGATCATCAATAAAAGAGAATAAATCAGAGTTCAAACTAAAAGAGAAGACGGAAGGAACGGAGTCGGCACACGAGATGACGCTCCCGTGAACATTTAGTTGATGATAAAACATCCCCTTTGGTCATCAACTAAATGTTCTCGAGCATCACCTCGCATGCAGGACTCTATTTCCCATCCCCCGTCTTTTACACGCCTTTCTGTCCAGCACCTCTCTATTATCGTCTGGATGCTGGTGTGAAAACGAAGAGAGAGCAGGACCCGAGTCGACCGGCTGGCTCAAACAGTATTTGCAGCTAAAAGTATTTCAAAGAGCGACAAATTCGACTTTTACGTCAAGTAGCTGTCGATAGCAGAAATAAAGTTAAGTAGTGTTTCTTTCCAGATACTTTCACATCGATGACACTCAACCCCTTGATTAAAAAAAAGCTAAAAAAAACTGTCAGAGGTCATAAAAGTTATTATTTTTTTCGTCTACTTTTTCCTTGCTGCGTGAAATGTAATACTGAAATGCAGCAATCATAAAAAAAAAAAGGTTAAAAGGCAACAAAGCAACGTCAGGTAGTATACGGTTCACCTTTAAAACTCAAAGTCATTGTGTCGTCATGTCAATCAAAACCTGGACATCTGTCAAAGGAGTCGGAAACAAGTGGAAAGGGGAAGAGAACCAAAAAGAGTTTTACTCCTCAGTCACTAAAATATCAGATCTAGGAGTTCTTTACTTCCGGATGGGTGTTCAAGGAGATCTGCACTTCTACATCAAATATTATTCGACCCAGGTCTGACTGTGGAAGGTCCACTTGGGACAGGACCGGCCACAGTCCAACCTCAGATGCTGCAGTGAGGCTTTTCCATCGTGCCGTGGACCTCACTGGACTAGCCAAGAACATGCGTTTACACGTAGAGCCCGCTGAGGCGAGAACAAACCTCCCATCCGCAGCGTCAAAGTGACGGTCGCTTTCCCCGCCTGTCAGAACCCTGGGATCTGTTCCCTTACACCGGCAGCCTGATGCCAGTCCTTCTGGGGACGTGGTGGGAGTGTTAGAAAGCAGAAGATAACGCCGTTTAAAAGTTCTGCTGACACAAGCAAACATCTTGAAAGTAAAAGTAAACTAATTCCAGTTTGATATTCAACTCATCGTTCAGGAAATACTTGACTTTTAAATAAAATTACTCGAAAAACAAATCTCACATTTCATCACTTTTGTCGCCACAGTATCATGCCATATCCGGCCCTACTGGGAGTAAAAACATGTGGGAACTGATCCGTCGGGACCAAACCAGCTCCACGATATGTTGCAGACAAACCAGGAAGCTCACTGGAAGGACAACGTGGACACCGACAGACGAGGGACACGCCGCATCTACACCCTTAATTATAGTTATTGTCGGCTTTGCAGAATATTCTCTCTAGATTCTAATTCCCAGTTTCCTGAAAAAGTGGGAAAAGAAAATGTCACAGAGATCTGTCCCCAGGGTACAATTCACGAGAACTCGTGGTTTAGCGTGGCCACTATGGTAACTGTCATCATTACACCAGTGTCGTAAAATAAATTTAAAAAAAAACTAAAATCTTTAAAAAAAAAAAGGCATGATCACATATTCGGTCTGCGTGGCCGACGCGGAATTTGGTCGGACCCTTTTTCCCCCTTTTCCCCCCCAAAGACGGCGTGCTGGGCTACTGGCGGGCGGCACGATCTGTGGTCCGTTCTCAAACTGGACACGGCCTCCCTCCTCGTCACATGATCAGGGGGGGGCGGTGTGTAGTAGAGGAGTTTTGGTTTGATGCTGCGACGCTCCCTGGAAACCCACCCGTTCACAAACGTTGAACTAAAAAAAAAGAATCGCCGGGGAAAAGTGACACACGACGTGATTCATTCTTTGAAAAAGCGGCACACAAATGAAGTGAAGGGCACAAGGCGGGAGGCGGGTCATATCTACAGACAGTCAGATAACTAAAAAAAGGCTGAGGAGTGAGGGAGGGAGGGTAGGAAAGGAGACAGAGAGAAGGGGTAAAGTCAGATGCATTACTCCTGAGAACATGTCCTATCTCAGGGACGATGGGGGAGGGGAGGGGTGGAGAAGAGATGGCCGTTCTTCTCGCGACAGCAAAACTTCCTCCGGCGCCTCGTGGACGCTCCTCAGGCACTTTTCTTCAGCTTGGGGTTTTAGAAAGAGCTGGCGGGTGGCGTGGTCAGCCTCTTTCCGATGTACACTCTGTGGAGGAGACAGGGAGCAGGAGATAGGGAGCAGGAGACAGGGAGCAGGAGACAGGGAGCAGGTTACACACTGGTTTTGTTTCGTTTGTTGTGTCCCTGTCTCGCATAATGACAATAAAAGATCCTTGAATAGCAAGGCAAGCAGATTTGTAGAGCAGATTTCAACAACAAGGCGATTCAAAGTGCTTCACATAAAACCACTAAAAGCATCAAAACATAATACAGAAGAAAACAAGATGTAAAAAAAAAATAGGAAAATTCATTAAAAACAGTCAAGAAGCAAAAAATAGAATAGCAGTTTCAGTGCAACTGCAAGTGAATTGCGATTAGAAAGGGACTGAAGTGAGATGAACTCGGTGAAAACTTACGAGATAAAAATGGGTAATAAATCACAACATATCGCAATGTTTAATATCGTAACACTAAACAACAAAATGTTTGAAATCGCAATAATATCGTAACGTGACTTCGGTTCTGTGATGACATCGTATCGTGGGGCGATTCTGACCCCGAGTTTCCTTTCACGACTGTTAAGCGAATATTAAAAGTTAGGCATCGAGATGAACCATCGCAGAAAAAGAGGCCGCAACGAGATCACGCATGAAACAGGCTTTTACTTTCTTTGGGAAAAGTCCAGGACACCGTCCTCGTGTTTTTTGTAAATAGGATTTAGGAGACTTAATGATAGAAAAATAGATCCCCATAATGATAATTTTGTAATTGGATAAATCCAGCATTAGAAGAACCAGTGTGTAGGGCTTAGTAGCACCGAGCAGTGCAGCATTCCCTCCTTTATTAGTATTATAGAAGTAAGACATTGAAATATTCTCAAAAGCTTTTAACAGCTGATGAAGAAACTGACAAACACCAATAATAAACAGGGAGCATGTTTTCTCATAACCTACATGTCAGTGGGAGCAGCGCAGTGACTCATCATGTTCTTGTATAAACCACCAGAACGGCCGACGGAGACGTTGCTCTACGTTAGTGACGCTCATTGCATCCGCCAGGTGAGGCAGCGCGATATCTGCGGCGCCATCTGAGCGTCGTCATCGGCAGAAAGGCATTCTGGGAGCCGCGGGCTCACGGCAGGTGTGCAGATACAGGAAGGGAGGGAGGACACAGCTGACTGGTGACTTGCGGTTCTACAGCTCCCCTTAGTGGCCTAACTAAATATTTATATTATAAAATACAACGCATTGTGTTTAATGAAATTGTTTTGAAACATAAAAATGTGAAGAACTTCTAAGGGAGGAGGGAAGTCAAGTGATGAAATAAAATGAACAGAATTGATGAAAATAAATGGAAATCAGTCCTTTATATTTGATTAAACTCTTATCTGGGTTTTTGTTTTCTTACCCCAGCCCCAGGGCGAGGATGTGCGACAGCACCAGCGAGGGGATGAAGACTTTGAGGAAGTCGGCGGAGAAGATTCCTCCTTTCTTCATGGCCCCGGTCTTCCTCATGCTCAGCGTGACGGAGCGGCGGGGGTGACGGAAATGAAACTCCCTGCAGAAATGTGAGTCGCTTTAGACACAACACGGGAAGCATGCAGACCAACTTCATGGCGATAACGACTATCGAGCAGCTGTGTGTGTGTGTGTTCAGTTGCCGTGGGAACGTCCCGTTGCTGTTTACCGAGTGTGAGACTCACTTGGGGGGAATATTTTCCGGTCGACTAGACCAGTCAGCGACCCAGTCAGCGTCCTTCATCAGGATGTCCATGTCCCGCTCCTTGTCCAAGGCGTCCTCCTCCTGAAGACACACACACACACACACACACACACACACACACACTTTAGCAAACTCTGCCTCCAGGCTTTATGTCCTTGATGACCATTCTTTCAAGTAAAAAAGACATGTTCTGTATATTACTGACTGGGTGTGTGTGTGTGTGTGTGTGTGTGTGTGTGTGTCTCATTTGTTGGAGTTTTGTTTGCAAAGTACTGACGGAGCTCGAGGACAGACAGAGAGACAGTAATGTGACAACACATGCTGGGGTCAAAGAAAGAAAGGTCCACATCGGGCGTCTCCATGGAAACTAAAGGCAGACGGCAGTTGTCATTCTCATGTACGCACACACACACACACACACACACACCACCACCACTTCAGGGCGAGTGGTTGGGGTTGCCATGACAACAGACTGATGGAGCTCTTACCAGGCTGTCTCTCCTGCCGCTCACGTCCACGTCGAAGATGATCTGTCCGTCATCCGGGGGGCTGTGGGGCCGCGGGGGGCTGCGTGCAGAACAACCAATCAGAGGCCTCGATTATGTGATAAATAACAACAGAACCATATTTAATCAACATTTTAACCATCAACACTTCTTGGCTACATTATTTACTTGAGAAACTTGCTTGATGCAAATCGCCAAGACCAGACACTTTAATAAGTGAACGTAAAGTGAAGCGGCGACTATTACAATAATTTGCAAGTGATTCATAAAAGAAAATACATTTACAGTGCAGTCTTTCACCATTTACAACATGTATAACTCTGGAAACTTCTTTTCATTCATTGACATTTCAGCAATTACCTAGTGAGAAAAGAAAGGTCAATCAAATGAATGGCAAATAAAAACGAGAATCATTGATGACTCACAGGTATCACAGTTCCACCCTTATTAGGTCTTTAAAATATATTTTTTTAACCACACGTCTCTTCTCACAAGGGTTACGGTACTTTAGCAATTTTAAATGAATTAAATTGTAACTGTGGATGAGGAGATGGCACAGTTTTAGTTTTGAAAAAACACAATTCTCATTTTCAGAAGAAGGGAAAAACGAGCTGCGGGTTTATAAGGTCAACGTGAACGCATTCTGCCAGGAAGTCGGGCCAATAAGTTTTCTGTAAGTTGAAATATTGTTGTTCAAGAGCTCGTCTCAAGATATTGACTAAAGAATCTAAAGAAGGGATTTGACGTCGCTGCTTTACGGAAGTTTATTCCAATTTTTTTCAACTTAAATTCTCAATTCATACTTTGGATTCAGTGTTGCTACGTTTAAGCCTCGGCTCGGACGCCATGGCCCGTTCACCCAGCAGTCAGTGCTGCTCTGACCTCTGATGAAGAAAACATGTTCCTAAAGGAACCCGTGTAACACGACACCTCTGTTGTTCTAAAAGTGTTAACGCGGCACCGGGTCGGTGTTTGCGTTCCTGCTTGTTGATACGGAGCTCTCAGGTGATTTACTGACAGCTGACTATCTCAGACTCCGCCCACCCGGACTGCACACATTCACAATGACGTGGCGGGTTGAAGGCTTGGGCTTGGTTTGTTCTCAATAAAATGGGAGGCAAGCTGTGGGAAAAGGACGTCATTTTTTATTTGCAGGAGCCGACTCAACTCTTGAGCAGCTGTCAAGTCAGAGTCAGCGCTGACTCAGCACGTTGAGAGAGCACTTCACGAACGAGGAGCCACCCCTGATTCATGGACCGATTTCCTACTGGAAAATTACGAAAAGTTGAGGGGTTTTAGAAGCTATGTGACCAATATTAAATCGCCTCTCACTGTGAGTGTTTAATGGGGTGGTTAGCAGATGAGCAGCCCAATGGACATCTCATCTGAGGTCGACTCGTTCAGATTCAGTTCACGCCATTCATGACCGCTGTTCTCTCATTTAAACAGTAATTATTTCAATACTGATTTTATTTTTTCCAAACCATTCCAACTGTTCCAAACCATTTTCCAAGATCATTTTAAATGAGCAAGATTGGACCCCCTAACTTTTTCTTCCCCACCACACACAACAATTTCAGCGTTTCCTGCTGCAAGAAGACATTATTCCCTGTAGTTCAAAAGAAAAGGAAAATAAAGAAGGGAACGCCAAAAGGAGCTGCTGATGTCTGATGACCCGCCCGGTTAGAGAAAACAGCAACTAGAAAAACAAGAAATTGCTACTGTGTCTGTAGTGCAAATGGTATTTGTTTGTATCATTCTCATCTTCGCAGGGAGGTAATGAGATCGGTCGTGTGCGTGCGTGACTCTGCGTCTGTCCACGGCTAATTTTGCATACTGCTACGCCAAACTGCATTATATTTCGGCTGCAAGCTCAAGGGTTGCAGTGACTCACGCTTTCTCAAAACAAAGCCTTTTTTTTTGCCTCGTTACCGGCCCTGGAGGGACTACAGGGGCCACAGGTGAGACACAGTGGGTAAACACGGTTTGATCAGTTTTGTTGTCCTGCGCCTTTTTTAAATTGGGCCTCAATCTTACACGCGAATCTTCAGAGTAACAGACTTGAAGCCTAAATAAACGCCTCTAGTCACCGTTGCACCCGTGAGGCGGAGCGGAGACCCCAACCTGTACGAAGCCATGTGCAGACATCTGCATGGATGAAAATGAGAGTGTGTGATGTGCGAGTTCCCTTTGTGTTCAAATGTATTGTAGACGTCTGACACTGCTAATACTTCAATATGTATGCTAATCCCTTCATTCAGAGCCCATAAATTAATTTCTACTATCAGCCATGGGAACAGAGTGTTCTGTAGTTCATAACCTCATAGCTTTACAGAAGCTTTGTTAACAAATGGAGACAACAATTTGTGGAGGGGGAAAAAAAAGGTTTCCAAACACCCTCGAGCTTTCTATCAAATCAAGACTCATGATCATCTCGGCATGCAGCATGGAGTGATTTGGCTTTTGGCTTTGAAACCGAATGCAACTTCTGAAGCGGGACGCTCTGCACCGAGTGAAAGTCAAGAAGAACATCAGAACCGACTTCACTGCGTGCTCTAAACCGTCCAACACAGACTGGTATGAACCCCAACAACTCTGGACTTTTTCCAGAGAGGTGGATATTCCCGTGCCGTCGTCCGCATTTAATGTTAGCAAGAAAATGGAAGTATGACAGCCTTTATTTTGAGAGATCAGTTCGATATCTACATATGGTTTTATTACACTTTTAAATATGCATTCAAAACTTTTTTCTGCTATTCTGCTACTGTACATACTTCTATTTCACTGTATATACTTTGCACTTTCTTTACTGTTTAATTCCCTTAAATGAATGCGCTCTGCTGGTTTGTTGTATATATTGAGTATTTTTCATACCTGATATTTTTTTGTCTTCTATGTAACTTTGCTTGCTGCTGCCACAAACAAATGTCCCCTTAGGGATGAATAAAGTATCTATCTATTCATGCAGTCTAATTATCGAAATGGCATTTAAATTCTTATTTGAATTGCATCTCCATTTTTTCAATAACAGGTACAACTACAAGGCCAGAGGTCTTGTTCAGAAGGGCAAAAACTGCATAAAGAAAGCTTTCAGAAGATTGGCTTTAAACGTAAGAAAAAAAAGGATAAAAGTCTGTAAAGCAGAACCCGTATTTTTTCTTCCACATATTCGTCTTCCTTGTTAAGAAGTTGGTGCCCACATTACCCATAATGTAACTATTTGACCACTGAGCTGCGGGGGTGTTGTGCCAGTAGCGGTTAATGTACCCTTGAGCCACTTCTCTCTAATTAAACTTCATCAGACTTCCTGTGTGAAGTCTGATGAAGCAGCACTCCCCGCCCCCCAAAAAAAACATTTGATGCGAGTTCCCCCGCTCACACTACCTGCCGCAGGAGGAGTTGCTGCGGCTGGACTCGTGCTGGGCGTCCAGCAGGATCTTCTCCATGTCATTGTTGTGGATGGAGGACGAGGACGGGACGTGCTCCAGCCCCCCCACCATGGCCTCCTCCTCCTCCACCTGAGGGAGCGGCAGCAGGCATGTGGAGGCCGGCGGGGCCGTGGAGGCTGTGCCTCTGTTCATCTCCAACTCCACCCAGGACCCTGTGGGGAGGACACGCGTTCCTTCAGATGACGTCAGTGCTGCAGGTGTTCAATGTTGTGGTTTTCACGCAAACAAAAAACACTGATTTGTGAGAAAGGTTGATTAGAAATGTGTAAACCTGTTTGTATGTCCCACTCCCCACCAGTGCACTCAAAAGTTTTGTTTCCAGCTGCAAGGAAACACGAAGAAAACACTAAGCACCACAATGTATTACACATCGTCTCTTTGGAACAGGGAGATGAAAAATGTGTTTTTATTCCAATTGCTATTATTTTCATTTTTTTCACTTTATCTTAATATTCCAAAAATAAACAGAGATGAAGTAATTATTGGATTTGTTTCTATATATATATATATATATATATATATATATATATATATATATATATATATATATATATATATATATATATATATATATATATACACACACACACACACACACACACACACATACATACACACACACACACATACACACACCTAATAAGCAAGAGAATGATTGTGGTAGAAAACCATGTCCAGATGCTAGTATGGTAAAATATAAAAGGTATTGACAGACACTCTTTGGCATGGCAGCAAACTGTTCTACAAAGTAGTTCTTCGACTGAGTTTATGTAAAAGAGCTGGAATTCATGAGTAAATATGAATATTAGATATAAAATACATTTTATACATCGATTTGCTGACATTTTGGTGCGTCTTCCCACCCTTTTGGGAACACGTCCAGAATGATGTGCCTCTACAGCAGGGGACCATGCACTGCCGACTGGCAGCTGAGCAGGCACGGCTTGTCGGAGGTGGCTTACAAGTGACTTTAGAGCAGAGGAGGGGGGGTTAGCAAGGGCAAGAATTTTGAGAATTGTGCACTGGGAGGGAGGGAGTGATGACCCTCATAAAAAAAAAAAAAAAAAACCTTTCTCCTTCTGTCCACACTCAAATGTAATAAAGGAGGAAGGCCTTCTGCAGGTCACATGACCCCTTAACAGTAAGTAAACACCATGTCCACATGAGCTTTCAGGGTGACTGACTTTCACAGTTCCGGCATCAGGCCAGTTACACCCACGACCCAAACGATGACCCACCCCCCCCCTTCCCCGTGAAACCGGCCTCGACTCAGCACTTGCACTCATCCTGCGGATTACCCAGCGGACCGCGAGCCGGGCTGCTGGCGACAGCCCATTGTCTCCAAAAACCCACATCGCCCTGGCGCTGGAGCTTCCGAACATTCTGGCCAGCGGGGCAGTTATCAGCTGTTTGGGTGGGTTTTTAGAGGAAGCGGGACACGGCGGGACCTCTTTGATTGACTGATTCTGAGGCTCAGACAGAGGAAGAAGAGGAGGAGGAGGAGGAGGAGGAGGAGGGACCGAAGATCCCAGGTATTAGACAAACATGACTCCAGTGAGAGAGCTCCAGGAAATGCCAGAAATAACACAGTCTCCGATAACGGAGCACACTGCAGCAGGCCTCTCCATCCGATCTGCGCTCGGCCTCATTGTCTCCGCATGTACACCGTACACTGTGGCATAATATGTCCCGTCAATAAAACCTGCAGTGAATCATGCACTTCATAACGGAGGTTATTCCTGGATCAGTCGGCAAGGGATTTGTGGGGGCCCCACACTTGTTGATTGCTTTTCCCTCCTCATAGAAGCGAACATGCGAGTTGTGAGTCAGGGTGGAATATAATTCCCATCCAACAGCTACTTGCTATTAATCACTGGCTATCCGATCCTATTAAAAAAATAATCCATGCCTCTCTTAAAATAAGTGCTGTGACACTCTCCCTCCCACCCTTTCCACTCACGTCCAAAACGTCTGCCCCCTTGTCACTGTGGCCATAAATAGCATATGCCATGTCATGGACCCACCTTTAATAAGTGTTGTACAAACTTTTCTTTCTTTTGTTTTTACCACAGCAGTTCTCGGTAAGCCCCTGACTCAGCAGCAGGGTAAATAAACAGGCGTTTGTTTGACGTCTCTAATTGGCTGATTGCATGTAGCTTGTTCCGTTTCAACAGCTGGACGTTCACGTGATGCGTGCCCGCACACATGAACCGATGCAGTGGAAAACATGCTATCTGCCAAGTGACCATTTCGTCAGTGATTTATTTATGTATCCCTTTACTACTTTTAAAAAGAAATTATTTTTTTCATGAAAAGACGTAGGATGGTGCATACGTTTGATATCTACTTTCTGTCATTTATCTAGATGCAGCGACTACGTGAAAAATGGTCTAAATTTCTCTTTCCCCCATTTTTTCTTCTTCCTCTCCTTGTTTACAGAGCTTAAGCCCGCCTCTACCGCCTCGCGTGAGTCGCCGATTGGCTCATTTGACCGTCAGTCAAGTCTGCCGAACCGCCGATTGGCCCCGCTGCTGTCAATAAACCCGGAACATCGCGTTCTCGCTTTCACCCCGGAGTCAGTGGAGCTTCGCGGGGGGGAAATGACAAAACTGGGAGAATAAACTATATTTAATGATTAAGAACACTCAATAAACGTTATATAAAACACAGACGTGAAACCCCCGAGCTGTTCCTCACAGAAAACACACTGACAAGTCCAGCAAAGTGTTGACATGTAGCTTACCGTTAAGACCGGAGTCTCCGTTGTTGTCTGTGGACGTAACGTTCAGGGTGTCGGACATCGTAGCTGCTTGTGAGCGGGGCGGGTCGCACAAACAGGCTCGAGTCAGTGCAAAAGGCGCGTGACCCTTTTCTTTGCACACATTCACACGTGTCGTAGTCCACTTGACCCTAGTGGCCTACACTCGTTTTTTTTTATATGTTTCTCAGATGTGGTATTCGTGAGCTAACGCTCGCTGCTGCGGTTTGTTTTCCAACCGTTAGCTGGTCTGTGAGCAGCAGCCGCGCGCGAACCGCTCAGACCTTCCCGGGGCTGGGTGATGACGTCACGCAGTCCAGGCGATAACAAAAGAGGGATAGGAATTACATAACGGGGGGCACGCGCACGCACGCATACACCCGCTCAGGCTACGGCGTGCATCAACTATTAGCATCGATTATTGATCGAAAGCACCAAAAATCAAACAAAACGACACCAGCTGATGCCTTTGTAGGAGGAGGCGGCGTGTGCACGAGCACGTACACGGCTCGTGCACGCCATTGTCCCAAGACTAGTCTGCAGACACGTCAGCTGATTGCAGGGCGGGTGATTTTCCTTTTTGGTCAGATCACTAGCTGGGTTCACACCAATCCAGGTGGAACACGGACTAAGTGCTTAATGAACTCATGTTTATGATGTAAACATGGATTTAGGAAATCTCATAACGGATTTAGAGAGGCATTGACATGAAGAACCACATTGGATAAAGCTGGAGAACAGAGATGAGACTGTCAACAATCAGGCAATCACAAGGGTGCAAAAAGTAGTTCCTTTATTATCTTCACTGTCATAGTTTAAAATTGTAGTTATACATTACTAGAGGCATCAACATAGTCTGACCTGTCCACATTTTTTTAAATACCTGTGGATACATCAACCGCTGCGAATCCTTGTGCAGCTTATTGTACCAGTACACACAGCAGCAGTAATAACGTCTGCAGTAGTTTGAACAAAACACTTTAAGTGACTTAATGCCTCAAATGTTTTTTTCTTTTAAACTTTCAAACACATCCAAGTACTTAAATTGGTGCAGCAAGAGTCCAGTGTCAAATCAAAAAAGGGTTTCCCTGTTGTGAAGTACTGCTTCGGAGCCGTGGTGCACCATGGGAAGACAATACTCAAAATCACTTAAAACAAAAAATGTGTGTAAAGGTCCAGTTTCATTTCACAAAATGGGGACGGAACAAAATCTGGTGACTTTAACTTTAATATAAATATGACAATTATAATAATTATCTTCGATTAGGCCATCTCTTATACCTGACTATTGTCGAACACAAACAAAGAGGAAGAGGAACCAATGCACGAAGATGACAGGACATAGAGCCAATTAAAGAAAAGAAAAAAGAAATAAATCTATTCTGGAGCCTGGAACTATTTGGCCAGCCCAGAGCCTGAGGCACAGCAGCAGTGGAGCGGGGCGACTTGGTGAAAACACACTGTACTTCTCAAACTCCCGGTGTTGCCGTCCCGTGTGTGTGTGTGTGTGTGTGTGTGTGTGTGAGCCAGGGAAACTGCGAGCATACGTTTGTGACTGTTGAGTACGCATTGGTTTAATCAATGAGGGGAGACATGTGAAGAGACTCAAAGAATACTATAACAGTACAACAGATGAATTAATAAAAAGGTGTTTACAAAAAGAAAAAAAAAACGAAAGTGGCATTTTTTTTTCTTAGAAAAATAAACACTACAATGGCACAGGACAATAAGGGGACATACTAATTGTGTTTTTTTTTTTCTTCTCATTTTCTACCACAGGGCCATGGCGGGGGAAGTTATAAAAATAAAGGTGTCTGTATTCAGAATTTTAAGGAAATTAAACTCGTTTACCCCATGTTACCCCAGGGGAAGAATGGGGCAGGTGGACTGGCAAAAAAAACAAAAAAAAGCCATACCAGAAAAAACAAAAAAAAAGGAGGGGCAGCAGGGAGGAATTGGCACAACATCACTTAAACAACAAGGCAGGTGTTACTCTGCCACTAACGGGCTGATGGTGGGCAAGAGCGAGGCCTCCTCTGTCCACATCTAGAACAAAGTGGCAAAGTCTGGTCACCCAGGAGCGCCGGACAGGGCTGCTGGTTGTTGGCGTTACCGCAGGTCACCCTGGACGAGGCTGCGAGGGGTGGGGTGGGGTGGGGGGGTTGTGGGGGCAGGGTGCACACAACGTCACCCGAGCCAGATCTCGCGTTAAGCCCGCCGCGTCGCTAGTTCACTTTATCCTGGAATATGTAGAGGTTGTTGGTCGTCGCCACAGCGATGATGTTGTCCTGGGGGTGCCAGGCCGTGTGAAGGATCTTCTTGTTGAAGTCCAAACTGTCCACGCTGATTTCGTCCTTCTTGCGCTTGCCGCCCGCGCACACTTTGCGAGGCTTCAGGACCTGCATGGGCTTGCTGTTTTCTCGGGAGGCCTCCAGGGTCACGTCCCGCCGTTGGCCGCGGTCGAACATCCGGAAGAAATTGTTGTACGAGCCAGTCATCACCACACTGACGGGGGGAGGAGAAAGGTACGTGAGCTTTTAACACGAACCACCTCAGAACAATGTCCGTCATCACAAGATACTCTGAGAAAATAGGCGTAATGTAAATGTACCGCTGGTGTTCTGCTGATATTCAGACAGATGCCAAAAGGCAGAATTTGTCAACTAAATGTAGGTTTTGTAGTCAGCACATTTACAGCTTAGTTAATAGTTACAAGACTATGAGCTTTGCTCTAATTTGCAGGCACCGTCAGTAAAGAAATACAAAATAAAAACTTGAAAATCATGACGTCATATTTCGAACCCAGATAAGCAGCACCAACAAAGCAAGGAAAGACACTGCTACTTTAAAGATTTTCTTTTAAAGTCCCCCACCCCCTCTGCATGTCCTCACCTGTCATCGCCATTCCAGCAGCATTCAAACTTGTCAAAGATGCAGTCATTCTCGTACAGCGAGCACAGCTTACTCCTCAGGTATTCATGGACCTGTGAGGGTCAGAGGCAGCGTGGAAGGAGCGACCAAAAGACTCACATCACTCTTAACCATCTATGTGCTCATCACATTACCTAGAAGCTATAATGGAACTAACTTCAGTCTACACAAAGGCTAGAGAAAGAGCAAAACCATGAGTTTATGGCGCCACCAAGTGTCACTATGTGGAATTCCAAGTAAGATATAAAAAATAAGAAAAACAAGGTGTGGCCATTATTTAGAAAGAAGGAAAGAGAAAATCTTTGCTTTACATTTTTTTAAATTAGCAGCATATCTACAACACAGTATAAACATTTTAAAGGTACATTGGTCATTGAATTAAATATATTTAGTGTGTTAAAAAATAAAAAAATAAATCACAGGGACAATTAATAATATATACGGCCGTCGGTGCAATTTCTGTTAAGACTTTAAGAAAACATTACACATCTGACTTTGAACAATGTTAACTTAAGTCAGACATAAGGTTAAACAAGTAAAGTCAAAATGTTGAGCCTCCAAGTCCAGGAGAATGCTGCCGTTATTAAAAGACTCTCAAAGCGCAGCAAATGATTTGCACCTGAGCAACACACCTCACACAGCTGCTCTGCTTCTGCTCGTCAGCCTTACCTGATACGTCTCCACCGGCCTGGTCTCCATGTTCAGATCCCAGATCTTGACGGACAAGTAGTCTCTGGTCATCATGTAGCGTCCGTTGTGGCTGAACTTCACATCCGAGATCGAGGAGATGATCTCGGAGAAGAAGGAGCGATTGCTGGGATCTTCCGGCTCCTCAAACACTGGACAAGAGAAAGGAACATGGCACAAACATGAGCCTCTGAATGTGTGACGGAGGATGTTTGGGCCGTCCCTAAAGAGCCAGCGTGTACGATTTGGCGGCACATAGCAGTGTGGTTGCAGCTGTCCGCTCTGGGCTACTGCAGAAGCATAGCAGCCGGCTCTGTCCTAAATGCTACACAGTGATTTAAGATAAATAAAAATATTTCCATCATAAATTGGTGCATAGAAATTCACCAGAATGCAGGAATGCTCAATATTTCTGTTGTGGACCAGCAAATGTGCAACTATATCAACTTATCACACAATGTGGGCTGAGCTTTTAATACAGTGACAGTCTTTGTTTTCTTTCTGGGAACTACGTGTCCAGGTTTATGTTATCACTGCTACTAGTTGCCCTTTCCACTGGAATGTTCTTCAGGTTAGATAGCGAGAGCCGACAAGTCCACCACATACCTTTTACCTCGAAACAGCAAGTGGTAATATTGTGGTTCCCTGCAGAATACACATCTTTGAATTGTTTGTGAATGTGAAACTCCTCTTCTCCAACGATAGAGTATGAGATGGAGTGTAGTTTAGTTCACTGACAATCAGGGGGCTTAGCGCAATGAATCCAGTACTTAAGCCACCTGTCGAGGAAGGGGGATTAAAGAGGGACCGAAGCGGGGACTCACACTTTGAGTGCTTGTCGCACAGCGCCTGCGCCCTCATGTCACACAGACGGATGGTTCCTTTGCTGCTGCTGTAGACGAAGGTGTTGCACTGGAGAGGATGGAACTCTGCTGCTGTGATCACCTCCGTCAGCTCCTCCATGTTGGCCGGTTTGATGTCAACAATGTCTTAAAGGAGCGCAGGGTTAGGGAACAAACCTGTAGAGCGATTAGCGCACAACGCAAAAATATTTCATAAATCATGCTCTGAAATGAAAACAATCACAGCAATTTCCTTTAGGTGACGATGTCTGCTAAATAGAGCAACGTGAAAATTACAAATGTCTTCCCCTTTGTGTCAAACATTTTCATGGTTGAGTGATGAAAACATATTGGGCTGTACTAAAAGAAAAAGCCTGGCATTAGACAATCTCATTCTGATAAGAATTTCATTGAAACCCCCGCATGTATTTAACCCCTGGACGCCCTATGGCCCGCTATCGGGCCAGGAAACGTACACTGTACAGTTTAAATGTACAGTGTACGGTACATGCACACTTTAGCCGATCTTTATTTATAGTTCGATACGAGTGTGGTAGTGCGTTAGAAAGCTACGGTTCTCTGGATTCTAATTATGTCAACCATTTCAAGATCGGACCCCCACAGCAGCTACAGTTAACGTTAGTGTCAAACAACAACAAACAAACAATATACACATCTAGGCAACTCACCGATGACGCCTCATAGTGACCCGTAGCTCGATCACATTACAACAAAAACTTTCTTGTTACGTCGTAAAAACATCCAGACAATCCAATAAAATATTTTGTCCAAAACACTTGATTATATGCATAAATATCCACAAACTGGTGCTGCATCATTTGAAATCAGCCAGCAGATATGACAAAATATTTCCGTATCTTCCCTGTAAAAGCCGTTATCATGCCTGCACTGAAGAAAACTTGACACCGGACTGTCCGTTGAACTCTAACCTTTCGATTGACACCAAACGTGAGCCAATAGGAGCAACAAGTCCTCTTCACAGCCTACATTAGCCAACGCGAGTCAGCGTTGGACCGCGCCCACTGAGCCCGATTTGAGCCAATAAAAAGACGAAAGCGGTATGCAGAGCGTGTCAACAACTGCGTCACGGTAAACAGTGGACGTAGTTTCATTCAGCGTCAATACAAAAACTGATAATGGCGAATCTGTCGGGGAAATCACGTTATTATTCTACAAAAGAGGCAATGGAAATGTTTCTGAAAGGAGACAACAGGCTCGTTCGTTAGAGACGCTTCTCGCCTGGAATCCAGACGAGCAGCGTCATCAGCAGGAGGCGTTCACAAAAAACTGAGACCAAATCGGACAGTTTTCAGCTGACTGAAAAAGTAAACACAGGAAGTCACAGATAAAATTACTTCCTGTTAGTTCTGATCTTTAGTGTACTTGTAGTTTACAGATCACGTTTTGATTTATGTGTTTATAAATATATATTTATGTAGAAATGTGTGTCCATCCTTCTTTTTATGTCTGCCTGTGAAATTCTGCGCAGAACTGGCTCATCTCGTACGAGCCTATTATTTTCGACAGGTATTTTATTATTGTTGTATTATTATTATTATTATTATTATTATTATTATTATATGTTGTAGCATATATATTATTATAGTATTTCGACATACATTTAAATTTGAATTATGAATACATATTGTGTAGATTGCCTTTCGACGTGCATTTCCCTAGTGAGGCTGCTGACCTGTTGGGGGAAAGGAAGGTGTTTGTGTAAAGACACTTTAGGTGTTACTGCTAGCCTGGGTGTGGTGTGTATTGTCTTTTATTTTTCTCTAGTTTTGTAAATGACTAACTGTTATTTCTTTATTTTCACATAATAGGCCATCATCTCCAAATGGCCTTTATTGGAAAACGCCTAGACATAACCTTAGTAAAACATGCGTAAAATATTCATTTTCTGTGATATTATAATAATGTTTTCACTTAGACTAGAAAAGGCTTCAGGCTATTGTCCCATTCAGTTTTCCAGTCAATAAGTCCCATTTATAGTCATCTACAGGCATCTATTTGCAAAGAAATGTTCAGGCGGAAATAAAAACCTTATACTTCAGTGTGTTCAAACTGATATAACTCAGTGTCAGCAGCACTTAAAGTGATTCTGACTATTGGGCGGAAATACTTCAGATTGTTACCTTTCAAAAGAGACCAAGACCATGCATTTACTCCAAAGAGTTCAAGTACAGCTTCCAATTTACTTTGGGTATACCTGGATAGGCGTTTTTCATCAAATTTTACAGGAACGCTAAGAGGTTAAGGATACTGAAGCTGCGGTCGGTGATCTCGAGGTTCCAGAGGTTGATGCGGAGGTCGTCTGCAGACAGGTAAGTCTCGTCGTCGCTGTTGACCGAGATAGAGTTGATGTGGTAGGTGTGGGCGTTGGCGAACACCCTCCGTGGACTGGCTTCCACCATGAGGTCCATGGGTATTAAAACAGGTACCTGAGAGAGAACAAATGGGACATGGTCTGAGACGGGAGGACATTTTCATTGAGCTCATCTAGCCATTCATAGGCTTTCATTACCGTGGTAGGTGTGTCGGGAATTATTCCATGTATTTAATTAGCTTGATGAAAAAAAGAACGCACAAACACCCACAAAGGAAGCATGTCAGACATTTTCTTTAGTCTAAAGAACCGCTTTACTTATTTTTTATGTCAATAAAAGCAATCCACACAGGTCATAAGAAAACTACAGATGTGAAATCTGTCTGTGGCTGCGGAGTCAGTGTAAAGAAATGTTTATTGAACAAAGTGTAAACCTGAGCATTGTAGCTGAGCGCACCGATACCTATAAACACACACATAGAAGGTGCAGGACTTTGACAGACAGGGGTCTAAACATTAGTAGCACAAATTGCCATCAAAGGAAGCCATCCTGACTCGTAACACACCCATGTTTAATAATTTAAATCAGATCTGCAAATGAATGGTATTTCGAAGAGAAAAAAAAAGTAAGATTCAAGCATTAGTTTCTCTTCCAAGTCAGAGGCACAACCATTTACATTTTGTAGATCATACAAAGCTATTACTGGTGTGGATAAACATTGGTGGGTGGCCACAGTTACAGCCACAACACACCTATCGTTACACCCACAGAAGGTGTTGTCAGTTATTTCGGCTGATCTCAGGAATGCCGACATAAAGGCAGTGCTTTACTAACATTTAGCTAGTCCTGTTAGATGACTAAGTTTGTTTTTTGTCACACCTGTTCCTGTTAAGGCAGGAAAACGGACTCCTATAGGATTCTCTTAGATCAATTATTAGGTGATCTCAGCAAACTGCCAAACCGTTTCACCCAGGTTCAGCCGACAAAAAAGATCCGGTGCGATCAGCCAGAATAACTGCAGCCACATAACCCGTTTGCCCAGATCACGGTTGATAAAACGCTGCCTGCGTTACCTCCCGAAGCAAACCTTCTTCAAATTGGGCGGTACCAAGTATCAGATACATGTGTGGAGATTATTTTCAGCTGTGTTTGAGTCAGGGACTGACCCGCAGTCCCGTGATAGTGTTGGGGTCTTTGTAGCGTCCATCCTCCTCTTTGAGATTATAACCCTCCGGTCTCTTGTCTCGTTCACTGATTTTCCACAACTTGATTGTCTTATCTGCCAAAGACAAGAATAATTGGGTAAATAACAATATAGCACCACGAACATATGCACACTCTTTGCCTAAAAGGTTATTTAAAAAAAGCACTTCAGGTCTTCATAGCCACAGATTGTATAAAGCCGTTTGATCTGCTCATAAGCCGCTGCCACACACAGAACCGGCAACGGGTCATAACGTCTCTACGAGATCACTGTCACACGTGAGATGGTGGTCCAAGAAAAGGGAGGAGAGCCTGGATGTTGTGTTTGAGAGAGCAGAAAACATTACTCATAAATATTCAGACTACCAGGAGATTTCCCGGGAATTCGTCCTACTTACAGAGAACACCGTCGTTAGGTTTTCTGACATTTTTATTCCAGCTCTCGCTCACATTTGACTGTGAAAGGGGCTATTTTTAGTTTCTCTGTTAATAACTGTTTTAATGTCACCTGCTTGAATTTGGAATGAAAGTCACGACAGATTGCTGTTGAATAGCTGGGTATGTGTGCTCAATTAAAAGTGCCTAACTTACCGTTAGTTGACAACAGGAACTGAGCAGCGTTCTTCTGAGGAAGCCAACGAATCTTGTTGATCTTCTCTTCTATTTCCAAACTCTTCAGGTAGTCAAACTCTGGCTCATGGCTCTGGAAAGTGCTGTAAACATTGTATTCGCTCCGGAACTGAGGCTGATTCTTATTCTGCCCGTGAGATGGGCAAAATATCAGACGAAGAAAAAAAATGAAAGAAGCAGACGTTAGACAATAAGCCAGTTCTTTGGTTCTATATCTGGGCATGCAAACTCATCACGGGTGAAAACGATGACATAGATTTCAATAACTAAAAAAGAAGCGAGGATAAGGAGCTGTTTTTTCCTCATCCGGGGGATCTGCACATCTGGGTCGATTGTTTGTTATGGATTTCATTTCATTTATTTGAACAGGGACCGTACACATCAATCAACCCAGGGGTAAATGTGTCAGTCTTAGCTAAGGCTAAATTTCAACCGTAGTCCTTGTGGCTAGATATAACAAGCCATCACTAAAGGAAAGAAATGGTTATAACAAAACATCATAAAAAGCAATAAACATACAAGTTACGATCAAATATATAAATAGGCCTCATCATAAAATCATCATAAAGATCAATAAACATACACACATTTTGTACACACAATCATTTAGGAGGGAGTCACGATTCATGCTCACACACCTGATTGCTAATAAGCCAGTTCTTCAGGCCGTGTTTAAAAGAGGGATATGTTCTGCTAGTGCGGATATGCAGGGGCAGGGCATTCCAGAGGTGTCCTGCTTTTACTGAGGATGCAGACTGGCTAAAGGAACTTTTCCTAAAGGGGATGATACAGTCACCTCTCTCCACAGATCTAGTTTGTCTACCACTCTGCGAGTTTCGTTTGATAAATTCACCAAGTGGAGGAGGAGCCATATCATGAAGAACTTTAAAAACAAGACACATATAGGAGAATTTAGTGATGTTATCCCAGCTCAGGAGACTGTGTTTACTTAGAATTGCACAGTGGTGATAACTCCTGGGCTTTTTATCAAGTATTTTAAGAGCCTGCTTATGAAGGATTTGAATTGATTTTAGAGTTGTGCTAGTGGCTTGAGCCCAGCTGGTTAGGCAATAGGTCAAATATGGAATGATCATTGCATTAAGGTGCAGCTTTGCAGTATCTATGGTGAGATTGTTTCTTATGTACTTGAAATTAAACAAATGAAAACTGACAACTTTTGCCACGTTTTTTTACCTGCTTCTTAAAAGAAAGGTTTGAATCGAGGTAGATACCTAGGTATTTATATTCAGGCACTATCTGGAGCCGCTCACCAGAGACATAGACATCCGGCTCAAGTGAGTTACATGCCGTCTTTGTGAAAAACATACAGACCGACTTTTTCACGTTTAGGTGTAAACAGGACTCTGAGAGCCATTTAGACACATTGACCAAAAAATTATGTTGGATGTGTTTCCATTCATATCGCCTGCAGCAGTAGAGCAACGCATACACAACGTCCTCGTCTTGTACACAACTCTCCCGCTCTTATATATTGCATTTAATTTTTTTTTTTTTTAAAAGAGATCATCTTCTAAATATGAACTGACCGCTACTTTTGGATGTAAAGCATATCACTTGTTTACATTAGCTGTATTTTAACAATCGTAACACTAATATAGCAACCAACAACTACTTCCTGTGTCAAGATGTATTGTTTTGTTGTTGTTGTTTTACTTCGAGTCATTGAGTTCAGAGGCTGGCCTTTAAAAACAAATTATAATGTGTGGGAATAAAACTCAACAAAAAGACAAACTTGTAGCCGTACCTCTATTTCCTGCTGGAAAATGACTACACGGCCACCCTTGTCTCCTGTGGCTAGCAGCTCCCCTGTGTGGTTAAACTCGACTGTGGATATGATGTCCGCTGTAAAAAAACACAAACAAACATTATACTAAAGACAATGATGGGCCACTCAGTTAATCCCAACTAACCCCAGATCAGTCTGTGCTAGAATCAGAGTGCACTAGATGGACGAGCGTGTAGGCCAGAGCATGTAGAGCAGACGGAAAATGATCAGTAACCTAGTTCTTCCCCCCCCCCCCCCAGCAGCATTACCCGTTTCCCCCAGCAGTAGTATGTTGCTTTATAAACAGAAACTCGCTCACACACGCACACACGTAGTTAACCCTTTGTTACCCGCTGGAGCAGAAGGACAATGCTGCTAAAGGTTGAAGGACGAGGTCTTTGTGAGCGTTGTACCCCCTGGGGCCAAAAGTATACATTTGTAGTAACTAGTAGCATTGCTACGAGAAGACATACTTATAACCGCTCTTCTACTAGGGAAGCCACTACATATTACTAATTATCATCATTAAAGAGGAATGTAAAATACAGAACTCACAGCCACAGCAAAGCAACTACCCGCATTACTAAGAAACATTACACATTAATGGCAAACGGAAGTCCCTATTTGTACGTGGACGCTGCATAGATCAACAACAGTGAGAGTAAAAAATGTAGGCCAAGGAAAATGTAGCATTTTTCTTTATCGATAATCTTATTGGTCTTTTTGATTATTTTGTGAGAAGAAAAAAAAAAAAGGACAATTAAGAACAGAATCAACCTTGCTTTATTATTCTTGTACTTAAACAAACAAGTCTTTCTTAAACGGCAATACAAATACAATCTCTCACTGGTAAACTAGCAAAGCGATTAGATTTCATATACTACATTTAACTATTCTCTTCTGCAAACTGTGTGGCATCGCTAACGTTACCGGCAGAGGACGGGGACGGACGGCTACTCGACAAACTGAGCATTTCTGCAGATTTATGTTCTGCGTGTTGGCCAAAGGTTTTGATAAACTGTTGCCGTTACCTCCCTTACTTGCAAGGTTTCTATTGCATTTGTGACAACGGGAGTTCTCAGCATCTACTGGAGTACAATGTAGCCACACTGGATCATTTTGTTCTCTCTGCCATGAAGCGTGTGTCAGAGTAAAGCACAGCTCCGCCACTCGTGCAAAGACAGAGACGGAGGTTTACGATGCTGCTCCGTGACTTCTAAGTATCGATAGCAGGAGCATTACCCTCGAACTCATCAATACGCTGGGTTTTACTCATATAGAACCGGTTTTCGCTTAGAACCGGCTTTCAGGATGGGGGGGGGGGGACATACCTAACTGTCGCAATGTGTTAAATGGTTGAAACATGCTAAACTGCTGTAGAGCATTATGAACTGAACAACATTAGTGTGGTGTTGTCACTGTTCAGGTTCCAGCTGCATGACCAACCTTTGTGTACTGTTGAGACTACACTCAAAAGAGTGGCGTGATCCAATAACCTGCAGCTACATGGAAAGTTAAACGCTGGCTGAATGAAGCAAGCGATAAAATACAATCAAGAGAAAGTATATATTCTTACATACATTTTCTCTTAAAAGGCGCGGCAGAAAAAAAAAAATTGCATCTCTTGGGGTGCAGCCACCAGCCAGAGTTTCGCAGAAGGACCAACAACAGCACTGCATTTTGGAGGCAATCGTTTGTGGCATTTGTATCACTTTGTCCACCCCATTTACAATCAAGGAGGGTAGGCAAAGTAACAAAATGGCAAGTCAGGGCAATATTATTAGTAAACACACAGTGCTGGCCAGTCAAATACATGTGTAAGCACACATTGGAGGTAAAATACAGTGAAGCATTGTGCTTAATAATAATAATTATTATTCAACAGTTTACCTTGAATCCAGAGAGAAGTGGGAAATGATTGCCACCGTGACAATTCTCCAGAAATCCTGTCTATTAGGATTATTAACTGCTGTGCTGCGTCTGATAAGCCTTCACACTCATGGTTATATTATTCAGAACCTCTGAACCTCTGTCCATCCCCAGCCATCTGGCCTGCAGAAGGCTCTGCTGCAGGATTTCCCTGTAGTTGGGACACCTGCACCACGAGCAACTGAAATCAGAGTCCATCAGCCAGGCAACGCCAAAGTGGCACCTGTCATCCGATGCTCTTCATCTACCCAGCCCACTGCGGCTGCTTCTTTTTTTTTTTAAATCATTCAAATCCATATTATGCCATTTGATTCCAAATTGATCGCGACACAAAGACTTCGTAGTCAGCCACTGACCGCAGTGATAAACAAGGCTGCACTTCCTGTAGCAATAAGAACCTTCCAGTGACTTGCCACTGGTAAAGTTGTGAATGTGAAGAGGAGATTGGTTTGCCTAAAGACTACCTGAACATGCATACATGGCTGCTGTATGATACGAGTAAAAGCAGAATGTAGGAGTGAATTATGTCACATGGGAGTTTAACATAAAGAGCCTATTAAATATTTGCACAGACTCTCGTCATCTACATGATGACCGCCTATGGCGAGCCAGTCGATCGACCCGTCCTATTACTGCCCTAGCGCAGGGAGTGCACAGTTGAGGTGCGTTACATCATGGCGGGTCACAGGTAAATCAAGCTATATCTAGCCAGTGGGAATGGAACGAATGAATATACAAATACTAGTCCTGGGCAGAGCTCATACCTTCAGCTACGTCATCGTCGATGGCTCCTTTCACCTGAGAGAAGCACCACTGCATGTCACCTCCAGGTCCTGCAGAGACGAAAAATGTAAATCTTCAAATACAGTTCTGTGGGATCCTGCGTTTCTCACATGATCTTGTGACATCGCGAGAATCCTACTGCCTCGCAACGTGAGGAACAGAGTGCCTCAGAGGTAATGAATTATACAATGTGGTAAGTCAAATCAGTGTACTCATTGTGCGCTTGGACCTTTCCTTGTTTATACTTGCGCAAATAGTTGCACATTTATAAGTTTTTGTTTCAGCACATAATTGAAATGATGTTGGAACTGCGGTGAGATGGTAGACCTGTTGCAAAATACGTGCAGTCACATGTGTGCACATATCCTCCAACAGCTTCTCAAAGTCTCGCTTAAAAAGACAATATTGATATCAAATATGACTCCTCAATCTCTCTAAAACTAAACTCAAGATATAGGTATCCCTGAAGTGTTTCACACTTGATGCCTGCAAGGCCAGCTATGCCATCAGAACATTAAGAGGCTAAATATATTTTATAATATCAAGAAACATGCCACTTGGATGTCAAGGATCTTTAACATCTAATAGGAACGAATGCATCTACTGAATGAGAAATTCCATTTGAGCCTTGGCACGGTGGCTTTATCGCTTTGAGAGAAAAGTTGATTGCAAATCATGTACTTAGCTGCAGATCATAGTAATAAAAGGTGAATGTAATCTTGAAACAGCTTTCATTATAAGCCTGGGCAAGTTACACCAGCAGGAGATGCTCTTACGTCAAACTCGTAAGTTAAAAATACATCAACAAGAATAAACATGCTGGCTTGTGTGATGACCTCCATCATTTGCCTCAACAGGTTATTCCCTGAGCACAGCTCATTGCACAACATAGAAAAATAAATTCGTTTTTTTCTTTTCTTCTTTCTACACGTGATCATTTGTTATTACACAATCTAAAGGCTTCCGATTTGTCGATAACACATAGTGGAATAGCTCTGCAGAATAGCCAAGGACATTTATGAGTCACCGTGGCTTCATCATACACAGTATTCTGAGATGAATCATGATTTAAAGCAAACAGCCAGGACAGGGTTGGTGCTGGTCAGGACAAAAATGTAGCACTCGAAGATTTGCCTGCCTTCTGTGTAGAATACAATGATCATAGTAAACAGTTGTTTTCATGTTTAAATCATCTTAATCAGCCAATTTCAACAAAATGACGATGTGCAGAGCCTCTGCCCTAAGACCACTGTCACTTCCCCGCCCAGTTGGACCACATGCATGTCCTAAACACGTCAGTGGCGACCAGTTTTGTTTGCCAAATGAACAAATAGCCAACAATCTCAACCGGATAAATTTGACTTCAGCCGCATATCATTTTTAATAACTCTACATTCACTGCACGACTATCAGCTGATGAATGAAATGGGAAATGCTAACGTTACACGGGGAAATCAAAAACCTTTGACTATTTGAATCATATTTGAGGGGAGAACATTTCGACGTATGCATATTTATGCCCCCCACCCCCAATACTTGACTATTCGGCCCCTTTAGTCCGAAATTGCACAGAACATTTAACAGCTTGCTCAGTCTGCAGCAGGCCCGGAGTACTAGCCTGCATGTGGGCAATGTCAAAGTTTTAGCTAACGTTAGCTAGCCTGGCTTGTCAACCCAGTCATGGTATGTGTGAGAAATGTGTGCACTGGGGCGATAGCCGACGAGCTAATTTCTCTAGATTTCTAGTAGATTAGGTGACTTAACGCTAGTGGTAGTCAGTAAATCCCGTGCACAAGTCTGAGAAGCAGTCGTTGCAGCAACGACAAGTTAGCGATTTAGGGCTGGTGTCGCGGCTAGCAATGTTTGGCTAACACGGCTTGCAGCGTTAGCTAGCTCGCGAGACTGTTTCCGGGCCGGCGATAACGGTAAACAGCCACCGTTTGCTAGCAGCAGCCGGTTGGCTAGCTAGCTAGCTAGCTGTAGCCGGCAGACACAGGCCAGATAGATGGGCGATGACGCTCGAGTTTCCTGGATAGCTAACGTTAACACTAGCTAGCTGCTAGTGTTAGCTAGTAGCCGTTAGCTGAACTGACACTGGGCTGGGTTAGCGGAACCGTGCAACCTTTGGGGCAGAGCTCTAGTTTGAACGGATTTGCGTTTTAAAAAAAAAACACACACACACCGGCCTGCTCGCGGTGTTTGTGTGTGTTCTGGTTAAATTGAGTTACCTGCCATGACGAGACAGACAGTGGAGCTTGTCTCAGTCAGTCACGATCCTGCTTCCCACTCCCACGCGCTGGTTTGTAGGGTCTGAACTTTTTTTCTTCCGCTGGATCTCCGCCGTTTGTCTGCGCAAACCTGAATGGCAGGCGCTCAATTAACCGTAAACGACTTATTTTATTGCTCCCCTCCTCTTTCCCGCTCCTCTCGCTGTTGTTTCACTATGTGTGTCAGTCACTCTCTCACTGTGTGTGTGTCGCGCGCTCTCCCTCTCTCTCTTGCCGCATCCCACAAGTCACTTCTTCCCCACCCCTCTCTTTCCGCACGTGAACCAAATGGTTTGTATAATGCTCGCGCACACACAGGGGCAGATGCACAGGCATGCGCGTGCACGCAGATAAAGAAACACCTTTTGAGCTGGAGAGAGTATCAAACTGTCAAGTGAGGGCCTAATACTGCTGCTTGAGCCACATTTTTACCAAAGTATCTATATTTTTCGTGATGAAAAACACAGAATACAACGCAGTAGTCACATCTTGAAGTGTCCATTTCAATGTGACTGACGCTGTAACTTATCAACCATAAGTCATATTTATTTGTTCAAAATCTTTCTCAAACTGAAAGACTGTATATACATCACATCTACTCTATACACATAAATCACCTCCGTCTGTACAGTAACTAAGTCTATATGTATGTGTTTCCTTTGCACTTGCATAACACTGTAGTATATACTATATATATTGCTCAACCTTTTTTCTTTACATTTAACAAATTAAATGTTGGTATGTTCGCAGTATAACTGCATTTGGATGCTTTTTTAAATGAGAAAGAAATAACTTGCATGTGTCAACATTTATACAGTTTACCCTGATTCTGAAATACTTCCCTGGAACAGGAAATAATGCAGTATTCATATTAATAATCATCATCCTTACGATCATTGTTGAAGCATCATCCTCTTCTCCTCCACGCCTCCTAAAATGACACGTTTGTGTAAAGGAGGCCTTACAAGGGGCGTCACCTTTAAAGTTCCAGGGGAAAGCAGAGCAATAAGGGAATCACTCCGTTGTAACTAGACATGTGTGTCTGATTACAGTAAATGACAATTTAGAAAATCATGAAATTATTTTCTCCAAAAGGGAGATCCAGCTTATCATTTCTGCAACAACAGATGTCAATGATGCAAGACTAATGACCTAAAGCTAATAAAAGAGGAGAAAATAGACATTGCAAGGCTATATATATATATATATATATATATATATATATATATATATATATATATATATATATATATGTGCCTCTGCACATTCTGAATATTTACTTCCATGCATTGAATATTGCAAATCCAAAAATGCACCTCTGCTCTGTTAGAATTTCCGAGCAAGATATCTGTGGCGTCCCCACATTAGTCTGTTGGTGGCCTCTGGAGGGGATTTAAGAGCTTGTAATGTGTCCCCTGCGCCACAGATACGAAGGCCTTCAGATGTGTAAGTTATAGATTCACCGTCCACGTGGACACTTCAGATCCCTCGTCTCATTCAGGAGATGTGAGCCCACTGAAGAAAAGAGAAATCCAGCATTCCTTAGTCGCTAAGGTCTTGCTATCAACAACAAAAAAGAAGCAAGAATGAGGAGGAATAAATGGCAAGCCCAGGAGAAAAGAGGATGAGTAGTTCCTTTTGCCAGGAAGCTTGTGCAGTTAGAGGAGAGCTTTCAAAACTGCCAACTGCAATATCTGTCAATTCACTTTTACTGCTTTCTGACCCACTTCACCTGTCAATGATTGAGCATCCCATAATTGACGTTTCCAAAGACAAGATACACAACGACAATGCTAACATGCTAATGTTTATCGGGTACAACGTTTACCATGGTCACCATCTTGCTAACATTCGCTACACAGCACTAAAGCACAGCTGAGGAAAGGCATGTCATTAGTTCTTGCAGGTATTTTGTCATAAACCAAAGTTTTTTTTGTTGTTAAAAGTTAAGGAATTTTAATCTGTGTTCACTCAAAAACCCACACGTGTCAACCTTATGTTGGCACTGGAGGAAAAGTCAAGATCACGGTCATTAGGGTTTATCATCTGGCAACCATGCATGTCTGTATAAAATGTGTTGCAAATATATTAAGGATGATTATGATAGTGTAATTTCATTTCACGATAAGTGGCATTGTCACTAAATGTCACTAATAACCAAAAATGTCATCCTGTTCTAGGAAGGTTCTAAGGAATTCAAAGCATTCACTAAATCATCACTCCATCTGTTAAAAAAAACCTTGAGCAAGTTTTATTCGTCAGATCACTTTCACTGTATTTTGCCCTCAAAAATCAACATAGACTAACTTTACTCAGGGTAACAGGAACATATAGCTAACATTATATGTTATGTAATAATAAGCAGACCCTATTTTTCCAAAACAGCTAGAGTAAACCTTATTTACACTCGGTCTCCAACTAATGAC
Organism: Taurulus bubalis; assembly: GCF_910589615.1. Classification (NCBI taxonomy): domain Eukaryota; kingdom Metazoa; phylum Chordata; class Actinopteri; order Perciformes; family Cottidae; genus Taurulus; species Taurulus bubalis. The sequence continues at coordinate 5,668,351 of NC_136607.1, forward strand.
AGTTTATACTCTTCTGTAATTTAACACACCCTTTCTCGCCCCTCAAACCCAGAGAGGCCCACAAGTCATTTTTCCCAAGTGCTTGGGCACTTAAGTGTGACTTGAGTCCAAGTCCCGGAGTCCGAGTCGCCATCTCTGCCACAAACTGTCTCGCTGGCCCTGTTGTGGGACGCTGGAAGGGGCATGAAAGCATTCATGTAGACTTCATGCGTCGTCTATAACAGTATGTTCCTGTGTTGCACTGGCTGGGGAACAAATCTCCCTCTGGGACAATGGATCTAAATCGGTGTCCTCTGGGGAGCATGAATAAAATGTCACGGTAATCCGCCTAGTTGTTGGGATATTTTGGGCCGACCGACACTGCCGTCCCTACAGCCCTGCTGCCAGCATGGCCAACGACAATGAAGCAAGCTTCAGTTATTAGTGAAAAAAAAGAAATAACAAGCTGTTGCAAGGCCTATATAATTAAAACGCTGTTGTGGGCGGGCTAACGCTTTCTGCCGAATAAAGTTAAGACTATCCTGAAGGCTCCCAGCCTGGGATCTTGGGAAAATATGTTACTTCTTCTTTCTTTTTTTCTTTGGTTGAGCTGTCCAACTCATGTCCAAGTCTCAAATCTCAAGTGTACTCTGCCTATTGAGGCCTGCTGGACTTCCTGCCGGGCTGAATGCAGCTTGTGTTGCTGTCTGACACTGTGAAGGCTCCAAAAAAACAAGACTTTCTTGTTATGATGTTTTCATGCATGACTGAAGCTTTGTCAATGTGTGCATACATTACGGCCCCTCGTTTTTAGAAACTGGATGACATTCATAAGGTTTAACGCTGTGTTAATAACAGAGGAAGGAAAAGAGGAAAAGCCATTGACAGTTGATTGCTACTTTACATCACTCCAATGAAATGCCCTTTTTAAATTGCATTAGTAATAAGCTAATAATGTTACATTGTTATAACCTTTTTTCACAATAATATCATAACGAGAATGCCGATTCTCCTTTTGTTATTCTGTTTTTTTTGTCTTTTGTCCACCAGAGGGCCACCAAGATTTGAAAATGTGGGTTTACAGTTTACAGTAAATTAAAGGGGCCACCTGGACGATGTTGAGGGTCAATCAATTCCCCTCCCCGTTAATTTGAAATGTTAATTAAAAATAATAATAATCTGATTAACCTGCAGGATTAGTGGGAGCACTGGTGGGTTTCTGTTGTCAGACATGCAGGTAGTAAAACACTCATCTGTCCGGACTGCACTGTGGCCCATTGCAGACTATTTCTCTATTTGGTCTGTAAATGTAACACTAGATGCAGTTCTGTTCTGCATATTTCACAAGTTGATGAATGATACCTGCATTTTCTTTTACTTGTAGTGGCTGAATGCACTTGTTGTAAGTGACTTTGTATAAAAGTGTTGGCTAAACAAATGTAATGTGCAGGGAAATTCTAAATGCACTTATATAAATATTTGGAAGCGACCTTGCTCACCTGGAAAAAGGTTACACATATAACTATATGTATTACTGTAATACCACCCAGGGTTGACCAGCATCCTCAATCCCCTATAAATTGTCAAACATCTTGATAGAATGACCTCAAATGCTATTCATTTTGAATGCATATGGATCCTAACTATGTGTGTTATTACTGTTCCCAGTAGTGGCATATGTGCCTATTAACAAGACAGACGACAGACAAAGACCAAATTAATTTGACAAATACAAAAATTATTACCATCAACATGGTGTCCATGCCACACCGTGCAGATGGGAGGTGTCCAAGACGACACATCTTTGTTTTTAGAAGGGGGAAAACATTACCAAATGATAATTAACAAGTTTATGTTCTCAACAAGTCCAAACAAAATAAACTGGGTTTCCTTCTCCCCTTTAAGTTGCATTAAAGGTGCATTTTTTTTTGTACGCTGGGATATGTGTTCAGCATCTCAGTATATTATATTTATAAAAAGTACTCAGAACTTGCACCACTGCAAATCTTTTCTGCTTTCAGGCTCATTATTGTTAAATAGTGTAAAATTAAGCAGAAAAGGTGACAGATTATAAACTCTCAAAAACTATTCCTCACCCATGTGCGGTGAGTACGGTGTAATAATTATCATGATGTAATCATTACAGTGGTGTGCTAATGAGGTGTGCCACCAGGACCAGACAGGGCAGTGTTGATCAAGATGCTCTGTGTTTCGACTCCTCTGTAAAAAAACAACACACCAAGTATTATTATTGTGTATTATTGAGACAGAGGGGGTTTCATTCAATGCTAAATCAAATTGTTAAGGTTATTTTAATATTATTATACTATTACATTAAAATAATATGTCCACACATGAACACTTGCACCCCATCCGGTACAGAACACAAAATACATCACCTTTATGACACAATCTAAAAGTGATGCCCAACAGCTTCCCCTGTCTAAATGAGTTTATTACTATTTTATAGACATCAGTGCGTGTGCGTGTGTGTGCGCGCTCCCGTGGGTCGGCCGCTCCCCTGCTGCGGGCGGGCCGGAGGAGGGGTGTCATGAACGGGGAGTGTCCCGGGCCAGAAGCATAAACAGCGGCTCCGCACTCCGCCGCCCCGCCGACTCGACGCCTCTCTGCTCCCGCCAGCAGGTCCACCGTCCACCGTCACCGTCACCGTCACAACAAGCTACAAGCTACCCCGCGTCCAGGTACGTTTCCTTCGCCTGAACACAGGCTGTCGCACTGATTTCGGGATTTGTGCATTATATTAATTAGAGCAACAGCGACATTGAACCGTTACTTTCTGTCCCCGGACCGGAGCGAAGCCGTGAATAACGGACCGTACCGGCTTCTGTCTGCGGGGAAAACACGTTTTACTTTGGGCGTCTAAATTACGCGTTTAAATTAGCGCACGAGCTTCTTATTGTCTTAAGTGCAACTCGCAGCGCGCTGCCATATATGGGCAGGCAGTGAAACCCCTGCATGATGACTCAAAAATGCCGTGTGCTTTGCACTCAACACTCTGCCTGTGCAGTTTTTTACTGATTTCAGGCTGAAATGATGTGACACTAAACCCAATGCGGCCTCTAACACCCGGTGTTTGGCTGCATTACAGTAGAAAGAGAAGAAGAACACACAAAACCAGTCAGTTGTTTGAGCATCTCACAGTTAAAAAGTTTCCTCAGCAGCTGTAAACATGCTCATCTCTATTTCCAGACATCTGTGGTTGCCTGAGAAACACACAACCAAACAGGACTGAGCGGAACTGACCACCGAGGAAGTTAGTCACTACATCCCCTTTGGTTATTAGTGAAAGAGCAGCTGAGTGTGTGTGTGTGTGTGTGTGTGTGTGTGTGTGTGTGTGTGTGTGTAAGAGATAGACATGGTTCTTTGTTGGCCAATCTGAAAGTTTGTGTCACATCGACACTCAGCCGTTGTCAGCCGGACAGAGATTACACGAGGCTTTTTGAGTCTGTTATCTAAATCTTCAGATTTAGATAACAGGCGAGTGCACCTCTCTGTCCAAGGTTACATATTCTCTATAAATGTACGTTATTTAGGTCTCTAAATGGCTTTTATAGGGTCAAATGAAATGGGAAAAACATAGACTATAATGGGGACTCTTGGAAGCCGGAGCTCAGCTGCTGGAGCCAGAAAATCCAAATTTGGGGGACGGTCCTCGCACGGGAAATGACAGCATGGGTCTTTAAACTATATTTAATTGTAAACACAAGTTATATTTACTTCTCTATGCAGGCAGCCTCGTGCTGTGAAGCGTCAGGAAGGAGGTTGGGTGGATGTTTTGGATTATACGTCCAGTGAACGTTGGTTTGAAACTGGTGCTGTCGAGGTTACCTGTAACTGTGCTCCAGCATTTGAATCACATTATTTTAGCATGTATCACGTCTTAACTACTGTACATATTGAAATGTAGCCGATGAAAACACTGGCAGTCTTTCACTAGCCTTCCTCATGTCATTTCAGTTGACTAAACTTATGCCAGATCTTAACCATCAGAGGAGTCATGTTTTGGACCTCAAAGACCTGAAACACACGTCTTAATATCTTCGACATGAGAAAGCGGCTTTCAGAGAGATGAAGTTCGCGACCCAGACCATGAGTTGTTTAGTATTCTCCTGTATTTCAGGAGAACAGTTGTGGGTTTTCCCATCGACTTCAATGGCCAATGTTTTTCCGGCCGAGGAAGAAAAAGGCCACGCCTCTCACTCAAAACACACATGTACTTCTTCCTGATTTAGGTTTATACGTGAAGGCCAAAAGTATCGTATTAATTGTAACACTTTGCGATATTGATGTGCATCACATTATGTCACATGTTATGCGCATACTTTTCTGTTAATAGGAGTGTATTGCATAGCAAATGTCCATCAAATGCTGATATTTCGTTGAAAATATATGAGTTTCTAAGATACTTTCAGATTAATCCTTCCCTAAACAACCTTCTCCTTTTAATAACCGGCCATATATCCGGTCGGTTATTTACAAAGTCATAAGCAACCATTTTGATTGTCTTACTGCGACGCTGTGTAAACAGATGAGAGGGAAGTGGAGCGCTGTCGGTCCTGAGCGAGGTGGAGGACAGCTGCTCAGCCCTCGGGAGGCTGAGAGTGGCATACGTGGAGAAAATGAGTCATCAAGAATCCCTCCTCCTGCGGGAGGCCCGGGTGGGGGAGGGGGAGGAACGCAGAAAATGTTTTTTTCCATACCAGAAAGTTAAAGATCTCCTCTGTCAGGTGTACAAACGGGGACATGTGACACCGCGAAGGGAATTCCTGCACAAACGGGTGCAGGGAAGCCCAGGAAACGCAGTTTACACGGCACAAAGCTCACATGTGCTTGTTTTGTTTTGTTTGAAGCAGCAGACAAATCATAAGGGCAGAGACACCGTTATCAAGTGTGGACGCCTCAAGGGAAGGCAGACACAAAGAGAGGCTGGGGAACATGGGGGAGGGGAGCGAATAGCTGAGGTCGGATGATAGACTCACTCCGTGCAGCTCATTTGCTGCATGGGTCCATGCAGCCAATGAGCTAAAAGTGGACTAATCTGCTCTGCAGAGGTGCAGCAGGGCGGCCTGCAGACAGCATATGCTTTTCCCAGCATGCCAGAGAAGAAGCACTGTCAAATAGTCATGTGACCTGTTCTATTTAAGCTGTGTGTTGAGTCAAACCCTCCCTGAGTCACTTAATCCGACCTCGAACATTTCTCAGTTAATGATTGTTTTTTTTTTTCTTCGCCAAATCCTGCAATTCATCCAATAAAACTCTAACCTTCTCCCTCCTGATGAGATTTATTATTTCTTGTTTCTCAACCTTTTGTCACAGTTGTTATCACATTTCTAAATGTTGGCTTTGATTTTCCCTGAGTGCGAGGTGAGCGGGATGCTGCGTGTCCCCTCTGATGTCGAACCGGCGGAGAAAGCAAAGGCGGCTTTTGATGCGCAGAGACTGACGGAAGGTTCCTCTCCATCAGAGAGGAAGATCACAGGCAAAGGCTCAGTAGTCGTGCTTATGTAACACTTTACTGTATTTGCAGAAAGCTAGGACCAGATACTAGGTTCGGAGGAGCAGTTTAAAACTAGTTAAAATCAGAAGTAACAGACCACAGACCAAGGAGTTATGTTTGAACGGCTGATTGATTTATGTAGAAAATAAAACATACATATCTGCACCATATCACGTTACCTCACAGATAAAGACAGTGGAATTGTGCAATTAAATCCCTTGAAAACATCCAAAATAAATACCAAAACCTCAGAAAATAAATATGTCTATGTCTTTAAACCTATTTGAGATCAAGATAAATAATCCTACTTTAAGTGGTTATTTAGTTTATCTTGTCTCTTTTAGTTGACTCAGTTCTAAGTTCTCATTCTATCATATTTGGATATATTTAACCATTTAGTCCTAACTTTTCATTAATTTACTTAACTAGTAAATTAAGTTCAGACTTTACAGTAAGACAATCCCATTTGCATTGCCGGTTTGGCACAAAATCAATGGAAAATAACAAACAACTCAATATAGAAACAAAATCCAAAACTCTCACACAATGACATACAGTATATGATCATTAATGCAATTTCACAAGTAAATAGTCCTTTTGCAAAGTCTTTTGCTCTCCAAATTAATTCCACTGCGTGTTGCAGCAAAATATTGAAAGTCCCAGTCCTATCACGACTCAGGTGTATGAATCAGTGTGTCCTTATCCAAGGAGTGTAGTCTCGTCCGGCAGAAGCAATGCCGTCCAACTCAATTTCTCTTCTATGGGTGGCTCGCCATCTTCGTTTCCCGGCTTCCGGTGTATAAACACCAAGCGATCATCTCACTATAAAAACCTGGCCTGTTGTGCAACAGTGCCATACACATAGATATTTTAATCATACATATTCAATCACATAATGAATTGTTTGAATAGAACTAGCACCTAAATACAGATTAATCATCTGAACCACACAAAATGGCGGCGCTGTTCACTGAACCATGCTAACCAGGCTAACCTTGAACATGCCTGCTGCATGTAGCTTCTCAGTTCACTTTACAAACAGACAAATGAACAAACTACACGATATGAACTTATTCCCACCGTCTTAATTGAGCTACGGGACATTTTGGCTCCACATTCAACTTAAGAAACACAGGGAAATAGCATACTAACTTGACACGTGAAAAGTACAGTTTTAACTCACCAAATCCTGATTCAAAACTCAATCGAACCTCTTCCAGCAACAGGGAGATAAAATCGTCCACGTACGGAACATTAAAGCTTATACTCTTCAAACGTGAGGATCCCCTCAGCTCAGATCTCTGCACACGGGCCGTTGTCATGTAGTGGAAAGTTAATGGACGGCTGTATATCAACTCAAGCAGAAGTTACTGGTTTATCACCAGTTGTCTGGGAACACAAAGTCATTGTGTCCCGCTGTCGTTTCACATGGTTCCTCAGAGATTGAGGAAGTTTGAAGGTTGTGGTTAGCCGACTCATTAAGTGTGGCTTCAGCTACAGGGGTCATAGCAAAGCGCACTTCATGTTCTCCTGCGGGCTTAATAATAATAATGATAATAACTAGAAAATTTCACAAGAAATTTTGAAAGTGTGGCTAATACTGCCGTAAGACGTCGCAATATATATACATTACCGGTAGTGAGATGTGTTATTGAGGTACATTATTTATATATATGCCAACATTAGCTATGAGGGCTTGATGGTGTAAATCTGAATAGGACAGCACTTTGCTGCAACATATCACGTGATTACATATGAATACCAGCCCCTATTGTCCTTGATCTCTAAAGAATCAATAACTCCTTGACTTAAAAAAAATATATATATTATTAATTTTTTGCATAAATATGATCAAAAGTCAAGAGTCTGAGTGCACACGACCGTATTACCACGTGCACGCGCGCCCGTTCGCGCGTGCACGTATGTGTGGATTGGATATATATATATATATATATATATATATATATATATATATATATATATATATATATATATGCCAACATTAGCTATGAGGGCTTGATGGTGTAAATATGAATGGGACAGCACTTTGCTGCAACATATCACGTGATTACATAACAAAATATTGTGTACATTTGTCTATTTAATACAATAATCCTCATTTTAGCTTTATGTTTAGATACACTTAAATCATGGGGCTTTTATGTTGAAAGGGAAGACAGAGAGACAGACAGGTAGACATAAAAGCCCCGTGTCTCACGTGTCACCGGTTGCCATGGTGGCAGCTTGATTGATTGGCTAATTGGTAGCAGCTGTGACACTGTCACAGAGCAGGAGACTGGACTGTGGATTTAATCATATATATATATATATATATATATATATATATATATATATATATATATATATATATATATATATATAAATAATGTACCTCAATAACACATCTCACTACCGGTAATGTACATATATTGCGACGTCTTACGGCAGTAGTAGCCACACTTTCAAAATTTCTTGTGAAATTTTCTAGTTTTAGATGCGTTTTAGCAAACAATTTCCATCGCCATAGGCCCTCTATCCTAGGACAGTTTAAAAAACTGCATGCGTCAGTATTCAAAGTTTCCATATCTGATCATTCCATTGTCCGTGAAATATCACGGCATCTTTGTTTTCGAGAGGGACAAGTTCAACCTTCCTTGTGGCCACAGAGGCTGCAGGTTTGCTCCGCCAGACTCTTTTAGAGCCACTGTAGGAAAATTCACCTCATCGTCCGCTGAGTCACGTGGATCCCGGTGGAATCTCCCCGGCCGCCTCAGTTTCTCTTTGTCTGGCCGGACCGGGACGCCGGAGCTGCAGAGTCATGGAAGTTCAGACGCTGCGTGACCTCGTATGACTCCAGAGTACCCATTTGTTTTGACTACTTCTTCGCTCTGCTTTGACGTCAATGTCAGACGTAGCACTGTGGCCCAGTGCATGGAATCCCTTTTCACATTTGGACCTGCAGTTTTCTCGTCCTTTTCCCCTCATTTAGGAATAGGAATAATCCCTTATTAGTCCCACTGTGGGGAAATGTATTCTCTGCATTTTGACCCATCCTTATGCCGTGTTCACACCAAATATTCGCGCGAGTAGATCACATCTTAAGTCAATGCACACTTTTTCGCTGGGCGGCGCGATAGAGGCGAAAAGGCATTGCGAATATTCGCTTTTCACGGAGTAAAGCCACGGATAAACCACGCTCCCTTTCCCCAGCGAATGTTTGCGGAAAAGTGAATTAACCACATGAAGTCGAGGCGAACAATCGTTGTGAAAATTCTTTTGGTGTGAACACGGCATTAGTATTTTAAGGAGTAGTGGGCTGTCCCGAGCGAAGCGCCCAGGGAGCAATTTAGGGTTCAGTGTCTTGTTCAGGGACACGAACCGGCTACCTTGTGGTTGCAGGACGACCATTCATCCCCTTGACCTACAGCCGCCATTCATTTCAGAGACGTGGATGTTGATGGTGCTGATGAGATCCTGTGCCGAGAAAGTTGTTGTTGTAACCGGATGTGAGGCACCTGTCCCCCAGAAAGCATGATTTTGATTAGAAACTCTATAGTGCCGACACCCGAACGCAATCGTAGGAGGAAAGCCAACTGAGAAAATGTCTCTTTCCCAAATTGTCCACTTATTTTTCAAGGGTGAAACCAAAAAATACTGCGCAGAGAGTCCGGCTGTTACACAAGAGGAGAGCCGGAATGGTGGGACCCCACATTTGTTGGGCTGGTTACATGAATGCCGAGCAGATTCCTGCCATGCTTGTGGGCAGACGGCCCTGAGAAGAATGGGCAGCTCTTGCCCCAGTGAGGACGGCGGTCGTGCAGATTGAGAGGCAGCTGGCCCGAGCGGCATTCCTGTGGGAAACCTTGTGCTGCCGTGTTCATTCTGAACTGCACGACCTCCAGTTTGGAGATCGTTTGAAGCTGAGCTCCATTAAAAAAAAAGAAGCTCTTCAGGGTTCGGTACGTTGAGGGGTTGAATGTCTGATGAAGCCCGTCGTCATTCAAATAGAAGACGAGTGAAATAAAGGATGAAAATGCACCGTGAAAGCTCACAGAAAGCCTTTCTTAAGAGAGGTCGGGTTCTTGTTTAGGAACACTGCTTCACTTCAGAGAAGCTCTCTCTCTCTCTCTCTCTCTCTCTCTCTCTCTCTCTCTCTCTCTCTCTCTCAGTCAGTGTGGTTCAGAGTCCGCTGCAAAATCTCTGTCTTTTGCATATTTTATGAAAAGGATTGCCACACTCCATGAAGTGTGTTATCTGACGTTGCAAACATTACAATCTAACTACAGTAAAGTAGTAAAAGTACAGAAGGGTCTGCAACAAAATGCATTACAGGAAGATTCTATTGTTTTTTTCTCTAATGGTGGAGCTGGCCCGGTGGAGATCTTTTTAAGTACTTATATACATTTGGGTAGGTACATTGCGATGAATCATGTTTTAGAAGATCTTAAATAGTGTATGCATGAATCTTAATCTGATGAGTAACAAGCAATTATAGCTGTCAAAGAATTGTAGGGTCAAAAGTCAAAAGTGCATTGTCAGCAACTGTGAAGTGTGATTACGAGAACATTATCAGACATTTTATATCAATAATCCTACTTACAGTGAGTAAGAACACCACTGAAATGTTCTTTGTCATGCTGTCTTTTATGAGTTTTATGAAGCGTAACACACATTCTAATTTTTGTCAAACAATCACTCCTTTTTAAATGATCCAAGGCCGACATGTGAAACAGAATCAGCTGATTGGCTCGTCGTCGATGCGTCAACTGTTGTTCTGAACCAGCTCCCAGACGCCCATAACGAGGAGGAATCAACGGGCCGCTCGACTCCCCTCTTAAACATCCCAAACATCCACACGTGTGACTGGGAGGCCAGCGGGTCGTAACCCCACGCGGCGCAGTCTGACACCCACTCGGACGTCTTGACTGGGCGCCACACGTCCTCAATGCTCTCAGACACAACTGAAGTGTGTGTGTGTGTGTGTGTGTGTGTGTGTGTGTGTGTGTGTGTGTGTGTGTGTGTGCATATGAATTTGGTTGTGATGTCTGACTTAAACTTAAGTCAAAGCAGAGTTATGAAAAGATACATGTCTCACACACACAGCAGTCTTTCTTCATATCTATAACCACAGGGTTCCTTTCTCCAGTTATGACTACGCATGAGTCATAACTGCCAGGACTTCTTCTTCCTCTTCTGGAGGAAACAGTGACTCACCCTGCTGTACCACCAATATCTAACTATAACCCTAAACTTTATCTTTGTATCCATGGCAACAGCCCAGCCTTCAGAGGGAGTGGCTTTCCAGAGCAAACATCTCTCAAAGTCTCCCTTTTTAAGCATTTAGTGCAAAGCTCTGCGACTCTCATCTGTCTAGTATCCGACCGCCGATCCGGAGGGTAAAAACTAAATCACAGCGCGTTGCCACGGGAACACATGTCGGTTTAGGCTGGACCAGTGGAAAGTAAACATCAGGTGTGTGTGTGTGTGTATGTGTGTGTGTGTAGGCAGGATGGCAGTGCAGCACCCACAGTTCGAGCTGGCCGGACAGAAGCCGGGCCTCCAGGTGTGGAGGGTGGAGAGCTTCGACCTGGTGCCCGTCCCCGAGAAGCTGTACGGGAGCTTCTACACGGGAGACGCCTACCTGCTGCTCAACACCATCAAGCAGCGCTCCGGGAACCTGCAGTACGACCTCCACTTCTGGCTGGGTGAGTGCAGCCAGGCGTGACCACGGAGACATGAGACGAGGGAAACGGAAACGGACGCTTTCAAATATGTACTTCTTTTCTTTTTTTTTTAAAGAGGACAGGAATGCTAATTTGCAGATTTTTCCTTCATGTAAAATCAAATGAAAACTGTACACAATAACTCTAAAAGTACTTTAAAGTTCACTCTAAGTAAATAGGGAAATAATTTAACTTATTTTTTCCAAATGAAAAACACAGATAAGATGCTTGTGAGAATAAAACATTTATTCTATTTGTATTGTTGTCATATGCACAGATAACAGACACTTACTCCGTACAATGGAAAACTTATTTTGCTAGGTCCTCCGTACACACAGAATTACAATAAACTTACGGTAAAAAAAAAAATAGCATAAGAATTAAGAATACAAAAAAATAAAAAATAAAGTAAGCAGAGACACATTTCTGAATGCATTTTGCTTTTTTTTGTTGTTGCGCGTGACAATTAGGTGACGTGTTGAGTCTGATCGGATGGGAACTGAAAAACATGTTGGCAGAACTTCTGTCCTTCAATTTAGAAAAACAGACAACACTGTCGTCAGCAGACAAAGTGGTGTTTACTGCGCTTCATGCTCCCGCTTCAGATCAGCGTCTGAATCGGTGACAGGCCTTATTTCCTGGGACAGATGTGCTTTGTGATCCAACTTGAAAGGCCTACAAGGGCGCAGGGGAATTTCAGAGCTGACATTATTTTTTTCTTCAACGATCTAAAAAGCCTCATGAAGGTTCACATGATGTTCTTATGTGTCGGTACAAAGGGGTTTTGTCTGGAACGGTTGGCACCCATTCGGCATACACGAACACATGTGTATTCAGATCTTTAAATAAAAATCAAAAATAAATGTTCCATTACAAGTTAAAGTTGACTTTAAATGATCTTATCTGCAAGATTGTATAACAAGTAAAACTACTCACAAATAATGGCCCCTTTATAATCCAATAAAACATGACAAACATAGTAGATTACTATCTCTGGTTCGTCCACATCTAAGCAGCATTTAAAAGCTCTAAATGTAGAGGTAAAGCTAAAGGAGCTACTTTAGACTGATCACGTCTTTCATACAGACACAGGTCTATAGGTCTGAATGAAAACCATGCATCTTAATGCCAACCTTTTACAAAATAAATACAACTTCCTTTTAGATAATCCAGTGAGGATAGGATCATTTTGCTCAACCCATTAAGGTACATTTCATCTTTCAGCCGGGTTATCATACGTGGTTTTCACTGGACAGACGGCGACATCAGTGTTATTCACGGTCACGCTGGTTATTTGGAGCAGCCGAAACCTAAAGATGGGTCCTGTAGCGGAGCATTGGCAGACTAGTTTTGTCTGACTGGTTCCTTTTTTTAAGAATTTCTCTGAAAGCAAACAGGAAAGCGAGAAGCTGAGTCGTGTCTTTTTGTTTTTGATTTATTTTTGGCCCTTTGATTGATCACGAAAACATCATTTACCAATAAACCCTCATCTGATGTGATATTCTCTCACACTGCTGAGCTGCTGTGTGCGACCAGAAATAGAATAATGTTGCATGTATTAAAGCGTCTGCTGGGATCTGACCCGCTGCTGCTCGCGCACATCGATCTCCTGACTCACTGAGTCCTGATATTGTCCTGTGGTTCCTCTGCTGCAGGTGATTTCTGCAGCCAGGATGAGCGCGGCTCGGCGGCCATCTTTACAGTCCAAATGGACGACTTCCTGGGGGGGAAACCCATCCAGTACCGCGAAGTCCAGGGACACGAGTCCAAGACCTTTCTTGGCTACTTCAAGTCTGGAATCACATACTTGGTAAGATGGCATGTTTATGGCTGCAAGACATCCATATACACGGAATAAGATATGTTTATTGGGATTTCTTTTCTACTTTGTTTTGGTGTAATTTAAACCTGGGATCACTTCGTTCAATTTGAGGTGTGATCTGGTTACTGACATTTTCTCGGTTATATTTGTATCACATTTTAAAACATAAACATGCGCGTTATCATTCAGTATCCATTTGGATAGAAGAGCCAGTTTGGTATAACACTATTGTTTTGTAAATTTGCCATTTTCCATCCAATAATGTCAGGGTTCTCACAGTCAAGGAAAACCTGGAAAAGTCATATAATTTTAAAATGCTTATTTCCAGGCCTGGAAAAGTCCTTGAAAAAAATAAAATCCCCAAAGGTTTGGAAAAGTCATGGAAATGTGTTATATTCATGTGTTCATGACGTTCATTTACACTGAGTTTGAAATAATTAATATGCTTTTAAAAGAAAGACGCTCAAAATATAAGCAGGCATACATACAGGCATCTATATACATGTTTATTCTTTTAACTATTGGCTCTCATTCATTTGAGTCATTTAAGGTTTACTGTATGCTTTGGAATTCTCATTGTTAGTTTAAATACTACATTTTATCACTTTTTCATGTTTACACCGAGATTTCACAAAATGTTTGTTCATGGAAATTTGGTTTAAAGTCATGGAAATGCATTAGTCAAAATGTGTATGAACCCTGAATGTATAAAAAGTATTTTTTTTTATTAAACTTGGAGCCACTTTTCTGAAAAGGCGAGTATCTTGTACTGAAATGCAGCTCCTGTCTCACAGAAAGGGGGCGTGGCGTCTGGGTTCAAGCACGTGGTCACCAACGAGGTGGTCATGCAGCGGCTGCTCCAGGTCAAAGGTCGCCGTTCTGTCCGGGCAACGGAGGTGGCGGTCAGCTGGGACAGCTTCAACCAGGGAGACTGCTTCATCCTGGACCTGGGAGCTGTGAGTCACACAGATTTAGGGATGGCCAAGAGTACACACTCCTTCGTTCAAGGATTGTGGGTAAAGTGGTCTTCCCTTGTTGTAAAACACTAAATATGTCCACTCTTTGCAATGCGCTGTACAGGAGATCTACCAGTGGTGCGGCTCCCAGAGCAACCGCTTCGAGAAGCTGAAGGCCACTCAGGTGGCCAAGGGTATCCGTGACAACGAGCGCAGCGGGAGGGCCCGGGTGTACGTCTGCGAAGAGGGGGTGGAGAGAGAGAAGATGGTCGAGGTGAGATCGGTGAACCGCGAGAACAAACGAAGTCTCCAGCTGAGCTCTGAGGTTGAAACTCAAAGCTGCTTTCCGTCCTCAGGTGTTGGGCGCAAAACCAGACCTGCCCGCCGGAGCCTCCGACGACATCAAAGCCGACGCTTCAAACAGGAAGATGGCCAAACTCTACAAGGTGGGAACACCCAGACACACACGCTGGCTTTTTCTCTTTACATTGCTCTCATTTTTTTTCAATAAACAGCTCCACTTATTGATAATTGACAGTGATTTTATGGCAGCTGACGTTTACTAAGTTGAAAAGCCGAGGAGAAGCTTCTCCGACGCCCGGCGCCTCGAGTCATCCTCTCTCTTCTCTTTCCCCCGATGCAGGTGTCCAACGCCAGCGGGGGCATGACCATCGCGCTGGTCGCCGCGGAGAACCCGTTCGCCCAGAGCGCCCTGGAGTCCGGCGACTGCTTCATTCTGGACCACGGCTCCGATGGAAAGATCTTCGTCTGGAAAGGTCGGCGCTGAATTAGTGAATTATTTGGGACTTGAGCTTTTTTTATTGGACGTACAAAGAGCTTAACGCCCTTGGTTGAATTATCCGTACCGTCGCGATCTTTCCTTCCAGGCAAAGACGCCAACATGGACGAGCGAAAGGAGTCGATGAAAGCGGCGGACGAGTTCATCAAGAAGATGGGTTACCCCAAACACACGCAGGTTCAGATCCTGCCGGAGATGGGCGAGACGCCGCTCTTCAAGCAGTTCTTCAAAAACTGGCGGGACAGAGAGCAGACGGTGGGCCTGGGCGTGGCCTACATCGCCAACAGCATCGCCAAGATCGAGAAGGTGGCCTTCGACGCGGCCGGCCTGCACGACTCGGACGCCATGGCCGCCCAGCACGGCATGGTGGATGACGGCAGCGGAGAGAAGCAGGTGGGAGGACAGAGATGGACGTCTTTTAAGGGACATTTCCCATCCTGTGAGGGAGAGTTCATGTGCTAATTTTGACAATTGCTCACAAATGTCGGTCGCACTTTATAATAACTACACACTTTTTGGCATTATCAAAGCATGAATAAACACTGAATTCATCATTTATAAAGCATTGTTCCAACATGAATACTCATTAGTAACTCATTCATAAACATAGTTATAAATGTTTCATTCTTGATTCAGCATTGTTTTTATCATTTACTAACTTACAAATGACCTTATTAATCCTTATTAATAAATCCTGAATACTTAATTTACAAATGGGAATTCATCATTTATAAAGTATGTAACCCAAGCTTATTAAACAAGAATGAAACATTTATAACTGTGTTTATGAATGAGTATTCAAGTTGGAATAATACTTTATAAATGATGCATTCAGTGTTTTTTCATGCTTTACTAATGCTAAAAGGTGTGTAGTTATTACAAAGTGCTACCCAAATGTCTAATAAGAGAAAATTAAATTATGACATTTTTGGACAGACGAGTAATTTTCGTAATTCTTTTCTTCAGATCTGGCGTATTGAGGCGTCCGAGAAGGTGGAGGTGGATCCGTCCACACACGGACAGTTCTACGGCGGAGACAGCTACATCATCCTGTACAACTACAGCCACGGGGGACGTCAGGGACACATCATCTACATGTGGTGAGAATACCAGAGACAAGCGGGTCGGATGAAGCTGCATCAGGAAAGCTTTTGATAAAATAAAAAAAAAGATAAAAGAAAGAAACGTGTGTAGATCAAAGACGTTTGCGTTGCCAGTGTTTGATTTGGAAGTTAAAGGAGTCCTGTGGAAGTTTTTGTCCACTAGTGGCGCTAAAGAGCAACATTTTTATTATGGGGTTTAATTAGTAGCTCAAGGCTTCAGATGCAAAACAAACAATTGTTTCTTAAAATATATATATTATGAATTGTTAGAAATAAAATGGGGCAGCTCAATCTCCAGAAATGTTAAAATACTTTTTTTTCAACATAGTGCTTGTCTGTTGCGGCTCCCTGAGGCTTTGACAAAAAAAAAAGGGAATTCCTCTTATTTTAAATATTTCTTTCCCTAAAATGTGCGTCACATCCTGTCACGTCGCCGTCAAGCCTCCGCCCCCGTAGCTGCTACTCGTGATTCAGAGCCCCGCCTTCGCGCGCAGATGAGTGCAGAAGAGCGTTTCCTCAACTGCTGCAGCAAACTGAGTAAAGTAGATATACTTTCAGGAAGTGGATCACGTCTCCAAACTCCACTCCTGCTGCTGGTTCTGTGTCAGCTCATGAGACACTGAGGCGTCCGCTCGTGAAAACGGATCCGTCCTCCGTTTGCGGTGCTCTAAAAGTCTCTAGTGAGGAGGACGCTCAGTGTGAACGTAGCAAAATATATGCGTTTAAAATGTAAAACTCACTGAAGAAAAAACTGAAGGGTATCGAACCTGCTGCCTCGCAGTTACAGGGCAAACACTCTACCACATGAGCCACAAATATAGATAGTACTGAAGGTCTGCATAGTTGTGTTTTTAATTAACCTTAATGTAGCCGACACATGACTATTTGTTTGATAGTCATAAACAGGTAAAATAGCAATACAATGTAAAAAAAGAGTCTTTATTCTTGTTCTATGATTTCATAAATACAACAAACTATAGTTTTTTTGTATATATAATATGACTATATATAAAACAGAAGCTGTGATATCAAATAGTTTTTGCGGCACCAGACAACATTTTTTTGGTGGAAAAAGGTCAAAATATCTCTTTGGATACGAAAGGTTGCTGACCTGGTTTAAGGGAATAGAGGTTTTTCTATGATTAACCTTTATTCGACCTTGACCGGAGGCCGGTTCGAGCCCCGTACCCTCTTCAGTGTGATGACGATGCGTTCTCCCCGTGTCCCAGGCAGGGCGCGGACTCCAGCCCCGATGAGATCGGGGCCTCTGCGATCCTCGGCTCCCAGCTGGACGACGAGCTCGGCGGCGGCCCCGTGCAGGTGAAACCCGAGGCTCCTTTAGAGGCTTTTCATCTTCATCTCATCTGGCAGCTCAGTCTCCTCCTTTCTGATCTTTACATCCTCGTACTCTTTCTGCCCTCCCTGCTGGCCCCTCCCCCTCCGTGCTGCTTCTATCCTGCTGGGTTTCCGACCTTTTCTGTCTCCAGGTCGTTGGTGCTCCTATAACCACTCAGGTATTCTCCCTCCCCGCTCCTCTTCACAAAAGGATTTTTGTCCTGAGCCGATTCCTATTCTCTGCTTTTCCCCACAAGTAAATGTGAATAGGGCTTGTTGCCTTCAGTTTTCTGGCTCCTTAAGACTTAATGAATGTGATGAGGAGTCCAATTACAGTGAAACCATCTCTGTCGAAAAACACAAACAGGACATTTCGATGTGGATGTTATTGGTCCCCCCCTTCCTCCCTCTGTTTCCAACTCTATTAAGTCCACATAAATAACAGCCCTGTTCCCAAACTCTGATCTGACGTCACAGTGCAACATCGTGACTTAAGCTGTCAATGTGGAGATCCTTCTGTTAGCTTTGAGCTATCGAGCTCATGCGAGTCATGCACTTCACTCCTCATGTGTGTCTTACGTTTGCACGCACACCTTCATGTTGTGTGTGTGTGTGTGTGTGTGTGTGTGTGTGTGTCCTGTGGCATGACTGTGTGTGTGTGTGTTCAGTCACACTTTGAAGCACGTTCTTATACAGAGTGAGTACATCCAGTGTGGAAACATCTGCAGCTGTCACCTCTGTGTGTTGCAGATGTTTCCCTGCTCTCGCTGTCAAAGCAGAGAGCAGCCGTCCGGCATGCGTCACGGCACTTTTGTGCTCAGTTTGTCAAACGTATCTTTAATTAACCCGGAGTCGTCTCAGTCCCACGGTGACGGCAGCACAGGGACAATACCCGAGTTTGAGCACAAACGGCAAAACGACGCTATGAGGAATAGTCTTTTCTTTTGATTTCAGAAAACATCACAATAAAAGTCAAAATAATTAGACCTTTACCTCAATATATGATTGGTAGAATCACGTTTGACCATTTTTGTGGTAAAGACACATTGTGTTTTGTGGCTTTGTGATTGGTCGCTGACTTTTAGCAACCAAGACAAGGAATCGGACAAATTATTTATCAAGAGATTGGACATAAGAAATAAATACAACTTTTGTGCTATTAAGAGACAAAGTCCTGCAGAGCGTTTCATATCCCACCAGAGGAAGCACGAAGAGTTAAGATTGCTGGCCATGTGTGTAGTTTAGACGAGAATATGTAAACACATCTATGATTGTTTGATCACTCTCTCGGGACATAGGCATAATTCGCTGATTTGGTCAGGAGGAGAGTTGGCAGCCATAGATATTTCTGAGAGAAGCTGCCGACCAAAGAGACTCACACTCCTGTGTTAGACACAACCTGCGTCATCGGCTCAGCCCCGTGCTGCCATCTGGTGTCCGTAGCCGGGACGTGCAGCAGACACGTTTCACACATTGTTGACGCGTACTTCACGACACACAACAAGGGAGGATCCGTCCGATGTGATGTGGTTTGTCAAACACGCATGAGGTACTTGGAAAAATCATCATTCTTGTGTTGTAACTTTTCCGTTTGTGTGCCAGGTGCGGGTGGTGCAGGGCAAAGAGCCGGCCCATCTGATGAGTCTGTTCGGAGGGCAGCCCATGGTGGTGTACAAGGGAGGCACGTCCCGAGACGGAGGTCAGTCCGCCCCCGCAGAGACTCGACTCTTCCAGGTGCGCTCCAACTCCGCGGGACACACCAGAGCCGTGGAGGTAAGAGGACGCACGCCATCCGCCTTCTGGCTTCAGCACCTGGTTGCTCGTGCTGCCAACAAACGATGAAACTAAAGTCTGATGCGTCTCCTTCCTCTGGTGGCTTCAGTATGACGAGCTAAACACACACTGTAGTTTATTTTAACTCATTCTGACCATCACCTTCCTGCTGCTTGAAGTACTCACTAGTTTAATCCGCCGCTGGAAATAGTCCCCAACAAAGGGACTATTTATTCTTTCAGTAACTTTAGCTAAAGTCAACAGCTGTTCTTGGAAATTAATGAGACTTAAAAGCCTTTTTTTATTTTTATAAATTGGATAATTTTAACAATAAAGAAAATATAGAAAAACGTGATCTACAAATTATTCTCACTCTGTAAAATAGATTTTTTTTTTACCATTACAACCGGTATGAGGTCCACAAGAAGATCTGGTAGCTGCCGAATACAAACACTTTTTTGAAGAAACTTACAGTAAAAGTGCGGATTTTGAGATTAAAAAACGTAAACCCACGACATCCCTGCGTCTCCACAGCTCGACGCAGCGTCATCCAACCTGAACTCCAACGACGCCTTCGTCCTGGTGGCGCCCGGCGGCTCCTTCCTGTGGGCGGGCGTGGGGGCCAGCGACACAGAGAAGCAGGGAGCCCAGCAGATGTGCGACATCCTGGGTGTGTCGGCCTCGGAGCTGTCCGAGGGAGGAGAGACTGGTGAGTAAGCGCGATGAATGAATTACAATTTATCTCCTTTTTTGTGTGTGTGCGTATCAAACCGAAGCCCAATACCAGTTCATATGTTCCTTTGTCCGCCACAAACTGGGATTAAGTATTAAAATAACGCTTTAGTGTGAAGCTGAATAGTGTTCTCTTTGTATCTCAGCTAAAGTAGGTGCTTGTGTTCATCTATTTTAAAACAAAGGAGACTGTGGTTGCGTCAGCCCTTTCGATGTTATCAGCAATCTCGTGGCTCGCTCTCTAAGCTCAAGAAGAAACTGGATTCTCTGCTCACAATTTTAAACAGAGGACCGGAGGCTAAAACACAAAGAGAGTCCATTCTTTGACGAGAACAGAACAGAACTTCGACATTTTATTTCTGTGAGCTTTTGCTCGTAGTGTTCAACCCTTCCTATTCGCAGTATAAAGAAACGTGTTGGATTTGTCTCAGGCAAAGAGATGCGTGTGTTAAAAAACCTAGAATAATGTAAAGATATAACTGTCCTCCTCACAGATGAGTTCTGGGAGGCTCTGGGAGGAAAGGCGGACTATCGCACGTCAACCCGACTCAAGGACAAGATGGACGCTCACCCACCCCGACTCTTCGCCTGCTCCAATAAGACTGGAAACTTCATCGTAAGTCTTTTTAAAAAGGAGAAATGATTTTCCACAGTTGTCCAACATCAACACAGCTCCACTAAGTCCTTCTCCTCCTCTCAGATCGAGGAGGTACCCGGGGAGATGACCCAGGACGACCTCGCCACCGATGATGTCATGATCCTGGACTCCTGGGATCAGGTGAAGAGCTCTTGCCGCTTCAGATGCACCACACAGAGGCAGAGTCACTGCAATGAAAGGAACAAATATGTATAAAACTCCCCCATTTTTTTGTAGGTGTTCGTCTGGATCGGAAACGAGGCCCAAGAGGAGGAGAAGACCGAGGCAATGGCGTCTGGTAAGGACATCTGGGAACTTTAAATGAAATACAATGCTGTTTTGATTCCGCTCGTTCAGCAAATACACGTTACCCTGGCGCGCACTTGTGATGAACTTTACCCCTCGACGAGCACTAATGCAGCTTTTCCTCGTGTTGCTCAGCGGCCCGTTACATCGAGACGGACCCGGCCAACAGGGACCGCCGGACGCCCATCGTGAAGATCAAGCAGAGCTTCGAGCCGCCCACCTTCACCGGCTGGTTCCTGGGCTGGGACCACGAGTACTGGACCAGCGACCCCCTGGAGCGCGCCATGGCTGAACTGGCCCTGTGAGACCTCTCCTCCTCATCAATCAGCCCTGACCTTTGACCCCTGCACCCTCTTCTGCTTCGCCGCAATCATGAGACTTTTATTTTTTAGCCGCCAAAGTGCCCAGATAACCTTTTAAAGTTATTTTTTGAGAGGGCTGCTGGTCGATGATGTAGTGTTTTAATTCACTTTGTCTCAACCAATAGCGATAGAGCTTTAACAGATACTTCCTGTAGGGTTTGCACTAAACACATTTTTCACATTTGTTTTATATATCGATAATAAAAACCGTCCACTAGTGAAATAAAAAAAGAAAGTCTTGGTGTGCTGCAACTTCAGAAAAGACCCTGCCAAGAAAACCAATGCCTTAATATTGTTTCCCTCTAGTTTCCAGTAAATCTGCTTTTATACATTTCTTTTATAAAAAGGTACCGTTTCAGTTCAAGGACGCCTTTATAGATAGGTTGTCTGCACTTTCAGTTATCTTACGATATTTATTCTTTTTAGATATAACAGATTTATGTCCAGGAAAGCTTGTGTGATGCTGCAGTCGCCAACTTTAAACGGAAACTTACGCTTTGCTGCTTTACATCCAGATACGTCCTCTGACGCTTTCCTTCGTTAGAATTTCAATAAAACTAAATTAAATGTGTCAAGTGTTTCATGGCTCTGCTTGTACAAACTCATACACCGAGACAAAAAGGCTTTTTGACAGCGTCTTTATTTCAAGTCTTAAATTATGTTGGGAAAAAACTATATCAAACTGTACAAAAGAAATTGGGTTAGATGCAGAAACTATAAACTCTGAAGGAAAACTTACAAAAAATAATACTGATGTGTGTAACATAAACATTACATAGGACAACACAACAAGGGTCTCTTTAAGTAAGAGAAGTGAACACGAACGCCGTCTGAGAAAGAGTGACGGGACACTCGGCGATCAGCAACGTATGGAACCATCCGTCTACTTCCTGGAACGGAGTTCAAACTCTTTACCAAAGCAAAAATAATCCCCTCACTCTGTAACGCAACATGCATCTCAAATAAACAGAAGTTACTGTCGTAAAATTATGTAACAGCTTTTGCCTCAGCAAAACTATGAGAACCGTTGCATATATATATATATATATATATATATATATATATATATATATATATATATATATATATATATATATATATATATATATATATATAAACTGTATAGATACACATATATAGTAACAGACTTAAACTAGATTTAGACTAGAATAGACTTACACGTACACTTACACTGTCCTTTCTATGTCAAAAGGAGGACATATGCAACAACTACATGATATTTTTATATAAGATTAATACGAAGAGGTCTAACTATTTGGCTTGTTTACACCTAGAAAGAGCGCACGTGATAAAATTCTGTCGCTTAAAAATAAACATTGTTGCTCGTTTGAATTTCATAGTGCATAGAAATGTGATATTTGGCTGCAAAATGAATCGATGGCAGTAAGTTAAGGCTTTGGGCAGAACGGTTTGAGATAAATATACCGTAGACTATATATGAACAGAACGCGTACTGTAAACATGTACAAGTAATATCCAACCTCTCAGCCAAGTTCTATGTGACAAAAGTATTGGCAACTGGAGAAAAGGTGTGTGTGTGTGTGTGTGTGTGTGTGTGTGTGTGATGTCAACTTTAAGAGAACTGCCAACCTCTCGTGTAAGTCAGTGTTGTGATGCAGCAAACAGAAGGAAATCCACCAAGATGAAGCTATTGCAGCTTTTGCGTGGCTCCATCCAGCGCCTCTAAAAGAGCAGAAGCAGATCTTTAAACCAGCGTGCCAGTGTTTCTTTATTCTCACTCTCCAGATGAAGAGATGAACGTGGAGAGAGGAGCAGGTCGAGTAGTGGAGCGCACAGCTTACTGTACGTCCTGCTGGTACACGCCTCCACCTTCAAGGTCACAATGCAAGTTCGCTGGCGACTTTAGAATTACTTTCTTCACTCAAATTCAGAAATGTATGGAAGCCCGTTTCTGCCACACAAAAAAAAAAAAAAGAGATGAAAAAAAAAAAAAAAATCTCATAATTATGAGATAATAAAGTTGAAATTATGAGATAAAAAGTCATAATAATGATAGAAAGTCATAATAATGAGATAAAAAGTTATTATGAGATAAAGTCATGATTATGAGATAAAAAGTCATAATTATGAGATAAAAAGTCATAATTATGAGATAAAGTCATAATAAAGAGATAGAAAGTCATAATAATGAGATAATAAAGTCAAAATTATGAGATAATAAAGTCAAAATTATGAGATAGAAAGTCGAAATTATGAGATAGTAAGTGCGCATGCGCTTCAGTGACGTTGGCTTTTCTCCTTCCTGTTATCTGCGCTCTCTTCACAAGTCTCTTCATCCCCTCGCCGGTCTAACCATGCAAACGATATGCAAGCGTCACTGTTGACGTTTTAGCTCAACAAATAATAGCATTACTATTAATGTAGCTGTTGCATGTGTTTCTCAAAGAGGCTACCGGTACGACAGCCCTTTAATCAAGATGTGTCATCACAGCCGTGGTGTCCTACTACCTATGGGGTGGCTGGGTCATGAGCGTGGCGGAGAGAGTGAGGTGGCATGTGTTGCTGCCTGTGCAGATTTACCGGTAGCGGAGACTGAAGGACGTTAAGAAAACGTTTAACGGTGTTGTTGACTGTTGTTGGCGGAGCCTACGGCCCACAGTAGCCTGTGTTCTGTCCCCGAATAAACCACACAATGAGCAAGATAACGTCTCGTAGCTTTCCTGACCAAGGGTCGCTACAATATGCTTGAGACTCACTGTTGTTCTTCTTTCTCTAAATGGTATTATGTTAACACACTTCACCGCAAAGCGCCTGTCTAAACGACAGAGGACGACTCGGTGCGTTACCTTTCAACATACTGCATTAGTGTTAACTAGGATGATTCACAGCTACACAGGTCATGAGACCTTCACTGACCTCCTGAACTCAGTAATTGCAATAACCGATCTTAACTATAACTTCTTCCTATAAACACTTCCTGCATGCAGCCCCTTAGTGTACGGAGGTAGAGATTGTTTGCACCCTGTGGACCTGGAGAAAGTTCAAGTCTGCCTTGAAGAGTGTGTGTGTGTTTAAGGATTCCCTATGTGATGAAGATATGTTCTATATCTGTGTGGACCTAATGTCAGAGTATAATCTGAAATTAACAGGCGGTCAGTGAAGGTCTCATGACCTTTGTAGCCGTGAGCTGCCTGTGGCGAGTTACGGTGAGCGGAGTTCGAGGAACGTTAAGACAACGTAACGGTGTTGACTGTTGTTGGCGGAGGCTGCGGCCCACAGTAGCCTGTGTACTGTCCCCAAATAAACCACACAATGAGCAAGATAACGTATCGTAGCTTTCCTGCTTTTACCGGTAGCCTCTTTGAGAAACACATGCAACAGCTACATTAATACCAATGCTATTATTTGTTGAGCTAAAACGTCAACAGTGACGCTTGCATATCGTTTGCATGGTTAGACCGGCGAGGGGATGAAGAGACTTGTGAAGACAGCGCAGATAACAGGAAGGAGAAAAGCCAACGTCACTGAAGCGCATGCGCACTTACTATCTCATAATTTCGACTTTCTATCTCATTATTATAAGATTTTTTTTTTTGTGGGTATAAAGCCAGTAGAGTCCTTCCAAAACGGCAATTAGGAATTAGGCAACCAGAGATTGGTTTATCTTTTGGATTCTGATTGCAGACGGCTGCTCCCTCCCGGTGTCGAGTTACATTCTCTCACGCAGGCGCAGAACATGCGGCCGGCTGTCAGCTCTGCTCTGTGAGGTGTGCGCTGTCGTGGCAACACACACTTGCCAAACAAGTTTTGATGCATGAGGAGCGACAAACACAACTTCCTCAGCATCATCCTAGCACTGCTGGTTCAAAGAGACATGCTTCATAGACACAGAGGCCTACATATGTGTATATATACGTACGTGTGTGTTTATATGTGTGTGTTGCATGTTGTGCGAGTGCACGCATGTGAACGAGGGATGTCCACGGTTAGCTTTTCTCTACCGGTCAAACGGTAGAGAATGAATATCGGCTGATAACGATCCGTGGAGCGCCTGTGACCTGAATCATAATAAATATTCTGTAAAGCCAACAGAAGATCCAATAAAAAAAGATGTTAAAAATACAAAACAATGAAAAATGCATGTAAAAATGGATGTAGCGCTTCGAAATGCGGCGTCAAAGCTCTTTGAGTAAAATGGAGCGCACCTTTTGTAATTCATTTTTTTTTTCCTCTTAAAGATTAGCCGGTTAGTTACCGGTTAATGGGCGTCGGCCTTTCGAAAGTAAAATTTAACCGAAACTGACATCGCTAAGGTTGACACTAGCGCTTTGAGACTCCTCCCCCCTCAGCGTTTCATGAAGCCCTGCATCATCTCCAGCGGCAGCGGGAAGATGATGGTGGAGTTCTTCTCGGCGGCGATGGTGCTGAGGGTCTGAAGGTAGCGCAGCTGCAGGGCCGACGGAGACTCGGCGATCACCAGGGAGGCCTCCTTCAGCGCCCGCGACGCGTTCATCTCCCCCTCTGCTGCGATCACCTTGAGGGAGGAGATTAACACGGAGGGTGAGGAACCAACGGCGATGTTCAGGAATGAGGAGCGAATACAGAAAGCCGTTTGAGACGACGGCCTCCTTCAAGCAGAAGCCCGTACCTTGGCTCTGGCCTCGCGGCTGGCCTCGGCCTCAGCGGCCATGGCTCTCTGGAGCTGTTGGGGCAGCTTGACGTCTTTGATCTCCACGCGCTCCACCTTGATGCCCCAGTCGTCCGTGGCGTCGTCCAGCGTGGACTGAGGAGACAAGAGCGTTCGACACGTTTTTCTAACGTTTCGGGAGCTTCTGTTGAAAGATCTCATTTTGCTACATGTCAAAAATGTCAAACATTTTACTTTGCGATAAGAGGGTGGGGAAAGAGAGCGAGAAGAAGTTCAACATAAAAAGACCCAAACTCTTCCAGAGCAAACTATCTTGCTCTTTTCAATTTGTCCAGCAGGTGGAGCTCCAGCTGAGCCCATGTTTCTCTCTTGCAGACACTAAAAATAACACATGCAAAACTGTAAACACTGTAAGCCTCATAGTACTGCAGTATTTATGGGTTCATTTTCACTTTTATTCATTAAGTACTTCATGCAGATGAGCGCCTACATATCGGGAGCTTTGCAGCCATAAAAACTGATTGGTGTCTGTACTTAGAACAGTGGAGCTGCTTCGTTCTTCTTGTACTTAATTAAAAGCAGACAGACTCCTACTGTGAAAACATGATGCTAAAAAGGGCTGAAGCGATCTGTGCTGCACGCCCTCTGAATCCGTCGATGAAGGCCACTGCGTTTACGTTGACCGTACGGCCATTCAACAGCGATTCAATCAAGGCTCTTAAAGCAGCAGTAAAGGAATCGTTAGTTCACAGCTTCTGAGAGTCAAGCAATCGTCACCACATTGTACTCCAGATATTTGTCTGACAACTGAACCAGAGACATTGTCTGTGCGATTACATATTCAAAAACAGATGACGTCTAAATGGCCTGTCAATTCAACCCTGTGCCAGATGATGGCGGCAAACACCCCATAACGGCGTACAGGAGGAAGAGGTTTAACCCTTCTCCTGTTGCGTTTCCTCATGCGTCTCAGTGGGGATAGTGGAGAAACCCCAAATTTGCCACATAATAAACAAGCTTAATAGGGAGCATGGCGCCTCTTTAGTGTGTGATGCCGAACGGTACAATGTCACACACCATCAGCTATCACAAGAAGAAGCTAGCTCGATATTCTCAGTACGGACATCACGGAAGAGCCCGAAGAGCTCCGGAGAGGATGTTGATGGAGGACGCAGGGAAGGGAACCAGAGTGTAATGTTCTTTCCGTGTGTGTGTGTGTGTGTGTGTGTGTGTGTGTGTGTGTGTGTGTGTGTGTGTGTGTGTGTGTGTCAGGAATAAATATTAAATCAGTTACAGAAGCGCAACATACACTGGAAGTAAAAGTTTAATGAATAAATAAATTATTGAACTCAAAAAGGCAAACTAACAGCTGTGCTCTACACAGAACACAGGATTACCTCAGGTTTTCTTAGTTTACAGCGGATACACATCTTAACGTTTGTTAGTTTAACTGACACCGAGTTCAGGCAAAAGGCTTCAAGGCAAGGCGCCACTGTAATCCTGCATTCTGTTTTCTCTACGAGCCAATCAGGAGTCTCATATTATTGCCTGTGTCTATTTTTACTGATGACATAATATGTTTATATGAATATGCTTTCCATTTAAAAAAAATATATATTACTCCAGACTGTCTTTTGTCTGATAAATGGTCTAAAAAAAAAGCCAAAAAAGGTGGCGGTGGGTTTATGTCACCACGACAGACACCTTTGATATTACACATAGTAATTGTATCTACTGTTAATACCTGCAGGCCAGACAGGAAGTGTAATTAAGGGGTGGCACTAAGTTTGCATGCTTGTCTTTCATATTTTTTACCTCTTAGAATTCTCTTCTGCTTTCTCCTTAATGTTGTTTGTAATGTGTTTCATGATGACCCCGAGGAAGCTCACAAGTAGACACGTGCCGTGCTAAACAATAATGCTGCTCCAGAATATAATACAGCTTCCATATATAAGTGTTGCCCTTCTCCATGCACCTTGGAAGAAGGTGAAGTTGTGCCAGAAACCCCGACTCTGCATCTACTGTTAATATACAAATATTTATTAGTGCAGCTTTCCCGTCATTGTGTAGGATATCCTCTGAGCTGTGTTTATTACACAGCTCAGAGGATATCCTAAGAAATGTCAAAAAAAAAAAAGGAAAAGCAGCAAGCAACATAAAAGAGGAGACCAAATGTCTATCAACAAATATACATATTTGATCCATCACGTTTTTAAAAAGGTCAAGTTTGAACTAATTCAAACGAGTGCAAAATGATTCAAATGTTAAAATCGGACACTTTCAAACCAACAACCGGCAATTGTCGATATATTGAGGCAGGTTTGCGGGCGAGGTGTTGATTAATTAAAGAAAATACATTCAAAAGTTTCATTTTATTGTCCATGTTCCTATTTAAATGATATTGTGATTGTGTTTGGATCTGAGGTGGTTGAATGGTATTCTTTATTGTTGAATAGCAACTACACACGTCTCATTCTCTCCCAAAGACAGACACAAAAAAGAAGAGATGCGTCCTTCACATCTTTTAACTGGGACAAAAGTAGCGGCCTTGTATAAAAAGGTCTATACTGTTTTTTTATCCTGGTGTTTGGCTGCTCTGGGTCAAAAAGGAATGGAGTCCACGATTTAACCTCATTCGCATTGAGCAACAACCAGCTGGAAGCACCACCGTGTTGCATTGGATCACAATGGCCGCTAACGGCGACTTGACTCTACCTGCATGCTGTGTGCGATTTCTTCGCGGTCAGACAGGATCTCGGCCAGGTTCTTTGTGCCCAGGACGTTCCTCAGGGTGGTCTGGGCCAACAGCCGGGTCGCGGCATCCGCGTTGGTGATGTTGGCCACAGCCAGAGTGGCATTCTGGACCCGGTAGTACACCACGCCGTCCACACTCACCGTCACGGAGTCTTTGGTCAAAACCTGAGAGCGGGACAGTGATTGAACACGCAGGTTAGGAAATAAAAAAAACAAGCAGAAATTGTTTAGCGATTACAATTAACTTGATGTCCTTTGAATGTGACAACGCATTTGTTTTATGTAATTGGAAGTGTGCGTGTCGTACCTCCTGGGGAGGGATGTCGAAGGTGATGGTGCGCATGTCCACATTGATGAAGCTGTCAGTGCACGGCAGGATGAAGAACAGCCCTGCGGAACCACAAGAACGCAAATAGTTCTGAACAAAGACTAAAGCCCCTGTAAACACAATAATGAGGAAGCGTCTTCACAAATATTTGAAAACACCGGGATGAATGGAATTCTGGCAGGGGGCCAAGTCGAGCTCTCTTTGTAAGACTGCAGCTGTGCTGACAGCGAGGCAAAGCTGCGGATATCTGCAGCTTTCATGAGCCCGTTTTCAAGTCGCAATGATTGAATTAGTGCATTAAACAACACGTGGCATGTGCCTGAGTGAAACAGACGTGTGCGAGGTGTGCGATCATTTAGCGAACATTAATGCCACGCCAGTAAAAAGACGAGCGGGGCTGCACTTCCTGTCAGGATATTGTGTTTTTAAATGGGGAGATCACAGCCATCTGCTGAGAAGGGGAAGACAACAGCAGTCGCATGGTGGCGTTTCCCTTCGTGACATTTCTAGCATTCTCAACGATTGCGGTTTCCGTCAGATGAGAGAAGAAGAAGAAGCCTCTGTTGCTCTCACACAACCATCTCAGTGGAAAATTCCACGGATAAGCATCCTGGAAAAGTTCCATTTGCAATAAACATCTCTGTTTATGGCAGAAGAGAGAGTGTGCACAGATGCAAAATGCTCCACAAACAGACTTTATTTTATGGCAAACAGTAAATATGCAGGGAAACGCTCCAAGTCACAACTGTATAAGAGTCGTTGTAGACAAAGAGGGCGAGGGGCGTTATGGGGAACTAAATGCTGAATTCGGCTACGGCGTTGGTTCCTCCAGCGCCTCAGGAACGTGAAGTTTGCTGGCGGAGAGCTATAATTACTCCACGCTGTCATAAACGGGGTCCCCAGGCACGCCGAGGAGTCACATTTCAGCATTTTGAGAGGACACTGCCTGCTTTTTTTTTTAGATCCCGTAAAACAAGAAATCAAAAAGATGAAAAGACAAGCGAGTTATGAGATGCATGCAAATTATTCCTCGTGGGAGTCTGTATTGTTTTATTTATTTTTTTACTTAAACAAATCCACCGCCTCTCAAAACAGAAGTCACGTCGCTGAGAATAGAATGATTAAATCACTCAGACCTTGAACATAAACGTATGCAGCAGCGTCGACAGAAATATGGCTCTGTGGACTGGGAGCCCAGAAACCGTCTTCTTGTTGTCATTATTAGGCCGACATATTTTTCCGTTGGTAATTTTGTACTTTTAATATGTATTTAACTTGTGTCAGCCGGCCCAGCAAGACAGGGATGGGTGGGAAAGTAATGTTAGCACCCTCCTCCTCGCGTGCAATTCATCCCATGCAAAGAATTTTCAGCCATTTTAGTAGCCTGGTTCTCGGGGTGAAAATGTTTTGAGGGAAGTGTGTCAACTACGACTAGATGGATTGCCGTAAGGTTTAGTGCAGAGATTCATGTCACCCTTCAGGTTGCATTGTAATTAAAATAACATTTGCATTAGTCTGAGCTGTTTTTAGTGTCGAGTGTCAAACTAAGAATGTGTATAAGGTCACAACTGCATCACATCCCTACGTTGGGCCTTGCCGTGCATCGCTGTGCCCAATTTTAGCCTCAGAGCTGCTAGCACGGTGGGAGACCCGTCAGTCTCGTTTTCAAGTTGTTCCAAAGAGTGTTTACTCTTTCATGGAGCAAACATGTCTTTCATGAAATGCAACTGCATGTTGAAAATACCGACGGTAACAGAATTTGGATGGTATACAAACATAATCTGTTATCTGATATGTGAAACAACATTAGGTATGAAACTTGTGTTTACATGCTGTGACATTTAGGGATTCCTTGTAGGAACCACCCACTATAGCGTGGGTTTAAAAAAGGTTAAACTATGTGATTTTAGGCCTGTTGACAATCAAGAATCAGAGGCAACAATAACAAATATCGGATGATATTTAAAGATTGGCTATAGGTATAAGCCTTAAAAATACAGTATCCATTAGGCTGAAATTAAAATGTCCCTAAAGTTCCTTTCAACATATAGAGGTTTTTGGACAGTGACATGTTAACTCTTGTTTGGCTTTGGACACCAACACTGCAATTAAAGAATGACTATGAGGCCAAAGCGCTGACTTTCAACTTTAAAAATGGGAGATTATGAGTGTGTATATTTGTATTTGGACAATGATCCTAAATTTACTGAACTCTGAATCTGGTCTCAATGCTTCCTCCTTGGTGCATTCACACCTGTGCCAAGAGCTGTCCATTTGTGATCGGATCACCCAAGACGCATGTTACCGTTAGGTCTGAAGAGGGTTTACGATGTATGACAACAGAGGACCAACAAGATGAGCAGAAGATTTGGTCATGTGACCACTCTCATCTGCTAACTGAGGTTCTGTGAAGTCAACTTCATGGGGACACGTGATCGAGCAATGAGTGACTGATGCACTGCACCCGATTGCATTTAAAAGAGAGTTGATATGATAAACAAACAGGAATTCTACAGTATCCAGTTTTGTATTTTCTTGGTTTTTAAAAAAGGACATTTTACAGTTAAGTGATTCTGAACCGACTGCTATTACTTTAAGTTACCCACTTGGTCATTATATCCACATTACTGATGATTATTTATCAAAAATCATATTATTATGTAAATATTTTGTGAAAGGACCAAATAGCAAACCCTTCAATATTTTCACAATATTGACAGAGGTATTTTGTCAAAAATGTCACGATATTTGATTTGCGGTGTATAAAAAAAAAGAAAAGAGACTGACCTGGACCTTTGGCACCTCCTCGCAAAATGCGCCCCAGGCGGAAGATAATGGCTCGCTCATACTCCTTCACGATCTGTGTACAGAGACAAACCACAGAAATGTCTTGTATACTAGTCTGTTCTTTCTCTTATTCGGCAGTCTACATGTAATTGGATACGCTAATGGTTACACATTTTAGAAAAGCACGGAACAGTCACACTGCTCACTGAGGATACTTTTAATAAAGTAAATGCTAAACAATGAGTCACAGACTCTGAAGACTATCCAATAAATACACATACGCTAGCTTTGCTTATAAAGTGGACAATAAACACTGGAGTGGACCAGCAGCTGACCTTGATGCACATCCATATGGAGATGGGCAGAGTGAGCAGCATGAGAAGAATGGAGAACGCGACCAACACCCAGCCACACAAGCCGATGTCAGAGTCCGAATTCTCCAAAGCTGGGGGGGAAGAACACAAATACATCCGTGGAAATACCTCAATACACACAGATTTTAATACATGTGCAAAACAGCTGTTAAAAAAGCAAGTTAATTCATGATCTCTTAGTATTCTCTTGCTAAAAGCACACAATTATAACCCAAGCATGCACCAGAACACTCACTTTTTGTAAATGTGTATGATTAGTCAGGTTTCACGCCACTTCCACCCACACATACCATACTATCACTTGTCATAGGCTCTTGTTAGACACATCATCAGCCATCCAGCCTGCAGCATTTCACTAGATCAGTCAAAGTCAGATACATACATGCAGCCAGTCAATGAATGAGAGCCCTACCTTCAACATCTTGTAAATTCATTGGACCTACAGACAGAGTTATAAGTCAGAACGCCATTGAACGACTTACAGCAACGTTGCAGTAGGCAGAGCTTAATAACGGATGCATGGTATTAAAAACATTAATTGACGTACGTCAATCAATGATTGGCTTGGTTGGGTTGTTGCTGATGCTGCTGCTGCTCATCATCATCCCTGACGTTACGTCACTGACATAATCAATACTGATAACCACACCCAGTGACTTCAGCTACTAGCTTAGCTATCTTTATCTATCACAGAACATTATCAATAAACATACACAGTTAAATAAGCCAATGGCTGCACAGCCGTTAACGTTATGTGTCTGAAATCATATCTGAACTGCGTAATGGGACAACACAGGCAGCGTTGTCCCATTACGCCGTTCAGATATGGCGCGAGCTGGTTCACATTTACTGCCGTTACATTAACGGTTAACCTATCGAACGCTGACCGTTACTAATATCAGCTAGCTTGTGAGTTAAACATGCTAATGTCAGTTAACCTCAGATAGCTAGTTAGCTGGCACGCGCTAATGTCCGCCGCTGGCGCTGCGTTTGATGTTGTTAGGGTTTCTGTCGTCACCTCGCCAATAACGGCAGACTCAAATAGCCTCAGGGGTCACTGTCGTTGACACGGAATGAACCGTTATGACGGCCTCTGTGGCCAAGCTGCCCCAAACATAGGCGCATTTAAGAAGCAATTAAAGCGGTACCTGATTGACGGTCGCGTCTCCTGGATTCTTTCATTGCAACTTCTTCGTTGTCGGTATCCATAGAATAATGTGTGACAGCGAGCAGTCGTAGCCTGCCTGCACTGGAGTGACTGGCCGTGTTCCCTGCGAGCTGCTGCTGCTGGGGTGGTGCCCTGACGTTTGGGTTTTCACCCTTAAGGTTGACTTGTAGGTGCCGTGACGCGGAAGGGAGGCACGTTTTCCGGGGTACCCGGAAGTGGACGCGTCTCAGCCTTCAAAATAGTGGACCAGATTCATACACACAATACGGTTATCGATGTGTGACGAATCAAGTTTGTGGAAAAACGGTGGACTTCGAGAGGAGAGCAGAGTTTTGCGGTTCAGCAGCAACTGTACCGTGAATGCAGATAATATGGCTGACAGTACAGATGGCGAGAGAGATGGAATGCAATGGCAAGAAGCTAACAGAAAGAGGAGAGATTGGAGCGATAGTTCTGATCACTCCGGAAATGAGTTCGGCAAGGGGAGTAAAAAAGCGAAGGCTAATGGAGCAAGTGTGAGGAAAGAGGATGAAACAGCGGAATGGAAAGTGGTAGTTGCGTTCAAAAATGAAGGGGCTCACTATCATCCGTTAAAACTGACCAAAGCTATTGAAAAGGAAATAGGGAAGATTAAGCTTGCCAAGTTTTTAAGCAACAGGCGACTGTTGATCTTTGCTACAGATCAAAGGCAAAGGGAGAAGATCCTCAAAGCGGAATCATTGAACGGAGAAAGGATCAGCAGTCATAAACTGAGGGGTGTTATTCAGGATGTGTCAATGTCAATAGATGAGATTATCCAGGAAGTGAAAGGAGGAAAGGTAGTGAAAGCTTCTAGACTGCAAATAAATCGAGATGGTAAGAAAACTGATAGCCTATCAGTGCTGATGGAGTTTGAAAAGGTCCTAGCCAAGAAAATAAGAATAGGATATATGAGCTATGATGTTAGAGTTTATTCCAGCTCCCTTAAGATGCTTCAAGTGCCAAAGAATGGGACATACGGCAGGGCAATGTAAGGGGAAGCAGAGATGTGCAAGATGTGGAGGCGAGCATGAATACGGAAAATGTGGCCAAAATGTAAAAATGAAATGCTGTAACTGTGGAGGTGAACACAGTGCTGCTTTTGGAGGATGCCCAATTCAAATGCAAGCAAAGGAAGTGCAGAAATATAAAATACTCAATCAGGTGTCCCATGCGGAGGCAGTTAAAAAGGTGAAGGAAAATGGAAAAGTTACACCCAGGGAAACAATCATGAAGGAAGCGGGGAAAAGACAACCCCTTGTGGACCTTCCCCCTGCCCCGATGCAGTCAAATAGAGTTGAATTCATGCATAACAGAGGAAAATGAGGACACGCTAATTGTTGACAAAATGTGCTTTGTGGCCTTCATCTGTAAAACTATGAACTTGGCAATTCAACAAAATAAAAAAGTGATAGAATTAAGACCATTGTAGAGGCAGCTATAGAGATTCTGGGGATCAAAGAAGCGAAGGCAGATTTGATTCATAAAATGTTAAATCCTCCCAACTACGATGTTCAGGGTGATTAACCTCCTAATGGTGTTGCATATCCTACAATGGAATGCCAGAAGTTTAATAGCAAATGGGCAAGAGTTCAAGAAGGTGGTGGCTGATCTGAAAGATAGGCCAGATGTTATTTGCATTCAAGAAACTTGGCTAAAGCCACCATTGGACTTTGAAATTCCAGGGTACAGCTCTGTCAGATGTGATAGAACTGGGAAACAAGGTGGGGGGGGTGTAACATTTATTAAGGAGGCACTAGCATTTAGGAAGATTAATGTTCCAGAGCAGTATGAATGTGTTATGATAGAAGTATGCAGTCCCAGAGGAGATATCAAGGTGGTGAACTTTTATAATCCTTGTAAAAAGCTGTCTTTGGAAATGTTTCATGAGATATCAGGAAATGCTGGGAAAAGAGAAATTTGGTGTGGAGATTTTAATGCTCATAATACACTGTGGGGAAGTGAGTGCACAGATTTCAACGGAAGGGTAGTTGAAGAATTTATAGAGGAAAGAGCATTAATTTGTCTTAATGATGCAAGAGGCACTAGAGTGGATGTTACTCGAAATTCAGTATCCTGTTTAGATCTCACCTTAGTCTCAGGAAATATGAGTAATTTGTGTGAATGGAATATAATGAATGACTAACATAGGGAGTGATCATTACCCAATATTATGCTCATTAAATTGTAGTATCTTTACACAGAAGGGTAATTCAACAGAAAGATGGTGTTTTCCTAAAGCTAATTGGGGAATATTTAAAGAATGTTGTAGGAAGGCATGTGAAGATATAACTATTGAAGGGGATGTGGACAGCTGCGCGGGAGTAGTGACCTCCATGATTATTGGTGCTGCATCAATATGCATTCCTAAGAGTAAGGGGAATGGGAAAAAGAAAATGGTCCCATGGTGGAATGAGGAATGTAAAAATGCCATTAAAGAAAGAAATCGCACCTTCAGAAAGGTAAGAAGCCTCCTGACTCAACATAATTTGAGCGCCTATCAAAGAAAGAGAGCGATAGTTCGGAAAGTAATTAAGTCAGCCAAGAGGAATGCCTGGAGGAAATTCTGCTCTTCTATTGGAAGAGAAATACAGGTGTGTGATGTTTGGGCAATGATCAATAAAATGAGTGGGAAAAGGAAATCAGGTTTAATCCCAGTTTTGATAGACGGAGAATATCGGGCAATTACAAATAAGGAGAAAGCTGAGTTATTGGGGAAGAAGTTTGCAAATGTTCACAGTGGAAGTCATTTATATGAGATGCACAGACAGAGAAAAGAAGAAATGTTAGCAGTACATATAGACGTTAAAAAGAAAAAGGGCAGTGAGGGCACTCCCCTTGATATGGAGTTTTCAATACAAGAGCTGAAGACAGCAATAGAGGGAAGTGGGGATTCTGCACCAGGACAAGACCAATTATGCTATGCTATGTTTAAACAATTACCAGAGGAAGCCTTCGAAATGGTGCGTAAACTGTTTAATATGATTTGGAGGGAAGGTGTAATGCCAAGCAGCTGGAAGAGTGCTTTGATTCTACCTTTTGGCAAACCTGGTAAAGACCTTGCTAATGCTGGCAATTACAGACCAATAGCGCTGACGTCGCACTTGTGCAAGTGGATGGAAAAGATCATCACGCGCAGATTAACTTACTTCTTAGAGCAAAGGGGCTTGCTTAATAAATCGCAGAATGGGTTTCGTAAAGGTAGATCAACAACTGACGCTTTAATAAAAGTTAGCAATGAGGCAGAGAAAGCAATAAGTATGAAGGAGGTTATGGCGATAGTTTATTTTGATATAGAGAAAGCATACGACTCCATGTGGAGAGAGGGCCTGTTGATTAAAATTAATAAATTGGGTATTGGTGGAAGGATGTACAACTGGGTATTAGATTTTTTGTCTAGCAGGGTATTCAAAGTAAAAGTTGGAGATGCTGTGTCAGATGAATTTAGTATTGTAAATGGGATCCCACAAGGGAGTGCCATTAGCCCTATTCTATTTAATATTATGATAAATGACATATTTTTGGATATTGGAAGAGATATGGGCTCCCTGCTGTATGCTGATGATGGGGCGGTATGGAAAAGAGGAAAGAATATTGGGTATGTGAGCAGTAGCATGCAAAAAGCTATAGATAAGGTTGAAAAGTGGTCATATGACTGGGGGTTTAACATGTCAGTGGATAAGTCGTGCTACATGCTATTCACCAGGAAAAGAAATGTAGTCAATTGGAATCTTAAATTATATGGACAAAGTATGGAGAGGGTAGCAGAGTTTAAATACTTAGGCTTGTGGTTTGATGGGAAATGTTTGTGGAGAACTCATATTAAGCACATTGAGACTAAATGCAAAAAGGTGATCAATGTAATGAGAGCAGTTTCTGGGCATGAATGGGGTGCAGATAAACAGTCACTACTGGATATATATAGGGCCATTATAAGATCAAGTATAGATTATGGGTGCATGGGGTATGAAGCAGCTGCTAAAAGCACACTTGAAATATTAGATAGACTTCAGTCCAAAGCTCTCAGATTATGCACGGGTGCAATTAAGTCCACACCAAACATCGCACTTCTGGTGGAAGCGGACGAACTGCCATTAAAATTAAGACGGGCCAAGCTAGCGTTGGCATATTGGGTGAAGCTTAAGGGTTCGGGAGAGGAACTTCCTGCAGTCAATGTGCTGCAGGAATGTTGGGAATACACACACAATAAAGGGAAAGGGTTTGGGTGGAGCATTAACTCAGTAGCCAATGAATTCGGATTAAATAAGTATGACTATGGTCCCAGTGTGATGTGGGGAAATGTTCCTCCGTGGATTTTACCAGCCAACAAGGTGGACTTATTAATCATAGAACAAAGGAAAAAATGGGTGGGGAAAAACTGTGACATTGGACAGCAGACACAAGAATACATGAACAACACATATTATAACTATCTGCAAATATACACCGATGGGTCGAAAGACAATGGGAATGGTCACGTGGGTGCAGGAGTATTCATAACTGAATTTAATAGGACTATATGTAAAAGAATTAATGACAGACAGTCTGTCTTCACGGCGGAAGTTGCTGCTATAATCCTGGGGCTGCAATGGGTGGAAGAGGTCAGGCCGGAGAGAGTGGTTATCTGCTCAGACTCTGCAGCAGCGTGAAACAGCATTAAGTCCAAACGATCTATACGAGAGGACTTAGTGCTGGAAATATCTATGATAATGCTGAGACTCCAAAGGCTGGGTACTAGTGTGCATTTTTGCTGGGTTCCTGCTCATATAGGTGTGGAGGGAAATGAGAGAGCGGACAGGATCGCTAAGAATGCACTTAAACTTAAAAAGGAGGAAATCCTGAGTATTCCGTTTGGAAAAGGGGAAGCGAAAGCTGTTATTAGAGAGGCAGTGAGGGAATTATGGCAGAGGGAGTGGGACAACAACTGCAAAGGAAGGCACTATCACAATATACAAAAATCCATTAATGTTAAGTTTTTCAAAGGGAAGTGTCGGGGGAGAGGAGGTAATCATATCAAGGCTAAGATTGGGACACACAGGACTGAATGCAACTCTGTTTTTAATGGCAAAAGTGGGAACAGATAAGTGTATTTTTTGTAATGAGACTGAGGATGTGGAGCATGTTATCATGAAGTGTCGTAAATACAACGCTGAAAGGAAACTTTTGAAGGAAAAAATTTCTCAGCTGGGACGGAGGTGGAGTCTGGAGGGAGTTCTGGCAGCGAACCAGGTGGGTCATGAGGGTTATAGGGCTTTGTTGCGATTTGCCAAAGATACATGACTAGGACGCAGGATTTAGGTATAGGTTTGTCTGGGTATTAAGTAGATTGGCTGTTAATGGGTAGTATTTTGGGTTTTGGTTTGTTGCTTTGAGGTGCTTTGTTGTTGTTTTGTTTGTTTTGTTTCTATTTGCTTTGTTGGTTTGGTTTGGTTTATTTACTTATTTACTTATTTATTTATTCATTTTGTTTTGCTTCTTTGTTAGTTAGAACAGTTAGTCCTGAATCTGCACACTCCGGTACAGTAGGTGGCGGTATGCACCTAGGCAAATTGGTTGCGATCCGCCAGTCAAATTTATAGAAGAAGAAGAAGAAGAATACACACAATACAATACTACATTTCATAAACGTCCCAATTCACCAACCAAAGGGGAGCAGGTGCTGCTAATCTATGAAAGACAATTCAAGATGTAAAAATAGATTTGGAAACACCCATAGCGGCACTGGCACAAGGTTCTGGGTTGTGGGTCAGGGCCTCAGAGGTCCATTTTTAAACGCTTCCCACACATACCAATGGTGGCCTGCAGCGGCACCCTATTCTCTGTGGCAGCTGGGCTCTAAATGCGCCAGAACTTTAAACTGGCTAATCAAAGAATGGCTATATATGTATAGGTGATGAGGAATGAGTTCACAGCTGAAGGCAGCTCCCATTAATAACCATTCAGCATTCAAGATGTGTATTGTCACTCCAGTTGCACAAGATTAATCATGTGAAATGCTTGCCATGAATGTGAACCTATTGCAATACATAGTGGAAACGTCTATGTGCACAGGGTGTATGCAACCTGGAGCCATGACTGTTTCTGTAAAGCTGCAGAGCAAGTTTGAGATGGGGGATAAGAGGCTTTTTGGTTTGTCATGTGACTTGTGGTAAGTGAATAAAAACATCTATGGTGGCTACATAAGAAATGGAAGAAGAGGAATGAAGATGACTGCTTTTAAAAACATGTTTTGGAAAGCACCAGATGGTGTTTCATGTTGATGGATAACAAAAGCAAACACACACTTTGACATGAAACAATGAACCTTTAAGAGCAACACAATGAGCACCGTAGTGACAATGGGAATGACACGTCTTGGTCTTGGAGGTATATGTGTGTTGTTTCAAACTTAAATTGCCATTTGTATTCATCCCATTTATCTTACGCATTGTGTCAATTCTGCATTTATGAAAAACACAACACCACAATAAGTTTGAATGTATTTTGCAATTTTAGCTTTGAATTTCTTTCAACTCATCATCAATAAACACAGTTGAAAATGAGGTCAGTGAGAAGTATTTGGATGGAAATCCAGCTATAGTGACCACTGGTGTCCGTATAGTCCTATGTCCCTCTCAAGCTGCCTACAGGTCTGTGTGCAGGGCAAAACACGCCCATCAATATACAAGTGAGGCCTTTTGTAGCATACTGCTGGACAGCCTGCTGGTTGATTCGTCTGTTTATTCAGTTGATCCTCACGTGATGTGGTTCTGTAGCTGACATGGCCGTTCAATGAAATGAACTGCGAAGAGCTGGCCTTATTTACAATACATTATTAGACTGGTGCACATTTTTGGAGAACTGCATATCTTCCAAATGAAAATATCGAGCTCACTGTAATTGAAATCCCTGCAGATATCCTCACAGCACATGCAGATATTGTTATAAGAATAATAGTAAAGCAATCAGTGATTAAATCTTATAATCACAAACTATAAAATAGAGCAGATTTTGGAGTGTGTATTTGGGAATTGCTTCAGTGCCCTTTTTTTGTGGCCCAATCCATATTCGTAAGCCTCAGTTAGTCTCGGCTACTATTTCAGTGGAGTTCAGGTGGCGGCCTGCGCAGAAGATCCAGGCAATTCCAGCAAGTGTGATTATCCTGGGAAAGTGAAGTGGCGGTGGTTGTGCATGTTGGAGTGGCCCAGAGCTCCATCCCATCTAATCCTCTTTTAATTAGGGTGAGAGAAAATGCGGGACCCCTCCCGGATTAGTCACAGCACATTGACAAAGCACCAGGCTGGGACCAGTGCACAGGTCTGGTGGCCAGTGTGGCCAGTTAGGTGCCGGGAAGAGCCTGTCAGGCGTGAACAAATGCCCACTCATTTCCCAGCGGCTACCTGGAGTCTGGCCTCCCTGCTTCCATAAAGCAAAGTGTCTTTGGTCTCTGGTGAACTGGGAGGATAAGTTACAGCGAATGATTTGCTCATCTCCGCCTTTTCCCTCTCACTTGATAGGTCACTGTATCTGCAGTCACACTTGCTCCCTATTATCCACCCTTTTTGCTAATCCTACAGGGTACTTTGCCATCCTCGTTATCTCTCCCAATCCCTAACTAGCTCTCTTCATGCTCTATCTGTCCGCTCCTCCATCCCTCCTTCTTTTCTCGCTCAATAATGGAGGCTCAGCCCCATGTTGATGAGGATCGAGGTGAACAAAAGAATCGGTTAACAGCCAAATAGTCCCCACTCAGATCTTTGAACATGTACAGATTGGCCTTACACCAAGCCAGTTTAAGGTTTCACGATACAAAGAGAGTCACGCAATCAACATAGATTACAATTATTGTAGCGCTTCAGGTCTACATGCAATGTAGCACGCAGAACAAAATGGATCAATGCAGTGCAAATGATGCGTTTTAGGATAATAGTTTAAAAATAGCTGTAAATCCCAGATGCTTTTGTTCAGGAGAATTTTAGGTCAATGGAGACACACCACTGGAAAGATTTTTGATTAAACAGATTTGCTCAAAGAACTGAACAATATACATGTTTGAAAAGTGATTGGTTTAGTGACCACTGGGGGTCACTGGGGTGGTTCCAGTGAGTTGCTGGTTTATAGACTATCAGCCGGCTACAGCAGTGGAGAAAGATTCAATTGAACTGATCTAGTGGAATTGAAGTCTAAATGAGCATCGCTTTTACTATATTGAAAACATAATCAAGTTTATGAAGAGAATCGGAAGTCTAGTTTATTTATATCAGAGCCTAAGGAGTCAGCAAAGAGCAGAAAGAGACTGGGAGCAGGAACACTGATGTCTATAGAGAGTTCTGGGTTTCATCCGACTATGATTATCACCCCAGTAAAATATGGACCATTATGTATTTGGATATCAAATGATATTGATAAACAAATGGTGTCAGATATCATTTCTGCAGTTGGTGCTGTGAAAGTGTTTATGGTTGTATAGCGTGACAAGATGGCAGTTGACATATGAATTCATCATTTCTCCATGAATAACAGCTGTCCAAGACAATCCGCATAAAGTACATCACCTTGGTCCCAGTTGTTTATTTCCCCTGCAGAGCCAACAGTTGCTATTCTAATGTTTGAATGTGAGTGTATATATATATATGTATATATATATATATATATATATATATATATATATATATATATATATATATATATATATATATATACATATATATATATGTATATATATATATATATACATATATATATATATATGTATATATATATATATATACATATATATATATACATATATATATATATATATATATATAAATGACACATACATAGGATTTTGACCACATTGTGTAACTTCCATGTGTTGTAATGATCGTTCATCATGATATGTTGTGCGCAATGTACTTACATTAAGACCTGTTGGATAAAACACTGAACGTGCGAAAATGCCGGAGTAAAGCAGCGACACAATTTCAAAGTCTGTCAAAATATAACTGGAGGAATCCGGACGAACAGATGGAAGGCTGTACCGGAGCCAATCGGGCTTCAGGAGACATTTGGCACCTGTGACAGATAAATACTGACTCCATCACGGTTTCATCGTGGTCGGCAGGTTGGATGCCTTTTGAATGGCAGAAATGTGACGACAGCCTTCAGGACCTGCTGCATGTCTCATTGACATCAAAGAAACGGTACAAAACTTTCTTTTCTCAGATTTTCACATCTCATCAGATGATGATAAACTCCCCAGAGTGGGAAACTCAGCGTCCAATATATAAATAAGTAATATTATTTCTAATATGGTAGTAGTTATTTAGAGATAATATTAGTCTTCGTAGTTCCACCAGATATAAAACAGTATCGTTATACATCTCAAAACTTGCTGTCACTACTAAAAATCCTGATAACATTATTGTGAAATCCATAGAATATTTGACAAAAAAAACAATCAAATGCTGTGAATCAAATTCATCTTTAACTTGGTTCATTGTGCATTTCGTCTCTTTTTTACTCAAAAATAAGAGCGTAGATGGAGAGAAAGTCTCTCACCAAAACTGTACAAAAGTGTGATTTAAGAGGCACTGGATTATTTACACAATATTTCCATGTGTATTCTGAACACAGTATCAATAATTAATTTTAGATTCTGTCATTGTTTTTCATGTGCACGCTAAATTCAGCTATAACCAGCAGGCAGTTAGCTTAGTTG
Source organism: Taurulus bubalis (assembly GCF_910589615.1). Lineage (NCBI taxonomy): Eukaryota > Metazoa > Chordata > Actinopteri > Perciformes > Cottidae > Taurulus > Taurulus bubalis. The sequence continues at coordinate 5,711,137 of NC_136607.1, forward strand.
AGCATAAAGACTGTAAAAACAGTCTCTCAGAATCTCATTTGTTTATTCCATGCATAATCCAGTTTACAGACATGAGAGAGACATTCATTTTCTCATTTAAATAAAATTCCCATTCCCAAAATGTCAAACTCTTAGTAAATAGCCCGCTCTGGATAATCACAGTAGTGGATGGGAATACTCACTCCCTTCTAGATACTTCAGCAACTAATGAGCCAAGTTGTAAATAAGTAAAAATGTATATTAGAGAAAAAAAAATCATGATCGTTGGTGAACTTAATCCCCATTTTCATCCTGAGCGCTCCCCACTGCTAGTTTGTAAAAGACATAGTGGCAGACAGTAATGCTGCATATGAGTGCATCATAGGCCAATATTGATCCTCATAGATTTGTATTATGTGGACTGAAGGCCTGAGGTCATACGGGATGTATTTTAACTTCACTGTAGCTGAATAGCTCACAGCGGCTCCTTCTCAGCATCCGATTCTCTGAACACCAGACAGGATTCAGGGAGGAAGATGAGGTGAGGTGTCTGGTATCAGAAATGGACAAACTTTAGTCAAAGTTCAGCTCCTCCTGCCTCTCAGCCTATAACACTGGGTGGCAGTGTGTCCCTCTAAACAGAAATCTTTCACCTCCAGCAGAGGAGCTCCGTCTGTGAGGAGCGAGTCTCTGAGGCTACCTCGCCTCGGTTTGATCCGTCTGAAGATTATTAATAGATTAATCCTAAAAAAAAGACTTTACCACTGGCTAAATCACATGGAATTATTACCATTTACTTTTATGAATCAGGTAAGAAGTATGCATCAACATAAACTGGTCATGTAAACTCAGACAGGTGCAAGAAATAAAAAGATATTTAAAAAAAGAGCCATGCAATTTTGAATAAATAAAGATTACTGTACGAACAACATTTGAAGTCAGTCACTATAACGTTTTATTTGCTTTAATCTATCAAAAAAGACATAAATAAATCTAAATTCTTTGGTAATATTTGCAAGGGGCGCACTTATTTTATATAAAATATATGTATTATTTTTAAAGCTACAATACAATCTTGTTGATTCATTTACATACGGTCATATAGACTTGATGCTAGGTGGTTTGTCGTTCTTTCTGAAAGTTCATGTACTGCACTTTTCTAATCTTTATATCATCTGAATAATGTTGTGTGAAAAAAATCTGTTTGAACTGATACATTTAAACGGCATCAACCACAAACACTTTTTCATTTTAATGCTTGACCCTTAAATCTACCCATATTGTGTTAGTGGCTGATTTCATATTCATTTGTTTTTTCTGATGGCATTAGCAGCAAAAACAAGCAAAGGTTTCCACACAACATTTTGCATAGATGTCACATCCACTAATTCCCAATACAGCTGTTGATCCGTTCAGAGTTTCATCATCCAACCGGCTGACAGTCACAGAAGAGGCCTGCAGGATTTATCAACTCTGTGAAGGAGCAAGTAGGGTCAATTATAAAATCACACTGTATATATATTTTCCCCTTTTCCAATTTGATCGAAACGCAGTTCCACAGAAACCAAAATGCATTGTGAAAAAAAAAAAGAAAAATCAATTTCCATTATTATATATAATACCAGATTATCCTGGAAAAGTCTGCAACAACTCGAATAAGCTTCCAACGTATGATTTTACTCCAAAAGTTGACGGTGAAGATTAAGGTCACGGAGGTCACGGCGAAGACAAGCTGAGAACTTGTAAATCCTGTCAATCTGTTTTCAAATTACTGCGGTAACAGCATGCGAGGTGTTGTTTCCGTGTATTATGGTAATGTGATAGCTGAGGCGGGCCTTGGTCTGCAGCTCCTGTTTGTTCGCAGGTACCGCGCTCGCTGCGTTTGGCATTCTGCTCCACTTCTCCCACTGAAATGAGTTCTCCCTCTCCCTCTAAACTTACAGAGGATGCGGCGCCCACACAGCTGTTCTCCCCTGAGCTGGCGTGCATAAAACATAAAAGGCGAGCCTATATGAAAAATGCACAGAGCGCTGGAATATAATGTGCTTGATACCCTGCTGCCGGCGGGCAGGCGAGAGATAAAGAGAGAGGCCTGCCCTGGATAGATTCCTTCTTCTGCAGAATTCGTTTGACTGCAGGCTTGGATGACTGCCTGTGCAAACATTTACTCGCCGCGCTCAATCCGTGGATCACATTACAAAGATTGATTGTTCACTTGCCTCTCACCCTCCACTGTTTCATTGGCCAATATGAAATCAAACGGACTCTTGAAAAGAGGAGAATCTGAGGGGTAGAGTTGTTATGCACAAGAATAAGTGACTGTGCTTCCCGGGGCGGACGCGAACGAGCCCCGAAACGCGTGCGTGCGTGCGTGTTTTCGAGCAAATTCCTCCCATTGTTCTTGTGTTATTCGAGATGAATTGAAATGCTTGAGTGCCAGGCAGTAGGAGAAAGAAAAAAAACACGCAAAAAAACCCCAACAAATCAAAATGATTGTTGCAGTTGAAAGAGTGGCACATCGCGAGCGTGTTCCCCCTCCCCTCACATCGCCATGTAAATCAGCCGAACTCGCGGGGCAATTAATCCGCGACACACACAGGTGCCTCGCTAGCTACCGCCGCGTAATTGCAAAGTTCACAAAAAGAGCTAAATTAAACAAGGGAAACAATGGGTCGCGCCTGCTCTCTTTGGAGAATTTGTAGTTCCAATTAAAGCGGTCGGGGCTTGAATCGTAGCGCAGGCACGGCATCCCGTTGGCCGTGCCAAACCTCGGCTCGTAATCATCATTTTCAGCTCGAGCAATTGCCAAATATTGACTCAGTTGTTTTTAGGGCCTCTGGGTACTGTATCTAGAAGCCTAACTAAGAAAACAATTGTTCAGGCGGCAGAGCGAGAACTCATAACGAAACAATCCCCGGGCCCTCGCTGCGCCGCCGGGGAAACCAGATCGAAACAGACATTACTCTCAGCTCAAGGTGACCCGCGGCTTTTACCCCGGGTCTTTTCCAACCAACTACACCAGCCGAGGCCAATCACATCCATGACACGCAATTCTTTGCAGCAGGCGGACACACTAGCGTTCTGATCAATAGAGAAGTGAAAGCGGGTATTAAAAAAAAACAGAAAGAGAGAGAAAAATAAGCACAGACAAGGACAGGAGGTGTTGGATGTTGGTGTGTCACGACCGCTCTGCTCGAGTGGAAGTAAAGAGGCGAGGCCGGGGTGCTTTGACCTCCGGGGGCGGAGGGGTCAGCGCACGGGACGCCGGGGCTTTTCTCCTCAGCTAACCTGCTTTCAAAATAACCAAACTGCTCCCGGAGACCCGGAGCAGCAACAGATTAGCCCCCCTCCGCTGCATCTCGTCCTCAACACGCTCGCGCGCTCTTTCCCATTTCCCCCCGGTGTCTTCCTCCCATCATCATTTTCTTCCTTCTCCTTCTCCTTCTCCTCTCCCGCCCTCCCTCTCCCTCTCGCCCCCTCACATCGTTAGCATTTAGATAGTTGAGAGCAGAGGAGCTTGGGTAATAGGCTTTTCCCTTCCCCTCCATCCCTCTCTCTCCCATCTTGCTCAAATCAGCTGAAGTAAGAGGGATTAAATCAAAAGAACAACAATGATGATGAGAGCGACAGCGAGGGGGAGAAAGGGAGAACCGGGGGTGCCGGTGCATAACGCTTGATCGGCTGTGAGCTCATTAACCCGGGCCTTGGCAGAATTGATGTTAGAGGTGATTGGAGATTATCACATTTAGGGGATACTTCATCCCCTTATTTCACTCAGCCCCCCTCGCCTTCACTTCATTTCATCCAGGTCAGCTGTCCCCCGGTTTCGATTTCCCCACGCGCAGGGGGGGACCCGCGGATACCATCAGCACCGGCTCCTGTTTCTGCTTGATCTCCTAATTCTGCTTCATTTAAACTTCATCAACTGTTCCACTGGACCGGAAGCGGAGAAGAATGAGAACAGCTTATGTGGAAACAGCTTTTTCTCCCCTTTTGTTGTTCGATCTGATATGATATTCCCAAAGCTGCTGCTGCTGCGACCCACGCCCACACACACACACATACACACATACACACACACACACACACACACACACACACACACACACACACACACACACACACACACACACACTCACATACACACACACGATGAACGAATTAACTTGTTTCAAATCTTTGTGTGTTTCAGTCTCACTCGCCACTGAACACATGAAGTCAGAGCTGAAATAATTAAGGCATCATTCAATCATTAACATATTAATGGGGAACTTCAGCAATTTTTTTCACATCAAGAGAGACTGAAAAAAGAAAAGAGAAGAGTCTCATGAAAAGAGCGTACTGAGTTGCATTATGGGATATCCATCCGTTCTGGAGTTTGATCCATCCTGGGGAGTAAAAGCCAGGAGTGGTTATTTATTCGACAACAGTGGATCTCTCTTCCCCACCGTGAGGCTTTGCTGCTTTTCTCTGTTCTACATGGTTGTACATTGAGTGTCTTTCTTTGGGTTTTGGGCCTTTGGTCGGACAAGACAAGACAAGATATTTGAGGAAGTCACCTTGGGCTGAGGTAACTTGTGTTTTATAGACTGAAACATAGTGAAAATACCCATTGGTTGCAGCCTGAGTTGAAACAAAGTACTTGAGAATACATTAACATGAGCAATTCTTTTTTTTCCCCAGTCTTGATTTAAAGATTATTCTGATTTATTACAAGTCTGGCCTCATTTTGTAGGTTTTGTTCATCTTTTCCTATTTTTCATGATTGCACTGTAATCACCACACACTGAAATGTGGTGACCGGGCAAGCAACGTGACAAAACTGAAAGAGTACCAGAGATGTCGTCAGTAGTATCTCATTGCATGGCAAGGAGTATTTAATTAAAAATCAAGTTTTCTCTCCCTCAAAAGTTTGACGAGAAATTAGTGCAATTATAACCAAAGCATGATGGCCATGAGTACACAGACGAGACCCAAATTGCAATAACGCAGGATTCCATTCTCAGGACTTGATACTAGAAATCAATTGGTAAAAAATAGGTGTTTTTCCTGCATTGTACCACCGCTGCAGCCCACAAACTCAGCACACAGATTGAGAGAAGTCACTAATCCTGCTTGCCCTGGACGCCGTGCGCTCTCCTCCCTCCCTCCCTCCTCCCGTCACACTGGGAAATTTAGCATGCCCCCTCGGCTGAGGCAGAAAATGAGATTACTGTATTTAAATGACTATGGTAATGGTGAGCATGCTGCCGGGCCCCTGTAGGATAAGGGATTTCTCCTGTGCTCATTGTTAGCAGTTTTGCAAAGTGCCATCGTCCTGCTCGGGCTCACAATGGGGATGTCATTTAAAAGACATTTCTCTTTCTCCCTCGCTCCCTCGCTCCCCCCCCCCACCTCCTCTTTTATGCCCCTCTGTTCCCTGTCAGCCCCATGTACCAGTCCCCAGGAGGGCCACTCTCACAGTGTGTGTGTGTGTGTGTGAGCGTGTGTGCGTTCGCGTCAACCTTCCCCAAACCCACCAGTCCAGACATAAGGTGAATATTCTCCATTCAAAGGCGCACTGGAGTGATTGGACACGGTCAGTCTGTTTGGGAAGACATAATCCAATCTATGTTTGTAATGAAGTGTTCTCTCTGAGGACCGACTCCATGCGTCCGCTGCGGAGCGCCGGCACCAGGTGGCCGGCAGGTCAAGTGTTGGCCGTATACCTGCACGAGTCCGAGCGCCTTTTCCAAAGCCGGGGATTATTCCACCTCTGGATGGAGAGGTTTGCTGTGGAGACAACTGCTTGATACGCACCATCATGTTTTTCACAAACACATTGAGATGGTTTGTAATTGAGATTTTATTCTTGCGTTGGCGCAAAATCTGCAAAAACTGTAGTATAAAGTATACGTTCTTGTTGAAGCAATTAGTCGGTGAGTCAATTAGTTGATTTAAAGGAAACCAAGGACAACCATTGTGATAAATATTGATAATATTTTGTCTGACGGTGTTTCTCAATGGATATAGTTCACCCAGCATCTATTTATTTCACCTTTGTTCAACGCAATTCATTAATAATTTACATTTTTCAAGCAAAATGCCACTCATTAACTAGGTTTAGCCCATGAAGTGTTAAGGTTGTTTTTTACTGACTGTGAATTCTATAAATTAGGATTTTGCACTGTTGGTCATACTTGTGATGAGCAACATTTACACCATTCTTTCTGTTAGTCCAAAATTCAAAATAATAGAATCCGGTTATGAAGGCGTAATGAAGGTAAACAACCTGAACCTGCTTGCGGTAATTCACGGGGACAATTCATGCACCTTCATGCACTGATTTACATTTCTGGAGAAAGGCTTTTGACAGCCCACAGCGCTAATGGATGGCCAATGTGATCGCTGGGACGGCAATTAAATGCGCCATGTGCATCTAATGTATGCAAACATGAACCTTTTGGGAGTCAATTCTAGTTTTAATCTTTCTACCTCCAATGCACACGATCCCATTTCTGTATTGCTATATATTGTTAATTAACACATTTACAATTGATGTCGCGACTGACTTTTTCCTGAACATAATATTCTTTGGACGCAGTGTTTTTGTTTAAGCATTGAAAGTTGTATTTTATAACACAATATAAATGTGTACAATTTCAGAGAGAAAGCCCGTATGAACAGGTATGATGGGCGGCTTTCTCTGGCAGCTACCTGGTGAGGTTGTGTCAAGGTCAAAGGTCAAACAGCTTGACTGTGAAGCATTACATCCAACAGCTGACTACAATAACTAAGTTCAAATCTCTTTGCTCTTCAGGGTGGTAACTGGGGTTTAGCTTCTACGATTAAAACATACACATGGTGGCTATTTTACAGACAGATTCCAGTATTTTTAAGACTTGGTTAAAGGCCGAGAATCACTTTAGTGCAAATTTCTAGTTTCAATTAAGAGAAAAAGAACAGGAAAGTGAACGTTTCCATCCAGTAATGTGATTATTGTGAGTTGGACACATTGAGCTGCTAAAAAGCGAGTCCTGTTAATTCTCCAGCTGAGAGCCTTTCAATCATTTCAGAAGAAGAATGACCCACGATATTATATTATATTGAAAAAGCGACGGTCAAGCTGTTTGTAACCGCCCTCCAGAATGACACCATGGTTGAGGTGCGGTTGGGATTGGGCACATGAAAGGACTCGGTTAAGGCGAGGAAACAATGGCGGTAGTGGTGAAAAGAAGGACACCTTCACTGACGGTAGGAAACAGGAAGTGAACAGCGGTCTTCGGTGATCAGTGGTCGACGTTTTGCCGACCTGTCAAACTACCCGGGCCTCCTCCCTGTGCCGCCTCTGGGCCTCCCTTACAACGTCAAACTACGTCCTCCTCGTCTCCCGACAGACGAGAGTGATTGGGGGAAGTCACACTCGTGACTTCTTAAAAAAACAAACATCCTGGCTCCGGCCCCCCGTTCCATTGCAGCGCTCCACCGAGCGCCAGCTGATCCAAAGCTAATTGTGGGAATTATCGCTGCGCTGATGTTGAAATTCAGTCTGTCTTGAGTAAACAGGGGGAAAGCTGCAACAAGGGGAGGAAGCTATTCGTAAAGAAAAAAGATGAGAGCAACAGAGACACGGAGGAGGACACTGGAGGGAGGCTGCAGAGAGATGGAGGAAAGGCAGGAAGAGGAATGCGCTCAGGGGGACGGCAGGACGCCGACTGCGAGCTGTAATGTCGCTGTTGCTTTTCCTGTGCGTCACAGAGCACTTCATCATAGGTGGGTTTTTCTCCTGGTCCCCTCCCATGCCCACCCCCTCTACCCGCCACCATTCCCATCCCATGTACCTCTCTGCCTCACAGGCCCCCCGCCGCAAGCCTGATCTATTGGTTTTCAGCAGCGCGCAAGGTGATAAATCATGGGAATGGGGGCCGGCGATGATTAGGTTGCGGGGTGCAGAGAGAGAGAGAGAGAAGAGAAAAGAGGGGATGGATGCATTGGAGGAGGAAGAGGAGGAGGGGTGAAGGTGGGCCCAGCAGCCTTGTGTACAGCAGACAGGTTACTGATGGTGTTTGTTTCTCCCAGGCCTGTACCTGTGCAGGGGGGCAGACTCTCCTGGGTGTTACATAAAGGAGCTATGGGTCTCCAGGACACATAAACTGAGCTGGAATTACCCAGCGGCTGAGATATATATACGGGCACGGCACAACTGCTTATTCTGGCCAAGCCCATTATATCAGCCCTGCTCCTGAGACGAAGAGGAGGAGGAGGAGGAGGAGGAGGGAGACGCAGAGCAGGAGCGAGATGAGCCCATGGGAGCAGGAAATGTAGATTAATATACGGTTGCATATTTTACCACAATTAAAACTTCATTTGTCTAAATGCGTGGACTTTAGCCTCATTTAAGCCTTGGCGGCTTGGTAGTTTTTTGTTAACAGGAGGAGTTGAGAGATTGACCAGAAAACACAGGAAGGATGACTTCAAGATGCTGTTTTTTCTTCTGCGACGTTTCAGAAAAAATGGATAGTTACACCTTATTTTGTTCCAACTCCTGGAAATTGAGCTTCCTGTCAATTATTGATCCCCCCACCGCACAACCAAATCGGATTATATAAATACCGGGGAGGAATGTTGATGAGATTTGCTGGAACTTGAGCAAAACTTTTTTTTATTGCCTCATTTGACAGAGATTTGCCAGTCAAGCGCCCTTTAGCCTGTCACCGTTTCCTCAGGTAACAAATCCCCCACGATGCACCAGCCGCCATGTCTGGGGCTGAGGAGTCGGGAAAACACAAACACGAGCAGGGAATGATAATGAACACGCCTGTGTGTGTGTGTGTGTGTGTGTGTGTGTGTGTGTGTGTGTGTGTGTGTGTGTCTGAGAGCGGGATGTGCCACAACAAGCCCCCCCTCAACATTGTACAACTCGCTTTTACCGCTCGCCCATTTAATGGCTGTTCTGTGTTACTGTATGTTTCATCAGCGGCGCGGGGTGGCAGGTGGGAGGGATCCTGCCTTTGGAGGAGCGGAGAGGGGCTTTGTTTGCTTTAGTTTACACGCTCGCTCGTTGTTTGTTGCATGTTGACGCGCCAGCTTCTCTGCCGTCAGCCTCGCCATCATCGAGTCTGACAGCTCCGCGGCCATGTTTTGAAGGGAGGGGAAAGGAATTAAAAGATGGAGACGGGTGGGAGAGAGGAAGAAAGGATCCAGGTGCTCACCTGCTAAGATCTTACAAAACTGAATCTCCTTTTAGGATCACTGGTTTGAGGTTTTTGGGGTGCGGCTATACAGAAGGCACCTTTAGAGCTAATGTGGGTGATTCTCTTCTTTTTCTTGGGTGCAGGAGGAGGAGGAGGAGAAGGAGGAGGAGGGGGCAGGATTACAGAGATGATCCCGCCATTCATCCTAGCTCTACACAGAGCCCCGTCTTCCCTCCCCAAACCCCTGCTAATTCCCTTTTGATGAGGCGTGCTAAATAAATCCTATTTCCACGCCTTTATTCCCAAACCGACTCCTGGAGCGTAGATCACGGGACGCAGATTTTTAGGGGCTTCTGCCGCCGTTTGGGACCCACAATGGAAGCCCGTCTGCATGGCAGCCCACTCCGTCCAGTCGGCCTCATTATGCTTTCACCCCAACACATGCCCAGTGGCCCACACACACACACATACACACACACGCTCACACACACAAACACAAACACACAAACAGCAGAAGACTGACACATTTACACATGTAGTTTCTCACAAATACGCCATGATGGCTTTGTGCAATTGTTAGGACAAATGCCGGACACCATGTCATGTACTTCAAATTTGTGGTTGGAGTGTGAGAGGATACTCCAGGTGACTGTGTGTGTGTGTGTGTGTGTGTGTGTGTGTGTGTGTGTGTGTGTGTGTACTGTACATCTCCCTCCTGTTCTGTCGGCCCTTCCACTCTCACATGCTGAGCCCCTGCGCTCGGCTATGACGCTAACAAGCTCCTCCGTCTCTCCAGCTCTGTCTACACCGGGGCCCGGTTATTAATGGGGACCAGCTGGGAGTGGTGAAGGTACATGCACAGCCAGACAAAGCCCCATATATAATCATAAAGTCATAACAAACGACCTGATGTAAATGAGGATTGGGGGTGTTTTGGAGGAGGCGGGGTTTTCGGGAGAGAGAATATAGGCCCACGGATGCAGTAAATAAAGGATCGAGGTGTCATCCGCCATCAAAATGGCCAGTGCCCTCTTTGGCTGGCTGGCAAGGACCTGCCCTCTCTGACCTCTGATCTCCCACTGGACGTAGCAGACTGGGGGGGTCAGGCCTCGAGAGGCGGCGCTGAGTGCCTCTCCGACCGGCCCGCTCCTCTGCTGATGGGTCAGTTAGCCTGAGAAAAAAGCTGCTTCCCTACGTGTCCAGGCAAACAAAAGGCAGCTTTTGCAGACCCTCTGCGCCGGTAGCTTGGCTTCTTTGACATATGGCGCCGCTGCAACACGCGCTTCACGACCCGGCCCGGCTAGCGCGGCGTCGGTATAATTTTGATTTTTAGATGAAATGGTGATTAAGACGTTACGTCGCGACTGGCGGCGAGAATCCTGGCCTGCTCATCTGCGGTGTGTCTGCGTTGGAGAGGCTTACTCAGACACATGCTTCCAATTAGCTGGGCTTCTTCATGTAAATGCTTCATAAATTATCCCCCCTGCCCCAGGATTAGGTGCTCATAAAGAGAGTTAGCATCTCAATAAACAGCAAAGGTTGTGTACGGAGAGCAAATTAGAGAGACTGTGGAGATGGGAGATGGGGGTGGAGACTGGTAGCTGGCAGAGAAGCTGAACTCTGAGCAGAACTGCACCTATAAAAGCTGCAGGAGACTGGGCTCCATCAGGGAAATCTGAAACGGTGCCATGTTACAGAAAAGTGTGTGCGTCCAAAGTCTTGCTATTGTGTCTGGCATTTCTTTTTTTGGGGTCGGGACCTGCTGGTCAGAGATGTTTTTACCCATTATTATAACAACTGTTATGAACATTTAACTCTGAGGTAAACATAAACGATCAGCTCTTACATTTTATCACGGATGGATTGACGACATACGGAGACATTTCTGCTGATGATGAAAATCGCGTGACAGGATTCAGGGATTATTTTAATAAGATAATGATTATCATAAATATTCAAAAATAATCTGGTATGCCAAATTGATGACAATCGAAGAATAATTCAATAATAATGAGGATGCGTATTATTATTCTAATTTATAAACTCTAGCAGAAGGCACATATAAGCATATTACATAATTGAATGCGTACATATATAACATATTTGCAATATACTGCATATTACATAAAATATCGGGCTCCATTTGAACAAGAAGCTGAGAAATGCTAGAAAGTAGACTTACCCTATTTATATACCCTGTTCCAATAGGTCAAGAACACATGTCCATCATATTACATTATACAGACTAACATAACATGTATTCTGTGTATTCAGTTGTTTTTTTTATTCGTAAATTATATGTGTAAAATGAATACATTCATTCTTTACAGGATCTTTTCAACTATTGAATGGAGTACATAATAAAATATATAATACAAATCTAATGGTTATAGTGTAACGTATAACGTGCTCTCATAGAACAGCTTCTGAATTCGGGGTCTCAACTTCCAAATATTTCTTTATTGATTAATGCCTTGATTATCTTCATGGTCAGTTGATGTGTTTAGTCTATAAAAAGCCAGAAAATAACCTATTTCTCAAAGCCTAAGGTGTCATTTTCAAATTGGCCGACAAACTGTCTAAAACCCAAAATAGAGTCAATTTCCAATGATGTGATTTCAAATGGGAAGGCATAGTTGTTGATCACTGTAACTGTCTGACTGTCTGTCTCTGGCTACTCACTTTACCAGCAGTCAGATGGATTTTTGACGTCTGACACTTAGAGGAAATGCTGATGCAGAGCTCTCCTCATACAGACAGGAGTGGATCCATGCTCGCTGTGTGAAAACCACAACTTCCCCTAAATGGAACCGACTGTCTGTGAAAATACGTGACGGGATCATTTGATAAAGCAGCGCGCCTCCGTTCATCCTAACGGATAATAGCCGGGGCATTAGGCGAATTAGGCCGTTTGGTTTTTGTGCGAAAAGGTGTTGGGCGAGCGAAGGCTTTTTGAATTCTGCCGGGGAACGTAAAGCGTCTGTAAACATGGATCACAAAGGGCCTTAACGCACTAAACCTCGGGGCCACACCGGCCACACAATGGACTGTCATATTGAATTGGCCCGGAGCTGTGGGAGAGAGGCTGTTTAAGAAGACGCAGGGTGGGAGTTAAGCTGAGAGAGAGCCCAGCGTGACAGACACTTGTCCATGTTACCGCTCTGCGGAAACTCACACCGGCTCTCAGCAACACTCCGCTTCACTGTCGATCACCAAGACATGCAGCAACACCGGCTGTCACCTATACATGTAATATAAATGCAATCTCACTTTTTCCCCTCTGATATGTATCGACCGTCTCGGAGGGTGCAGACACAGACTGACACACATGCACACACGCGCGCTCACTTTTGAGTACAGCACCATACAGACAGTCAATAACAGAACGGGGTGCGAGATTAAGGCTAAGCCCACCTTCTTTTCATGTGGCAGAGCAGCCGCTGCCCCGAGATCTGGCACCAGATGGCGCTGTGCCGGTCGGTGCCAGGAGATAATCGGGACAGATCGGGCCGCATTACTACCCATTATCTTCTAATTATTCTTGTGTGGAGCGCTGATCCTGCCGTTTGTGTAAGTGGATGGCACAGAGAGCCTGTCGCCCCCGGCAGCACGAAAATCCTCCCCACTTCCCTCACCCCCTCTTGGGGATGGAGGGAGAGATCAGCCGGGGGAGGGAGAAAGGGAGGGGAGGAAGGAAGGAGCCGGTGGGTAAGGAAGCCAACCTGGTGGAAGGGAGATGCGCCTTTATGAGATATAACGCGCCGTGCAGTGTTCACACGTCAGAGAGAGGAGATCCTGCCGACCTTTGACCCCTGCGTTGGGGGTCACACGAAGCAACATCTTGTTCCCCGGCAAAACCAGAGCGAGGACAGCATCTTTCTCCTCTGACGACTCTATAAAAGTGCGATAAGGATACAGTTGAAGTCTCCCAGGCTCCGTTTGTACAGTGCCTGAGTGCAGACAGGCCCCAACCCCCCTCCCCTTACCCCGAAGGATAGCGCTTACCGCGCAGAGGCATATGGCTTACCATGTGCTGGGTCCCACGTGCACACCCTTAAGCAGCCATTCTACCCAGAACATCTTCGCTTAATTATCAGCATTTTGTTCAGCATCCTCCCATTTTGCATATTAATATCTGTCAGCTCAGGATGTAATATGAGGAGATGAAGGCTTAGGCTACACTAAAATGCCAGCCCGTAGACGCGGGCTTCGCCGAGCGAGGATGCGCACGCTCAGCCGCATCAACTCCCGCGGGGTGCAGAGTCCAGGAAGATGTGTGTGTGTGTTTTCAATACCTCTTAACCAGGTCTCAAGTGTGCAGGTATGCATATTATCTGTAAAGTGTAAAACAATCTGTATGCGGCGCACGAGCTCTGCGTGCGTTTTGTACGCGACACGACGTCACAACGCGACACGACGTCATCACCCGCCGGTGGACGCAACACACATGCATGCCCGTGGCGTGTGGTAAGTAACCGGCCCAACATGACTGGCATGTAATAAAACACGGCATTGTTGATCAATCTCGCCAGCCCACAGGCCGCACAGCGAGGGCATGTACATGCAAATGAGTATAGTTAAATGCCACCGAGGGGGCGGGAGAGGGAGGCAATCACTTCAGCTGACAAACTGAGCAAGAAGAGAGAGGGAGGGGGGGGGAGGGGGTATCCAGGGGGAAATTGTTAATTCTAGGTGATCCAAGAGAAATAAAGACAGCGGGCTTAATTACAGGAGGCGCTGCGAGAGATGAGTTCATCTTCGCTGCAGAAGTACAGGTTAAAGAGAATCATCATACCGTCTACTGTGCGGATCATTTTTGCCTAGACGGAAGGGGGAAAAAGTATGGTGTGTGTGTGTGTGTGTGTGTGTGTGTGGCGGCGACAGAAGAAGAAAAAAAACCAGAGCTGTGATTAAAATGTAAGAGAGGCTGCGGCTAAGACCCGAACCATTCTCCGCCAAGCTGGGGTCAGGGCAACTGATCTGGGGGCCACTTGGTGCAAATCCCAAACACAAACACGGCAGAAGAAAGGCGCAGAAAGCGCGAGGAGGCCGGTGGTAAAAAGACTGATAGAACGCGTCCATGGGAAGATGAACAGCCAGGGAGATCATGAAGAGAGAGCTGATTAACTGGCTTTTAGATCTCTGGGAAATAACCCGAAGGATTGTGCCTCGAGCTCCGCAAATCCTGACCCTTGACGCTGAATCCATCAACCCTGGGAGCCCCTGTGCAACAATGAGAAGTCTATAAGCTGGTCCAAGCTGCTCCATTGACGGTTCATTAAGCAACAATGAGGACAGATAACCACTGCATTGCTGTATTGGTGGCTTTCGCTTGACGCTCAGAAAGGGTTCTTAGCTTACGTCACCGCAGCTTTGAAGCGGGGGGGCATTCCCTTTATGCTGAAGCGGGGTGGAGCGTTCAAAAGGCAAAGATTGAAGCAGGTGTTTTTCCTCTCACACACGTGGACGCTGTGTTGCATGTTAATAATTGTCAAACGCACCACCGTCAACCTGTTTTTATCTCCCGATCACAATAATACGGCGGGGCGACATCAAGAGGATGGGTGGAAGTTGGATATCAAAGCTTGAGCCTGGGGCTTCATCCCACTTCAGAGGGTCTTTCCCTGACCAAAGATCACAGAGCAGCTGTGTGCAATACTGGTTGGAGAGAGATTGTTCTGTCAATGAAGGAAGGTAGCCACTGGCCGGCATGCCAGCACCTGTTAACGGCTGCTGATGAAGTGGCCCTTGGATGTCATTCATAGACTATAAGACATGGACGTGGTCTCCCGGGGGTGTGAAGCTGAAAGCGGGTGGATCTGGCCGTCGCCATCTTGGCAGGCAAGAGCCTAAAAAATGTGCGAAGAGGTGGATTGTGGGTGGGCCCGGCGACGCAGCAGAGGAGAAACAACACCCAACTGTCACTGACAGCGGCCACACCTTTAATTATGCTCTAACTTTAAGTCTTAATATATTTTCAAACATGTAAGTTATAGATCAATGTGTCCCCTGGACGGTCATGAACAGGGTTATTAGCTGTCGGGACCCAAACCGTTTTTTTTGTACCAGACTGTAAACAGGTTTATTTCTGCTGTAAAGTTAGGCCTTCTAACATAGAGGTCTATGGAGAATGACCTAGAGCTAGCCTCAAGTGGCCACTTGAGGAACTGCAGATTTTGGCTCGCTTTATTTTCATCACCGGAGGTTGCCACTTTATGTCATTAAGCGTCGGCGTCTCTTGAGCTGAATTGGTGTGAGAGGTGATTGGTGACCCTGTGTGAGAGCTTTTGGAGCTGAAATGCAGAACGCCAAAAAGAAATTGTTTAACTGCCACTGAATTTCACAAGCTGCTGTTTTCGTCAACCTCTATTCTACTAATGCAATACGAGTCTAATAAGCATTTGGTAAAGCCGACTTTTTTTTGTTTTTTCCAAATGACGATTGATGGTTTCACAAATGTCTGTACAGAAGGTGAAGGAGCTCTCGGACCGGCTGCTCAGCTCATCTCATCAGGTACTTAAGTTCAGTTTCTCCTTACTTTTTGCCTCAGCCTTTTTCTTGCTCTAAAAGCTGAAGACCGCAGGCTGACATCAACAGGGAAAACTTTTACATTGCCAAGAGCGACTTTTTAAATTTGTATTCGGGGCATGTGACAACACTTTCCAATCACATTCCCGGTGGCGGTGAGATGGCCTCTTTGTGATCTCTGGAGTTCAAAGATTACTCAGAAGTTATTCCCTCTCACGTGGATCAGAACGTACAGTCAGACGGACACCAGCAGCTTCAAGTGCAACTTCAGACAGAAGCCAGTGCATCGGTGTGTTTTTGTTGGTACGAGCTCTTTGAGGTCGGCTCGGTCTGCTCGCACACTCCTGCACGCCTGAGCTGGGCCGGGGATCGAACCGCGATAGTTTTAATGTGACAAAATGTGTTTGTAGCAGCCAGTATCGTAAACAGTCTAGTGCAAAAAGAATTAAATATAGTTATTGCAATCTTATTGTGAAGTGTATCGCTGCTTTTAAGAACTTCTTTTGTTGAGTTTTTCATGCATAAAACATATTAATCTGGTGTATTAATCATGTTAAACTACACCTAGCCCTGCTGAGTCTTTCAAAATAAGAGCGCTCTGAAATGCAAAAGTAAGCTATTCCTATGTGTATGCCCCCGCTTGCCATACATCACACTCTTGGATTTCCGGGTCTTGACCCCGACTCCACGACGCTCAAAATACACACAATCGTTCACCAGACACCTGTGTGTTCGCCTTCAGCGGAGGAGGTCCACCTTCCCATGAGGCTTTGTGTTTACTCTATGATCGCAGGAGCGGCGGGGTCCGCCTCGCGACAAGAAGTCGCGGGTTCTTTCCCGCTCTCTTTTCCTGCCTGTGAGTGACAATCAGTGGCGAGTCGCGACCCGGGCGACAGTAATCAAAGTGAATAGAAGAGTGAGCCAGGTGGTAATTGTGTATTATTCAACTTGCGGGGAGCACGGCACGCTGCTTTAGCCTGTTGATCGCTTATGTATAATTTAAGACAATCTGTGCATGCATTATAAATGAACAGGGCTTGCGAAGTAGCAAATAGAGTGCAATTAATGTCTCGGAGCTCAGAGCATGTGGATTGACTGTCTTTAGCCTATTTTCCCTTTGCTCATTTCCCTCTCCTTTCGTCCCTTTTCTTTCTTTTTTTGTAAAAATCTCCCTCCCTTCTCTTTTGCTTCCCTCTTTCTCTCCCCTGTTCCCCAACCTCTGCTGTCTCCCTCTTTCTCTGGGAGTCAACTTTATGAAAGGAGTATGAGCGCGAGTGAGTGAGTGAGCACTCTGGAGGCAGTCAATACCTTATCAACTCCTGCCGAACGCTGACACCTTGACGTCCTTGACAGCAAATTATTACTTTTTCATGACGCAACCAGGTGCAATTACAGCAACATCTTTGCGCTGTATCCTGCTGCTCCTGCAACTGTCAAAAGGTGTTCCTGGTGGGATCCTGGAGGAGCTGAGACATCAGTCTCTCAGTCCTTCCCAGCTCTCTGCAAAGACAGACTGACAGACAGGAGCGAGGTAAGGGGGACGGAGTGCAAAGGGAGAAAAGACGGAGCCATTCAAACATGCCCAAAGATTCAGTAAATAGTTGCATTCGACTCAAATTCCTTTTTCTGGGAACACTAAGAGGTTTGTTTAGAGTGCTGTTGACTGACAGCGAGAATGTGGCAGAGTTGTGTGTTGTTGTTGTTGTGCGCTAGGTGCAGGTAGCGAGCTAGCCGCTGCTAGCAAGCCGGTAAACAACCGTGTTTGTAATGTCATCACACGCTCCTCGCTGCACACCCTGTAGGCTTGATTATAAAGTTTAACCGCACTTTAACACACAACAACAGTGAAGGGGGGAGAAAAGAAACACACACACACACACACACCAGGTAAACCTCAATTAAGACTTCAGAGTGTCACTTTCTCCCCGAAGCGCAGCAGCAGAAGAAGAGAACACAAAGAGCCCACAAGCCTGTGATGCCACCCCTGTGAATATGGGGATGCTGGGTGGTTGGGGGAGAAACTTTGCCATCCTGGAGCTGGATGTTGCCTCATGTCTCTTTGTGTGTTTGGTGTGTGTCCCCTGGTTGGGAGCAGAGGGGGGAGGCACGAGGGTGGCAGTGGCAATAGTGTGTGTGTTGCTATGTGTGTGTGTGTGTTGTGGAGAAGAAGGACAGGTAAAAGGAAGGGAACAAGCTGTGAACGCGCTACACAGACACCTGAGAGTCTCCTCTTTCATCTCAGACTCATCATCCACTGATCCTCACCCCTCTTCCCTCCTTCCTTCCTCCCCCACTCAGCCAATTTCCTCAGTTTCCCTTTAACACTCAGTGGGCCTAGCAGATTCTTTCTTTCTTTCTCTTTTTTTTCTAAACACACACACACACATCTGACTTATGTAGGTAATGACACCTCAGTGAGCTATTGGTTTTCCTCGGCCCTCTCTGTGTGTGTTTTTTTCCTCTCCTCCTGTCGCCCCCCTCCTCTTCCTCCTCCTCCTCCATCTCTCTTCAAGCACTCTCTCCTTTACTCCCTCAGGCCTCCCCACTCCTCCCCTCTCTCTCTCTCTTTTTTTTTCCTGTGGTGTCAGACACAGATTTATTCCGCCTGTGATGCGTGTAGAGCAGAGGAGTGTGAGTGAGCAGGGAGCGGGGGCAGGGTCAACGGGGGAGGAGGTGTGTGTGTACAATAAGAGATAAGATCATGGCTCCCCGGGGGCTTGTTTGGCCCTGTACCCGATCCATCAAACGCAGGCTCCAAGTGCCAAGGTCAACTCTAATGAGCATTTTCTGGGGTCTTATTCTCCACGCTGAACACCGACACACACACCGACACACACTAAACACACCTTGGACATACCTGCTTAGCTGCAGGATGGATGGTTGTGACAGGACATAGAACATGCTCACATGCATCCCAACAGGTATTTTACACAGAAATCAGACAACGCTGCAGGAGAGCAGGTGAGTGATCCGTGTCAGGTGTGATCTGTGGGGACGAGCAGCCCGACATCAATATTTCACGACAGTACGGATGTACTAATGCGTCTGTAGCGTCTCCTATCAGACACTGTCAAATGTGGGAGTTGTCATAACTTTGCTATTTTTCTTCACAGGTTAAGGTGTATGGTTGCTTGCGTTAAGACAACATTAAATAACCGCTGAACATCCAATTTCTCTATTTTATTTCCCCTTATTCCACACCGACCATCGGACCCTCATGCACTCTGAGTCAGATTACAACTCTTAATTGAAGCTGTATTTTGTTGACACTGAATTGAGTCTTCAAACCAGAGGCGCATCATTTCTTTTACAGGAGTTTTGTAAAGGAACCTATTTCTCAAACTAAAGTATTGGAGCCAAAACCCAGGTATAAAAATTGGCATCAGACTTAAAAAAAACTGAGTCCTATGGCAGGTCATCTCATCTGCTGCAGGATTTCAGGCGTGACACCCGGAAAAAATCCTTCACACCGGCTCGCCCAGCTGTTTCCCCTTACCTTCCGCATCACCGGGTCGGGCGCGCACTCGGACAAAAATGGGCCACGCCGCCAGGTAGGTGGGCTTTGAGCACAGAGAGTCCCTCATCATCCCCTCATCACGCACTGATCTGCCAAACGTTGTTAGGGTTTGGAGGCTCGCGGAGCGTGGGTGTGCGGCGGAGCATGTGGAGCATACTAATGAAGCAATAAAAGTCACTGCGGGAGGGGCGAGGGCAGGGGGTGAAGGCATGTTGGAGGGGAAGGTAGCAGCCAGCGCAGGATCGGGAGCCTCTGACAGGAGGTGTGATAATTGAGATGTTGCGACCCCACATATTACCTGCATATTGGCCAAATTAGGAAGCGGGGAGTTTAAGGCCAGAATGGAAAGCTAGAGCCCCCCCTGCCGTGTGTGTGTGTGTGTGTGTGTGTGTGTGTGTGTGTGTGTGTCAAAACTAGAACATGGCATGACATTCTTTTTTTGCAGTAACAACTGCTCAGTTAGGTGTAAGAGCAAAAATATATGTGAATGTAAAAAACGCAACAAGACAACGTTTGACTGTATGAGATGGAAATATAAATTACAGGAGCATTATATATGGAATTATACAAACCTTAAGGTTTCAGATTTAGTTCACCGCACAGAAAGCAGGGCTGGAAACTTGAATATCACCACCTGAATAAGAGGAAAATAATGCAAAAAACACATTTAAAAAAAAACAAATTGCAATGCGATGAACTGCTTTGCATCAAACAAATCTTTAAACGTGGAGAAATACAACGTCTGAAACACATTTCAAGCAGAATTGTGCACAGATCACAACAGCACTCCATTCAAACTCAGTAATCTGACAAATAGCACATTTATCAAAATCAACAGATCAGTGGATGACGAAAATAGTTTAGGTAGCAGCCCTAAAGAGGAGCCGAGGCCATCCGTCTCCTGGACACGAGCAGTTCTCCGCTGCATCTTGTCAGACGGAGCTTTCATCCCTCTTTCATGTGCGTGGGCGTGTCCATGGTGACACGATGTGCGGCGATGTGATTCATGGCCCCCGCTTCCCCACATGGAGGGAGAAGGCCGAGGGCCCGGCCAGCCTCGGCTTCCCCTGGCAGGGTAGAGAGGGAAGAGAGGGAAGAGAGGGTGAAGGAGGGGAGACCTGGACCTGAAGGGGAGACCTGGACTTGTGTGCGCCTCCCAGTGGCAGCTGCAGGAGACCCCCCCCCCCCCTCCCACCACCACCACCACCAATACGCCATCACTCAGGGGGAGTCTACATGACAGGTTAACATTGAACTATGACACCTTGCGTGGGGAAAACAACGCTTATCGACCACTGGTTTGGCTGCTCAGATGCACCATCACTGGTCCCAGTTTGTCAAACGGAAGAATTGGCTAGTTTTCTCTGTTCCTTATCATTGGAAGTGAAAATATAATAAATGAGTAAAAACAATTTGCCAGATGGATCAGTAATGAACATAACTGATAGTTGCAGATCTACCCTAAAGTACTAAAAGTTAACATTGGGTGCTTTGTCAGAATCTTCAGTTTTTAAGGAAATATTTTGTAATTAATGTCATAGTTTTGCTTTTTAGATTGTATTGTAATCGGCCAAAGTCCTTGCACAGTTTTTTTTTTATGAAAACAGGGGTTTTGAAGGGTTTATATTCCTCAAAGAATCTAAAAAAGGTCCTGTCATATTGGCCAACAGGCCATCCAAACTAAACAACAACACGTTGTCTTCCAAAGAGAACGAAATTTCATTTCCAGAAGTCACTTTTTTTTAAAGTGACTCCATTCCTTTGAGAACAATCAACAGCAAGAGTAATTCAATCAATTTAAACAAAAAACGCTGAAGCTAAGCTAAACTGAAGCTAAGCTAATGTTACTGACCGCATACAGGACTCCAGAGACTTCCTGTCTTCCATTGAAGGCTCACAGACCGAATAAAGGCACCGAGCTAGCAGCGGCTAGCTGGCAGCTAAGAAGACACCACATGTAAATAAGACAACTTTTCAGAAACGGAGAAGCACATTTCTCTTTTTTTTGGTCGAGGCTAACCACCTCTCCTCTCCTCACCTCCTCTCCCGTCCCACAGCAGTGTGTTCACTGAACACAGCGAGAAAAGATGCAAACCATCCATCAAACCGGCCGTCAGGTATAGCAAACAAATCAACACTCACATTGTCAAAGTCCCAAAGCATCACTCGGATTGTTACTGAACTTCAAATTGTAATCTACCAAAAAAAAAGTAATTCCATTGCGATCAAAAATTATTAATGCCATGTGATGATTCACATTGGCATTTTCTGACAGTACACAGCTATGGTTGAGGTTCGGTTATGTTTTTAGGCTAAACAATAATTTAGGATGAGGGAAACATCGTGGTTGGGGTTGAAATAGCTATTATAATAATATAATAATAGTCATATGGTCAGTCAGGGAGGCTTCATCAAGGTCAAGGTCAAAAGAAACCATGATGACTTTTTCCACGTTTTTCTTTCAACAAACAGTGGTCTTCCATATTGGATTCAGACCTTCTGTCAACCGCTCTGACCTCCTCCGAACAAACCTCTGTGGCTGCATAACTTCCTCTGCTCACGTGCACGAGTGTCGACAAGAGATAATTCACGTGGCCACGAGACGTCTTGGTCACTGATGATTTTAGTAATTTGGACAACTGGGAGGACAGTCCTGCATTGGGCTTATTGTTAATACATAATAATCAGATTCGCCCTACTGCGAATCTAACCACCTAAAACTAAGTAAACAAAAACCCGCTAAAGCCAGATCCCCTCCATCCTCTTTCAGAGAGGATCCAGTTGGAAGGAGCTGGCATTCCTCACGAGGGGCGGTTAGCATGATGGATGGTTGTAGTTCCTCGTCCTCCCGCTGCCCACACCCCTCCCCACTGTCACCCTCGCTCACCTCTCCGCCTCTTGGCACCATCCCTCCATCCCCTCTTATCCTCTGACCAGATGTGTTCGTTGAACTCTGTCAAGAATAATAAAACGCTGGCTGCAAGGGGAAGCGCGCCAGGGCCGACAGCGCTGGGCGGTTCGGGGGCGGGCGGCGCCTTCGGATGCACGGGTGGACCTGTAATTAGGAGATACACGCACACATTAGTCAAGAGGGCCAACCGAGGCATCCCGATTATTACCTCCGTTAATTAATAACCTTGAACAAAACCATTCAGAGGGCTATGTCGTGTTGTTGCGTAACACGGAACAAATCAAGGCCCTGTCAGGACGGTATAGTTTCCTTATCAAATGAAGATATTTCAAGGTGCTTGGGCATTTCAATCCAAACACATTGCAGCCACATGAATGCAAATATTTACTGAGGTGTAAGTGGCCCCATGGGAGTCCGAATGCGGGCGTTAATGAGCTACACAAGATCTCCACCGCTGAATACTGTCAGTATTCAGTGCTAGTTTTGATCCAGTTCCAATGAACATGGACTTGTTCAAGAGTCAAACCAATGTGTGTGTGTGTGTGTGTGTGTCCCTAGTCTTTAATCTCCCTTTCTTTTTCTTTTCATTAGCAATGAGCAACGATTAAACGATGACAGCCAAAAGTATGTGGACACTACAACGATGACACCCATATGTGACAGTTGAACATGTCTTTCCAGAAACATGGGCCTCCATCTGCTCCTACCGGAAAACAGCCTCCACTCTTCTGCTTTTTGCCACCAGATTTTGGAGACGGGCCGCAGGGATTTGCTCCTATCTTGCCACATAAGACCTGGATCAGAGTCGGTGTTCCAGTTCATCCCATAGGTGTATGACGGGGTCGAGGTCAGGGCTTTTTGTTTTCTACAAAGACCCGCCCCCCCTTACTCTGCCTCCGACTGGCTCCGAATCTGATATTCTTCTTTTGCTGAGTGAAAAGAAATTCCTACTAGAAATAACTTCTCCCCCTCAAGAGCAACATCACAGCCTTAACACATACCGATAATTCAGAGAATGGTTTTATTTTCCGTCACCAAAGACATCATCTTCTCCCCGGTCCCCGGTAAGACCCCCTCCTAATCCTGACCCAACATCTGAGACATTGAATGTGGGCGCACCGAAAGTAACCGAAGTAAAAAGTTAGCCCGGAGCCCTGAGAGGCTACAAATAACTGTGACAGCAGGACTCAGCGAACTACTCCTGAACCCAAACCTTTCTTTTGTCTTCATTTTTGCTTTTATACCCCCATTTGAACTTTGGCATCAAATTATTTTCACATTCACCAACAGTCAACTGATGCATCTTTAACGAGCACACGGAGACAAACCAGACTACAGGGACTACAGGGTGACATTTGCTCTCCTGGACAGAAAAAGTTGAGGATTCCTCTGGTCGCGCGGGTGTCAGTCGACAGAGGAGCACGGGAAATGTCAACCCATTGCTCATCCTGGATACTGAAGGGCCGAACCCAACTCTGTTGATGGAGGATGAAGAGAAAACCGAAGGGGTGGGTGAGGGGGGGGAGATGAAGAAGAGGGAGAAACACACTCGGCTCTGATGTTGCTGCTCAGGAAGCCCCTCCTGGGACAGAATCAAAAACCGGCCTCCCCCCCGGCCTCCCCGCGCCCGAAACCCCCTCTCACCGCGGGCGACCGGTGACCACTGGCCCCCGAAGAGCCGCCAGATGAGAAGAGCGGAGACGGCGGCAAAGATGGAGGCACGTTGATGGCTAGAGTGATGATTTCCTACACACACACACACAGACACAAATGCCCCCCACTTTACACTCATCCTCACACCTCCTCCCACCTCCCCCGTGGCCCTGCAGGCAACACACACTGTCTACCTCTCTCACACACACACACACACACACACACACACACCATGGTTAGGCCTCCAATTAAATCAAAAGTGGTTTGTTTTTATTGGTCTTTTGCGCTGACAAGTGGGCTATCATTCTGACGGCTCTACCTGTCAGCGAGCAGCTGAAAACCCTCCGTTGACAATGCCCAATGCTTCCAATTAGGGGAGAATCAGACTCCTGGCGCGCGAGCCATCTTTCCTCCCTCCCTCCTCCCCCAAGGCCCACCTTCCCTCCCTTTTTTTTTCTTCCTCTGCACTCGCTCCACGATCCTCTTTCCCTCTCGCTCCTGCTCTCCTCCTTAAAGTCTCCCTCCTCCTCCTCCTTCTTCCTCCTCTCCTCCTCCTCTTCCTCCTCCTCATCCTCCTCCTCCTCCTCCTCTCCAGGAGAAGGGGGTCTGTCTCCGCTGCAAATTACCGACACAAAACGAAAGGTGGTGGCGGCGCTGGCGCTGGGAGCTGCCGGTCCAGGGCCCTGTCAGCATTAATGAGACGATGAAGGTTTATTTTGCCCGCATGCATGTGCTAAATTCTTTCTTGTGTGACAGCTGACTGGGAAATGTGAGTGTTAACCTTATAAAAGATTCAGCGGGTTCTCATTATTTTCTGTCAACTCCAGTACCTGATGGCGTTAAGGTGCATCATTTGCATCCCTGACTGGTCCAGGCTGCAGCACCAGCTCCAATGCAAGTGCCTTTTTTTTATTATTTATTTCTACTGCCATTTTTTTTTTGTTATGCTGTTTGTTTGTTGAGAGGAGTCATCTTTTACATACATCCCCCTCGAAAGACACGCTTTACTCGATGTTCCAAAACGATAGAGATGCCAAAGTTTATTCAAAGGCGACACACATTTTTACAACACACAACTAGATATATATTTAACACACCTGCTCGGCTGAGCCGGTAAATAAAACGTAGCTCAATGTTTTCTCTTTTTCCTCCACACACACACACACACACACACACACACACACACACACACACACACACACACACACACACACACACACACACACACACAAACAAAGGCCCAGAGAGCTGAGGAAGCCCAGCAGGCATTATTAGGAGTAAAGCTCATGGACATGATTCCAATAATGTAGAGGGGGAACAAATACATAATAAATAAATGAAACACAGATAGATTATTAACAGAGACAGGTCAGTTTGGGTTATTATGATGAAACTGTATGGTGCCACGCCAAGCTTGTTTTATGCTCAACATAATTCATATTTTTGTAATTATTCACACTTGTATTCTGATTAGAATTAAATATCAATATTCTTCTTAAATATATGGAATTAAATTGGGAATAAACTGTCCATACTTCACTGAAATGGCCCACGGGTGTCAACTTGGTTTTGGTAAAAAAAAATGTGAGTGGCTGGTGTGGGAATGTTTAATGTGGATCAATAACAGCGTATGATTTCATCATGCGATAAAAACAGAGACGGGCAGTTCATCATTTCCTGAGAACATTCCTGTTTCCTCTCTTTAACATGGATCAATAACATCCTCCCTCAACATCAGTGTGTGTGTGTGTGTGTGTGTGTGTGTGTGTGTGTGTGTGTGTCTATTTCAGCATTGGGGTAACAGTTGCACTGGCCCTCAAAATCAAACCATTTCCTGGAAAAGGAGAGAAAGAAAAAAAATTGAGCTCCACTTGACCAGAGGGATGCTTGTCCAAAATAAGCAGCAACATGAGCCAAATCCTCACACACACACACACACACACACACACACACACACACACACACACACACACACACACACACACACACACACACACACACAGTCTAGCTGTCTCCTCATAATCTTTTAAAAGATTTATAAACTCTACCATGAAGCCTTTAGCTACATTTAATTGTACAAAATAATGTATTTGATTAAAACTGTTTATTCACCGAAAATAATGAATTGCTTGATTCAAATGTGTGTTAACTGAACTAAACATTTGCACAACGCTCTAAAACAGTTTCTCCAGTTTGAGTATTTTCTGCTTTTCTGTTCCTGTTATATTTATCTGCAATTGTAATATTATTATTTATTGTTTAAGTGTGTGTGTGTGTGTGTGTGTGTGTGTGTGTGTGTGTGTGTGTGTGTGTGTGTGTGTGTGGGGTTGACTGTTTGCTGGGCAGAAGCAATGTGAGGATGTCCACTCGTGTTGTGAAACTTGGGATTGTTTCACTTTTTCTTCACTATTATCATTTTAAAGACTAAGCCATTATTGGAAAAAAATATCAATAAAATAATGAAAATAAACCTGCAGAATAATCACGCATGGCGTGTTTATTGGGGGAGGGGATCGTTCAACCCAATCATTTTATTCTGTTCAACTATTGGTTAGTTTGTCAGAAGACAGAGATTTAAACTCAGCACCTTATTTCATCCACTTTTGTGAAGTAGAATTGTGGGTCAATTAAAAACACGAGGTCAACGCATTTTGGAAAATAAAGAAGATGAAATAAAGTAGGATCTTTTTCGGGTCATTTATAAGACCACAAATCTAAAAATAATTCAAGCTCCTCTCCAAGTTCCACATGCGGCGCGATGACCAAAAAGGGGGAAGAAGTCGGTTTTAAATCAGCTTATGATTTATTTACTACAACACTGCTGGAGCCGCGGACACGCGGAACAGCGCGGATAAAGAGAAAGGAGACAAAAAGAACTGTGAGCAAAAGCATCAAACCACTGCTCCTTTTCATGCACCAGCAGAGGAGAAAGAAAGCGCTAAGTCAGGGTGGGTGTGTGTTGCCTTATATCTGTGTTGTCCCCGCCTCATATGTGACAGCTTGCAGCCGTGATGGGACCCCATGGGAGCGGGGAGCGGATTCACTAACCTGCCGGTGTCTGAGACCGACGCGCGCCTCCAATCTGGTGGTCACATGGGGAGGAGGAGGAGGAGGGGGAGGAGGAGGGAGGCGATGATGAGAGGGGGGGTAGTTAGATTATTAGGGCTGTCGGGGCCGTCGCGCGGGGCAAACTGTTGTGCGGAGTGGGAGCTATACGAAAGTGCACACAATGGCATTTCACGCATGTTAAGGTGAAAAGTGCGCACAATGGCGCCTCACGCGTCTTGAAGTTTTGTTTGCGTCACGCTGCTCTGACTATTGTATAGAATTACCAGGGACTATTAGATAGTCATTATGCTCTAAATGATGACTGCTCAACGACCAGGCGGTGTTCGTGCTTAAAATAATAATAATAATAATAGGAGGAGGACATTTGAATTATATCGTATTATTATAATAATAATCTTCATCCAGTAAGTTTCTTATTTGAAAGGCAACATAAAAAATATCTTGTCATATCTGCAAAGATTGTTTGGGGATTTTGAGTGAAGGGCAAAGTGATGAAAATTCTAGAGTTTAATAACAACAATGTTTTGAAAATGAAATTGAGGCCTCTAAGGAATTCAAATTATTTTCACAATAAAAGCACCACCACAAGGAGCTATTGCTAATTATATAACAATACAAATGATATATTAAGAAGAAGAATAAAATCAACAACAATTTCATTTTCTTATTTTGTCAGTTTTAATAAATTTTGTCATATCAAAAATATTTGCACCATACCAATATTAAATCTAATAAACCGGTAAATGATTGATAATAAATAAAGAATGTCTGATGATAATAACAATTAAAAAGGTTGAACAATAAATGTGTATTAAAAAAAAGAAGGAAAAAAGGAAAAGAGGAGCTGTGGAGGTGGGAAACAAATCCAGTCAAGAAAGGGAGTCGAGAAGAAAAACCCCGAGCCGCTCCACATAATAACCCCATTATGAGCCTCATCAATGATGTAATGAAAGCAAACAGTGTGAAAATTGCCTGTAAACAGTTGGATCTGAGTCTCCTGATGAATTCAGTGTCTCTTTTATCAAAGTGAGGATGAGCCGGGGAGGATGGGAGAGGGAGGGAGGCAGAGAGAGTGGGCGTGTAGGGAGGTCCACTTCCAGCTCCCCTCAGCCAATGGAGGCTCGTCACAGGGGACTCACGTGGACGAGCCGCTCTTAAAACCTAGCTCCTGACTTTTCCTCAAGTTCAATTTTTTGGGATTCCCTCCCACCCCCATCGCATCTCGTCCTCTTACTTGCCAGTTGTGACTATTTAACCCAGTTTACATCTCCTCTCTCCTTCTTCCTCCT
Source organism: Taurulus bubalis (assembly GCF_910589615.1). Classification (NCBI taxonomy): domain Eukaryota; kingdom Metazoa; phylum Chordata; class Actinopteri; order Perciformes; family Cottidae; genus Taurulus; species Taurulus bubalis. Next base: position 5,739,256 of record NC_136607.1, read on the forward strand.
CCTCTTCTTCTCGACAGCGAGTCGCGCATCGCATCGTCCCGCGTCTTCCTCGTCTGCTGCTTTCTTTTGCTGCTGCTTGCGGCTCTCGGACTCCTCTTTCTCTCTTTATTTATTTTTTTTGGTCACGGTTTTGCTGCTCTACTTGAAGGAATGCGAACACTTTCCAGCCGTCTTCCGTGTGGACACATGACGAGCTGCGCTGCGCGCTCAGGTCTGACGCGTACCTGTCCATGGTGCTGAAACGCACCAGCACCACCAGCCCCGCAGAGACCGGCGCGCTGCTGCTCCCAAATAATCCAGAAATAGTCTCTATTTTCTGCATCTGCTCGTGTCTTGCTGGTGAGTGTGTTTTCGTGCAGTAAGCGGTCCTTCTTCTGAACTCACACGCAGACGGAGTTGCTGTTAAAAGGAAGCGACAACGAATCGACGGCGACTCTCCCGAAAGAGACTACATCGATCTCAGGAGGACACGTCTTTTGAGACTTGACCAAAACAAAAAAGACAACAACTAGAAAACTGGATGCCTGGACGATTGCTGTAACACAACTTAGCCTGGAGATATTTTCTCTTTAGAGAACCAGTCGGGCCACTGGAAATAGCGGATGAATCATCTTCATTTGTAGCATCAAAAAACAGTTTCCTGGGCGCGGGGCGGGGGGCTCTTTCTCCTCTGCTGGATCAACTCACACTTAGACAACCTCCCTCCCTCCCTAAAATAAAACTTGTACTGAATACCAAATGGTAGTTTGAGGAGGCCTCGCACGAGACAATGGAGGCGTCCGCCAACGGGTCCAGTTTTGGCATCGACTCGCTGCTGTCCCACAGGCCGGGAAGTCCCGTGTCCAAAGGGGACGTCCTGACGGGGGAGTGCCGCTCGCCTCTGGAGTTCAGCCCGAGATCAGACGCGGAGAGCGGCTGCTCGTCGCCGCCGTCGCCGCGGAGGGAGTGCGCGGACGACGTGGCCCAGAGGCAAGGTCACGGCGTCGGCCTGCCGCCGCACCTGCAGCACGCGCAGATCTCTGCGGGGTCGCAGCAGAGGACCGTGACCTCGTCGTTCCTCATCAGAGACATTCTCGCGGACTGTAAGCCCCTCGCCGCCTGCGCGCCGTACTCCAGCAATGGACAACCGACACAGGAGACGGGCAGGCTGGTCTCCAAGATAGCGGAAGACTTTATGGAGAAAATCCACAGCAACTCGTCGTCAGACAGTGAATACAAAGGTAAGGAGAGGCGCGCGCAGGAAGGGGAGAAGGGCAGCTGCTCTACCGGGGAGGGGAGACATGTGGAGGGGAGCGGAGACATGGAGGTCCACCGAGCTGGCCTTCTGCTTTCTGACGGGACTTTAGGCTCTTGTAGAAAAAAAGTGATTCTATTTGAAGTAGGTCGTACTTTAGCTATTTCATATTATAGTGGAATTGTTTTTTTTAGGTCCATATTTGTATGTTTAGCTGCAGCTTGTCTGGTCTTGGTGTTTCTTTCTCCGTTTTTTAAAAAGTATTTTATAAATTGAAAAATAGGACAAATCTCACTAAATAGCAATTCAATAATTAAAGGCAAAAAAATAAATAATCGTGAGGTTTTGTACTAAATACAATACGTGGTGAAATCTGGACAAATAGAGTAAGGGAATAACAATAAATGAAAATGTTATTGAAAGCAAAACTTATATTTAAAATATATACATAATGTTTGCGTTTAGCTGAGCTGATGACAAAAAAAAAGTAAAACCTAAAGCCATATTAAAAATAGACCAGGACGTTTATAAAAGTATTTTAGGCCTTTTTGCAGATGACCTCATAATAATAATAATAATAATAACAATAACAATAATAATATGTAGCCTTAATGTAGAATAATACAAATTTCGAAATTGGCTTGAGCAATGTTAGGAGAAAAATTGAAGAAGAAAAAAACTCCCCATGAAATAAACTGACCCTCTCCATGAGAGGCCATCATGAGGGCGCATGACGGCCCTCTGCTGCGCCTGAGCCTTAGATTTGTCCCCGCGCGGCGACTGGGTTCACTTTCATTAAGTTTATACATTTTAAAATGTGTATTTTAAATCAGCGCGGGCGCGTTTGGAGCCTCCGCGTGAGCAGAACCTCCAGAAAGCATCTGTTGATGTCAGGGAGGAGAGGGAGAGATGACAGGGTCGCCTCCAGATAAATGCCATCAAGGGCCTCTCTGTTTCCAATCATGTCAGCCATAACAGACATGTCACCTCCATTGACAGTTTAATGAAGCAGAGCCTGTAAAGACGACGACCGCTGTAGGCTATGAGGGGGGAAATATAATATCTAATCCAATACACGTGATAATGCATTATTAATAACGGGACTTCAATATTTACCCTTTTATTTTGTTTTTACTTTGGGCTCACATTTAGTTTTAGTTCACTCTTCTCGGAAGGCCATCGCCATCAGTGTTCGTGTGTGTGTACGCGCGCGCGCGTGCACGTGCGTGGCTGGAGATGATGCTCATCGACGCGCTGATTGACTGAGGGAGCCGCCGCGGGGCCCACGGCGCGCCGGCACGGTGGCTTTGATTTCCACGAATCCGCCTCCTATAATATTTTGGGGGGATTTGATGCAATTTGTCCCCGGCGCTAATCACATTTGTAAAGCGCGCGCGCGAGGCCGCCCGGCTCTTGATTCCCACTCATTTCCACGGTCCTGTGAAGTTCCTCCGGTCGCGGTTGAAAGGCTCGTCCTTCCCTTGTGGCTCAATTAGGAGGATTATTGTGCTCCTTGAGACGATTCAACTATTCAACTACGAGATCTCTCGTTCCTCCCCTCCCTCTCCTCTCTTCTCTTTCTTTTCTTCCCCCTCTCTCTCTCTCTCAGAGAGTTGACTATAAGGACTGTATATCAAGGCTCGCCCTGACATGACACCACGCAGAAGGAGAACAAAGGCTGACGGGAGGAATCTCAGATTGGAAGTGCGAATATTGGAAGAGCTTTTCATAACAATTTAAGCCCAAATCAAATAGCTCCACATCGCCTATAGGCACCGTAATGGCGCCGGGCTGCAGCGCCGCGGTGGAAAGTGTAGATAAATAGTTTTTAAAAAAGATTTAAAAAAAACAAAAAACAGACGTGTTTAAAAACTAAAACATTTATTAAACAAAATATGTGAAGCCTTTTTGACACTTTAAAGTTCGCATTTCTACACACAAATAGTTTGTCTTTGATTCAAACTGATTTAAAAAATGATTAAAAAATAAAAAATGTGTGGTTTTATTTTGTTAACACGGACAAATTACATTTAACAACAAAGTGATGCGTCTTTCGAGAGAGGGGAAGCCATAATTGAATTATTATTATTGTTATTATTATTATTATTATAATAATAACAACAGTAAATCCAGCTAATCAATCAATCAAATAATCAATCATGTCTTTAATTGGCTCACATCAAACAGCACGTGCAGGTCAAAGTGGTTTTCACTTGATGGCAACTAACTGTATGTCATATTGTATTTTCTCCTTTTAATGAAAAGCTGCAGGGCAATACAAGTGTGTGAATTTTGTATAATACAGTAAAGACCTGATATCTGTGCCAGTGTGATGCTTCTGCACTGATTTGTCTGTTGACGCAAAGATGGACGCAGCGTGACGTATGAGTCCAGTTCTCCTATCTCACCTTGATTCTCCTGTTTGTGTCCTCAGTGAAAGAGGAGGGAGACCGGGACATCTCCAGCAGCAGGGACAGCTCTCAGGCCCGCATGAAGAAGCCCCGCAAGGCCCGCACGGCCTTCACGGACCACCAGCTGGCGCAGTTGGAGCGCAGTTTCGAGCGCCAGAAGTACCTGAGCGTGCAGGACCGCATGGAGCTGGCGGCCTCCCTCAACCTCACCGACACGCAGGTCAAGACCTGGTACCAGAACCGGAGGTAAAGACCCGGATGCTGCTGCTGCTGCTGCTTAAAGAGGATAATCTGTGTCTCACCTCATGACTCATGGACCCGGGGACGCCATGTTCTCCTCTCCCCCCTAAAGGTTGCATGAGTTCACGTCACTTAGCTGCACGTGCGCCTCTGCCATCAGGGCGGAAACCAAACGGTATTTTAATTATTGATTAATCTGCCGATTTGATTTTTTTCTTCTTCTTCTCGATTAATTGTTTGGTCCGTGAGATGTTTTTTGTGGACAAACCACAAGAGTTTCTCCCAGAAAGGAGCACGTCTTAAGATGCGTTCAGGTGCTTTTTTTTTTTTTTTTACTTTTAACACATTGATCAGGATTCACTTTTCTGCCAATTAGTTTTCAGCTCTTACATTTTTCTTACATTTACCCACAGCGCATTTATTGATTGACAGCTGATGAATCGATCCCGTATATTTTGAGCGTTGAAGAATGGGTTAATTAGCAGCTTTGCACATTTTCGATTTGTTGCACCTTATTACTCGAAGAGAGAAAAAGCAGAGCTACAAGTTTACATCGGGGAGACACGTTTTTCCTTCGGTCGATTCTATGTATTGGGGCTTGTCTGAGTCTCCTCGTCTTTCTGCATCTCATGCAACACGATTACCTGCAGCATCCGATTCAAGTCACACACACAATGACCCCGCAAACAGCTCGGAAAGCGAGCCGTCAACGTTTTGTAAATAAATAAAACTCCAATGCAAGAGAAACCATCTTCACCAATGTAACAAAAACAAAAAACCTGCTTTCTGCACTTTTCGGTTGAATTAACTTGAGCATCTTATTCGTCCACAGTCAACTCCCAGGCAGCTAAATGACATAAATAAATATAAAAACAACACTTTGGCGTATGAATAATGCATCGTTGCATGTGTGCATATCAATAATTCAAACAAACCACTATATCTACTCAATTATCTTTATTATGAATTATTCACCTGCGTGGAGTGCATGCTGGCAATCTAACAGACGTCCTTGGGTGTGAGTACAAGTGGCAGGTTGGAGGTTTTGGTGCTTTAGAAAGAAAAGAAAAAAGAAAACACATGTATTGCTGAGTTCTAATTTGGGGCCCAAGGTAAACAGACGGGAGTTAGTACACACACACACACACACACACACACACACACACACACACACACACACACACACACACACACACACACACACACACACACACGCAATCAAAGCTAAAATCAGCGTCTCTTCTCTCCTCCAGGACGAAGTGGAAGAGGCAGACGGCGGTGGGACTCGAGCTGCTGGCGGAAGCCGGGAACTACTCGGCCCTGCAGAGGATGTTCCCGTCCCCGTACTTCTACCCGCAGAGCCTGGTGTCCAACCTGGACCCCGCAGCGGCCCTGTATCTGTACAGAGGCCCCTCGGGGCCCCCGCCGGGCCTGCAGAGACCCCTGGTCCCGCGGATCCTGCTCCACGGCCTCGGGGGCGCTGAGCCGCCTCTTCCCCCCATGTCCGGCGTCCTCACCCGGCCAGTTCAGCAGCGGTGAGCCGGTCCCCTGCTGGTTCTTTTTTTTTCTTCTTTTTCTTCTTTTTTTTTTTTTTGTACGCCGAGCTCGGCAGGACTCTTAAGAAGAAATGACACAAAGACAGAGACAAATAAAAACGGGACGAGCCAGAATAAGAGATAAGACTGTTGGCCGAGGAGGCTGAACCCTACAGGAGCTTTGAGACTCCAACTGACTGTGGGAGGATTTCCCCCTGTGTTTGGTTTTTGGGACATGAGCTTTATTTATTTATAACTTATTTATTTTTCAATATGAATCAAAGCAACTAAGTTATGTATTTATTTGATCCCAGTTTCAGTATTTTCAGTGTTTTCCACCAACAACAGATACTTGTTGGTGGAACTTTGACCTACAGTTCAATGCCAATTAGACCCCCTGTTGGTATTATTATTATTATTATTATATCATTATTATTATGTGGACGTTCATGGATATTGGCAAAGTAGCACCCTTCCATGTAATATGAATATAATGTAGAGGATCCAAAAGTATTAGTAAATATTTCTTCTCCCCCTCCTTTCTAAATCTGTCTTGATTTTTCTTTCCACGTGAAGAACAAGATGATCAGCAGTCATAAATCTGTAAATAAGAATATTTTGCATTTTATTCGAAAGAGACTGATTTTAAAAAAGAAACCTTTTTTTGTTTCGTTTTTGGTTTTTTTTATCTATTCTGTGCGTCTTTTTCAGACCGCGGTGATCCAGTTCAACCTAACAGGCTAGATTAGCCATCAGAATATACAGGAGAACGAGGCAGAATGAAAAAATAAAAATAAAGCTGGACCCACAGAGGCGCAAACACGAGAGCTCCGGAAAGAAGATACATCTATATAAAGTCGTTTATCTTGTTCTTAGTTGAAGTTTTAGGGGAGAAAAAAAAAGTCAAGTAATTTATTTAAAAAAAAGCGGTTTTATTCCTGCAGAGGAGGACGCAGTCACCTCAGTAATGTTTTATTTATATATTTCATTTGTGCGGTCGCACTCGGGTCCACGTCCAGGTGTAAGTGCCTGTGGATCAGCTCTTGGTGTATTTGAACAGACGTTGTGCATTAATTATACTTATGTTACTTCATATGAAGCCGTGGTAACCCCTCATTGTTTTACTCTCCTTTTGGTGAAACATGTATATTGCAGATATCAAACTTGTGGAGTGGTTCTCGTATTTCCTGGATCGTTTTTCTTTTTCTTCTTTTTTTTCTTTCAAAAATGATTTTCTTCCCTCTAGCTTTCCCCCCAAAACTCTCCCTATTACGTGAAGTTTATTTTATTTTATTTGTTTTGCTAAAATTCACAGCAACCATTGGACAGAAAAGGGAGGGGGGGATTTGATGTAAAAGAGAAATACTTTTATAAATGTGGAAATAAAAGTCTTTCATTTAATCACGTGGCTGCTTGAATGTGTGAATCAACACGTGGAGCTAGAGAGCAACGCAGAGCAACACCTGCAGTGTGAAGGTCGATGCAGCTGCAACACACAGCTACTTGTTGTTGGTCGTCTTTAAAAGCTGCAGATGTGGCATTACATTACATTATTATCCTTTTAATCATTATTATTTAGTATATGCACATGTAGCCTTCAAGCAACTAATTTTAAGAGTTGTTTTCTATATAAGTGATCACAGGTAACTGACATATACTCTTTGTTTGAGAGAAAAATAATATTTAGTAAATGTAAAAAAAATGTGATATTGAATCAGTCAGAATAAACGCCCATATTTTCCCAAATCAGAAGGAAAGGGAAAAGCACCTCATCGGGTCACATGGAGAGGCCTGCATGGTGCGTTTGAGGCTGCATGGCCGCCGTTAATAGGAGTATTGTGAAGGGATGTGAACACGTGTCGGTGTCAATGAGCAAAGGTTGAGGAGATGCTGATGCAGCTTTAATTAAACATCTCCACTTTTCCGGAAGCAGCTGGAAAAATCAACAGAATATGAAGGGCTCGCGGGTTTATTAGAGGGAATCGTGTTTGAGTGAATTTGAACACGTCTGTCAAACGACTTTCCCCTCCTCTGTTTGGTTTGGGCTCGTTCATTTAATTTGTTTAATGTTGAGATGAGGGCGTGAAAAAAAAAAAAGTTAATAAAGAGTTTCACCGGTGGAGCGGGCACTTTAACACACATATATATATATATATATATATATATATATATATATATATATATATATATATAATAAAATAAAAATAAAAATAAAAAAAAAATATATATTTATATATATATATATATATAAATATATATATATTTTTTTTATTTATTTATTTATTTTTAATTTTATTTATTTATTTTTTTTACCTTTAGAGCAGAGATTTTTGCGGAAAGATTTCACAAGCAAGTTTAATTTGGACAAATGTTAATGTTATCCTGTGTTAATTACAAACATGTCGCCTCGTACTTTTCCATTTATTACATTTCATGTTCGTCCTGTTCCCAAAGGAATGCGTGAACAGTCTTGATTGCAAAACGCGTGAAAAAAAGTTCGATTGGAAATTGGTAGGAAAGAGCAAGCGCGCACACGTACACGCGCACGGCTCTCTCTCCCTCTCTCTCTCTCTCTCTCTCACACACACACACACACACTCACACGCACACACACACACACACACACACACACACACACACACACACACACACACACACACACACACACACACACACATTCAAAAGTGCAATCAAAGATCACTTCCAGCTAATGTCTTTAGAGAACAACAGCAGAAGGGTGTCCTGTCCAAAATGGAGGTCCTGCTCTTCACCCCCCCCCCCTCCTTACCCCTCTCTCTCTTTCCTTCATCTTCTTCTTCACCATTCCCACTCTCCTAAATGAACAGCAGCAACTCCAATTCGTTTTTTTCATAAACAATGCAGGAGATGAAATATTAATGTCATGTGCGCAATTGTTTAAGTGCCCTAAATGATCCCATTTGGAAAATTGATTGTTTCCATCCTTCTCTTCCTTGAGGGTGCTGGATGCGCGCTCCTGTGCCAAACGGCCTCCAGCAGCTGGTGACCGGGCTGGAGCCGACTGCAGGCCGGGGATCAGCGCGGGGGACAGCTGGTCAGCGGCTCCACCCCGCCCTCCTCCTCCTCCTCCTCCTCCTCCGCGCGCATCTCCCCCACCTCCGTCTCCGAGTCGAGAGGCCGCGCGTTATCTCGGTGCGTCGGGGGGTTAAAGGAGTTCAGGCTGACGGACAAGACTTGGCGTGTAGGATGTTAACGATTAGACAAAAGACTTTAATAGGTTTTAATTGAAAGTCGATAATGGGTTTGATAGCCAGCTCCCCCTGCTGTCCTCCACGCATGGCACCTGTTATGTGGGGCCTCCACTTAGGGGGCTGACCACGCCGTGACGTATCAGACTGACGGCCTGATAACTGGCGCATTTATGATGCGGAAAATTGCATTAAAAATACAGTGATGCCGAGCCGAGGTCTGGCGGCGGGGAAAGTGAAGAGGGGAAAGGGGAAAGAAGAAAAAATCAAACACCTCCCAACTTGCCAAAAGATCATTATAGTCCCATCATGTGGATCCGTGACCGATTCAGATAATGAAAAGGGGGTTATTCTTGCAAAGTGCAGCTGATTATATAAGAAAAAGCCCCCCGTGTGTCTTGTTGGGTGACTGGGAGAGGGGCTTTTTTTCTCTCTCTCTCCCCCCTCTTTTCTTTGCATGTGAAAGGCTGTTGGTAAATCCCCCGGCTCTTACCGTGGATTGTCCCCGGCTCAGGGTTAATGAAGTGCGGATGGAGTCTCGTTGAGCTCCCGACAGACAAAAAAAAAGAAAAAAGAAAGAAGAAGAAAAAAAAAAGGCTTAGACCCAGAGGATCAGTGACTCTGCTTAATCCCGTGGATTCCTAATACTAATAATAATAATTCAAAAGAAGAAGAAAACTAAACAAAAAACAACCATTTGATGAAATTAGGAGTGAATCAAAGCGTAATTTGCATTGTGCTCGTGGTGTGAACGCTTTTATTTTCCCTTTCATTCCTTCCAGTGGACCAATGATGCAGATCTGCCGCGCGCATTCAGATGGTTTCGATACACTGGCAGCGTTTTGCTTAAAACAAATCCGCGGGGGGGAGAGATGAAAAATAGATCAATTAAAATGTTGAAGAAACGCATGGCCTATTTTGCGGGGTTTTTTTCAACAATGGCCACAAACGAAAAAAAACACTAATTTTGGCAGTTTCATGCGCAATGTGCTTTTATATGGGCTGTTAGTCAGAGAAGACATTACATCAGTTTATTCCCACGTGCCTATAGCCTCTATACCGCCTGTATTTAGGGCATTTTGGAGTAACCTTTGAAGCCATCTTAGCACAGTGAAGTGTTTCAAAACCGAGCAAAACCATTCTATTACCCACATCCCCTCATGTGGAATACTCCAAACAAAGTGGTTGACGTTTTGAAATATGGCAGTCTGTTTTAAATATAGGATCAGCTGCTTCAGCCTATATGTGGTTTAAAAAAACAACACACAAAAAAGTCAATATATGGCTACAGTTGGATGCACTTATGTTGAGTTTATGTTTGTGATATGTATGCAGTATATGCAGCAGGCAGGGAGAAACTTATTCCAAATATATTTTATTCTCTTTCATATTAAAATGTCAAATTAAAAACAGTCCGCCAGCTTTCACTCACCTATAACCAACATGTCTGGGGCTCAATAGCTGAACAGGAGGCAGAGGGAATGAGAAGAGAGAGGCTATAGTGTTGAAATGAATCTGACTCAGCAATGAACAGAGACATTTAGAGAGATGAAGTGCATGATGAAGTGTAAGAGGAGGGAGAGAGTGTGCAGAGCAGAAGCCTCCCCTTGCCTGGAGGTACGGAGGCCCGCGAGGAGCAATGAAAAGCCTCGCGAGTGGAGGGGAGATAACCCCACTAATCATTTCCCCAATATGACGGGGGAAAACGACAAACTTGGGTCAGGGGCGCGGGGATTGACATCCCAATCTCAGCAAATAATGAAAGCTTTCCTCTCGGATCAGAAGGAGGGTTAGGAAGGAAGACAAGAGAAGAGGGAGAGAGAGAGAGAGAGAGAGAGAGAGAGAGAGAGAGGTGGGGCTGCTTGCTTCACTCCACTTGAAACCTCTCCTTCTTTGGTTCTGGACTGCAGAGGAGGTGAATATCTAACTAGCAGACTGCCATTAGCACATTGTGTGCTTCCGGATGACGCATTCAGGGCCCATCGAAAACGCCAGAACCACCCTCGTTTATAAAATGAACCAATGACAGAACACACACCTTTCAACAAAAGTTTGAAACAACAACCTGAAACATACCAACTGCAACTGTTGAGTCCAACTTGTCAAACATGCGGCCTCCACACTGTCAGTGGATGAAATGAGCCTTTTTCAACATTGTTCTATATTTTAATGCTTTCCACAAGTAGACAGGACAAGACAATTCTTGATCCATTTTCAATCAGATTTTGATTGATCAGATTTTGATTGAACATTACTTCATCATGGCAGGACATTTTTTGAATATATTTGATTTTTTTTTTAAAGCTCACATTATACTGTTATACTACTATATTGTACATTTCATATTTAAGGACATAAAGGCATGTCTTTATAAAAAAATAAAGAAAGAGAACAAATGTAAGTTGAAGGTCAAATTTCAGTCTAAAATGAGCAAAACTGTTATTCAGGTAATAAATACCTGTCAAAAAAGAAGTGAACAGCAATCAGTAATTTATGGGACCCATTTCAGTGGAAACCCCAAAAGTACTGAAGTACAACAAGCTTGAGTGTGGGATTGACATGGCGATGATGTGGAATTGAGATGTGGAATTGAATCCTTATATATGTGGATGATATATATATATATATATATATATATATATATATATATATATATATATATATATATATATATATATATATATATATATATATATATATATATACATACATATATTTTATTTTGTGTGTTTATTTGTATCTGTAAGCTGTAAATTGTAAGGCGCTACTACGACAACAAATTTCCCCTTGGGGATTAATAAAGTATATCTATCTATCTATCTATCTATCTATCTATCTATCTATCTATCTATCTATCTATCTATCTATCTATCTATCTATCTATCTATCTATCTATCTATCGATCTATCTATCTATCTTTCTATCTATCTATCTATCTATATTTACCTGCTATAAAAAAACTAACTTAAATGTTCATCTTAAAATGTTAATCTTAAACTAATTGTTGCCTCACTGGTCCCAGGAGTGCGGCGGTGTATCTGGCAGCAGGGGGTCTGTGTAAACCACATTACTATCAGATGACATAGAGCTTATTCAATCAATACCTTGTTGTGTTTCACACTGGGCTCTCAGCAGCCACTTGGCAATCTTTTTTTTTTTTTAAAAACACACCCCGAGGCCCTGACCCCCACCGGCCCAGCAGCCCTGGGAATGCCTCTGGGACCAGACTACGACCTGAAGCGATGAGTAAATCTCGCACTGATCTGTAAATGACTTCCAGACAGAGACGTTGGAGGAAATGACACAGCCGGCCATGAAATCCCACCAGAAACCACTCATTTATTTCAGCTTCTTCCAGAAGGAAAATGCAAAGTTATTCATCTGCCGTAGACACATTGTGATAAATTCAGCGAGAGCAAAACAAGAGACTGAAAAATAACCCCTCTGTGTGAAGACACGGACTGTTTGATGTTCAGAAATGAGTTGGCTTGACTGCTATCCTGTGATTCACAGTGACGATAAATGCATCTGATAGACAACGGGAGGCATTTCACAACTGCATCTTAATTGACGTTTTTGTGGTTTTCAAATTTTCTATAAACTGAAGGGTTACATGGCCCTTAATAGATAGAAAGAACACATCTTCATACTATTTAAAAATACATTTTAATCCCATTACACAATCTATAATAACGCAGATTCTCCAAAACCCTGAAAAAGACAGATTCTTCAAGAAACGTTGCGGTTCTCACTATTAATAAGTGATCCCTGCATGCAGCTTATAAATGTGGAAGAGTGTCCGTGATCTGGTCTCATTTGAAAGGCGGCTGAATTAAAGGGAACAGGCGGTTTCTTGGACACCCCGGTGGACCCTGGAGGTCACTGACCGGGGCCACAGGGAGGCCCCTCACCTCATAAACATAAAGGGAGGAGAGGCCATCAATAAATGATGAGGAGTGGTATACATGTATTTTTAACGGTGCTTCCGTGTGATGTCTGGCAGCTCTCTCACACTCGCTCTCCTGGTGGAGGGCAGAGAGCAGAGAAGGACCACGCTTTCTTTCTTTTTTTTGAATTAGGCCTTGCTGCCCTCGCTCTCTATACGGGAGGGGAGAAGGGGGGCCAGGTGGTTTCAAAAATAGATAAATAAAAAAAAAGGTATCGATGGCTAATGCTCCTGCCTTTGCAGCTGCTCGTCAGAGTGCATGTGCATGAGGAACAAAGCGATTTAAGACGGGCGTCACCATGTCAACACTTTGCTGGTGTAACCAAGATGGAGCACGCTGGGCCGGGTGATATGATTGAATATCAATATTCTTCTGACATCCACATGGAAGATTTGTGGCATGCATCAAACACTTTAAGGCTGCAACTAGCAATAACTTTATATGGATTAATCTCTCTATAGTTTTGCTCTGAATGGAAGGATTCTTTAGTCTATAAGAAGTCAAAAGTAGAAGCGAAACGCAGCCAAAACTCACATTTGACAAGTTAGAAGTTTGACGTTTCTCTTGATATACAACTTGCACGATGAGGTGATTAACTAATTGATTAATCCTTTAAATTGACCAATTGTTTCAGCACAAAATAAATATATTTATTTAAACCGTTCCCTTCGGATCATTAATATGACACAAATGATAGGTCAAAGTATTAAACTAATAACACATGTACATCTATAATCTGTATTATAGGATTGAACACGTGCTGCCAAATCCTCCCCCACCGAAAGAAAATAATAAAAACAGAAAAAACTACTTAAACTGATGATTTTCTTCTTCTCTCTTTTCTTTTTACAATTTGGTTACATTGAGCATTGAGGTCTCAGCACAGGATAAATTATGGGAAAGTAGCTGTAATGCCGAGGGAACACTGTGGTTTCTGGCGGGGAGGAAATGATTGATGTTGCTTGTAGCCTACAGGGGAGCAAGCAAGCGCGCGACAATCGATTCCATCAGGCAGGAAGAACAACACGGCCTCAGTTTGATTTACAAGTGCAGGATTTCACTGCATTATTGTCGTTATCAAAGTACGAGCAGGCCTTCCACGCATGATGCATCTCTGCGCTCAGAGGTAATCCAACACACGCGTGTTAATGGGGTTTTTATACATCAGGTCACAGCTATTAGAGCTGCATCAACAGATTCAGGGAATCCGTCTCCGAGCGACTCACCGATCAAGTCTGGCCATCTGCACATGATTCCAGTGGCTGGCCATGGATTTTGTACCTGCGCAGGCTGTTCCCCCCTTGCGAGCTGACAGCGAGCGCTAGTTAGCTCGCTAGTTAGCTTGCTTAAGCAGCGCCAAGCTGCACCAGCGCGCTGGCCAGAAGCAGACAGACGATACAGGAGCTGTTCAATGAGAAAATAAGCTAATAGGGAAAAATAATTATAACATAATGTACCTTAAAAGTCAGGTTACAAGCCGCTCCTACCTCCGGTCAGTGTCCCCGCTGTAGCAAGCTAGGAGCAACGCAAGCTAGGAGCAGCGCAAGCTAGGAGCAGCGCAAGCTAGGAGCAGCGCAAGCTAGCGCTGCGGCTAGCGCTGCTGCTAGCGCTGCTGCTAGCTCCCCGCTGCTAGCTCCCCGCTGCTGCTGCTATTGCCCGCGTCCCCTCTGCCCAAGTTGGGTGTCGAGCCGGGGCTGGTCCCGCTACCTTCGGTGGTTGTCGGGGAGCTAGCGGAGAGCTAAAGGAGCGCTAGCTGGCTACAGCGGGGAGCTAACGGGGACACTGACCGAAGGTAGTAGCGGCTTGTAACCCGACTTTTACGGTAGTGTATTTGTGAAAAACAATTAAATTATAAAATAGCTATAACTTTGTGATTCTGTTTAGGCCAGCAGAGAAGGCTTAGCAGGCCCTGATGGCCCACCACTGGTCAAATCAAAACTTGCAGTTTTAACCTCTGCATACTGAGCACAAGGCTGTGAACCACCGAGCTACCGCTTCAAACCCGGGCTTTGACCCCTTAATTGTTGTTGAATAACTAAATCGTCAACAGTTAAAAAGGTCGAGGTGGCATCTTCAAATTGTTTTTGTCCAACCAAGTATCACATTTGTTCATGAATTTAATCACATTTTGAAGTAGCCCTTTAAACCCTCACCCTTAACCCTCATCCTATTTATTGTTTGAGTTGTGTTTAGAGGTTGTACATGGGGATTATATATTATTGTAGCTCTGATTTTTATGTTTCATTTGATACCTAACATGTTCTTTTCTTGATTTGTACCCTGTGACCTGATATAAAAGGGTCCCCTAACAGGTTAATTAACTAAGACTGCCTACATGCCATTTCCCTTTAGATTACGGCACATAGACAGTGCAAACACATAAATAGCAGCTATGTCCACATGTGCACTGACAGGAACGCTGCCATTTTGTGTTGGTGTTTGAGCCCGTTTGCCCACACACAATATTGATGTACCTGAGCTCTTGCAGAGGGTGTCAGGTGTGTTCGTGTAGGGGCCAGAGATGTTGGAGTATCAGTCTAGAGTAGACGGGTTGGAGCCTTAAAGGGGGGGCCAAAAAGGCCCTAATTGGACAAGTGAGACTGGTGGCGGCGAGGCTGACTGTGGGGAAGACAATCTACCTCAGTGACCACTCCTTGACATGCCATTTGCCTCCAAGGACCCCCAGGGCTGGCCGAGCAGCTGCCCGACAGAGCCATAACTCCGGGCCAAGGCGAGGACCTCGGGCTAACAAGCCGATAACGAAAGACTGGTGGAGCGTTAGGGGGGGAGGAGGAGGAGGAAAGACAGCAGAGAGCAGAGTAAAGCAAGGGTAGGAATAGACCGAGGAGTCAAGAGGAAACACAGATGTGCCGCGACACTTTTCTGCTTGCAGAAAACTTTACTCTCTAACACGCACGGAAGCTGGAGATCTCACGCTGCCGAGAGGATGGCTTTAATCGCGAAAGAAGCGACGTGGTTTCCCTGCCTTGCTCCGGATCCTAATGCTCATCTCATCATCAGACAAACTGACACCGATATATATTTACATGGCGCCGGAGCGGCAGAGGAATTTTGAGGCATGATGCCGGGGAGATCAGAGGCCTGGTTTATAGAATGGAAGGCAGCACAAACAAACAACAGCAAAGGCCCCTGGCTCTGCACACACACACACACACACACACACACACACACACACACACACACATACATAAACACAGACGCCCACAGACACCCACGCCTATATCCGCCTGAGTGGAGGGAAACACACTCTCCCAGGTTTGAAGTTCCGTCTGGAGTGGCAAGCCGAATGAAGCGCGTGAAGCGTGACGCCAGGTAGGAGAGAGGAGACCGTCTTCAAACGCTTATCAATACAATTGGCTGTGCCAGGCGCAGCAGTTTAACCTGTTTAGCGCGCCGGATGTCTGCTAACTGGATGTGACGCTTTCTCTGGAAGGCGCCTTCTGTGGCGTCGTCTTCACAGAGACTCACAGGAGCCTGATGGGTACTGAGAGTCCCAGTTTAACTGTGCGGCGTCTCGTCCCTTTGACAGTCCCCCCCAAACTCCACCGTAATAACACCCCGAGAAAACACAACACATTCTCCCACTTGCCAGAGAATAATAATAATAATAATAAAACAAACAAAAAACACACAGGTTGTGATGTGCAGTGGAAAATTTGCAAAACAGTAAATAGTGATTCAAGTGCCTCGAACAACAGATGTCTCAAGTTAGCCTGTTTATGGGAATCAACTTTTCCTGACTGCTCTCATAACACTTTTTCCTAAGAATATCAACATCCTCTTACACGCAGTAAAGGACAAACACCATGAGCCATACAGAATTATTCTAACATATTTGTAAACATTGACACAAGTACAAAGATAAACAGGCTCCCTATAAGAAAAGAAAAGCCATAATCCACTACTTCAGGCATCTCTCTGCGCAGCATAATTCAGGATTGTCATTTTTTTGTACATTATTGTGATTGCTTCCAGCGTAATTACCCATAAACACGTTGTTTTAGCCGGTGTATGGGGTCATGTGCCCACTGGTCAAACACCAGCATCTGATGGCATTAATATGTCACACATCCCGAGGCGTGAAGAGGAGGAAACAGGAATGAATGCAGGCGAGGAAGCTCCTGCTTTTTTTTTGTGTGTGTTTTTTTTTGGGGGAGCTGGGAGGGGAAAAGGGCAGGGGCGCAGGCTGCCAGGGACGCGGCGGAGGCATTAGGGATTGCAGCTGGCGTGCAGTCAGGCTGGCTGGGCGCGGCAGCAGCCCCCTGCACCCCCTTGATCCCATACGCAGAGGCAGGTCTCAGCAGACCCCGCGGGTGCCAAGACGCCGCCATCCAAACCTGGAACCATCAGCCTCCACATGGACACACAAAAACAGAAAGAAAAAGGCACAGAGCGCACAGGCGTCTGCAGTATACATGTATATATATATATATATATTTATATATATATATATATATATATATATATATATATATATATATATATATATATATATATATATATATATGCATGCAGGCACACAAACATGTCCCTCCTCGCTTTGCACACACACACACACACACACACACACACACACACACACACACACACACACACACACACACACACACACACACACACCTGTGACAGGCCGTACACAGATGTTCCCCTGATCACGATGACAATGTCAACACACACTGCTGCCTGACTCGCATCCTAAGTCATAATGAACTAGAGGCCTTCAGCCCACGTTTCTTCTTCTGGGGCTTCTCTCTGACAATCTGCAGACTGCTTCTGGCTCCGGGTTGCATTGTGACCCCCGAGAGGAGAAAGAGGAGAGAGGTGGAGGAAAAAAGATCAAAGAAAAGAGGCTCAGACAGCGAGTGTGTGTGTATTTATATATATGGATGATCGGGATGGAGAGACGTGTCAGTCGGTAGCAGGGCTCTCCGTTTCAACGCAGCGTCTCCGCGTGACCCTGCGGAGCGGCTGTCCCCTTCAATTAGGTCTGGGAGAGGATTAGCAGCGAGCGGAGGCCAGGAGACGGGTGAAGGAGCGGAGGGGCGCTCGGAGAGATAGAGTAACTGACGCGGCTAACGGAGTATTAAAGAAAGGGGAGGTTGAGTCATAAGAGAAAGGTGAGGAGTCTGCGGCTGCATGGGGGAGGAAGATGGGCCGGCTGATATGAGGACCCAGGCAGAGGAGGAGGCACACAAACAATACAGAGGGAGTAACTATAGCTGTGCTGCATCTTGAGGCTCCTGTAGATACAAAGTGACACACAGTCGTCAGCGTCTGGCTGCAGACGGACGGGCTGGCGGTGCAGCGGAGGAGGGACAGTCTGTCCCTTTGAGGCTTAGCTCCCTGCATTAGAATAACTTTGGAATAAATAACAAGTCCTGTGGTGGAAAAGTAGTGGTGTAGGAGCAGGGTGGTCTGTTCATTAAAAGCATCAGGCAATCGTGATATTAAAGTACTGACTGAGATATCTGAATTCCTACCGATCATGTAAACTGCGTAATTGATTAATAATGGTAAATCATTTCTTTCGTCACATGCTAGACATTATATTTTAGGTGTCACAATGTGTTTTCTTTTAATAATAATGGGACACGCAGGGGACAGGTCAGTAAAATCATTATTAATTCTGAAACAAAGGAACCTATTGTGTGCTCAAACGAGGAGTTTGTGTTTTTTATTTTCAGAAGTGGTGTGATTTTTTAACAAAATATAGATGAATCTTTTTTTTTCACCCCCCCCGCAAAAACCTTGTTGATGCTTCCAGATTTGGTGTCCAAACTGTTTAGTAAATTATTTGTATTATTATTATTTAATTCGATTCAGGGGGTAAACTTGGCATTACAGATTTCTTCCTTTAATTACCCCCGTGGCCAATATCTGAAAGGAAGATAAAAGAATAATTAATGTGTTGCTCACTCAGACAGCAAACAGGAATTTTTAATATTCTGAATAAGAAATGGTGAAAACAACAACGTCCTGCACGGCCTGAGAAAAGAGAGAATGACCTTTGCCCTTTACTCCGGATTTTGAGCAACAAATGAAGAAAAGCTGAAGAATCTCCCTAAACAACAACAACAACAACAACAACAGCAACACACCGCTGCTGCCTCCCTGCCGCTCATCTCCATTACGGCGAGCCTCGACCACGACTACCAACCAGGGAGCGCTGCGAGGCCTCCGCGCTGAGAGGAGCTGCTCTGACAGCTCCACTAAACGAGATGGAGCGGATGAGGAAGCGAGAGAGGGAAGGAAACCGCGGAGAACTAGCGCGCGGCTTCCAGCATCTTACGCACACACAGTTAAATCAACTGCTGGTTTCTATTTTGGATGCTTTTATCACTTTGGAGCGCTCACCTGAGCTCCCCTCGAAGCTATTAATTTTAAGCCACAAAGTTTACTGCCAGTGCATCGCCTTACATTTCCGCCTCCGCCAAGAGAGGGGAGGGTAAGAGGGAGGAGGAAAGGAAAGAGTAACTTATTGTTTTTATATGAGATCTATTCCCCCGGTGATCTGGTCAATAATGACTTGATATATCAGTGGCTGCCTTTGCTATTTGCGCTGTTTTCGGCGTGTTGTCTCTGCCTGTGATTGAGCGGAGCCGTTTTCAGGCGTGGAGCGAGGCGGTTGAGGACCAGGGAGGCTAACGTCTGTTTGATCAAAGTTTATGTGAAATTTCCCGGGGCCGCCGGGGGAGTCGCTGTTTATGAACTGTAATAAAAAAGAGTCATTTTGGCGGCGTGACCCCGGTGCACAGGCGGGAGGGAGGGGTGGTGGTGGTGGTGGTGGAGGGGATTTGGTTATGTCTCTGTTTGCGAGGAGGAGGATCTCTCACAGGCCTTGGAGAGAGAGAGGGGGGGGGAAAGAGGACGGGAGATGGAAAGCGAAGCAAGAAGCGAGGAAGAAGCAAAGGGCTGAAAAGACTCAATGCAACAGAGGGATGAAAAAGGGTAGAAAGAGAGATTAAAAAAAGAAATGTGAGTGAAGGAAGGAGGGAGTGATTGGGGGCATTGCACCCCCTCCCCGTTGTCTTAGCAGCCAGCCAACAGCTCTTAATGAAACACTTTGGTTCAATTTCGGATTCATCTCGCACAGCGGGATCAGCTTTGTCCCCCAACAATCCTCCTCTCATCTGACGCTAACGCATCGGGAAATGAGGAAATCACAAATGCACACGCACTTCTGCGGGCGGCCCTCGAAACGGGAGGACAAAAGAAGAGAGGAGTGATGAACGTAAGCCTTATGAGGAAAAAAGAAAAGAAGAACGGCAGTCGATAAGTACGTATATAAATAGCAACCTTTGAGAGAATCAAATAAAGTTGACCTTTCTCTGAGTCGATAGTGTAATCCTCTGTGCTCCCGGCTGCCTGCGGAGACGCTTGAACAGTATCACACTTTTAATGAAGAGATGATTGGTCTCCAGGTTGAAGAGCTTACAGCCAGACTTGGACAGATGCTCCGCAAAAGCATACTAAGTGATAGGTTAGCGTCACGTTTGCTATTCCTCTTGTATAAAATCAAACCTTAATTCGTTCTCAATCCTCCCCCTCCTCTGTTCAATCTGCCTGCTCATATATGCCGAACTGAAAACACACAGAGCTGCTACTGCAAAGGCCTCTCCCTTGTTCTGGACTCGCACTTCAAATGAACAATCACAACTCACTAATAAGAAATCTATGAAAGATCTAATTGGATGGATGAATACCACCCCCACCATCTGATGTTCAGCGGAGGTTGAGTTGAAATATTTAGCCGTAGATGTAATTAAAACACTAGCAGGCGACACCTTACAGTGTTACTCTGCACCGCTCCTCTAAATAAACCTCCCCGGGTCAGTGGAGCTGCGGCAGAGAAATCACTGCGTGATCCAGAGAAGCTTTGCTGTGACAACACTCCTGTCTCGTTCCTGTCTGAGATTTATCAGAGGTTTCACAAAATCAATGCAGCTCTCTGTAAGAAAGATCACAGCAAACACTAGAGACCCATCAGCGGTAATAGCCATCTCGACGCAGATGCCGAGAAGAAAAAAAAAGAAGAAGAAGAAGAAGAAGAAGGAGAAAAAGTGTGTTTGTCAGAAGTAGTGAATTACAGGAAAAACACACGCGAGACAACGGGTTGAAATGTAATGACGTGTCGCTCTGTGACACTCCTACCGATATATTAAAAAAAGGTCTTATATGGGCTAAAAAAAAGGATAAACTCCTGGGTTTCAGACCCAGCGTTAGATTGTGTTTGTGCGCTTATATGTTGCAGACGCATGGTTTTAAAAAAAAAAGGAAAAAGAAAAGTGTGTGTAATGTGTCCTGGACTTCCTGCCAGCCCAAACACAAGCACACACATCCATCACACAGCACACCTATGGGTCTGTGGCTGCATGCCACACACACACACACACACACACACACACACACACACACACACACACACACACACACACACACACACACACCGGCAGGCGGAGAGAGGATTATTGAGGTGGTATCAAACAGGAATAATAAAGCAGGTTCTTAAGATTTTAATAAGAATAAAATGAAACAGTAACCACCGAGGGGCCAGCTGGGTTAATCCCTTCTATATTACTGAAAATAAAATAGGATAAAAACAGACAGGAGGGCAGGGCTGGAGCTGAAGGGGGGGGGGGGGGGGGGGGGGGGGGGGGAGAGAGAGAGAGAGAGAGAGAGGGAGGAGAAGGAGGGGAAGAGATGAAATATAAGAATAGTGGTCGGCTGGTATCAAAAGTAGAGCCAGTTAAAAGGGATTGAAATTAACAAGCAGGTTTAAAATAGCACACGCAGGCTTATAATTTCCTGCTCTTCCTTCCATTTTATTCTCTCTCTCTCTCTCACACACACACACACACACACACACACACACACACACACACACACACACACACACACACACACACTAAGATGACACTGTTTGACTGTGTTTAGACTTGATGAAAGCTCGGTTCATTCCCTATGCGTTGAAACACCCGTGTCGGTTCAGCAGCATATTTCCAATGTCAAAGCACGTGCGCCGGCAGCAGATGGCATGAAACAGTTGGCAAGAGTGAGCGAGCGTGAATATCTGTTTACTAATAACCCTTTAATTACTTCAGATGGGCAAAGGGATCAAACATCCAGACCCACACAGGAATTAGCCTTAAATGAGACTGGACTGGAAATCTAGGCTAACCCCTGATGTTGCCATAAAGACCTTTGCTGGGAGAGAAAAAGAAAGAAACACCTCTTTGAATGTTTTCTTTTCCACTTGGAGGGTTTTTATCAAAACAACACAGATGCTTTTATGTCATTTCAGTTTACATTCACACAGGGATGAATTTAATGATTATTTTCATTAAGCGATAGAATGATTCATCGAACATTTGTAAGGCTGGGTCCAGGCGAGTTTGGCTTGTTTTTGCTTAATATCTTCATTATACTTCAGCTATTTTATCTTCAAAATATTTTAAAATCACAGAAGCATCTGCTTATTACTTTCTCATTTAATCAATTGATTATTTGGTCTATGTACTACTTTCCTAGAGCAAGGTGAAACCTTAAAATTAACGTATTATGACAAACAGTCCTGAGATATTCAGGATATCATTACATAGGACAAAGTAAAGCACGTTCTCACAAATGAGAAGTTAGAAAAAAATAGTTTTGGGGTATTTTTTTGCGTATAAAAAAATAAGGACAAATTAAAGCTGCTAGCAGCTGTGAGTGGGTCCTCGCTCCGGCCGTTTGTCACCTAACTCTGATTTCCTTTCGCCAATAGGCGGCGCTTTGACTACGAGTGAAAATAGGCTTGTCGATATCCTCAGGCCGTGACTTTTAGCAAGCACGACAAGTCTGAAGCAGATTGGAGGAAGTCCAGTGGAGTTACATTAACTTTTTAATGAGGAAACATGTGACATGTGTAGGGAGTTGCATGAGTTTTTGAGCACCCCAAGCCACTAAACGAGGAGTAATACATCATAGTATAAAACACGCCATTTTCTTTTGCCAGTAAGTGGCGGGTCTTGAGATCATCCTTGAACAGAATTGAAGTCGATCACATAAATATTCTGGGACGAGTTTGTAAAAGAAGAAACGCAAAAACAGGCGAAAAATGGAAAAAATTACCCCCAAAAAATTCCAAATTAGCCAAATTACTGTAGCACACCCGAGTGTTTAAATCACACGAAATATGTGTTGCATGTTAGGGGATGCAATGTGCACATATACATAACATTTGGAGTAATTTGTCCAAATAGTTTCAATGTTATGAGTATTTAAAAACAAGACACCCCCCTAAGAGCTTAATTTGGCGTTATCTCCTAAACACAAGGAGATATCAAAAAGCTTTTAATCCATTCTTGATGATACAGCTCCATTCATGATGCACAGCAAGTTTGGCATGAATTGGACTAAGTGTGTAGGAGAAAACTGCAAGAATGTGTTTTTCACTAAATTCAAAATGGCGGAAAATCTAAGGAGGCGGAGTTTATGGGTCTGAGAGGCTTTTTTGTAGAGCAGGTGGAGATGGACATGTGTGATTTTGTTCAAGTCAATCGGACATTCTGGGTGAGGGGCGTCGCCGGTCCAACTTCAAGGGGGCGCTTGAGAGACTCTTTTTTTTTACACAAATTTGATGCCTATATCAGATGGATATTTTCACCACGCCTGACAAGCGTGCAAAATTTGGTGACTTTGGGAGTGGCAAATACCCCCCGTCGCTCGGACGCTAATAACCGATGACCAAAAAATGTCTACATTTTGTCTACTAACGCACAGCTTCCTCCGAGTGTGTGTTTCCTGGAACAAGTAGGCACTTTTAATATGTTGGACGCTTAATGCATATGCCACTGCTCATACGCTGCGTAGCCCAGTGTTATGAGGGAGCTCCGAGGGGAGAAAAATCCCTGCTGCGTGTAAATGTCAAGAAAAATTCCTTCATCTGCCAGAATAACGTTAACCTTCTCCATTTTGTTCCACTGAACCCACCTCTCGGGCAAATGTGTTACAAAGACGCGCGTCCGTCTCCTCGGTCTTGCTGGACGCCTTCCATTACGTGAACGGGGAGTGAATGCAGTTTCGCCGGCTGACCTTTTTCCGGTGCACTGAGGAAAAAGCATACATTTTAATGACGGGACCTTTACTTCTGAACAACAGTGGGGAGGGAGGAAAATAAATTGATGTTCAAAAGGAGATAATACTCTTGGCATTGTGGGATTGCCGGGGATTGGGCAGCTGTGTGGCGACGACCCCGTCGCTGAGACCAACCCCGTATAAATTAAGATATAAATAGCCTCATCGAGAGTAGTATTACCAGGGGTGTGCTTGAGTGCTCCAGCACATGCTTAATATATGCATGTAGGTGTTTGTGTGTGTGTGCACCCTCATAAGGGAGGCAGCGAGGAAAAAAAAGAAAAAGAGCATGCATATGTCCATAGTACATTCTGGTGGCATGGAAATAGTGTGTGTGTGTGTGTGTGTGTGTGTGTGTGTGTGTGTGTGTGTGTGTGTGGTGCACATGAGCACACACATACTGGTGACAGAGTGCTGGGGAAACCTAAATCCCGCTCAAGTGTAAGGCAAACAGTGGTGGCAGTGTGTGGTTATTGTATTTTCTTTGCTTGGATCCCAGTAAATACCCCCAGGCCTGCGCTGCCTGCCTGTCAGCGCGGCCGAGCTGCCATCAGCGGCCAGCTCCGCGCTGGCGCAGGCCCCACAAGGAAATTAAAAGGGGATTAAGGCTGCCTGACACTTTGTGGCCGATTACTCTTTTATTTATTTATTTTCTGTGCGAGAGGCGTATAGGGTGACGGAGCCGGGTGGGGGGTGTCTTGTCTTGGCTGCAGGGAGAGCTGGGTGGGGACGGATACTTTAGTCCGAGGAGCCAAAGTGTCAAACGCATCTCACAGTGACGGAGCGTCATGACTGGGGAACCTGACACCTGAGGGTTGGTAAAAAAATAAAATATGTATTTATTTTGAGAAATATAAGTTTCACAAAACCCCAAAAGAAGTTCTGAAATGATACACTTCTTAACACAAGCAGTCACACTTTCACTGAATACAATTGGACAAATGTTGAAGTAAATCTGGAACTTTATGTTCATAAATAAGTAAACATGATTACAAATCTGGCCAGACCTTCGCCGGCAGCAGTCGGTACTTGACAGTTCTTAATACTCGAGGCTACGAACACATTTCATCTATTATGAAAGGAGTAGAGGCGGGATACCAGCCCCATTCTCTACCAGTGAGGGGAGAAGAATTACAATCCTTTAATTAGGTGAGAGAAGCTATTCTGAAATGTGGTTAAAAGTAAAAGTACTGAATCGCTTTTAGACCGAGAAAATGCATTGTGATCAAAACTAAAACAAACCTGCTTTCCTGAAAAGTAATCATTTCAAAAAATAAAAAATCTTTTCCCCTTACAACAATAGTTGTATGAGCTTATCTCCTATTAATTGTAAACAATGAATATGCAAGTATTGCCTCACAGCTGTCAGATAAAGGCAATACTATATATTTACTTATGAAATAGGTTTAAAAGTACTCAAAAACAGTGCTAAAGTAAAACGTACTTCCCACCTTTTATCATGTGCCACCTCATCCTTGTGAAATGTGTGTTTGCCCTTCACTTGACCTCTGTGCCGCCTGATCCTGGCATTAAGTATGCTTAGCAGCAAGTCCCCTTTGATTGTGATGCGCGTCAGGCAGCTCAGGTCTGCTGCCTCTTTGTGCAAGAGCTCAATATCATCGCTGCAGGGAAAACAAACTGTACAGATGCCAGTGTTTGGTCTGCTAATTAGCAGTTTGTATTAGTAATTAATAGGCATTACCAGTCAACCGGGCTCCTGCTCGGCAGCCTCCAACAGCCTGTGAAGGAGATCCAGGCAGCGCTCCCCCTGCAGCTGCATTGGAGTCGCTCTTCAGACAGGATTGTAGGATCCTATCTGACTGCAAGCACTAGTTTGTAGCGGGGTAACGCAGCATTACGAGCATGGAACCTGGGGCTGGGTGTTGACTCTCAATACTTTTGGGGGTGGACTAAACACCAAGTATCTAAAAGCATCACTAGTTATTAGTCTTAATTACTTATTCTTTGATCAGACATTTCCTGATGAATTTTGATCATTGTAGACTGTGGGTGGGTTGTTGTGTGGTGAATGCGCAGGTAAGAAAATCCACTGGTATTTACATGATATCAGTACTGAAACTATACTGTATTGGCACCAGTATTAACACATTTTGGAAGCAGATAAAAGACAAAAACTCAACACACCATTAAGTTCACACATGCTTTGCACTTTTCGCCATCCTTGCTTCTGGTGTGAAAAGCATTTCTATGGTGCAAAACAACCGGACAAGCGTTTTAAATCTGTGCAGCAATGTGTCCACCACTGGTTTGGGTGGATGATGAGCCGTGGCGCTGTGGGCGCGAGGTGAGGTGAGGCGTGGTGGAGTGGCAGAGTTATCAATTATCCAGAGCTCAGTGGCACTCGTGGCTTCCTCCAGATCTGGTGTTAAATTAAGTTGTCAGCGCTGTCTCTCCGATTTCCCCCATCACACGGGCAGACGGTGATAGCGCGTGACGGCCGCTCCTCGCCGGCTGCCGCCCCGCATCTCGCCTGCAATTCATCAGCTTCTGAGCACACCGGCCCAGCCTCGGTCCGCGCCAGCGCACGCCGCGCTGCACCGGAGCCAGCCAGCCCGCCAAGCGCAGTGGCAGAGGAGGAAAAAAGGAAAGAAAAAAAAAGGATTGGATCACCTTCCAAAAAACGCGCCGTAGAGGACAAGGTGCAACGGACTTTTGCCCCCGTGTCTGGGGCTGGAGTGGACTTTGAACTTGGAGGGGGATGTTTGTGTGCTTGTGTTTGTTGTGTTTGTGCAAAAAGAGAGAAACAATATGAGTGTGGAGAGGGGCAAAGTGTTGGAACCAGTGGAAGGGCATCGTCTTGGGACGCGCAGAGCGCACAACAAAGCCTCTGGCCCTGCTGTCCTGCTGGGGCAAGGCCTCAGGTGAGGGTTAGAGGATATGGGACACAAAGCAGCGAGGTTTGGCACACGGGCACCAGCCGCCAGCTCCCTCCCAGCAACACGACTGAGTTGAAGGGCAGCGGAACATTCAAGTCGGAAACGTGGGGGGAAAAAAGAGGCAGCGAGGGGGAGGAGACAGAGAAAAAGGGACGACCAGGTGACAGAAATAATGGATAACTGTAAAGCAGCGGGGTGCTAAGCTTTGAGTGCTTAAGTATTTATTTGTGATGAATAGTAATGACGGCACACTTACAAAGCACTTGTTTAATATGGAGAGAGGGCTCGAGAGGGCCGAGAGTCGTTCCCGCGCTCAGTCTAACAGGGCCGGCGTGCCGCGGGGAGATGCCAGACCCTGCCCAGCCCTCCACCTCCCATCTGCATTCAAAAAACACTTGCCGTCCCTTAACACTGTCCCATGCCTCGTCGCTGAATAAAACATTAAAAACACCATTCTGAGATATTAACCTACTTATTGAAAGAAGAAGAAAAAAAAAAAAAGTCAGTGATTTATGCCGATTTGGTTGGCTTTCAATGCTGCCCAGCTGTCACCGTGGAGTCTGTAACCTAAATTATCCAGCGATGCTCTTTTCACTCCAGTTAAGGGAATAAGCACTCCTTTAAACACTTCAAAAGGCCTTATCAGAGTTGTTTTATGTTTCCTCTACACTTCTTAAGTTCAGTAATTATTCAATCTGGGTGATAATGAGCACACGGTTGACCTTGCGGATGAAGAATATTTCCCTTTTATGTTTTATGCTTCATGTTTTCCAGGCTAATTTAAGAAAACAGTGCTTAATCTTTCACCAAAAAGCGGCAAAACACCGGGGCCCTCGCATCCTCAGCGGACGACCCCTATAAGCAGCATCCAAGGCCCGGCGCATGGCTGGCAACGGGCTCGGTAGCCATGGATCAAACAGTCGTAACCTCCTGTTCCAAAGATAAGCTGCAATCAGATCTGTGGGGGATCTTTAACCAGGGAGGAGAGCGTGTTTGTGCGGAAAAGAGACGGCAGAACAGACGGGTGGGAAGTAAGCAGGAAAAAGAATGCGAGGTTGGGAGGAGAGTGTGTGTGTGTGTGTGTGTGTGTGTGTGTGTGTGTGTGTGTGTGTGTGTGTGTGTGTGTGTAAGGGCAGCCTGCTCATCAGTGACGTGCCTGAACGGAACCCAGAGGGGGGCCCGGACTGAGCCCCTGCGCTTAATTGGGCACTCAAATGTTACCAGGTCCCTTCCCAAACGACTTGGAGGTGACACATGGACGAGTGGGGGGAGTGGATGGGGCGCTTGTGGAGAGAGGAAATGGAGCAGAGGGTTTAGCACCTCCTGCGGCCAAGTTTTTTTTTCCTCTCCCTCTGGGTTTTTTTTTCGGTCGGGGCGGCGGTCAGCGTGAGTGATAGTGCATTTGGCCTCCCGCCGCGCCGGGGATGACAGTGCAAAAAATGAACCCCTCGGCGATGGGGACAGATGGAAATGAGGCTTTGAGTTTTGCCTTTGTTGCAGAGGAGAGCGCGTTCATCTGTTGCAGAGTGCAATTGTGGACAGAACACATCGCCTAATGAAAAAAATGATATATCTCATCCATGAACTGAAAAGCAAATATGTGCATTGAGAACAAGGTGGGTGTAAAATTAAATTGAACACTTGCGCTAGATTATTATATCATGTGAAAACGCAAATAAAGTGCAGCTTTTGTTGAAAAAGACAAGGCCTTCAAATGTGCACTCGGGCAAGAGGGGAGCAAATTCATAATTTCTTTCCAGTTCATCAAAGCCTCCGTTGGCTAATCCCTTTCTTATATAAATAGCTCTTTTGGTGGAGAGGGTAGCTGCCGCATAGAGCTCTAACCCTTCTGTCCCTGAAGCTACAGCCAGGATAAGCTGTGTGTTGGATTGGCACATCGGGCTGCCTGGGGCCTGCTGCTGCGCTGGCCGCCAGTACAGATGGAGGGCAGGGCTGGGCAATGCCAGCTTGTCAGTCGGATTAAAACGACTCATTTATTCACTGAAGTATCGTGCAAAGCGACCGGGCCAAAGCGGGGTGAGGCGAAAGGGGGAGAGGAGGGTCGAGCAGCGGCGGGACGGGGGCAGACTGGATGTGAGAGAGAGGCCTCTGCTCCGTGGCCCTCGACCCTCCCTCCCTCCCTCTTCTTCCCGCTTCCCTGCCTTTTTTGCCGGTTACTTATCTTTCCAGGGCTGCCAGAAGCCATTACCGCAGTGTACGGAAGGCGGCCGGCAGGGTGGCATCTCCTAGTGCCCGGGTGACAGATTGCCGCTCTGCATTGGCGGCGGAGTAGGCGAGGGGTGGAAAGCGATTGGCTCCGATGGTCAGGAAGTGGGCACCGAGGACTGTGGGAGGAGGAGGAGGAGGAGGAGGAGGGCAGAGAGTCAGGGAGAGGATGACAAGACCTGGCTGCGTGACCTCTGGTATCGCGTGAGTTACTTAAAGGGCCACAGGCCCTGCTTTTAAGGGCATGCTTGGCAGTGGTGGCCGCCATGGTGGTTGCAGGCCGAACACGGATGCCAGGGCAAGGAGAGGTGGCCTCGATGGCGGCTTCTCTGGTCGTGTCCAGGACCCCGCTGTCCCCCGCACAACCTCAGCGAGGATAAGTAGAGGACGACTGGCAACGTCTGCAGATTCAGATGCTTGTGGACGGACTCACCTCTGCAACTCCCGAGCCGCTGCCAGCATCGATCGCAGAGTCTTCAAAGTCATGGAGTGTTTTGGGGAGGGATGTCAGACTTTGACCCACAAAAAAAAGAAGACGGAAATCCCGAAACCACAGAAGAGTGTCGAGTATTTTACAGAGGCCGCTTTCATGAATATAAGCCGTATGTTTTTAAAGGCCTTCTTTCTCAAAATGGCACACACTCAGGTCACTGGCAGGCCAGAGATTTGTGTGTGTGTGTGTGTGTGTGTGTGTGTGTGTGTGTGTGTGAGTGTGTATGTGTGTCGAGGGGGGGTGAAGCTTGGAAGGGTTTTATCGGGTCTAATTACTCCCGATAGCTGTAATTTACAGGTTGACAGCAGGGAGAAATCGGCGAGATTCACACTTCTGCGGGTCAGCATCTGTCGCCATTACTGCGCCGCGCGCACCGCCGGCCAGTCGGCGAGCGGGAGGAAAACAGTAAACAACAAACGGCGTGTGACAGATTAGCAGCGCGGGCTAAAGGACCTTCCACTGACACATCATTTCTCTCGCTCCGCGAGTTTGTTTCGCGGCAGCTGTCACCAATAAAATGGAAAAGCGGGAGACGGGGAGGGGAGGTGGCGGCAGCGGAGGTGGCTTTTGTTCCAGATCCAGAGAGGTGGGTGGTGGAAGGAGGAGGAGGAGGAAGAGGAAGACAGGGTGGAGGAGGAGGAGGAAGACGAGGAGGAGGAGGAAGAAATGGAGATGGGAGGGAGGGTTAGTATGAGTGACCCGTTTTAAAAGTCTGGCCTCACTTTTTAATGCAGTATTAGGAGAAAAAACCAGGGCAGGCCAACGTCAAACTGGGTTCTTTTCCGCTGACTGTAATCACCCTCGCTATTTCTTTTCTTTTTTTAGGTCTGCAGTACAAATTGCCAGTGTCACCCTGAAGCGGTAATTTTAGTTCCGTTTGCATCGGCCTGTGTGGTTCAGTCAGCACGGAGCGCAGTGATTCCAGAGGGTAAGCATTATCTCAGTGCATACAGTGTGCGAACACATTTGTTAACACTGCAGCACTGCAGACCGCTCAAACACACACTTCCCTCTCTCCTCCCATCCCGCGTGGCTCTCCTTCTCCTGGTCCCACGCAGCTCAGAGAGGAGCCGGTGCCAGAGAGGGCTGGTGGGCTCCGCCGCTCTCCCTCCCGTCCACCTCATTGCCGACACGCGGCCCTATCTGGCCGGCCCCTGAACACGGGGATAACGCCGCGTACGTCCTGGCAAACCGGTTCCTTCCTTGACCTCCAACTTAGAGGACGTTCTTCACGAGTTGTTGTTGGCTCATTAACCCAAACTGTTTTTGGTCGAACCGGCTACACAGAAACAGACGTGAGGCCTTCGCAGAGTAGTCGCTGCAAATTAAAAACAGGGAGTCCGACTGAAAATAGTTGTGTTACGAGATGCATCCAGAAGCATGGAGCTTACATGTTTTTTATTGCACCGAATTGCATTTCAACACCAAATGAATGTGTCGCACATTCTGCTCTCGTACAGCGTTCATAGGAAAATGAATGTGCTGTAATTCGTAGATTTCCAAAAACTATTTGAATGTTACCACATTATCATGGACCAGGAAGTATAAAGAGCACAAAAACCCACACAGGGCGGGTCAAACCAAAATAAACAGTCTCATACCAAAGATGCCGCTGTTTGTGTGAAACTTGAAGTCCACCTTGATTTATTTTACACATAGCTTCCCATCTTATGTAATGCAAACCATAATCGTTTGCTAACCCTACCAAGTGGTTTTGTTGTCTAAACTTAACCTAAGAAGTTTCCTGTGACAACGGAAGTTTATTTTGAAAAGACATGAACATGTACATGTTGCAGGACTTGAGTAACTTTTCCGTAAGATATCCTATAACCGTTAAGAGAGCGATGGATTTAGTGAGCAGCAGGTTTGCAGTGGAAACGACACACAACATACTGCATGTTTAGTTCCTAATAAGAGGAGGATTATGGAGCCTTTCATCAATATGCTTGATGTTGTCTTCAATACCAATAGTATCTGTAATGACAAACTGCTGGCAAAATCTTTGTTGACACATTTGTACTGAAGACATGACCGATATCACATTATTCTATTCACAATTCTGGTGTTTTTCAACTGTTTATTTCCTGATTTAGGTTTTCCCACAATATCCTTTTGAATAAATACCACTGCTCTCAACTGCATTGCTGTGCAACCGCTATGTGCATTTCAAGTGTCGGGAAGTTGTTCTCCAAATTGGATCAAAACAGAAACCAAATGCTGGAAAGTAGGAAATGAATTTAAACCTTCAACAGTACATTTGATAAATGTTTTTAAAATGTATAGTTAATGGAATGAAACATCCAAAAAGCAATGTCTTGGCCCTTCAGAGGCAGATGGACGCCTCTGGTGCAGGTGCGTCTCCATCCCCATCAGTGAACACATGCATAACGCTCGGCGGTCGTGGGGTGATCGCGTCGCTCTGGCCCTGTCCTGTTTCATTTCTAACGGGAGACTGCCTGGTGACTCGGCGTGCCAACCTCCAGAGCCCCCAGTTCTTCTCACAAGTGCCATATGGGCGGCCCAGCCCCATTCCATTAGCGGGGCCCGAGCAGAGACAAGAGCAGGCCTGGACCCCAGCCCTCCTGGCCTTCCCCTGGCACTGCCACAGGGCATGTCCTGCCCACTGCCAGCTGCCCACACTGGGTCAGAGGACGCCTACCTGCGTCTGGCGGCAAGCAGCCGCTGGTTTCAGTGAGGCGAGATGCACCAATGTGGATAAGAGACCATCCAAGAAAATCTATTACCAAGGCTGAGATACTTCACACCATCTCACCACCGCCTTTAACAGCTGTGGTTTAAGACCCTGCTTTTGCATTGACTCGCAACAAACAGAAGCAGGTGCTGCAACATGGAATAACCTGTCACCACTTTTCTCATCAACATACTGTACCTCTGTACCTCTGAAGGTCTTTTTAGCTCTCAGATAACACACGTTGATTGTTAGATTATTGTTCCTTTTTCTATTTATGGCTCTTTTGAACTTACTTGAAATGTCCAACGTATACACACGTGTGCCAACACTGTTCCTGGAGGAAAACAAGACTCCTGACGTTCAAATTCTCCAACTCTGCTGCAACAGCATGCCATTGGATGTATTGTTTAATTCCACTAAGACACGTGACATTATGACTGCCATTTTTTTGTGGTTTTTGTCAATTGACTACTGACTGTTGAGGATGGACAATGTTTTTTTAAAACAACAGGGTGATGAGGCTAAATGTATTAATGAATAGTGTGAAATCTTAATGAGTATGATGTGGGAGCTTACTGGAGTACAAACCCTGTTACACTGCATTTTATTTTCTGAAACACACTGTAGAACTCAGAAACAGAATTGCTCACAGTGGACTTCCTATATGATAATCACGCATCCATCGCATCTAAATACGAACCACCTGGAACATTAAAAGACCCCACATGGACTAAAGCCCTGAAAACTATTTGAACTTGACCCACAGCCTGCGTTTACTTACGATTACCAGGCCCTCGTCTTTCACCTCGTGTATTAGTGAATTGGGTTAACGTGTTGGTTGCACGGGCATGTCACGCGTGTGAGGGCACTTTCCCTGAAGGCGCAGAGGGAAGCAGGAGGAGGGCGGGTGCAGCCAGAGACATCCAGCACATCACATGGGAATGTCAGCGTGTGCTTCGGCAGCCTGTACCTGCCACAGGACCCGGGGCCTTTTTTAATTAATCATCACACAGGATGAATAATTCAGCCATTATCCCTGGGAACGAACAGAAAGGCTGCTTTTCCTCCTGAGTTCCACCCAATCAGTTTGCATGTTTCACTTAATAACCTACAGATTAGGGCCTGGCCTCAGGTAAACATACCCTCTAGCTAATAGGCAGTGGCAGGGTTTTGGAAACTAAACAAATAGTCCCTTGGTTCAGCAGTTCTAGAAAGTTATAAACGAATATATGAGTCCTGCGGATAAATACGATCATGCAAAATGACCACAGGTGATCTACTGCTAGGCCAGTGCTCATTATTTTCCATTACTTTTTTTGGTATGGGGAAACAGAAAAGAAAACTTGCTAGTTTGACAAAAACATGTTTTGTTTATGTATGTCAGTGAACTAATGGACAACTGTCTAACATGGACATTAATCCAAAAATGTATGGCATCATGTTCCACTCACTCCTCAATGGAGTCCAATAAAATACAAAAAGCGTGTCCACAGTTGGTGGAAGCTTGTGAAATGCTATGTGAGCAGCACCAACAAAAGGACGCAGCGAGTGTTTGCAGCAGTGTTTGAAGAGTGACAACAATATTTTCTCCAAAACTGCATTTGACGCCAGTTATTATGTGAAATCTACTGTAGTGTCACCCAGCAGCACCGACCACTTTGTGGCCTTGTTTTCCACCTCCAAACATTGCACAGAATATACAGTGCAAGACTCACACATAAGGGAAGTTTCCCGCTCAGCCAATATTACAGGTCACCAATTAGTCGAATAGTCCTCGTGAAATGATTCACATTCCTACAATAACTCGGATCTAGAAACCACTCATAACACAAACACTGAAACTGAAGTACTCAAATGTCAATGTTATGATAACCAGCATGAAAGCGTCATAACCCTTAAAGCCGAACACCATCCACAAGATAAAAAGATCATCAATAAATAAACAGCACGGTGTTTGAGCAGAATATAGGCCAGGCGGTTGAACTTGGGAGCACAGGTGTTACTCATAAAATTAACGAGTGTGACAGTGAGCCAGCACGCGCAATGCTGCAGATAAATGGAATTCAGCTCATCATTAATCAGTATTGTTAACACACCTGTGTTTTCCTACTGTGACATGTCAAAATGTCTTCCCTTAAAATTACAATTAAAATGCGAGTAAGAGCAGAAACACCAAAACATAATCAGGATATTAACGGACATAGCAAACAACCCACTTAACATACAAGTTAGCGCCAGAAGCAGTTAAGCTACTTACGTAGCGTTAACGCTAGTTGGAGCAATGCATCTTCCAGGTGACTATAAATCCCAAGTTTTCCAAACGCAACAGGAAACTCTAGCTTCCAGTTTGAAGTGGCGTTTTGAAAACAGTTGTCAGCAGTTACATAAATAGCAGCAGTTGCAACAAATAACAACTAAATGGTACAATGTAGCGTTATATGAATCTAAATGAGCAGAGTGGGCGGGGCAGGACGTTTAAATTGTTAGTGCAGCAGCAGCACACTTGGCAATATCCAACTTTTTAGATTCAACACGGTAATCATGTTCCAATTTTAAAGAGACTGATTGGCCAATACCGATACAGATCATTTGTTAAATAGGTATGGGGTTTTTCTATTAAAAAACGATTTCCACACCTAAATATGTCACGGTTGTTTTAGCAGTAATTGTATGTTCAAATTTAAATGTTGATTGACTGGATCAATAATATTTGATCATAAAGGCCTTAACTGAGCCAACACAACGTGATTCAAGGTATTCCTCTTGTTATTGGAAACACTGGAACAAATGTCTATGTTTTAAGCACGAGTGACTTAGACCTGTGTCTTGGGGTCCTCATATTGGATTGATTATTTTTTTTATAGACTCACATGTCTGAAATAAATAATAATAATAATAGCAAATGTTATGCTTAGGTAGGTCAGAGGTTTCCTTAGCAATATTTTAATAGAACTTAAATCAGCGTGTATTCAGAAACAAATACACCTTTGACCCTCTGGTGTTATTTTTTTACCAGTGATCATGGGTTTATTTTCGGCTTACAGTCTGTTAAAACACTTCCCAGCATGTACCATTATTCCTGCATTGAAGCCCTCCCTCTGATCCAGACATGCTATATCACCTTGACCTTTCACAGGTGACTGAACATCGCTGAGGGGAACACACACAAAAAAATCTAAAGTGCAGCGCTGTGTTTCCCGCTGATGTCACTGATGTGATATCAATAGTTTCTCATTGAGTGGGGGTTACTGTTTCTTTTCTGGTGCATCACCTGAAGAGACTGTCAGGGTGTGCAGAGGGGGAGGGGAGGCCTCCTTGTCTCTTTCCCCACTCCAAGGACAGCTTGGTGGGGGTGTGGGGGGCAGAGGAGCACTGATTGAGAGCAACACCTGTCAGGTGAGGCTTTCGCAGTTGACGGCGCAGAAGGAGCGCCAAGTCGACTGCTATGACTGCTAATCTCTAACGTGGCTACCTGCCGGGCTCTGCCGGTCTCCAGAGAGTGTGTGTGTGTGTGTGTGTGGTGGGGGGGGGGGAGCACCAGGAGCCCGAGCGCCGAGGCTTTTCCAGGGCTGCAGTCCTGCTAATGTCTCCCCGAACAGAATGAACCACGCTGATATGCTCTAAATACATTTCATTATCATCATCATGATTATATCACTAATTGTGTGTACCCGGTAATGTGCTGCAGCGGCCCCCTCCTGGGAGGCGTCTGAGGGACCGAATGATTAAAACATGTATGATGAACCGCGCATCAAAACGTCCCTGCGGACTCCCCGGCGAGACACGTGTAAGCAGCTCCGGTGATACTCAGACGGCGGAGGACGCGGTCTACCGAGGGTTGGAGGAACCTGCAGGCGATACCAAGACAGCAGGTGGATGTCAGAGATGCAGAGGATTGACCCGAGCTGACCCCATCCAAATCTGTAAACACACACATAACCTATGTACCTTCAGACAGGACTCCAGTACAGACTAAATAATTCCACCACCACACAATAAGTAAACCAAAAGCTGGGGATCAAGTCATGGCTGGGATTACTTGGGCCTGTTTTCCGTTTCTCCATGTGCGGTTGACAGGAGAGGATAAAGTTTTCGTGACAGCGTTTGATGAATGTTTCATCCAACATTCATGTGTTCCCGGGCTGGGATTGGGTCCCCAGTCAAAACCCACCAAAGACACACAGCAGGTATGTGAAATATTCATTCGCTACACGCTTCATTAAGAATGAAACATACCACGCGGTTCATTTATTCATTTCGATTATCGAAACAAAAGACAGAAAAATGAGAGATTAAAACACGGTGGGTGCGCTATTCTATGTTTGTCACACAGATTTGTAACAGTTTGTTTTGTGACAAATAACTCTGCCTGTGGAAATCCCGCTGTCATCTTGCGGAGAGTCAGGCAGCTCGCGAAAAGCGTGGCGCTTTTTCATGCGAGGTCTGTAACAAATCACTGTCTGCCTGGGAATCTCCGGCTCCGCATCCCACTGCAGCAGCTTGACCTTTGACCGGTCCAGGAGCGTCCGGGGACTCATCGCATTAGGCATGCTGATACGTATCTGAGCCATCAAGCGCGGACGGGACAGTTTTCATATTTCTTATTAATTGACGATGAAATGTGACAACTAATGATCTCTCTCGGTGACGAGCGGCTGCGCTCGGACAGATGAAATGACTGATGTCGGGCCTGTCAAGGATGGGGCTCATACCTCCTTTTCTCTCGGAGTGGTGAACATGTCATTGTTGAGTGCCGGTGCTGTTTCAACACAGACATAATCTGGCTGAGTGAATGTGTCACATTGAATGCAAAATTTCCCCGCGGAACACATTAAAGTTTCATCTAATCTGCTCTAATTAGAACGAGGATGTGCAAGTCCTGACACACTGCCCAAGGCTGCGAGTGCCGTTTCCTTCGGAGACATAAGGGCTCAAAACACAACCATTATTCTACCTAAAGCAAACAGAACGACGTGTTCAGTTATCATTAGAAATGTATTCAAACTGTTTTCTTTTTTTATCTACTGTATATATATATATATATAAATATATATAAATATATATATATATATATATATATATATATATAAAAATATATATATATATATATATATATATATATATATTTCAAAGGCATCTGTGATTTATTAAAAGGAGACATGGTGAAATGTATATGGACATAAAATGTTCTAATGCAAGTATTGCGTTAAATGTTTGATGACACACAAATATATTCAGTTGAATTTCAAAGCTGTGTAATAACAAACAGAAAGCTTTAACGGTTGACATTTACATTTAGCTTAATTTAGTTCAATTGAAGTGTCATAGCACACAAATGAAATGATGTATTGGTCTTATCCATGTTTTACTTTTTAATCACGTCTTAGTTACAACTACGGTTTGTGGCTCACAAAAACGTGATGCAATTACAAAAGACAAAGACACTTAAATAAAACAGTAAACAAAATGTAAAATGTATAAATTGCTTATATCAGCGGTGCGTGTGGGTAATTACAACTCTCATTAACATATGTGAGGAAGGTTATTGATTGTGAATACTTCAGATGCCTGCTGACAGTCTGTCGGTGGGAAAGAGAGTGATTGGCTCTCAAGTGAAGTGGAGAGTTCAGAGGACAGCAGGGATGGTATTTATGTTTGATCCAGAGCTCGTTTCTCTTCTAGCTACGGAGGGTTAAAGGCCAAAAAACAATCCCCTTGGATACACCTCATTCATATGTTCACATTATCATACCCACAACAGACGTCGTCCAACACACGTTTAACTCCTTCTCACATGGAAATGAGCTTAACTTCTGCTCTCAGCATGTTTCTTGTTTGTTGCTCAATATAAAGACAGAGCCTATTAATGTCTGTTATCTTGATATTGACCCATGCATCAGTTAAACAGGAAGACATTTAAACCAGTTGAAAAAAAGATGAGAGCTACAGAAAACAGTTGACCACTGTAATATCATCACCTCTTTTTTTTCTCAAGTGAATTCATTAAGATTTGAATTTAATAAATTGGAATAAATCAGTGGTTGCTGTGTTGGCTTATGAATCCCTTAAAATGAAGTAATGTCTTTTCATCACAGGTTACGGCGTGCGAGTTTAGACCTGAGTTGTGAGCAGCTTAACCAAAGATGTTCTCATATTATTTAATTTGAAGAAGACTTAAGGGTCTGAGGAGGTGACCGTATTCAATATTTAAGTGAATGCATATTCCTTTAATCGTTTTGTGACCCACGCCGATTCATCTTGGGATGGAAACCACTGGAATATATTATTATTATTGTAAATATTAGACAAGTAAGAGATTAGGATTATCTCATACGATTTGTTATTGGTTTCAGCCCAGGGCTCTTAGTCTTTATAGAGGTACTGTGGATCTCTGTGACTGAAGCTTCATTCAAGTTTCATTAAGAAGTCAACTTTATTGCTGTTGACACACACACACACACGCACGCACGCACACACACACACGCACAGTGAACTATTTAACTCTGCGGAGGAAGTCCCTCCTCCCTCTTCCTCCCGCGCTCGCTGACGTCACTTCCACCGCAGGGGAAAAAACATGGCGGCTGCCAGTGCCTCAGCTTCGGCACAAACACTACCCAGAAATGTAGTCGTTAAGACCGAGCCAGAGGTCGACGATGACCTGCACATTTGCCCGGAGGTGGTGTCGGTCAAGCGGGACCCGGTCGTCCCGCTCATGGCGCCGGTCAGCGGGCTGCAGCCGCTCGCCTGGTCGCAGGACCACCGCCTGGCTGTGAGCACCAGCAGCTCCGTGTCGCTGCTGGAGCTGGTGTGCGACGTGCACAGCAGCAAACAGGAGCTCACGCTGCACAGGACCTCCATCCCCGTCCCGACCGAGGCCACCAAACTGCGGGTAAATATGCACCAACGTTTGCCTGTTTTGCTCCCGCCGTGTAGGAAGCGGGACGCGGCCAGCTGAGGTCAGTAACGTTAGTAACGTTAGCTTAGCGAGCGCGAGGACTTCAGCTGGTAAACATTGAGACCGGTGTTACGGTTTAACAGGCGACCGTGTTAACTGGCGACTTTTCAGCCGGACGCGTCCGTTGTTGTCGTAGTTACGACAGCCGTATCGAGAATGCCGCTTTATTTGTTTTAAATACAGTGTCAACCCCTCTCATATACATAATAATATATCCTAATAATTACATTAAATAATGCGGCATTCATGAGGGCAGCTACGTGTTTTTCTTTTTCAAACCGCTGTCTGTAACTACGACAACAACGGACACGTTCGGATGAAAGTCGCCAGTTAACACGGTCGCTTATTAAACCGTAGCGCCGGGAGCTGGCTGTTTTTAATGGAGTTGTACGTCTTTAAGTCTCTGCTAGTTATGATATGTAGTGTCAGGAACCACCACCAACAACGGACTGCTGAGCTGACCTCCATGGAGGGACTGTTAAAGGGAGTGTCCCCAACTCCCCAAACTCCTCACTGTATCCTCTGTTCATCTTCATGACCTTATAACACCCCCAACTGCCTTTCAGGTAGTAAAAGGTCAGACAATAATTAAAAGTATCCAACAGTCACCATTTATTGTATTAAACTTTGTTAGATGACCAGAACATGCAGTGCATGCCTCCACCAGTTTGGAATTAATATTCACATAATAAGTGAAAACAGTCTGTTTTTGACTGGAGATGAAACAATAACCATCCAGACATCAATTTATACCCCTGTTTTGAACAATGTGTCTTTTTTTTTAACACATCATTACGTTACATTACATTTAGCTGATGCTTTTATCCAAAGCGACTTACAATAAGTGCATTCAACAATGAGTACAAACTCAGAACAACAAGAATCAAGAAAGTACAATTTAATCAATAAAGTTAAACTACAACGTGCTATCAGCAAGTGCCATTTAAGTGCTACTAAAGTGCTACTTTCCTTATTCAAGGTATAGTCAAAAAATATGTGTTTTTAATCAAAGTTCAATCTAATTATTCTTGTATGTGCATGGAGCGTCCATCCGCTTTCAAACAACGTTTAAACTGTTTAGAGGACCGCACAGCGAGCATCAAACATCCAAGCAAAGTAGCAAAAAGACATTGACAGCGGAGGGTGACTTTAATCTATCATTATGGATACGTGAAGCTCTTGATCGTAAACATTGGGGCACACAAAAACAAAAAAGTTCAAATGGTCGGCACTTCCTTCAGCTGAAAGATCTTTCTGAAATTTTTTTTTTTTTCATAATATTTGCACCACATTTTTTTGTGGCGATAACGTCAAAACTGGTTTAAAAAATGCCATCTTGTCTAAAGCGTTTCTATTTCTGCTGTAATGTCCGCGTGTGACTGCTTGCAGATGTTGTATTCATTGCGGCTGTGTTGTTTTCTTTGTGCCAACTGTTTGAGCCAAAGAGGGTTAATGGACTAGAGTATGGCACAGTGTTTCCCACGGACTGTATCTCAAGCAAAGTCGTTTTTTAACAATGTTTTTGAACACCATGCATGTATTTTGCAACAAACGTGACCATACATTAAAGGCAATAGCACTGCTATTAAGTAACACATGTGTCTAAAGACTAGGTGATGACAAAACGACATCTGT
The DNA here is from genome assembly GCF_910589615.1 of Taurulus bubalis. Taxonomy (NCBI): domain Eukaryota; kingdom Metazoa; phylum Chordata; class Actinopteri; order Perciformes; family Cottidae; genus Taurulus; species Taurulus bubalis. Next base: position 5,779,884 of record NC_136607.1, read on the forward strand.
GCGTCTATTTGAGCAGTGTTGCTACTATTTGCCTCCTTGTTAAGCAACCTGTGTAAACACGCATCAGAAACACTGCCAAGCTGCGATTCTCTTGTGTGCTATTAGTTTGGCGGCGGGTGGAAATTGCCTGTATTTCCCTTATTTACTAAACTGAACTGAAAAGACGATTTAAAAAAAAAAAAAAAAACCATGAAATACAAATGTTGATGGAAAGAGAAACTGAGAAACAATCTTGCTGTGGTGAATCTGTCTCGGCGCAGCTGCTCTGGTGTGTAAACATGATTGTTTATAGGTTCGTCTCCACTTCCAAAAATCCACTTGGCAGATAAAGCGCTGGATGGAGCTGAATTTTATAATCCACTCGGCGCAGTGGCAGACAAGCAGAGTTGCTTTCCTGCTGTCATTTATAGATATGATTAAGTGCTTGTAAATAGGAGGGCCGCTCAGCGGGGAGTGGCGGATGATGGCGCGCAAAGAGGCCACGTTCTGTGTGATGGAGGAACATACTACATGTGGATGCTCCACTGAATTGCACTTGAGGGAGTGCGGACGTTGTTGCATGCATCATTTTCCGTTTCCTTTTGGTTTCTCAGTGGTCAAGTAAAAACTAGAGTAGAGATTTAGAGGGTTTTAAAAAGGTGGTTTTGAATTTGTCAGCACTAACTCTCGAATGTAACCTTCAACAATCCAGCTGCAAATGTCGATTCATATGTACCACGACCTTTAACCTTCGATGTTTCTTTCGTTTGTGATTCTTAACTTTGAAGGTGGGATCCGCGGCGGAGCTCGCTAAAGCAGTGGAGAAGTTCTCGACACACTCGGACCCCACAGTAAGACAAGTTTTTCTGGCCGACAAGGTGATGAACCCGTCGATAGGAACGCACAAGGGAATAAAATACGCCAGTTGGTCTCCGTTAGGCTGCGACTCGAGCGGGCGCTGTCTGCTCGCTTGCCTAACACTCGACCACAGACTCACCATTCACAACAGCCACAAGCGCCTGGAGTGGAACGAGCTCATCAATCTCACCAAAAAGTACAGCGAGCGGCTGAAGGAGCGAGGCTACTCCAGAAAGGACAACGAGCCGCCGCAGGAGAACCTGATGGACTTCGAGGAGCTGCAGCGGCGCTTCCGCATGCAGACGCCCCTGAGGATGGAGTGGTCGAGCGTTTACACGACCAAACTGGTCCAGCCCAACAACACGTGCAAAGACTTGGAGATGGTCCTCCTCGCCGTCCTCATGGAAAACGGGGACCTCGTTCTGTGGAAGTTTGTGTTGCCCTTTCTGAGCGACGCGGACGTCACGTTTTACGACATCGTCGAGTCGGGCGTGACGCGGCCCAGCGACCTGGCGTGGTGGGAGTACGAAAGCACCGACCGGCGGATGAGCGGCCTGATCGTCGGCAGCGAAGTGGGGCCCGTCAAGATCATGCCGGTCAGCCTGTCGGGGGTGAAGGGCTACTTCACCCTGCGGCACCCGGTCATCCTCTGGAAGGAGTGCGACGAGATCGCCGTGGAGAACCTCAAATGCGTCCCGATGATCCACCCGATCCAGAAGACCAGCTGCAGCCTCATCGTGGCGTCGCGCGGCTGCTACGTCTTTTGGTGCCTGCTCATGATCTCGCCGGCCGGACTGAACGTGCACAACTCTCACGTGGCGGGCTTGCACTCGCTCCCGGTGGTCTCGCTGGCCATCAGCCAACACGGCGTGGCGGTCTACACGTGTTCCGTGGACGGCTGGATAAAAAAGCTGACGCCGACGTTCACGGAGAACACGTTGATTTTCAAACAAGACGACATGTTGCGACCCGAGAACGTCTCCGAGAGGAGGATCCACGGGATCGCGGTGAGCCGCAACGGAGCGTACATCGCGCTCGTCAGCACGCAAGGTATGGTGGACGGCTATCATCCCATCAACAGGACCTACCAGGTTCACTTTGTGACCCTGAAAACGTCGCAGGCGGCTGCGATGCTCCTGCTCAAGTCCCCCACGCAGAACTTGTACAAAACGGCCGACCTGCTCGATCTCGTGAGGTGGCAGATTTTGAAAAACAAGTGCATCCCTGCGTCGCTGCTGGAAGAGCTCGACCAAAAGATCCAGGCAGTCGACTCGCCCTACTTGTGGCGTTTAAAGCTCTTCTTGGTGCGGATACTTTACCAGTCGCTACAGACGCCTCCCACGGACCACCGATGGAAACCGGCGCAGGAGGAGAACAAGGTGTTTGTAAACGACGAGGATGAGGAGGGGGAAGAAGAGGAGGATGAGGAGGGCGCAAAGAACAAAGACGATGACGCGACGACGCCGCAGGGGGAAGGCGATCCCGGAAAAGTGAAGAAGGAGAATCTGGAAGAGCAGATGGAGGAGGTGCAGGCTTGGATCAATTCTGTGGAGACTCACATGATGAGGGAACACATGAAGAAGGTTCTGGGGGTGGTGTACCTCAACACCTGGATTGCTCAGAACACCAGCATTCCTACCTGTGGCCTGGTGGAGTACCTCGCCAGAGACAGTAACGACAGAGCTTCAGAGGTAAATTATCTTTTTTTTTTTATTATTATTATTTGTCCTGACCAGAGAGGCTGATCCCAAATTGTGGCAGCAGCACAGTGTACGTTGCCAAAAGTGTGTCAACCGTATGTGTTTCTATCTCTCCGCTGTCGCATTAACATCTCCCCTAAAAAGGTCCAATGAAATTGTCTCATTTAGTTCCGTAATGTGATGCATTTCCTGTTTTAAGCCGGTTAGTGAGGGTCAAATGTGTATCCCAGTGGCTGTTTTGTAAGAAATGGCCGTTGTCTCTGTGACCCGGTGGTTTGTGGACCGCCGCTCTGAAGCTTTGAGTTCAGCACAGTAGGCGTCACCTTTTTGTTTTTATCCGCCTCCATCTTGGCTTTTAGAAACCAGAAGTGACACGAGAGGGTGGCGCTACAACCCAATGCTGAATAAGACATTTTCAGGCTACCACAAATGACATGACTTGAAAACGCACTGTGAAAACAAACGACATAAATATCCAAAATTGTTCAGACATATATTCTTTAGAAAGCTATTTTGCCACATTAGGATTAATAACAAACTAATTAATTAATATTTGTGTATTAATATGTTGTCGTGTATACATTAGTATGTCATCAGGTAACAGTGTCTTTTAGGTAAAATCAACAATCTTGAGCCTTTTGCACAGCCACTGCTGTGATCAGCTCCAAATAAAAGTATTAAGCCTTTCTGAGAAAAGCACTGAGCTCCCATTTGTGTGTGTGTGTGTGTGTGTGTGTGTGTGTGTGTGTGTGTGTGTGTGTGTGTGTGTGTGTGTCATTCCTCTCAGGTCCTGATTGGCCACATCAAGAACAAGATGAACAAGCAGACGTTCTCTGAGCGCTGCAGCCTGTGTCAGGCCGTGCTGCCCTTCTCGGACCACAAGCAAGCAGTCTGTAAAAACGGTCACATGTGGCTCAGGTACTTGAGACGGCTCTCTTCCACGAGTTCAAATCGAATCCACTAAAGATGCTCTTTATTAGCTTTAGCCTCGACGTTCCTGGCGGGGCATGAATCGAATCTTAATGCCAAATGCCTTCTTTGGCGGTTTATTTATCTTCACAGAGCTGTAATCAAGCCTCCCACCTTTTGATATTTACCCACGCGCCACTCTCGTCGTCTCATAAATATCATCCGTCAAACACGTCTCCCGGCTTCTCGCTGGTTGCAATGTGGCGCCTCTGGTGGGCACTGACTGTGCCCGTCAGTTGTGCCTCAGTGCTGCTCCTGCTCTACTTTTGTGTGTGTGTGTGTGTGTGTGTGTGTCTCTGTCCCTGCCAGCCAGCTCTCTAATGCCGTCCTCTCGCTCTCCTCCAGGTGTGTGTTGTCATACCAGGCCTGCCAGACGCTGACGTTCAGACGTTGCCTCCTGCTGGATACCATCGCCAGACTGCCAGAGCCTGAGGGTAAGCGCCACTTTCCATCTCTCTCCACCTCCATTTCACAGTCACACTCTCGATCAGCCGTCGCCTCCTGTCACCTTCAACGTCGGCCTTCATCCCGCTCTGCCGCTCAAGTCGTCGCTTGACATTTTGGATTTGGAGTCGGGTCGAAAACTTCATCCTTCACGAACGCAAATGATTGTAGAAATTAGCAGGGGGTTTTTTTGTTTGAATTGGATTGCTTTGTCTCTTTTTTGTGGCTGATTTACGATCAGAGGTGCCTCATTGGTCAGAAAGCTCAGTCTCATTTCTGGGGGGAGGATTTCTTTCTTCTTTTTTGTGCAACCTGTATCGAACAATGCAGGACAAAAGATGAAATGGACTACAATGTTTTACGAAGGTAGTCTTGTCCCACGTTCAAACCGTAATTTAATGCTGAATCCGGTCAACATCCCAGATATATCCTTCCAACGCTTATTGTCGACCTTTCTGTCTGCTTCTTTCGCTCTTTGATTTGGCCAAATGAAAATAAGAGATTACTCATTCTGGAGTGCAGTTAGTGACAGTGTGAGCTCCACGGCAGCTCTGTGGGAGTAGTAGCATCGGGGCGGGGCTTCACGAAGGGTCAATTGGCTTTTGTCACATGTCGCATGACAAAGACTTCAGACGGGGAAAGTATCTGGCAGGATGACCGGGAAGATCAATACACGTCGTGTTACACCTTTTGAATTATTGATAATTCCATCAAAGGTCTTCATGTAAACATTACCGTGGTTTTGTTTGGCGCTTAAAAAAAGAAAAAGCCAAACAAGCAAACGGGTGTAGTGCGAGCGATGGGATTTGAGTTGAGAGAGATAAAAGCATTGAGGGTGGGCTCCATCTGGCTGCTACATGCATCCCAGGTGTTTATGGGTCTCCGGTCATTGCAGCCGGTCTGAGCTGCAGACTGACGGGTCGGTGCAGTTGTGTTGTGGCATCTGTCGGCGTAAACGGCATCCCAGCTCCTGTCTCTACAGATTCTTGTCGTCTTTTATATTTATTCAAATATATGTATATATATATATGCAGGGTTCTTACGGTCATGGAAAACCTGGAAAAGTCATGGGATTTTAAAATGGTTATTTCCAGGCCTGGAAAAGTACTTGAGAAGAAAAGAGAAAAAAAATCCCAAAAGTCATGGAAATGTGTTATATTCATGTGTTCATTCACACTGAGTTTGAAAGACACTCAAAATATAAGCAGGCATCTCTTTAAATGTTTACTCTTTTAATCAAATTATTGTCTCATTCATTTGTCATTTAAGATTTACTGTATGCTTTGAAATTCTCATTGTTAGTATAAATACTACTTTTTCATGTTTACACTGAGATTTCACAAAATGTTTGGTCATGGAAATTTGGTTTAAAGTCATGGAAATCTACTGGTCAAAATGTGTATGAACTCTGTATACAGTATAAAAAATTGTATTCATATTTTAAAAACCACATGTGGTAACTATTGTTCGCTCCCACTGTATTCAAAACCGCTTCCGGACAGCAAACACGTAACATTACTGGCTTTAAAGGCCACACTCTGTCTCTAGAATAATTCGGTACACTCTTTGGTCTCCCCTCAGATCCCGAGTGGATCAGGAAGATCCTGCAGGCGCCCTGCACGCTCTGCGACTCGCCGATGATCTAGACCCGCCGACGGGAGGAACCTCAGGGCGTCCCTGCGTCCTCCAGAGCGTCCCGCTCTGACGCAGGGTCCACTTTTGTCAGACATCACTGTTAAGATTTTAATTTTTTTATTTCATGTATTTTGTTCATGTTTTATTTCTTTATATTGGCATCTTAAAAGTTCAAATAAAATGCTTTGATTATGCGTTCTAGCTCGTATTTCCTCACAAGTATAACCTCAAGAGAAGCCGTTTTCCCCCTGCCGTGGCTTTAAATTCATATTTTACCGAGGTAAAACATTTTGGACTCAAACTTTACAGATTTCTTTATTTTCTCTCTTCTAAAACAAATTCCCAGCCAGACGCAGTGTTTGCACGAGGGTGCAAAGAAACAAAATTTAAAATGTACTTATATGTGGAGGTTTCTATTATTCAGTAGGACTTCAGGGCACCATAAATAAGCTCCCTCATTTTCCTTATGTTGACTGTATTTTCAAACCTTTGGTGTAGTTTTTACTGCAAGTAAGTGGAACTTACTCCGCTAGTCCTATTTTAGTGAGGGTTTTCATTTTCTCTCTCTTTTTCCCGCTACTCTTTTTGAGCGCAACAAATAATACACTCTGAATAATACATACTCTGGAAAAATCTCAACATACCTACTTTAATTGGCACTGTAAAACAATTTCCAAGCTCTGGGTGGATGAGGAGGAGGGAGGTGGGTGGCGGCGGTGGCGCTCAGTCATTCCCTCAGATGAGGACTTCCGCTAATGTAAACGCAGAAGAGATGGAGCGGCGAGGTGGATGAGACGAGCAAGAGGCAGGAAGAAAGCAAAAAAGTGTGCTTAAAAACCCGGCGCGCTCCCTCCCGCGGGAGAGCGTCGTAATGAGATTCAGCAGTAATGAGGGACAGAGCATGGCGCCAGATGTGATTCTAATTCTAATCAAGGAGGGGAGTGTGGCGGTGATAGAGAGGGGGGGAGGGGGGAGCATATTGTTAAATACTATTAACCCTTTTTTCAATATCTGGAGGGAACAAGGGCTGAGGGGAGGCGGTGCAGGCTCGGCGGCATGTTCTCGGCCCCTTGTTCTGGGGACTTGGGAGGTCGGCGGCCGGCGATCAAAGAGGAAGCTGGACCTGAGAGACCGGGCCGGCAGCAGAGCCTCCTTCCTCTCATCCCTTACATCAGCGGGGCCCGGCAGAGGTGGGCCGGGTTCGGCCCTCCCTCCGGTGACACTGGAGATGATAGCCTGCCCCGGGGCGAGGAGAGGGAGGAGGAAGCTCCGAACACACAGGACTTCATGAAAGAAGAACTTTTCCTTTCTTTCTTTTTTTCTTTTTTTTTTAAAGCCTAGATTTCTTGACCCAGTGGTGTCATTTCTTGGCCCAGCACTCGGTGAAGGTTCGGTGCTTTCGTGGAAGAGAGGGATGTCTCCCGCTTTTACTAGAAAGTGAATCATTTATCACATTTATTCTCGTGTGGAAAGATTAGCGGCAAAAAAAGCATCCATGAATGAACTCGCAGGGGAAAGTGTAAAAACAATAGCAGTAAAATATCCTATTAAGTCAATTTGCTACTTGTCTAAACATAATGATATTTTACTGAAACTACTCACTGTTATCCTGCTTACCATTGGTTGATCCCGATTCCACAGTAAAGACGCTTTTGGTGCAAAGATTTTCTGGGATGTGCAAAAAGTTACGGCCCATTTGGACTCAAACATGGAGTTTTTTTTAGTTTTTTATATACAGGACATGCAACAAACGGGTACAAAGCAATTGATGATGAATGTTCATTCCTAACTTTGGAAACAGTCGTTTGAAAATAATATTTTTATAGCGGCGCTGTCTGCTAGCAACCCGTGTTCCCGCCCTGTCGGAGGAGCGGGAGCGAGTAATTAAGTTTAATTCCAGACGTCACATTCCACATTAAAGCACCTGAACGCCTCGTAATGAGCTGCTCATCAGCCCCGGCTGGAGGAGGTTTGATGCGTTTGGTGCCTTCACGGCCTCCTGGGGATTCGGCGCTATAGTTTGTCAAGTGGAAGTGGCTCCTCAGGTTGTAATGTTCCTGTCACTGATAGGTGGAGACCAGCACTGTTACAGAGGTTAGCTGTGTTTGGTTGATCCTCCTCCCGCTTTAATATAATAATCCGTCAAAGAGCGGCTCCACTAGTAATTACCTGCTTCCCCACCCTCTTCTCTCCCACTGTCTTTGCTTTCAACACTTCAAACGGGGGATTTTTTTCCTCTTTGCATACAATATTTATATCCTTTATGTCGGCGGCGGGATGGCATGAACATTCACGGCACCTTTTCACACCTTAATTCCATGTGATATTCCTTTTGTTTTGTTTAGATTTAGATTTCTGAACATGATGTGTCCCACGGTATTCTCTCAAGGCTATCAATTCGTCGGCGCTTCAAGAAGTATTCCGGTTTACAGGGTGCGACGTGACATGTGACGGCGTCGCCTGGCGGGATCGCGACACCGTGTTCACAGACCTGCGGCGTCTCTCCTGTTGATTCTTTTAAAACGTTTCGTCACATCTCTGAGGAAAGTTGGGGAGTAGTTTATGGGGATAAACGGCATGAGACGATTTGAGGATCCATCAAACGTCAGCGATGCCATTCCGTCTACTCGCTCTCTATCGATGTCTCTGGGTATTTAGGCCTCTGTGGGCCTTATTATATTATTATGTTTGCATCATTGTGTGGACATTTATGAGGTATTTAATATCCAGGATTAGTCAAAAATAGACATTTCTCTTTCGTTATTAAAATAACAGCGAAAAATGAACAAACCGATTCCACAATACGGTGATACGCATTGTGAGAGGATGTTATTCTTCTGCCCACATTAAGAAGAAAGCTCTTAAAAGAAGTGGTTTATCTCGCCTCACCGGCAAGATCATCCTCTAGTTTGGAGGAAGAATAAATATATGACAGAATATGACAGCAGAATAGTTTTCTTCCTGGAAACACTCATCTTTTTCCTGAACCTATTCTAGGTCTGGGTGCAATCAACAAAAGTAAACTTGTATGTTTGCATTATGGTACCAGTAGTTATTATGGCTTTGCAGCATAACCTCAAATCTATATCCCGATCAATTGTAACAATTTGATACAGAAATGTAATAATGTTTTTTTGTAAAAGATACATATCAGGTTCGTCCTGTTGGTAATAAGATGAATGTGCTGCCTTCACAGAAATCCTTCTTTTCCCTTTCTTTCCATTCATTTGCTGTCTGTGAAGTTAGGGCCCAGAAACACACCACAGCAAACAGCAGCAGCAGCCCAGAGTTGCATCACCGCACTGCTGCAGCTGCTGACTTCCTCCACCTCCCTCCAGCTCCCGGTGAGGCTTCTGTTTCTAAAGTCTTCTAAACTGAGCCCCCCTCCACCCCTAACCCCCCAAACTTGTCAGTGCTAATGAAGTCAGTATGCAAGCTTGTCTTCTGCTCTCGCTGAACCGGCGGGGTGAACATGCTTGTCTAACTGGTTGACTCCCCCGCTCCGCCGTCCCCGGGGGAGCGGAGGGAGGGAGGGCGGTGACCCGAGACCAGCCGAGAGGTTGAGCGGGGGGGAGGGGGGGTGTATGTCCATCATTAGAGTCACTATTTGTTCCCGGCTTTGAGAGCGCTGAGGTGGAACTAATACGGAACAGCAGAATGGACATGGAGAGGGAGGGACACTTTTTACTGCTACATTAATTAAGCTCGCCCTCAACATGCGCCCCTCGTCTCCTCTTGTTCGGCTGCAATTAGGCGGAGGGCCCGCGTCCCGTGGACTCTGGCGCTCACCTTCTCCGACGCTCAGCGCTACATCCTCACTCAGGTGCTGCGCTTTAGTACAACTATGTTTGCTTCCACTTGTACTCACTACATTTGAGGAGGAAATTCACTTGACATTACACTTCATATACACTACACATACATACTATTGTTTAGCCTTAATTGAATTTTCTTAATTAATACTCTGCGCTTTAGATATCTTTCGTCCCAGCTATTTTTTTGTTTTAGTTTTTTGTACACTACCGTTCAAAAGTTTGGGGTCACTTAGAAATGTCTTTATTTTTCAAAGAAAAGCACTGTTTTTTTCAATGAAGATAACATTAAATTAATCAGAAATACACTATACATTGTTAATGTGATAAATGACTATTATACGTGGAAATGTCTGGTTTTTAATGAAATATCTACATAGGTGTATAGAGGCCCATTTCCAGCAACTATCACTCAGTGTTCTAATGGTACATTGTGTTTGCTCATCGCATAGAAGACTAATGGATGATTAGAAAACACTTGTGCAATTATGTTAGCACAGCTGAAAACAGTTATGCTGGTGAGAGAAGCTATAAAACTGACCTTCCTTTGAGCTAGTTGAGTATCTGGAGCATCACATTTGTGGGTTCATTATACTCTCAAAATGGCCAGAAAAAGAGAACTTTCATGTGAAACTCAGCAGTCTATTCTTGTTCTTGAAATGAAGGCTATTCCATGCCAGAAATTGCGAAGAAACTGAAAATTTGTCTGGGTGAGCCCAAACTTTTGAACGGTAGTGTATATATCATTCATCCCTGTTGTTTTTATATATGTTGTTTTTAGTCTGTAAGTTGCTACTCCGACAACAAATTTCCCCGTGGGGATTAATAAAGTCTATATTCATTCATTCAAATGGTCTGTTTACCAGGGCTGGAACGAATGATGACTTTCATGTTTTATCAATTATTCCTGGAAACCGAATAAAAATAGTGAACAATGGCCACACAAGTGCCCAAACCCCAAAGTGAGTCTAAACCCCCAAACAGTTTTCTATTTACAATGATATCAAACTCAAATCCACACTGGAGAAGCTGGAACCAGAGGATGTTTGGTGATTTGGCTCGGTAAAGGATTTAAATGATTAATGGGTCGTATGGATGTCAACGTTCCAGAAAACAAATGAACGAAGCTCCGAGGTCGAGCGCTCACATCCCGATGTTTAATCGCGTGTAAATCGATGCTCCCAAAAAATGGATTGTGAAGCAGAGCCGCATTACCAACCGGGCAAAGCAGGCAACATGCCCCGGGGCCCCCGGACCCTCGGGGGGCCCGAAGGTTCCAGGTTTGCCACGTGGCAATTAGCTCGTGGGGATTTGATTAATTGCACATTTGTTAGTTAAAGGCCCTGAAAACACATTTTCCCAATCAGCCACTGAGCCCAGGTGCACTTCCGTAAACACCAATCACAGCTCGGCAACGTTTAAATCACAATGCGGTTGCGTGTGTTTGTTTATTCTTTCCGGGACACTGTCAATCAAATCCGTTCAGACCACGAAACACACAGAAAATAGAAAACAAGAGAAATGTGCTTTTCCTGATCTGGATCGTGGCTCATTCAGTCATGAATATTTAACGTGATAGAGAGAATGCTTAAGATTGACATGTTTTCTGTTTCCACTAATAAAGCACAATTAAAAAGTGATGCAGGGGGAAAGTAAATCAAATCTTGTGTATGGCCTTTATGTTATTCATAAATATCAGTCAAGTTACCACAAACAAATGATGAATAACTACAGTCACACTGCACAGAGAGACGGGGTCATTATTTCTGCTTCTCATCAGGTTTGCTCATCACGTAACCGCCAATCAATCACCAGTGACATCCGGCTCATGCCTACGACTCGAACACGAACCATTTGACTGAAGCAGAGCTTCCCAACATGACCGATATGATCCTTAAAGGGTCCCATATCGTACACATAGCTCTGCTTTTAAGGGGGCGCGAGCTAAAAAGGCCTAACTGAGTACATGTCACGGCCTAATTGGATCCACAACGTTGGGGGATTTTCATTATGGGCGCCTAAGCATGTACCCGTTGTTGAAAGCTGCGACAGGAACGAGAACATTTGATACTTAAATGCATTTTACAGCTACTCCCTCTCAGGTAAAATATTTCGCTTAATGAGCCCTGAGTGTGATTGATGGACAGTTAGCTCTTCGCCGCTATAGAACTATTCGTTCCCTTTAAGGCGACAGCGATGAGAGAACAAGAAGGCGCTCGTGGCTGTGCCTGAGAGCGTGTTGTTCGGGCGGATCTTAAGTGAAACATAATGTTCTGCGGGCCTGCAAGACATCGGGTGGCGTGTGTTCGTGAGAACGCGGCGGATGACGGATGTCTGTCTCCATCAGCGCCGGCGCCCGTGAAGTGACAGCTCTCTGTAACGGTGACAAGCCGAGGGTTCCAGCCCGAGACAGATTGCCTTCAGGTGGCTCCATTTTCAAAAAATCTCGCCGAGAATGTGAAGCGCTTAACTTTCCTTTTGAAGGCTGAAGGGCTCTCTGTGTCTTTTTATATTCCACATTTCAGCAGAGGGAGAGCGTGGGGAGGGGAGGAGGGGCTCATTTGAGAGTTTGCTTTAATATCTGTCTTTCAGAGATCAGAGGGTGTCATATGCTCACACCTCATATTTCATAGCATCAATCACAGGCCATGTAAAATTCCCTTAAAAGTGCATTATGCAATATAATAGCAGGTTTGGGTGACACTTATCTGCCAAGGGGAGGAAGGCTGATTACAGACCTATTGCCTTTTACAAAAAGGATTTCATCACACGGGGAATCTTCCCGAATTCCTCCCGATTGTCTTTTCGAATCCAGCCGACGAATTAAGTGAAAAAAAATGAACTTTGTGCCTCTCCCGTGGATATACGCATGTATTTGCACGTGCAAATTATTACACCTGAAGGCAAACACTGGACGTTTTTTTTTAGGGAGGATTTTCATAATAGTTCTGGTGACTTCCTGTTGGAACAGTGTCTCTGCAGTTGATCTAGATAATCTTTGTGTGAAAGTGAGAGAATGTATTTCAGGGCCTGGTTATGCAGAGTTTATAATGAGTATTTTTGTTGTTTAAAAAAAAAAAGAAGGGAAATACCGGTAATAACTATGTGCAAAACCATTAGAATGAATATTTATGTTGCTCGTTATGAAATATTCATTAAGTCGGTGTAAAAAAAGAACAAGGAATGAGACTGGGGCGAGAGATGTGTGCGTTTTGCTTGTGTGTATTTGTGTGTGTTAACTGGGGGCGGCGGGGCCCTCACACACACCTCTTGCACAGGAGTACTGACAAAACCCCCGGATTGAATATCTGACATCTCTTAACAAAAGCAGCAGCAGTAGCATCTTCCTCCCTTGTTTGTTTTGTAATTTTCCCATCTCTCCCTCTCTCTCTCTCTCTCCCTCTGCCTGAGGTGATACGAGTTCCTCCGTTCATCCGATCTCTCTCTCTCTCTCTCTCTCTCTCTCACTTCCTCTACGTTCCATCTACCCAAATTAAGAAATTAATGAGGGATAGGTTCTTCACCAACTGCCCCCGCAATGTTTACCACTGATGAAATTATAATGCAGGCCCTGCTGTATTATTTATAAGCCAATTAGGGGAAGTGTTACTTGATTTGATGGGGAGCCGACACACAGAGTACATTTAACTAATGGAGACCAAGAGAGTAAAGGGAAGGAGGGGTGGGGGGACAGCTGAGGCGGACTATTCCGTACGATGCTCTAGGATTACGTGGCTAATTGCCCTGCTTTATCTGTCTGTCACGGATAGCCATGCATATTTTAGCGTTCCCAAAGACTTTGATTGTTTGCACTCGTGTTGGGGCTGTAACAAGTAGAGCAGAGGCCAGAGTGGAGTGTAGTTAAAAACTGGCAGCAGGGGAGGCAGGGAGGGGTTGGGTTTTGGGGCGGGGGGGGAGGAGTGGGGAGTGGGCGACGGAGAGGAAGAAGAAGAGGAAGAAGAGGGGAGTAGGGTGGGTGGTGGGGGTGCGTGCACAAAACTCAGACACTGACAGGTGGAGGAAGAGTTTTGACAGGGAGCAAAGGGGTGTCGAGGTGGGAAAATGTAACAGAGGGGGGAGAAAAAAAGAGGAAGAAAAAGTGGAAGCTGTTCATTGAGAGGCTGCAATTAGGTGGCAGCACAAACAGTAATTAATTTCACTTATTGTAGCCTGCAGACGAGCTGACCTCTTCTGCGCGCCGTTAGGAAACGATTCCAGGATCCTGTTTTCTGGTTCGCATGCCTCATTTGCACAGCGGCACGGCAAAGTAGTGGCATCCGAGGAGACAACACGGGCCAAGCACCCTTCCCGTGAGATGCCGGAGAGGGTTCTCCGGCTGCCGGGAGCCGCCTGGCTTAAAAACCGATGCGCACGTGGTGTAGCCGAGTCGAGCGAGGAGCTGATTAATCGATTAGCCGACTCGTAATGAATGAATATTTATGCTATGAAGTTTTTGATCCAGTAAAAATGAACTTTAACAAATTATTTTTTTTGTTAAAGTTCTGGTTTCAGTTTCTCAAATGCTAGAATATAACAAAATTTGAATTGAATATCTTTGAGTTTTGGAATATTGGTCTGAATAAAGTCCCGGCCTTTCTGAGATCAAACAAAAAATCAAAATAATAGCCTTGATGAAACTGGAGTTCCTTTGGGCGATCTGAAGATGTCACCGTGTGACGGCTGTTTGTCGGTATTTTCTTGACAGGTCATAGATGAAATGATGATCATAAACGGATCAATAGATGAATTAAAGATGTACATATTCATTAGCTGCAGCCCTGCAAAAGTTACTCATGAAACACACTCAAGCCCTCACATGTGTAACAAAACAATATACCTATTATTGATCCGGTCTGTTCGCTGTTGGCCGTATCCATCGGATTCATTGATTTTCAGCTAATTTATTTGGGCCCTGCGGGGCGAGCCGCGGGGCCCAGAGCTGGACCTGCTGAAGCCCCTGGAGTGGAGCAACTCTGGCTGATGAGCCTTTTGAAAGTTGATCAGACACTTATGCTAAGAAGGGGAAACTGGAGCAAAGGCATCCTTAATTATCTGATGAGGGGAAGCTTATCTGAACGGTTTCTTTTTCTCTCCTCTTTTATCCTGCCGGATCACATGGCAGATCTTTACATAACAAAAGAGCTACCTGGCTGGCATGCTGCGTCTAAAAAACAAACAAAAAAACTATCCCACACTGTGCGTGAGTCCGGGGTTCTGGTCTGAAGGTGATCCACGACGAGGCCCTGCTTCACATCACCTTCGGCGACACATTCTGGGGTTGTAGCTTCCCCGAAATAAAAAGATTTCCGCCCCGTGCACATTGGAACATTTATGGCTTTTCTCCCTGCGATGAGCGTGCAATTAATTCACGATTAAAAGTATTAGTACAGGCTTTGTGTGGTGATTTATTTAAAGGCTGGTACCAACGCTGGCTTTGTTTCCTCCTTTAGGAAATGGGTAATAAGAGCCGATGCCAGGCATTCTTTAGCCTCCTACACACACATCCCATATTAATGTGTCTCCTCCATTAAAAGCCCACACATAAGCACAGGAGCCCTGTCACCACCGCCGTCACAGTCACCATGTTAACTTATTCATCCCTGTTAAAGCCCATGTAACTGGATAGCTGTTAATTAATATAGCTGTCGGGTAAATGGTTGCCGCCGGACCATCGCCACCATCCGTCAGGAACATAATCTCAGGCTTGTTTTCGTGCCAGGCCTCGGGCTCAATTAAGATAATGCTATGCAAACGAGGTCTCTCGCCATTAGCCCCGTCACTGAGGGGCCGTTTATTGGCATAACTGGGGCACTTCAAAGGACAATTACCGGGGCACCTCCCTCCCACCTATGAGATCAGCGATCATCTGCGAGCATGACTGAGGAGTCGCGAGTCGTGACCGCCGGGGCGACGAGTCGTGGCTGCAGATTGACCCGGGGACGTCCAACGGGAGCAGCTGCAGAGCCTGTGACCCGACCGGTGGACTGTAATTATCACTTAAGTGAAGCGTCTGTGTGGGAGATTATCTTTATATTATGGACTATTATGGACTTATTACAGCTCAGTAAATGGGGTTTTTGGTCAGTTTCGGACCGTCTAGCCAGTGAACATGGATGTCAACAAGGTGGAATTTAAAACACAAACACCCCTCCCCCACATTTCCATTCAAACCAACCATGTATAACCAATTTATAACCTTGACATCTGGTTGTTGTTTTTTTTACATGAAAATCACCACGCTTACTGGAACAGGCTGAAGAGCTGATATAAAAAAAAGTCAGTAAAATATTTGAAAGTGTTTTTTAACAAGGTGAGGAGGGGGTGGCAGTGGTCCTGGAGGTGGGAGACAGGAGGTTGATGTTGGCAGCGTGGCCGGAGTGAAGGTCAGTGAGGTGTTGACGAGAAGTTTGAAGTGAATGTGCTGCAGGAGCCAGCAAACTTTTTTTAGGATAGAGGAGCATCTTCTGCCTCTTAGAAACTAACAAAATCAAGTTTCCGAATACATTTAAGGGGTGAATTTTACAATACAGTTGTAGAAAACCAACTGTTAACAAGGTAAATAAGGGTACTGAGGTTTGGGAATTTGGAGCGCAGTGTCATCCATTTGACTGTGTTCATAATGGCCACATAGCTCAAATAAAAGATTGAAAACCAATGTGCAGTTTTTTTAAATGGGCTAGAATAATACAGTGATTTGGGCAAAACTAACACAGAGACACAGTGGGCGGGAACAGTTTGCTTACTGCTGCCTGCATACATCGCTGCATGCTTTTGAGTTTAAATTAGGATGTGCTTTACGACGCCTTGGTGTCCAGACGGAGTGTGAGCCAATTGTCGGCTGCTGCACTGAAAATGAGGAGAACTGTCTCACTTTTCTTTGTGAGATCGTTACAAAAGTACTATTTGTGACTAAATGTTACATTCTAAATATAGCAACGAGGCAAAGTTTCACAGTCCGAGAGCACTGTGAACCTGCCATCAGAATTGGTAAGTTTCCAGGAGGACTTTCTGTGTGCTTAGTCACATTCCCACACATTTTCCTTCACGGTGCGTTTGTTGTTGATTTGCAGGTTTTTCTCCCTTCAGCTGGAGAGACAAAGGCCACATCTCTGCAATACTGAGGCCCTTCCCATCTGTTGTCTGCTCACACCTCCACTTTGCTACATGACACACACACACACACACACACACCATAGGCGGGCTTCAGCACTAGCGCTAGCTCTAATGATTCCTCTGACACACATTGGGGCACATCATTCCACAGCACAGCACAGCTTTGCAGCTCAAGGCCCCTAAACCTCACTCACACTTCTCACTAGCAAGATGCTTTTCCTGCGTGTGTGTGTGTGTGTGTGTGTGTGTGTGTGTGTGTGTGTGTGTGTGTGTGTGTGTGTGTGTGTGTGTGTGTGTGTGTGTGTGTTCACGGCCATACGGCTGAGAAGTGAGCGGCTCCTTGGGAATTTTAAGAGTCAAGCCCCCCTAAATCTTCTTGTTTCAACTTTAGAAAATCAATAGGATAAATATCCTGTTTGCCCGTCTTGTCCTCAGCCGCCCACCTCCAGCTCACTCAGGTTACCGAAGCGAAGAATCTCGCTTTCACCTCAGGCTATGTTTAAAACAATCCCTGTTTTTTTTTGTGTGTAGCTCTGAATGGCTTAGGATCTCAGGTGCAGATTTTTTTTTTTTTAAACAGCAAGCAAGAGGGAGAATCATGTTAACATATGCCATTGGAGAGCGCCACCGGCTAAGTCCTCCAATCGACCTGCTCCGTGTGTGATTAGGCTAGTGAAGCTGAGCCCGGCCCAGACACAGATCGAAGAGGGTACACTCTCAATATGGATGCGAGCCGTGCCTGCCGCGGCCACATGCAGCTGCTCCTATTGATTTTTCTGTCCTCAATTATATAATAGAAGCTCTGTTCTGGATTTGAACTTAAATCACATAGTTTGGCGAGCGAGCGTGTCCCATAAATCAAGAAAGCATTTTTGACTCATATGAAATAGGATTTTTATCGACTGTATTTGGCAGCCCCTCTGGAGAGATTTGCGTGACTACTGTGTGAATGTGCGATGCGAAAGTGTCTGTAGGTTTTCTCTTTTTTTTGGTCTTCTTATGTGTTCCAGGTGATTGAACTAAAGACAAAGAGGCACTGACACAAAACTTTGGCTTGTACAGTTCAGCAAGCTACAACTCAAGCTCTCACAAATCTGTTTTGAAAAGCCCCTTGGATTAGTTCTCCCAGTACACAGTTGACCCTTCTAATTGGAAGACACTCACTTTTTTTTGCCATTTGATCCATTGGCATCTTTGTGAAAATACATCTCGACAGTCTTTATCCTCCCAGGCAAATCGGTATCGATAGGAACATGCAGGTGAAGTCACTTTAAGTTATAACACAACAGGACACTTCAGCTGTTTCAGGGGGAAAATAATATTCAGCTTAACCTAACAGCCACTAAAGGTTCAGTGCGATCTCAGAGCAATCCAACGTCTCTTCAATGATGAAAAAAAAAAAGATTAACAATAACCCGACTCATTTTAGGGAACATTCTATTGTTTGTTTTCTTGCTGAGAGTTCGATGTTAAGATTGATGCCATGTCCGTACGCTGGAGCCGGAGCCTGGGGATGCTTAGCTAAGCTTAGCACAGAGACGAGGCTGAGAATGAAACAGCTAGTCTGGCCCTGTCAAGTGAAACAAACTGTTAAGCCTCTTCATATTTCTTTGTTAAATCAAACAAAACTAAAATTGTGTTTTTTCTGCTGAATCGATCTTCTCACATAACTCATCAACAAAGCAAGTCAGACTATCTCTGCTCTTTTTCCTTTAAAGGCACAAGAAAAATATGTTTTCCTCTCTCTGTCCATGTTGATTATTCATTTATCTCTTGTTAATTGGTAAAGATGTGTAAAAAACAACAACTCGATATATAATAACTCAAATAACCCAGTCATGTGGCCGGAAAGTTAGGTGGCATGAAAGTTAGTTGAAATGAAGTGTAAGTGCCATGAAAGTCACATGGCGTGAAAGTTACGTGGCATGAAAGTCACGTGGCCGGAAAGTTAGATGGCATGAATGTTAGTTGAAATTAAATGTAAGTGCCATGAAAGTTACGTGGTATTAAAGTTACGTGGCATGAAAGTTAGGTGGCATGAAAGTTATGTGGCATTAAAGTTACGTGGCATGAAAGTTATGTGGCATGAAAGTTATGTGGCATTAAAGTTACATGGCATTAAAGTTACGTGGCATGAAAGTTATGTGGCATGAAAGTTATGTGGCATGAAAGTTACGTGGCATTAAAGTCACGTGGCATGAAAGTTATGTGGCATGAAAGTTACGTGGCATGAAAGTTACGTGGCATTAAAGTTACGTGGCATGAAAGTTATGTGGCATGAAAGTTACGTGGCATGAAAGTTACGTGGCATTAAAGTTATGTGGCATGAAAGTCACGTGGCATTAAAGTCACGTGGCATGAAAGTTATGTGGCATGAAAGTCACACTGTAACAAGATAACTGTAGCATTTACAGTAACTTGCTGGAAGCAATTAGCAAGTAAGTAGCTGTAGTATATTTCACAGTATGCTTACTGTAAAATTAATCACAGTACAGTTTACAGCAAATCCCAGTTTACTGTCACATGCATCACTGTATTCATTGTAATACTGTACATGAATAACAGTACAATAATTACATACTGTAAAATGAAGCAACTTTTTCAACAAGTCATTTATTTGAATATTTCAACATTTTAAATACAAATTTAACATTTAGTTTTTAGTTTGTAAACAAAAAATGTTTGTAAACAACATTTTTTATGGTATTCTTCAACATACACCTTTTTTTTAAATGTTCCTCTTTCTTGAAGTTACTATGACAATTTAAACATGTTTTAAAGTAATTTGACAGTAAACAGTACTATTCAAGCACTGGAAGCAATATAATATCCAGGTCAAGGGGGAAATGTATAAAAACAACTTTAACTGAAAACATTTCAAACAATAAAATGTCCATGTTTATTGTTACTGTATTGAACTGGAATCCTCTCCCTGGGCGGTCGTCTTCTCCATGAACTGGAGTCTCTTCCTGAACTGGAGTCCTCTTCCCTGCAGTGGAAGGACAGAGAGACATTGTTACCGATTCCCATTAGAAATACCACAATACGTTTCTACTACTGACAATGTCAGCCTATGTGGTGTTTTGTCTGGTACTGGGATCTTACCAACATGATGAGCCTTGGAACGCTCAGTAGGGACACCTCAACATCAGCCTGGTGGAGGTTTCCTGCAACACAAAATAAACAGACAATAGTACCGTATTCATTAGGAGAGACATGAAAGAAACCCTTACTTTGATGTTCCCGGTGTATTTAGGGGGAAAGTGAGAAGATAAATATTGTTTAGCCTGGAAGGTGTGGTTCACGTGGGGGGATGGGCACATGAAGCAGGATAGAGATGGTTCCCATAACAAACACCTGCTTTTTTGGTTTGTAGTTTGAAATGTGTACAACTTTATATATGGGACTGTGAACAGGTGTTCACACAAGTGTGTGTGTGGTGTGTGTGCGTGTGTGTGAGTGGGTGGGGGGGTTGGGGAATGTGATCAGCAATTGTATATGTTCACATGCCCAGTGTGGAGGATATCATAAGGTCTTCAGATATAAAACACAATATTTATGATTGATTAAAGTTGTAAATCGACAGAGGGTTAAGCTAGCAGCAATGTATCAACGTTATACCAGCTGTTGCAGTCTGCCCTGCCATGTAGCGTTAGCTCAGAAAACACACGCCATGTTGTGCTGCCTGACCTGTTGTGGCGTTCTGGTTCACTCACAACGTTCTGGTTCACCTTCAGTGGTGCTCGGTAACGTTACTCGTACCACGTTGTGCCGCACGGTAGCTAGCTAGAGAAAAAGAGTAAAAACTTCTCCAAACGGAGCTAGCCTCAGCTAACTAGCGCACCAACACACACACACACACACACACACACACACACACGACAGCGTCACACATACACAATTCCAATTAATTTACAAGTTACACTAAACTTCTGCCATGTATCAACTATATGAAGCCAAATGATTTATATTACAAGTTAATGCGCAAATACTACATTTTGGTAATATTAGTAACACTAACGTTAGCTTACTTGTGCAGGAAAGTGTCTACTTCCCTCTTAAAGTCACGTAGCGTTACACGGTAACTTTACTTGAGAAGACTGTTCTGTCTGTAATTAACGTACCGTTGCAAAATGCTGGCAAAAAGGAAATATGAAGGAATAACAATGAGCTTCGTTACCCCGCTGTTGCTGAAGTTGAAGTGAACTCTGGTCAGAAATGTTGTAGCTCTTGCTCCACAATTGTGTCGAGAGAAGCAAGTGTCCATCAGCAGACAACGACGTTATAGTTACTATCATCATTTGTGTAACACAACGGAAGTATAGCAATGTTGTTTTCCCCTCTGTCTGCGTGAACTAACATCTGTGTTGAAAATAATGCTAAAACGGATTATGCTGTATTGCTGAAAAAGGAAAACCCGATCAAAATTACTGTATTGTGATTCACAGCAACATATATTTACAGTATGATTCACCGAGGAATGAATTTTGACCATGATGCATTGCAGATCTACAGCAACATGCTGTATATGAGTTCTACAGTAAGAATAAGGCCAGTATACAGGATGGCAACATTCTTTTCGTTGACTGAGGTGGTTGAAATACATTTATCTAATCAAATTTGGGCCGATTAGATAACCACGCTCGTCATGCTTTGCTTACATTTACAAAGAACATGGTTTAGATCTTATGTGTGTAGGCCAACAGCCAGCTCCGTATCACATTGTACTAGCTAAGCCACGGCCACGTTTAACAATCCATTAATTTGTGAAGGATTTGGTGTAAATCCACCTTGTAACTAAACCCAGTCAACATTCTGTTTCACTCAAGATTACGTCACATTCCTTTATCGGTGGTCTACCATGTTGGTCCATGAAATGTTGTGCTGACATTCATGATCCACAGAGGAAGCTCTAGAGGCTTTAGAGATCCTCTGTCCTCTGACTCTTCTTTCAGTGGAATATCTCAACAGCTATTGGAGGGATTTCTGTGAAATGTTATATACGCATTCATGTTCCTCTCAGGATGAATTGTAGCCACTAAGATAATCGTCTGACTTTCCATCTAGCACCATCATCATCATTTAAATGTAAAAGTGCTTGCATTGCAAATGATACCTAAAATAATAACATATGAACATACCTTAGACAGTGATACACCACTTTGTCCATTTTCACAAAGACACCTTCCACCCTCATGATATGACTGTCACTTTAAACCTAAGTATTTCATGCCCTATAGACCTGTAAACTGACCCATGTTGCCCCGCTCATGGAGCACAAACAGCGACCTAATTCCAGACGGCCCTTCCTGCAAACGAGAGCACCGTCATTATCACCGAGTGCCATCAGACACCTGCGGGAGCACGACGATGGAGAGGCGGTGGCCGGGGGTGGCCGGGGTTCGGTTCGGTGGGGAGGGAGGGTAACCGGAGTCTCAGATGCTAATCTTGCTACGCTCGGGCATTTTGGGGGATAATTGTAGCCCTGGCTGAGCTCAGGTGATGATGCAGGCGATCCGCTGGAGTTAAGCCCGTCGTTCTCACCAGTTTGCTCTTCTTCCCTGCACCTGTCCTTCTGCAACTGCTTGGTCTTAATCTCCTTTTTCCTTCCTATATCCATCCTCCCCTCCTCCCTCAATATGAATATTCCCCAGAATGCCTGACAAACCCGCAGTAAGAGGTGGTGGGGAAGGGTCGTGGGCGTAACTTTAGCTGGAGTAATGAGGCCTAATCCCCTGCTGACTGGGGCCTGTTTAAACAGCTCCTGGCTGAGCCACCCAGTAATGGAGTAATTAACCCCAGCGCCCTCTTCTGCCCAGCAGCTCCGGTCCTCCACCACGAACGCCCCCTGTATTCCACTGCGCCTGCACTGCTGCTCTGTCATCGTCCTGGATGTGATATGGAGGAAGACGAGAATTGATGGAAAGACGTCAAAATCAGAGCTGATGGGGAATAAGCCCGAGATGGAGTGCAGAGTAATGCGATGCAGCCGCTCGCAGCCCATCGCTGTACTCCCTTGGCATTGTCTTTGTAGTGACTTGTCTTTATGTGAGGAAGCAATATTGTATGTGCCGTGTGAAGAAACAGTAATGGGAACAGTTCAAGGGTCATTATAAGCTCTGCGAATCACTCGAGGCAGACATGTTCAGGTGTGAAACATATCTCTCTCCACTGATCTGATTTCCAGACAATCATACACGGCAGATTCTTTGTATTTGCTTTAGGTGGGCTCACGAAAACAATCAGCGCAATCAAACAGCGCGCACTACACACAGGCGTCCCATCAAGCCAATGGGAAGAGCCTCGTGTGCTCATGTCCCGGCGCTTGCCGTTTCCAGCCGGCGAGGCTTTGAAGTGAGCAGCCACCACACATTATGCCAGATGAAATGCTATCATGCGTGGTCGCTGAATGGTTTGTGTCATTAAGAGAATAAGGCAAACAGGGAGCAGAGCGCGCTCAGAACCTGCCTGCTCGCAACGCCTTTCTGAGGGGAAGGCAAGATTAAGGGGATGCTCAGAGGCTCTCGTCTGTCAAGACTTCAAAGATGCCATCGACACTCCTTGTTTCTGCCGGAGCAGCGACCAAATCGCACACACTCTGCCGCCTCTGTGGCTGTCAAAGCTCCTCTGACATCCCCTTTATCAGGTATACAGGCTTTAATCCAGACTCGGATAAATAAATCAACACACGGGGGTCCCGCTGTTCTCAGCGCCTCCTGGTGGCCGGGTATCTGCACAGCCAAGACGAATATCAAGAAGTCATTAGCCGTCTGCTCTGGACAACAAAGGAGGGCCGATTTCAACGAGCAGAAAGGATAATTAATTCACAATTGGCAAATAGAGACCAGCAAAGAAGTAAATTAACCAATAAGCTGTGTGATTTTTTTTCTCTTTCCCTCTCTGCAGTGGCATCAGATGAATCGGTGCAGATAACAAGCAAGGAATGAAATCTGCAGTGGCATCAAGGCTTACACATGCTGAATTGGACTCATCTCCTCCTGCATGCCTGAATTGAATTTCAAAGTGCATCTATCAGTTTCAACAAACAGAGAAATGTGTTGCTTTCCACCCTTTTTCTTCTTCTTCTCAGAGATCCATTTTGACACCCAGTGCAACATCTGGAGCAGACAGATGAGAGGAGAACAGAGGAGTTTGAATTAGAGTTGACACGTCGTACATGCAGGCAGACACGGCGCACATCAGAGCCAGCCCCGCGCACCGGGATGGACACATCAGTGTGTTTGGATATCGGCAAATCCTGAGCGCGAAGAAAAATCGCAGCTGAGTGGGAACGCGGGAAGCAATCTGAGATATCGACAATGAAATAAATACAGGGGAACAAACCAAAGAAACGGCAGTGTGTAACCAATATGACTGCCTTTACTCACTGAGAACTTCCTGGGAAGGAGAAGAGAGGAAAAACACACACACAGACACGAGCTGGAGAGGCATAGTGTTGTACCTGTCTGGGTGCATTTCCGTTGGTTCTTTTCATTTTATTTTAACAGCAAAAGCGAGGCAGACAGAGATCACCACAACAGAAATATGGTGTCTGAACTGAGGAGAGAGATCTGTTGTTCCATTGTTCTGTTTGTTTGTTTTGAAGACCAGTCTGCCGGCAGAAAGCACATCCCTTTCAGAATACAAAAGATGCCTTAGAGGCAACATAAGTGAAGTCGTATGCTGATGACTGACTGCTTGACAAACATCGGGGGTGAAACTGCAACTCCGTTCAGTGAGGGAGAGGAAGAAGGCGTTAAAAAATAAATAACGGGGGGTACCTGTAATGTGTATGAGAAAAAGAGGGGTGGAAAAAAGGGGTTTAAAAACTGAAGGAGTGAGAATAACAAAAAAAAACTAATTTATATCCTATAAGAGAAACGTGAGGCACCCAGTGGGGCCCTGTAAGTTGTGAAAAATTAAAGGAGACGGATTCAAACTGTCCAATTTCCACATCAAACAAACCCCGGGCTCCATGCTCCTGGAGAGGCTGCCTCATATCTAACACATCGCCTCAGAAAAAGGTGCCCCCACCCCCACACTCCCTTTCTCCACATCCTCCCCCTGCCTCTTCATCCTCTCCACGAGTTCACCACTGCAGCCGCCACGCATCTTTATTTTATTTTATTTTTTTTACTGGTACTCTCCATTTCCTCAATAACCCCGCTCTCTAATTCCCCTAAGCACTGTACTGGTTACACTAGCCACTGTCTCTCCCCTGCCTAATTATACCCTTGTGAGTCTATTAATCAACTTGTGAATTATTTAAGAAGGAGAGCTCCTCTGCCTGTAACTGGCTTTGACAGTGTGAAGGAGAGACGAGAAGAGAAAGGCAGCGGGTAGGTGGTGGTGAGGGTGTGGGGGACGAACGTTAGGAAGGGAAGAAGGAAGGCGGGAGGGTGGATGGAAGGTAAGAGAGAAAAGAAAGCAAATGAAAAGGAAAGAAGGGAGATGGAATCAGGGTCTTCTTGCATACGTCCCCTGAGGACCGGCTGCCTGTGCAGCGCTGCACCCAGACGAGACAAAACCCCCATCAACATTCTCCCTGTTTGTTTTTTCCCTTTTTTTGTTTTTTTTTGTTTTTTTTACCCCCTTCCCACCCTCTATTTTCATGCATAAGTTTTCATGATAAACAGGAAATTCATGAATATATGGAGTGATACAGTGGGAAATGGAGAAAGGGGGTTGGGGGGACAGAGGGGTGAGGTGGAAGAAGAGGAAGAGGAGTGAACAGTCAAAGAGTGAGCCGAGACTGAGGGGTGGGGGATTATGTAGACAGCAGGATGCACTCGCATGTACACATACATTTACACAAGCAGATGCAGTCACATATATTTACACAAACACACACACACACACACACACAACTTCGCATTGCAGGTGAACCGGGGTCCTTCCGCTGTTTGACAGGAGGCAGCGTCTCCCCGGAGCAGCAGGTACGCATGGCGATGGCGGCGATGATGATGATGGTGATGGTGATGATGGTGGTGGTGGTGGTTGTTAGCGTGCCGCAGTCTGTCCTCCTCCTCCTCCTCCTCCTCCTCCTCCTCCTCCTCCTCCTCCTCCTCCCCTGGTCCCTCCTGCTGCAGCCGCTCCTCATCAGTCGAGAGGAGGGCCCGACCCTTGAAATGACTCCCGTCGACACTGACGCCCGCCATAAGCAGCCGAGGCAGGAAGAAACGAGCGCGGAAGTGTGGTCATTATTTTTTTCAGAATGTTTTTTAGCGCACGCAGTCGGACCCCGAGCATATCCCGCCCGCATTATGGTAATGAACTCGGCACTGAGGTGTGTTTCTTTTGTGGGCCGAAGAGACAAAGTTTATTTAAAGGGTCAGTTTTCTCACTTATCTCTCGCAGCATCTAAGACGCAGATAGTTTGGGTTTTACTTGCAGGACATCCACCTCTAAGATTGCAATGGAGGCGAATGGAATGTCATCAAAGCATTGAAAAATGACATTACAAAATAAACTAGAAACAATTTCAAAGGGACATTTTCTTTGGTACAACAGTGTTCCCTGCACTGGACCCTTGCTGGAAAGAGAAAGGCTTAACCTCAGTGCCTTGAGTATCAGGTATTAAAAAGTGACAAGTATCAAAAGTTGCTATTGAATGCATGGTCGGATATTTAAGCTTAGGTTTTAAGATGTCGGCCTCTTCAGATTTCTGCCTCGACCCCAATATACTTAAGGTTAATGGAATTTAGAATGCATTGAAAAATGATGTAAGAATCCAACAGCAACATCTGTTAAAGGGCTGGATATCGCTTATGAAAACAATTCATAGGACATCTCCGTTTCGGTACACATGCCAAAATTATGCTTTTGTGATCTCAGTTTTGGGTCACTCAACATGTTGTTTCGGACACATTTCAGTTGGTACCTGGTGTGAAAAGCATGGTTGTATGAGGTCAGTAATTTAAAAGGAAATCTAAAAATCTATGTGATGATAAACTACATGTATATGCACGGTATCAATACAGTGAACGAGTGTCTGCAGCATGAAGTCTGACTTTAAGGTGGTGACGTTACCATTGTTGAGATTTATGCTTGACCAGCGTGTCTCTTGGTTTCAGTTTTGAAATACTAGGATTGTATCACCGTTAAATTGCGACTTTATTCTCGTAATTATACAACTTTTTTCTGAAAATATTCCGACTTCATTCCCGACATACGTGAGAAATGTTTTGAATGTGCAGAAAGCTCTGAACATGAGCAGACATCTGGCTGAAACACATGAGCTATTACATTCCAGGGGTTTATAAATAAATTAAAATGAATTCATGTAGCCTACATTACTGTGATCAGGTGTCACGTGCACATTTAAAGAGGTTAAAGACACAAAAGAGGAGGGAAGAGTACATCTTGCGTCGACTCAGCAGAGATAATATATGAGGAAAGTTGATCTACATAGAATAAATAAATATATAGATTTAAAAGGGAAACAGAATGCCTGAGAGCCTTCCTGTTTTATATTCCATTATATTTTGTATTTATTTTTGAATCGTCACCTGATGCCTGAATGTTGTGTTTTCATTTACATAAATAAAGACATTTCCACTATGAATTAATGCAGAAAGATTCACCAGAATGCAGGAAATTAAGTTCTTCTACACTCAAATGTTCTTTCCGAGTACCGAGGATTAAAACCCAAACTATCTTCATGGCATGAGACCACAGCAGGAAAATATATATATATATATGTATATTGTTTTTTATATTTAGGTGAAGCGACTCTTTAACAAATCCTCTGTCCTCTGGGTGTGTGCTCTTTCAGAACGAGTGTGTGCACAATTGCTGCATGTGTGAATATGCGCGAGCAGCACATCTCATTAGGGCCCTCGCGGTGCCGTTGTCTGCGAGGGTACGCAAGTCCACACCGCTCCGTCTCTGCGGGATGTTTATTAAATTAATAAAAAGTTGCTCAAGGCGAGCTGTAGCGGGGAATGCCCAGGGCTCGGCCGTGATTGGCACTCTCCGCCGCCCTGCGTTCTCTCCAGGGTCCGCCCGCGTTTGCTTTAACTAACTGGCCGTGACTGAGGAGAGAAGGCTGACATGAAGCCCTTCTACTCTCCCCCTCTGCACGCACCGCCCTCCCTCCATCCCTCCACTGGCTGGGCCCTGTTTGCTTTGAATGGGGGTACAGGAAGTCAGTTTCTTCAGGGTTCACACTCATTTTTGACCAATGGATTTCCATGACTTTAAACCAAATTTTCATGACCAAACATTTTGTGAAATCTCGGTGTATACATGAACAAGTGAGATACCTTAGTGAGATACCTTGTACCTTAAATGACACAAATGAATGAGAGACAATAGTTTGATTAAAAGAATAAACATGTATAGATATACTCAGCGTATGCCTGCTTATATTTTGATCGTCTTTCTTTTAAAAGCATATTCATTATTTAAAACTCAGCGTAAATGAACATATGAATATAACAAATTTCCATGACTTTTCCAGGCCTGGAAATAACCATTTTAAAATTCCATGACTTGTCCAGGTTTTCCATGACCGCATGAACCCTGTCTCTTGTTGCTGTTGACCTCACCTTTTTAAATGTATCAATTTGCCAACCGGGAATGGGATTTGATTGGATGGCCCAAAGTTAAACATACCAACGTTTTGACCAAGTTTTTCATAAACTGTCCGCCATAATAATCAGGTTCTGAAGGCATTTGATGATGAAGCCTTGTACTACTCTCATTAGGTTTGGGAGGCGAATCATCGTCTCAACACTCCCTGTGTTTGTTTGATTTGATTGGTCTGGCTTCCTCACTGGATGTTTTTCAGACTAAGACCAAAAGCTGAGCTCATGAGATTTCACTGCCTTTATCTTCAACTTCCTGTTTTAGATCCACATGCTTTTATTTTCTGAGCAGATCTGTTGTGTATTTTTTTTGAGCATGGAATGAATTATTTCTGTTTCTACCCCCACACATGTATAAGTAGTATAACTAGGGAGGATTATAAGTAGCATAACTAGGGAGTGTTATAAGTAGTATATGTGGGGTATAAACAGGAGGCCAAGGCTTATGGATATAAAACGTATATATTTAAGAGAGCAGAGGTCATGGAGAGGAAACGGTATTTATATCGATGGAGAACAATCAGACAGACAGGCGGAGGAGGAGACTCCTGAGGGGAGGATGAGTCTTGTTTGTGTGAGAACATTTTTCTTTTGCCATTATACAACCATTTCTCACTTCACACAAACACTTTATTTAGACTACCGGCATTATGTTCCAATTAAACACAAAGGAAAAGTCTGGCTTTTCAAACTCTTCAGAGAAATCTGCATATCGCCTTTCAGGAAGAAGAAAAAAAAGACAAAGGGAAAAATTAAAATATATTATCATCTTTTAAGAATCCTTTTAGAAATAAACAAGACAAACACAAACAAAACACAACAAAAAAGCCCCACTCTGTCTCTTTCACTTTATATCTCTCCGTCTATCTCGCTCTCTCCAGCTCGGCTGGGCGACTCTCGGAGGACGCGGGGAGCTGAGAGAACTCATTTGCATATAAACTGTGAGAGGCAGGGATTGTCATCGGCGGCACATTAGACGCAAGGAGCGCGAAGGGAGAGGATTTTCATGTGCAAATTTCAGCCTCGCCAGCTCCGTGCATTATTATTTCATCAGCGCCTGAGAAGGAAGCCCCACCGATCCCCAAACCCTGCCATCGTCCCCACGGACACTTCAAGATTCAGACCAAATCCCCCAACCGCGCCTCTTCCCCAGAAGGCCCCACTACTGAGTAGCTGTTTACAGCGGGGCCCGCGCAGCAGGAGGAGTCAATCCGCCTCCGAGACGGCCGTGAGATCAGATGAGAGCGAACCGCGGGAAGAAGGGGAACAGATATACACCAGTCGTGACCAGCAATATTGGTGTTCCCAGCATTAATTGCTTGTAAACTGCGAGGCTGGAGGCTTGCTGGCTTTCAAGTTTAAAAAGGAGATTACAGCCAATTAGCAGGGCCTCTGAAAACCCTTTACTGCCTGGGGAATAGCGGCTGATCCCTAATGTGGGACAGCTGTGAGCAACAAAAGAACAGTCGCAGTCCTGCTTTTGAAAGCACACTCGCGAGCAGAGCACTTTCAAAAACACACACACACACACACTGTATGCACTCACGTATATAATCTTGCATGCAAACAACAAAAAAACACAAAAAAGAAGGAGAATCCGATTGATAGCAATAGCTGCTAAGAAGTACTATTACGAGCATGAAAAATAAATGAGTACATAAATGCGAGCGTTGCAAACAGACACAAAGTAGGCACGCGTTCCCAAAGTGGCAAAGCGGGAACAGGCGGGGAGGTAAATATGTTTTAAAAGGTGAGGGGGAAAACGTTTGTGGGTTGGGGAACGCATTTCCTCCTTTTAAATCAATTTGTCAGCTTCTTCTTAGAGACGCGCTACCAAAAGAGCCGAGTGTTTCCCTGTAAACTGCCATCTTTAATTTCTTTGTCTGACACGCTCCACCGTACCACGACACACCAGAGACCGAGCATGAGGTGAGCGAAAGGTTCAAAGCCCAGATGGGAGCAGAGCCTGTGTACCCCTGAGCACAGTGGATTACCTCATTCACTCTCATGTCAAACAGAAGGCAGGAAGAGGAGGAACACAAGTCAAAAGATCTCCACAGGCTTCGTAATCTACGACGATTTATGCCGAGCCCCGCGACTCCCACTTACGAGTCTCGCTCCGTGATTTCCTTCTTCCTCTTTATCTATTCTGCCCGTGTTTCATTCCACTTTCTGCCGGTTTTCCGTCTGTGTACCTTTCTGTCACGCTCGCTGTGCACCTGCACATCCTCAGCTACACCCCAACCATCTTCCTCCTCCTTCTCCTCCATCGTACCAGCACACACATTAGCAAAAACAGTTGTCTGCCAACTGTACCGACTTCAGGAAGACATTCAGATGCCGCATGGACTGAACATTGTCACCGAAAAGTGTCTAAGATAGCTTCATCACACCAGACTTGTTTTGTTTTGTGAGAACCTGCTGTGGTTGTAAAGAGAAAATGTTCTGCGGATTGCTCTCCAAACGCCTTCCTAGTCCTTATGCTGTGGAATCGTATTTATAGAACTTGTTGGTGTTGAGGTGAAGTTTCCTGAACCCCATATGAAAAATAAAAAGGTATATGCACAGCCAATGTGAGCACATGGAAGGCGACAGGAGCTTTAACAAACAAAGCTAATTTAGAAAAAGAGAATTTTCTCAATGAGGCTATGGATGTTCTAAAGGCCAAAGCTCACCGACTTTATTACTCTTCTCTACATGTGCTATTGTTAAACAATTGTTTGATTTCTTAAGGTGTCAGATAAAATACAAATGTATTACAAAAGCAAAGCAGAGGTAACTACAGCTTGTGGCCATTTTGTCAAGGGCCCGGCCCTTTTCCTCAGAGCTTGGAAAGACACCAGAGAAACTACACCATTGGTCATTTGATCACATTCTTGAAAGGACCAGTGTTCACTAGAGGTTACAGTACGTGCATGAAGAAATGTTTCACACTGAATCATCACTGTCGCTGTTTAGAACACCAACTTATTTTTAGGCCCTTTCCTCGAAAATTGCATACCCAAACTAAAAAGGGTGTCTCTGTGCAACCACTAGGGCTATTTGAATGATTTGGGTGTTATAATAAAAGGTACACATGTGAGATTTTGTTCAGATGTGTAAATATCTGTCTATATGTTACTGGTTAAGAGTAAAGATGACACACAGAAAAAAAAGGTTTCAGGTCCGCCTAGAAAAAAAGCACTTTCAGGATGATTATTTCTTTGAAATGATGCAGCAGTAAGGTCCAACTCTCACCCAAATCATAGCACAATATGTGATCATTCTCTCTGCACAGGCTGTCTTTGATAAAGTGAAGCAGAACAAAGTTAGAGAGGGTTTAGTACAGAGAAAATGTAGGCGTTGGGGCACATTTGCGCACATCTGTGACATTAACATTTTCTCATGTACCAAACCATATATTTCACTTGTATATTACTTATTTTGTTCAATACATCCAAATACAGCAGTTTGGAGCTTTTTTTTCATTAACCAAGCTATGATTTACAGTTTTATATAACAATCAGTCTGCCCCACCTTTTAAAAGGTTAACTCACAGTCAGTAGTTTGTACTACTCATATGGTGACGTAGAGTCATCTCAGCCATGATATACAGTGACAAATCTTACTTTGTGGTCAATAGCTTAATGAAGGCTGCACAAGGTACAAAAACAATTGACCCCTCGCTTTGTACCGCCCCTCAAACGCAGACAGGCCAATCACAGCGGAGCATCGGCCGCTCTGACCAGGGTTCAACAACTGTCCGGCTCTGCTCTACAAAAAGTCCTGCAATCGCTTCAGATTGTTTTTTCCCTTCAACTTCAGGCTGACTTTGTGGATTTCAGAATCCAAAGTGTTCATTGGTGAAAGGACATAAACATAGATATATAATAAAACAATTAAATATAATAAAAACCATGAACACTAGCAATAATAGATAAGTAGTCATGGTCAAACGTTGTGTAATAGTGATACTTGTAACATTAACTAACATGACGTGCAGCCGGCCTAGCCGTGATACATTGTCATCCATCATTCTAGTCTTTCAACCACTCAAAGCTTTACACCACATGTCACCACTCACCCATTCATACAATGATAGCATGCCACCTGCCCGCCAGGACCAATCTCATATGGTAAACGAACCGGATGACACCGTTTCGGAAGCAATTTGGGATTCAGTGTCTCGCCCAAGGACACTTCGACATGTGGTGGAGGAGCCGGAAATCGAAACCGGCAATGTTCTGGTTGGAAGACGCCCGCTCTAACTCGAGGCCCCAGCCGCCCGATGTAAACAAAGCAAGGAGAAGCTCAGATTGCACTCCACGCAGAGGCAGAGTACTTCACACGGCAAATTGTTGTTTGCTGCTATATTAACGCTCTGAATCCTGTAGACTTCACCTTTGTCAAGCGCTTCGAGTCGCCGGAACGTAAAGACTTGTATTTGTCATGAGCAGATTTTGTTGGGAAAACACACACAAACAAGATAGTCATCAATCATTTAGCCGATCCCTTCAGTATGAACGCTTTGTGACTTAGCAGACGCGTTCAATAAAGCATTTATATTCATAGCATATAAACCTCATTTTTAAGATGAGAGACAGCGTTGAACCTATAAATCATTTTGTGGGACGACACACTTTGAGATTCACCCAATAAGAATGGCAACCGAATAGAACAGAGACAGACGGCATCTTTTCTTTGCAAACACACACTTCAATCACCAAATGCTTTTACTTTTGTGCCTTCGTTCAATTTGTATGAGTCGTCCCATCCTCTCGCCGCGGTGCTCGGGGGAGTATTTGTTTATTGCGTGACCCCCTCAGTAGAGTCAACAGCTGTTTCCAGTCGGGCTTAGCGGCGACATCACCATCCTTCAACCTGATGGGTTTTCGCCTTTTAACGCGTCGCAGTTAACCGCATCCTAATTAGAACTAATGACTTGCTCCACGGCTAATTGGCCGACTGACCTGCAAGCAGGGAAAACGCCGCAAGGTGGTCAGAAACACAAAATATTAAATAAATAACATGTAAACTGTAAAGCGGAGCGAGGCTGACCAGAGAAAGCTGCTAACCTTCTTATCAAACTGCATTTTTAATTAGAGATAATCAATATTCAAGGCAATGCATTTATTACAGTTTATATATCCATCAAGGATCATGAATACTTAATGCTTTAAAAAAAACATCTCAAACCCCAATATACCCAAATTTTTATTCCCCAAGTTTATAGCAATCTGGCAAATCAGATATTATTAATTATAAATTGAACCATTACGGCACGCTTCAGAAACTCACGTTCACAAATTGCATCCGCATCTGGGGTTGAACATGAATTTGCTCTCCTGGTATTTCCAAAGCTCGTATGCAAAGTCGCCGGGTCTGATTCACATGCAGGGTCCGTTCTGCACCCTGTAGTTTCATTTAGATCAAAAAGACTCAAATAGACAGAGAATCACAGGATATCCAGAATATCTGATCATTTCCCCCCCACTTCACCTTGCCTCTGAGAATCTCGGCGCCTCCAGAGACGATCTCATTAAATCAGAGATGTAAGAACCAGAGAGAGAAACATACAACAGGAATACTCCCTGCTATTGTCTCTGCTGTAAGACGCAGGGAATCCAGGTTAAGTGCTTCGACAATCATCCATGTTGGAGAACAGCGGACGCAAGCGGAAGCTTTGACAGTCACACCACATTAGTGCAGTAACTGTAAATTAAAAAAATAAATAAAAAATAAGGCCTTCCTGGGATTTGTTGCCTAAAAATACTCTCACACCCACTGGAAGCCGGCGCCCCTCAGGAGCCGGATTTGAAACCTCGCAGCCCGAGGACAAGCCAAGCAAAGACGGCAAAATAAACAAAGATGAAAAAAACATGCCCCCAAACCGCTCCTTTTTACAGACACAACAAGGCAAACAGTGGGAAACAATAGAGGCATTTCAGCGCAGAAGCAGGACGGAGAGCGACGGCATCTTGGGGCACAGGGCTGCGGGGCGAGGCGGGGGCCTCCCGGGCCGAGGTGGAGGCGAGGGTGCTCTAATGGGCTCGGGGAGGCTGGCGAGCCCTGCTGGAGGCCCACAGGAGGCCCTAGCCCGTGGTCTTGCCTTGGGCAGGCCTGCCACAGCAGCAGTCAGGTGGGGTGACAGACTGAGGCAGAGGAGGACCTCCCCATGTGGCCTGCCATCAAACCCCACGTCCCCTCCCTCTGCACAGATGTTACGGTTCCGGGAGCAACAAGCTGCGTGGAAACAAACAAAGATGGAGATTTAACATCTCCAGGTTGCATCTTGAGTAATGTCTTCCACTGCATTGCTCTAATCTGCGGGGGTTTTACATTCAGACTGAAAGCATGTGTCCACGTCTCTGCTGCCAGATTAGAAGTTAAAGCGCTCGCTCATGCAACATGGAGAGCGAGGTTTCTTAAACTAATGCTAATTTACAGGGCTGAATTAAACGTCCACAGATATTAGTGTGAAGTTTGTTTTTGCGGCGTGTGTGTGCAAAAGAGAAGAATCCGAGCATCGTGTCTCACACACACACACACACACACACACACACACACATGCAAGGCTTTTCTCTCTCAGCAGTGTTATGGAGTTGCTCTGTACTTATCCAGTCGACCTTTAGACCCCAAAGCTCCCTGAAGCCCCATCCATACAGCCCACTGTAGGAGGTAAAGATCAGGTTGGCCCGGCCCGGAGCCTCCCCTCCCGACCGGCGAGGCGTGTGAAGCCTCTGGCATGACTCTCAGCGTGGGGAAAAGTGCGGCTTTATCACCGCTGCTCAAGCATTCACCACACAGCCTCTCCTGCAGAGAGCTCCAAAGGGAGACAATAGCACCCCCATCAACTCCCGTCTGAAGCCGGCGATTTAGGCAGAAGGTGGCAACTTCAAAAGTTGTTTTTGAGGGGAGTGGGGGGAGCAAGGGTTCGACGCACACATCACACCAAAGACGAAGAGGGAGAGAAGAGGAAGGGACTGCGCTGCCCAGTCAGAAGGGAGGTCATCATCAGGCCGTGTTTACACCGGCACAGAGCCACTGATGTGTGCTGCAGCTTTAACATTTGGAATATAGCACTGCAGCCATCACTGCAGGCAAAATAGTTTATGTTCCTGTGTTTGTCCATGTAAGAGAGAGTGTGTGAGTGTGAGTGTGCACGTGTTTGTGTGTGTGTGTGTGTCCCAAAAGTCTTCCGAGATGATACTTTAAAAGGTATTTGCATTATTTCCTGCACAGCGAGGTGAAGGTCAGTGTTTCCCCAGCGAATATCAACATCTTTGCGCAAACAGCAAAATAAATACTTTATACAATACGGCAGCAGGAGAATACGCCGCTCAAGTATCAGATTTACCGAGTCGTTTGGTTTGTCATGGGACCCAAAAACTCTTCTTTTTTTTGGGGTAACAGACAAATGTCAAATTGATTCAAGAATACGAGCATTTATTTGCCCTATTTAGACGTTTCTAACTATGAGATACAATTCTGGAAACAAGGAAAAAGTGCACTCAACCAGAATGCAGTATGTTTATAATTTGACCAAACTGTGAGATTAGATCAAATGAGCGTTACGTGTCTCATTTAATGAATACACGTCATCAATTATTGATGGGATGATTGTCGACTACATCCTCCTCCGCAGCTGTCGAACAGGTGTGCATTAGACAATGGTTGGAGATATCAGACTGAATTGTATTCACTAAAAGAACAAAACGTTCTATAATAATTCAAAGATCTATGTAAGATATGTTTTACATAATCATGGGATACGGATGTTGCAATTACAAGATACAGACTCAAGTTGTTGGTCTTCTTTTTGTGAATGCAAAAGGGAAAAGTGAATGTTTTGTTCATAGGACAGTTGTACTTCTAATTCTAGAAATTTAAAAAGGCTCTAAAACAACTTTTGGATGTGTATGAATTGATTTCTTTGTCAGTGTGTGGGACATTTCCCATCATTGAATGAACCTTGGCCGAATCAGAGCACAGACGTTTGGTCCATCCATGCATCCGTACATCCGTGGGACATTAAAAGTCTGTTTTGGCAGAGCAGAGAAGCCACATGGAAGATTAATAACATGGTAGAGTGTCTGCCAACCAGGATGAGTATGAGTAAATAGCTCTGCTTTGCACTATACGGGCCAAAAAAGACAACACACAAAAAAAGCAGTTGGAATCCTTTTAACAATCAAGAACAATAAATGTGCAGTTATTTCTCTCGGTGGCGGAGATGTTTACAGACCTGCTGTGCTTCTCCTGCATCTACAGACCAGTTAACCCATATTTCATAAAACACAGTATACGACTGAAAATAGAAAAACAAAGTCAAACTATGCCATATCACTGGTGTCAAGTGAAGTGCGGTTGCACATTTGAATTGGAAATCCGGCAAAGTGACGATAACAACCTCTCGGAAGGCGAGAAGAGGGTTAAATGAACAAAGCCTTGAGAAAAAGAAAAAAAGAGTCCAATTCTCCAGCTCCTGCCCCGATCCTCGCAGTTACCCCCACAAAGTACACAAGAAAAAAGAAAATAGTATCATGCATATCATTCATTAGCAGCAAATAAAAGAAATTCTCTCTAATAGTGCCCCCAAATCCCCGAGCTCCCAGCACCACGGAGCGGGGAACTAAAGAAACGGAGAGGGGGGGGAGATGCAAAAGGAAGCCGTCTCCCTCAAGTGCTTGTTAGGCCCAAATTATTATGGCGATGAATAATTTTAAAAATAAATAAGAAAATAAATAAATAAATAAAAAAGGAAACATTTATAGATCTAAGTATTATCAGAGGAGCCGCGGGTATGTTGCCAAGCTCTCTGGGCCCGTTTGAAATCCGCCTTTGTTTTTCCCTTTGATCTTTAACTGCTAACCTATCCATCGCTTCACCTGATCCCCCGTTAGCGCTCCTTCACCCACTTCCTCCCGTTAAACTTTCCCTCCACGTGGCACGCCGCTGCCCGCACTAAGTGCTAATCATAGCCGCATCCTCACCATCATCATCATCTTTCGCCTCGTTGTCGTCATTAACTTTCGGCTCTTTCACAACAATCATTAACATACTGCACTGGGAGCGAGATTAGGCAGAGCGATGCAGGCGTAAATGAGGGAGCATAGAGGAATGCGAGCAAAAGGGAAGAGGGAAGGAAGCCATGTCGGGGGAAGAAAAGAGAGGAAGGAGACATGAGAGGAAGCTGCGACCAGCTCATCTCCGCTCGCTTCCTCTCATCTTATCAGGATTCCTCAGCTTTCCCTTTCCTTTTGAATAGAATCAGAAACAGAATCCGGTTTATTGTTTCGCATATTTATTCCTCTCATCTGGAGATCTTTTCTCCCGTTTTCTCTTTTTCTCTCTCCTTCACTTGCACCCTTGTCCCTGCTCATGTGCTTTCCTCTCCTTCCCTTTTGTTTCATTTAATCTATTGCTTCCTTCTCTTCCCCTCTGGTTTCCTCTCCTCACTGTCCCCCGTCATCCACTTTTCTCTCATCTCATCCACTTTCCTCCTCAGCTCTCTGGTTTCTTTCCCTTGCCTTCTTGCTACCTCTCCTCGTTTCCTTCCTTCATCGTGATTTCTCTAATCACCCATTTTGTCTCATCCCCCTTTTTCTTTCCTTTTGTCTTCTTGTTTTCTTCTTTTTCTCTCATCTTCATCTCCTTCGTCTTGCTCTCATTGTCTTTTCTCTCATCTCATTTAGTCTCATTTCATCTACTTCATCCTCTACTTTTGCTTCCTCTCATTTCCTCTTTTCTCAACTCACCTACTGTTCTCTCATTTACCCTCCTTTCCTAAATTGTATTGCCTCTTTCCTATCCTCTTGCTTTGTGTGCCATTTCCTTAATCTCATCACAATTTCTCTCATCGACTTAACTCTCCTCCCCTTCCGTTTCATTTTTTGTCCCATCTCATTTTGATTCCTCTCCTGTTCTCCTTTCCTCATCAGCCTGTCTCCTCTCACTGGCTTTCATCTCCTCTGTTGACTTTCATCTCCTTTTCCTCTCCTCTACTTTCATCTTGTTCTCTTTCCTCATGTTATTTTGTCTCTTATCTTTTTTCCAACCATCTTCTGTCTGTTTTCCTCTCTCATTTCATATTTTACTTCATCTCCCCTTGCTTCCCCTTTCTTGACTTCAGGTTTCCTTTCCTCTTGCTCCGTCTCCTCTCCAGTTATGTTTCTCATCAACCTTTTGCTTCCTCTTCATTCATCTCATCGTTTCCTCTTCCTCTCGTCGACTTTCTTCACCTAAAATTAGTTTCCTCTCTTTTAGTCGGCTCATTTCCTTCCTCTCGTGTCGATTTATCACCTCTCCTCCATTCTCCTCTCCACAACTTTTCCCTCCCCTCTTTTCTCCTCTCCTCATTTCCTCCTCCTGAGGTGACCTCCAGCGCAGGGACATCCCAACCCTGTGCTCTGTGCCCGGCCTCTGATTGATATTGTAATGAAATTTATCCCAACATCCCTTCCTCCCTGTACACTTCCCCACTCCCATCTTTCCTTGTACCCTTCCTCGCCCCCTTTACCCCCCTTTGCTCCCTGAGCCCCCGAGTGGCTCGCTTGATTCTGTTTCATCACACATCAAACGGGCCTGACGCGCTCCACGCAGGCAGGACCCAGGGACTGCAACATCTGCACGGGGAGGCATGCGGGGTGTGTGTGGGGGGGGGGGCGACTCCGGCCTCTGAGGGGGGGAGGGAGGCCACGCCGTGCTACGAGCAGATGTCACCGGGACCCGAACAGCAGGCTGGGGGGATGCCGCGGGGAAGGAGAGACGCAGTCAGGGACCCACCCCTGCAGCCCAGCCGGGGGAGTCTCTCCAAACACTCCACCTCGGCCCTCCTCTCCTCTCCTCTCCTCTCCTCTCCTCACCGCCCGGCTCCCCCTCCTCTCCTCACCTTGCCGCCCGGCTCTCCTCTCCTCTCCCCTCCTCTCCTCACCTAGCC
This sequence comes from Taurulus bubalis, assembly GCF_910589615.1. Classification (NCBI taxonomy): domain Eukaryota; kingdom Metazoa; phylum Chordata; class Actinopteri; order Perciformes; family Cottidae; genus Taurulus; species Taurulus bubalis. The sequence continues at coordinate 5,818,900 of NC_136607.1, forward strand.
GCCCGGCTCCCCCTCCTCTCCTCACCTAGCCGCCCGGCTCCCCCTCCTCTCCTTACCTTGCTGCCCGGCTCCCCCTCCTCTCCTCACCTAGCCGCCCGGCTCCCCCTCCTCTCCTCACCTTGCCGCCCGGCTCCCCCTCCTCCTGCTCCCCCTTTTGACAGTACAATTAGGTAATTAGTCACCTCGGCGCTAATAACCTAATCATTACTTGTCTGTGTGCGTTTTCTCTCCTTTTCAAAAACCAGTGTCCTCCACAGGCGCTCCCCTGAGTCCTGGCGTGGAGGTGGAGGGGCAGAGGAGGCGCACAATTAACTTTGTCTGGCTTCTCCCCGTGGCACAGAGAGAGCCTAGGCTCTGATCCAGACCAAAGTAAAGGCCCTTTTTAATGGAGACAGAGGGGCTGCTCTTTGGAGGGGGTCAAGATCGCTCTCACATCCATTAACACCAGCGCTATTTCATCACTGCCACGTTCTGGCAGGCGGGAGTTGCAGAGGGACTGTGATCATCAGCCTCCGTCGAGCGCACACGCTGACATTTCCCCAGTTAGTGAAAGTGGCAATTGGGAGCTTTCGCTGTCAATGAGTCATCAAAGAGCTTGTTTGAGAACAGCTGTTGACGTCAGTGCACTGCCAAAAGCATTAACCCTAGTTGAGAAGGGAAGTTTTTTCCTTTTTTTCTTTCCTGAATTGCTGATGATCCTTTCATCTGCATGGGCAACATGCAGATCTCAAAGTTCACACAAATGTTATCCGTCATCAATAAGGGATCATCTTTTGACAGCTAACGGTGCTAACTACGCGTACAGCACGTTAGTTAGTATTCCATGTTTGCCAATTCACATGAAACACAAAATACAGCTGAGGCTGATGGGAATGCGGGTAGTTTGCAGGTGGTCATGAGACCAAAGTCATGGACATTAGTACGACTTTGGACCAAAGAGGTGGACCGACCAACCGAAGGTCATTACCGTCCCGCGACTATTAACACAGTTGTGAATGTTCAAACATGATGTGATTCTAACAGTCAGCGTATGGAGACCTGAAAGAGGTTCATATCTGTGTTCTAATTTGCTGATGAAGGCTTGAGACTTGACGTACTACATACCTCGGCTTTTAGTTGTGCTACCTTGCTTTAGGATGACAATAACTAAATAACAATTATTAGGATGACAATAACAAAAGTAGAAAAGACATTCACTGGGATGGATTATGCATCTATCCTGAAATCTGCACTAAAATCACACGGAAGGTGAGAAACACGTTTTCTATTTTTTTTAAATAGTCAGCAATGCGCTAATGTGAAGTAGCAAATGGGCTAAAACATGCAGAAGCATTGGCACCGTCTTTCAGCTGACCTTTCCCACATTCTTCAACACCAGGCACCGAACCCCATCTACTTTTCCTTTTCGCATATTTCTCAAACCTCCACAGACTACAAGTTTCCCAGCAGCACAGAAAAAGCAGCTCATCTTTGCCATGAAACCACCCTCATCCATTCCTCATAATCTAGTCTCATGTTTTTGGTTTGTGGAGTTGGGATCCCCCACTGTGCTCGCAGCGACAGCAGTCGTGTCATCCTCTCTAATATGCAGACTTCTTCGAGCCAAACAGCTGTTTTGCCTGGCAGATTGAATTAGAGCTCGCCCCGACTCCTGACATTAAGGTGGCAGATAGAAGGGTTGAGGTCTTGAATCGCGGCAAGAAACACAAAAGACAAGTTGCTGTTGAAAACAAACCAATATCGTGTAGGCGCCGGTACACCGATGAAGAATTGCAACAGACTCTACTTCTTAAATGTACTGTGGGGGTTGTTAGTGTGAAGCCTTCACATAGTGTACATCCATACTTGTATATAAATTAAGTGTTACAATGAATAAAACATCTAGACTTCATGTGCGAGACAAGCGTCAAAGCACAGAGAGAGAGAGAGGGGAAATTAATCGCTGCAGCCAGTAACAATATTTCTCCTCCGGAACAAACTGCTGCAAATGGATTCCACGAGCGAGCGCGTGGTGGTAGGCAGCAGCCTTTATTAGACGCAGCTGAATGCATTGCTTTTGCTTGACGGCGAAGTCGGTGCACTTTATCACGGCCCGGGTAATGAGAGATAACTTCCCTGCCGCGTCTGCGGGAAGCGAGTCCGGCACCACAGCCCCCATGCATTTTTTATCAGCCGCAATTACTCAGAGCTTGTTGATATTTCCCCATTCGTTTCATTTGGGAACATTTGCATCAGATAACCAGAGGCCTTGCCGTAGGGCTAACTGAGCCGCTGCTGCAGCAAATTATAAGTCTCCGGCTGTCCAACAACAAACCGGAGGATTTGCTAATGGCCAGAGAGGTCAGCGGGTGCCTGTTGACGGTTAGTCTGTTGTCAACTCTCCTGGCAGACTCAGAGTTTTCTATTCTTGGGTCAAAACTTTGGAACACGCAGGAGGCCAAAGAAGAACTGATTAGATTTTGCTAATGGAGAGGTAGAAGAAACATGTTCTCCCCTAAACTGAGCGACATCCAAACCGTTTTGAATTTGCTCTACTGGTATGACAGTGTTTTCCTATACATTTTTTTTTACCAAATCGCAATTGTACCCTAATTTCGATGGTACATGCACACATTCGAATGAGGCTGCTAAACTCCACGGCAACACTATAAATACAGTGGCCATAAATCACGGGTCGTGAGTCGAACATGGTCAGTTTGTTGATAGCCATGTGTGGTTTTTTCTTCATCCAGGTCAAGACTCTTGTTCAAAATGACACACTTGTGTAGCCTTAGTACTTTCCAAGGTATCCACAATTGTCAGCTTGCCTTACAAATCTAGTTCCATTAAAACGGTAGTTAGCAGCATAATGAACAAGATATGGAAGCAAAATAATTTCTGCGACACAAAAGGAAGTATATGTTTAAGCTCTACTGGCTTCTTGAGAATTACTGCATGCTTTTACTTCTTCAGGCCTCAATACTATTCAGACATATGCAATTAATGATGAATATATTTATAACATACGAAACCAGTGACAAGTGGTCAGAGGCCAAAACAGTTTGGAACCACTGCTTCAAAGTAAAGAAAAAGCTCATTGCATTGTGTCGTGCTGTATTGTGCGTTTCTGTGCCGTACTGCACAATCAATCATAATTAGCTGCAGTTCCGATCAATTTTTGTTCCAGTGTTGTAGTGGAGATGACGGGCTGAATATCAATATCTCCCTGACAGGAGCGGGCTGATTGACAGGCAGACTTCTAACCCGATCACAGTGCCGAGACCAGGGTGGCTGCTTCCAGGTGTCTCGGGTTTGTTGTAATTGACAGGTGCAGGGAGACGTTCCGGGGTCCTGGTGGAGCGCCGCGCCGTTTATGCAGATTAACACGTCAAAAGTACAAATGAATAAATAAACCGGTGAGCACAAATCAGGCATTTAGCCTGAGGGGATGCCGTCATTACCAGATTAAACAAAGTGACTAATCACAAAAACAACCCGCTTCAGAAGTGGAGGAAGTCAAAAGACGGCAAAGCTTGGGGGTAAAAAGCTAAGTCGTCGTAATTATTCAGCTATAGGCAAACAAAGATATGAATTCATAATGAACGGAGCAGTGACAGATAATATTTTTATTTATATATATTTGAACAGCTATTGTGGTTGTGTGCGACGGCTTTGATGAAAGAGAAAGTACTCGACTTCCTACAATAATTTACATAAGGACATATAGGAGAATTGGATGTTTTTGATTATGGAAATTGCGAAATTCAAACCAAAAATGGGGCTTGAGGGGGGTTCACAGGGATGGCACGAATTCCCAAAGCAGCCAGCGAGCGCGGGTACCTGAGGTAGAGGCCTTGTGGGAATACTTTGGGTCAGTCTGAAGAAGAAGAAGGGAGGGGGGTAACGGATAAGGAACAAACGAGCCCCACGCAGGGTGTTTTGACACTAAAAAGAAAATCCTTCTTCCTTTGAAACCCAAATGAGTGGATGCGAGGTCCTCGTTCCCAGCACAGACCAGGGCCACATGCCCACGAAGCAAATCCTTAGATGTTAGAGTCTAAGCCAGAACTGCTGTTGTTTTTTTTCCATTGTGTTTTTTTCTTCTTCTCTCACACCACCGCGCTGACCAGAGCAGCCGTAACCTCAGCTTGAACTTCCTTCATGCCTGGACACAACTCAGCTGTAAACACATCACTTCTCTTAAATTGGCCTAAAAGCGCTCCTGGTTTCCAGACTTCCCTCCACGCGCCGCAGACACCGGCCTCCTTTGACCTTCAGGCCAAGCCTCGGCCCCGAACCTCGCCTATTGATTCTTCTAACTATCTGTTTACTCCTCGTCTGCACACTTTCCCAGCTGCTTGGAGAGCATCGTTTGCCCCGAGGCGATCAGCAGGGCTCAGCTTGTTCCAGTCTTTGATCATCGTTCAGCCAGCGGATTAACATATGCACACTCTCTTCCTCCCTTTGTCGCTGAGCTTGATAATAAATCTACGGCCTCCCTCTCTCTATCTCTCTCTCTCCTCCCTCCCTCTCTCTCTCGCTCCAATATGGGACGAGCCATGAATCAATCACTCCGCTTTACGCCTCGTGTCCGACATGGATGCAAATCACAGAAGGGATCTGTGGGTAAAGCTCTGCTTATTAAAACCCGATGCCCGACTCATTACAACCCGCTCATGCGCATGCATGTCGCCAAGATGAACAGCAGGTAGCGCGCGTGAAATACAGCAACATTGGTGGAGCTAAAACACAGACAGACGAGATTAACCGATTTCTGGGACTCTTATCTCAACGGAGGCCAAAACTAAGCCTCACCCACTTTGCCAAAACTAAGAGAGAATCGAGAGCTAATGAAGTTAATTACCGCATCATTGTGGGAGGTTACAGCCTCGTCTGAAAGAGGCTTAATCTGAGGGGAAAGCTGCAGTGCGGAGGCTTGCCTTCCTACCTGCCCTCGCTGTGCAGTAAGTGTGCTAATTAAGGTTGGTTTGAGCCTACAACCACCCCAGTTAGCTCACTTAAAGGGCCAGGCACCGGGGGTTTAGAACAACACGCATAAGGACTCTGCAAGTAGGACACTGAGTAAATGTGTGCAGGAAAAAGAGAAAGAGGCTGTATTTCCCGGTAGACAGGTGACTTTTTTTTCTTGAAATGCAACCTATGTGGTTTTTCTAATGGCCACTGTTGAGACACGCCCTAGCTCCCCGTTGCCTCTCTTATTTATTACGACCTAATTATATCAGTGTGTCAGCTAACGCAACCAGCTCCTTGCCCTAAATGCAATGCTCTCGTGGCTGAGCTCGTTCTTGCAGACCTTATGTTTTCTGAGGCGTGTACCATTTAACCACGGCTTCTCCAGGCACACAGGGTTGTTTAGCCTGCACTTTCCCTCCCCCACCCCCCCACACACTCAGTCCATCAAGAATGCAATGGACAAGACAGATGAGCACCCGCAGTGAATAAAAATACAGTAACAACATGAGCTGAAGACTGGCAGGAAGAGGAGGAGGAGGAGGAGTGAGTCTCGGACGAGTTCCCCTCCTCATCATCAGCGTGTCGGCCTGAGCGGGCCGGCGAGGTGCCGGAGCTGGGGCCCTATTAAAAAAACGAAGCCCAGCTTGCCGGAAAGGATCCGTCCTCTCACCTCGGAAAACAACAACCCCGCTCGCTCCGACAGCGAGACAATCAACCGTGCGCTGCTCGGGGTGAGGCGGCGGTGACCCGGCGTGCCGAGTTGAGGCCGGTTCTACACACTGATGAGCGCTTTCGCAGACATCAAACGGGGGGGGATGGAGGGGAGGGAGTGCAGCAGACCTCCTCACGACCTGCCTGCGCTGCCTTGTCTCCTGCTCTCTGCCTCTATTTGAGGTTGATACGGGCAGACGGATCGGCAAATATCGATCAAGGAGTGCTCTGTAAAATTCTCCCTCCAGGTTTGAGAGGTGATTACAGGCCCTGGACCCAGCTGATGCAGACGGTGTGTGTGTATGTGTGTGTGTTTGCATTTAGGTTTTTCCTACCCTACCTGTCAGACAGGCCGAGGACAGCAGCCCCATATTCTTTGGTTCGAGTGTCTCCAATCATCTGCAGAAGAGAGACATCTTTAGAAAAAAAAACAGAAGGGAAAAAAAAAGCACCCAGACAGGCAGGCGGGCACACTGTACAACACAGAAAATAGGTTATAAAGCGCGGAGAATAATGCATGTGAATCCCAATCATCGAAATTCAAATGATTTGGATGCATCCCCAACCAGCCCTCCTCTCCTTGTCTGCCTTCTGTCGCGGCCTCAGAACTCACCAATAGGATCGGAGGGAAACAGGCTGCAGATTCAGAGGGTTTGCATTAGGAATGGCCCGTTATTAATTAAGCTTGTGAGGGGAAGAGTTTTTTGACAGCGGCTCCCGAGGCGGCGAGCGGTGTGGATCTTGGCGCTGACCTGGCCCAGCAGGGGTAGGAGCTGTGTCTTTGAGGTGGTAGTGGTGGTGTGTGGGTGGGTTGGGAGAGGGGGGGGAGTAGAATGGGTGGTGGGCGGGAGAGAGGGGAGGAGGGGGGGGGACTGGCTCCATGCCGACAGCCAGGCCTGCCACGTCTGCGTGCCCGCTTTGAAGTGTCACCTTGAGGGAAGAGCCGATGGCCGGGAAGCCGGGAGGGCGGGAGCCGCGGAGAGGAGTGGCACGGTTGGCATTGCCAGACATGGCGCTTTAATATTGCATGGGCTCCCGTCCATCTCTGTACACACTCAGGACATTCCTTCTGCTTGATTTAGTTTGAAAGTAGATCTTTGTTTGTTTGTTTTTTCCCCCCCACCCTTCTCTCTCCTTTCCCCCTCCTCTCTCGCCACGCTGTGGCTCAACACCTGTGCCTGGATTTGTGCTCATTCTTTGCCTGAGCAAATGTCAAGCGCTGCAGTCGGAGGAACTTCAGCAACTCCCCGCGTTATCAGAGTTGACAGTGTTGCATTTGGCCCGCTGAGCGATGTAAAGTGGATGCATACGGTGTCTTATAATCACGTTAAATAATTACACTGCAAAAAAAATACATAATAATCATCTCCATCTCATCGAGTCAGTTCTATCTAAAACTGATTTGAGAAGAATAATGACAGAAATAATGAAAACATTTACAGATTTTACTTTTTTTTTCTTCTCTTAAAACAAGTCAAAAACTGCAGTCTGCTGAGAATATTTAAACAAGTTTCCATTAGAAAGCCAACCTTTAAAAAAAAATCTATTTGTATCTTGAAACGCTCAGGAAGGCATAATTAAAAGCGCCTGTTTCTGTGTCGAACATAGAAACTGAAAGAATACTGCAAAACTAAAATGCCATTCTGACTGATTTGAGTGCACAAATGTTTTGTACTTGTTGGACTTTGAGTTACACCCGACTCAACTATTTCCCTCTACCTTCAAGCACCGTGCAACAAGAAAGAATAAGACGGCAGGAGATAATCTGCAGAGGAACGTGACAGACTTCCTTCACTCCTTTCAAGAAAATTAAAGATTAAAGATTATCTTTTGCCTCTGAATGAAAGTGCAGAGATTGGTAAATCGATAATGATGCGCCTTGAGGAAATATCCACTCTGGTGTTGCTAATTGCTAATGCTGCTTTCATCACTTCCTTCAAATGGCATCTTCCTTTATGAAAAACGAAACCGTACCACCGGAGACTAAACTTAAACTTTGAATATTCCTTTCCAGTCGCGCCGTGTTTGCCTGACCCGCTGCCAGCGCAGTTACGCAGAGCACGGCGGAGAATCAAACATGGCGTTAGTTTGAGGAGATGCATGAGAGGGAGCTGATCAACAGAGGCTGCAGGAAGGAGGTGTTTTGAAGTGAGGAAAAACGTATCAAAAAAAAAAGAAAGGAAACACAACACTCGCACTGCACGCACTTTCTACCCACTTTAACAACCGTCCCAGTTCACAAATAGCAGTTTTAACTCCCCTGATTAGCGCTGACATCTGCAGCCTTTCATCTCTCCCTCCATCTTGTTTTTTTAATCAGATTAACCCAAACGGGCATCCTTTAATGGCCTCTTTCTTTTTTTTCAGGAAAGCTGAAAGAGGAGAGATAATTAAAATAATTAAACCGCAGGGACCGGTCTGTGCGCACTCATCTCCCGCTCTTTTCTTTTCTTCTTGCCTTTAAGTTTTGATTCCGCCTTGCTTAGCGATTCAAGCAGCACACAGAGAGAGAGACTCATCATCCTCACTTAATTGCATTAAGTTGACTCTCGGAGGTCCAATTTTTCCCTCCGAAAGCAACAGCCAATGTAGGATCTGATCTTTAGGTGCATGTCAGCTATCTAAATGTGGAAGTAGAGGGGGGAGGGCACGCTTCTAAACAGCCTTTATGGAGCATATTTATTTAGTCAGTGAGTGTATTTTGCATAAGGCCGAAGATAAAAAAATAAAAAAACGGGGGAGAAAAGTATCCTCTTTAATTATTATTTATTCATGGACTTTTAAGCTTTTAATGAGGACAAATGAAGCCGTTTTCCAGAGTGTCAGTATGTAGTATGCTTACCAAAAATATTCTTGTTTAGCATTTTCTTTTGCACTGCGTGCCCATGAGGAATAAACACTAACATTTAAATATAACTAGGAGTTTGGAGCAAGACTTTTTAAGCGATCAGTTTATCTTGATTTTGCATGAATATAAAATTCCCCACAAGTTTTGATCAGACTCTGTGACGACGATGATGATTTATTAATTCTCACTAATGCTCGTCGTAATTGAAGCTTAAATAGATCAAATGTAATTAATGACCACTGTATTTTTTGAAAAATGGGTCAGTCTGGATTCCTTTTCAAAATAAAAGTGTAACTTCTTTCAAACTAAAAACATACACAGCAACTTTATCAATCAATGATCTCCCGAACTTGACAAAGGTTTGCTTCTTTCAATCAATTATTCACCGCTGTGTAATTTATTTCCACTCATACGAACACATGTGTTGTACGATTGTACCTTCTAACTTCTACGCTTCTTCTTTGAACCCGAGTAGAGCAAGAAACAAAGTAGGCTATACGGCACAGTCTGAGTTTTATTTTTGCGCTATAGGTGTACATATCTTGAATATTATAATTACAAGTCTTCAGATGAAGTCTAACTTTACTTCCTGTCAAAAAGAATCTAATGAATTCTTGCATGAGGATTTTACCAAGAGCAAGAGCCCCGACATCATCCTCGGAGTGCAGCCCCAACTTTACACAAGCTCGCATGTCTTACCCCCTCCCTTCATACACTTTCACTTCATTCAGATCATTTTCAGAGGGCTTCATTTCAAGTTGGCACAAAAAAAGGGGGAAGAATCCCTTTGCTGGAAATACTTAAGATTTATGTTTAAATTTTCATGGAATCTTTGAGAACATTGAGGAGCAATTTCACATTTGCACTGACATCTAATTTCTCAAGTAGAGTCTGAAAGCACAAATTGCCAAGGATTCCCTATGTGCCCAATTATCCTGCATCAATTTCCTTGACCCTGCGGAATGCTGGTAAATTAATCATACTACTTTTTTTTCCCCTCTTTTTTTTTTGGACTCTCTCTCGTGAAATACATATGCACACGTTTGATAAACTAATCATACTTGGTCGGTTGTACTCACAAAAAATGATTCAGTCCTGGAAGCAGGATGAGAGTTAACAGCGAGGCCCAGGGAATTGAGAGCTGATATAAAAACACACACACACATACATACACACACACACACACACACACACACAAAACAAACACACACATACAAACACAAAAAGACAGAATGCTGTTAGTGAACAAAGTGTTTAAAATTCTCTTTTCATACATATTTGTATAAAAAAATAACTCATGATAAATTCATGAATTAATAAGACGGATGTAATTGTATAAATCAAGGTGAATTGGCTTTTGTTGAAGCATCAGTAATATTGCTGGTTTTAGTTTACCGTCTGCTGTCGTTACAGAAGGTGTTTTGTTTTGTTAAACCGGTATGATACTATATGTCCTTTAGTATCGAAAGTAAACTGTAATATTGAAGGAAAAAAAAATACATGGACTCAGATAAATAAATGAATAAATAACACATAACAGCATCGGCAATATAATCAATTCTGCCGTCATACATTGCACAGCACCGTTAGCAGCCTAAGCATCTGAATCCTCTCCGATCATAAACACCTCACCAGACCGCCTGGCGCACCTGTTGGTCCCGCAGAGCCTCGGCTGCTGGTCCGCTGTTTCTGGAGCAGCAGTGTCCTCTGGTGGCCACGGGACAACGAACCGGAGACCAGTCGACAAACATGGGAACGGGGACACCTGCAGTATCTGTGAAGAACAGACATGTTCCCTTTCTTTACAAGGAAAGTGAGCAGGAAGTAATGGGGGCTGTTTCTTCTAGAAATGTCAAACAATGAACCTTTAACTTGGAAGTCGACACATTTCAAGCACAACTTTCTTTGGTACAAAAACAATTGCCATAAAAGGCTGGACTGCAGAGACTTTTATGACTTAGCTTATGTCCATATTGGACGCTGAACCAAGATAATGCACGTTATGTAGCTAGCTAAACACGTCGGACTGACGCACCTCTGTTTTTAATGTGTTTACTTAAGGAAGAACTCAACATGCGCTTTCCTGTGCTTAGCTAACGCTAGTTGAGAAGACATACCTTTGTCATATCTGCGCATTAAATATGAAGCTACAAGCTAGCTAGCTTGTCCAGCCACGTGACGCAACACGCTAATTGGCGAGCTGAAAGCAGCTGCTGGTATCGTGGATGGGGCTAGTTGATGCTAAGCTAACGGCGGTCACGCGAGACAGTGCGAGAGGCCCAATGTTGCGCTATAACTGGTCACGACAGCAATTCTTCACAAATTACTTTTACTAGTCTTATATATTTGTTACTGTATGTTCACATTTTGGAAGTATTTTACAAGTGTGTATTTTCCTTCTTCTATAAAGCGCTATGTAATACGGCAGGGTTGGCCACCCTTAAATTGAGGGTCATGTACAAGACATAGATCACGTCATCCGAAGATAATTTTATTTTATTTTTTTAAATGGCCACCCTAGTCCTACCACATCTACAAACTACTTCTAATACCTGTTATAGCGGTAATAATTAACATTTAGAGCTGTTTTGGTGTTAAATCGTTCTTAATACCTCCCCTCTGAACCCTGATGGCCTCTAGCCAGTGTTAAATGCATATGAACACGCTTTTCTTAAATTAAATCTAGCAAACTGTAATTGGAAAGGTTTACGGATTTAGATTGGGAAAATCTAGTCAAAGAATGTATACAAACCTAATGATCTTTAAAAAAAAATATTTTAAAATAAGTGAAAAATGACCCATATCAATTTCCCCAGCGCCAGACGGTCCGACCAACAGTCCAAAACCAAAGATATTCAGTCCAGCATGTCATGTGACGAAGACGAGCAGCAAATACTCACATTTAAAAAGATGGAAAGCAAATTAAATAAGCTATTTTTGGTTGTTTTTTTTAGCTCCAGGGCTTTTGGGCCTCAGTGTCTGTGTGTGTCGGAGATGACCACTATCATGCGAGAAATTAGACATTCATTCCCTTTTCATCCGTTTTTCTATCGAGCTGTAAACCAACCACAGTTTGGGAGGATGGACTGACTTTTTAAAAATCTACCAACATCTGAAAATGTTGATAGTTTGTCTTCCCAAAAGACAAACTCGACCGTCACTAAACAGAATGACAAACACCTTGATGCTGCATCGTCCACAGGAGGTACAAAGGGGCGACTTGCATTCAGAAGAAGAAGAAGCAGAACTCAGAATTGTAGTGCAAAACATTGAAGACGATCTTTATTGTTCACAGTTAAACACAAGCCACTGCTTTAAGAACTTCCTTTTCTCCGGCGTTTGATCCCAGATTCTCCAGCTCCGGTCAGAGTCTTGGTTTCTTGAGTTTGTGCTGATTGTACCTTCTGTCTTGGTTTGCGGTAGTTACTACGGTTGGAATTTAAAGTGGATTGTTGAACATGCTTTAGATAGCGAGGCAAAAGGAAGTGACAGCAGCAGTTCCCGGTGGACAACAGGATTTAGGCGGCTTTCGATTGCCGCGGTTTACTTCTAAGACTCAGAGGAAACTCCCTGTTTTCTCAGACCTGCACAAAGGAACATGATTGGACAAGATGTTTTCTTTCCCACGCTGTAGCAGCTGAGTGTACAGGCAGCACGAGAAAACAACACTCCAGTCCAGAGATGTTTGAATTCAGCCAGAACACAAACGTTTGCATGGGACTTTGAAACGGTCGGCCGGTCGTCCTAAACAGAAAAACATGATTTTCTTTTTTTTGTAAGCTTGGGCTTGTGTCATTTGTCAGGTCTGATTCAAATTTAGGATATGTACTTCATGGCTGAATAAATACAAAATAATATAGGAAAAAAAAAGAAAAAAAGTGTACAACAGATTGTGGAAAAGAAATGCATACAATTTCATCAGTTTCAAAAATTTTAAAGCGCTTTCCTCAATGCATCGTTGCTGAAATGCCAGAACCAACACGACCGCATCGCCGACGCGCTTCCACAGTCGCAAAAAAACTCTCAGTGTTTCGTTTGGAAATCTTTGTTTTCCCCAATTGAGTCCACACCCAAGGTTTCCCCAGAACAAACCAAACACCTCCCCGTGCTCATCCCCTCCACCGCTCTGATGCAACGCTCAGCATGCACATCAAAAACATATTTCGGTCCCGTGGTCGACGCCAAAGCGCGCCGAACAGATGATCGTGACAAATTATAACTCCTGCTCCTCTGGTGTTGATTTGGTTTTAAAGGGCGGATACACCCAAACTACAAAAAAAAAAAAAACCTAAACACTTAGTTTCAGTTTTATTCGTCCAAATGTTGAGATATTGGAGATTCCCGTCTCCACATGTAACAGAATGAGGCGGCTTTACTGGCGGTGCCAACAGCATTTACAGATCACATTAACATTATGCGAGCAACTTGTCTTTCTGGAAAACGTGTCCCGATCAAAAGGGACTATTTCCTCAGTAGAAAGTAGTGCCAAAGAAAACGTTGGTTTATCCACGGTAACAGTGACACCGATTTTTTACTTTAAAGATCGTTCAATGCTGCGAGCGCCACAGAACTAACCTCCATTCATTTCCATTGTGCCAGCTGTGCAGGCAGAAATCTCAGAGCGACTTCTCACGGTTTGGACAAATTAAAGTGAAACTATCCAACCAGGTGGGATGTTTTGCAGTTTGGATGAACTGACCCTTCAAAACATCGTGCTCCCCGTGTCACATGCAAGTTATTGATCACTTTGATCACTGTTCGGCGTAGTTTTGAGCGTCTGTCTCATAATCAAATTCATAAGACTAGCATCTTCACTGGTAACATCAAATCCACTTTGTATCCCTGTCAAAATTCATCGGGGGGGGGTAATGACTCGGTAGAAGAAAAAGAAAAAGAAAAAAAGTAGAAAAACATTGTGGGAAATCCTGTTGTCCACTCAGAGGAATGGAACAAATAACACTGAAATCCAAAGAGTTGCTGACGCGTTACTCTTTTCGCTGATTTGTAGCTCTTCTCCGTCGTTAAACTCGTCTCTGGCCTTCCGCCCTGCGTCCCGGCTCAGTCCAATGTCTCTAACTGGGCTCCTGATGCGTTTCGTTGTAGTCCATGATCTTTAGCTGCTGCTGCCGGGGCCGCCCCCCACCCGCCTGGCCCCGCCCTCCACCCGACCCGGCCTTCCTGCGGGGGCTTTCCTGGCTGGAGGCCCGCTGCTTGGGCTCGGCGGGGGGCTCCTTGGTGGGCACAGTGAGAGGAGTGCTGAGGGCGTGGGCGGGAGGAGGGGCCGGGACGAGGGAGTGCGCGGGGGCGGCGGGGGCGATGCAACCCGGGCAGAGCGGCTCCACGCACTGCTCAGTCTTCAGGCCGTGGGCGAGGCCGGCCAGGCGCGACGGCGGCAGCTGCTGCTGCTGCTGCTGCTCCTCTTCGTCGTCGCACTGGCTCTCGCTCTTGTTGCGGAACAGCTCGCGGGCCCTCATGCCCAGGAAGCTCTTGGCGCTGGGGTAGGAGCCCACGGTGAGCGGCGCGTCGGAGGTGGGCAGCGGCGCCAGCGACTGGGCGTAGGGACAGGACAGGCCGGGCTCCACCAGCCGGGGCGGGGCCAGGTCCTGGCTGCCGTTGACGGAGTTGGACTTGGTCTTGGAAGAGTTGCTCGCCTTTGGTTGCCGTGACGATAAAGTGCTGGTGTTGCCCCGAGGGGAGTCGCGCGGTGGTCTACTGCCCACTTCTTCGTTGGTGTGAAGTTGTCCGCCTGGCGCCATGACACTGAGGACAAGCAAAAAAAAAAAAAAAAAACACTCAAGTACTAAGAAATGAATTGATAGATCAGATGATGCCAAGTATTTGTGTCTGTCAAGACAATAACAGTAAGCGATAAGATACATAAACGCATGCATTACATTTAGAGCTTTGGTTTATCAGGCATCACTTATTAGACACCTAAGCCTGGAACAAGTTGCACTATTCTTTGTGACCAAAAGAAGATGGTTCTTTCTCTCTCTCGTACACTTGGATTAAACTGACCTGTGTCTACTTTTGTCACATTCCATAAAGGTTGGGACCATTGTAAACATGTAAGTTACGAGTACATTTGGCAGTCTAAATGCAAACGAAACAGCTACACACAAAAAAAACAAAACAGCGCTGAGCCTGACCTGGAGCCGCGTGGGTCAGCTCTGCCCCCTGGTGGCGAACTGCTGGCGGTGCCGGCCGGAGCCTCCGTCTCCACTCTGCTGTAGAGCTGCAGGAGTTCAGTCTGCAGCAGCTGAGTGATTCCCCTCTGAGCCTGATACCTGCTGTCTGAGGCCTGCAGCTCCGCCCTGCAGAGAGAGTAGAGAGAGCAGAGAGAGGAACAAAAAGATGAAGTCGCACAGAGAGAACAAGAGGAAGCTTGTGCTGAGGACTCGGGAGGTTCGCACTCACTTCGCTTGACACTTCACGTCCTCGAGGAACTTCTTCTGCTCGGTGATGAGGTGCTCCTTCTTGGAGTGGTGAGTCTCCAGCTCGCCGACTCTCTGCTGCGCTGCCTCCAGTTTCTGACCCTGAACCAGCAGGCTCTGCTTCAGCATCTCCACCTCTTTCCCATAAGACATCTTCAGCATCTGGGCCTCCTAGGTGGTGGTCGTCGTCGTCGTCCACACAGAGGTACAAAGCGCAGGAAGCAACGAGAAAATTAATGAGGGGGCAAAGAAGACACCGATAAGGATATGGCAGCTTATAAAAATAAAGTGGGAAAGCTGCTTGTTCGGTCTACGAGGAGTTTTCAATGTGGGTCACTATTTTTCTATGCAATAAATGCTACTACCTGAATGTGGTTATACTCTGAGGTTTAAAAATTATTACATTTAAAAAAGTACCACAGGCTTCTCCCCGTCATTCAGTGAAGCTCTGGACAGTCGAAACTTGCGCGTCAACGGAGAATGAAATAAAATACTAACTGTTCTGCAGCAAACTGTTGAGCAGCACCCGGAGTGTAGTTTACAATATGACAATTAAACAAGTGACCAATTCACTTTTAATCTTTTGTGTGGAGTACAGGATTCAAAACTAGAAGAAAAAAACTAAACATTCTCAGCTCTCCTAAACCTACCTGGTAAAAAGCACTGTTACTCACATGTGAATAGTTGTTCACTAAGATGGAATAAAAAGCCAAAAAACAGAGGTATTGAGAAAATGTGTAGAACGTGAAAGGATAACATCTTGTTGCATGACGAGTAGGGCGGCAAATATACACGACTTTCAATACCATGCCAAATATATTTTATAACTCAAATGATTACTCTCGTCAGAAAAAAAAAAAGAAGGCAAAAGGGCACTCAAATGACCTCAAAAGCACGAGCTGAAATTATGATTATTTTGTATTAATAATGATATTACTAATACTATTTTCTATTGAACTTAATCTTTGGATGATTAACCAACAACCAAATCGCATTCAAAAGATTAGAATATGCAACTTAAACACGGACGTTAGTTCATTTTAACACACCTGAACTTGTCGGGTGATTTCTGGATTTACTTTCCTTCCTTTTACTTTCGGTGTAAGAAGTAAGAGGAATTTACAGAGCAGAATATATTTTACAATAGACTGAAGAAGAGTCGTTTTCTCACACTTTTGTAAATCTATGATGACCATGACCTCGACAGATGATCTTACAGTGAAGCTAAAAACACTTCAGTGGGACGGTGTGACTTGGTGCCCAGCAAACCCAATTAGTGTCCCTTTTTTCACCTCAGTAAGTCTTCTCCACAGTTCCCCTACGAACACACAGACACACACACACACTTGCTCCCACCGTACCTTCGCATTGTTGGCGCCTGCGTTGGGTAACTCCTGCATGGACAGCTTATGCGCCTCCCCGAGGAGCAGCAGCTGCTTGTTCAGGAAGCTCATCTGCTGCTGGGTGCTCTCACTGTTGCTCAGCTGAAGGACACACGAGGCAAACAATGACGCCGGAGGGCAAAGCAGCAATTAAGCTACAAACCACACCTGTCCGGGAATATCTTGGAGCGCATCGTCAAAGTGCGCTGCGGCATTAGTCATTGATGATCGCGCACGGAAACCAGGCCGAATGTTAAACAAGCTGCGGCCAACGATCCGTCTAAACGTGCCAGAAGCAGATCTGCAGATATTAATCCACGCACCATGCGGTCTATTCGTTCTGCCTGAGCGTCATAAATGAGGACATTTAGTCATCTAACAGTCCGTCATCCTGAATCAACGGCTCCACGTTTGTCAGGATTTTGGGTCCAGCCTGGGTCAGGGGAGGAAAACAGACTTCAGAGAAGCTCCAGGAGGGAAAAAACACCCGGACCCCCCCACTGTGCTGCTGACCCAAAAATAGAGCGGGAGAGACGGCATCTCCAAGGCAACCGAGCGCTGGCACAGTCTACGGAGAGGTGGCAGGGCGGGGACATTGTTGTTGTAACCCAACCAAGAGAGACCCAACTGTCCTTCAGCGCCATTCCTCCGTTTAGAAAGGCAGAAGGGAGCACTCAGGAATCTTTTGGGATTTAAATGTTACACTAGATGAGCCAGAAGAGTCCTGCTGATTTAAAAAAGGGATAGCTCAACATGTCTAGATGTCTTAAAGCGGGGTTGTAGGTACTCATTTATAACAGTGTGTTACCTACAGTACATGGCGGTCTACGTGTCTGGAACAGCCTTTTAATCAACGACCTGAAACAAGTGCACTCAGACCATTAATCAGGTCTTCCTTTACCTTGATAGTCATCTGGTTGAGGAGGTGACCAGTGTGGCAGACTTTGTTGTTGGCCCTCTGAAGCTCCGCCTCCAGTTCATCTATCCTCTTCTGACACTCCTGCAGCTTGCTCTGGAGACCCCAAACAGACCCAGATTAAACAGAGTCGCATTACGTTTTATAAGAGATACTACAAGGGACAAATATAGGTGTACTGCATCATTATCATGATGCTGCATGGATAGTTATTAATACATTTGTGTGTGTGTGTGTACCTGGAGCTCCTGGTTCTTGGTGTAGTAGTCGTCCCGCCCCTGCTGCAGCTGTCTGATCTGACTGTGCAGCCGGGTCACCACCGTCTCCCGGTCGTCCCACAGCTGCCTGTACCGCTGCTGCTCCACCTGCAGACTCTCCCTCAGAGACACGATGTCCACACTCTGCAGGTTCAGCTGGTCCTTCTGCACGCACACACAAACACACAAACACACAGAGAGATGCACAAGTTAAGTACAAAGTGTACGGGAGTTTCTAAACGTCTGTCAGAAAGAACGCAAGTAGTAGGAAGTGCAGGACGCCCTGGCATCAAACCTGTGACTCTAGTTGCGCGACAGACCCT
This sequence comes from Taurulus bubalis, assembly GCF_910589615.1. Classification (NCBI taxonomy): domain Eukaryota; kingdom Metazoa; phylum Chordata; class Actinopteri; order Perciformes; family Cottidae; genus Taurulus; species Taurulus bubalis. Next base: position 5,836,724 of record NC_136607.1, read on the forward strand.
TTAACTGTCCTGCATCTCAAAAACTATATCCGTTTCTTTTTATTCATTGATTTTTTTTTTTCAGTTAACAAAATGCGACAACATCGTAAATGACAAAAAGAGGCCAAAATAAATAAAGTAAATTAATGGGGGGTCACCAATCGCTCTTTACAATTTTTGATCCATTCTTTTCAGGTCAGCTGAGAACATTACTAATCTGTTACTTTTCAACCGGCTCCTTGTGATGGCCTTTTTACTTGCTAGTATCAGGATTTTAAAAAGAGGTAGCCGTCCTTCTTTTGAATTAAGTCGCCAGGTATCAGTCCCAGGTACACAGTCCGTGGGTCCCTGGGGATCTTTTTAGCATAAGATCTCCCCCAGAGTCGGAATAACTGTCCCAGAATATTTGTATTTTTATAAATGTCCAGAAAATGTGTGTACTACATCTGTTTTTTTGCTAATCTGTGACAATGAGCGTGCGCCGACTTGCCATCGCGTTGTTCTGCTCCTCCAGAGCGGTGGCGTTGATGATGCGTCGGAGGAGGCGTCGGTTGCGGACGGCGTGCTGCTCCCTCTTGTAGCGCTCGTACAGCAGCTGGTTGTGCAGCAGGAGCAGCTGGCTGCGCAGCGTGTGAAGCTCGTCCAGCGGAGCCGAGCCTGGGGAGGGCACGGTAATAACAATGTAATTAATGCGGTCATGCGCCCTGACACACACACACACCACTACAAATCATCCTAATTATCACAATAGCACAGGTGATGCAATGAGATTTCGCCAAGGCAGGAACGCCAATTCTGGTCCAAATGTACATCATTCGCCATAAACAAATTTCTCACTTCACAAAAGGGAACATTTGCTGAGGAAGGAACGATACAAAACTATTCTAATAGCTGTGTGTAATCCCTTGAACCCCAAATAAAAAAAAAAAAATCTAATCTGGATCCTTATAACAAACACAATGACAATCATGTGATGCATATATATATTTTTCTTTCAGATTATTGCTGTAAATCATTTATATTACTTATTTTCACAAAAGCTGGTCTAACCTTAAATGGGTACAGTTGTATGTGTTAGTGTGCCTTTGATGAATCCAAACTAACCAGATAAAACACCATAGACACAGTTCAGCAAGGTAAAATTACTGGTTTTGTCCAAAGGAGTCTGGTAGCTTTGACAAGCTTGTTATGGCTTCAGCTCCCCGTTTGAAAGCGCCGTCTGACTGCGAAGCAAAGCGCTGAAAATATACTAAATCCTGTCCTATCCTGTGCTCTTAAATAGAAATTATCATGAGAATTTGACCCAAGAGCTCCAAGTTGAGTTTTCTTTGAGGTGCAATCGAAATGACGTGACTCTTATCAGCCAACCGGGAGGGGGATAATTCAATTCTAGGGTTGTAATTGCAAGTTGGTCAAGAGTTTTAAACAAAAACAGGCTCAGACTGTGGGAATTTTGTGTGTTCCAATAAACTTTCGCTGAACAAATTGCCTGTCTGGACGGGAAACATTTCAATATGCTGTTCACATCTCGGAGCTCGTGACGAATCACTAGTCATGCCTGAATAACGCTGTCTGCAGTCTTCATAATGGCTTCTTTTATCAGTGTACGGCAGCGCTATGCGGCCAGCGTTTTACCTCCAAAGTGCGTCCAGTCTGCTGACTTACTTGGCAAAGGTAATCTGGAAAAGGAGAGAACGAAGAAAAAGCATTTTTAGAAGGACGATCTCCCTGGTATGTTTGCCTCCCTTAAGTGACTCATGTCAGTCTGGATGTGTAATATATGACATCATCATTTTCAGCAAGCAGAAGCACCATCAAAAGCAATTTAAATATGTGTATACAAGTTTCTGGTGTTGCGAATGGGGGGATAAATATTCTGTTATTTCATTGTTGTTGCTTGCAAATTCAAAACATAGTGCATCTCAAACCAGGTTTTACTACTTAAAGTTTTAAGTACTGAGGTGTTCGTAAGGAAACACTGCAGCGGCTGAGGTCAGCTTTAGACGGGACCATACTATGTTGAGACAACTTGGGTGAAAGATTGGGGAAACACAGGTTAACACACAACAGAAATATAGGCCCCATGTTTCAATGCCTGGCTCTGTCCACACATAACAAAATCCCCTGACCAGCACCTCTAAAAAAGGTCCCTAATATTTTAGTAACTCCAAAATATCGTTGCTTTTAAAACATAAGATTTTGCTCTCCTGAAATACACTTAGATCCATGATTGTAAATAAACTGCCCTTTCCGCTGATTTTATTCCCTCCATCCAGCCGTGTTTGTCTCCGATGAAGACTGACATGGTGGCAGGTCACTGCAATGAGGGACGCCAGACTGTTCTGTGCCCAATGTTGACTCTGCTGACACGGTTGTAATATTGGCCCGGTGGACCGGCTCACTGTGCGTGTGTGGGATAAAGAAAAAAGGGCCGACGGATTCTGAACAATGTCGCACTTGTTCTAAACTGGGTGTTTCCTTTCGGCCGCAGTAACAGACTGGAAAAACCCCCGGCAGGCTGTGCACAGTGACCAGCACACCGAAAACTCACAACACACTTTTTTAACACCGACAGCTCAAAGTCTAGAGAGCAGTCGGATAGCAAATTGCCTTCTCCGCGGTTACACAGACCTCTACATGTGTTCATTTATTACCGGGAAACTCGACAGCACATGAACAAACTGATCGATCGCGGGTGAATCATTAAAATAAATGGCTAATAAATGAGATGAGACGCTGTGACCTCTTACCTCTTCAGAACTTTATCATGGGTGTCGCTCCCCTGCTGAACAAGGCGATCCAGCACCTCCAGTGGCGAAGCGGTCGCTACCCCCTCCTCCTCCCCGTCCTCCAGCCCCTCCTCGCGCTGCAGCAGCCTCTCCAGCGCCGCCTTGTGCACCGCCTCCGACGTCTTCTGGCCCACGAAGAGCGAGGCCGCCCTGGGCAGGGCCAGGTCGAAGAACGATTCGTAGGGCACCGCCGCCGGGGTCGTGCCGCACGGGGAGAACATGCCGAACTTGGCCACGGTGTCGTCGTCCGGGGCCGAGGGGCTCCGGTGCAGGTGGTGCTCGATGGGGGTGAACCCCGACTGGAAGGACCAGGACTGCTCGAGGCCGAGGGCCGAACTCCGGCTGTCCCCTGCCACTCCTCCTCCTCGGTCACTCCCGGCGCCGCTGGTACTCGCGGTGGTCTCCCCTTTGTCCGGCGTCGATACCACATGATGGGCGTCCCTGCCGGCCCCTCCGTGCCGGGTGTCGATGGTCTCGTCTTGCGCCTGACAGCCGGTCAGAGTCTCCGTGGTGAGATAGAACGGGGAGTCGAAGCCCCTCAAACCCGACAGCTCCTGCGTGTCCTCTGCGATCTTCTGCAGCTCCTCGGTGATGGCAGCTGCAGCAGAAACAGTTAGAGAGTTGGACTCAAACCTGCGTTTATGCTCCGAATGCCAAAGTCTCAGCTGAAATACTTCAAGTGCGAAGTACAGATAAAAACAACAAGGTGTCTGGGATTCTGGGCTTTTTTCCCCCCAAAGAGAGAAGGGAAGTGTTTAAGCGTAAGCAGCCGGCTTCGGCAGCAAGAGCTTGTGCCATTTGGCAGGTGCTTCCACGCAAAGGGCTTCACAGCACTGTAGGTGCATTTATTTTTAGTTACGAGTGACTCAAGTGGGATTTAAAACCAATGACTGTGCAGAGATAGCTGAACACAAGCAGGGATATAAACTGAAGTGCGTTAGCATCCTGTATGTTTAGTCAAAGTGCATGAGCGCAGGTTCATTTAGCTCATGGGATCCAACTCAAACAAAATACTGTAATGAATGACTCGCCGATCTTAATCTCATGTATGTACTCTGCACAGGATATCTCTTTGCCTCAGGCTGTTTAATGTGGAGCCAAATAGTTGCATGGAGTCAGCTAAAGAATGAATTTTGGCACATTGGTTCATCTATACTGGAACAGGGTGTGGTTGTTCTTGTCGTCGTTCTACGACAGCCTCATGTGCAGCATATTTTGGTTGTTTGAAGATACCACAATGTGACCGGTGTGTTCCATACCGAGTCAGATACCGACTGCATTTTGGTTCTTGGATCTGCAGCAAGTCGACACTCACCTTCTTCCCTCTCTTTCTCCGTTCTCAGCTGAAGCTCCAGCTCCTGTTTCTTCATGAAGACCGACAGCTCCGTCAAAGTCATGGTGACGTTCTCCGCAGCGCCCGCATCTGATGAGGGAGGGTCACAAGTGTCACAACCGTTACTGAACCTTTTAACCACGACTGTGAGTTCACTTCCTATCCGGGTTAAATTATCAATTGGTATGACATTGAAAATTGAGGCGCTTTGGAGACCTTTACTTTGAAATTATGAGTTCTGAGACCCGTACCTCTGTGTGTGGCTACTTCTGCACTCTTCTCCGAGTCTTTCACTGGTTCCTGTCTCACCAGTGAAGGCTTGCCACTTTCTCCATGTCGACGATCCTGGAAAGTCACAGTTTATAGTTATTAATTCATTTTCATTAACACCTTCACGTTGTAGTGAATGATGTGGGATTAAAAACCTCAAGGGAAGGCTCTTATTGCCCATTTCTACATTTATGCACAAAAATAAAGAACATTTGAGACAAAAGGCCCCTTCAAAAATAAATATAAATCAGAATCCTGCTGAGAACCAATATATTACACGGTGATATTATAATAATAATAATATCACGTGTTGATGATTTCAACTCTTTACTCCCAATGCTTCGCTTCCAATTCAAAGCATGTTTGATTAATCAATTTGCCTCCCGCTGACTAGGAAATTAGTTTTCAAGCTGATGCAAGTTAAGATAATTTGAATTGGCTGACATGTTTATTTGCTTGGACGTTCCTAATTAAGCAACATAAGAGGAATAGTCTCTGAATAACTATTGTGAAATTCAGAAACGCAGCAATTGCAACTCTGTTGTGCTGCAAAAAAAAAGTTTTTGTGAAAGTACAAATATGCTATAATGAGAATTAGAAAGATAGAGGGGCGAGAGCATACCTTTCTTGGTGGACTGGACTGGACTGTGTTGGCTGGTAAGGAGATTATGGGGAAGTCGTCTGATAGGGAGGGAGGTGGGGAAGAGGTGGCTGGAGTGCTGGAGGCCGGCGTTCCTTTTCCTCCTGCCAAAAAACAAATCAGCGGTCATTGGAAAAGAAAAATTCCAGACCAGTACACCCAACGGCTCTGTCGTTAACGTGCCAGTGCTGACCTGATGTGCTGTGGAAGCGGCCGGGAAGGTGCGAGGCACTGTGCGAGAGCTCCGAGTTGGGCGACATGCCTCTGGAGGAAGGGGGCGTGGCCATGCCGCACAACGAGGAGGGGCTCCACAGAGGGTCCTTCCCACCGCAGGAAGAGTTGAGTTCACAGGTGGAGTTCTGGGAAGACGGAGACCGAATGGTTACAGCTCTGACGGAGAAACCATCACAATACAGACCGTGGCTGCCAACCTCCATCGCCACAGTTACAGCTGCATTTCCACAATAGCTAGTTAGCTCGGTTGCGTCGACGTAACTAGTAACTAAACCCATCACGGGACGACTGGAGTCGAGATCTGGGTGACTCAACACCTCAGCTAAACAGCTTCTTGGTGGGAAACTCTGAGTTAGTATTTAGGAGTCTCTCTAATTTCCAGATTTGAGGCCCTTTGGCAGAAATCCTGAACTCCCTCCAGAAGGCCAAAAAAGGATCCAATTTACTGCCGTAACCGTTATTTCTGTAATGATTGTAACTGAGAGAGGACTACGTTCTACTTCTTATACTCCATTTAAAAATGTAAACAATGTGAAGTAATGTGATCTTGGATACCGCCGATGAACCTTTACTGGAATACGTGACTTTCAATATGAACTTCCCCGGCACGACATCATTTCACTCAATGTAAAGCAGGGGAAGCACTGGACTCACTACGCCTGACCGGTGACATATGGCGTGTAAACATGGCCACGCGTCCAAGAGCAGCTCGGTGACTAAAGCCCTGCCGCCACGACCCCCTGATCAGGCCCTCGCGTCTCAACCAACGTTCTGCGCCGTTATGGATGATCTTACCTGCCGTCTGGAGGTCTGTGGGCTGCGGGGGGAGGACTGCGTCCCTGAGAAAGGGGGCAAGGACAGGGGCGGGGGAAGCGGCTGCCGTGGAGTCGAGAACGGGGTCGAAGAAGAGCTTCCTGTTTTCAAGAAGACAAAACAGACAAAAGTCTGATCAATCTTCAACAGGATGCGCCCACATTGGTGTTTGTCCTTTATACCAGTTAGAATATACAGTGTTTAATATAAAAAAAACACAAGGGCTACACTACTGCAGCACATACTCCTGTGGCGCCACAACCAGTACTTAATATTAATAATATTGTAGGATGAGTCCTTTTATTTGCACTAGATCTAACATACAATTTACACGTAGACAGAAAGATGCACCGGATAACTTAAAATTCAAGATGTTTATCTGAATGTACATCAGATTTATACATCTTGTTTCTCCAGAAAATGTAAAACAAATTATGAAATAACATTCTTTATATGGACGCTTTCACATGAGTTTTGTCTCTGCCAAAATATACATCCAGATGTGGCTCATAAACTGTCTAACTCTCACTAGATGTCAGATACAGATAAACAAACTGTATTAGTTCCAGTATAAATTGAATCAAATGCTTTTTACATTGAAAGCTTCTATTGAGGTTTTTGAATGAAGTCTTGAATGTCTGTCATATTTGATGACGTCATCATCTTAAGAAATTACAATAAAAAAAGAGTTTATACAATAAAGTTTTGGCATTCTGGTGATATAAAAAACAGAATTCATGGCGCCGTTAGTTTGCTGCTCGACCGTCCAGTTAATTCCAGTCAAAGCTGAGCTTGTGTTTTTGAGTATGTTGGATATTATGATATCAAGATAAACACAATGATGACATCCAAGTAGCCAAGTCATCCTGTTTCAAGGATCATGACTGCAACGCCCCGTCATAACACTACAGATAAGCTTAGTCTCATACTGACGTATCTTGTGGTAATCACTGATTAAATAGTCAACTGGTTTGTAAAGCGAACTGATGCATTAGCATAGCATGTCCAATATTATCGGCAAAACATATACATACATTGCATCATTGTATTTATTGGCTGTTAGTAATAGAAACCGTTTCCCCATTGCATAGTTTTTTCCCCACCAGAGAACAATGACAACTTAATTTCTCATTTTAAAATAAAGCAAATGTTTATAGCTATGTGCTTCCACATGGTTGGGTCTCTGCTGGGCGTCGCATGTATGAGGGCGTTACTGACCGTAGCTGCTGTGGAGGTCTGTGTAGGGGCTGGAAGTGCAGTCTTGTGGTCGCAGGTGGACTTGGGGGTAAAAGTTCTCAGGCATGTTGGTGTAGCCCTCCTCACAGGAGGCCTCCTTGGGGTCGAGAGACACTTTGGCACATTCGATGACGATGTCGTGGATTTCATACTTTTTCCATCTGTTTGCAAAAGCATAGCGCCATTCGTCAGGGAGATGCGGTAGACTTGGAGAAGAAGATAAAAAAACACCACATTGTCTGCCAGGCAGAGCAGGACGAGGGTTACCTGGTGGGGTCCAGCTCGTGGTCCTTGGTTCCCGTCACCAGCTCTGGGTGGATACGAACGTGTTCGAGCATCGGCTGAATGGACACAAAATATATTATTAGAAATGTGTAACAATGTAGAGTAACAAAGCACGGCAGCAGGGGTGAGATCCTCACCTTCACTATTTCCTCAAAAGTTTCCATGTTCTCCTTCATGCTGTAATGGGAGCGCAGGTAGGACACAAAGTTGCAAGGGTACATGCCGTAGAGACGGTGGAAGAGTGAGTAGACGCTGGCGTGCAGGTGGATTAGGTAAACCTCCGAAACGTGCCCTGAACGGGTCAAAAATACCCAAGGGGAAAAACTGTAAACAGTCTCACACAATCAACGAGAACAGCAAGATCATTAGCTACAGTTGTTGTTTGTTTTGGCCCACTTTGCCGTCCCAGGCTGCCTCCCCTTTCACCAACATTAGATTTCCGCGCTCCAGTTAACTGCCTGCATGGTTGCGAGTTTGAACATTATCTCGGGAGCCTATGAGTGATTCACTCTTTGGTAGACATTATAAAATTTTTTTTTTTTTTTTTTTAAAAACACAGGGTTGGGAAATATTTTGAACGATATTAAAAAAAGATCATTTTCCACTCGCAATATATCATATAGTATTATCCTCTGCTGTACAAGAGGTTAGTATGAGAGTAGTTGCCACCCCAAAGACTAGCTGGGGCGACCCGTACACACACACACACACACACACACACACACACACACACACACACACGGTACTGTGAGACGAGACAGGAAGCGCCTACCGGGATTCTTCAGGTTCCAAGACGCCAGGCGGCCGAAGATGTCGAAATACTCCCAAAGGTGTTGCTTCCCGGCTTGAGGGATCATGGGTAGCAGAGTGATCAGCACCAGCACTCCGGTTATCAGCACCACTACGTCCGTATCCGTCTGCCATTTGACAATAGAGATTGGAAAATGTTGAAATTAAGAACTTTTACCGGCGTATTGCAGCATCCTCTTCGGACGCACTGAGCCGTAATTACCAAGCGACGTCCTGAGAGCCTCCTGTCCGGTAGGAACCACGGTTTTAACGCACTAAATAGCCCGTCAGCATGAGATTTCAGCTCAACCAATGCTTCAAGAAGTCTACCCGTGCTGAGCAGAGTGGGTCGTCGTCCACACGTCTGCTCAGTTTGCTAATTAAATAAATCCAAAGAAATATATACTGTTTGACACAGAACCGAAACCTGCAATTAATAAAAGACTCCGCCCAAATATCACCTCTCGGTGTCTTGACGAGGAGAGGTCGTTGCTCACAGAGTCAGACCTGGGCGGTTACCTTGAGGCATTTGAGCAGCGACAGCAGCAGAGGGTATCGGGCGATCTTGTGGATCCAGGACGGCTGCTTGCGGATCACATGGCCGAGCAGGGTGAGGGTGGGCAGCCGGCAGGCCTGTTTGGTCATACACTCATTCATCTTGTCCAGAAGGTGCTGCGAGGGAGAGATGGGCAGGGTTAGTTCTGCATTTAACACAATAAGGTGTCTTTTCTTATTAGTAACTGATAAGGAGAGGAAACTATCATTAACTTAAATTAGAATTGCACTTTTTACACAAAAAAGTAGCAGCTACAAATCACCACTGTGATTCCACACCGACCTCACGGAGGTTGCTATGAGCGTTTTAATTAGATGCAAATAAATACAAAATAAATTTAAATCACAGGAGACTATAATGATAATGACCTCAAAGCTAACCCCGCAACAAATCCACGTCTTAGTTTGCTATGGCAATATGCAAACACAAAAACAAAACAATGAAGCAGTGGAACACATCACTAAGAGCTGCGGACAAGGCCGGCAACACAATTAAAGCCAATGTTCTCCCAGATTCAGAATTGTGAGCGTCCCGTCCTCTGTTTGTATCAATAGTGCTTTCATTTCACCCCAGCCTTTTTTTTTTTTTACTTGAGCCTTTTTTTGTTTGTCTCAAAAATGAGAATCCAAAATGAATGACGCTACTGTGGCTTCTTAACTGTGTTAAACCATTCACTTGTATTTGACCTCCTGTCCGAGCTGTCACAGGACAAGTTGGTGACTGAGCTGAGCCAACGAGCTTCCTTCTCCCTTCTTCATTGAACACGTAACACAATCTATTCAGCTCGTACTCTTTTTAATAATTGTTTTAATTACGTGCTCGAAAGAGAATACCTTTTAAGTGCTATATGGAATATCAGTGATCATGATAACCTTACATGAAGGGCTAGAATTCTATTTAAAACTCAGATGCACAGATTATTCATCAAAGCATGAATCAGTAGTCACAGGGAGAGAAACGCAAGAGAGAAAAAACACGCAGATCCTCACCTTATCGTGTGGCTCTCTGACTGAGGAGAGGATATGCATGGCCTGGGCCGAGTTCGTTTCCAAGAAGTAGTCCACCAGCCCGTTCAGCAGCATGGACCCTCGCTCTTTAAAAAGGGGAAACAGGAAGGATCATTGGGATGACTTTGTTTATGAAACAGCATTAAGCATCCAAAAAAAACTAGAAAATCCCACCAACCCAAATCTGTGAAGGGAATTAAAAGCACAATGGTCAAACGGACGAATACAGTTACAATTTCTCAAAGCTCTCCAGGTATCGGTTGGCGGTAAACGAGCCGCGCTGCCCTACCAGTGCTGAGCTGCTCGTTGATGAGGCCTCGGATCTCTTCTAGCTGCTGGAGGTCGGAGGTCTCAAGGAGCGGGAGGAGGTCCCCCACGTTGGGCTGCTCCCTGGCCATGGTGGTGGTGGCAGTGGAGGCAGCGTCTCTCTCGCGGTGTCCGTCCCTGCCTGCCTGGAGGACTCCTGGGGCCACCCACCAACACGGTCTCCAGGCACCTCTACAACGCGCCGAGAACCAATTCATAAACATTCCCAGAATTAGTAAGAGCTGTGGTTTAGGATTAGTGGTCACATGACAATACCCACTGAGTACTGGGAGACAGGGCTTGGTGCAAGTGGAATTTCTTTAAAATAAAGACAAACGGACATGTTATCCAAACCGGTAACTCATTGAATTTACTCTGATACAAACAATAATGGCTCTGGGGCAGCGGAGTGCAAAGCACAAAAAAAGGACAGTTATTGTTGGACTTTCATTTACAAAGTGGACGCAGACAGGACTCCAAATTAATGCTAATGGCGCTCCGTGTCTCCTGGGTGAGTAAACAAAGCAAGCCCTCTGTCAACACATTAGCCGTGTGAACTATACATGGTGAAAATATGTCAACGTTGCGTTTACAGCTTGTTGCACTGCCCCCAAGTGGCCAAAGGAAAACAAGACCGCAGGTGTAAAGATGTATGGTAACAGATTAAAGGGTTCCCTTCTATGTTTTTTTGTTTAACCTCTACGAGCGCTACAACTATAGGAGGCGCACATGCACACGGGCGACGAGACGATCTTCCCTGGCAGTAGGCCCTTTTCGAAGCAGCCATTGTTTTGACTGTCGTGGTAAACACAGCTGCAGTTGATCAAATTAAATTACAGGACCATTCGGTGTTCGGGAAGAAGGCTTACACGTCCTGTGACTGAAATGAGAAGATAAATCAAACTCGGTAAAAGCACAAACCCAGGGGGTCTAATGACACAGCACATATCCAGCCATGGTGTTCAACATCTCCATGCAACATGTGGAGCACACTTAAATAACTAGAATGTATGTTTACGTAACCCACGGCATGAGACACATTTTTATCACCCGCTTATGCCGAACATATGTACACACACAGACCCACAAACAGAAAAGGCCTCCGCACTTGTGCAATGTAGAACAAACCAAGAAAAGTTCAGGGAACACAATGACACCAACAGACAAGGTGGGTAAACTTCCTAAGAAGCCATTAGGATCAATGTATGACCCCTATCTTATGTGACCGCACTAAAGATGACTTCCTTCGATCTTACCCAGCATTGAGAAGTTGAATTCAAGAGCTGCCTTTACTAATTATTATACTCAGACAGGAATTTGCGTTAACCCCCCTCGCCCCCCCCCCTGGCCTAATGTGTTTACCAGTTCAGTTTATTGGTCCATTTATGTTGTCTGTGATGCATTTTGGGCCAGACGGAGAGTCAGTCATTCAAAGTAAAAAGGAGGCCAGGGAGAGCCGCGCAAATCTCCATCTGAAAAGCAGGGAATGAATAATCCTGACGGGCGTCATTATCGTCAGGGTGTCTGCACCCAGCAGCTTATTCTCTAACGGGAGTAATGAATCAGCGCCGAAGATCTCCTTTCAACACTTGGGCCAAAACACTCAACATGCTATGAATCCCACCAAGTTGTCCATTAGCGCGGAATACTGACGGCATAGGGACGAGAAGGAATCAATCAATAAGTATAGTCATTGATCTTATCTCCAATGAAGTCAGCCAAAAACCTTCCATCGCGAGAAGGTTATGCAACGTCATGATAACGATATATCCCAATAAACCATGTTTTATGGTATATCAATAAATAGTCGCACAGTGTTGTATACTTCAATGTGAATTAAATACTTGACAAATTAAAAGTATTGAACTGGGCAGAGTTAACTATTGTTAATTGAAAAATAATCAGATTTGGGGGCTGAGAAATTGTAGTGTTTGTCATTAATTTAGTTGTGGATCACGATATCAAACTGCCCCATTTTCATTCGCGTAGAGGTCGCGGTGCAATCGTCTCCCTGCCATCAATTAACCGCTCGGTCCCGGGAGTTTGGGATTCTTCTGTGAGGAAAGTGGACTTGAATGACGCGGCTGGGTGTTTCCCCCCCCACCCTCCGAATCGAGCGTCTTCGGTGGCACAACCGTGAACCCGGCTCAGTGTGAACCGAGAACAGGACACAAAGAACCTCTATGCGGCCCGAGCGCTTCCATGTGTACACACACTGGAAATGACATTTGGCAGCGGGAGAGCGGTTTACCAACAGCTTCTATTTTTCTCCTGGGTGAATATTCTAAAGCGGTTTCATAAAGAGAAACAAACAGCCCGCTCGACCCAACGGAGCCTGTTCAGTTGGCACATTTCCTTGTATCGGAGATAAAAAGCAATTGTTGAAGTGGTCAGCTGGCCCAAACAGGGCTCAACTAACAGTTATTTTCAGTACAGATTACGTCATGTTCAGAGCTATTTTTATCAAAATGACAACTTTCTGGTCTATGACATGTCAGAAGATAGAGCAAAACCCCCGTCAAACAGTTTCCAGAGCCTCTTGCTAAAGATGTTAACAATTAATCCATTATCAGCTAATCAATTCATTGACTTCAGCAACATTTACTTTGAGCAGTATTCAATTTAGTCAGAAGCTAAACTTGACCTACCTTCATAGGAATTAATATCTAAACTTAATACACACAAAAACTTAAACAATACGTATATTTATATATTAGGAGCAAAGGGACTACCACACCTATCTTTCTGAATAGACACTCAGTCAAACGAGTGCAGTCCCAAACCTCAGAACTGTGTTAAACCGAGAGGCCTTTCTAATATTAGTGTACCCTGACTGATGTACACATGGTGGATGAAATAGAAACACCCCTCAGTCAAATGCAAAACGCAACTTTAAAACAGTTTCTGCAATAAAGGTTGCAGTATTTCCTTAATATAATACATAAAATATAGGGACACTGTGAAACTGGTGTCCCTATATACAATACAGCAGACTAAATAAAATACAAAAGTATTTGAGCATTTCAGAGACATAATTTTGGGGGTTATCTGGTCAGACTTTGAACATGTGACTTCAGTACTCCTGTAACCCTGTCTAGCTACCGCCCTGCTGCAAGACATTAGTGTTTCCTTAAAAAGTTGTGACAAACAAGACAAGGCACGTGGGGATAGCAAGCCCAGCGTGACGTGGCAGGAGGGGTCAAGAGGTCAAACTGGGGAAACTAGCTGTGGTGAACTATGTTGTTTGCAGGAGAGCCTAATGACGGATGAATGAACGCAGGCTAACAACGGGATATTAATAATGGACATTATCACAGAATGAAACACTGGCGACATTAGTGAGGGATTTAAAGCAAAATGAGTATGACGCAGACAAGTTGCACGAGACATGGCACTGTGATGCATTACGAGGCAAACAAATAAGCCAATACAAAAATGTCTCACACACACACGCACGCACAAGGCCATAAACACAACATGTAATGCCGACGTGCACAACGAGAGCCCCGGCCAGAGCCCGGCGTGAGGCTGGACGAGGACTGACCGTTGGCTGCTGCCTGTCGTAAACAACTCGCTGAGAACAATGGGCAGGGTTGGGTTTACTTTACCCGAATAAACAAATACGCAGGCACATTTTTTACCCTGGCAAAGACACAACCTCTTCATACACAACAATAAAAACGCAAATAGAACCACGACGAAACGCTCAAAGCGTCAACGTCTGCACAAATCCATCACCGGGTCTTTCCACAAAACAAGTCGGTCCCAACGCAGCGTGAGCTAACGCTAGCTGGGAGCAGCGACCCAACGGCCGGGGACTCATCTTGCCTGTCAGTCGCGTGCTATCGGCGGAGAAGCGAGCCGAGTGTCTCGTGCGCAGGGACACCAGTCGCGTGCGTTGAGAGTCGCTGTAAGATAAAAGCCAGAAGACGCGAAAAATCGGACCTGTTTACCTGTTAGAGTAGCTGCACTCCACAGGGCGCCGCCATCTTGAACAGCTCACAGCCCATCCCACCGCAGTCAACCTCCGCTGTCGGGCAGCGTGAAACTAATCCCACAAGTTAGCGCCTCGCAACTCTTGCGAGGTGAATAACTTTTTTTACCCGAACAACATTTAAAATAGACGGGGGTAAATTACGTGTTTTGACGCGGAAGTAGTGTGGCATCTGTAGCCCGGGATATATATATGTGTTTGCTCTGCTGCAAAGCTAAGATTGTTTTTCCCATCTCCCCATTGGTGGAAGGATGAAATGTGTGTAATGCGGTTTCGCGTGACCCACATGTGAAGAGCGCACGCGCAAATTAGTTTTTTCATTTATTTATTTTTACTAGGTAGTGAGGAGATGAATATGGAAGCCCATTAGTACTCAATAAATTATAATATATATTAAAAAGAACACATGCAAAGTTAGGATGTTGAAACGAATCTCTTATCTGAGATACTGATGCAACATTTTAAAAACAAGTCAAAGAATAATGTCTATATATGTGTGTAAGTTATGAAGTGATGATTCAAACTGTGTTATTGACATCCTTTCACATAATTGGGAGTTTTTTATGTAAAAGGTTAAAGTTCTAGAATAAATTTGATGCCAAAATGTGACCTAAAAAATCCTGAGTATGACATATTATGATTATGGATTTGTACGTAACATGAAAATTTGATGTTTGCCATTCCTGTCATCATATCTATTTTATTTGGTCTTTTGCTGTCTTCAATTGACTCCATTGTCACTACTATGAACTGAACATTTATTTCACATTTTGGTATACATTTAACAAAAGATAATATGGTAAATATCTGCAGTCAGTCTCTAGGAGATTTATTCTGATTGAGCTGCTGACTCGACTATATGTTGGTTGCTGCATACAGCGTCAAATGTACTATAGTTTATTAGATTAGATTTAATTGCCATTAGACAAATGCAGTTTAGCATAAAACCAGAAAGTACAAATAGTAACACACATGCAGGCTTATTGGTGAAATTTCAGAGGCCCTCATATCACGCAATATCAACTCTATTTAAACACTCTTTGGATTGTGGGATAGGTTGCTGTGTGTGTGTGTGTGTGTGTGTGTGTGTGTGTGTGTGTGTGTGTGTGAGAGAGAGAGAGAGAGAGACAATAGAGTGCACGTCCCTTAAGGCTAAAGGTAAGCAGTTGTTTCAGACCTTGATATATGAACAAGTTTAATCTTAATGGGTCCACATTAACAAACGTTATCTTATTTAGCTATTAAGCTAACAAACCAGTACGTCTTACTACAGCTGCTTTTCATTTATTGTACTTTGTAAAACTAATTGTTTAGATATAGCAGTGGATTATATTAGTAAAATAACATTATATTTTAAATGTAGTTAATAAAATAGTTGACCATGGCTTCACATGAAGCTATATGAACTTGCCCATCTGACAAGTCAGCTACTTTCTTTTTTTTATATACATAAACCAGTGTGTAACAAAAATGAAGGACACATTACATAACATATTTCCAAAGTGCGTATTAAAACAAGCAGGTCAAACGTGTTGTGAGATGGTCACAGCTATAACTGATTAATGCATTGATCAAATGTATTGATACAATAATTTACTGATACATAAATAAAATTAAATATTATACATGCATTTTGTATCAACGTCCAGGAAATATCCAAAGTGTCAAACTCCAATTCAAGCGTCAAGACTTTGAGATGCGCACACTCTCCACCAGATGTCGCACTTTCCCTTCCTTCCTCGTGTAAATCCTCTCCTCTTCATCAAAATGTTTTTAGATTCTTCCACTCGATGTTATTTTAACATGATTTGAGAGAAAACAAGTATTTTAAAAAGTAATTAAAAATGAATAAAAAACGTATTGTTTTAAAGCTCGCTAATTATGTCATGTCAATCTATCCTGTCACTGCGCACATGCGTGACACAGCATCCTCACGTGTCAAGAAATCTCTTGTCTGAATATTGACATGCTTTAATACATAAAGACAGAGTCAACAGCGTGGATCTCCCGGACTGGTTTGGTGTGTGTGTCTTTGGAGGAGCTACAGTCTCATGATGTTTTGTTCCTTCAAATCATGCACACAATACACAGCGTTACTCCGAATAAATCCTGTAAATCAAACATTGTGAGGTGGAAATCATTCTGGTCGGATTTTTTTCGTTGGATGTACTTCCTTGTGTTTTTGTGCTTTTAAAAATATATAGACATTATCAAAGAGAAAGTAACTTAAATTGATGTTTGGTTTGAGTAACAGCGCAATTAGGCAACAAAAAGAAAAGGAAACTAAGTTTCTCATTTACAAGGCTCGAAAATAATATTTATGAGGCTCAATTTTATCTTTTCACCCCGAACGTTTGACACAGTGTCACTTTGTTTGGAGTAACTGTTCCAGCGACAGCCAGGGCCCGTTTACGCAAACGTCCACCTGCAGGTTGGCCCTCATTGGTTGAAACCACAGTCAGATTCCGCTGCGAAATTATCTGATTGAAAATCAGGGCGGGGAGAAAAAGAGAGAGCAATAAGTGTGATGGGTTTTGGGGTTGTTTTTTTTTACACTGCTTTACTTTTCGGACGTTTAGGAAAGGATTTTAGCGACGCATTTTTTTTTCCGCTTCACAACCCCAAAAGATACGAGGACAATATTATTGTTGCAATAACTGCACTTTTCATTTCGACGGGAACCCGCTCGGTTAACGGTGAGTTGCGTGTGTGCCGACTGACAGAACTTCTACTCCACTCGGGAAACTTTTTGACAACTTGTTTTATAACCTGCAAACTATAAGTAATATATGCAAACTATGAGTAACGTTAATTTAAACATCTGAAATATGTAAACTTTATGTCTGTGGAACCTATCGACCGAGTAGAAATAAATAATAATGTGTAGTCATCCATTAGCGCGTGACTTTAATGCAAAATTCAATAATAACGGAGTAACACACCTGCAATAAAAGACTGAAAATATAATATAAAAGTAACCTGACTGAAATTATATATATATATATATATATATATATATATATATATATATATATATATATATATATATATATATATATATATATATAGATCTATGTATCTCTCTCTCTGTTTCTCTCTCTCTCTCTCTCTCTCTCTCTCTCTCTATATATATATATATATATATATATATATATATATATATATATATATATATATATATATATATATATATATATCTCTATATCTATATCTATATATAGATATAGATATAGAGATATATCTATATATATATATATATATATAGAGAGAGAGAGAGAGATATATATATATATAAAGAGAGAGAGGAGAGAGATAGATGATAGATATATATAAAGTAAGATCTTAGATAATACATTGTAGTGACCTTTTATTTATTTTTTTACAAAATATGACATGAAAAATATTGTATTGATAATCATGCAAAATACTTTATTGTGTCATGAGGATTGTTATTCTACTTTTTATGTAATTTTTTGGGGTGTGTGTGTAGATCAACATGCCTCGGTCATTCCTGGTGAAAAACAAGAGGTGCTCGTCCTATAACGTTCACCGATCACATGAAGATGAGCCTGAGGCCCCAACGTGTAAAGGTAAGACTCGGATCAAAGAAACAGTCTCTTATTACTCCCTTGTGTCGTTTTTATAATATTCGTTTTTCTATAATAATGAAATCATACACAGTTCTCTATCTTAAGGTTAAATACTGAACAGATGTTTCTTACTTAAACAAAAATGTCCTCCAAAAGGAATTATACAGCATCTACTTGCTGTGTATTTTTGCTTGGAACTCAATCCCACTTCTATTTGCTGCGGATTTGCAGAAGAAACATTAGAGGCCCAGAGCACGGACTCCGAAGACAGGCCTCAGTCCTGCCCTGCGGACCGCTGCTCCTTTGAAAAGGAGAAGCCAGAGCTTGAACTACCCTTTCCTGCTCACCCGGAGCCAGCCAGACCTCCCGTGGCCCCCACACAGCCATACTACCTAAATGGTGAGCTGCCAGTTCATTCATCTCTCACCGTTCTTCCTGCCGCCTCCATGAGCTCTCAATCCGATGGGTGATTTATTCTTCTTTCCTTGTGTGTGTGTGTGTGTGTGTGTTCACCCCCTGAAGAGCCCCACATGGCCGGATTCGCTCCTTACTTCAAGCCGTCGTACGGCTGGGAGCCGGTGCCGTCCTCCTACAAGCTCCGCCAGATGAGTTTCAGCCCCACGGTGCTGCAGCACACCAGCAACCTGTACGGCGCCCACATCAGCCGCAGCCCGCAGCCGCAGCAGCCTCAGCAGCCTCTGGACTGCAGCACGCACTTCTCCCCCGCCTCAGACACCTACCACTGTATCGCCTGTGAAAAGGTGCATAGAACATTGTTTTTTGCCATATTGTGAAACAGGAAACTCTGCCGTTCGGCTGGAGGTTCAGTTGAACTTGTCCGCCACCTCCATTAACCGGCCGCCACTCGTCTAGGTGTTCTCAACGCCCCACGGCCTGGAGGTTCACGTCCGGAGGTCGCACAGCGGGACCAGGCCTTTTGGCTGCAGCATCTGCAGGAAAACCTTCGGCCACGCCGTCAGTCTGGAGCAGCACATGAACGTCCACTCTCAGGTATGTTGCTGGAACAATACGGCCCACTGCAGGCTTCGGTCTAGGGGGCTACTCCAGTATGTAAAGGTTGCACCACACTTCCCATAAGTCCCGGTAAGCGGCCACATCTTTCGATCCCGACGCAGGCTCTGCGTTAAGAGCTGCTCCTCTCCATCATGCCCAGGTTGAGGAGACCCTGGTGACATCACTGTGACATCACCGGGGGTTATTGTGCATCTGTAGGGGTCGTTACGGGCCATTATATCACTTCACAGTCTGAGCAGCACTCAAGGAAGACGAGTGAACACAACTTGATGTGTGAAACGAGTGCATTGCCCCTTTTTAATACAAGTTGCTAGAAATTCATAGGGGAAAGTAGGGCCTTTTGAGCGTTTATTTGTCGTACAACAGAGTTGTTAACCTTTGTTTTAGTTGCGTGAATCTATAACGTTTGACTATACATTTCACCGCCTGTCATCGGGTCAATTTCTGTTTTCAAGGCTACAGTGAACCGCGCCGCCTCAACCTTTCTGTACATGTGTGCTTTCGTCTTTCAATCAGGAAAAAAGCTTTGAGTGCAAGATGTGTGGCAAATCCTTCAAGCGCTCCTCCACTCTCTCCACGCACCTGCTCATCCACTCGGACACGAGGCCTTACCCCTGCCAGTACTGCGGCAAGAGGTTCCACCAGAAGTCTGACATGAAGAAACACACCTACATTCACACCGGTGAGTTTATGTAGATGGTCTGTTTCGGCAGGTGGCCCGATATGAATCTGTCCATGGCTCCTCTTGCTGTAATCTTCTGCTTTCCAGGTGCAGCGAGCAGGAACTGTTTCCAGGAGTAATATAACTACTGATAAATCAGAAAAATAAAACTTAACCAAATGTCCTGTGGATTTTGCATATCTGGTTTTCCTGCTTCATGCAGAGCTCTGTAAAAGGAAGTCTGTGTGAATCTGAACAATGGCATAAGTCTTCACCTGTAGTCATGAGTGCTTATCTTTTTTTGATGGGGGAAAAAAGCATACCTCTTATGGCGCGCTTAACAAGCTATTTGGAAATGATTTCTCGCTGGTTTATTTGTACGTGTGTGTGTGTTTTATATTTGTAGGTGAAAAGCCGCACAAGTGCCAAGTGTGTGGCAAAGCGTTCAGTCAGAGCTCCAACCTGATCACCCACAGCAGGAAGCACACGGGATTCAAACCTTTTGGATGTGACATTTGCTCCAAGGGCTTCCAGCGCAAGGTGGACCTCCGCCGGCACCACGAGAGCCAGCACGGCTTGAAGTGAAGAGGAACCATCGTGTGTACGATGCGTTTTTATATAAACAATATGCCCGTATTGAAGGCGATAAAAAAAAAAAAAGAAGACAAAAAAGTCACCTGTACAATGAAGAAATTGCGTATGAAAATGTATAAATGTATGAGATAATATATTGGAAGTGATCTTTCAGAGAAGTGTTTACATGTGAATGAATGTGCCGACGTCATTGAGATTTTAAATATGCTTTTGGCTTTTGAGGACTAAAAGGCAACAGGGACAATATGTTTGTGTTTCCTATAATTTATTGAAGGGATATGCTTGATGCAGTGTGTTATACTGGCTGGAGTCCGCGTGTGAGTTGCTAAAAGCGTGAAATAAAGAGAGAGGAGGAGGAAAATCTTTGGTTGTTCTTCTAGAATAAAGACATGCAAAATGAAATGTGTTATAAAATCCTTTGCACCTTCCGGGCAAAACGCTTGCCTGTTTGTCTAAGACGAGCACTGCAAACACACTTTAACTGTAAAGTTCTCCTCTGATGTGTGTGTTCTCCTCAGCCACTCTCACGTCGGTAGCAGGATGTAGAATGACTAGCGGCTAGTGGCTAGTTTAATGGAGTAACGCTGCATTTAAATGGCGCGTCTGGAGCGCCATACAAATCTCAGGCCGGAGAGCAGAACAGTTAGCATCCCTTCTGTTCGCTTTGAGGCTCTGCAACTTCCTCGACAGAGACGAAACCGGCTCTATAATCTCAGTAGAAAACACAATTAAACAAGCTGTCAGAACTTTGACCACACACCCTTGCGTGTAAGCGCTTGGCCTTCCCAATGCATTGAGTCCAATGGGATGCAGGGACTAGTGCGAGTCTGGGGAAAAGGGATTGAGTCGTTACCACACCCAGCCAGCCTGCTGGATTAACCTCAACAAACAACGAAGACTCACCACCTTCCTCAAACACCAAACCTGTTAGGACATTAAGCTGCTCGAGGCAAATCACATCATCACCGGCACCTTTTAAAATCTGACAGCAACCGGATGAACGGTTGTCAGAGTTTGCTCAAATGTTTGGATCTTTTTCCGATTGATTGGCCCCGTATTTTATTCAGCCGCATGGTTCTAAAAAATACTTTGATACATATATAGAGGGCTAAACGGGACGAGAAAACACATTACACCTGTGCAACAAGAATGGAAACTAAACTGGGTGCATTTGGTCCCTATGATGCTGTTCTCTGGAACTGATGACCTGAGATCTGCCGTAACTGTGTCTTCTTTGAAAAGCAGTCTTGAACCAGTGCTTTTTCTCCCAGGCTTTTGGTAGTTAGAGTGTGTGTTCTCCAGTTTGGTAGAGTGTGTGTTCCTCAACTTAGGCTACCTTCTGGGGACACATTTCAGACTGAAGACCAGTATATTGGGGGCGGCATGTGCAATTGGGGACAAAAGCCGTGTCAAATATACATGCCTAATGTGTGCGCGTGTGTGTGTGTTTGTGTGTGTGTGTGTGTGTGTGTGTGTGAGGGGGGGGGGGGGGGGGGGGGGGGACTTGCCTTCATTATTGGGACGAAATGCATGTCTCCATGTTGTAGATCTTTACAATTTAGGGTGAAGACATGGTTTAAGGATAGGGCTAGGTTTAGGGTAAGGTTAGTGGAAGGGTGAGGTAAAGGTTAGGTTAAGGTTGAGGTTTAGGTTAAGTATAGGATGAGACTGGGAGAGTTTATGGCTAGTCAACGTCCCAGAAGTCATGAAAACCCAACCGTGTGTGTGTGTGTGTGTGTGTGTGTGTGCATTGTATGGTTGGCTGAAAGGTTATTTTCAAATAAAGTATTTTTTATAAATGTTGCTTAATGTTTACTATGTTTTGCTGGAAAGCCCACTGAGTTGACCTGCTATACACAGACAATTGATTGATATACAAATGACAAGATGGGATCATAACTTCACTAAAAGTGTATTATTCACCCCTGCTGTGCCACTGGGAGCCTCCGCTGCAGAAATCAGTGTCTGCATAGGGAACAGAGGAGACGAGAGGGCTTACGGTCCGGCAAACAAATCTGAGGTCTTTATGCAAAATGTGTTGATTTTACCAGGGCAACAGGGTCCGCTGTGATCCACGACGGTTAAGATCGCTGCATCCTGGTAAGAGGAGATGGAGCAAATCACAATCCTGCACAGGTAACCAACAGAAAGAAAAGACACGCAAGGGTGGGACTTAACAAACAGGACATGGGTCCTGAAAGAGGAGGGGCGGTGATGTTTGTGTGTGTGTGTGTGTGTGTGTGTGTGTGTGTGTGTGTGTGCGTGTGTGTGTGTGTGTGTGTGTGTGTGTGTGTGTGTGGGGGTGAACGAAGAAATCCCCCCTGTAACATTCTTTCACCTGTGTACAGTTGTATGAGCATGAAAAGATTGATGTGGAGTCCTTTTTATGAATTATTTTGTATTATTTTAACACAGATGACAGAGCAAATAGCAGATGAGGACGGTGCTGGAGCTGTTCATGTGGTTTTCCAGCTTTTGTTCATTTGCATGAACGTTGCCTGAGGCATTGTTGTATCCTGAAAGTTGCAAATTTACTTGATGGTTTTTCCAACTGTTAAGGCTCCACCTGGGAACTGTTTCTTAGGGAAGTTTCTTTTTTCCTCACAAGCTGCGCGTCGAATATATTTTTAAAGTTTTGTTTGCAGTATGACATGTCTGAAACGTTGCTGCATAAAAGTGGAGCGACGACGCGATCTGAGACCAGAAACAGTCTCACAACAACACCGATCCACACCGATCCACATTCAACAAATACAATTTTATTTTTTTCAAATCAAGTTTCCAAACATCAACATTGTGCCCCAAAACCAACACACTCCAATCCAGGCGCGGCTCCGTCTCACACAAACACGGACATAACAAACACGGCAGAAATTTGTCTTGCAAATTGGCTGCATGCAAATGAACCCTGGCCGGTACTGTGGAAACACTGCCGGATGGAGGGACGGCCCGAGGCCTCTGTGGCACCTCCGTGGAAGACGGAGAGGAAGATCCGCTCTCTCTCTCTCTGAGATCAAAGACATGTCACTGGAGTCTGAGTCATCATTCACCGTTGGAAGATATATCTGCCACTAAACACACACCTTTTGTCACAACCCATATCTCCAACTGCTCTTTTTAAATACGCCCCCACTTCCCCCAAAAAAAATCACTTTCTCAGTTGTGGGACCCAGATTTGATTCCATGTCAACTTTTTCAGCTGTTTCAGCCATTTCCCAATGACTTGTGTTTCATGTTCCTGAAACGCAAACCTTTCCTCTCCTTCGTAAGACTTTGCATTTGACGGAGCAGCACGTTATGCGCTTTCCATAACATCCTGTGAAATGAGAGCGTTTGAGTCCAACTGGTTCATTGCGTTACGCTTTATACAAAGCGAGGCGGTTTGGAAGTTGAACTCAGGGATATGTTTATGTCTTAAAAATAAAAACACACTTATTCAAGTTGCGCCCAGGGAATGGGTCAGGAAGCTGCAAATACTGTAAGTTGGCCGACACATCTGTACAAGAGGTGTGATATATATGAATATATATATATATATATATATATATATATATATATATATATATATATATATATATATATATATATAGATAGCTAGAGCTGCTGTTTTTTAGTGCTTTCCCAGAATACACCAGTGCTAAAATACCCCAATTTCACAAACAATTGAAGCGTGATTTTATAAAGAACGTAAATATGTGATGTAGTAAAAACAATTCTGGCATTCGAAAGTGTTTGCAAAAAGATGATGCAAAGACATAATGAGTGGAAGGACTCGAAGGAACAGGGCTGCTAAAGATGCAGAACACGTTTGATGAACACAAAAAACAAGAAACATGTAGGCGAAAAGTGAAAGGTACGGGCCCTGAAGTGACAATAACACAATAACAACCACGGGTAAGCTACGGCGTTGCGTGGCCTTTGTGAAGTCAGTGTTGAGTAACATGCCAGCCGTCCATCACGCTGTTCTTTTGCACCGACAGAATCATCCAAACAGAAATATGAGCTGTCAGCATGACTGGACACAGGGAGATGCTGCGTGATCACATCCGCTGCTGTCACTCAGTGTCGGGGGTGAGATACCATTTGACTGTCGGTGACACCGTGTTGTGGCCCAGCACGTCCTGCCCTCCAATAGATAAGCGCAGCGACGGGTCGCACTACCGGCCACGCCTACAAAGAGTCATAAAAAGACCAACGCTTCCTGTGGTGGCCTTTCCTGGGATGTAATCGTCCATTTCACAAGAAAGCAACTCAACACGATGCCGTCAACTTACATCCAGCCTGTTATCTTCACAAGAAGAGACGCAACACTCCAATGCAGGAAACAGAAGAAGAAGAAAGAAACGTAGAAGCAGCTCATGAACGCTCAGGAATGATGATGTGGTTATGAATGAGAGCCCCAGAAATCTATTAGGTTTAGGTTTACTTTCTAAAGTGTGACGTTCAGTGACCTTTGGACTCTTTGTGCAGCCAGTGAAGGCCCCATTTACATTCATTCCTCGCACAAGGCATTTGCATTCGTCGCAAAGAGATTCATTTATCGACATGCCTAGCGCCTGGCGTGCCCATGAAATATGTCAAGCGTGGCGAGTGCTGATACCGGCTGGGGCGTCCTGGGTACCAAGCGGTCTTGGATCTGAGCCATGTGGTGAGCGGTATCCCAGGAACCACATGCCATCCCTCTCACGCCGTCCCCGTGTGTCCCTGTCGAAAACTGTCCGATAAAAGCCAACAATGCTGTACAATTGGGACGAGTTGATTTAACGAATAATATATTTGTATTACCTATTCATTGATTGTGTTCGCTCAATCGCGTAAAGCTGAAAACTTAGCGATGCAATTTTAAAAGAGGCACCATAGCAAGCAGATTGTCTGCAGCAGCGGTTCCCAACCTGAGGATAGGGTCCCCTCCAATGGACCCGATTTCATGCATTTCATGACATCTGGAGGTTCATGACATGATATGGAATATGAACGGGATATGATACACTTATGTTATTGAAAATGAGGTGCAATTCTTCAAACAAAATGGGATGGATTGTCTCGAAAATGTTCACAGACATTCATGGTCCGCAGAGGATGAACCCTAAAGACTTTGTTGGTTCACCAATGTTTTTTTTGCTCTAGCGCCAACTTTAACCTCAAAGCAACACAGTCTATTTTACTCAGAAATGACTGGATCCTTTTTTATTTCCAGGCCAAGATAATCAAGTAAAACAGGGAAACAAAATCCCTCTTTGATTGTTTTGGTCACAGACTTATTCAGCCAGTGGAATGTTGATTTTTGAGAGCTAAATAAAAACAGCTTGTGCAGCGACGTGAAACTTGTGGGCGGATCTTCACGTCGAAGCCGCTTGAATAAATTACAAGACTGCCACAAAAGCAGTTGCTGACACTGATCTTTAGCTTTGCCTACGGAGAGTGACGAGGCTTCGTAGGCGTGGCCTAAGATCTACGTCACGCGTTCAAACATGGCCATGCATACAGAAAGCCTGTCCAACCACAGAACAGCCAGCTGCAGGCCGCGGAGAGAAGGGATGACAGGAGGGGAGATACATGCTGGGTGAGAAGTCAGAGGGAGTGGGAGCAAAAGGGGGGGAATCTGAGGGCAGCAGGCTCTTTCAGAGTAAGAGGCTGTCTGATAAGCTTATCACGGCCTCTCCACACTGCAACTGCCGGAACACGCCAGCAGAGCCGCAGGGAGGAGCGGACAGGCCCTCGGCTGAGATAGCACCAAGAGCACCAAACGAGACCAAAAGAAAAAGAAAAAAGAAAACAGAAGGAGAAAGATCATGAAAATCCTGACTTCACCACAGCACACTACAGATTGTCAGTCAGAGCCGTGGGTGCTTTCTGTCCCCACCCACAAAACACATGATGGGCCGGACCGGCCCTCACCATGTATGTCTTTATTGAAGCCCTGATGGTGTTCACAAAGCAAGCTGCTGCAATTTATCCATGAATGGAATCCAGTGTCACAGAACATGATAAAAACTACAAGAACAAGAAGTGAACTTATATGTCAGAGTGTGTATGCAATTCTCTCAAAAAGAAACCTGACGAAGGAGGTCCAAGGTTTCCCAAGATCCTCAAGGATTTTCTTCTTTCAAATGTGGAGGGTAGCCGATAAATCTTCACCTTGTCATAGCAGGACAAGCACAGGTGTTGCTGATGGTGTTACCGACGGCTCCTTTCTCTCCAGCTATCGCGTGAGCCTTGCGTGTCCCTCTGGTGAGCCACTATTAATGTCAGAGATTACACCTGTGCCGTAACTCGGCTGCCGTGACGAGTCAAAGGCTCGAATCAAAAAGTCAAAGAGGAATTTGTAGCCCTTGATGCACACTTTGCAAAAGTTTGCATTTCTGCCTTCCAACCCGCACGTTTAGCGCACAGTGCGGCTGCCTTTTACAAAGTAGGTATACTCTTGCATGCAGTATGCATTTAATTGGGACATACTACTTCCTCATAACGTGACAGGATGTAGTGGGACATCCTGGTATTTTTGGCATACTGCATTTGACATATGATGTATTGGGACATGTTAGGTCTTTATTTCCTGGCATACGAAATATGATCTTAGTATCCTACTGTGGGTGCTGGAACACACAGAACGTTTGGATGAGGGAATTCCCCACAGTTCAGAGCGATGTGACTTTAAACACAAGGGGAGGCTTGCAGGTAAGCAAAGAGGAAGGTGCATGGGTTTTCACCCTGGCATATTGTCTTTACTCAGTAATGAAAGAAATATTACTATTATAGGATTTAAGATTGTACATAATAACACATGAAGTCAGAGGAACACAAACTTCAGGTATTTTAAACACCTGGTTTATCCAGATTACCTGCTTACTGAAGTTGTTTTGATAAAAACATAGAGAAAATACATTATTTGACCATTACAATAAGAGCCTGGAAAACGTTAAGATAGGTAGTAAAAAAAACATTTTCTAAAAACCCTGCAATTGTACATAACATGTTTTGGTCGTCACGGTAAGGTGTCCAATCAGATGGGAAAATCATAACTTGAATCTCTGCGTATCCTGTACAGTATACAGAGATTGATGCAGCAGCCGCTTAGCCTAGCTTAGCACAAAGACTGGAGGAGGAGGGGAACTGTTAGCATAGTCCACCAACACATCCAAGACACACATGGAATTGGTTCAGAAGTGCATCCAAGACAGAGGCTCAGTGTGCACACACTGGAACCCTAAACAACAAAGTACACTCGTTGCCAGCGGGCGCATGTTTCATCTCTTCATGTGTGAACGAGACAATGAAAAAGACAACGTTTTAGTTGTTTAAAAGGCATGTTGTTCACCAGGTAACCTACGGGTTTATATTGCACTAGTTGCAGCTCACCATCCAGCAAAAAACAGAATCACCATTTCCCCCCTACAACTGTACATGAACGCACCATTCCAGCAGCCTTTTCAGTTGTTTTGAACGTTTCATGGGACATAAATATTAAAATATTTCACCATAATGTCAGGTGGTTGTTCAAGAAAACAATAAGATAAAATAAAAATAATATTAATTAAACAAAAACCTAGTTCTTCAACTCAAATAAAGGTGATTTAAAAAAAAAAAGTGAATATGAGACGGTGACTGGCGGTGACATTGTAAATGTTAAACCTTGCACATCCTTAAGGCATGCGAGAAGAAGACAAACTAGAATCTAAGTAAACACAGCATCACATCAGACTATATGATTACCTAAATAACAGCATCTTAAATGATTTGGCAAACACAACTGTTTCTTCAAAGTCCTCTGTCTTCTCTGAGGGGATGACGGTCTGTTGACAGTTTCTGGGAGGGACAGCACATAAATCCTCTTTACCAACAATGGATGTCACCTTCTGGCAATACAAATACAGCCGACTATTAGTGACTGTTAGAATACACAATCCTTAATATGAAGTTGATGAATCCACAGATGATTCACATAGACTCGGGGCATTCAAGATGATTCAGTTACTTGAGTTGATCAACTTTGATGGGGTAAAGCTTTTACCACACACACTATGTTCCTCCCATGCTTTTCCCACAGACAGAATTTCCTCCCATGACCGCATTTCTTTTGGTTTTACATCGCCACCACGTGGCCAAACATGTGCATTGAATTCGGTGTGACTGCTACCTTAAAAATAAAAATAAATTATAAATATAAGAGGGGGACATAGTGAAAGTACAGGTGTGACGAGATGTTACTTGCATAACGCCTCTTCGATAGCGCAAAGGAATAACACAGACGAGCCTGACGTGTTGAGTGAGTCCCGGCGGAACCATACGAGTGCACATTTGTTTCCGCCCGGCGTTATTTTGCACTTGGACACTAGATCCGCCGCCGCCGCTGAGCGCCGTCTTCCTACGTTAGCCGGGTGTTAGCATTATGGCCGCGTAAATAGTAAAACTAATATAGCCAACATGGCGGACTCCAAGGGGCCGAAGCTGGACTTCACCCTGAAGCAGCTGACTCTCTCGTGCCCGACGGAAGACGTGGACGTGCCCGGCAGCTCGTCCCGCGTGGAGCTGTGGGACAACAAGCTGGTGTGCGTGGAGTACCCGGGAGTGGTCAGCAGTGCGGACAAGATGCTGGAGACTCTCGGGGGGGAAAAGGCAGTGTCCAGAGTAAGCGGACCGTGCTTCACATTACGCACGTTAATATCATTTTGTAATAGGTAACATAATACGTTTTCCAATGACACATTTCATATCTTGATAGTCAGACACAAAGCTACATGACAGGCTGCCAGAAGAGCAAAATGCAAATATGGGTACTGATTTTATTGTTGTTAATAAAACAAATTCCATGTGACAACTACTTGTTTTGTGACGTGCTTTATTTTTTAAAATGTCTAAAGCACTTTGGGCTGGATGACTTTCATAAAAGTTGCTCTACAAATAAACATAAACATTTATGTCGGCCCAGGCTGACAGTTTTCCTTTGCAATAGATTCCAATTCTTATTAGGTCTTTTTTTTAATATTTAAACATTTCAGCATGAAAGTATATTTAAGAAATAAAACAAAGCAAATATAATATTAACAACCCTGAACTAAATTAAGTAAATAAGACAAGGATATAAAAAATGAAACTACACATGTGTTACACGCGCTATCTTACATAGACAAATACCGTTTATTATTATTATTATTAAGATGGTTCCTGCTTTTTATCTTGAGGAGGGCTTAAAATAGGTCTGGATGGTTTGTAACACAGTTTTTTTTAAGTTAATTGAATAAAGTGAAACGTCAAGTGGCTGTTTTTTTAGTTCATGGCTGTCAACATCTTTGCTGCACTACTCTGACTCCTGTCTGCGTTTCCTGTGACTCCCACAGACCTTCGCTCACCCCAACAGGCGTCTTGAGCTGCGCTTCCGACCTCAGGACCCTTTCTGTCACTCTCTGTGCGGAAACCGCTTCCCATCGAGCAACCTCGTCCTCAAAGTGCGGCGGCGTGTGCGGAAAAAGGACCCCAAGGACGCAAAGATCCACATGGAGATACTCGGAGTCATAGGAACGACATACAAATTCCAAGGTTAGATTTAAAGTCCTCATCGTGCGTGAAGTTTGTTTCCTTTCACGACCGTCAAAGATATGTTTCTTGAATTGTGTAATATTTATTTTTTTGTTGTATTATTTGCCTTTTTCAATAAATACAATACAAATTGATTGTGCTCTTTGTGATACATACATTATTTTATCTATTTCTATTTTTTATCTATTTAATTGACTGATATAGGAAGAAATTAAAAGATTACGCTGTTTTTTTGTTTTTCTACAGGGATGGCAGACTTTCAGTGTCTCGCTGTGCATTCAGAAGATGGGAACGACATGTCTTTGTACAACAAGATCATCCTCCGCAAATCAGAGAATCAAGAGTTCTTTGAGCAGCCCATGCCCTTCTTCCTCCCACCAGCAAGCTTCTCCCGCCTCGACTCTCCTGTGGACTATTACTACCGGCCCGACATCTATCAGAGTTCACCGTGAGGGCATATGTCGTGATAATTTCACTGTGAAGCGGCTTATCGGGAATCTAATACATATATATATATATATATATATTATATTATATAATGTGTCTCCTCCTTCTCTGTTTACAGCCAGACGCCCATCAGCAAGAACAACTTTATCGGGTTGAATCGAGCTCGCCGGCCACACAACGCCATTTTTGTCAGCTTCGCAGAAGCCGACGTGCCCACCGAGTGCCTCGAGGCAGCCACGGCCAACTGGTTACGAGTGTGCGTGAAGGAGAAGGACAAGCAGGCTGCGGAACAATTGAAAAAAGTGCGTGTGTGTGTGTGTGTGTGTGTGTGTGTGTGTGTGGTTACTAGGAGTGCAACAAGCTCTGTGGTTACCAGGGTCATTAGTGTGACCAAAGAGTCTTTTAGAAACAGAAGAAACTCTGATGTTAGTCCCTTGTGAAGCATAACTGTTTTGGTTCCAGCTGGTTGGTTACCCATTGGGAGGATTTGCTTCTTTTATCTGTTTCACATCGTTTAAAATGAAATCTTTCTTGGTTTTAGACCATGGGTCGCATTTTAATGACATGTCGCTTCTCTTCGGAAATAGTGAATATTTTATAGAAGAAAATTGGAGTATTAAAAGTATTAAATGATAAAATTAAAAAAAGGCAATCATTAGGTGAAGCCCTAATATTTTTCTCCCCCTGTTCTGTTCTCCATAGAAATAGTTTAAACATTATTTTTGTCTCTCAGTGCGCATACTGGGAAATAGAACATGTGAAACGTGTCGGTTTCAGTTTACTTTCAGTGTTATTCATCAAAACCCACTGTGTGTCTCCCTTGAGGCCCAACGAACGCGCCTGTTCCTTTCCTCCCTCACAAACCATTTGCAAATGCTGAAGCCTGCGTTGATTATTTCCACGTTTGCCGGCTTGCAACCTTCTTCCTCTCTGCTCTTGTTGGTGCAGTGCTGCTGTTTTCAGTGCACTCGTGTGTGAGAGGATTGATGCCTTTTAATAACTTAAAACTACTGTAGCCAAACCATCATAAATACCGGTTTTCATTCAAGAAATGACTGGTTGATCTCGGAAAATGTTGTTATATAATATTACACGGGTATGACTTTATCTTATCTTATTTTTTGTTTGTTGCCTAGATGTTTGAGAGCCGACCCATCTGGTCACGTAATGCGGTCAAGGCCAACATCAACATCCACCCTGATAAGCTGAAACTGCTGCTGCCCGTCTACGCCTTCTACATGGTGAGCTGAGGGGACACGCTGGCCTGATAAAGAGCGTGGGGGTGCATTTAAGGTCACACGGAAGTGACTAAGCATCATAGGGAAAAATGGAAAAATCCACAGCTGAAATCTATTCATCTGTGAATATAAAGGAAACTTATGACACTGCTTCAGACTGTGGAGAATGCTCCAATAAAAACATCCTTTTGGTAAAAGTGCAAAGCTACTATTTGTATTTGATTGTACTTCTTAATTTTAATCCACTCCCCGTACATTTGTAGAGTTACTCCCACATTCTGTTATCTGCTTTCACGAAATAATGAAGTCAATTTATATCACGACTGAAATGTTCTCAAATTAAAAAGGAGAAGCAACCTTTCCCCCCGCCTAAATGTAAGTTAACCCTGAGATTTGCTCTCGAAGGTGACGGGACCCTGGAGGAGTCTGTGGGTGAGGCTGGGCTACGACCCCCGAAAGACACAAGACTCCAAGAACTACCAGATACTGGACTTCAGGATCCGCTGTAGCACCAAGCACGGTAAGAGCCGGAGGCAGTTACTGAAATGTATCATCTCCTGACTTGTGTTCAGAGTTCCTTTGAGTTTTCTATTTTTGGCATCGAAGGTAAAGAAAATGGAGGGTTTGTGCCGATTCAGTGATATCCTTCATCATCTTTATGAAAACGCAAGACCTGTCTGCCTGACACTGACTGTTGGTTCCTCTGTCTTCCTACTTTTAGGGTATTCATTATCTGACATACCAGTAAAAGCCAAGAGGAGTGCCCTGAACTACAGTCTGCCGATCACATTCAACAAAGCAGGTGAGTCTGTGAATGTATTCAGACCAAACTTACACAAAGAAGCCACGGGAGACTTTACCGCTTTAGTCATTTTCTCGGTCACATAATTCATACACAATCCGGTCACGTATGTACACCACCTGTCTCTCACTATTGACAAAGTCAATATAAACATTTGGCACTCAGTCACTCTGCACATAGTCTCACTCACCCAGGCATCAACATTTCGGTTCGGAAAAGTGAAGCCAATGTAGAAGCGCCTTAAACCTGCATTATTTCTCATGACCAGCAGGGGGCGACTCCTCTGATGGCAAAAAGAAGTCAGGTTGTAGAGAAGTCTATGCGGAAATTACCCAACATCTCTCTTCATTTTATTCCCTCAGTAAACATTTTAAACAGAGTTTTTGGCCCTAATCACTTGTTTCAAGTCTTCTTCCATACGGCATGAGGTTCAGTTAGTACATTATTGTCCAGTTAGAATCAAATAGACAGGCTCTTTATCAAGTGTGCTTTTAAAAATGTAAACGCATACCACTGCAATAAACGGTTAAAACCGTGATGTGAGTTTGTCTCCTCGGTAATGTTTTATTGTTTCTCTTCTAGGCCCAGTGGCAGCTAGTGTGATGGAGCTTCCAGCTCAGGAGGGTCCAGGCTCCAGTCGAGATCCAGTCCCAATCTCTTACCAGCTGAAGGTCGGCGATAGTCCAGTATCACCTTCTGTAGTTGTGTTGCAACATTTTTGGAGCACAGCGCTAACATGCTAGCTTCAAGCTCTTCTTGGGCGAACCAATTTAATGCCACGATTTAATATTTTGTCTGTATTATTCAAATAATAATGTCATGCCTTGTGTTTTTCTTCATCCAAGCATTCTGAATCTCTGTGAGCCTAAATGTTCAAATGAGACAAGTTTAAAATGGCCTATCATAGTCATGGAAAACTTTCATTAGACGATACTGACTGACCTTAGTTTCACCTCCACAGGAGTCGTCCTACATTTTCAGAGAGGGCATGCTGCCTCCTCACAGACAGATGTTTTACCAGCTCTGCGATTTGGATGTGGAAAGGTACGTTACATAATGCTAATTGTATTACAAGTACTTGAGGGAAATCAAACCGCTGTCAGGGTGTCTGCACGTGCTGAAAAAACATCCTAACAATTTGGAAATGAGGTGTTTGTCTCAAATATAAGTTTAGTGTTATACATTTAAAAATGCCAGGGATCTTTAAAGAAAAATGGCGAATTGTTGACAGTAAGAAGAAGAACGTGAAGGTGATTCAAGTGATAATAAATTCTTGCAAATTTTTGTCCGAGCTTTTGATTCATTGATTGCTGTCTGGATGTTATGAAAAATGTAACAAATATAATATAATATTTTGTAAGTTTAACCCTGGCTTTAATGTTTACAGCTGATAACGATGGGGCTAGTTTTATTACTTTATACACGGCTTGGGAGCTTGTAAATTCACCCCATGGAACAATAACATCATATCTTTACCTGCATTAACAATACATCTTCATTTATTTTGTCATATTTATTATCATAAATATCTGACTCTGCGAAGAAACTAAAGTTATCAA
Source organism: Taurulus bubalis (assembly GCF_910589615.1). Classification (NCBI taxonomy): domain Eukaryota; kingdom Metazoa; phylum Chordata; class Actinopteri; order Perciformes; family Cottidae; genus Taurulus; species Taurulus bubalis. The sequence continues at coordinate 5,870,418 of NC_136607.1, forward strand.
AAGACAAAGAAAGCACAAGTACATTTGACTTAAGTGTCAACCCCTGTGCGTCTCCAGCATCAAACAGGCGGTTCAGCAGACGTGCGATGAGGAGCAGGTATGCGACGAGCGGGACGGCTGGTGTGTTCTCGGCACCACGGACAAGCTGAGGGACATCATCTCAGCCATGATCAAGACGGTCATCCGAGCCAGTAAACCATGTAAGGGAAATAGATTACCTGCTGACAGTCGCACCGATAAAGCACTTTTCTCTTACCATAGACGCACTATGGCCGGGGCGGGACTTGGGCACCTGTAACAACTGAACGCCGTGTTTAAAGGCGTCTTATCTGGTGCGCCTTTTGGTTCGTTAACTGAAGTTATTTCTCTCCCCCAGCGTTGCCGGAATTCCCCAAGAAACGCAGACGCATAGGCCTCAATTCAAAATATGCTGAGAGAGAGGCGGAGGAAGAGGTGTTGGATGACGAGAACAAGGACGACGAAGACGAATATGAGGAGGATGAGTTTGAGCCGTCGGAGGGCAGCGAAAACGAGATGGAGACAGAAATTCTGGATTACTTGTAACAAATCTCGGCCATTTTGATGACATTGATCTTGAATGTGTTAGTACTTAATTTGTTTCTGTTAAAGTTGATATGTTTGAATTGTTGTTGTTTTTTACTCAAATGGAAATAAAAATGGAAATAGTTGTAGTGGCTTGTGTAAGAACTGTATATTCTTTGTAATTATGAGAAACTACACTGGAATACGTCACGGATACCAGTCAAGACACAAGAGATGCACAACATTGTCAAAGGAAATAGCTTGGAAATGCCATGTGGCGGTCACATCCTGTACATACTGTCCTTTATTTAATGGTAATAAGAAAACGGTGAGAAAACCAATGAGCATGAGAGTAAAAACCCAGACAGGATAGATAATTTCTAATCTAACAGCTCTGCTGTATTGCGTCTTCCTGGTGGTTCGAGTCAGAGCATGCCTGTGCTTCCATCTCGTGATGAAGGTATTGGAGTCCAGCTATACTGCGTTCGGGAAAAAGGTCAATCATGAAACAAGGAACTACTTTCTCACTCTTTGGATTGGCTGCAGCTGTGTGACTTTGAGTCCAGTTGGACAGCTGTGTCAACTCAGCAGAGGTTATTTTAACACAGTTTTTTAACCCACTAAATGTATCAAAACTTTCCTAAAGCCAAAACGCAACACCTTGGGCTTTGGGGATGCCATCATTTCCATTTTGTTAAATTTGTACATGGATCCTCTTAAGTGAGATCCATCCTGATTTCACCTTTCAATTATAAAGAGATTAATTATGTTATATTAATTATATATAAAGATTGATTGTGTATATATATATATATTTTTTTTTTAATGGGACTTAAAACTCACTAAACACCAGCGCCCCCAAAACTGAGGCCAGAATTCTTCATCAGGAGCTCTTCCTCACTCTCAAAGTCCTCGTACTCCCATGAATCGATACCAAAGCCACTGATGTGACATTGCAAAAAAAACTGCCTTACAAGAGCATATAAGTTCATTTTATATGTTTATAACACAATTCAACCATAAATAATAACATAAACCATAAATATGACTCGAGAGGACTTGAAAGTGACTCGAGAGAGCTCAGTTATGTAAATATCTATTTTCATACCCTAGCTTGATGCCACACATGATTGGTACCTTTCTGAAAAGCTTACTACCTATGGAATCTGCCAATTGTGCCAAAACCACTGTCAGACAACGCCTCAGCAAGATAACCACATTAAAGCCAAACAACTGAAATATGACTCACTTATGGATGAAACAATATTCCACACAGCATTGCTTGGTATGTATTGGTGCATCTGCTTGAGCAGAGCACCTCTGCTGTGGAACCAGAGGCGCCCAAGGTCCAGGAAGAAAGTTGGGGCATTTTTGCTTTCAGGGACCTAAATCTACGGTACACGAAATGGGTGTGACGTTACCTAAAGGATCTCCGGAACCATAACATTGATTAACTTCATTTAAATTGCTAAAATATAGTTAAGTCTTGTGGGAATAATAAAAAACGTAACTTACCGTTAGGTTTATGTAATTACATAAACTAAACCCTGTAACCTCGTTGACACTTCCGGGCGGCAGCTGTATCGTTTCACTAGATCGCTAATAAGTGCACTTTGCAAAGTCTGATTTCAATAAAAGACACCTCTTCGTAACCCTACGAGCTTGTATGAGTCTAATAAAGCATTACGAATCATTGTGTGTAGTATGTTAGTACCTGAAAAATATCCAATGCGGCCGGACAGTTTTTTCTTCCTACTCCCTTCGACGTTTTTGACTGTGCCGGCTTCCGTGGTCGGGGGAGGTTTCTTAGAACGCGTCACACGTCTTCAGCGGAAGTTTATGCACAGTTGGATACGCAGAATGCCCCATGTTTTGGCATAAAGGTTATAACTTTTGGTTCAACAATTGTTGAACCAAACGAATGAAACTCCTTCGTAACACCCCAATGCTTTGTTTTATTGTGATTTGTGTTGAATTCTGATTCTTTAAGTCCTAATCTTTCCAAAAAGGTGCCATACTAGTATGTGGGATGTTGTTAAGGCCCTGAACCATACAGTTTGAAAAACTCGGTGACCACTTGAAGAAGCATATTTGGGAAATCTTGCTCATATCATGCTGGATGTTCATATTTATGATCAAAATATGTTATAAAAGTATTTTTTTTTTAAATCACAAATAAATTCTGAAAAAAAAGATATAAAATAACACAAGTATTATAACTCATGTGGGGTTCGTACGACTACTTGAACAGACCTCACTAAGGCCTCTAGAAGGGCTTAGACTTTGGGCTCAAAAGTGAGTAGCCTACTTACTGCTCTTTACTGCACCTTGGCCAGTGGCATGGTAGCCTACTTCTTTCTCTCTTACATTGGCCAGTGGCATGGTAGGCCACATAGTTCTATATACCAGTGTTAAGTGTCTCATACAGGTTCACACTGACATCTTTATGACATAAGAATCCTTCCATTTTGGTTCTTGAGACTCAACCACTGAGTAGCCAGTTTAGTTTCCTTTAAGAACAACTAACTTTTAAAATATTTCTGGGGTTAATCGCCTCCTGTGCGGATGGAATATTATTTCTGCAAACGAGAACAGTCTCTCAACCGGAGCTGAAGAAGGGAGGGTTGTGTTAAATCGAACAAAAAGGAGCTTGATAAGTGAGCAGTTTTTTGATTCGTGGAGAAAATATTTAGAGTATTTTAAATACAAAATTACTCCACTACAAATGACGTTTGATTTTTTTATCGCCCCTATCAAACACAAATTACTCAAAAGTAATTGAAATACCGTATTTCAAATACAAGTAATAGAAATACTGCCCATCTCTGCCTGTATTCACCGTCTGTCTGAAACGCTCCGTTTAAAGCTCCTGTCTCTTTAAGCCCAGTCTGCTCTGATTGAGAAATATGTGGTGCGCCTTTGCACAAGGAGGGTTGCATGAGGTCATATCATTGTGGATACAATGCATTCACGGTAAAATCTATAAGCAATCATGAATAACATATTCTAATGAGCTGATGTGACAGAGGATCCAAATCGGAAAGGCTTGTTGAATCACATGTTTCCACAAAACCAAAACCAACTGGTTTGTCTGATTTCACAGTTTGTTGGTTGGTGTGCATTCCACACACCCAAATGTACAGCACAAGGACTGACAACGTGAGTTTTTATGATGTGTCCCTTTAAAATGTTGATTCTGACCTCTTGATCTTTGTCGAGTGAAAACCTTCAACCGAGTCAAATGGCTTCATCAAAACACAAGAGAAGGTCGCCCCCTTTCTTTCTCCATTTTCATTTGAATTACTATTTAACTATTGACTACTTGACTCTTTGGAGAAAGAGCATTTAAGGACAGGACAGGGTTGGTCCATTGCCACGGTTGATCCTCACACACTTCACTGTTCGGTTGCATGTTGGCAGTTGTGGCGACCATGTGGGGTGAAGGTGTTGAAACTAGTTCATCATGTGTGATAAGAAAAGTACGGATTAATGAAATATGTCACTGTTTATTCACATTTCCTTCTACCAATATCCACTAAAAAAACAATATGTTTAGAAGTTGGCTTGAATCTTTGTTTGATCGCTACATATGTTAGTTTGGTTCAGCCAGAGAGGTTTTAATGAGTTTGAGGTAATCGATATAAAGTGTGATGGAAAGTGCTGTGGACACAAGGTGATTAAATATTACGTGTTATCTAACAGTGGAAAAAGGAGGCGCACGGACTGCACACTGGTCAGATGTTGTTGAGGGGAGGGGTCTCTTTTTATAAAAGCCTAGACGTCCATCAACTTGGTTGTCACAGTTTAGTCATGATGGCGAAGCTGGGCATTTTGGTAGCGGTTGCCGTGTTTCTGGAGGCGGTCTCTGCGGCCTCCGTAAGTATCACAAAAATGTTATTCCATATATCTATATATACATATATATATATATGTATATATAGATATATATCTATATAGATATATATCTATATATATAGATATATATAGATATATACACATATATATCTCTATATATATAGAGATATATATATAGATATATATGTATATGTGTATATAAAAAGTCTTCATACGGTTGTGTCACAATATATTTCTAACCCAGTTATTTTAAATAAGTGTTCTTTAAATTGCTGTATTACATACTTTGAATCTAATTTTTTTTTTTTTTTTTTTTACAAAACATGCCAAAAGGAAATCTAAATGGAGCATTCCACACATAATTTAAAGTAGTTTTATGTGAAAATTAAAGTAAAATAAGATGTTTGTGTTCATCCTCTGTAGCTCGGGGTGGTGCACACAGAGGGAGGTATGGTGCAGGGAAAGAACATTCGTCTTGGGTATCGCCATCACATGGACGTCTTCAGGGGGATTCCCTTTGCTGACGTCCCTGGAAGGTTTGAGAAACCAACACGTCACCCGGGCTGGGACGGTGGGTAGAATGACTGGACTTCTCACCCACTGTGTATGTATGTCTTACCTGCTCTCACACTGCGCGGGTCTCTCGTCAGGTGTTCTGAAGGCCACCGAGTACAGCAACAGATGCATGCAGGTGAACATGCTCATGAGCGATACCAGAGGCAGTGAGGACTGTCTTTACCTGAACATCTGGGTTCCTCACGGCCGCTCAGGTAAAGACTGAGAGAAGTCTACAGAGGGGCATCCTTAAAAGATCCACACTACTTCTAATTCCCATTCTCTCTGTCTTCTAGTGTCCACAGGTATGCCCGTTATGATCTGGATCTATGGGGGAGCCTTCCTTGCCGGAGGCTCGATGGGTGCCAACTTCCTGGACAACTATCTGTACAGCGGGCAGGAATTTGCAGACAGAGGAAACGTTATTGTGGTGACGCTGAATTACCGTGTGGGCAGCCTGGGCTTCCTGAGCACCGGAGAATCTGACTTACCTGGTAGGAGCCATTTTCTTTTTTTCACAACAGAATTAGAAGATGTTGGTCCTCCCGCCAATGTTATGTATTGCACCATTAAAATCAAAGTTCCACGACTGAGTGAAAATTATGATACTCGGCAGGAAACTACGGTCTGTGGGACCAGCAGGCCGCCATCGCCTGGGTTCACAGGAACATCCGCTCGTTCGGAGGAGACCCCGACAACATCACCCTCTTCGGAGAGTCTGCAGGCGGAGCTAGTGTCAGCTTCCAGGTCAGCTTCTAGCTCTCTTGCTTCATTCTGGGTGTAGACAAATGATGGATATGAAAATTTAAGTTTTTAAATTTGAATCTAACTTAAAAAAACATTAAAATACTAAAATATGTATTTCCCACAGACTATCACTCCCCACAACAAAGGGCTGATCAAGAGAGCCATCTCCCAGAGCGGCGTCGCTACTTGCCCATGGGCTATCAACAAGAACCCCCGCAGGTTCGCTGAGGAGGTGCACAACCACTACTCTTGTGTGTTTTATTTCTTAGCGTGGTAGAACTTCAGCGCTGGTAGACAATTCAAGCAAATTTAAACTCTCCCCAGGTTGCTGTGAAGGTCGGCTGCCCCACCGATCAGACTATGGCCTTGTGTTTGAAGATGACTGATCCTGCGCGTCTCACGCTGGCCGGCTCTCTCAATTTGTCCAGTTCACCCGATAGTAAGGACAGCATACAATATACTTTACGTTTTAATTTGAGACATTGTGGCACTTTCTTCCAGAACAATGCATAGATGAAAAAGTCAGTTCCCTTCTTCTGCAAGGGTTTATTGGATCCTCACCGGAGAAACTGCTGATGTAGCCAACTCATAATGCTCACATAACAGAAGTGAATGGCAATAATTAGCATTTTCTTTTTTACGTTTTTCTGGAAATTCATTCAAAATGTGCGCTAAATTTAAAGGGGAACTTGGCCCCAAAACACCGTCTAGACCTCAAACAGCTTGTGGCCTAATGCATTTGAAGCCTACCAACAGCAGATCTAAATCCAATTATGTATAAAACATACAGTTAGATATATATCTCATTGTATCTGCTTCTGTCAGACCCCATTCTCTCCAACCTGGTCCTGTCTCCTGTGATCGACGGCGACTTCGTGCCGGATGAGCCTTCGAAATTGTTCCACAATGCGGCTGAGATCGACTACATCGTTGGCGTCAACGACATGGACGGACACCTCTTCACTGGCTTAGATGTTCCTTCAATCAACTCCCCCCTGGTGAACACCCCTATGTGAGTTTAACCTTCCTCTTGTGTTAGCTTTCCGTTACCATCTTATGTTAACGGGTCGGTTTTGACCCATGTCTTAAATCAATCTTAAAATGTAAAACACACTAAGAACAATTATCTATCATCCAATTTGTCTCTCATCTCTTGGTTACCTTGTTAGGCTTCCTTATCCATGAAAAGATTGTTGTATGTTTTACTATTTTTGTTTTGGGCCTCTGGGCCTTTTCTTTGTCAGGATACCCCTCGATTTCAATAAAAAAAATTATAAAATGAACCTCAAGAGAATCATATAAATAAATAAAAGGTTGTTGTGTTACCTGACTATTACTGAGGCGTATTAGAACACATCTGATAAATACATTTGTTTTATTTATTTTTTCATTTTAATATCATTAACTATAGTAACATCTATGGTGTTACGGGTCAATTTCGACCCATATATATTTACTTAAAGAAAAAGGCTAAAAAGTCTTTTTTTCAGGGATATAACTTTAATACAAACACAAAATGAAAAGCAGAACAAGTCATAACACAAAATATAGATTTGCAAAGTCAAACAAACAACAACCAATCACGCAAATCTTATTTTTATATCTGGGTTGAAACTGACCCTAATAACACAAAGGTCATAATTTCAACCAGAGCATTTCATATTTTGTTGACATAGAGGTTCCTGACAAAGTCAAAAAGCCTTGATGCAATAAACAAATGTATGTGGCTCTTTTATCCATTTAAAAACCACACAAGAGGAAAGTTAGCCGTGTGAAACATTGACAATTCTACAACGAGAGCAGCATGTCGTTCTATTGTTACCATTGTTAGAGCTGTGGTGTTTTATCAAACCTAATTTTCAAACCTTCCGGATCTCAGCGATGACATGAAGAGGCTCCTGGCTGCGTACACTCAGCAGGGCAAGGCTGCTTTGGACCACGGTTTCTCCACATACACCTCAACCTGGGGCTCAAACCCTAGCTGGGAGACCATCAAGAAAACCATTGTGGCGATTGGAACGGACTACATCTTCCTGGTTCCTACTCAGGCTGCCCTCTACCTTCATGCTGCCAACGCCACGTGAGGATAAGATCTTGTTATTCAGACGTCTCTGTCAGTTTATTTAGAAGCCCTTTTGTTCAACACCTTGCTTTTGAAGCTGGGGAATAAAAAAACATGATTTATATACAAATTAAGTTAATTATTTAGAATTATTTTCTTTTTATCTATCAAGTAATGAATAAGCCCTGCTGTATTTCATATTTACGAGGCTCACTCGTAAAAATAGCATCAAGCATCGGTACGGTGTCGTGCAGGGCATGAAATAACTTGCACTACTCAACATCTGTCATTATAAGTAGACTTCTGAGAACCTGCAGAAAAATTCAGCTTTTAGAGTGCTAAATGTGATCTTTATTTTTGTCGCCTGCCTCCTTGGTGTAGTCGTTGTCAGATACCAATTATTTTCTCATCTCTCCAAAGAACCGGTCGTACCTACTCCTACCTTTTCTCTGAGCCCAACCGTATGGGCGGCATTGCCCGGCCTTACCCCAGCTGGATGGGAGCCGACCACGCTGATGACCTGCAGTACGTGTTCGGAAAGCCTTTCACCACACCGCTGGCGTACTGGCCTCGCCACCGTGACGTCTCTCGCTACTTCATCGCCTACTGGAGCAACTTCGCCAGAACTGGGTATAATTCTGCAGACACGCGACATGGGAACTTCATGACATCAAACACACCTATGGGTCACACTTCAGTTGCCCTTTTCTCTTCTTATGTCCACAGGGATCCCAACATAGGAGAGTCGGGAGTGCCCACTGCCTGGCCTACATTCACCAGAGATGGACACAAGTTCCTGGAGATCAACTCTAAGATGGACAGGAACTATGTGCAAGAAAAGATGAGAATGCCTTACGTGCATTTCTGGACCAGTGTCCTACCCAGTCTTCACATGACCATCTCAGAATAAAGACCCGTGGACCTTTAGATCTGAAGTATCTAATCACTATTGGTCCATGAAAAAATAAATTGATGATAAATACAATTTATATTTCTATGGTTTCCTTTTTGTGTTGACTTATTTAAATTTACAACAAATTATGTACGGTAGTGCTAAATTCACTTTGCATGTATGGAACCTTTTGGCTTTGTTTATCTTTTTTTACGATAACAGATGCTGTTAGCCTTCTACTAGATACAATTTTGGTGTTGATCCTAATGTACAATATGTTATTGGTTGTGCAGAAGAGAGTGTTCATTTTATAGTATAAAAATAAACCAAATATAAACAAACAAAAAATGGAAAATATGGATCTATTGATATTCAGACTGCACTGCTGATTTGTTTCCAGTTTATCTGCGTAAGTGAGAGCGGGGGCTCTCAAACTTCCATTTGTACTCTTGGATTCCATTTGAACTATTTGTACTCTAAAGGTGTTCTACCATAATACTTCAGACCTATTTCATAATGATAAACAGAAACACATTTCCATTTCAATCATGATGCAGAAGATGAAATAATCCTTTATAAATTCTACAGCTGGGAAATTTGCAATGTTATTGAAAGGTAAAACCTGTTATTTACCTTTAAACAGAGTGATTTAATCCAAATTGTATTTTGACTCAAACTGACAGCATTTGTAGCCTACATTTCAAATAATTGATCTTAAAATCTTTCAGAAAATGAACAGTTGAAAAACTCTCTTGATCCCAATCAATTCAGATATTTAAACTCATCAGTCTAAAGTTGACTTTCAGTAAGTGCTTCAGCTTAATTTTTAAAAATTCATATTAGAGTTTCTATTCGCTAGAGCTAACATGAGCCTGAGTAATGGACACAATATATGATCCCAATCTGTAGAAAAGCACATTTTTAATGATACAGCACCGTTTTATTATTTATAGCTAATTATTTTTTGCTGAAACGGTTAAAACCGTGATGTGAGTTTGTCTCCTCAGTAATGTTTTATTGTTTCTCTTCTAGGCCCAGTGGCAGCTAGTGTGATGGAGCTTCCAGCTCAGGAGGGTCCAGGCTCCAGTCGAGATCCAGTCCCAATCTCTTACCAGCTGAAGGTCGGCGATAGTCCAGTATCACCTTCTGTAGTTGTGTTGCAACATTTTTGGAGCACAGCGCTAACATGCTAGCTTCAAGCTCTTCTTGGGCGAACCAATTTAATGCTTAGATTTAATATTTTGTCTGTATTACTCAAATAATAATGTCATGTCTTGTGTTTTTCTTCATCCAAACATTCTGAATATCTGTGAGCCTAAATGTTCAAATGAGAGGAAGTTTAAAATGGCCTATCACAGTCATGGAAAACTTTCATTAGACGATACCGACTGACCTTAGTTTCACCTCCACAGGAGTCGTCCTCCATTTTCAGATCACAGACAGATGTTTTACAAGCTCTGCGATTTGGATGTGGAAAGGTACGTTACAGTTCATTACGTAATGCTAATTGCATTACAAGTACTTGAGGGAAATCAAACTGCTGTCAGGGTGTCTGCACGTGCTGAAAAAACGTCCTAAGAATTAGTTTAGTGTTATAAATGAAAAAATTGTAGGGAACTTAAAAAAAAAGAGGCTCATTGTTGTCAGTAAGAAGAAGATATTGAAGGGCAATCAAGTGATTAGATAACACTGCAATAAAAAAAAGTCTTCATTGATTGCTGTCTGGATGTTAAGAAAAATTTAACAAGTACAATACAAATATTTTTGGAAGATTACCCACCTGGCTTTAATGTTTCAGCTGATAACGGTGGGGCTAGTTTTATTACTTTATACGTGGCTCGGGAGCTTGTAAATTCCCCGCCGGGGAACAATGCAATCATATCTTTACCTGTAATAATGATACATCTTTATTTATTTCGTCATATTTTGAACCATAAATCCGACTCTGCGAAGAAACTAAAGCTATCAAAAGAAATATATGAGGGAAGTAAAAAAACTAAATTGGTTCTGAAAAGTATTGGAGTAGAATATAGAGTATAAAGTATCAGACAATGAAAGTACATTTGAATGAAGTGAAATTTGTATTCTTGACAAGTGAGAAAACTAATGAGATTGGGAGTAAAATCCTAGATAGGATAGATAATTAAAAGTGCTATAAACTACGAGTAATCTGACAGCTCTGCTGTATTGCGTCTTCCTGGTGGTTCGTGCCCGTAACCCTGTGTGAAAGGCGTCCTCAGTAAATCCACCAGCAAGTCCGTTTCTCAGGCTCCAGCCTGGGATTCTAGCTTCTTCTTCTTCTTCTTTCATTGACAGATGTCACGCTGAGCCACTGACCACTTCGTCCACGCCATTTCGCAGGCGCTTGCACATCAAAGAATACACCCACATCCACCCACATCCACGATAACGTCCACTCCCTGTGTACTTTAATCTGCAAAGGCCTGCTTGAACTGCTTTGCTTACATAGAGACACCGGAGGAAAACATGTGATTGGATACAACGATCCTTCAAACCAGCTGCACTCATAGCAGTGCTGCTGGCTGAAGGTAGAGGAACAGAGGAAGACAGGAGCTGTGCAATGAGAAAATGAGCTAATAGGGAAACATTATTATAATACATGTAGTGTATTTGTGAAAAACAATTCAATTATAAACTAGCTATAACTTTTTGATTCTGTTTAGGCCAGCAGAGAAGGCTTAGCAGGCCCTGACGGCCCACCACTGCTGTATTCACCTTCCGTCTGAAACGCTCCGTTTAAAGCGCTGTCTCTTTAAGCCCTACACACACACACACACACACACACACACACACACACACACACAAAATAGCCCAGTCCGCTCTGATTGAGAAATATGTGGTGCGCCTTTGCACAAGGAGGGTTACAAAAGGTCATAATTGTGGGTACAATGCATGCACGGTAAAAACTATTAGCAATCATGATTACAATATTCTCTGATCTGAAAGGCTTGTTGAATCACATGCCCCCCCCACAAAAAAACATGGTTTGTCTGATTTGACAGTTTGTTGGTTGGTGTGCATCCACACACCCAAATGTACAGCACAAGGACTGACCAAGGGAGTTTTTATGATGTGTCCCTTTTAAATGTTGACTCAAAACTTGTGGCCAAGATTCTGACCTCTTGACATTTGTCGAGTGGAAACTGTGCTGCTCTCTTTGTGTGTGTGTGTGTAACTCGGTACACAATTCAGCCGTAAGCCAAACTCCATTTAAATGAATACGGGAGTCAGGATGTAGCCTCCAAGCTCCAGATGCTTTATTGTGCAGCATCGACGTACACAGTTCAAATAAGAGTAAAACTAAAAACAAACAGAAGAACACAATGAGCAAGAATCATATGAATTACACATTGCAGATTGAACTTTATGTAGCTCTTACGCTTTTGTAGCAGTCAAACTTCTAGCATAACGATAACTGGCTACAGATACAAAATTAGCCTTACAAATATACTTAAGAAGAAGATATTACTAAAATACTATTCTGTAGTCTGTACTAAACAAATACTTACAGACTATGCTTTTGAAGGCGTAAACACATGATGGATGGCAGTGGATGATTTTCAGAGACCATCTCCTTAAAACTACCACATGTTGCTAACTTAACTTCCTGTTCCTGTTCATAGTGCATGTCAAAATAAAAGCAGTGCCCTGGGGGCAGAACAAACTTCCTGTTCATAGTGCATGTCAAAATAAAGGTAGTGCCCTGGGGGCAGAACAGAAACCTTCAACCAAGTCAAATGGCTTCCTCAAAGCACAAGAGAAGGATGCCCCCTTTCTTTCTCCATTTTTATTTGAATTACAATTTAACTATTGACTAATTGACTCTATGGAAAAAGAGCATTAAAGCACAGGACAGGGTTGGTCCATTGCCACGGTTGATCCTTACGCAACTTCACTGTCAGGTTCATGTTGGCATTTGAGGCGACCATGTGGGATGAAGGTGTTGAAATTAGTTCATCATGTGTGATAAGAAAAGTATGGATTAATGAAATATGTCACTGTTGAATCACATTGCCATGCATGTCAAAATAAAGGCAGTGCCCTGGGGGCAGAACACTCCCCGCCTGGTATCTTTAAAGATGCCATATATAGATACTGAACAAATAGAAAAGTCTCAGTCCTATTCCTTCAGAAGAAGAATAATCTCGGACACAGGTCTGAGGAATGTCTTGCTTGATCCCTGCTTGGTCACTTTGAGCTATACCTTGCGGACTCTTCCATTATCACTAGGAAAAGTGCTCGCAACAAGTGCCATAGGCCAGTCATTGCGGGGTGCCTTGCTGTCCTTCAGTCGAACAATATCACCTTTTTCGACGTTCGGGCATGACTCTAGCCATTTGCGACGGACTTGCAATGTCTGCAGATATTCTCGCTTCCAGCGAGTCCAAAACTGGTTGGCTAAGCTTTGGACTTGACGCCACTGCTGTTTGTAGACATCCTTCTCTGTGAACTTTCCAGGTGGAGATGGTACACTCTGCTTCTGAGTCAGGAGCATGGATGGAGTAAGTATGAGAGGTGAGTCTGGATCTGCAGAGACTGGTACTAGAGGCCTTGAGTTGATAATCCCTGTCACTTCCGCCATAAGAGTGCTCAGCACCTTGTGAGACAAGTTGAACGAGTCTGTACGCATAAGCATAGAATCCAAGATTCTGCGTGCCACTCCAATCAGGCGCTCCCATGCGCCACCCATATGTGAAGAGTGTGGAGGATTAAAGTCCCATGTGCATCCTTGACTGTTGACGTACGTCTGCACCTTTGACTGGCCCATTACTCTTTGGAACTCAAGTTTATTGCAGGCACCAACAAAATTTGTTCCGCAGTCAGAATGTATCACTTTGGAGGGGCCGCGAATGGCAAAGAACCTTCTGAGAGCATTAATGGAGGATGAAGCATCCATTGACTCAATCACTTCTATGTGGACAGCCCGAGTACTCAAGCAGGTGAAGAGCACTGCCCACTGTTGAGCACTGCCCAACGCTTATTGAGAATTGAGAAAGAAGAGATTCCTCCTCTAGTACGCCTTGCAGTGACAGTCCAAGGGCCAAAAACATCCAGGCCGGTGTAGGTAAAAGGTGCTGAAGTGCTTAGCCGTTCTTCTGGCAGATCTGCCATCTTCTGCCTCTTCATTTTACCTCGAAGCTTTTGGCAAATTACACATCCATGGAGAATGCCGCTTATGCACCTTTTACCACCTATCAGCCATATACCGGCGGCTCGAATGGCTCCCTCTGTGAAAGTACGCCCTTGGTGCGCAACTTGCTCGTGATGATGTCGTATGATCAATGTGGAAACATGATGCTTACCAGACAAAATGATTGGGTTTTTCTCTCGGTTGCTCAGGTCTGCCAGCTTCAGTCTGCCACCCACTCTGAGCAGACCGTCCTCATCTATGAGTGGATTTAGCTTTGCCAGTGGCCTCTTCTTGTTGACGTTACCTCCCTTTGAAAGTGTGGTGAATTCTTCAGCAAAGTTGGCTTTCTGCACTGAGAGGATTATTGTGTTCATTGCTTTAGACAGCTCACTGACGGTGTAAGGTTTTGAACATTTATGCCATCGACTGCATTCTGCAGGGACTTTGGTCGCAAAATGGAAAGAGTGAGCTATGTGGATGAGCATTGCAATTGTTCGTTGCAAAGAGTTCCAGCATGAGAATCTCTCAAACCTTTCAGGGGTGAGTGACTTGTCCTTAGTGTTAGTGGCACAGCTCGACACTGATGGTCGGATGTCTTTATCCAAGTTGGGGTCAATGAGCTCAAAGGTGGCTTGCTGTTCACTGTGGGTTTTGCGTGGTTCATACAAGAATGCCGGTCCTGTAAACCAGTTGGTGTTGGCAAGATGAGAGGCTGCAACAGACCTTGAAGCGTGATCAGCAGGATTATGCTCTGTAGGTACATACTTCCACTGCTCTGGCTGTGTAGAACGTTGGATTCTCTGAACACGGTTGTGAACATACACATAGAACCGTTTTGCTTCATTATGTATGTATCCAAGTACCACCTTACTGTCGCAATAGAAGGTGACTGCGTCAAGCTGCAAGTCGATTTCCTGAACGATAATCTCCGCCATTTCCACAGCTAGTACTGCCGCACAAAGCTCTAATCTAGGTATGGTGGGCTCACTTGGTGGAGCTACCCAACAGGCTAATTGCTTCCTTTTCAGTTGGCAAAGAAATTAGCCCATCATCGACATAGAACTCGCGTTCTACGAAGCGTCTTGTGTCTGCACCATATTGTTCTTCTCCCTTCGCAGCAGCTCTTCTGAGGCCGTAAGTGGCTACAGCTGGTGAGGGGCTGTTGCCGAATACATGGACCCTCATACGATATTCTATCACATCCTTGCTCGGGTCATTGTCGCGATACCAGAGAAATCGTAAGTAGTCTTGGTGATCCTCTCTCACAACAAAACAATAGAACATCTGTTGAATGTCTGCCGTCAATGCCACGCGTTCCTTCCTGAAGCGAATCAGGACCTCAAATAGGCTGTTATTTAGGTCTGGTCCAGTGAGCAGGACGTTGTTCAGAGAGATGCCATTGTATTGTGCACTAGAGTCAAAAAACACTCTGATTTGGTTGGGCTTTTCGGGGTGATAGACTCCAAAGGTAGGTAAATACCAGCACTCTTTTCCCTTGTACAGTGGAAGTGCCAGCTCTGCATGGTTGCTGTCAAATACTTTCTGCATGAAGGTAAAATACTGCTCCTTCATTTTTGGTTTTCGGTCTAATGTGCGCCGTAGAGAATGGAGGCGGCTGACAGCTTGCTCCCGATTGCCTGGCAGAGGTGGCCTTGGAGACTTGAAGGGGAGAGGCGCGACCCAGCTGTTTGAGTCGTCCTGAAAACCTCTCTGTCCATTGTCCTTAAGAAGTTTTCATCCTCAAAGGAATGTGCACGTTTATCATCGTCCATCGTTGTCCTGAAGACAGTGAGGCCAAGGGAGTCTTCCTCTGTTCTACTATTCCAAAGACCTTGAGAGAGACCCTTTGGTGAGCTGGAACTGAACTTTTCTTTGAGATGGATGTGACTTGTACAGGGTCTAAACAGTGAAGGTCTTCCATTTTCTAAGATGTTTGTCTTAAAGCTGTGGACAGTGGGCGTATGAACGTTTCCTAAGCACACATCACCAACTAAGACCCACCCTAAGTCTAGTTTCTGAGGAAAAGGGTGTATCGCCGGGGCCGTTGATCTGTTCTCTCACTTTATGGGCTCTAAGAACGTCTCTGCACAGCAGAAGGAGGATGTGGGCTTTATCATCTAGACTTGGGATCACAGCAACAAGACTCTTGAGGTGCGGATGATGTAGAGCAGCCTCAGGTGTTGGGATCTCTTCTCGATTGTCTGGGATGTCATTGCATTCGATTAGTGTCGGCAATGTAAGGGTGATTCCACCGTTCAGTGCTTCAATCTGATAGCCAGTTGCTTTTCTGCCTGAACTCTCTTTCATGCCGGCCAATGTCTTCAAAGTGTAGGGTAGTGCATCCCCTTGGATATCAAACAGATCATAGAATTCAGATCTGGCTAAGGACCTGTTGCTCTGATCATCGACCATAGCATACATCTTGAGAGCATTCTTAGGGTGTCCATCAGGATAAACTTTGACGAGGCATATCTTAGAACAGGACTTTGCCGTAAAGTTGTTGCCACAGACCTGAGTACATAGAGAGTTCACAGCAGGTGTTGGTGAAGTACGCTCTTCTCCCTCCTCTCTTCCGTGTTCTGTGTCGCTCTCCTCGCCGTGTGATGGGGAGCGTAAGGCCCGGGTAGCCCACGGAGGTGGTCCAGGATGTAGAGCTGTATGATGACGTTCACTGTTGCAGTCGTCACACTTCAATGTGCTTTTGCAGTTTCGAGCGAGATGCGAAGATGATGAGCAGCACTTCAGATCCCCTGCTCCTTCAGGTAGGCTTTCCGTTCTTCGATGGTTTTCAGTCTGAAGCCACGACATTTCCTCAGAGGGTGGGGCTTGTCATGGATCGGGCAGTGTTTAACTACGTCTTCTTTAAATGCTGTCTCATTCTGAGCTGCAATAGGGGAGACATTAGTCTTATGCACTGACACTGGAGTTTTAAAGTTATTGCGCTTTGAGAATATTTTTTTCATTTGAGGGGAGCTGTCACTCAGGAGTGCAAAGCTGGGGTAATTTCTCATTTTGGCTTTGTGACAGATGAAATGGGTGAAGAAAGAAAAGGGGGGATAGGAGACATGATGTTCCTCCTTAAACTTTGATCCTTGGGAAATCCATTTCTCCTGTAACCCATATGGCAGCTTTTCAACAATGGGTGCGACACCACGAGCGGTGTCCAGATATGTTAAGCCTGGTAGATAACTATCTTCCTTTGCTGCAAGTAGCTCCATTAAAAGATCCCCTAATTCCCTTAATTTGTAGTATTCTCTACTTGATATCTTCGCAAGGCTGTCAAGCTTCTTAAAAAGGGCACTTTCTATGACCTCTGGGGAGCTATAACATTCTTCGAGCCTGTCCCAGGCCTTTTTGAGAGCTGCTTCTGGATGTCCTATATAAACTGCCCTCATACGCCGGACATGTTTGGAGGACTCCTTGACAAGCCATTTCAACAGTAAGTCCAACTCTTCACTAGCAGTAAGATCCAAGTCTCTTATTGTGTTGAAGAAAGATGATTTCCAAGCTCTATACGTTTCTGGCGGTCATCAAACTGTGACAGACCGGTGTTCACAAGCTCTTTGCGTGCCAGATACTTTGCCATGTCCATAACAGAAGACTCTAGTTGGCGTGCAGGTGAACCACCTGCAGACTGAGGTGCATTATAATTTGGCTGTTGATGAAAAACATCACTGACTGGTCTTTGCAGTAATTGCTGTTTTTTAGATTGACCTAGATTTATATTGTGTTGCTGGAACAATGAGTGGGGCTTGTGTGAGGTCTGGGGCTGGGCATCATCGACAACATACTGGTTGTCCTCTTCCTTGAAATCATTCTTATACTGTTCAGAAGGAAACCGAGTGGGATTATTTCGTTGTTGATGTGGCAAACTGAAGAATGACTCAGACTGAAGGCTAAAATGACTGGCTTGGTCCTTGATGTAATCACTTACACGTTGATGTGTGTCTTTTGCCATTGCTGGGTGGCTTTTTCTGCTACGAAGCTCATCACCCTCATACTCTGCAGCTAACTCCAATACCTCTGCCTGGGCAATAGCAGCTGCAGCCTCCCTTTCAAGATCCAGGGCTTCCAGATTAGCTTCTAGTCTAGCTTTGTCAACTTTCATGGCGATTTCCCTCTCTGCAAATGCAGTCCGTGCTCGTGCAGCCTCTGCCCTTGCTTGTGCTGCTGCAGCACCAACAGATGATCTAGAAGATCGTGATAAGCCAGAACGTTTGGAATTGCAGATGGATGCTCCATCTTGTAAACTGTGTGCTTTTCATCCATGATGGTTGTTACTCACTGTGTTCCGTTGCTGTAGAGTAGTTTAGCCAGCTGTGTGCTAGTCTTTTAACTGTGCTGCTCTCCTTGTGTGTGTGTAACTTGGTACACAATTCAGCAGTAAGCCAAACTCCATTTAAATGAATACGGGAGTCAGGATGTAGCCTCCAAGCTCCAGATGCTTTATTGTGCAGCATCGACGTACACAGTTCAAATAAGAGTAAAACTAAAAACAAACAGAAGAACACAATGAGCAAGAATCATATGAATTACACATTGCAGATTGAACTTTATGTAGCTCTTACGCTTTTGTAGCAGTCAAACTTCTAGCATAACGATAACTGGCTACAGATACAAAATTAACCCTACAAATATACTTAAGAAGAAGATATTACTAAAATACTATTTTGTAGTCTGTACTAAACAAATACTTACAGACTATGCTTTCGAAGGCGTAAACACATGATGGATGGCAGTGGATGATTTTCAGAGACCATCTCCTTAAAACTACCACATGTTGCTAACTTAACTTCCTGTTCCTGTTCATAGTGCATGTCAAAATAAAAGCAGTGCCCTGGGGGCAGAACAAACTTCCTGTTCATAGTGCATGTCAAAATAAAGGCAGTGCCCTGGGGGCAGAACAGAAACCTTCAACCAAGTCAAATGGCTTCCTCAAAGCACAAGAGAAGGATGCCCCCTTTCTTTCTCCATTTTTATTTGAATTACAATTTAACTATTGACTACTTGACTCTATGGAAAAAGAGCATTAAAGCACAGGACAGGGTTGGTCCATTGCCACGGTTGATCCTTACGCAACTTCACTGTCAGGTTCATGTTGGCATTTGAGGCGACCATGTGGGGTGAAGGTGTTGAAATTAGTTCATCATGTGTGATAAGAAAAGTATGGATTAATGAAATATGTCACTGTTAAATCACATTGCCTTCGACCAATGTCCACTAAAAAACACATATTTAGAAGTTGGCCTGAATCTTTGTTTGATCGCTACATATGTTAGTTGGGTTCAGCCAGAGAGGTTTTAATGTGTTCGAGGTAATCAATGGAAAGTGTGATGTAAAGTGCTGTGGACACAAGGTGGTTAAATATTATGTGTTATCTAACAGTGGAAAAGGCAGGTGCACCCGGACTGCACACTGGTCGGATGTTGTTGAGGGGAGGGGTCTCCTTTTATAAAAGCCTCAACTTGGTTGTCACAGTTTTGTCATGATGGCAAAGCTAAGCATTTTGGTAGCGTTTGCCGTGTTTCTGGAGGCGGTCTCTGCGGCCTCCGTAAGTAGCACAAATATATACATATATTTATGTTATATATATAATATATATATATGTTTATATAAATATTATATATGTATACCTGTCAAATATATATATTATACCTGTCAATATATATATTATACTATTATATATATATATATATTATATTGGGGGGGAAAAGTTACAAACTTAATGTTCTTAAGAAAGTAGAAAGATGAATTTATATATACCTACTTTTCATATATATATATATTATATATATATATAATATATATTAAATTATATATGTGTATATTATATACATACCTGTCATATATATTTTATATACATATCATATATATTATATATATATATATTATATCGAGGGGAAAAAGTTACAAACTTAATGTTCTTAAGAAAGTAGGAATATATATACATATACCTACTTTTCTATATATACATATATATACCAGTCATATATATATTGTATATATATATATAATTATATATATATATTTTATTGGGGTGAAAGTTACAAAGTTAATGTTCTTAATGAAAGTAGGAATATATATATATATATATATATATATATATATATATATATATATATATATATACTTTTCTTATATATATTTATGTACATATTATATACATTATATTGGGGGAAAAAGTTACAAACTTAATGTTCTTAAGAAAGTAGGGATATATATACCTACTTTTCTTATATATATATATTATATAATATTATATATATAAAATATATATATATATATATATATATATTATATTGGAGGGAAATAGTTACAAACTTAATATAATATAAATATATATATATAAAATATATATCATATTTATATTGGGGGGGAAAGTCTTCATACATTTTTGTCACAGGATATTTCTAATCTAGTTATTTATAATAAGCATTCTTTAAATTGCTGATTGAATTCAATTTTACAAAATTTCTTCAAAACATGCCGAAGGAAACGGATAATTACAATCTAAATGTAGCATCCCACACGTAATTTGGTTCATTGTAGCAGGGCTCTCAAGTTTTTAAGACAGGTAAGAGTGACATCTCTTGGGGGGGGCGGAGGCGCGGCCGGATTACATTTCACCCAGATACAACAGATACGTTTTTCTGATTGGCTATTCGTGTAGCCCATTTATTTTTATTGATTGGCAAAGGATTCGGGGGAGACGTGCTTGATTCCTCCATGGTGAGGGCAGCGCGACCAGGTAATGTTTGCGCGCTGCGGCACATTAAATAGCTTAGAGTTTTTTTTCAGCGTGAGAAATACGATGTGTGGCGGGGGGGGCGTGACTTAAGACCGAAATGCGTGACAGTCACGCTCAATGCGTGACACTTGAGAGCCCTGTTGTAGTTCCATGTGAAAAAATTAAAGTAAAATAAGATGTTTGTGTTTATCCTGTGTAGCTCGGGGTGGTGTACACAGAGGGAGGTATGGTGCAGGGAAAGAACATTCGTCTTGGGTATCGCCATCACATGGACGTCTTCAGGGGGATTCCCTTCGCTGACGTCCCTGGAAGGTTTGAGAAACCAACACGTCACCCGGGCTGGGACGGTGGGTAGAATGACTGAACTTCTCACCCACAGTGTATGTATGTCTTACCTGTATGTCTCACACTGCGCGTGTCTCTCGTCAGGTGTTCTGAAGGCCACCGAGTACAGCAACAGATGCATGCAGGTGAACATGATCATGAGCGATACCAGAGGCAGTGAGGACTGTCTTTACCTGAACATCTGGGTTCCTCACGGCCGCTCAGGTAAAGGCTGACAGATGTCCATACACTGGCATCCATAAAAGATCCACACTATTTCTAATTCCCATTCTCTCTGTCTTCTAGTGTCCACAGGTATGCCCGTTATGATCTGGATCTATGGGGGAGGCTTCCTTGCCGGAGGCTCGATGGGTGCCAACTTCCTGAACAACTATCTGTACAGCGGGCAGGAGATTGCAGACAGAGGAAATGTTATTGTGGTGACGCTGAATTACCGTGTGGGCAGCCTGGGCTTCCTGAGCACCGGAGAATCTGACTTACCTGGTAGGAGCCATTTTCTTTTTTTCACAACAAAATTAGAAGATGTTGGTCCTCCCGCCAATGTTATGTATTGCACCATTAAAATCAAAGTTCCACGACTGAGTGAAAATTATGATACTCGGCAGGAAACTACGGTCTGTGGGACCAGCAGGCCGCCATCGCCTGGGTTCACAGGAACATCCGCTCGTTCGGAGGAGACCCCGACAACATCACCCTCTTCGGAGAGTCTGCAGGCGGAGCTAGTGTCAGCTTCCAGGTGAAAAGCTCTCTTGCTTCATTCTGGGTGTGGAGATAGATGATGGATATGAAATTCGAATTAAATTCACAGTTTCAAAATTTTCTTTGAAAAAAATAATTATATATATATATAATATATAATATTGAAATATGTCTTACCCACAGACTATCACTCCCCACAACAAAGGGCTGATCAAGAGAGCCATCTCCCAGAGCGGCGTCGCTACTTGCCCATGGGCTATCAACAAGAACCCCCGCAGGTTCGCTGAGGAGGTGCACAACCGCTGCTCTTACGTGATTTATTTCTTATGTGCTGCACTTTTGTGGAATAGTTACTTAACTTCAGGGCTGGTAGACAATTCAAGCGAATTCAAACCCTCTTTCCAGGTTGCTGTGAAGGTTGGCTGCCCCACCGATCAGACTATGGCCTCCTGTTTGAAGATGACTGATCCTGCGCGTCTCACGCTGGCCGGCTCTCTCAGTTTGACCAGTTCACCCGATAGTAAGGACAGCATAAAATATACTTTACGTTTTAATTTGAGACATTGTGGCACTTTCTTCCAGAACAATGCATAGATGAAAAAGTCAGTTCCCTTCTTCTGCAAGGGTTTATTGGATCCTCACCGGATGTGGATGGCAATAATTAGCATTTTGTTTTTACGTTATTCTGGAAATTCATTGAAAATGTGCGCTAAATTGAAAGGGAAACTTGTTCCCCAAAACACCGTCAAGACCTCGAACAGCTTGAGATCTAGCAAATGGAAACTTTTAATTCCAGTTATGTATAAAACATACAGTTAGATATATATCTCATTGTATCTGCTTCTGTCAGACCCCATTCTCTACAACCTGGTCCTGTCTCCTGTGATCGACGGCGACTTCCTGCCGGATGAGCCTTCCGAATTGTTCCACAATGCGGCTGAGATCGACTACATCGCTGGAGTCAACGACATGGACGGACACCTCTTCACTGGCTTAGATGTTCCTACAATCAACTCCCCCCTGGTGGACACCCCTATGTGAGTTTAAGCCGCGTGAAACATTGACAATTCTACAACGGGTGCAGCATACCGTTCTATTGTTACCATTGTTAAAGCTGTAGTGTTTCATCAAACCTAATTTTCAAACCTTCCGGATCTCAGCGATGACATGAAGAGGCTCCTGGGTGCGTACATTCAGAAGGGCAAGGCTGCTTTGGACCGCGGTTTCTCCACATACACCTCAACCTGGGGCCCAAACCCTAACTGGGAGACCATCAAGAAAACCATTGTGGCGATTGGAACGGACTACATCTTCCTGGTTCCTACTCAGGCTGCCCTCTACCTTCATGCTGCCAAAGCCACGTGAGGATAAGATCTTGTTATTCAGACGTCTCTGTCAGTTTATTTCGAAGCCCTTTTGTTCAACACCTTGCTTTTGAAGCTGGGGAATAAAAAACATAATTTAAATACAAATTAAGTTAATTGCTTTAAAATGTTTGTTTTTTTATCTATCAAGTAATGAATTCAGGATAATGAGTATTCCTTTGGCACAATCCAGTTTCCATAAATATAAGCCCTGCTGTATTTCATATTTACGACGCTCACTACAAAACATAGCATCAAGCATCTTTACGGTGAGGTGCAGGGCATGAAATAACTTGCATCTGTCATTATAAGTAGACTTCTGAGAACCTGCAGAAGAATTCAGCTTTTATAAACGTGATCTTCATTTTTGTTGCCTGCCTCCTTGGTGTAGTCGTTGTCAGATACCAATTATTTTCTCATCTCTCCAAAGAACCGGTCGTACCTACTCCTACCTTTTCTCTGAGCCCAACCGTATGGGCGGCATTGCCCGGCCTTACCCCAGCTGGATGGGAGCCGACCACGCTGATGACCTGCAGTACGTGTTCGGAAAGCCTTTCACCACACCACTGGCGTACTGGCCTCGCCACCGTGACGTCTCTCGCTACTTCATCGCCTACTGGAGCAACTTCGCCAGAACTGGGTATAATTCTGCAGACACGCGACATGGAAACTTCATGACATCAAACACACCTATGGGTCACACTTCAGTTGCCCTTTTCTCTTCTTATGTCCACAGGGATCCCAACATAGGAGAGTCGGAAGTGCCCACTGCCTGGCCTACATTCACCAGCGATGGACACAAGTTCCTGGAGATCAACTCTAAGATGGACAGGAACTATGTGCAACAAAAGATGAGAATGCGTTACGTGCATTTCTGGACCAGTGTCCTACCCAGTCTTCCCATGACCATCTCAGAATAAAGACCCGTGGACCCGCAGTGTGGACCTTTAGATCTGAAGTATCATATTGGTCCATGAAAAAATAAATGTATATTTCTTTTGTTTTCTTTTTGTGTTGACTTATTTAAATTTACGGACTACGTACGGTAGTGTTAACCAAATTCACTTTGCATATATGGAACCTTTTGGCTTTGTCTTTTGTTGGGTTTTTGGATGATAACAGATGCTGTTAGCCTTCTACTAGATACAATTTTGCTATTGATCCTAATTTACAAGATGTTATTGGTTGTGCAGAAGAGAGTGTTAACTTTGTAATGTAAAAATAAACCAAATAAAAACAAACAAAAATCTGAATATATGGATCTATTGATATTCAGACTGCACTGCTGATTTGTTTCCAGTTTATCTGCGTTAGTGAGAGCGGGGGCTCTCAAACTTCCATTTGTACTCTTGGATTCCATTTGAACTATTTGTACTCTAAAAGTGTTCTACCATAATACTTCAGACCTATTTCATAATGATACAACACAGGAAATTCAGCAAAGATATAAAAAGTGTTTTCAGCGTTAGGTGCAGCAGCTAGCTCCCCGACAACCACCAAAGTTAGCGGGACCAGCCCCGGCTCGACCAGCAGCAACAACAGCGCCGTGGCTTGTTGATGATTAAATACGACTGCAGATGTAAAAATAGTAACACAACAGGCAGTTAACTCACCAGATGCCAGTAACCCACTGTGAGAAAAGCGTCATCAGTAAATCCACCAGCAAGTCCGTTTCTCAGGCTTCAGCCTGAGATTCTAGGTTCTAGGTTTTAGCTTCTTCTTCTTCTTCTTCTTCTTCTTCTTCTTCTTCTTCTTCTTCTTCTTCTTCCGTTGACATAAGTCACGCTGCCCCACTGACCAATCACAGCACATGTTAATGGTCACACCAGGCCACTGACTAATTATACGTCCACGCTATTTCGCAGGCGCTTGCAAGTCAAAGAAAACACCCAGCTTGTCAAACTAAAGATCTGATTTGTTGAAGTCTATGACAATCAACGATAACGTCCACTCCCTGTGTACTTTAATCTGCAAAGCCCTGCTTCAACTGCTTTGCTTACATAGAAACACCGGAGGAAAAAATGTGATTGGATGAAACTATCCTTCAAACCAGTTGCACTGAAAGCAGTGCTGCTGGCTGAAGGCCAGAGCAGAGGAAGACAGGAGCTGTGCAATTAGAAAACAAGCTAATAGGGAAAACATATTATAATACATGTAGTGTATTTGTGAAAAACAATTAAATTATGAAATAGCTCTAACTTTTTGATTCTGTTTAGGCCAGCAGTGAAGGGTTAGCAGGCCCTGACGGCCCACCACTGCTGTATTCACCCTCCGTCTGAAACACACACAAAATAGCCCAGTCCGCTCTGATTGAGAAATATGTGGTGCAAGGAGGGTTACAAAAGGTCATATAAGTGTGGGTACAATACATGCATGGTAAAATCTATTAGCAATCATGAATAGAATATTCTAATGAGCTGATGTGACAGGGGAGCCAAATCTGAAAGGCATGTTGAATCACATGTCCCCCCCCCCCCCCCCCCCCCCCCAAAAAAAAGGTTTGTCTGATTTGACAGTTTGTTGGTTGGTGTGCATTCCACACTCCCAAATGTACAGCACAAGGACTGATCAAGGGTGTTTTTATGATGTGTCCCTTTTAAATGTTGACTCAAAACTTGTGGCCAAGATTCTGACCTCTTGACATTTGTCGAGTGGAAACCTTCAACAGAGTCAAATGGCTTCCTCAAAGCACAAGAGAAGGATGCCCCCTTTCTTTCTCCAATATATTTTACCAATATCCACTAAAAACCCATATGTTTAGAAGTTGGCTTGAATCTTTGTTTGATCGCTACATATGTTAGTTGGGTTCAGCCGGAGAGGTTTTAATGAGTTTGAGGTAATCGATATAAAGTGTGATGTAAAGTGCTGTGGACACAAGGTGGTTAAATATTACGTGTTATCTAACAGTGGAAAAAGCAGGCGCACGGACTGCACACTGGTCAGATGTTGTTGAGGGGAGGGGTCTCTTTTTATAAAAGCCTAGACATCCATCAACTTGGTTGTCACAGTTTAGTCATGATGGCGAAGCTGGGCATTTTGGTAGCGGTTGCCGTGTTTCTGGAGGCGGTCTCTGCGGCCTCCGTAAGTATCACAAAAATGTTATTCCATATATATATATAGATATATTCACATATATATATCTATATCTATATATATATAGATATATGTATATAAAGTCTTCATACGGTTGTGTCACAATATATTTCTAACCCAGTTATTTTAAATAAGTGTTCTTTAAATTGCTGTATTACATACTTGATTGAATCCAATTTTTTATTTTTACAAAACATGCCAAAAGGAAATCTAAATGGAGCATTCCACACATCATTTGGAGTAGTTTTATGTGAAAATTAAAGTAAAATAAGATGTTTGTGTTTATCCTCTGTAGCTCGGGGTGGTGTACACAGAGGGAGGTATGGTGCAGGGAAAGAACATTCGTCTTGGGTATCACCATCACATGGACGTCTTCAGGGGGATTCCCTTCGCTGACGTCCCTGGAAGGTTTGAGAAACCAACACGTCACCCGGGCTGGGACGGTGGGTAGAATGACTGGACTTCTCACCCACTGTGTATGTATGTCTTACCTGCTCTCACACTGCGCGGGTCTCTCGTCAGGTGTTCTGAAGACCACCGAGTACAGCAACAGATGCATGCAGGTGAACATGATCATGAGCGATACCAGAGGCAGTGAGGACTGTCTTTACCTGAACATCTGGGTTCCTCATGGCCGCTCAGGTAAAGACTGAGAGAAGTCCACAGAGGGGCATCCTTAAAAGATCCACACAACTTCTAATTCCCATTCTCTCTGTCTTCTAGTGTCCACAGGTATGCCCGTTATGATCTGGATCTATGGGGGAGGCTTCCTTGCCGGAGGCTCGATGGGTGCCACCTTCCTGGACAACTATCTGTACAGCGGGCAGGAGATTGCAGACAGAGGAAACGTTATTGTGGTGACGCTGAATTACCGTGTGGGCAGCCTGGGCTTCCTGAGCACTGGAGAATCTGACTTACCTGGTAGGAGCCATTTTCTTTTTTTCACAACAGAATTAGAAGATGTTGGTCCTCCAACATCTTCTAAAATCAAAGATCCACAACTGAGTGAAAAATGTGATACTCGACAGGAAACTACGGTCTGTGGGACCAGCAGGCCGCCATCGCCTGGGTTCACAGGAACATCCGCTCGTTCGGAGGAGATCCCGACAACATCACCCTCTTCGGAGAGTCTGCAGGCGGAGCTAGTGTCAGCTTCCAGGTGAAAAGCTCTCTTGTTTCATTCTGGGTGTAGAGATAGATGATGGATATGAAATTCAAATGAAATTCACAGTTTCAAAATTTTAATCCAACTTTGAAAAAAATAATTATATATATATAATATTGAAATATGTCTTACCCACAGACTATCACTCCCCACAACAAAGGGCTGATCAAGAGAGCCATCTCCCAGAGCGGCGTCGCTACTTGCCCATGGGCTATCAACAAGAACCCCCGCAGGTTCGCTGAGGAGGTGCACAACCGCTACTCTTACGTGATTTATTTCTTCTGTGCTGCACTTTTGTGGAATAGTTACTTAACTTCAGGGCTGGTAGACAATTCAAGCGAATTCAAACCCTCTTTCCAGGTTGCTGTTAAGGTCGGCTGCCCCACCGATCAGACTATGGCCTCCTGTTTGAAGATGACTGATCCTGCGCGTCTCACGCTGGCCGGCTCTCTCAATTTGTCCAGTTCACCCGATCGTAAGGACAGCATAAAATATACTTTACGTTTTAATTTGAGACATTGTGGCACTTTCTTCCATAACAATGCATAGATGAAAAAGTCAGTTCCCTTCTTCTGCAAAGGTTTATTGGATCCTCACCGGATGTGGATGGCAATAATTAGCATTTACCTTTTTACGTTTTTCTGGAAATTCATCCAAAATGTGGTCTAAATTGAAAGGGAAACTTGTTCCCCAAAACACCGTCAAGACCTCGAACAGCTTGAGATCTAGCAAATGGGAATTTATAATTCCAATTATGTAAAAAAACATACAGTTAGATATATATCTCATTGTATCTGCTTCTGTCAGACCCCATTCTCTACAACCTGGTCCTGTCTCCTGTGATCGACGGCGACTTCGTGCCGGATGAGCCTTCCAAATTGTTCCACAACGCGGCTGAGATCGACTACATCGCTGGAGTCAACGACATGGACGGACACCTCTTCACTGGCTTAGATATTCCTTCAATCAACTCCCCCCTGGTGGACACCCATATGTGAGTTTAAGCCGCGTGAAACATTGACAATTCTACAACGAGAGCAGCATACCATTCTATTGTTACCATTGTTAAAGCTGTGGTGTTTTATCAAACATAATTTTCAAACCTTCCGGATCTCAGCGATGACATGAAGAGGCTCCTGGGTGCGTACACTCAGAAGGGCAAGGCTGCTGTGGACCACGGTTTCTCCACATACACCTCAACCTGGGGCCCAAACCCTAGCTGGGAGACCATCAAGAAAACCGTTGTGGCGATTGGAACGGACTACATCTTCCTGGTTCCTACTCAGGCTGCCCTCTACCTTCATGCTGCCAAAGCCACGTGAGGATAAGATTTTGCTATTCAGACGCCTCTGTCAGTTCATGTAGTCGTTGTCAGATACCATTTATTTTCTCATCTCTCCAAAGAACCGGTCGTACCTACTCCTACCTTTTCTCTGAGCCCAACCGTATGGGCGGCATTGCCCAGCCTTACCCCAGCTGGATGGGAGCCGACCACGCTGATGACCTGCAGTACGTGTTCGGAAAGCCTTTCACCACACCGCTGGCGTACTGGCCTCGCCACCGTGACGTCTCTCGCTACTTCATCGCCTACTGGAGCAACTTCGCCAGAACTGGGTATAATTCTGCAGACACGCGACATGGGAACTTCATGACATCAAACACACCTATGGGTCACACTTCAGTTGCCCTTTTCTCTTCTTATGTCCACAGGGATCCCAACATAGGAGAGTCGGGAGTGCCCACTGCCTGGCCTACATTCACCGGCGATGGACACAAGTTCCTGGAGATCAACTCTAAAATGGACAGAAACTATGTGCAAGAAAAGATGAGAATGCGTTACGTGCATTTCTGGACCAGTGTCCTACCCAGTCTTCCCATGACCATCTCAGAATAAAGACCCATGGACCCGCAGTGTGGACCTTTAGATCTGAAGTATCTAATCACTATTAGACATAAAATAAATGAATATTTCTTTGGTTTACTTTTTGTTTTTGACTTATTTAAATTTACAACGGACTACGTACGGTAGTGTTAACCAAATTCACTTTGCATGTTTGGAACCTTTTGGCTTTGTCTTTTGTTGGGTTTTTGGATGATAACAGATGCTGTTAGCCTTCTACTAGATCCAATTTTGCTATTGATCCTAATTTACAAGATGTTATTGGTTGTGCAGAAGAGAGTGTTAAGTTTGTAATGTAAAAATAAACCAAATAAAAACAAACAGAAATCTGAATATATGGATCTATTGATATTCAGACGGCACTGCTGATTTGTTTCCAGTTTATCTGCGTAAGTGAGAGCGGGGGCTCTCAAACTTCCATTTGTACTCTTGGATTCCATTTGAACTATTTGTACTCTAGAAATGTTCTACCATAATACTTCAGACCTATTTCATAATGATAAACAGAAACACATTTCCATTTCAATCATGATGCAGAAGATGAAATAATCCTTTATAAGTTCCACAGCTGGGAAATGTGCAATGTTATCGAAAGGTAAAACCTCTTATTTACCTCTAAACAGAGAGTAAATGGTAAATGGAGCCGTACTTGTATAGCGCTTTTCTAGTCTTCCGACCACTCAAAGCGCTTTAACACTAAATGAGAGTGATTTAATCCGAATTGTATTTTGTATAATTCATCTTAAAATCTTTCAGAAAATGAACAGTAGAAACACTCTCTTGGTCCCAATAAATTCAGATATTTAAACTCATCAGTCTAAAGTTGATAAATTATTCATATTAGAGCCTAAAGCTAACATGGGCCTGAGCAATGGACACAATATATTCTTGTTTTATTGGCGCAAATGGTCCCCATCTGTAGATCAGCACATTTTTAATGATACAGTACAGTTTTATTATTTATATCTAATTATTTCGCTTTTTTTTTTTTTTTTTTCTTTCTGTATCAGGACACAGTGCAGTACAGAGCAGTTTCAAACATGGCTTTCAGCAGGCCCAGTTCTGGACGGCTTTGAATGATGGTGCAATAAAATCGGTCAGAGTGACGTGATGCATTTTGCAATTATTTACTTCTTTTGTCTTTGTTCAGCAGTATTTAGATATCTGTAAGAAAAACTATAGCTTGCACACTGAAAATAATTTGTCTTGTCTTTATTTTTTTCAATAACAAATTATGTTTGAGTATTTTGTTTACACTGTTAATACTGATTTATAGTCCAAGTCAGTTGGTCAGTTCCAAGTGTGAGAATATATTTGTCTAATATACTGTATAACTAAACCCAGATGACAAGAAGAAAAAATAAACACAAACTTTGTGATGAGAATAATGTGAATTTAACATTTCCTTGCATAAAAGAACTCTTCAGCAGCCAATTGTTGTCCTGCGGTTCTACTTGATAACCAGGACTGATGACTGTTGCAACAATAGGAGAGACACTGACTCTACAGCTGTATAGCAGTATCATTAAAGTTTGTTGGGTATATTTAGTTTTTTGAATAGTACTTTCGCCTCTAATAGTCTCTAGCATGAGTACGAAAATACTGAAATCGAATACATGCGTTCAACAACAACTGCACTTCACACGTGTGCTATTTTCGTGGTTTTATCTAATCTCAAACTGTGTGTTATTTGACAATCTGGGAATCGGTCCACCTGGGTTCTGAGTCAACAGTTAACATTTCCTTCATTACCAAGATTAGTTTCCACTGAATTTGGCTCCAAAACAACTTGACCGTCTTTATGTCTTATATCAATGATTGGGAAAGGAAAAATCCAAACATACTTGTGTATATATATCATGTATATCATAGCACTTGAGTGATTATTTCAAATGTATTGATAAATTCATTACATTAGCTTACTCCTTGTTTGCATTGACAGCACACACACACACACACACACACACACACACACACACACACACACACACACACACACACACACACACACACACACACACACACACACGCACACACACAGATCCAACACTCAATTTCCTTAAAACTTACACAGTTATTACAACTTTAACTTTGTGCCTCTTCGGGGGAGTGCTAATACTGTTACTGTTTCTAATTTGTATACAAAACTGACCATATTTTTCGTAGCTTTTCGACATTAAATCCGCGGACAGTGCCACTTCCTGTTTGCCTACGCGAGCCGCCTTCAAAATAAAAGCATCTCATCTTAAAACATACAAGAGAAGAGAGACGGGAACGCGAACTGCGGGACTTTTAATGAGAATGGCCCCGCAGTGAGTCTTTCTTAGGACGCTGATTGGCTAAATAGTATGTCACTCAGTTATATATTTAATCAGTGATTGGCTAAACTGCATATTAGACCCGTCTTTCTTGAGCCAATACGATTCAGCCCTGACACGTGCACGGCGCAGCCGAGACGTGCACAGGCAGAAGAGATGTGCACTAGCAGAGAGGACAAGCAGGAAAAGCATATATTTTGCACAGATATTTTATTTTACAAATATTATTGGGTATATTCCATAGCTCAAAAACACAAATATTGACAATTTGTATAATTTATGAATATTATTATCATTTTCATAAATAATAAATATATATATATATATATATATATATATATATATATATATATATATATATATATATATATATATATATATATATATATATATATTGGTGGCTCAAGGTGGGTGGGGCCAGTCCCCGTGGCCCTCTATTGGCCTGCGCCACTGGGTCAGACGTTTAGAGATTAAAAAAAACAGCGTGAGTTTGTGTCACACCTGTAAACAGCTATATTCCTTCTCTTGAAGGGGCGTGGGGTGTTTCGTGCATATAAGTACCCGATCAGGCATTCGCTGGTTTCTGGACGGCCATGGAGAAACTGAAGATTCTGTTTGCTGTTGTCTTTTCTGTGGCGACGGCCTCAGCAGCCTCCGTAAGTCTGTTGGAATTCTAATCAAACTTATACAGGATAAACATAGAGTAATTAATCTGCTCGTTGTGGTTTGAAGATACAAAAAATGGGATGTGACAATGGTGTATGCCTTCACTCATAATGAGTTCACTTCACCCACGTCAACTTTATGTAATTGCTGATAGTTATAAGGCGACAGCGGCTCAAATATGTAGAACATTCTAACAATGTTGCATGAATACAATTTCTCAAAAACACATCAACGAATTTCAATGAGTATATTCTCATAATGCTGTATGTGCACCGATGGGAGGGATATAGCTTCACATTTATTTTTCTGTCTCTCTAGTCCTAGTATAGGCTACAAATATACTCAATATGATGTTGCAATTGACCTTATTATTAACCTTTAAAACAGCATACAGGCATCACTGTTTTACGCTGTCATTGACGCTCTTGTCTGACCCCGTCTTCAGCTGGGCGTGGTAGAAACAGAAGGAGGCGGTGTTCGGGGACTAAATATCCCTCTCGGCCTTTTCCGCTCTGTGGAGGTTTTCAAAGGAATTCCCTTCGCCGCCAAGCCGGGCACATTTGAGAAACCCAAACCTCACCCTGGCTGGGATGGTGCGTTCAAACCCAATCTGAAAATATGCAGCCTTTGCATGGCATATAGATAACAGCTTGAAAATCTCACTTGAACTGCAAAATCATCCCTGCATCTCTGTGAAGGCATGACCGATATGGTTTTCATCCCCAGGTATACTGAAGGCAACAAAGTTTGCCTCGAGATGTCTCCAGCTCAGCGTTCTTCAGACTTCAAGTTTTGGAAGCGAAGACTGCCTCTACCTCAACATCTGGGTTCCTCACGGCCGACAAGGTAGCCTTTGTTTTGTTTTATATATTAGTGGTTCATTCACTGATACAGTAGTTGTGCTTGTAAAGTAAAAATAAAAACCTCTCTTTTTTCACCCAAAGTGTCGTCAGGTCTCCCCGTCATGATTTGGCTGTATGGAGGAGGCTTCCTGGCCGGCGGTTCAATGGGGCCCAATTTTCTCAACAACTATCTGTACAGCGGTCAGGAAATTGCAGACAAGGGCGAGGTTATTGTGGTGTCTGTGGGATACCGTGTGGGACCCCTGGGCTTCCTCAGTACAGGGGACTCTCTCCTACCCGGTAAGGGCAGTTAAAGGGAAGCGATGTCGTCTTTAAAGGCATCCAGAATGCCTGTTTGTTGGCTGTACTAACTCAGAATATGGTATCGCGACAGGAAACTACGGTCTGTGGGACCAGCACGCCGCCATCGCCTGGGTGCACAGGAACATCCGCTCGTTTGGAGGAGATCCCGACAACATCACCCTCTTTGGAGAGTCTGCAGGCGCAGCTAGTGTCAGCTTCCAGGTGAGAGGCCAGAGGCTTTAGTATTCGTCTAATAAGGTATGGGGCGTTGCAACTAATGGCTGTATTAATGTTTTGTTTTTTAATAATTCATTTTAATCAATGCATTATTAAGAAGCATGTATGGGTTGCCATGATCCTCCTGCATAATATTTGTTAAAGCATTAATACATATTTGACTTACAAAGTATTCCGAATATATTTTCGGAGCATTCATGCACATACAGTATAATATACTACTACGCCATAAGTGTCAAGTTTAAGGCCACGAAAGTGGCATTCTGCATTTTTTCATTACAGAAGCCAGTCAATTTAAATAAAGACCACAAATCATAACTGTATTATCTATTCATGCAATACGCAGACCCTGTCGCCCCACAGCAAAGGGCTGTTCAAGAGAGCCATCTCCCAGAGTGGTGTGGCCTTCTGCCCGTGGGCTCTGAACAGGAATCCACGCAAGGTTGCAGAGGAGGTATGCCACCGTCAGATATCATGGAGATGGACCCGTGCTGCTGAGAAAAAAGTCATAGTTTTCATTTTGATTTATTTTCTTGAATCTACATTTTTAAACAACTTTCTCTTGAAAGCATGAACATATGAATCATTCATTTGACCCCAATAGATTATAGACATACTGACTAATTCAAAAATGTTTTCCACCCAAACGTGTGCTAATATTTTAGATACATACATGTTTTATTTAAGTTACATATATATATACATCCCTGCATGGACATCTGCATGCAGTGAGTGTCTATATATCGTTAGCTATGTAGCTAAATTAATATTGTTCTGTGCATGGACCAATTACAGACAGAGCACTCATTTAATTGGGATTAAAACCAAATATGAGTGGCAATACAAAGTATTAAGCTTGGCGTAGAGGTTTTCATGTTTTTTTATTGATAAGGGTGGAAAAAATAGCCATATGAAATATAAATTTGATGTTGTAAAACATGAAAACTTCCATGGGGGTTGAATACTTTTCATAGACATTGCTGTGAAAGCTGCGAAAGCTGCTTGACATTTTTATCAAATTATCAATAAATCTGTCTATCGAAAGAATGTTGGCTTTAGTGGTGAGCAGGGTCGTCCTTCAACCAGAGGATCAACGGTTCGATCCCCGGCTCCGTTAGCCCATGTCGATATGTCCTTGAGCAAGACACTTAACCCTAAATGTCTCCCGTAGCTGCGCCTACGGTGTATGAATGCTGGATAATCCTGATGTGGCACCTTGCATGGTAGCTCCTCTCATCAGTGTGTGAATGGGTAACTGATGTCATGTAGTGTTAAAGAGCTTTGAATGGTCGGAAGACTAGAAAATCGCTATACAAGTACGGGTCCATTTTTTTTTTTTTTTAGCATGCTATTGTCCAACTTTTGCGTACTCTGCTGATATTTACTCGTCTACCATCGTTCATGTTCTGTTGTCAGTGGAGGGCAGAATCATTCCACTGAGAGCTTAACTGAGATCAGGCCAGTCTACTAAACAAACGAAATGTGCTCAGGTTGCTGAGAAAGTCGGCTGCCCCGCTGATGACCGGATGGTGGCCTGTCTGAAGTCAGTCGACGCTAAGAATCTCACCATGGCCGCTCCCCGCGTCACACAGGGCTCCCCAGACAGTGAGCATCATGTTCTGCTTCATTCAGAATAACAGACAGCCAACGTGATGTTGTAAAATGTATTGCCATGAAAATATGTGCCGGTGAGGCGCCGCCTCAGTATTTCTGTCCCCTCGTTTCTCTCAGATCCCGGTGTGACAAAACTGCTTCTGTCTCCCGTTGTTGACGGCGACTTCCTCCCCGATCAGCCGGCCAACTTGTTCCACAACGCTGCTGAGGTCGACTACCTCGCAGGGGTCAACGACATGGACGGACACCTCTTCACCTCGCAGGACATTCCTTCCCTTGGGGACAAGAATCAAGAGACTCTTGTGTAAGGCCGCTTTGTGCTGAGAGGGAAGGGATTTTTGTATTGTGGGCCCTCAATCTTATTTGTTTTACTGCAGAGAAGATATCAAGAAGCTCCTTGCTGCTTATACCAAAGAGATGGGGCCGGCTGCTTCGGAGATCGCCTTCGCTGAATATTCGTCCAACTGGGGATCAACACCCAGCCAGGAAAGCATTAGGAGAGCTGCTGTGGACATTGGGACTGACTACCTCTTCCTGGTTCCTGCACAGGCTGCCATCTACCTGCATGCAGCTAACGCCGGGTGAGGCTCACTGCTCGGTTCTTTTCCCTTCAAGTCTTTTTTATGTCTTTGGACCGAATGCCGCACCGATGCACACTAAAACCACACTGTGGTTCTTCAACAGGTCCGGCCGTACCTACTCCTACCGGCTCTCCGAGCCCAGTTTAATGGCCGGACCAGGCAAACCCTACCATGACTGGGTGGGAGCCGACCACATGGATGACCTGCAGTACGTGTTTGGCAAACCCTTCACCACCCCAAAGGCGTATGGGGACAGACACAGAGACCTGTCGGGATATATCATTGCCTACTGGACTAACTTCGCCAGAACTGGGTAAATGCATGTGCAACACTGAATTCTTAAAAAAAAAAAATATGCACGATGAACAAACATCTCTTTCAAAGTCCTCAGAATGTAGAGAGGAAAGAAACTGTAATGTTTGGTATACGTGCTACTGAAGTAGAGATGTCTGGCTCACAGTAGGAGAATACAACTAATTTAGAGAAAACGGCCTTTAAACATATGGATTGTACATTTACATAAATTTTGAAGACAATATAAGGATGGTAAAACAATTTAACAAACAGATATCACCATGACATTTCCCCAGTTGATAACTTTAAGACAATTGAAATTTCCCTAAAAGTATATGTTTAAATACGCCAATGAGGCATTATCTCATGGTAATCTTTGGTGAATTTAGGAGAAATATACAGTCTGAAATAATTGTTATGGAAGCAAAACAGCATACAAAATCTCTAAATTTGACCAGTGCAAACAAAAACAATGTATCTTCAACCAATTAATACTTTCACAAGTGTTTCTCTTCTTATTATTTTCACAGAAACCCCAACAAAGGAAACCTGAAGGTGCCTGTGACCTGGCCTGCTTTCACCAGCACTGAGCCACAGTTCCTGGACATCAATGCTAAGATGAACGAGAGCTCCACTGGACGGGACATGAGACTACGATTTGTCCGCCTCTGGACCAGCACCCTTCTCAGCCTCCCATCACATGGAGCCGCAGACGCTCAGTAATGCATCCTTTGTACAAAAAGAAGAGTGTGAGCTTTAAAACTTATGAGACAAAGGAGCTTTGACAATGTGTCAGAGTGCATAGACGGCTTTTTCCAAATCTACCTGCAGTGACATCCAGATTTGAGTCTTTGTGGAAGATGTGCCCTCTAGTGGGGGACCCGATTATTTTCTGCTGTAACCTCATACAAATAAAACCAGAGGATACATAAAGATAGAACACAATTGTTTATCTACCATGAAGCTGCACTAATAAATTGTAATTTTATATTTGTTTAATTTCGCATGAGTGCCATTTCTTTCATTAAGGCTTGAAGAGGCGCCTGGCTTTGTGCACAGAATAGAAGGACACTATTTTTAGAAGATGGTATTAACACTGCATTTTCTGTTCATTATAGTTGTCAAATAGTGCCCTTAATGAGTGTGTCAGTTATACACGTTGGTTAAAAAAAAGTCTCATCTTTTACAGACAGGGTGATACATTTGCATGGTTTTTTAAGTTGAGTATATTTTTCTTTTACCAGTGATTTTTGTATTGAATGTTTAATGAAAACACTTCGTAAGTGGAGTTTTAAAGTTCATTCTTGACCTTAGAAATAGTACACAACAGTCTCACTTCAAGGCCTATGAGTAGATGCTCGACAAAATAGTTGTCGATGGTGTTGCGCAATAAGTGCACAGTTGAAGAATCAAAGATACTCTTTGTGCTTTTATTTTGAAAACGTGTGCACTTGACCTGAGCCGATCCAGTGTAATCTCATTAGGTGGATCTAAATCCAGGTAACTAGGCTGTAAGTAGCAGAGACAAAAGAGACAACTTCTGCCCATTTCCTCGTTCTCGGTGTGGCTCCAACGAAGTGGCCCCTCTCGTCTCCAGCCCGCAGGGCGACGTATCAATATCATGCCAGATGCTCATGGCAGACTAGCCGAGAGCGGAAGGGACGGCGCACTGCAGAGGCGCACGAGAGAGTAAGATGTCCACTGGGAAAGTGGCTGGTATTATTGGACTGGGAGTCGCTGCGATGCTCATCATACAAAGCGGGGACCCGCTGGACTCAGCGGGCGGCGCGTCCCCGGTGTGGCGCGAGACGGGGCTGCTTGCGCGCGCCGTGGTCTGCGTCCTCGCCGGAGGCTCCCTGCTCGCCATGGGCTGGCTGCACGGGCTGCTCTTCAGTCCCCTGGAGGTGCTCAGGGGCCCCGACGATGTGGGCTACATCGCAGAGGACGGTCGCTCCAGGGCCCAGGCGGCCAACGAGGTCCGCCGCAGGAGGAAAACCGGAGAGCTGCCCCCGGTCTATCCAAACGGCTGGTACCGGGTGATGGACTCACACCGGCTGCACACGGGCGAGGTCAAAAGTGTCTCTATTCTCGGTACGTTAATTAGTGGAGGATGCATTAACGGTATAAATAAAGTAACCAGCTGCCACGGTATTACAGCGTGTATTAAAGTGCAGGAGTCAATGCTGTATAAACATGACCACAAGTGGAGACCAAAGTAACAATAATAAGTTGTATTTGAGTTAGGGAAAAAAAAAGGGATTACAGGTATATTACAGGCATAAACATATATTTGTGAGGTTCCCCAGAAACCAATATTCTAGTGGGACAGGGAATGAAGGTGATGACACCATGTTTACATGAGCTGAAGTGTGATGTCAGCGATGAGAGGTGCAGACAGGTGAGTTTAGTGAACCACCTTCACAACCTGCATGTCATCACTGGCAGCGATGATCAAGTCATCAACCCATATTATCAATATCACCTTTTCTAAGTCGTTTTCAATCAGATACTCATGCAGCATCTTGTTCCAATTTCTGCCTGGTTGTTTTAGTCCATATAGTGACTTTTCTGGCTTGGTAGCAGAGGATGGTTGTATAGCGATCCTAGCGTGTATACCCAGTGTTAACCTGAATATAATAATGGAGGAATTAGACAACGTGGGGCATCACTTCAGTTTCAGTGGAACTCTTTTATCCAAAAGTACAACTTCATTGTCACATGTCAACTTCAGCACCTCTAATTGTCTGTTCTATTTGTCCATCAAACAGTATCTGAATTAACCCTATAAAGCCTGCATATGGCAATACATATATATATATATATATATATATATATATATATATATATACATATATATATATACATATATATGTATATATATATGTATATATATGTATATATATATATATATATATATATATATACTGTTATCTTCAAAACAAACAAAAACATCATAACAAGGTTTTGTCCCTTTTCATCATGTACATTTTAATACACATGGTTTATCCCCACACTTTTGAAATGTATTCAACTTGAACTTAAAGTACCCAGCCTGTTTTGTCTCATTGGCCCTGGAGTCTTTCTTTTCCTTCTGTGGTTTAGTCAGCATGAGGATTGTGGGATATTACAACTTATTATTGCTTCTCCATTCCTTTTCTACTTACCACCAGATGACCTCAATAGGCAGAGAGGGTTGTGTTAAACGACAGTCAGAAATCTCTAAATCATGCCTAGATTATTGGCATCCTATAATTTTAAGATGGTAGCCTTTGTGATTGTTTTGAACTGGCTGCTGAAGTTTAACACTGATATTTCATGCAGGTTTGAATACAGTCAATAGTCACGAGTGTCCCTGAACCCTTTCTGAGTCCTCCAATATGAACGGCTCGGGTTATTAATGTGTGAGCTGAATTTCCAAAACGTTAAATATCATGAAAATGTGAACCCAAATTCAACACAAACTAAATAAACGCAACTCTAAGATGAAGACATCAAACTCAGTTAATGTGTTGTTTCTTAAATGATCTTGATCCAGTATGTATATTGTAGGAGGAGCAATAGTTCACATAAATGATTCCACTCTGATTATTCTTAAAGGATTCATTTCGATGAAGCAAAAATAATTTAGTTTTTCATTTGCCACTGGCACCTGAATTTCCAGGTAGCAGTGTTGTTGCCAGGAGAGACAAGCTCATATTACACATTTTGTTTGGCATTTAAAGTATACTTTATAAACACAATGGCCTATTGTCGTTGTTGGAGTAGCAACCAGGGTGCTTAGGAACGCTTTGCTCTTTTGAAACAAAGACTCATTGTTTTCGGTCAATCAAGCTTTAAATCGCTTGTTTGATTTAAAGTGGTCATGGAAACGGAAGTGCTTATTTAATTAGGAAATAACAGCTGAAAAGTTGCAGCTAACGATTATCTTCAGTATCAGTCAATCCGCTAAAACCTGATTAATCTTTTTAGCGGATTAAAGTATTCGTCTGAGCTATAGAACGTCAATTAGATTTAGCAAAATAGTGAAATTAGAAATTCACAAAGTAAAGGTGGTGCCTTCAAACGTCTCGTTTATAGTCGCCTATATTGATTGATTTAAGGGCATTAGCCGCTCTCTTTGTCTTTGTGTTCATGGTGATCTGACAGACAATCTATCATGCATCAGGTCGCTTTTTTTATTATATAACGACTCATCATTCGCAGTTTTAAAGCTTTTAATATTTCACATTCACATCTCTATGACTCTTATATATAGCAGCTCTGTTAAAGAGTCTCAATAGATTTCACAGACAGATTTATTCCCGCGTATACTTTCATCGAGGCGCGGGATTTAAAACAGATACGTGCCTCCCATTTAAGATATTTTATTCTGGTGTTGATATGTGGTGGGGCTGTTTCATCTCTTCAGAGAAGTTCTTTGAGTTTGAGTTCAAAAAGGTTTCAAAGAGCGCGTGGCTCTTTCATGTTTCTGTCCCATCATAACCTTCCATAAATGAATAAGCAGTGTATGAAAGGCTCTCCTGAACAAGACATCAGTCAAAGGAGACACCTGCTCTTGCAGAGAGAATCCGCATACACTAAAGCCAAAGCAAATGTTTTTTCTTTCACCAATTAGTTAATAACTTACTATTTAATCTATTAATACTTTTAACATTTAATGAAAAATGTCCATCACATGTTCCCAACTTGTTTTGATCATATTGAATTGAGAACATAATAATAAAAAGACAGAGTCAAGCAACAAATTCTCATATTTGAGAAGCCATTACTCAACTATACTGATACTCATATTACTATTGCAGTACATTTTAAGAGTCGTGCTCACCTGTTGCCTCATTGGCTGCTCTATACATCAGATTTCACTGGAAGCCCCAGACAGGCAGCAACCTCCAGGTCTGAGAAGTGAAGCCGGAGCGGAAGTGTCTCAACCCTTGTGTGGTGTTCATATTTTTGTAACTCAGCCAGTTTGTGGGTCTGGTGGAGCCGCTGCATTTTTGGGTTTTGAATTGAACAAAATCAAACAATTTTATGTTAAAATACTCAACAGATGTTTAGTTCATCACAATTACAAGCAATATAAACGGCATATATTGTTAATATTTGCCCTTTACCTTTGTTAG
Organism: Taurulus bubalis; assembly: GCF_910589615.1. Classification (NCBI taxonomy): domain Eukaryota; kingdom Metazoa; phylum Chordata; class Actinopteri; order Perciformes; family Cottidae; genus Taurulus; species Taurulus bubalis. The sequence goes on from NC_136607.1 coordinate 5,911,513, forward strand.
ATCACATTTATGAATGAATGTGCTACTCGTTTTGTTTTATTTTCGATAGAATGATATGAAAGATATGAGTGATGCTTCTGGCCACAGATTCTCCCGTCCCTGTGTAGTACTCATGAGTGCCACGTTCTGGCCTTTCTTTGGCACATAGGATACACAAACGTGGAAGAGTTGACCGGCCTGTTATGTGTATCAGCAGTGGTGGGAGCTCAGACTGGTTTTCTGTATCGTTCCCACGATGGTCAGCTTCCTCTGTAGGAGCTTCTGTCTTCTGTCAACTTTTGTGAGGTAAAAAGATTGTCACATATGAGGAAGTGGCATCACTATGTTCCGTTACAGTTCAGTCTTGCTTGTAAAAAACCGTAGCGTGATGAAACATGCCGTAACCCCCCGGTCTGGTTCAGTTCACGCTGTCACTCGTTAACGTTTAATCGGCTCACTGGCGGATCTGGCTGCAGGTTGTTTTTTTACTCAAAGTAGAATGAATCAAATCACGTAGCCAACAACGTAATTTCGTGGTCGTAAGAGGCCCAGAATGAAATAGTTTAAGGAAGAGGACTCTGTATATGCAGCGCAGCTTGACGCTGAGATGAGGTGGAGCTGGGCCTGGAGGTTTCGGTCAAAACAGACGTGAGAGGAGCAGTGCAGCTTCCCACTGTCCCAGTGTTTCATACATATTGATAAAGCACGGCATGCTAAAGCAGCCTCTGCTCCAAGGAGATCAATTACAGTAAAAAAAATGGCTCACATTTGGCAGATGTAAAGCATACATGTGTATGTTTTTAGTGTTAGTCCATTTTAATCTAATTTGTTTAATTAACAGCTCAGGGATGTTCAAGGAGCAACCTGTTTGTGCTTTCTGAACATGTTTTGCACTGTGAATATGCACTGTCACTTTGAACAAAGGGTTGGAAATGAATGTTTTTTTGCTTTTTTATCTGATTCATCGATTAATCGAAAAAATAATCAACCGATTAATCGATTATTAAAATAATCGTTAGTTGCAGCCCTACATAGAACCTTAAGGGCAGAGCATAGAATTATCAATTGCAAGGCCCTATGAGCAGAGAATATCGATCAGTTGTGATAAGGAACCACACGGGCAAAGCATAAAAAAACACACACACACTGTCTCTCTCTCTATCTCTCTACTTCTCACTTGATTTATTGTAGACATACATTTATGATTTCTATTCATAGTTTCAATAGATTACGCTCCCATTAAGAGTCAAACAGAACATACAGCAGTGAATGCGTGGGCTACCTTGTGATTGGCAGGTCAATACCACGGGAGGTAAGAGGTCCTCTGGAAGTCGTCGTGTTTTCCTTTTACAACGTGAACCCTTTCACAGTTTGCTTGCAGTTCATGAAAGTTAATGAAAACATAAAAAATAATGATCATTCAGTGTTCGGTTGTACCTAGCGACGCCCTCTCCTGTCACTTCTGCTTTCAAATTTACCAAGATGCTAACGGCCAAAATGCCAAACTCCAAAATGCCAAACTCCAAAATGCCAAACTCCAAAATGTCAAATTCGCGGCTTAAAATTGTCAGTACACAGACAGAATTTCCAAACCCAAACCCCTTTCTTGACCAATAGAGCATAAATTCTCCCCGTGGCTCCGACCTTTCGCTGCCCCACACTCTGCTAAAGCCATCACAACAATCCCCTTCAGGATCGGCATTCTGCTGTCGCTGACTGCAGTGTCTCGTTCCTAACTTTTCCCGCCAGTCAGCCATTTACATCATATATTGAATTCCGCCGAGTTTGTCTTTTTCTCACACATGGTCCATTTCTGCCTCACAACAGTCTGGGAGCAGCAGTGCAGTGCTGTGTCACCCCTTGTCAGATGAGCCTTATTTTGGATTTCTAGGCCCTGCGAGAGCTGGCTCAGTGGTTACTGCAGACACCCACCCAGGCTGTGCTAATCTGGGCGTAATCTGAACATGCAGGTCAGACAAAAGTCAAGCCAAAGTACTATGCAAAGTGAGTTCCTAACCCTACTTTACTGAAGATGTAATCTACACCTCTAACCCAATCTGGACAAGTGGGACGATCCTTATTAGACGGTGGAACGAAGGTGATAGAAGTGGCAGGCAGCAGTGCACCCCTTTACACATCGACTGCACCAGGGTTCACTCGAATTCTCAACCTAAAACTAAAACGTCACTTCAAAGATGCTAAAATCAAATCAAAATTCTCCTCACAGGGGTTTCAATGGTTGACGGAGCAATGACGTTTTTCAGATTGCCAACAAATACAGAGTGAACACCGTATTAATGTATGTGGCAGCTTTCATACCAAGTCTGGATATTCTCTATTTTTTTCAAAATAAATGAGTGAATACATTTTGCGGCGCCAGTTTGTTTGTGACAACCTTCTATATCATTTCGCCACAGCAGTCTTGGCTTGTTTTGAAGGTTTACCTAAGCACAGCGGCACAGTGCACACTATCTCTGTTTGTCAGGCTTCAGGAATAATTGTTCTGGGTGCAGGCTCATCCATAGAAATAATTGGAGGGGCCATGTTGTAAGGAATCTATTCTGCTATTCTGCATGCTTATCTTCACATTTACGAACAAATGTATTTATTTTTTTGCGTATGGATTTGTCAGTAGAGACACTCTGCAGAGAGGCACAAACAAACTGAGACAATGAATTGCAAAATTCAGAGAAATGCATCAAGCTTTTTTCTTTCTCTCAAATACATTGCCACTGTATTCCAAAGTGGCCGGTCATTCATAAAACGTTTTTTTTGGTCCCTATTCCCCCAATAGGTGAGCAGGTGGCAGTTTTTCGGGGCCAGGACGGGAAGGCCTACGTGGTGGATGCCTACTGCCCTCACCTGGGGGCCAACCTGGCCGTGGGAGGCCGGGTGGTGGGAAGCTGCATAGAGTGCCCGTTTCATGGATGGCAGTTTCGGGGGAACGACGGCAAGTGCGTGAGGATCCCCTATGCAGAAAAAGGTACGAAATGAAGGTGGCGTCCGATGAGTTCTATTCTAAAAAAGGCATATGGGTAGTTAGAAATTATTTGAAATACCAACATTTAAAGATTAATGTGTAAGTTAATGTGTAAATTAAGTGTTTCACAGACAAAAGGTCATTATCTCAAATAACACACATCATTTGACCCGTTCACCCTTTTATGTCTGATACTATTGTCAATTCTCTCTAAATGGCGCCCCCTGGAGGACAGAATCCTCTCTACAATTGAACCCTATTGTTCGATTGCTTAATGACAATTGCAGACAGGTGTGTTTCAAGCCACCATACACGGCCCTCACTCAGACCGCACATCTGTTTGCTCTCCATCCTCCATGCATTGCTTCCCCAGAATGTGAGAATGTTATGCCTTTCTGTTTAATTGCATCACTTTGTCTATTGTAATATTTTAAGATTAGTATTAATTGCAGTATTCATTTTTTGCAGAACTTAGAAGAGTTTAATAGCAACTGTTTCTAAAAAAAAAAAAATGAAAAGTGCAAAGCCTTGCTAGTAGCTACTAGTGGAACAAACAAGCTCTTGATATTTATGCTGTTCTCAGAGTCAGTAAAACACTCTGTCCTGAGGGTGGTGCTACAGGTTCTCCTGTGACAGATGTCTAATGTCTAACTCCTAACATTTTGTTCTGCGTAGTGGCGCAAGAGATACTAATATTTATTTGTGTCGCATTTAAGATATTGGGCCTACGGTTATGCTTGCAGAAAGATTAAGGGGTCAGCAAAAAATATTAAGACTCATACCCTGGAGAACATGCATATTTACAGCAAATGTGGATAAATTATGTTGAAATCTGGACGTTTTATATTTGTGTATAGAGTTGACAATTTGGTCTTAACGTGGCACCAGACGAAAGCTATAAGAGTGCCCTGAATGAAAATTGTTCATCCTTTGGGGAGCATGAATATGATCAATTAATAAACTGACTTTGGATACATTTTTTAAACGGTATTAAACATTAAGCCAGCATGGACCGCTGGGGCTACACGAAGGCCCTCCAGTAAAAATATATAAAAAATTAGGTAGGTAAGTGCAAATTCAAAAATCCTTTAAAAATAGTTATTTAATAAATATTCAATAAAATATAAGAGTAAGTTCATGAACTGAATTGTATATATTCTATATTAAATCAGACACTAATGACACAGCGCTGTGTATTACATCTTTTCCTTCAACCAAAAATGCTTTGTGCTGGTTAGCGGGTACTTGTCCACAGGGGGTTCATCACTGAGAAAAGGTTGAGAACCACTGGACTCAACGATGGTGAAGCCTGATATCTACTACTGTATGAAGTGGATCGTCAACATAAAATGAGACCAATTTCCCAGTGTACATGTGGCCCGAAAGAGACTGCGTGGTTCAGATTTTGGTTTCATTTGTCGATCAGTGCCGGAGTTTGCCAAGGTGCGCTGCTGGCCCGGCTGTGAGGTCAACGGCCAGATCCTGGTTTGGTTTCACTGTGACGGAGAAGACCCTCAGTGGACCGTCCCAGAGCAGCAGGAAATAACAAAGGGCCAGTGGGTCTATCGGGGCAGAACGGAACATTTCATCAACGCGCACATAGAGGTAGGTGCATCCGTGAGCGGATGTGTTCTTACAATGCAGATGTTGTTCCTTTGTTTTACTTTACCAGGTGAGACTATACTGTTTCATAAGTGATCAATGCAGCAGTTAACGGGACAGTTTACCCCAAAATATATATATATTTTATAAAAAAAACTTTTCTCTTACCTTTAGTGCTATTTATCAGTCGTCATCATGACATCGTCTGGGGATTACTTGAGAAACAGGGTCAGGATTTCTGAAAAGAGACACAATTACGTTCAAATTAAGGCCGACAGCTCGATGGCTGATATCTCCAACACTAGGTGACTCGCACCAAAACAAACCGGGCTGATGAATAGCTCCACAGGGAAGAGTAAACATGAGTATTGTTAAAGTGCAAAGAAACATCCCTCCTCCCTGTTGCCGACCATTAGCTCCCTCCACCTCTTTACGACACACAATTCATAGAGAACCTCTCTCTCTCCTGTAGGAGATCCCTGAAAATGCAGCGGACATCGCTCACCTCGCTCACCTGCACACGCCGGCTATCGCCAGCGGAGTGGATCTGCGTTACACCAACAGCAAAACCTGGGAATTTTTGCGCCATGACTGGAAGGTGAGGAAAGAAAGCCTCAGTCTAAAGATGCTCCACATGATGGAGGCGGTGGTGCTATAATGGCAATACGATTTTGGGACATTTGAGACAGTGCATCTCTGTGTCTGAATGCCGCTGTATGCACTTTGACTGTGTGCATGCTTATGTGTGTGTGTGTGTGTGTGTGTGTGTGTGTGTGTGTGTGTGTGTGTGTCCTATTCAAGGTCCAGTGGGAGCCAGAGTTGGAGCCCAACAAGCATTGTTCTCAGATGTTGGTGAAACATGCGCTGACTGTGTTCGGGTGCCACTGGCCTCTGCTGGACGTCCGTGTCGTGGCCAGACAGGTACGGCGAAGACAACGTTGACACGACTTCTGGCTGTTTGAAGGATTCTTCTTCGTGCGACTTCGAAGTGCTTGTGAAAACAGTACAGAGCCCAAAGGACGTGATCTGTGTGTTGTAACAAATGCGGTTGTGTAGAACATTAGACCATCGCCGAGCCGAACTCGTGTTCATGCAGGTGCAGCTGAGAAAAATGCTGAACCGATGCGACAAAAAGCAACCACCACATGCTTTAGTTGTGCCGGGACATTAGCAACCAACTGTGCAGTCTGTGGCTTTTCATCTTGCCGAGTGAATTATATATGATAAATAAGTGTTCCCCGAAACCACTAATCTCCCTTGTTTAACCAGTTGCACAGGGCTGCAGGCGGAGAAGGATCACGACACAAATGTTGCTAAGACATAATTACTGTAATGCGGGCGGGAGGGGGCGGTTAGCATCGCCATGCGACGCAATTGGAAACATGACTGACTGAGAGGTGGTTATGATATATTCGACGACCAAGCTAAATTGAGACTGATAAATGCACGGGTTGCGATAACCATGCGTGTGTTTCAGGTGGGTCCGGGTGTGGTGTTCCTGCTGTTTGACCACAGCTTCCTGGGCCGAGGCGTCATCTTGCAGTGCGTGACTCCGGTGGAGCCTCTGCTGCAGTGCGTCTCTCACACCATCTTCTACCAGTCGAACATCCCGCCTCTGGTGCCCAAGTTCTTCCTTAAGGCAGAGTGCATTCAGGTGCGGTGCGCTCTCTCCTCCTACCCTCACTGGCACAGCAGTCCTTCGTAGAGCACTGTTATTTCTGCACAGCAGGTTTGACGTTCACAGAGATCATCGTGTGCTTTTGCCTCCCACTCTGCCTTTGGGTTCATTCTGCCTCCTCACCAGAAGTAACAGCACACAGTCACAGAGAAGGTGTAAATAGCTCTCATTAAACTTGATAATTAGCTATGTGGCGAAGCGGAAAGAAAAAGAGTTACTGATTTAACAGAAAGGAAAACTAATGAGTTGGCTCAAAAGGCTTAGATAGAAGGATTATATAGTGTATGTATAGTTGAAGACACACAATTGGAATAAACATAGAAAACATGACAAATGCCTTTCTGAAGAGTTTTTTTTTTATCATTTAACAAAAGTAGCCACAATTCTCAAATGTTAAATTCTGTCTAAAAACCAGCAGTTTACAATAATTTATAATAAATCTGAATAATAGTCTTTAACTGGCAAAATTATGACCTAAATCAGGAGTTATTGATTTAAGTAAGTAAAGAAGAAACAATTATTAATCTAACCAGTGGCTTTATTCTTTTAAAAGCTCTTAAACAGTTTTTCACATTAAGATATCTGTTAAGGGCTGAGATGCTTTGTGAATAACTTTACCAGGATCTTGTTTTAATTTTAAGGGGAAATTATTAGAAAACATCATAATTCTAACTAGAATTTCGTAACGAGGAGCCACTCTTTGGAATACGGTTTTGATGCAAACCTCTGGTGCTACAGAAACAATTAGGTCTGCACCAAAAATGTATATTTGTTTTGCTCATCGTCTGTTATTAAATGAAATAATTTTGTCATTTTGTTTCTCCATGTTGTATTATATTAACACAAAGCGCTAGCTTTTTGAAAGGACATGTGAAGAGGTGAAGTGTGTGCTGAAATAACAAATCTCAGCAGCGGATGAAGTAACAGTGTGTGCTGACAAATAATAATACATTAATGCAACAAGACAGGAGAAAATACAGATTACTTTTTTTGGGTCACTATTTAACTCTTAGCTCAAGTTTCTAATGGACTTAAAGTCGTAAAACAAGTCGACCACGTCTCAGTATTAGCCTGTGTGTGTGTGTGTGTGTGTGTGCGTGTGCGCGTGCGTGCATGCGCTCGTCTTTTTGTCACAGCTTTCTGGAAATCCTAATTTACAACCATGTCCAGTGAGCTTGTCCCGTTTTCCTCTCTGTGTCTAGTTTGAGCGCGACGTGATGATCTGGAACAATAAGAAGTACATCTCCAAGCCTCTCCTGGTGAAGGAGGACGCAGCCATCCAGAAGCACCGGCGCTGGTTCAGTCAGTTCTACAGCGAGAACAGCCCGCGGCTGCAGCACCAGCGCGACACGTTGGACTTCTGACCTCCACGAACTGCAGAGAAGATGTCAGGTCAGGGTGTAATCAGAGGTACCCGAGGAGGCAGTCCAGGATTTACTCTTTTTTCTTCTTCTTTTTGTCGCATATAAATAAACGAAAGGAGGGAAGCAGACCTGACTTGTTTGTGAGACGCGGCTCAATAACACAAACAATAACCTTACGGTAGCCCTCGTCTGGATGATGGATGATGTGACTTCCCAGCTTTATACACGCAAGTGCCAACAGCCGTCATGTTGCATGGTTGGACTGGTAGAACGAACTGAGTGGGTTCAGCCCTCATTTTGGTGAACCGGCACTAAGATACAAAGCGAGCAACTCTGAGGAACACCACATGCAGAAACATGAACAACTCCCTCCACTGTGAAGCACATATAACCAGTAACTTCCTTGTGATTGAGTGACCGTTACCAGCTGATTATGTGTTCTGTCTCTCTGCTTGGTCAATATAAGCCACCTGACTTAGTTTGTGTTCGGTGAGAAGTTTCACGATTTGATATCAGTTTCTGACTCACTTTGGCTTTTATCTGCATTTAGAAATTGTTCATATGCCTTTTCCAAACTCTAAGTTGAAGTGTTTAGTGTTTAGTGTGTGATCACACTGGCCGTGGCCGCAGGTGTGTTTGTTTTCTGATCGGTATCTCAGAGTAGTCAGCAGCAGGCCGATTTTTCTAGTCCCAGCAGTGTGCGTTGACAATTTAAAATTGTCAACAATTTCATAAAAACTCATGAAACATTTACACCAAGAAAGCTTTAGTTAGACTTTGGATTAAGATTTCTTTTTTTATTGGTGACATTTCCTGATGCTGTGCGGGTTAGTACTGCGTCATCAGGCTGAGGATTTGGGGTGTCAATAAACTCAATAACATGACTCTTATATTTTCTGATATTTTGGCATCGGAAGCGTTCTGTTTCCGTTTGTGGTCCAAGGAGTATTGACCAATCGTAAACAGTCTGTGTGAAGAGCAAAAAAGGTGGAACGCATTGACCAAAGTCCAGCCTTTATGCTAAGCTAGGCTAGGTCCTGACACAGCTCTGCAGTTAAACAATAACACATTTTATTTATTTGTTGCCTCTTGGGGTCAGGGGACACAAGTCAGGACCAAAGCGCTGACATTATTAATATTGTTATTATTATCACCATGTTGATGACGCACAAACAGTTTCTTACATGTTCTGCAGACACAGAAGAACATTTTCATTCATGTGGAGCTTCTGGCCACCTGATGAATGGAAGTGCAACATTCACCCTCAATCCTTATAGCTCCGTTTTGCTTTCCACCAACTTCTCTTTAGCTGCTCCACTATGTGGAGATCTCAAACTGTGCAATGTTTTTATTTAATTTTTTTCAGCTGCCTGCTGAGAGTGAACCAAACAGTAAAGCTGCAGGCTGGCTTTATCCTTTTGAGCTCCCCGTCACATTAAAGCACGAGTCATCCATTGACATTATACAAATATTGATTACCGCTGCTTGAATACGGAGGATATCGGTCCTCTAATCTCTCACAAAGAGACTGATACGAATATGTTATGCATTGTTGAACTTCCTTTAACGCGTATGATTGTGTCATACGTCAGTTTGATAACGTGGCCCAGAGGATGAACGATGAAATGGTCCTTGACATGATGATGATCTCCAAAACAGGAAGTGTATTGACCCAAATTGAATAGCCTTGAAACAAAAGAAGAAAAAGATACCCCTTCATTTTGATCACGAGACAAATAAATAAATATGTGAGAACAAGTACACCTTGTACATCTACAGCAAGAGTGCTCTTAATACACCTTTTTGTGTATTATATTTATGAAATGTGTGCTCCTGGTACTGCTATGGCAGATCTGCATGGATCAATATGCAGAGTAAACACATCTTTGTTTACTCCCAGTTCCCGTCGTCTACTCGTTGCTGACTTAACCGCTGATGACTGATGCTGTGAGGCTTTACTAAACGGCACTGTGCAATAATCTTGGGTTGGCGATGAAGGGGCTGATTGTGTCGCAGGACGTGGCATTACATTTTTAATTTGTGTACAATTTTCAGACGGTCACAGAGGAGAGACGACACATTTCAAAGCAAAAGAGCCAGCCGTGTTAAAAAGCACAGAGAATACCAGATCAACTCCCCTCCTCTGCTCCCTCTCCATATTCAAATGTGTTTTTTTTTGTCTCTGTCTAATCTACAGATGTACTGTTTATTTAAATATGCAGAATAAATCTGTCTGCCTCGCACTAATATGTTCGCTCATGCATATCTCAACTTGCGAAAGCTTTCCGTGGCCCTGCATGCATTGAATGTGTTAAATTGAGCAGAATCATGAAACATTCACTGTACTACTTGGCCAGTTTGCACTTCTCTGAGGCCCATATTGTTGCTTAGCACTCCTTATCTGTGAATATGCTTATCTTATCTGGGGTTTATGGTGGGAGAGCACTGTGCTGCCTTTGTTATACTAAAGCATTACATCAACGGTCGGCTCACACAGCTTTAGTCCGGGCAGAAAGTAGGTTAGCTGTAATGAGGAAACATGTTGCGCTTGTGTTAGCACGGCGTTAAACGCATGGAACGGACAGAAAATCCAACGTATTTTTGTTATGAAGTATGGCTGAGGCAGGAGTCATTGTGGCTGAGCAGGAGGCCGGTGTTGCACTGGAAGAAAAGCACCCGGAGGCTACAGAGAACACCTGTGGGAGAGTTTTCCACGCCACGAGGGGCGAGCAGGAAGATGACAGCGACTTTGTCACGCAGCCTCTGCTTCGGCACGAGCACCGGGATGCCGTTTGTGACGAGAGTCCCGAAGCGGGCGAGCGAACGGCGGCAGATGGGGCTGACCGACGGACATCTGTTCCACCAGAGCCGGAGTCGGCTGTGATGGATGAGCCGGGCTGCAGTGGAAGTGTCAGGAGTTCGTGCAGCGACAGCAGTCGGCACGAGTGCCCCATCTGCAGCGAGCTGTTCGACTCGCAGGGGGACCGCCGCGTCACCTTACTCCACTGCGACCACGCGCTGTGCCACCACTGCGCGGCCGGCATCATGAAGCGGGCCAAGGACCAGAGCCGACTGCAGTGTCCCTTCTGCCGACAGACCACCCCGTTCCCGCAGTGGGAGATCCGACGACTGCAGGAGGAGTCGTACGGCGGCGACTGCGGCGTCTACGAGCCCGGACCGGCCTCCGTCTTCGGTCCTGGCCCCGAACCTCATCAGGCCGTCCCAGAACCCCCCTCTCTGTGCTGCTTTGCCGTGGACACGCGGGGAAGCGCGTTCTGCGTCGACCCGTCCCGCCTCGTCGGAGGCCTGGGGCTGACGCGGCCGCGCTCCCTCTGCGTCTCCGTCACCGCCCTGCTGCTGCTCTGCCTGCTGCTGCTGGCCGTCTTCCTCTACATAGTCGTTCCCCTCGTCATGCTGTCCCTACTTTTCACACACGGCTAAGCTCAGAGATCAACATCAGTCGCCTGACTTCTGCAAAGTGTTTTTTTTCTTTTTCTTTTTCGAATGCCCATGCCCTGTTGACTGTTTTGATACGGTCATAAATAAGTGACATTCGGGGAAATGCAAGCAGCTGCACGGTTGTCACATTGAACGGGGAGCAAACAGTGAGGAACATGTTTTTCCTTATTTATTATCTTTCATTTTACATGCCCTGATTATTCCAGACTCACCTTTGGACCGTCTAGCAGTCTTTTACGGTAGATATTATTATTGGAGAAAGTCCAATTTGCAGTTGGCAAAAAGCTAACTTGAGTCCTAAATAGGATTACTTGAACGTGAAGAATTATTTTTTTTGTACTGTAAAATGTATTTAAAAAAAAAAAAAAAAGGAATTTGGCACCAGGAAGTTCATCGTACATCATTTTTAAAACATGACACATGTTCAAACTTGTCAACTTTTGACTTTTGTGTTTTTTGAAGAGTGCCTCTGCTTTGTTCTGTCGGGTTTGGAGCCACAGATAAATGGAGGTTTGACTTTGGATCAAAACTCTTCATATCTTTCTGGGTCTCGTATTGACCTACTTCTCATCAGAACAGCTCGTTGCTCTCTGCTGTGACTGCTCCATATTCTTAGCAACAACAAAAAAGCTAGCTTGATCTCCTGTCATAGTGCATAATTGAATCCTTTATATCCATTTTATTGTATCTGAGAGAGAAAGAAAGAGGGCAACGATGAAAGATGGAATCAAACCATTGATTTGTTTCTTCCTCCTTTTTTCCATTATTTTTTGTCGCTGGTGCACTTTTATGTTTGTCGCTACGTATCTGTGATACTAAATGGAGACATTACCATTAATACTCATAGATAGACTAGATTTCCTTTGAACTGAGTTGTGTGTCTGCCTTTTCTTTTGAAGGGACATCGTCGGATACGGACCTTTGACGAGCGTTGAGAATGTCGGAGTATAAACGTTTCAAACGTTCAGCTCATGAGATCGTCCTCGTGGAAACTATAACCGAGGCTTTACACGCATAACTAGGACGTTGAATCCAGCCAGGATCCTGTTATGAGCATCGTCAAAGGCAAAGATGCTTAAAATAGTCGTTTTAAAAGTTTATATTTAGCTTTAAAGCCACACTCATCAATATGTTTTATTACAAACAATGGATTAAAGGAATGTATGTGGAAGGAGTCACTCATAGTGACAAACCCAAAGAAAATGGCCACTGACTCAGAGGCTTTTTTTGTCCGTTTTGGATGTTTGTTTTGATTTCTCTGCAACTCTGCTCTTATCAGAGAGCGGTCTAAAACCTCAGATGAACCCAGTGCCACAGCCAGACACCTTTCTGGATTTACATTGATGAGTTGGACAAAATGTGTGAACTATTAACATGTTCGGCATTAAAACTTTAAATGTGACGATATGTCAAAGTTGTTCTCGGGTTGCCCCGCTGCCCCCAAGTGGACAAAAAAATACGATAAAAACATTCATTTGTGCACTTTTAACAAATGAAGTACAAATCAATGCAGAGATAATAATCCATAATTATCCATTTTAAGTCGTATGTAACGGACAGAAACGTAACTTTTGTTGACATTTTTTGGATTTGTTTTGTGTTTGCATTATTAGTAGGTCTGCTTGATTTAATATCGGCACAAAAGTTTTTTCAAGGCTTTAGGTTTCCACTATCATTGTTTGATTGTAGAGTCTAATGCCAACTATGAAGCCAAGACACGATTCACCAAAATACATCACCCGTATTACTTATAAAGTACTACCTCTATAAATAATATACATGCTGTATATATTGCATTGGGCCCTGATGTACAGACTCAATATCACCTTATTGTGGACCACAGAGTACACACACACACACACACACGCTCCAAGTATGCTTTATATTTATATAAACTACTGTATCCCTTTAAAGAGGATCAGGACCATTGTTGTGTCTTCATAATAACATGTCCGCCTGTTTTCTGGGGTCTAATCCTGTCCCGACTCGGTCGACTGTCTCAATTGCTCGAGCAAGAGACTTGGAGCCGACAGGCCTCTCTAATGTCAAACTGGAAATGGATCCACATTGATGAGGCCTGCAGCCCCTCCTCCCCTCTTCCCTCCCACAAGGCTGTGCTAACTGGGATAAAATACAGAAAAAGATTCTTTGTGTTCTCTGCAGCACGAACTCTCCCACTCGGCATCGGGGCGAGCAGGCAAGCGAGCGCCGAGTGGGCTTACACATCTATAATGTATGCGAGGGCTTCTCGCTACATGAGAAACGCATCAGATAGGCAGGCGTCCATCTGCAGATGACTCATTGAGGCAATCCACGTTCCCAAGACTCTGTTTGTGTCGACGCGCTGGCAGAGAATGCCCTGCTTTGCCTCTGGCTCGGATCGGATCACGTGGGCGTCCGACCACCGTCAGCTCCAAAGGGACAAGCGTATATTCAGTATGGAGGCCGACATGCATTCATTCATGTCAGAGCAAATGTGTTCTGAAAAATGTGTTCTCTCATCTGAAGCGAAGAGCAACGCGAGGAGCTGAAGACACGCAGTTGTTGTCACAGCGTCAAAGCAAGCCGGAGTGCAAGTGTGACATTCTCTGTCTGCTGCCCTCCAGTCCCACTCCGTGTTTCACACATGGACGAGTCCTCAATTAAAGGCTCTTTAAATAAAAAATAAAAGTGACATTAAGTCTGTTTTATCTTTCTTCAGAATGTCAGACTAAGTCCCATTAAGATGCAGGTTGGATCACTTTCATGAAAATGTCGATATTTAAAGAAAAAAGGGAAAGGATTTCAATTTGAAATGAGATCAGTCAGACTATTCGCTTAAATGTCATCAGTTAATATCAATTTAAAGTTATGGTTGAGTTGAGTCATTTGCTAATTGGGGGTAGTTTTCATGATCAATGGTGATGCATTTTCTTCAAAAATATATTTTATCAATTAAGGGAAAACATTCTGAAATTGCATTTTCATTTTTAAATTTGATTGGGTCATGCATATGTGCATACTCTATTTGTTATTTATTATACATTTCTAAATACTTTATTCTATTGTATTATTTCACCTTTAAATTATGTAAATATCTCAGTTTATTAATGTCCACAAAGGTTAGAACATCCTGCTGCAACAGAAAACGGGTTGTCCCAATATGTCCAACTTTGTAAACACGAATTTATGGTTTCAAGTCTTCTTCATTACAGCATGATGTTGATTTAGTAAATGATGGGCCCATATAGAGTCAAAGACCATAAAGCAGAGCATGCTTAAGGGCGATTGCCAGTTCCCTACCACCCTGATCACTCCTCCTCAGTCCAAATGTGGTCACTTCTGTTCACTGGTTGCAAAAATCCAAGATGGCGACGGGGAAAATGTCGAACCCGAGGCATCAAAACCCCAGTCCACAAACCAAAGGGCCGTCACAACAACTAAGTCCACTATATATGCAGCCTATGTAGCGTACACAAAACATTTTGAATGAGTGAATATTTATCGTCCACTGTGTTGGGTTATTTTTTTTATGAAGCACATTACTATTGTACTTTTCTGTTGATGTAAAATGAACTGCGATGCTATAGTGGGCAATAAGCATTCACTGGCTGGTGTGTTTATTGCAACAAAGTTATTATTTAGTGAGAATTCTGGAGCGCAGTGTGTTTAACCTTTTTCTTGCAGTCGGCCCTTTTTACCATGACGGGAATAAAAGGTGAGGAGATCCATGAGACACACCTGTGTGCAGGGGGAAAGCAGCTACCCAAAGCAGCATGGAGGAGGGGTGATGTTTTCAAGTTTATTTCAGCTTCTGGACATCTTTGCTCTAAAAACCAGCACACCAATGTGACACACACTACTGTAAGTAAACAACAAATAGTAGCAAGTGATCCAATAATCTCTGGCTGGATTCTGCTGAAGATGCTGATCCCAGAAAGTGGGATGAATGGAATCTTGTTCAGCTACATCTCGGACCTGTTCGGTTACAACTGTATCAAGCCATTAGGATAAATCTCTTTTATTGCAACTCCCCAGGCTTCTCCTTCTGAATTTAATTTCCCTCCATTTAATGGGCAGCACTTTTGGAACACACACACACACAGAGACAACCATGTTCTTGCAGAGGACTGAGTGTACGAGTCTGTTTTACAATGCGTGGGCAGCAGCTCAAAGGGTGAACGCAAAAATGTGTCCGTGTGTGGATTAGTGGAGTGTAAAGCCTGCGATCATCTTTGTGTGGCGCAGACTGACTGAGAGAGTTTTTATAGGTCGTTGTGTTGCTTCTCCAGAAAACTCCTTACATAACGACTGCAGAGCAGATTGGTGGCCTTATTGATGTGTGAGATGGAGGAGTGGGCAGGACGAGAGGCTTCATAACCTCACTTAATGAGAGGCCGGCCAGCACGCCGGCAGGGCCATCCAATAAGCGGTGAGGTAACAAACTGGCTGTGGCAGGCGTGCAGGGGCTGGGAGGAGAACCATTAGGTGCTCTGCTCAACACCAGTCATTTAACATTTATTTTCAGTGGTTTTGACGGTAGTAGGCCTCGTCTCCACCCGTCTGACATTTTGGAGGCGGCGTGTTTTGTGGCTCCAGGATGTGTCAACTTCTGCTTGTTGACTTCAATGAGGGGAAAAGGCCTTTTGAAAGTGGCTGCATCTCCAGAGGGACACTGTGTGCCCAATCAGACCAGCCAGCCTCAGTTGCTCCAAAATGTTCACACATTGTTGCTTTAGCACTCTTATATAATACTAATGTTTGAAACTAAAATATCATTATGTTCCCTTTTGAAGGGATTTCTTCCTCGGCAGTTTATTTTTAATTGGTAGATTTTGTGACTGTTGCAATTTCCTGCAATAACTGTTTAATGTTCTTTTAATGAACTTTCCGGGGGAAAAAGAAAAAGGTTTTAGTTCAACTGATGGATGTTAATGATTTTATGATCTCAGAAAAGTCTCCTACTTATTTGGCTAAATAATCCTCTAAAAATCCTTTTATTACTTTATTTTTGGATGATGGGTCCGAGAATCAAGTCAAGTGAATGGAATTAATGTGTTCACATATTCTGAGACGTGTTCACAGAGCTGCTTTGTGTTGATAATAATGATAAAGCATTTATAGTCTTCCGACCACTTTAACACTACATGGACTCACTAACATTCACACACCGTAGGCACAGCTACGTGAGCAATTTAGGGGTCACGTGTCTTGTCGAAGGACACATCATGGACATGGGCTAAGCGGGGATCGAACCACGGTTCTTCTGCTTGAAGGACGACCTCGCTCCCCACTGAGCTACAGAAACAAAAATACATGTATTTGCCAGAGCCATGCTGTGCCACCTTCACTTCTTTAGCTATGGTTTGTTTTTGCTGCACAATTGGTGTCCATACTTTCTAAATGCATTTCAGGCAGAGCTGTTTTCTTGCAGGAAAGAACAGAAAGTAAAATGTATTTATTTTAACAGTGCACATATATTATAGTCCTTGTCTTTAGAAAAAAAACTCAACTAATCATGTTTGAGACAAGCTCATTAAAGCTCACAGCCAGCAGCTGATGACTGTTGATTTCCTCCGCCTGGTGATTAATTCATCAGCTCTCTGCGACGCGGAGAGACAGCAGTGTTGTGCGATTTATAATTCAGAACACTGTTCGATGCTTTTACACTGGCCTCGTTTCCAGAACAGCCTTTTCAATCGCAGCTGCTGTTATCCGTAAACACACAACACAAACCCCCCTAGGGCAAAATAAATATTTAAATATTTGACTATTAATAATCAAGATGAAATTATAAACGGCCGTTTGAGGGCGGTTCACACAACGCGTCCTCTCCTGATGAAATCTCTTTTCACGGTTTCAGGTTGGCGCGCGTTTTGTTCGAGTCATTGGTTTCGACGCCTCCTGCTGTGATGAATACACTCAATGTCTGCCTGTCAGGGAATATTTCCTCCGTGTAAAGATCCCTTTCGTGCATGTGGGTTGTAAGAAATAAAATAAATAAATAAAAATCTAGTTTCCTAGGTAACCACGGAGGTTGACTGCTGCTCCCACCCAACATTTACCGAAACGCTCCAAAAGCGCCGGGTCAGAGATTACGCAACATCTAAAGTAACGCGGGCCGATCGTAGTCCGCGTCTGCACACACACACACACACACACACACACACACACACACACACACACACACACACACACGCACACACACACACACACACACACACACACACACACACACACACACACACACACACACACACACACACGCACACACACACACACACACACACACACACACACACACACACACACACACACACACGGACAGACGGGTGATGAAGTGTGACGGCTGGATGGATGGACGCCACTGATGCTGCGTGATTAATGAGCTGTCCACGGAAGTCACAGATATACGCGACACAACCAGACTATTTGTGTGTCTCTCTCTCCAGTTTGGAGTGAACTGAGTCCCACCAAAGCCGGTGTCATGGCTCATCTCTGACCTGAAACCCGCTAGATTGAAATACCCTCCCCCCTCTCTCTCTCCCTCCATCTGCTCTTGTGCAATCAGGCTATTTTAGGAGAACATCTCCCAGCCGTCTGGTTGTCATTACAAATCACCCGCATTAACAAAACCCACAAATATTAATCTGATTTAATTCAGCGGACTATACCCACGCCCTGCAGGTATGCAAACATACACGTGGGCTGCCCGGATGAGGCCTGTCCGTCATGTTATGAGTAGCATGGGGGTCTAGTGGATGCTGAACAAGTAGGTATACATTTATTTTTCATACGTTCTTCTTTCACTCAGCAGCAGCGGCGCGCCGACGCGCAAAACCCCCAAGAGTGGGGGAGCTGACACGTCGGGAGCGCGCACCCACCACCGCGGCGCGCATGCACAGCTGTCAGGACCAAGGACAGCAGCCGCTGTGCCCGGATTGACCAGCCAGCGACGCATCGGGAGCGTTCAGTCCGGACAAAGCGCGCGGAGCAGCGGCTGGAGGGAGCGCGACACAACACCCCTGCGGGAGGAAGCCGCACGGAAGCCGAGACAATGGCTCAACTCCTTCTTCCAAACCGTCGGGAGGTTTGAGAACATTCTGCAGAGGAGAGCGGAAAAAAAGAGGGGGGGGGGACAATGCGGTTTCAACGTTCCTGTTTGACAGCCGGCCCCTAATATGAGCATGCACATTCCTCCGCATTGCACATAGATCCACCTTTTTTCTCTCGGCCTCCCTCCCCTCCTCGTCCCTCCCCCAGTCCTTCCCAACCGCCCACCTGGATCCGTGTCTGCAGTAGCGCATTCAACCGGCCGAGCCGCGCTGCTGCTGCCGAGAAGCAGGTCGAGCCGACCCGCCAACGGCGCTGAAAGGGACCGGGCAGCACCGGGCCGTTTGGTGGCCCGCACGATGCGTCTGTTTCTGCTGGCGGTGCTCTTCTGGTGCTCCTGCGCGCGGGCCGGCTGCGAGCCGAAGATCGTGAACATCGGGGCCGTGCTGAGCCAGAAGAGATACGAGCAGGTCTTCAAAGATGCGGTGACCCAGGCCAACCAGGTCTACGGCAGGGACAAATTCAAGCTGACCGCCATCTCCGTCACGCACAAACCCAACGCCATCCAGATGGCTCTCTCCGTCTGCGAGGACCTCATCTCCAGTCAGGTATTCTTCTGCCTCCTCTGCAAACACACCGTCTTATTAATAACCTCTGCGCTATAACTCATATGGTCCATGCACACCTCCACATAACTGTAAAACGGGTTCGCTGTGAGTGTTTTTGAAGGAGAAACCCGCTGTGCCTTGATAGAAAGTTGTTTTTAACTAACATGACCTACATGTTAAAATCGGGTGTGTTTTCTCTCTCAAGGGGCCACTGAAGTGGGCAAAAGACGGATGGATGCATGTCGAGCCTCGAGCTCTGAATCCAGACTAGACAGCTGTCTATTTCGCCAAAGCCTCACACTATTCAGCATGCACATATAAGGAATCAGCCCATACTTTACTTACAGGCCTGCCAATTGTCCAATTTGGCACCATGCACTGCATTTGCACACAGTCCACTCAGTGTCGTTCTAATACAGCGAACTCCCCACGGACCCATCTGTTTTTACAGACGTCCATAAATAGGCTCTATATGGTTAGGGGCACATCTCGGATGAGAGGGCAACATGTATACGTTCCGGGACACACTGCTGCACAACCACTGAACTGCAAAGGATGCAGGGAGGAGTGGAAATGTGCAATACGTCGTATGCAATTACACAACTTGCATGATACCATTCTGGCCGGACAGCGGGGCTGACATCCGCGGAGGACAGCTTCTGTCTGTCGGTCTGCAGGGGTGGATCACTCGCTCAGCTGCAGTCTGCAGACATGATGCCGTTGGTGCACGAGCAGCATTTTTTATTTTAAAATGTTTGAAAGTATGAGATTAAAAAGTGAGGCAAATATTCACACCTCATGCATGTGCTTCAGATTTAACTAAGAAAGCATATTTAATAATGATATTTATTTAATTTTTTAATTATTTAATTTTTTAGAGTTGTTGAACCATCCTCTCATGTTTTGCTCAACAAGGCTTTGTGTTACATGTATAAATACATGTAAAAGAAGAAAAAGAAAAAGCCAACGTTATGTCACGCGCGCATGTTGAGGCGTGAAGTCCCGCTCTCGCTCTCATTTCTCCCACACAGATAATGAGGCTTCATGCGAACCAAAACACCCCCGCAGCTTCAGCACCGCTTTCATGTCCTCGGTCCTCTGCTTAGTGTAAAAGCCTCTAATTGATGCAGGCTTGCAGAATATCGCCGTTGCACCCAGTCCGCCGTCACATGCTCATCCACAGCATGAGCAGCTTCCACCAACAATGGTTCTGCTCTCTTAAAAAACACCCACATCCCTCTGGTAGAAAAGAGACGTGCATCACACCTTATTTAGACAGAAGGTCCGTGGAAGGTTTAATGTGATGGGATTGGCTCTCAGTTACTGAAAGGGAAGTCAGTGGCAGATGGAGGAGGAGATGCCTGGGAGCAGTGCTTGGATGATAGACCTCATTTTTGACCCAGCCATACGGACTGCTCATATTCAGCAATCCATGCCTGCACAGCCATGCCAGCTTTGTGTCCATCTTCCTTCACATCTCCCGGGGCATTTCTCAAGACTCCGATTTTTTTTCTTTCTTTTTCATGAAAGTAAAAAGCATTGGTTTGCTTAATGCAGGGATTAGATTAAGCCGAGCATCCATCCATGCATGTTTGTCTGCCAGCACAGCGAAGACATTTTGTACAAAGGAACCGATTTCTTTGCTTTTCTGTTTCTTTGTCGTAGGTGAATTTATGTAGATATTCAGGTTCAAACATGTTATTTTTAACCTGTTTAGAGCAGCAGTTGCACTCACTAAAAGATGATGATGTTTTATTGAAAGTGCACACGCATTTCATTAAACTTGAGGTTGAAAAGCAGATGTTTCAGCCGATGCGGCAGATCGGGCCACAGATGCTCGGGGGCCCCAAACGCTGTGTGTGGCAATCTTTGGACATTCTTATTCATCTATTTAAGCCCTGGTCAAGACAGCAGCAGAAAATTAAACAACGTTTTAGATATACAACATGTACAGTTACAGAGAATAACATTGCAGGATCCGGCAGGAATTTGAGTAATTGTAAATAATTATCATCCCACTTTTATATCTATCCTTTTGGAAAATATGCATGCTTGAATATACTGTTTGTTCCACCAATCTAAGATGGTGACCGTGAAGAGCTCAACACACTCTCACTTCATGCTGTTAACCCCGTTAACTGATCTCAGATATGCTGAAATGAACTTTTCATAATAACTGAATATCAAATGCTGTTTCATGTTAATAATTCTATGCATTCAATGCCGTCGCAGTAAACACGTTGTGACTTCAGACTGAAACACTGGCTTATAGGTTTAGGCAATGAAACCACTTTAGTTAGCTTTAGGAGAAAAACCATCATGGCTGGGCTTAAAATAAGTACATAATCTTAGGTCCAGGCAACAAGACCACTTGAATATAGTAACATGAACTGAAACCACGCAGCAAACATCAGTAGCATCCTTTTGGGAGACGAACACTTGCCTCCTGGTTGAAAGTCCTGGTGAATTTTCTCTGAGCGTCAATAATGACAATGATGGTGGGATAGCAGTTAAAAGCCGTCTCAAACAGACTGCCTTGTGCGTTGGGATTTGACGCCCTGGGAATAACAGCAGCTGGTACATTATGTATACCGTTTTTGTTGTTGTTGTTACAGCCTACAACAAGATACATACGCTATAAAGACTGTTTCATATGTCTTTTTGTCATAGTTGTCATAGTTGCTTGATACAAATGTGAGAGTTTAGTTTTATTGGCTTTACCAAGATGGATAATGGGCGTTTTGCAGCTTCCCAGTTGTGTGTTTGTGTACATATTTTCTGCAAAAATGCTATAAGAGAGAAAGATTCAAGTCTAAATTGGACCCCCTTAAGTCTTTTGCAGAGAGCGAGTAGCGGCGTTTTCATTTGCTGTCAGCATGACTAAGTGTTGTTCTTCTGCGCCTCTGCAGGTCTACGCGATCCTGGTGAGTCACCCTCCCCAGTCCAATGACCACCTCACTCCAACGCCTGTCTCCTACACTGCAGGCTTCTACCGCATACCCGTGGTGGGGCTCACCACCCGCATGTCCATCTACTCGGACAAGGTGAGTGACGGACGGGAGCGAGAGAGAGACTAGAAGAGAGGAAAACAGGAAGAGAGTGAGCAGAGCGATCGAGAGGAGCTCCCATGGGGCGGCTTCAAGCGCTTCCTAGATTAAACGTCCCATCACTGTCCATTAGAGGAGCTGTGATTAAATGGGTTTCCAGCAGAAAATTGAAAGGACATCATTAATAATTCCTCCGAACATGAGTTATGTTTTTATGAAGCCAGTAAAATGAAAACTTTAAAGCAATCACATAAATAAAATGCCGGGGACTTTAATAAGTCAATTTAAAGTATATTTTAGTGACACTTTTGCTAATCTTGCAACTTAAAGGGCATTATGCGTTTGTAGGAGCGAGAGGGGTCTGTGCGTTGATAGAGGCTGCTTTAAAAAAAAATGCACAAGATGTTTGTCCTTTAGTGAGTTGGTTTAGCTTTAATTTTACCATCTAAAAATGGTCTCATTAATGCACAGTGTCCCTAGGGATTTCAACTTTGTTTATATTCTACATCTATGTTTTGTATTGTACGGTAATAAAAGTGCACTACATGGCCAAAGGTATGTAGTCCCCCGAACCGTACGCCTATATTAAACACGTCATTCCAAAACTATGAGCGTGAATCTGCTGCTATAACAGCCTCCGCTCGTCTGGGAGGACATTAGAGCGCTTTGGTTGACCTTTGGTTAAGCTTGGGCACAAAAAACACTTAGTTAGGCAAAGGTCATGATTCAAAGTACGTAGTTGATCCTCTCAGGAATACTGGTCCCTACAGTGGATTGCTATTCAAAGGCATGTTTCTTGAGGTTTTGACGGCATAATTGCCACTGCACACACTGCTAAGCACTGGCCAGCCGTTGTAAGTGCAACACAATTTGCTCAAAACTAAGATGGCTGCCGCACTGTCAGAACCCAGACACGTGACCAAGCCAGGATTATTTTGTCAATTATTTTTAAGACTTTATTTTTTACATTTCCGGGTGTTTTTGGTTTGATGCTCTATATAAGGTATTTGGTTAACAAAAAGAAAAGAGAGAGTTTAGTTCTACGAAACAAAATATGTCAGTTAAAATACCCATCGTATTAATTTCGAAGCTTTTTGAAGCTTCAAAATTCTGAAAAAGAATTCTGAAAAAGAATTGAAGAATAATTTTGAATTCTGAAAAAGAATTGAAGAATTATTTAGAATTCTGAAAAAGGATTGAAGAATAAATTTGAATTCTGAAAAAATAATTCTTAAAATTCTTTTTGAAGAATTTTGAAGCTCTCCCGGGTCTTACAAACAGCAGTGGCTAAATGAGACTACAGAACGGCATCACGCCGACTAGTCCTCCTTTAGTCAAGTGGAGACGTGGAGTCATGTGACCTTAGTGTATTGTTAATTCATAGCCTAGCGGCATAAATAGTCAATTAATGTATATCATAAGGGGGATGGAGGAGAGGAGTAGAACCAGAGGAGTCTGGAGCCAGGTTCAACATCTATTACATATTGCAATTATTATGGTTGTGAAGACTGAAATATCCCTTTTAAAAGGGCAATAATCTCAATAATCTACCCTCGTGGAAGGTTTTTTTCCCCCACTTATTCCTAAATGTTCCGAGCAACGAGTCATGCATTCAGAATGAAGTGGCGATGGACAACCCCACCATGTTAACCTCTCCCTCCCGCCTCCTGCTCCCGCTCAGAGCATCCACCTGTCCTTCCTGCGGACGGTCCCTCCCTACTCCCACCAGGCGCACGTGTGGTTCGACCTGATGCGCGAGTTCAACTGGAACCACATCATCTTGATCGTGAGCGACGACCACGAGGGGCGGGCCGCTCAGAAGAGGCTCGAGACCCTCCTGGAGGAGAGAGAAACAAAGGTGAGATGCTCCGGCTCCCAGGCCCTCCTCCCCCACCAAAGAGTGTGTGAGCGTGAGAGAACACGCGAGTGTGTTAGGTTCTTGAAACCTCAGTGGTCTTCTGTGTATGTAACTGTTTTCCTTTCTGTTGTGTGGCCACATCTCTCTCTCTCACCGTTGTGTAAACATTGGCTAACATTCCTAGAGACATCAACAGCGTCTAATGTGGTCTAATATGACGAAAGTTTGTACGTTTATTTGCTCATCTTCACGTTGCTTTTCGCCATAGTCCAAATTATCCTGTGTCTATCCACATTGGGAGCCAAATAGTGGACTTTAACTTGGGGCTTTGCAAACCATCACAGACTGAGGTGTTTTATTGGGGGCCACGGCGGAGGACCGGTGATCCTCTCAGCGCCTGATGAATGGCCGGCTTCATTATTAGACACAGAGGCCTTGTGTTTATCGCACCCCGCGAGGTCATGTTCACATGATACGGGAGATGGTTTCGCCTCTTCAGATACCGCTGATGCGTCCATTTTGAGTGTAGCTCCGAGCAGTGTATGTGGGTCAGTGAAATGCTGATCTTCTTTGAGCCAAAACAGACTTGAGACTGCGATGATGTGTGCCCTTTAGGAACCGGGAGAGAGAGAGCGAGAGAGAGGCGGGGAGAAAAAAACCCAACTGCCATCTATTCCATCCATTTAAAAGAGGATGAAATTACCTTGGGATATTTTTTCTCCCTTTCTTCTCTGTACTCTTGTGATGCGTGTCCCTCTCTCCGGGGCACTTTGCTGTAATTGTGTGGCAGAATGAACTGAAGCCTGATTCAGAGATTTAATTAAATCAGAAGCCGAGGCTACGCTGAGTATGACACACATCCGAGGTAATTCACGGAAGGCGGCTACAGCGAAAGTGAAAGCTGCTTGAATTAAGTGACTGGGATCAGCATTGATTACCAGCCACCAGTAGAAAAAACAACATTTCAAACATTTGGGTTAATCAAGTTGAATAGCGTAACAACATCCGTGAAGTTAAAACAATTGTGCAGTAGAAATAATCCCAATGTGACTCACATCCTCCACTGGAGAAGAGAAATCTGTGTATTAAAAGCCGTTGATGAGAACCGAGGAAGTTGCTTTTGAGTTTGCACAATATGAGTTTGGGTCTCAGAATGAACCCATCTGTGCTCCCCATTCAGTAACTCATAATACTGAGGGAAGTGGCTGCAGCTTTAATTACCCATGTGTTTAGTTCGGACTGCAGGGACAGCTTGAGCAATTTTGGGGGTTCCTGAGCAGAATTCATTTGAGAATTTCTCCCAAATCTGAAGAGAAATCCTGATCAACCTCAAAGGATGTTGTTGGCGATATCATGGATTTTATCTTACTGTCGACAAATCTCACAAAAAGGCCAAAGCCAAAAAACGAGTTGATCCTAGTGACAAGCGTTATCTTCTTGCTCTGTGCCATAGAGCTCTATCTTGTTGTTGCAAAAACTATTTGACAGGGTTGCACTGGCTGACATGTTGTAGTTTATATTGAGCTGATACCACACGCACCGCCCTGCTGCACAAATTCACCCGGGCACCGACGGTGTATTAGTCAGCAGCTGAAAATAGTCCCTAACAAATGGACTATTTTCACCTGTTTGATTGATTGTTTGCGAAACACTAAAGTGCCCAGGGTTTTTTGGGGGAAATAACCGTGCCCTATATAAAACAAATGAAACCATGTATTTGTGGCCTGTTTCTAAATGTACGTCTTTACTGAAGAACCAATGAGCTTGGGTGTCAAAGACAAAAGTCTGTAGAGGCATTGTTAGGGATGTGGTCAAAATAAGAAAACAATAATATCAATCTGGTACAGTTTCTGTTCTTTTGGAAATTGAATATAAAAATGCCATTAGCATGCTCGTTCTCGGCTCGGCTCTGACTTCCCACGTCTGTCTCAACGTCAGCAGGCCGATGGCCCCTGCAGCACTTGTATTGTACCCTTTGTTTGGATGACGATGTCGGCTAAGCGCCCGAGCCGTAAGTGCATTGACAGCTTTGACTGTGTCGGGGGATGTGAATGGCTATTAGTTTGGATGTGGCAGACGTTGTCACATTATGCTGTAATTAAAGATGAGAGGTGTTGTTCTCCCTAATCACCCTGATGTGCTGCATAAACTCGGGAAATGTACATGTTATTTTCAGGCAAGCAAGTAGTTAGCCAGGTCACACAGTCACAGGGGGATCACTGTCACCAGCAGCAGAGAGGCTCTGGACACAGTGTGCAAACGGGACCAACACATGAAACATGAAATATTAATGCCTGACTGAGGATACAAAAATAGAGTGCTCAGAAAATCTCTGGGGGGGCAAAGACAGTTGGTTTTTTTGGTCCGCATTGCTGCTGGATGCAATGCTTCTTGTGGAGAGGATTTCTTCACGCTTCTCTGAGTACATGCCAGTTACACGGTAATTACATGGTAGTTTAATTGTTATAATTGCCCAAAATGTTCTTATCAAGGAAGTGGAATAAGTGGAATTATTTTTCACCCCACTGACAATTTGTCATGGTGTTTTCATGACAGTGGAAAACAAAAGCTGGCATTATCTGCTCGATGTCCTTCAGTTTGGATGAAGTGATTTCAGTTGTGATGATGATTCAAGATTTAACAATTACCTCAACATTTCATTTTGAGTGGGTTTCTGGTCGGTATTCATGTCATGACTTTGTTTGTCAGCTGTGTTACTGTACTGAGGAAGTGGGCACCGTCCACTTTGCGGAGAGAGGGAAACGGGTCCGGTGCACTGAGGTGAGAGCTGTGAAGCCAGATGTGTAAGGAAGAAACCCCGGGTGGAGCAGAGAGATGATGTGTGTGTGTTTTCCTGCAAAATGGCTGCCAGTCTCAGGCAGGACTCCAGGGTGTCTCCTCTAACTGAACCGGACTGGAATCTAAAATGGTGACGCCTCGGCTGCCCGAATGAAGTTCAACCTGAGTCAGTGCATTGTGCTGTGACCAAATGCCATCCCACATTACTAATCCCACACTGTATGTACTGTATCATCTTTACCCTCTACATACTTTACGTTTTTGTACCAACAGGAAATGATAAGAAACGTGCATCGAACTGCAACTTTGTAATGTGGCTGCCAATTAGGTTTCACGAAGAGAGAGCAAAAGGTTTTTCAAATTCATTTTATATCATGAATGAATTAGCAGCTGTAATTGGAGCCTCCATTTCCATTTTCAGAGTGAATCATTTGTGACATTTGTAAGTGTTTGTGACTTCAGCTTCTGCTTTGATTGGATTGGATTCTGTCAATCAAGATTGGATTGGTAATTACAGCTGTCGTGCAGTTTGTTTCACCATTAAACATTGCGGTTTATTTCATGTCAGGTTTCTTGCTTTTGATGTGTTGTGCCAATTGTTGTCTGATCACACCAGTTGATAACAATAAGGATGGAACTGGTTCCAGCTGGTTGGAGAGATAAGTAGTTTTGACAAGTTTACAAATCGTAAAACTTCGAACATGGTTTTCATACTTTTTAAGGAAGCCCCAAACCTGATCACACGGGTGTGTTGGTCATGTGTTGGAAATCCGATGGTTCTCGTTGGCGGCCATTTTGAGATTCCAAGTTGTGTGATGTTAGTTTCCAGTATGGTGAAGAAGAAACGAACCCGATGGCTGAGCTGCAGTTAAGTGTTCAAGGTCATTGCTGGAGCTCTCTCACAGCGCTAATCGAATTGGCATCGCTGTTAATTCACGCATTGAACACAATGAATACATTTCCCTCATCCCCAATTGTATTTGATATCTTGAACAATCATCCGCATTGTCAGCATTATTCTAAAGCGGTCATCTCTGATGTTTTGCAAGCCCCACCGTTAAAGATCCCAATTTGAAGCAGAAAAGTGGAGATTTGTTGGAATGCTTTACTGCTCCCCATTTTCAACTGTTTATAATATTTTTCTGTGTCTGCATATTTTCTCTGTGCACATTACTCATCAGAATAAAAAAAGGAACTATGAAAACCTCGACCAACTGTCCTATGACAACAAGCGAGGACCTAAGGTATATTTGCATGGTCAATGCACGCCGCCCACCAACTTTCCAAACGTAGCAACTAGAAACCAGCCCAAACCAGTCACCAGCCGACCCAGAAATGTTCCTCTCTTGGTAGCACGTGTTTTCTTTAATTTTTTACTTTTTGAGACATTTCCCTATGATTTAAATGAAGAATGATTTTGCTATGAAAAATCTATAATTTTCGGTCATTACAGAAAAGAAAAAAAAAAGAAAAAAGATTTCAGTGAACAGCGCCTCGCTTTTATCATTTTCATTTTCTCCTTCAATAAAGGAATGCATGAACTCAGAACACACATACTCACACACAAAAAGAGTTTGCAAGTCCATTCCTTTGTGGAGAACCGGTAGTGTGGGACCAAACCGTCTCCCAGATGCTACTTCCTCCTGTTCTGTAGCACTTCCTAGTTTTCAGCAGTTTTTTTGTTGGGGGAAAACGTCCCTCACCCCCCTCCCCCTTCACCCGTTTTTAGTTATTGGTTGCATTGACCTTCTTCTTCCCCTTACCTAACACATGCACGTCCTTCTTTGGAGCCTTGATAACCCTCAGTTTGCATGCGAACAAATGCAAAAGTTTTTTTTTTTCCCCCTTCAAGCTTTTTTTTTCTTTTTTTCGTTCAGCCGGTTTCCCTTGGATCTTTTTCCTTTTTTTTTTTTTTTTTTTATCTCTGTCTCGTTTTCAAACAAAATCGGCCAAGCTCGAACCAAGCAGGTAAAGAGGCAGCATGGCGTCTAAGTTAAGGAAAAGTAGCTGGCTTGACCTTTCTTATGCCCCGATCACAGGCAGAGAAAGTCCTCCAGTTCAGCCAGGAGACTAACTTAACTGCCCTGCTGCTGGAGGCGAAAGAGCTGGAGGCCCGAGTCATCATCCTGTCCGCCAGGTGAGATGTCTCAAATTACACATAACTTTCTCCTAACGTGCCTATAGGAGCATTGATTAAGGTATCAGACCTGCTTAGAACAAGAAAACAAGATCCTTGTGTTGGTAAAGGTGATGCTTAAACTGAATATTTTCATTATTAGTTAATCCTCCGATCATTTTTTGCGGACTATAAAATGGCAGAAATGAAATAAAAATGCAAGTGATTGTCTACAAAAGCCACACAATGCATTTTTTAACACAAAACAAAGAGTAAAACCAATTGTTGGAACTGAGGATATTTATGTGCTAGTAGTGCTTGAAAAATGTATTTTAAATTTGCCAATTAATTTCCTGTAGATCACCTTATCAATCAAGATACTAATCCTTTATAATAAACTTAGATCAACTTCAACTCTCTTGTTGGATCCAGCTGTGGATCTTTACGTTCAGTTCCAGTTGTGTTCCAGGGGCCGACGATACTGCTGCACCCGCAACGCTGCCGGCATCACGCAGTTGTGTGCAGAAGAGCTCTGTGGGCTCATATTGGGTCAATCAATATCACAGAAACTAGTGGAGACAGGGCTAACAATAGAATAAATCCCACATGTTTGTCTTTTTGGATGTCGTGAGGCGCCCCAGATGCTGCGAGGGTTGTCTTTCGCGCCACTCGTTATCATTCCTGATGCCCCAGGCCATTTGGTCAGGCCGAATGGGTCTGAATATTCCTTATTACTAGAACATTTTAAAGGAAAATTAGGGCACAAGAGATTAAAAGTTAGGGCATCCTGTTAGTCGAATGTTTAAAGTGGATATATCATGAAAAACTAACCTTTTCAGTGCTTGTGTACATACTGTACATTTGGGTATTTGGAGTGTCTCCCAATCCCTAAAATGTGAAATAAGAAAATCCAGTCAGTTTTTTGTGGCCTTCTTCAATAATCCATCTGACCTATAGGGACTATTATGTCCGTCTCTGTCTTCACTCGTTTCCTGTTTCAGGCGAATCAGCCATCCCAAAAATAAAAGCCAAATTCCAAAAGTCCCAGTAATGTCACGTACTGTAATCAGTTGGACAAACACCAACCCCCGAACTACTGCGAATAAATCAACCCCTCCCAAAAGTGAACATACCACTTCCTCCTGTCACTTCCATTCAGTGTTTCTGGGATGTAAAACCAACAAACAATCTTCTGTCAAACTCCAGTGAGGAGGACGCTGCCGCAGTGTACAAGGCTGCCCGCTTCCTCAACATGACGGGCTCGGGGTACGTGTGGCTGGTGGGCGAGCGGGAGATGTCGGGTAAAGCCCTGAGCGAGGCGCCAGACGGTACGTTCATCCAGAGGAGATCGGCGGGAATTTGCGAGTTAACCCCCTGGCTTTACTCAGAGGCCCATCATAACACACACAGGATTAGAGGGATTAACCGTTGGATGCATTACATGATTAACTGTATAACTGCTTGTTGTGTGTTGAGCGTTTAAACGTTTAAGCATTCTGTGTTTAAAGGTTTAAATGGGCCGTGTATCTGCAGTACACTTTAAGTATAAATGTGAATGTCCTGGATGATCCAAAGATAAATTCATTGTGCTATTCTGCCATGTCAATGCCCTGATTTCTAATGAATGGCAAAGGAAGAGTTTTACAACACATAACTGATAGAATGGTAAGCTACAACAGCCTTTCTTGTCTCTGTTCCTGGATTTTTTATTTTTTTCGTCACACAATATTTTATCACTG
Organism: Taurulus bubalis; assembly: GCF_910589615.1. Lineage (NCBI taxonomy): Eukaryota > Metazoa > Chordata > Actinopteri > Perciformes > Cottidae > Taurulus > Taurulus bubalis. Next base: position 5,941,774 of record NC_136607.1, read on the forward strand.
TGGTCACAAACGTCAAGCGTCTACCCCCCTCCTCCCCTCCCCTTTCCTGTCCGGGCACTCTCACACAACCAACCCCTGCAGAGCGTTTGTTGTCCATGTCCATGTCCAGTCTCCTCCACCTCCACTGCAGCTTCTTGCAGGAGTCTGCAAGACTGACGGACCTGGTTGCAATCAGAAAACTTAGCTGAAGTTGGATTGTCGCTTGGTTTAAATTTAGGTCTGATGGTATTTTTTCTGTTTGATTTATTCCGAACACAAAATAATGCTTTTGCCTGTGCTGATTCCCAAATCTTAGCTGGTAGGGCAGAAAAAAAAGAAATCCAACTTCAAGGGACACTTTACACATGCTGTGAAAAGGTCATCAGTGGCAGCGTCAACAAAATGGTCCATTTATTCTGCTGCCTCATCTCATAAATGACACAATGTGGAATCTTTCTTGATTATCTTCCCCCGAGAATAACGGGCAAGGAAGATGGATCATGCGGCTGATGTCTGACCTTTATTCAGGATGTCTAAACTGGGAGTCCCTATAAGTTTTTTTACACTTCGTGTATTGCAAAAAGGTTCCTGAGAGGCTGCAGTCGGCTCAGGTTAGTGATTATCTTTTGTTGTCGGCCTGGTCTCAGGTCTGATCGGCCTCCAGCTCATCAACGGGAAGAATGAGTCGGCCCATATCAATGATGCGGTGGCTGTGGTGGCTCAGTCCATCCAGGAGCTGTTTGAGAAGGAGAATATCACCGAACCCCCGAGAGGATGTGTGGGCAACACCAACATCTGGAAAACAGGGCCACTCTTTAAACGGTAAGCTTAACATTTCTTCACTGTTATAGCTGATTAAGTTGTAACAGTCTTTGACGTTCATGGTTTGTGGAGACATGTGAAGCTATAATGCCAAGCAGCTTAAAGATATAGCTGTATCCCAAACATCAGATTTCTTTAATTTTGAGGGCATATTTATTTTTTCAAGACCAATGCGTTCAACATTTAGTTTAGTATTTCCTCCAACCTCACTACTAGATGCATCTAAATCCTGCAACATGGTCCTTTACCTTTAATTTACTGTAAGCCTGTCTTAATTTAGCCAAATAGCATCATATTGAACAGCTGATTTCAACTCAACAAATTATCTTTTGTCAGTTTATGTTCAGTCTGAATTGTGCACGTTTTCAACTACCATTAAAGCTGCCCTAATCAGTATATTTAGATCAACAATTGTCTATGTATCTCATCATGTATGAGGCACTTAGTGTTAAATCCCACAGATAATTCATCTGTGCGGTTCTCTTCAGTCCCTAAAGTAATTTTTTTTTTATAATTGTTGTCATTTTTGATTGGAAAGCTGCCATACAGAATTATCAGGTTTCCCAGAATGTACTGAAACTCTATATTTGTCACTTCCTCCTGACAAGTGACTGAGTTTCGAGTGACCCACTTAGGTTTCTCAGCAGCGTAACGAATAAGAAATGCAGACAGCAGATCTCATCGCAGCTCTGCCTTGTTCATCACATGTGGTGAATGAGTCATTTTACACCCTGATACTCATTCAAATGCCCCGTGACACCACCTGATGACGAACGACATCCATGCATGGACACGTGTGCAACCATTCACACAAATTAATCATTTTCATCGTCTTGCCACAGGGTGCTGATGTCGTCGAAATACCCAGAAGGCCTCACGGGACGCGTGGAGTTCAATGATGACGGAGACAGGAAGTACGCCCATTACAGTATCCTCAACTACCAGAAGAGTCGACTGGTTCAAGTCGGCACATACAATGGAACGCAGGTATACTGACGGACAGACGCGACTCTGGCCTGTTCGACGTAACTATCCATATCCATACGTCCATTCTTTCATTTATACTCTCTGCCCACATGTAAGTTGCATCTACAATGTTTATTATATAGGGCAATACAGTTAAAGGCACAATGAGTTGGACTTTCCGCTAACAAATGTATAGACGAAAAGATTCCCACTCAATCTTATGAGCCACTAGCAGTGTTTAGTGGTGTCTGCATCTGCAGAGACCTCTTTTCTTTTCTTTTCTTTTCGTCCCGTGTTCGGGATGTTTCTGGGTGTCAACCTCAATAAAAACGGAGCAACCAGGTGCCAAATCGTAATGACGCATCCAAGAGTGAATCTGGGTTGGTTTTCACCCGCTGGCGAGCTCTGTTAGCCTCATGAGCCGACTTTCAATGTTGTTCTCAGACCTGCTCATTGTGCCTTTAATGTAGGGCAACTCAAAAACACTGCAGGTCAGCCGAAGCTAATACGAGGCTACAGCATTCTGTCGCAGTGAGTTTGATATTTCACAAATTTGAATGTTTTCGGGTTTTTTATCGCTGGGATGAATTGGAGCGTACGGTACATATTAAAATGCAACGCTTTTCTCAAGTCTGTTTCACCTCTGACAACGGCCCACGTGTCTGGTGGGAAGTTAAACTACTGGAGGTCAGCAACACCAAGATTTTCAGGCAGAGTTAAGTATTAAACATGACTGCAAACTAGCTCATTTGGCTCAGATAGACGGCAGTAGCATCACTTTGGTTGAATCGTGCTTTGTCATAAGCCATGTTGGAGGACATAGGACGTAGATTTGTCAATTGTTAACCACATTCAACTTCAGATAGCAAGCAGGAATTACATGTGATTGAAAATGAAACCTAACAAGGTACTTAATTTGCCCAAGGTAAATAAAAGGGATTAATTGCTGGGCAATTTTCAAAGCAGAACCTAATAATCTCAGATAGATCTCCCACATTTCAGCCTCTGGTTTCCATTTAATTCAACATGAAAACAACGATGCCAACATTCAAGACTGTCGTGTCTGTTGTGAAGCAGCAATGAACAACCACAGTCCCATCGTGGATAGTCTGTTGGGTTTAAGCTTGAATTAGGCTTCATCAGTGGAAAGACAGGATCCTTTATCAAGCCCTATCACTATGACATGACAAACAAGAAAGAGGACATCATGTATTGGATTATTTCATGCAAGTTTCAAAGTGTTGCAATTTGTATTGAATTTGGAAAAAAGCTAGAACTTCCATTTCAGAAAGAATGCCCTGAAAACGGGAGTGCATGATATGAAATATAAATGATACGAGCTTCGAAGTTCATTATTGAAGTCGCTCAACGACAACTGAGCCAACTCCCTCTGCTGATGAAGACTTTGGGATGAGAGCTGCGGGAAAATGTTGCTACCATTCTGCCTAATGATATTTTGTAGTTAATGCTGGATATTTAAACGGGCCAGCCATGCACACACGGCAAATAGTGAGGACTGAGAGGATCAGCACCTCTGTTCTCTGCTGATAGGTGGGATAATAATAAGTTCCCGAAACCCTCAGGTATGATACAGAAGTCAGAGGTCGATGACGTAGATGAAAGAACTGCTGAGCTGTGCTTATATAAGGCGGACTCATTAGTGATGCTCTCCTAGTGTGCTGGAGCCTCATCAGCAGCAAACCGCCTGTCAGCACTCACCTATGATACTGTGTGTGTGTGTGCGGCGTCCCGGCAGGTGTCGATGAGCAATCAGCGGAAGATCATCTGGCCCGGGGGAGAGACGGAGAAACCACAGGGCTTCCAGATGTCCACTCGATTAAAGGTAGGATGCCTTCACTTTGCTGCTGCAATGTGACATTCTTGTCCACACAGATCGAGAGCGGACCCAAGCTGATATACTCGCGCTGACGCTTGTTCCTCAGAGGGGGAGTGAAGATAATCCATGCTCTTAAAGGCAGCGCGGTGATATATTTGCTATGACTTTTATCTCTTCAAATTTGTCATAGGCCTGCAAAGACCTTCTCATCTGTATCCTTGTCAGTTATCGTTACATTCATCTGTCTGTCTTTGTGCATCCAGGAGTTTGTTGGGTATTTGTGTATCTGCCGGGTTCTTCCAATTTCTTTTTTCTTCTTCCTTATTCTCTCTCTCTCTCTCTCTCTTTCTCGTTGAAATCAGGATCGAAACGGATCCATTTTTTACTGTGTGATAAACAGCTTTCTGTCCCGTCTGTTGTAGATAGTGACGATACACCAGGAGCCATTTGTGTATGTGAAACCCACTCAGCTGGACGGAACATGCCATGAGGAAATGACTTTAAACGGAGTCTTAATTAAAAAGGTTATCTGCACTGGGCCCAATGAGACCATCCCAGGTAACCTATCAGGGACGTTTCTACTATCACTGTGCTTTTACTGCACCCGCCAAACACCCACTGGAGATGCATACATATATATGCAGTAGGTATCTATATATGTATGCATGTAGCTGAGTGTGCCATTCAGAGTGAGTGGTTGTTGGGATGCTTGGTCTGTATGCCGTGACTGTGTGTGTGTGTGTGGTCGTCTGCAGTGCACTGTCACGCATTTCGTTCATTCTACGTGCGCCGCCTTTGGATTGAAAAAAAGAACGTGACGTTTTTCCTCAAGAGTGATTGTAACTTGCAACTGTTGCTGGTTTTGTTACAGGACGTCCAATTGTACCCCAATGTTGTTATGGATTCTGTATTGATCTCCTCATCAAGTTGGCTATGACCATGAACTTCACCTATGAGGTGCATCTGGTGGCCGATGGGAAGTTCGGAACTCAGGAGCGGGTTAGTTTTGCATTCAAAGGCCACGTCGGTCGTAGTTTTGCATGAGGCACAGGTTGCACGCATTACCTCACCTTCCTTGAATATTTGTAATATTTTACCCCACTAACGGTAGTGACCTCACTAACTAGTCAGAGCTGAAGCAATAAGCAGTCAGATCATTTTTTTAGAGCTGGACAGACTGGGCCCTCATGAAACTGGGGTACACCGAAACCAAAACCTGTTACAGTGTGAGGGTTGAGGAATCGTAAACTGATATAGGCTACTGGTTTCTTATATTTTAAAGTTAATGTAACCAATTGTTAAATGTCCATGGACTAATACCAATACTGTTAACATTTGGAGTTTCTCAATGTGTTGGCCTATCTGGGGGCAGTGCCAGCCCACATGGCCAGCCTTTGGCGGCAGCAGTGCAAATTGGAAATACAACGGCTTTAATAAAATGAAAACTGGATTGGAGAACAATATTTTTTTTTTAAGTAGCTTCAGCTCAAGTACGAATATGGTGACTATTCAGTAAAGTTGACATTGTCCCCCAACGGCTTGCTAACCTACCTATATATTTGCAACACAGTAACTTTTAGCTAGCAGTTAGCTTATGGCAACCATTTAACTCACATTTTAAGCTTTGGCTAATTTAGCTAATGGTGGATTTGTTGGCAGTTTTGAAGGTTGGATATTTTCTAAGTTAGTAGTTTTTAGGCTAACATGTGTTGAGTAACATCATGGACTATTCATCACACACTGGTAGGCTATTAAGTTTATTATATTATACATTATGTCCCTTCAAAACCTGCGTGTTCGGGCTATGTGGATTGGTGCTTTGAATTGATGAAGGATGAACCATTCTGGGTTTGGCCATTGGTTAGGGCTTGTCCAATCAGGTTCCTTGTGGATGAAAAAAATAATCATCAAATTTGTATTATCACTAATAGGAAACATTTTGGAGAATGGAGAGTATGCGTACAGTTATTGTATGTTTAATAATGTGCGTCATATGATTATCGGTATATAGTATATTGTTTCTATTATTTGACAAAAAGTAACTTGTTTTTTTCACTTCAATTTCAGTCCCATATCAATATTTTTTCATAGCTCTTTGGAACCATAATTTTGATGTGTGAACAATAAAACATAATAGTCCCTATCAAAGGGGTCACTTGTAATGATTTGTTATATGATGTTATAAGATAATTCACTTAAATCTGCAGCCCCCCCTCGGCTTAACAGAGCTTTATTGCAAGTTTCAGCTAATTTTTTATCTGAAAAGATTTTCTTTCTGTGAAAACATTCATCTCTAACCCAGAAAAGGCCCGTCCTTTAGGCATGAATGCATGATCTTATCAATCCCCGAAAATAAGCAGACTCCCTTATGTAAGACAGAGCAAGTTTTAAAGATGAGGAGCACGCCAAGAACTTCTATCCCCACTGGGCTTAACCCAAATCCTTAAAAGCTGAAAACATTCTGTGGTCTAGACGGCAGCAGGTTGATGGCTGATTCTCATGTTGACACCTTCCTTTTGGGGCCTCAGGTGAACAACAGTAACAAGAAAGAGTGGAATGGCATGATGGGAGAGCTCCTGGGGGGCCTGGCTGACATGATTGTAGCCCCACTGACTATAAACAACGAACGAGCCCAGTACATCGAGTTCTCCAAACCCTTTAAATATCAAGGCCTCACCATCCTTGTTAAAAAGGTAAGTGTCCACCTCGAGTCCATTCGGTGCTCTACAGAGTCAAACAACTAATGTGGAGTTGCATGCATCGTTCAGTTGAAGAATCCTCACCTCTTAGGCTTTTTTTGTATATCTTTTGTGCATCTACTGTAAATAAACCATTAGTTTTCATTCATTTACACATTGCATTGAAGTAATGATAATCTCTTAGCACACTGTGCTCATTCATTTTTGTCCATTATTATTATGAGGCAGTGCAGACTTTTAAAGTGAGTCAGCAGTGTCTTTCAATAGAAATGAATGCCACCTTGAGGTTTGTTAGGCTTGATGACACAACTCAAGCAAATCTCAAGAGTCAAGAGAAAAACTCAATACCAAAACTGGTCGGCAAATATGTAAAAATGCACATGAGCTTCCGATAAACATTGGAGGACATTATGTCGGTCTAGAATATGTAAACGTAAGGTCATCGGAAGTTGTTGATTATCAATGGAATACTAACGGCGTTGTGTGTTTTCAGGAAATCCCTCGCAGTACGCTGGACTCGTTCATGCAACCGTTCCAAAGCACACTGTGGCTGCTGGTGGGTCTTTCGGTGCATGTGGTGGCGGTGATGCTTTACCTACTAGACCGGTTCAGGTACAAGGGGGACCTGTGTGTGTGTGTGTGTGTGTGTGTGAGTGCTTGTGCCCATGTGTGTTTCACGACTCACGACTGAATGGGTGAATGCATGTGTGCGTACATGTGTGCACATGCACCCCCGAGCGCTGCAGATCTTCCCTCGGTGTGGACAGGAAGGCAGACAGAGGTGAAGATTGGCTCCTACCATCCCACCGCTCTGTCTCTGTGCCGCCGTCTTTGTCTCTTTTCTTTCCGAGTTTGTCTCCCCTCTTGCTTTGCTCGCTCATCCTTCCCTTCCCCCTGCCTGGGGTCGCCAGGGTTTTCCCTCCCTACAGGTTCTCTGCAGTGTCTCATTTTATCTTCTGCAACCCACCCAATTTCTTCCCTTTAGCCCGTTTGGAAGATTTAAAGTAAACAGTGAAGAGGAAGAAGAAGATGCCCTCACCTTATCATCTGCTATGTGGTTCTCCTGGGGAGTGTTGCTGAATTCTGGTATAGGAGAAGGTGAGATGAAAAAAATGTAAAAAGAATGACTGAAATTCTCTAAATCAACTCTTATTCACGAGTAAATGTTGCTTTTCTCCCAGAACACTGTCATTCTGTTGAGTACTTTAGTCTTTACACGGCTTTGTAGTAATATAAAGATCAAAATCAAGGCGTTTGTACCTCCAGGCGTTGCCTCACTGTCATGTTTTTCTTTGAGGATGACACATTAATTACTTTCAACATCACATTTTGCAAAGAAAGCGGCTCGCCTTTTTTTTTTAAAGTTTATACCTGTTGCCTTGGCTGGTTTCCAATTTTCTTTTTCATGTCTGGTATTTTTAGCGGGCTATATTCTAATTTCTTTGTAAAAGTGATGTAATCTTTAATATGCAGGTATAAATAGTTTATTATAATGATCAAAACGTAGGTGTAGCAGATAAGTTATTGATCATTGGTGACAGTAGTTGTTGTGACAGAAGTAGCAGTGTTGAGGGTTATAAGTAATATCCAGCGAACAACTCTGCATAAATTAGACAAGTTACTGTGCTGAAAAGTTGAACCTGGAACTCACCACACAGGTGCGCCGCGCAGCTTCTCAGCGAGAATCCTGGGTATGGTGTGGGCCGGATTTGCCATGATAATAGTGGCTTCATATACTGCCAACCTGGCTGCCTTCCTAGTGTTGGACCGGCCTGAGGAGCGCATCACCGGCATCAACGACCCGAGGGTGAGTGCAGGGGGATCGTAGACCATGGTACTGACAACATTTGTTTAGAATATAATGTAAATACCGTTCAAAGGAAGTTATTACTCAACTGTGACTTGTCCCCGGCTCTTCACGCAGCTGAGAAACCCATCCGACAAGTTCATCTACGCCACGGTGAAGCAGAGCTCCGTGGACATCTACTTCCGGCGGCAGGTGGAGCTTAGCACCATGTACCGCCACATGGAGAAGCACAACTATGAGAGTGCCGCCGAGGCTATCCAGGCCGTGCGTGACAAGTGAGTCTCGGCCAGGCCGGGCCGACCAGAGCACGAGTCGGCCGGCTGCTCCACCTATCAGACACACAGACCAGGGCCAGTCCAGTCAGCTCAGTGGGGTGAGGGCCATGGACCTCTGGACCAGGCGGTAGCGGCAGGACTTAGTGCGGCCTTCCCTCTGATCCGGGTCCATCGCCCGGCCACGACAGACGGCAGGGACAGGAAGCAGGTGTGGATGTGTCAACAGCACTGGCACCAGTGAGAGGTTAAGCTAACATTGAGTGGAGGAGCACCCTTTTTCAGGTTGTACCCAGACGAACATCTTTGAGATGGGGGGAATCCAATGGGGGGACGTGCCCTCACCCATCTGGATTTCATTTGGTTCCATAAGCAGCGGTAGAGATTGCTGGTAAACGCCGAATGACACACACGATCTGGTGTGCGAGAGAGAGCGAGAGCGGGGTGGGAGCCGTAAATGTGTATGTAAATCATTGTACTGTTGCACCGTAACCCCCTCCTTCCCCTCCTCCCTCCTCCCCCCCTCCCTCCTCCCTTCTCCTCCCCCACAGCAAGCTACATGCTTTCATCTGGGACTCTGCGGTTCTGGAGTTTGAAGCCTCGCAGAAGTGCGACCTGGTGACCACGGGAGAGCTGTTTTTCCGCTCGGGCTTTGGCATTGGCATGCGCAAGGACAGCCCCTGGAAACAGAACGTGTCCCTGGCCATTCTCAGGTCTGTCCCAGCCGAAGCTACATTACTCGTATGACTTTCTTTGTTTGCTCTGGTTTCTCGTCAATAAGATTTCTTTGGTAACGTACTGACCATTTATAGTCATCCAATACATCGCCTTATGTGACAGCTACTGTTGCTGTATCTCCCCTCTCCTGCCCCTCTCCTGTGTGTTTGTCTTCGTCCAGTTGGTGTCTGTCTGTTAGTGCACCTGTCCTTCTGTCTCTGCGTCCTTTTTGTTGCTTTCTGGGAGTGAGCAGCTCGGATTTTCCCCGCCGTATTCGCGGCGCTTATTAACTTTGTCACCTCTCTTCCCACCAGTTCTCATGAGAATGGCTTCATGGAAGACCTAGATAAAACCTGGGTGAGATACCAGGAGTGTGACTCACGGAGCAATGCCCCAGCCACACTCACCTTTGAAAACATGGCAGGTATGGTCCTTCAGGCGTAGAGAAAGCGTTAAAAGTGATTGGACAAAAACTGCAGTGGTAAGGTACTGTAGCCCTTTTTTGTCCAATACCTTTTCAAAATGGATGTTTTAGTGTCGGCGTGGGTGCTCTGTGGAAGTGTGCCGTGCAGTATCTTGTTCTGTGGCTTTGTGCGCTTGTGGTCTTCGGTTGATTATGTGTGGGTTTGCAGCTGCCTTCTTCAGTCGGAGCCGCTTGGAAAAAGAGGGGCGGCCGCCGAGCATGACGGGCAGACCATGCATTCATGCTCAGTGGGCGCGGCGGTGTTGTAGACCAGAAACTCACGCATCTCCACCTCTGCTCTGTTTGTCTGTCCCTCACTAACAGGGGTCTTCATGCTGGTGGCAGGAGGAATAGCCGCAGGGATCTTCCTAATCTTCATTGAAATCGCCTATAAGCGGCATAAAGACGCCCGCAGGAAGCAGATGCAGCTCGCCTTTGCGGCGGTCAATGTTTGGAGGAAGAACCTGCAGGTAGGATTGATCCCCTCTGCTCGCTCACACCCGGGGTGGAATGGCCGAGGCTGGGGCGGCAGGAGAGCCGACAGACCCTCCTTGTCGGGGTGGGGATTCCTGTGTCTCGGCCTCTTTTGGGAGCTTTTCATTTTTGCACATCAGTGGCGGTGAGACTGCCAGATCACCGTATGAGAAAACCGTGTGATCTCCGATGCCTTGGTGCACTCTAAGGCATCCTCAGTGGCCACCGTGTAGAGGCTAACAGTTCCCAGAGGCCAACGGCGCCCGTGTCTCTTGTGTGTTGCCTGCAGGACACTAAGGAGATCTCTGGAAGTCAAGCTGTGTCCGGGACCCCCTCATTAGTATGTGGCTAAGTAGCAGAGCCATATCCACCCCCATGCCAGCTCTGGCTGTTAGAGTAACAGTAGGACAATTAGCTTTGTGACCCTCCGACATGACAGACATCCAAATTAAAACCTCACCTTTCACGTCCATGGCATGTCCGAGCATTCTCTAAGCTTATACCCTTCATGAGGTCAGATGACGGGGAATATGGAAAGCCAACGTAAAGCAAGGAGCAAATATCCACGTGTAAAAACCATAATAACAGTGATCTACGTTCCAGTTGATGCACTTTCATCGCTTCATCATTGATTGCATTCAGTCTGAAGGCCATACAGCCAGGAGCTAATGATGCAAATAGAGCAGAAAGATTAAAATCAATGCCCTGGCCCAATCACACCACAAGGACTCTCCCAGTCAGCGCAACTGTATGCTGCAGTGTACAAAATGTCTCCATTGCAGTGTCCATACTGCAGACACAAAATATGGATTCAAACTGATCTTGCAATAGGATGCAAGCAGAATCAGGAGTCAATTTAGGGTCAGCTCACCCAAATTTAAAACAAATGTTTGACTTACCAAAGTGGTATATTGCCATGCAGATCATTTTTGCTTTAATGAGCCTGACTCCTGCCTCGAAACCATTAAAATTTGAGGTCGAAGTCGAACGTCATCTGCATGGAAAGTACTTCTAGGAGTGAATCATTTTGACTGCTTTGTCATTTGAATGAAACAGCCCTTTTTAAGCATCCATAAAGCACTAAGTTCCTCCACTCAGCTGACAAAGAACATCATTCGCTACGGTTTTCTAATGCAATCAAACGTGTGCTGCGACGCGCGTCCACCGTCCCACACAGCCCCTGCCGTTTCCCCTCTTCTTGATGGTTTCACTCCCTTGATTGGATAGCTCGGAGGTCGCAGCACGCTTAACGACCATGTCCCAGTGTGACGTCTGTGCTGCGGCCTCACTCTGTAGAGGTTGCACCAAAAGCTCAGTGTTGGGCCCTGCTGAATAGAGACAGCAGGGCTTGAGGAAGGTACAGTATGAAATCACAAGTGCCTGTCAGCAAATCAATGTCCTTTCCGAGAGTGTCCGCCAATCGACCTGACCGATGGATGTCGTGAGTGTCCCCGTATGGATGTGCGTTCCCTGGCAGGCGAATGCATGCAGGGGGAGGGGGGACATTACTGAGAAAGGAGAGGGACACACTGAACCGCCCCGTAGAGCGGTGCGCTTCAGCTCCGTGTCAGCGACGATCACGTTGATTTCCTCTGCACCGCTGAACAAAGACGGCTCATGCATGCTCGCGTTTGCTCATCGACCGTCCCCCCGGGCCCCTCCAGCTATAAGTCGACGGGCACATGCGGTCTTCATAGAACCGCCGTAATGGGGTCTCACGCAGAAGAGCGCAGAGAGTGGAGCCCGCGAAGTCAAGTCGAGCCGATGCAATCTGCCCCGTTCGGCGTGAACATTATTCATACTGTTTGGGTGCACTGATTTGATCTAATGCTCACAAATTAAAAATGACAGCTTTGTTATGTGCAACACAAGCCCATCGCGACGGAAAAATCCAAGATCGCAGTTCACGGGGGCCTCCTCCTTTCTTAGTACAGCGAGCACTGAAACCTGCGGTCCCCCGTTGTTGACATCATCCTGACTGACTGTGCGTGTGTTTGTCTGTAGTTATGTGCTGACACGGCCTCGGGTTCGTGCACCATGCAAAGCACTGTGCAACGTGCACCCACATACCTTTGAACACAGAGACGGAACCCGAGAGAACGTGCACTTCTGACTAACTTGAATCTGTTCATGTACTACATCCCAACTCATCCCCCTTGTGCTGTTAATGCTCAAAAGCCCTTGAAATATGAGTTCATTACCTACAACAGCACCAACCGCTGCTCCCACATTGCTTTAAAGGGAAATGAAGGTGCATGCCTTGTAAGAATTGCATGCCAACGCTGTTCTTCAGGGAGCTGTAGCCACAGAGATGTAGTGGGGGTAGACCTACTTAATCTTTTTGAGGCTGAATTAAATCTTTATGATCTAAATTTATAGTTTGCAAAAAAAAAAGCAAGTATTTAACACGTCCTGTGTAGCCACATACACTAGACATTCAATGTTGTCTCTTTTGTGACAGATAATAATAATAAAAGACACCTTTCTGCTTTTCTTCACTGTCTCATGGCATCGTTTTTCAGCCATAGCAGCTGTCTATGGTGGCCTTCAAGGTCAAACGCGTCGCTGCACCACAAAAATGTTTCCATTAGGACAAGAAGAAAAAAAACACATTCGATAATCCCAAAACAAATACAACGTTTGAAGCGTACTGTACATGAACTAACACATTAACACGCCTCCCTGAAGCGGAAAATATGTAATTATTGCAGCGAGCTGCACTTCGCCACCACCTGGTGTGCTTTCAGCGTCGCAAAGCTGTACCTCGATGACAGAGATCAGTCTGACACGGAGCAGCAATATCACAAATGTGATCTTAATGCTACCAACTAACGAGTTGCATGCATTTGTATCATACAGATTTATGTTGTGTGTTCAACTTTACGATGCTGATGTCTCTGTTTTATTGACCACTACATCACTGAGAGGCTACACACGTCTGGCTTTCAGCTTTTCCCTTTTGCAACAGATGTTACTCAGAAGTGCACCGTCTGAGCGCGACTGAAACTGGTGTCAGTTTGGAGCGCAATCAAACTGCCAGAAACCCTTGATGATGAGGATGATGATGAGGATGATGAGGATGATGGTGCACTATGGCGGTGCACTGCAGTGGCTGCTGTGCACCGTACGTGTCCCATGCCACGTTTCATCTGATGGGCCAGCATGCAGCGCATGTGCACACGCAGCGCCTCATCAGGGCTCAGAGCGGCCGGACGGCACTCCTGTAGCCCGTGTGAGACATGGGGGGATGGGGGAGGGGAAGCAAAGGTTAAAAGAAGAGAAGTGACATCACTGAGGCATTGATTTTTTTTTTCTCCCCCTGAACCAAGACGCTTACAGCTTGAGGCACACGGTCCGACTTCCTCCATTTACTAACATGAGATGTCATCTTCCAACAGGAAAAGCATTTTACTTTCCATCACCTGCAATAGAATCGAGTGATGCCAATCATTCCCCTGCCAGCTCCCATCTATCCTCCACGCCAGCTAACGCCTGCTCGCCACCTGATATCGAGTCGTTAGGGGTTTGAGAGAGAAAGCGCTGGTTGGCGGGGTGATGGGTGATGGGTGATGCAAATGTGCCCCCAAAAGTGCCTAGTCATGTGACCTGATGAAAACGGATTGATTCGTCATGCTATTTGTTTTGTGTTTACTTACTTCTATGTTTCCCCCCCAACCCCTTTTTTTACCTCCTTCTCTCCATCCATAAAACGTTTTGGCATGTTGAAATTCACACCACACTGCCCCGCCCGGCTAAAGGGCCTCCCTCCCTGCAACTACTCACTCATCCCTCACTTATACGTTACTAACATCCACCTTAGAGTGCTTTCTTTTTTACTTTCTTTTTTTGAGATAGCAGCCTTTAGCCTCCATCTGCTCAGATCATCTTAAAATCAAGCAGACAGAATAGCAAATTTTTTTTTCTTATTATTATTTTGCACTTTGACTTTGATTCAGATTATGTTATGCGGCTACAGGTCACCATTCCTTACAAAACCTTTTTCTTTTCTAATGCACTTTTTCCTCATTCTCCATCCCATTCCCTTGCGTGTGGGGTGAATTTCCATTATACCACTTTCAGGTATAATGTCTTTAAATGGGCTTAAACTACTGTTGTTTTCCCTCTTTGATATGCATTTTAGTGACCTTCGATACTGCAGCTTCTCGACTTTTTATACCTGCCTGGCTTTGGATGTGGATGTTTGCTTTGCTAGTCTTTTTTAAACTATATGCGCCTTTTTTGGTTCCCTTGGCTTTTGCTTAAGGATCATCTTTAAAGTAATAACGATCAAGGATGGAAATTTATTTTATTTTCCTTTTCTCCCCCTATGCAGCCCTCTTCCTCTCTAGAGACTCAGGATGTAAGAATACCTTAATATGAGTTTTATATTTTATTTACTTTTTTTTTGTGCACACAAACACCCAGTTATTGTGCTGAGAGTAGCTGTGGGGCTCTGATGGTATGAGGGAGGGAGGGCACTAAATTGGCTCGCCATCTTGTAAGGGTACGGTTAAAACTGACTCTTGTTTTACTTTGCTAAATCCTTTTATGTATTTATTTATTACCGTGAATGCATTTCTAAATGTACAACTGAGTACAGTAGTTTCTAGACATTTTTCGTAAAGTCTATACATATTTCTATGCATATTTCTTTAGCTATTTCCATTATAATGTAAGATCACTTGTGTGTTGAGATGAGGAAGTTGCAACTGTGTGTTCAGGCCATAGCGAGCATGCAGGCAGAATATTCGGTAGTGCGACGTAGGTATCACACCCACTGACATCTTTACTAGTCATCCCTCATTCCAATGCATTTCTAGAGGCCGGGTGAATGTGTCAGCACATTCTTAGAGGACTACCGTGTGACAATGTCCCACAAAAAATGTAGACGAATACCCTCATGTCAGACTGAACACACTGCTTCCACTCTCACATCTAACAGGCTTTATCCCTTTCTTTCTCCCTCTGGGCGCATTTTTTTACACTTCCAAACGCCGTAGTCTTTCTCACAAGGACCCTCCCTCTATTTAGACACTGTTAAAATAAGGTGATTTACCGGGGTGGTGGGTGGTGGTGGCAAAGGAGGAAGAAGGGTGAGACTGAAACCACGGTTTTCACCCCAGCCGGAAGGACATGAATAATGTTTCTACATATATTCATTTTAGGATAGGAAAAGTGGTAGAGCAGAGCCCGACCCCCAAAAGAAAGCCTCTTTTAGGTCCATCAGTACCACCCTGGCCTCCAGCATCAAGAGACGTAGGTCCTCCAAAGACACGGTAAGGAGACGAAGAAGCAACATCTTCCCCTGTTGATTCTCACCTCTCCTTCCTCTCTTCCTCTTCCTCCTCTTCTTCCTCCTCCTCTGTCTCTACTTTCACCTCTCTCCTTTCTCCTCCTCTGTCCTCTCTGCCGACATCTCCATGTCCGACCGCGAGGGAGTCCCATGTTCCGCTCACCCACCCATTTCCACACGGCTCCGCGGCCTCTGCCACGTGTCTGTCCGTTCACCATCGATCAGCCATCACCATTCAGCATCTGTAGGTCTTCTACAGGCCGAAAGGGCATCAGTGCAGGGACTCAGGTCAGGCCAGGAGCTCGGCTCTGGATTTGCAGAGGGGTGGGTGGGCGTCCCACGCGTCCATGATTTTTTTTTTTTGCCGGGGTGGGTGGGCTGGGTTGATAGGATTAGTGGCGTGTTCCTTCTGGACAAAAGCACGCAGTCTGCCAGTGGTGTTTTGTCTTGGGCTGCTCTTTCTCCCTGCCTCTGGTTTTGGACGTGGACTCTGGCGATGGTGTGCTGTCGTTGGTGGCGTTGTGGTGTGTGTACCGTACTGAAGCGTACAAGATACCTATTTGTGTTTGTGTCCTGTCATTTTGACTGCTTGATCCTTTGTATATCCTTTTATATCCATCGTTTCTTTGCACCAATCCCACCCCCCCCTACTTCCTCCGTTTGGGTTTCTTCAGCCGCTGTCAGTTCGCTTTTGGTTTGAAATGCATGCGCTGTTGTTTTTGTCATTTCTTTTCCAAAATCCATTTCCAAGGTAGTCGTGACGGCCAGTCCTCCTGGGAAGAGAAAACTAATGTGTTATCTTACTTTTCAACATGTCTATTTCAGGATTACACTCATGGATTTCTATTAATCTATTTACTTTTTGCTTTGTCATATTTTCTTTGTCATAATTCTTGTTTATTTTCCAGTGTCCTTGTGGTCTGAACTGTGCATGCCTCTTTCAGGGTGTATTTTCAGGTGGTGATGACGGTCTTATTTTGTGTTTTAATTATTCTTTCTTTTGTTTAGTTTTTTATGAACTACAAACTCTGTGAAGCCTCAGACTCTCACTGTGTTACAAATACAAACCTTCTCCTTTTTTTGGGGCTAAATCACCATCTCTTTATCTTTGCTTGCCTCCGTTGTTGCAGCACAATGAGAGTGTCAGGTTTCCTCCACTTCTTCGCAGTTCAGTTGAAAGGCCCGGCCCGTTGCGGTTGGGAGCTTGTACTCCACGAGCTGGGAGTGCTCTAACAAACCAGTGACCCGCGATCATTTGTGCCCAGCTGCTCCGCCACACATAGCTGGTCGCTGACCAAATCTGGCATGAGGGAGAAAAAAAAAACACACAATCTCTGGAGATAGAACGGACACCTTTACAGAGAGCCCTCTGCACCAACATTGTGTTTTGAATGTGTTTCCCAGGGGAGATGTACTCAGCTAAAAAAACGTTATTGTGTGTTTTTATTTGACCTCCTGTTTTTCTCTCTTTCTCTTGTGTTAACTGTCTTTTTTTATTTTGTATTATGGATGTTTCTTGAACCAAACCACCTTTACTCTCCCCTGGAGGTTTTCTCAGTAGAATTGGTCTAGTTTGAAGAGAAGAAGAGTGGGATCCCCACTGTCAATATGTCTGAGTGAAGGTTCGGATGCTGGTGCCGGAGCCCAATAGCGGTGGACCAACACATTTTTAAACAAAGTGGACGAATAAAACAGGATTTTAGCGCAATGAAAAAAAGATGCTCCAATTGAAATATTTCCCATCCCCAGTCTTCGACCATTATTTTTGATTTTATATAAATGTTCTTCTTTTATATTAATGGATATCAATGGACTTGAGTGTCAGTGTCCCTCACCCACATGCCACACTGCTCCTCTCTCCCTCTGCAAGCATGCCGATGACTGTAACTATCATAGCTGTAGTAACGGTAGCCCAAACCATCTTTGTAGCTCCACACTAAGAAGGATCACCATCCTGAATACGTTGCTTTATAGCCAGTAACTGTGGTTGTGATGTCAGTGAGGTGTCTCTCTCTTTTGCTGGTCCACTTGACCCCAATAGGGCGCGCTGTTAGCGGGCCCTCAAGGTACAAGACGTGAGGAGACCCCAATGTGGGCTGTAAGCCATATGATGATGCAACTTGCGGGTCAAGGAGATGAGGGGCATCCACTCTGACCCCTGTTTCATTCAGAAGATTTGACGTTTTTACTCGTCAGGCTGGATGTCGCCCCATCTGCCAGCATGTTGGTTGCATCATAGCAGCTTCTGAAGCGCACATGCTTGAATGCATTGGCTCTATCAGCTAAACACGAGAGGCACGCCAATCCTAAGATCTTGCTTAAATAAGAAAGACCACAAAAATAGAAAAAGTACATTTGAGACGGGTACACTGAGGCAAGACTCTTCAGTGTTTTGGTTCCGCAATGTACATTTGTAGTGCATTGACAAACAAAAGATGTTCTCCACACATTGGACGTGATGAAAATGTTGTTTTTTCCCAATCAACATAGCGCTGTGGGCCAGGATTAAGATTGGCATTTTGAAAATCACCTCAGCTATAAAGAACACAACGTAAAAGAGTGTATTACTCCACCAAAACATGACGCTACTACACAAGAGAGCCGCATGTTTCAACCTCGTACTCATGATGCACTTAACTATTTTTACCACGAGTCATTCTTTCATCAGGTTTCTATACTGTGTTGCTCGTTAGCAGACTCAGCGTTGCAAAATATGGCTGTCAGACCACACACACACACACACACACACACACAGACACACACACACTCAAACGACTCAAAGGCAAAATCCCTGTTGCCATAGAAACTAAGCACCTGCATGGAATCGGGATCTTGTTTTCCCTCTCAGCATTGTAGACGCCTCTAATTCAACGCACTCTGCTTTAAAAGAAGTGAAGCAGGGAATGGACGCAAGAGTCCGGCTCAGCAGCACTTTGAAATCGGCCTGAAATAATCTGTCTCCTCCTCCTGAGATGCTAAAATTAGAGACGCAGTCTGTCTGCATGCGCACGGATGACTGTGGGGGGATAAATGAGCCGTCTGCTTTATCTGATTACCCATTTGTTTTCCTTATAAAATAAGGGGTGGCTGATTTAAATCTGCTGTTGTCTAGACTCAGGGCCTTACGTCTGCTCCCGACTAACCCACCTCAGGCACTACACCAAACTGCTCCAAACGATCCAAACTGAAGAGATTCAACAAAAAAGTGCTAAAGTGAGGTTTGCCTGAGAGGGGTTAGAGAACCCTCCTGCTTCTACATTTCTGCAGAAATGAAGCACAGGTGTTCTTAGAGTAAGGAAATAAACGTCCGGTTAAGTATTCTAGCGTTGCAAAAATGCTGCTTTTGTCAAGAAATGACTGTGCCTCCCTCCCCCCCATTTCTCTTCATCTCTGCAGCAGTACCCACCCACTGACATCACGGGCCAACTCAACTTGTCTGACCCGTCTGTCAGTACCGTGGTGTAATAGAGAGGGAGTCACCGAGGGTGCGCTCCCCGGGGAGAGAGAGGAAACGAGACGAGGAAAGGAGGAAGTGGACGGGGAGAGGGAGGGAGAACCCATCTCCTCGTTCAGTTCGCCGTCGAAGCCGGAGCTTTCATTTCACCGCCCCGCCGACGGAGCGCTGAGAGGAAACTGCTCGCTCAAGAAGTGTCAGAAAACACTGAACTTGCACCTTTTTTTTAAGTCGGGGTTACCTGGCCTTAGATGTTTGTAGGGTCCCTGAGCATGCACAGAAGAACCCACCCGACTCACATATACAACCTTTTTCCTTCTGTATATTATCAGCAGACTTATTTAACCTTGTTTTTGTCCTTTTACTCACAAAGGTTTACTTAATGTTTGATGTTTACTACTTTGAAATTTCCTGACCAGCTGTATAAGTTTAGCAAGCCAGGTTTAGTTTAGTTTACGGATTTACCAGTTTTGGTGCAAATACTGTACTAAACATATCACTTATTAGGGCTTAGATAACATAGTAATATCTAGTTTTTCTCAACAAAATATACTGCAATACAAGACGTACTGTAAGCTTCAGTGGATATCGAGTAGATTTTAATGAGAACTGCCGGTTTTTAGCGACATTTTAAAAGGTTTTTAGAAGATGTTTCTTTCATTGAGAAGCACTAATAACGAGGATATGACAAATCCTGTCCACAGTTGGAGATGATGGAAGCATGTGTGTGCTTGTATGTGAATAAGAGCTTTATGTATCTGAATGATGACATAGATAACTACGGTTATGTGCCAGATTCCGTAGTTGTTTAAATGGTATTTGTTTTCCCTTTTCATTTTGTACCAATCTGCGAAATGCAAATGTTTTATTTTTTTATTTCTCTGTTCAAGCTTTACAACTATTTGTATAAACAGGTGAATCTATAAAGTAAGGCCGGTGTTTTTACACCCGCGGATGAGACGCTCATCCGTCGGCCATGACACTTTTGGGGACGCCCTCTCTCTTCCTCCCTCCTGCCACAGCAGTCTTTCTCATTTCCAGTCTCCATAGGGGGTTGCATCAAAGGGCCAGGTTTTTCGCCAAACCTGCACTCGGCCTTTCGTGCAAAACCTCCTCCCATGCGCAGCAGCGCTGGTGAGCTTTTGCACGAGGGAGCCCGAGTGAATTGTAAACGTGGCCCAGCTCGAGAGCTCGTGTGCCCGTTGGTTAGGTGTCAAAACAGGCCTTTTCCCCGTCTTCTGGAGCTGAGAAACCACTGCTGCTTGTTGAAAAGACTATGACATCGTGTCCACTCTCTGGCACCGCATAGCACTTTATACTGAGGCGTCTCCCAAACTGTAAAATAAAAGATATGGATCCACCAAGAAACTAGAACAGAACCACGATACCATCAGTCAGACAAACTAACTTCTCCACTTGATTTCACAAATATCTTTTTTTGTTTGTTTCTTTTTTTGTTTTACTTCATTTGAAAGACAACAAGTCTCTGTAAGAGAAATAACGACACTTTGAAGCAACCACACAAACTGAATTTGTTTTCTCAACCTGAACCGAGAGTTAGCTTCTGATCGTGTTCTCATTCTGGCCTCTGCATGCTTACGTGTTACTACAGTATCAGTGCTTCGGTTTGCTCTTGGATGCGTGTTGTCGCTGTGACCGTTCAGCTGAGTTGAATGAAATGTAAATTCTGGTTCAGTGTCGACGGGGTCGAGATGATTGCACTGTTTGTGTTACGACTGCAACTGAGAATGTCTTGTCACACACATATGCGCACACACATACATGCACACGCACACGCACACACACACACACACACACACAAATGCAAAACCACTTAAGGGAGGAATCACTTGTTTTTCTTACCTTTTCCAGTAAAGATCTTGCATTGAATCATTTCGTTTATACAACTGTAAATAAAATATACTTGCATTGCCAAGTCTAACCCAACCTGTGATTTTATTCTTTTAGGCCGGCAACAAATTACAAATCTGTTTGTCTTCTAATTAGTTAGGAATAGCATGTATTATTCGTTCAACCAACAGTCAAAAACCAAGATATTTAATTTACACTAATAACAAATAGGAAAGAATAATCAGCATTTTTGCTGGATAAATGACTTCAACTATTAATTGATTATCAAATTGTTGTTGATCTTCGTCCTGACTAATGGATAATTATTAAACTCCTTATTTCAACACAAATTATAGCGTGTGTGTACCTCTGCTACAGCTGTTTTAGGAGCTACAAGAGGCTTTACAGTGACAAACCACAGAATGTAAGCTCACATCGTACCAACAAGAATAATCAAAAGAACTCTGGAATATTTAGTCTGTGTCAAGTCTCGTTTTGGTTATTTTGTCTGCCTTCAGTCTGTGTGGCCTACTCCTACCTGGTTACTCCTACCTGTCCTACTCATACCTGGCCTACTCCTACCTTGCCTACTCCTATCTGTCCTACTCCTACCTGTCTTACTCCTATCTGTCCTACTCCTACCTGTCCTACTCCTACCTGTCCTACTCCTACCTGGCCTACTCCTACCTGTCCTACTCCTACCTGGTTACTCCTACCTGTCCTACTCCTACCTGTCCTACTCCTACCTGGTTACTCCTACCTGTCCTACTCCTACCTGTCCTACTCCTACCTGGTTACTCCTATCTGTCCTACTCCTACCTGGCCTACTCCTACCTGGCCTACTCCTACCTGCGCTTACCAACTCTTCAAGCTGAGAGTCTGTCGTCGGCCCGGCGGCAGGAACCCGAGCCAATGGCGGCTGAACATGGTCGAGCAACGTGGGCCAGATATTTCCCTCAGGAGCTGTCTGACACCAAATAGAGCTTAACTGCTGAACACTGGTCTAAGAGGACACAAACATGCAATGATTTTGTGAGCGGTGAGCGTGTATTATTGAGGCTAATTTGTACTAATAGGTTAGCCATAATAACTGTGGGATTTATTTATGCAGTGAATAACTTAGAGAAAGAAGCCTAACGCATCCTTAAATGAAAAGAGTGAGCATGCAGTTGAAGAAATGGGTTGTATTATAGCAGAAGTGAATATGTGCAGAGGGTATCGGGCCTCAGCTGCACTCTGTGTGTACTGCATGTCAGTAAATGTTACCGCGCCGAGATGGTGAGCGTGGTGCACATTTCTTGCTTAACATCAGCATATTAACACTGTCCCCTGTGGGCATGTTAGCATCCTGACATTAGCATTTAGCTCAAAGCATTACGTAAGCTAACTCTTACAAGACGTGTGGTTATTTTAATGTTCCTTCCATGTATCTCAGGCTACCGCGGTACGTAAAGGCCAACCGACGAGTATGATAAAATCAAAGGTTTGCTCCTCTAAAAATCCAAAATGTCAGGTTGCATCAGTAAACAAGATGGGAGGTGCTGCGGGTTGTTGATCTGACAAATGCACGGACATCTTCAGGCTGATGTGTAAACTGTATTTTTTTTAAAAACCCAAACGTCTAAAGGTTAAGAGCATGTCTCTTTCATTAGCCTCTGCGATACCATGTGGTACGCTGGGTTCACAAGGACACAGTCACTGTCATAATCAGTAATATCTTTAATTAAAAGTGTCATCATTAATTAAATCGCGGCTGTCATTGTTAATTAATGGCATGCCTTGCAGAAGTTGCCAGGTGAGACGTTTGTTCTGCTCCATTGACCTTCTGCCCTGAACACAAGCAACACTTTGTCACACTGTGTCAGAGAGATTGATGTGACTGCTGGTGCTGATTGGTTCTAACGACCTGATCAGAAGTACTGGGTTGAACCCTCCGCCATGCAGGGCAGCGGTAGCTCAGTCTGTGGGCACTGCATATGAAACAATCTCAAAATAACACTGATGCCTCTCTATGACGTAAACGAGACCATCAGAAAGAAGATTGGTTATTATTCCATATGCTTGATATTGGTGCCACCAGCCGCTGCAAAATCAAATTAAACCATGCAGGTTCCCAAGAAACTCCCTCGGCTCCAGCAACGCCCAGCCCACCGACCCAGATCCGGCTTTGCTGCAGACTGGTGGGAGGACGTGAGCTCCGTGCACGGAAACAGTGTCCCGCCCCCTGCTGGGAGCCGCCCCGTAGACCACCACCTTGTGGGAGACCCAGGCCTTGTTGCTGTATCGCTGGAAAGAAGGCAGGCATGGGAGAACCAGAAACAGGTCTACGTGTAGCGGACTGTCAGAC
Organism: Taurulus bubalis; assembly: GCF_910589615.1. NCBI lineage: Eukaryota > Metazoa > Chordata > Actinopteri > Perciformes > Cottidae > Taurulus > Taurulus bubalis. The sequence continues at coordinate 5,964,755 of NC_136607.1, forward strand.
CCCTGCTTCAGTATGTTGAGAAGCTTTCTAAAGAGAATCTAGTGCCTGGAAACATGACCTTTTTCGTCCACAGGGACTGGCAAAATCAACACAACAGGAAAGTTGCTTGTAGTGACTTTAAGTTAACTAATTAAAATAATCAATTCCACGGTTTTGGCAATGTGGTTTCAAAGCCCAGCGCTAGGGAGCTTATATAAACTCAGATATTCTATTCAGAATGTCATGGACAGTATATAGTTTGCGATATCTAGCATAGTGCAAGGGGTACTAACATGAAAATGAGTGCTCTGAGTGACGACATGAAGAATAGTTGAAGTGCAATATTCAGAAGCTTCTTCAAAATGACTCATTATGCATTCTGCTAAATTTAGACATTTAGGATTAAAGCAAAGTAGACTTAAATAAGTAAATACATCAAGTGCATGCATAAAGAAAGCACATGCCTCAAGTGAAAACTTCATGTTGGATCAAGGCATTCAAATGAGGGCGCAATTTGCAAGTCAAGCTGCACCCATTGGCATGCAAATGCTGGACTTGCACAACATGCAGCTCTGCAGCACCTCGGCCCAACAGCCTGCAACCTGGACCCCGGCCAAGACACGCCCCTTCTGCCTAATTACTGATCGTATTATTATGAATCATGTGTTTGCCCTCTCTCTCTCTCTCTGGAGTAAACACGGAAGTGATTAAGCTGACACCCTGTAGCTCCAACCCAAGTCACCGGTGAATGCGAATGAGCAGCAGCGGGTGAAACACATTTTTCCCCCCATGGCACTAGTCGCCCTGGAGCTGTTTGCGTTCTCTGGCCGAGGAGGAGACGGTTTGGGGATTTGGCTGCGCCGGGGAGCGTAGATCCAGGTTTGCTATCTCAAGTGAAATGTAAAGCAGGAGGCCCGGCAAGCAGGTGAAGCGTGAGGGGCGGGCGGGACGCCATCAGCCACACCACCCGTATCACCCGTGGACGCTCCAGATACCCAGCGGGCGCAAAGAGAGAGAGGCAGAGAGAGACCGAGAGAGAGCTGCGCGTCATGGCTCAGCGCTGCGCTCACCCGGCTGTCCCCATCGCGCTTCTGGTGTTCGGACTTGTCGCCATCCTGCTCCTGACGATCCCCACCGAGGACGTCCGGGACGCGCCGGGGTTCATGGTAAGGTCGGCTCCGTCGGGTATTTTGGGTGGAGGGTAACCGAAGCTGCGCGGGTGCGGTGCGCGTGAACCAAAAGGTGATACACCCATAAAATAAAAAAATGTGTACATCTGTTACATTCGTAGCCTACTTGTATGTTGTTTGACCTACTTCTGTCTGATTTTCCTCTTGAGTCGCATATTGCATCCTTTCTTCTTTAGAGTCATGAGTGTGTTTACATGCTCTGATCAGCTGTTGAAGCCTAAATGTATGGAAGTTCAGGTGCAAAAAATATAAAAAGCCAAAGTCAAGTTGAAAATTGGGTGCCCTACAAGTGTGAACTAGTCTATTTCTCTCCGTTTAATAAGTCACGGTCTGATTCATAATAGCGTGTCAACTTATTATTACTGTATGTCCTGCACTTCACACCCTCACTGTGGGTCCATGGGCTTTAAAGCTTTACTGACTCTTAAGTGGACATGTTTAGGCTGTTAAATCATGTTGTCTTTGAGATCACTTCAACATATTTTACCGGGGCTGTTAGTTCAACTTAGATGCCACAGCAGATGCCACCCAGCGGGTCCCGGAGCGTCTCATACATGTCCTCTTTGTTGTCTTCTGGCCGACTGGATGCGCTGCGCCGAAGGTGTTCACTGTCACAAATGATTAAACCATGTGAACGAATCACTAAATCATGCACACTAATTAGCTTTAGGCTTTCTCTGAGACACCTCCTGGGGCTCTGTATGTTATTTATATATATATATATATATATATGAAACATTGTAATCGTTGGACAACGCACCACAATACCTTGTGAGCTCTCATCTGGTGATTTGCATTGGACAAAAGGCCTCGAGACCTGAGGCTGTGTATGATCAGTGTATCATTATCTGAGTCTGCAGAGGGTGACCTCATGGCTGTGATACTGATAAACCCAATGCTCCATTGTCATGAAACAAATTGTATGACCTTTACCTGTGGAGCGACCTGCTGGTTTAGAAGGCTGCCTGACATTTGGAGTGGACAGCAAGGTTTAGTGGATTTGGCATTCAGAGCAGGATTACTGCACACGTCAACTCCAGCTTCCGTTCCCTCTGCTCCATTGTTATCCTGTTAAATATTCCTTTTTCCCTCCCTTGTACAATGTAGCCGGCCTTTCACTCACTACCAATGTGGTCACACACCAAAAAAAAAGGGACACAAAAGGGGTTTTCTTACATTTTGTTGAGGAGAGAAGTCCAACAGTTCCCATAGTTCATCAAATGAAAGGACAGAAGCGATCATCAGAGCCGCTCTGTGTTCTCTGTGTTTTTGGCAAGCGTCAGAGCGAGTCCTCGCGACTCGCTGCACAGCAATAATGAGAAAACATGACGAGAGATAACAAGCGCAGCTTCCGCGTGACGTTCACCTGTCGCGCTGACTTGAGAAGTCGTGTGTTTTCTGGAGCGATGTGCGAAGTGTGTTTCTGCACGTGGATTCATGTGTGTGGTCTCCCTCCTCATCGTCAAGCCACATGTACTTTCTCGCACGGCTGGATTTCCAATTCATTCTGAGCCTTTACTTCTCATTTAAGCAGGTTGCTTTATATTCTACATGGCAGTGAAAGGGGAAGCAGTGCCATGGCAACAGGTTTTTCATCGCGGGTGGGTTAGGCCTTGGCATTTGAAGGAGATTTTTCTTCTGCTTAACAACTGAGAAACGCAGTTTCTCGATGATTTGCAAGTGAACGACGGCAGAATTATGGCACGATTTATAATAATGCAGTATAATACAAGTCTAATTTATCCAGGCGTACGCTGGCCGCTTCCCAGACACCAGTTCACCTTGGACCGGTCGCCAGTTTATCACAGGGCACAAATATAGAGACAGACAACCATTCACGCTCACATTCACACCGACAGGCAATTTAGAGCCTCCAGTTAACCTGAGCTGCATGTCTTTGGAGAACCCGGAGGGAACCCACGCTGCCATGGGGAGAACGTGCCTGGGATCGGGGATCGAACCCAGGCCCTTCTTGCTGTGAGGTGACAGTGCCTTGTCTACAGCCAAACGCCTGCCAGAGGCCAACATCTAGGTTACACAGCCTCCATCGTAAATGTCTTTTTTTAACTACGTCTCTCCATGTGTTTTCTTTTCTTCTGCCCGTTGCTCTCCGTAGTACGGGATTGTCTTGGATGCAGGATCCTCGCACACAGCTCTGTACATATACAAGTGGCCAGCAGACAAGCAAAATGGCACCGGCGTGGTCACCCAGCACAGCGAATGTCACGTTAACGGTAAGTGTCAGCTCCCCCTTCAAGCTCAAAACAACAACAAATGTTTTGCATATTAAACACTGTGGCTCTGAAAGGTTTATAACTTTATTTTCGCAGAGGAGAGCATCTATAGAAACACCGTAGTATTACTTTAGGCCCCAGGGCTCAGGATGTCTTGGAGGCCCCCCCTTCACAACAAGACACAGCCAGTCAAAGGACAGCCACATATTAGTATATGACAATGCATCAATAAAAAGTCAAGACGAGGTCATCAACCTTTTCAGTGAAAGAAAGCAAGCGTCACAAGCAAAGAACCGGCATATAAAGATCTATAAAACCAGCCTCCAGAAGCGCTTTTCTCCTGGTCAGTGTCAGTAAAAGCCACAATCATGTTCTTCATATCATTTCTGTGGAAGTTGTTTTCCTGAATCGTCCTCAAGCTTTCAGGTGGTTGAAAACATTTGGCATTTTTTATTTTTTGGGGGGCATTTATCGAGTGACAGATCTGTGAGAGCAGAATAAAAATCTGTTTCTGCTCATTCTTTTGCTTAGTCATTTAGTCTTTTATTTTTTTCTTCTTACAAATACATGGCTTCTGATTAACGTCAGCACAGTTAGCTAACTGTTGCTAATGCAACCATTAGCATTTCAAGCAGCTAACCACGTAGCTCGGAATGGATTTTTGCATATTTCAGCGAGAGAGTTTGGAACATCCAGTATGTATACGTACGAACAGCAAAGAAGAAAACCATTAAGGCTGCAGGATAAAGATTTGACCGACATGTTAGCACTTTATTGGCTCACTGGCGGGAAATATAAGTAGAAGAAAGTGTGCATACAAACGTAGGTGTCCAGTGAATGCATCCCACGTCTGCTGCTGTGATTCAGGGCACTGTGAGAGAGCGAGCCTTCTGTCAAGCCTTCAGACTGTCACAGTTTGTTTTTTGCGATATGCAATAGGAAGTGGGACCTGGAAGAGCGCCAGCAGTTCCTGTGAATGGCTGATATTAGCACAGCTGATGCACAGCAAGTGAAGCAACACTTTTGTCTCGGGCCGTGGTGAATCAGGAATGAGTCAGAGTTGAGCTCTGTCCCGCCGAAGGGTCCCTTGTACGTCTTGGCTCGGATAAACAAATGTTTATTTTGTTCCAATTAGTCATGAACACGGTGTTGACGCTGTCATGTTTCATAAAAGTACAAAAATGCCACAGTCGGAACTGAACCTTGACCCCGCGTTGGAGAACGATGCGTTTTATATATTAAACCGGACAATTCAAAGGCCACGAGATTCCTCAGAAAAGATTTGTGACATTTGTAGTCCTCACAGTGACTTCTGCTCACAGTAAGGAAGAACTCTTATGTTCAATAAGTAGATTTTTCAAGATTATCATGCAATCTTTTTTTCCCATGGTTGCTATGGAAAACCTAGTCGTGTGTGTGTGTGTGTGTGATAGATTTGCACCATGATGCATAATACAGCAGCCCACACAAGAACAAGATCCCACACATCCACCTTGTCCTAAGATGTTGTTGTTGTTGTTTTTCTCCCCTTCTTTATCCCGTCGATCGGCGGCTCAGGCGGAGGGATCTCCAGCTATGCGGGCCAACGGGGAGCAGCAGGCCAGAGCCTGGAGGCATGTCTGGACCAGGCAGTGAAGGACATCCCCAAAGAAAGACACCAGCTCACACCTGTGTACCTGGGAGCCACAGCTGGCATGAGGCTTCTGAAGTGAGTCAAAGTCTGTGTGTGTGTGTGTGTGTGTGTGTGTGTGTGTGTGTCCAGACAGCCTCTGTCTGTGTTTGTTTTGATGTGTTTCGGCGTGACTTTGTTTTTCTTTCACACGCCTCCGTCGTAGTTCTGTGAATGTAACGCTGTCACGCGCTAATCCTTTAATACAGCGTGATGATAATGAAACAATAAAGCAATAAATGCTCTTCACGACATCATTTTGTGCCTTATGCAATATAAAAACCTGTTATATGTGGACATCTGGGCTAACAGGAATTCTACTGACGCAGTGAACTTCTCTCATCTTGTGTCAAATATTTGGACACAGAGCTGTCTGTGTGCTGAGCCCTGAAGGCACCAATCATTTCTGTAATTATTCATATGAGGGACCATAAACATAGTGTCTGTTTTCCAACAAATAGGAATTAACCAAGCTACTGTAAGTTGGTGCTTCTTAAATGTGCATGCTTGTAGACGTTCCTCAGCGTTGCTCCAGTCGATGCATTAATGTCATGTTAAGACGTGTTTCTCCAGACTCGTTGCATCTTCCTTCTGGTCTCAATAGAAATGTGATACACTGAAGTCCCGGTGTGACCGCTTGAAGCTTTCAGAGCACGGAGCGGGGGCTGTTGACCGAGCGCTCGGACACCGGCGAAATCCCTCCGTGTGAAGTCTGACATTTTGTGATTATGCAGGTGTCGGAGGTGGATATGGAAATAATGTGCACAGTACAAACAAAAGCTACACAAAAGATGCAGTCGGAATCAGAGACGAGACAAGGTCTGCCTTTTTTCCATCGCCTCCTGCGGCGTGGGCACGTCACCTCGGTGCTGTTTTACATCTCTCATCTTTCCCTGGCTTCAAATCCAAAATGGTGCCCGTATTGGCGGGGTTTGTTTTCTTTGACACTAATTCTGTCACGTTTCGTCAACCCCAAAAAAACACTTGAACTTTCTAGTAAACAAATACAACGTCTGCTCCTTCCGCCCCCACCTCTGCTGGAATTTGATCTCCTTCATGTTGCTGGCAGTAAACCACATGCAGCCTGTGAGACGGAAGCGGCTCTTTAAACCCGTTAATGAACAAACGTAATAAAACGTTAACCACGTTGTCACATTGCCGATAACCAAAGCCACACAAGTTGGATTTAGTGCTGTGAAGTTGTCGGCACAGGTTTCCCTTTTAATATGTCTGAACGGCTCAAAATGATAAACGTCGACTCAGTTGAACATTGTATAAAATCTAACTGGTTTAAGTTCGTGCTCCAGAAACCGGACCGGCAAAACCGGAAATTGACACCAATGTAACTCCTTCCAGTGTACACGAATGGACTCATTTTTGTTTTGTTTTGTGTGTTTTATTCAGTCAATCATTACAATACAATACAATAAAAAATTCTATATAGTATACAAAACAGAAAGACTGAAAAGGAATAGGTAGAAGCAAAAATGCTTATATATTCCTATCCTAAATTATTATTATCAATTAAATCAGATAATTAATTTGAAATAAAGAAAACATTAAATAAAATATATATATATATATATATATATATTCACACTTGTAACCCTCAACAATTGTTTTATAATTGATCCTTTTGAAAACCAAAGAGAGACTAAATTGTAGCTACATAGGTTTGGGTCAGCGGTGAATCCTGAAACAGTTTTAAGCGAGGTTTGTGTAAACTCATTTTCAGCTGTCATGGTTTATTAAAATAAGTCTCTTTTTGTTTCTCCAAAACAAGCATGTCAAGCCCAGAGCTGTCAGCTCAGATTCTGCAGGAAGTGGGCCACAAGATCCAGTCCTACCCCTTCAGCTTCCAGGGGGCGACCGTGCTGAGCGGCCAAAGCGAGGGGGCGTTCGGCTGGGTCACGGTCAACTACCTCCTGGAGAACTTCATCAAGGTACCGTGCTTTTGGAGTCAGTACGTTTCATCCAAATCAACTCCAACGACGATTCGTGTGCAGCAACAATGGTGCTAAAAATTGCAGCTTTCATTCAAATAATTCTGTTACAAACATTTGCTTGCTTAAAGCGTATGTAGCAGGGGACTGATGACACCTAGTGGCCTCTGCAACACTGATGCTCACATGCCACGACTCCCTCTTCTCCCCTTGTCATTTCTCCACAGTATGGTTTCGTGGGGCGATGGCTCAGCCCCGGCAGGCCCACAGTGGGAGCGCTTGATTTCGGCGGGGCGTCCACCCAGATAACTTTTGCGACTCAGGAGGAAGTGGAGAACAAGGATGACGTGATGAAGCTGCGCCTTTACGGCCACGAGTACTCTCTGTACACGCACAGCTTCCTGTGCTACGGGCAGGACCAGGTCCTCAAGAGGCTGCTGGCTCACATCGTGAAGGTAGTGGAACACAACGCACTGTCATCATATATATATATATATATATATATATATATATATATATATATATATATATACCGTAGGCAGATGTAATCTTTAAATACCAAATGGTACAATGATGGATTTCAATGCAACATACAGCTGTCTGAATTGCTTTGTATGTACATGCAGAATTCTGACATCACATCAATGTTTCACTGTTTGTCCTACATACTGGCACTTAATATTTTGTAAAATAAATGTTTTATATATATTTTTTAAACATAGATGAAGGTATCTGCTATTCAAGCAGACTGAAACAAATGGCATAAAAATTATGCATGAAATCGGCTTGAAGTAGGAAAGCTCCACTGGAGTTTTGAGGCAGATACTGATGGCGATATCGACATTTGAGAGAATTATCTTGAAATGAGTTGGGTTCTCACTACTTTATGAGGTAGACAATATGGCACATGTTATGGTATCGACAGAATTGCATATGTGCATTTAAAAAGATTCTATTTCTCCACGTATTTGTAATGGATATCTCTGTGTCTCTCTCAGTCTCAGGGCCACTCTGGCTCAGTCACTCACCCCTGCTACCCTGCAGGCCACAACAGAACTTTAAAGTTGAACAGTGTATTCAACTCTCCGTGTACCGCGCAGTACAAACCCAGCTCCTACGACTCCCAGGCTTCTCTCACGATACACGGCAGCGGACATTATGAACACTGTCTGAGCAACGTGTCCGAGATCTTCTCCTTCGAGCGCTGTCCGTACTCCCAGTGCTCCTTTGATGAAGTCTTCCAGCCAAACGTCACCGGCAGCTTCATGGTGAGACCGGCTGGAGGAGGCTGATGACACAGTGGTAGCATTATAGACTAGACCAGAAGGGCGGGCGGCAAGGACTTCTTGATTTTAAGTGGTGGAACAACTTTTAAAAGAAATATATAAATAATTTCTGTGAAGAAAACTAAATAAAAATTGTTATTTGCTTAATTTTTTTATTATTATTTAGGAAATATGAGAGCTAACAGAAAAGAAAAAACTGAATCTGTCAAAAAAAGAGCCTCTGAAGTATGTATCATTGTTAGGAATTACAACAACATACATAATATAGACGGAGAATTGCATTAAAAGTTTTGATGCAATGTTCACATGAAATTCATCCAAATTACACAAATGTCCTGCATGGGCTTCACTGTTCTAGTTGTACAGTTTATCAGTTGTTCTGTCCTGTTATTGTTAGCATTGAATATGAGATGAAATCCATAAACTATGTCACTTAGTTGGGTCGTAAGTTTACTCAATAGGTAGTTTATTTTCCATGTGGTACTAATTGCCCCAGTCTTCATTTTGTATTTTCTCCTCTTTCTGTGAACCAGGCGTTCTCTGCATTCTACCACGTTCACTCCTTCCTGCAGCGGACCACCAGCATCGCTGCGAGCACTCCTTCACAGCTGGAGGAGGCGTCCAAAGCTTTGTGCAGGATGACCGTCAAAGAAGTAACGCTCTTATCTATTTACGTGCCGTTAATCTGTCTTTTTTTGTGTGTGTGCATGTGCAGAGTTGTGCCTGCAAAACTATGGACATGCCCATCAGCCTGAGGTGTACGTTGAGCGTGTTGGCATCATTCCATTAGCATTTAGCTCAAAGTAAAGTGTGTGTTTTAACCTTTATATCTATATTCTATTCTGCAACATTGTCAGTTCATGGTCTTGTTTTTGTGTGTGTGTGTGTGTGTGTGTGTGTGTGTGTGTGTGTGTGTGTGTGTGTGTGTGTGTGTGTGTGTGTGTGTGTGTGTGTGTGTGTGTGTGTGTTCCAGATGCTGCTTCTTGCGCCGGAGCAATCGTCTCGCCTGCAGGACTACTGCGCTATCTCTGTGTATGTTAAGGTTCTCATGTTGAGAGGGTACGGCTTCGATGACACGTCCTTCTCACGCATTTCCTTCCAGAAGAAGGTGAGGACTTTCATCATCGTTTTACCAAAATGCATATCCTCCCTGCTCGTTTGCACACACAACAAAAGTGTTTCCCCTCTTGCTGATCCTCCAGGCAGGAGACGCCTCGGTGGGCTGGGCTCTGGGCTACATGCTCCGGTTGAGCAGTCTGCTGCCGGCCGAGACGGTGGGGCTGAGGAAGGCCCTGACCCCGGGGGCGTGGGGAACGCTCATCTTCCTCTTCGTACTCCTGCTCGCGGCGGTCCTGGTCTTCATCTTACGCCAGGCCTGTAGCAGGAAGAAGAAAGGAGGCAGTGAAAGCCCCATCTAGACTCTGTAACACTGTGCAGCGCCGTCAGATGGGAAACTCGTGTTGCGTACGGCAACGTTGGCTCTAAATTTAAGGAAACTGTGAGGCGAAAGAGCTGAATTTGAGCTTTATTTAAAGGTCCATTGTGGCGCATTGCAGAAATGTAATATAATATTCATAACTACGTCTTCATTAATGTATAATCACCTGAAACTAAGAATCGTTGTTGCCCTAGAATGAGCCTTTCCTATCTGCATAGGGAACAGTGTATGAACCGTACATCTTTTCATATACATGGTCTCCAAGACATGAAGGCCGCACTGCATATTCACTGACTGCAAAGGATTTGACGACAGTTGTATCATTAGAATCACTTTATTTTTGAGTGGGAATGCTTCAAAACGACTCCAGCTTTAACTTCACAGTCCGTTTTTTTGTCATTTCAAATCAAATTGTACTGGATTACAGAGCCAACGCAGTGACAACATGCCACTGACCGAATCCTGTCTGAGTGGCTGTCGGTTAAAGAACGCAGCACACCGGCACTACAGAGGAGGTCTGAATGTTATTTATATTCTTGAAAAGTCCAACCAACTTTTGATTGTATGGAACGTAAAAAAGCTCCAGCATTTTGTGACTTACTCTGAGGCACTATGGCAGTAAAATGAAGTATATATATATATATATATTTATTTAAGAGGCATTTTATATTCAGCGTCTTTCCGGATTAACCTTAAACCATTCAAGCTAAAATTCAAATGTATTTGAATAACATAATATCAAAACATTTCCAAATGGTAGGAATCTGAAAATAATGTAATGATCGAAAATAGCTCTGGTATTTAGTTTCCTTGATGTCTATTATACGCTAAGTTAATGCCACACTCCCCTTTTGGAAATACAGAAGGGACGAATTTCTGAAGTTACTGAACAAAACTTGCATCTAACCTTCCAAAAAACATATTCACTTACAGACCATACGTTTATGTTTTCTTTTATTAAAGTAACACATGTTTTAGCCTCGAATCAGTTTTTGCTGAGACTGGTTGTTTTTGTATCTGATGTGTGTGGTGCTGTTGTACTATTGTTTTATAATTATGGGACATATTTTGCACCAAACAACTAAAATTTAAAGGACTGCTTTGTTGGATTGGATTTCGCACTGCTTGTATTGCATTTATTGTGCCCGCGTTCTGCATTTTATGCTGAGGAGAAACATGAAAGTAATTTGACCCTAAAAAAAAAATCATGATGAAGAAATTTTTGCTGCAACATAAAGATATTCTAATGTGTGCTGACATTAAACATTTATTTGCAATTATATCTAAAAAATATGATGTGTTTTTTGATTTCCTGCAGATGCTAAATAAAGGCCGATTGTACATTTTAATATAGCACATAGAATAGATGTAAATTTGGGTATGATGCAAATTAGCGTCATTAGGCACATTAGGTATAATTGGGCATGATAGTAATTGAACACATTTTAAAGTCTCAGGTATGTCGATTATTTATCGAAAGCAGTTTGAAACATTGCATTTCCAACATTGCACTTTGGAATACATTTTGAACATTGCAGCATATGAATACAGTCTGGCCCTTACAATGTGGGCGTTTGCAGTGTTGCTGTCCACTTTCAACCACTGGCTTTGAAATGAAATGCAAATTGAATAACACATGTTTCTGTACAATCACAGCTTGTAAAAATGTAGAAAGAAATAAACAACTAGACAACATATGATATCAATTTAGTACTTTTGATTTTTTTTTTTTTTAAATCAGCTGAAAAAATAATTCAAACCCACATGACACTCATCCCATCTCGTCTATTCAGATATGTTTAGCAGTAGAAGCAACCCATAAACTGGTATGTATTTTTTATCTTTGCACAACTTACCTATATTTTGGAGATGTCACAGGATTCAGTCGCGAAATCCATGAGGTCTGAAGAGCTTGACTTCCGGTTTCGTAAACTGGGTGTAGTTTCCGCCCCGACCACTAGATGGCGACAAAATGCATCCAATACGATCCTTGGTGTGTAAACTATGCATCAACAGGCGATAGTGGGATGGAAATTTGATACAAATTCGCGACAACCGTCGACAAGGGGTTTTAATGAAGGCTCTGGGTGACAGCTGCATGTAAATACAGCTTCTGCACTAAAGGCACAATGGTTGAATGATTGCAGTTATGATTTCGGATGGATTTCTACTTCTACTGTGCAGAAGTTCCCTTGCTCCACATGAGTAGATGTTTCCAGTGCTGTATATTGATGGTATATAAAATGCATATAAAATCACAAAAATTAAAAGTCTCAGTTTACTTACGTTTCCAGTTACAAATTTCAAATGCAAACATACCAGATAAATAAATCAATTCATGTCATTACCTGACATCCACCTATTGTTGTGATGACAGTGATGGTACAAACAGGCTAAATCCTATATATTCAATTATTTTGCGATCATTCGCGCGACTGACAAAAGACCTCCACAGAGACACATACATTACATCAAAAAGGACGCAGGGAGAATAGCCTCGATCTACTTTTTTAGTCCATTTATTGTTCAAATAAGAAATATCATTATGTTGATCAACTTGCAAAGTCTGTCACCAAAGAAGAAGGCAGGAAGGAAGAATGATCATAAATCAATGGCACCTATAATGGCATAACACATTTCTTTATTTAGCTGTCTTATCTGGACTCTTCTGGTCCTCAAAGAGCATTTAGACCTATATTTATATAATAATAATAATACTCATAATGTAAGCAGCATGTGCAGCCCGTTCTCAAGCCCAGGTCAAACACCAAAGCTTTGTCATGCCCCTTGGCGTACCGAGGCTCACTGACCTCACAGGCCTGATGCAAGCAGAGAGAGCAGACCGCCCTCAGCAGGATGAAGCGTTCCTTCGGCTGCATTCATTCAAAACCCGGCACCTTGGAACAGGTCAGTGAGGAGGTGTGGATATACGGTATATATTTCTGCTCTAGAACAAAACCGCTGGGAATAATTCAGAAAGTAATGTTTTATTCTTATATTGTTCTCATGCCTAGCCCTCTCCATTCACTCGGCACCTGTGAGTAACACCAAAAAAAACTCCTCCAGTTGGCAAAATGTCACACCGCACCTGAAGGGTACAGTGGAGCATTTGTAGATCCACTCAAAGTTACAAGGCGCTCAAACTGTGTCACACTATTAAAGTTGCAAAATGATGTGTCCAGAAGTGCATCATTATCATTTGCAGAAAGAAACAACCTAATGTCATTGAGCTCTCCAGATATTGGAGGTCCTTTTTGGAATTCAAACTCACTTTGACTTTGACTCAATGCCAAGAATGTGAACTGTACTCATTACGGATGTAAAGGGCCCATTCGGCTTGCAGAAGCAGCAATGATACCTCCCGAACGATACCTCGAGGAATGCAGTCATAGTCCCAGCAACTTTACGATGCCTGAATTACAGCGCCTCAGAGAGGGCAGCAGCTTGTACACACAAAAGGCAAAACATTTCCTCCTAATTCTGTACTTTAACTCAGTTGGTGGAAAACTATTTCACACATACACACCTCTGCATATATCAGATACACGTGCAAGTTTGTTGACTGTCAAACCATCCACCAATCAGCCCCCAGCAGCTGGATTCCTTTAATTAATCACCTCACAGTACAAGCTGAAAGACTTGCAACACCTCCCAGGGATGCATTACATTTTGCCTGGAGCAAACCGTAAGCAAATGTAATTGATTTCTTGCAGTAAAGACATAACTCTTTCTTATGTTCTGTCTAAAACTTACTTCATCTTCAGTGTTCACATTGGACCTTTTCAAGTACACACAGAAGCAAACCATCACAGTATAGCCTACCTTTCCTCGTGCTTCTGCCTTGCAAAGCAGGAAGAGAACGTCCAGCAAAATGTGAATTTATGTCTTCAGATTGCAGTCACAACAACGAATGTGAACCTGAAGATCTCACCTCCATCATGTAACCATTTTGGCATGACCGTCAAGACTATATCCATAGAAAGTGGCATGTATTGGATTTGTGTCAAAATATCACAAAGAACTGTCAGCTACTGGAGCAGTTCAAGGTTGGAAAGAGAAGTTGATATAAATAAAATTGTTCACCAGGGACTAGAGCCTCTAAACTAAAATATATTCTTATTGTTATTTGTATTGTTCAAAATAGGTTTGTTTGTTTGTAAAATAAAAATAGATTTGTCAACTGGATATTACCATTTAAGTTAATACTGGTCTTTACCAATCCATTCATGTTCATGTTTCTTTTGGAGTACATTGAAGAATTCAAGGATCATCTATTGTCATGATGCAACACAGGGTTGCACAATAATATGCTGTTGTAGCCCATTTGCTATACAAGGACAACATGACATAATTAAAAAAAGGAAAAACAGTTGAACTTTATTGTATGTAGGTGAACAGGTAAGTCCCCTTTCAAAACCACCTGTCCCAGACGCGTCAAATGCAATCCAAGACTCAACATTCGTTTCTAACAACAATTCAGTATATTAGTCATTTAACTTGAATTAATGTCAATGAAATGTCACACTCAAGTCAGATATTCCTTTAGTTTCAGTTCCAGTTCAGTGTCTCAGTTTAATTAGCTCAACCCTGAAAGTGAGGGGAAAAGTAAAAAGTTAAACTGTATAATTAACAAAGGAAATAAACTGTTTCTCTCTGTTCTCCACTATAAAAAAAGTTCAAATGATAGTGGAGGAGCATCGTTTTCTCCTCTCCATTTACTGAATGTAGACAAGACAAGCTCATAATATGTAAAACTATTTATATATAAATATATATAAATATATATATATATATATATATATATATATATATATATATATATATATATATATATATATATTGTTACACACATTGCCCTTGTTAGTAGAACAATACAGCCATAGACCTTCTGAAATCAAGTTTCTCTCTTTTCCCGAACTAAGACATCACAGTGTGAGACCTGTTTATAACAGGATGAGTCATGAATAAATTATTTATTTCTATTTATCTGTTTATTGTTATTTAAATCTCTGCTTATTTGTAGATGTACTGGGGACACTTGACCAACATTTCAACAGTGGCCTTGCTTTTCAAGAAAACCATCAACCATGTCAGAGGAGAAACTCACCTCTTCTCCACTTTATATTCTAATGAAGGGTGCTCCCACAGGGAGCTGAACCAGAGTTTAATAGAAACCTCTAACTGACATTGCAGTAATTATAAAACTTTTGTATGGTGTATTTTTTGGGCTATTAATGCAAGTCAAAGTATGCTTTCACAAATGATAACCTGTGAAATAAGAGATTGATGGGAAATAATTCAGATGGCACCTCTGTTAATTAATTACAATACTAATGTAATGGGGTGTCCACGATCAGGGATGAACCATATTAAATCCTATGATTTACACCCAAAGTCCAAAACAAAGTTAGACAGGCATACAACATGCTGACATACGTTTTCAGAATGGTTTTATTTAATATCAGCCTTACATACCATATTATATCGTATCAGTTTGACTATGCTACTGAACTATGTAAATGAAAACACGTTTTAGATGGGACCTGGAACAGTCTAGGATCAAAACTTCTCAACCCTTTTTAGCATACAAATATATGATTTACACAGTGATTTGGTAATTACAACTGTAATTAATTTAATATGATTGGGTCTTGTATAGAATGCATTGAGATTATTATGCAGTAATTATATGCAATTTAAAGTCTATTTCACAGTCGAGCAGGCTGCTGAACTTTGTCCCTGCTTGTGTTAGCTATTTACCAGCATGGCGAGGAGCAATGGACTCTGGGTAAAATCTGAGTGGGACTGGGGTGAATGTTAACCAGCTCCAATTCTGATTGAGCTGGATGATTAAAATGGCTTAAAGTCTAAATATACTGTGTTTTGTTTATCAAACATCAGCTGCCTTTAGCGATGATTACCTGGGCAGCTGGTTCATTCTTCTCTGTATCAGACTGTATTTTATACAAAAAATAAGAAACATTGTTCCGGTGAACGTGACAGATAAAGTGTCACTAATTAAACATAATATGAAATGACATTTGTAAATTCCTTCTACAGGAGTGTGTTTATGGCTGTTTTTGTGTGCCAGTGTTTTGAGTGTGTGTGTGCACAGATGAATGTAAGCGTGTCACAAATTGATGAAAGGCGGTGCTGTCATTTTAGATTAAGTGGAGTCGCAAGCATCAATGCTTCATATTACAGGAGATCCCATTTGATCAAAACTCCCACATACCTGCCAATTTTACACCTCAGCGCCTCTGCCTTTCAAACCCTGCACAGAAAACAGTTTTTCCAGCATTTCGTGGTTTTACAGCCTTTCATCAAAACTGTTTTTTAATTTATTTTTTGTGCAAAATATTTTATCTATGCAAACTGATAGCGTGGTTTTAGAAATGTTGACATAAAATAATGTAATAATAACATAACAGCAGTCATGTTGAATAGGAAGTGTGGGAGGGCAGGCAACGAGGCACAGGTGGAAACAATCAGGGCGGGGCTTGCAATCACACAGGAGGAGGGAGAGGTGTCTGAAACCAGAGACAAGGTTAGTGACAGAAAAACACAGACAACCTAACAGTGACAAAGACTACACAGAAGGGCTGGATGTTACATAGATGTGGCTGCCAGTAGCTCCCATGGATTATATTATATTATTACATATTATCTTCTCAGAGAATTCAGTCGTGTTTTCGCTGCCGCTGTGTGTTGATATGAGTTCCCCCCCCCCATCAGTATATGTAGCATTTCGGGTGAAAAGGCCACAGGTACAATGACATGTGACACTCACCACACACACACACACACACACACACACACACAGATAACCAGGGATGACAATCATTATGGGTGAGACAACTGAGAGTGAAGGAGAGCACATTTTATTTTAGAAAAGAGTTATGTTTGGGAGATGAAAGAAAGTGGAGAGAAAGAGGTGAGAGAGGGTTGCAAACACTGAGTAAACACTTGCTTTGTGTGAAATGAGAAAAACAGAGAGAAACTCCAAATGTTGCATTAGTAACCCCATGAGAGTGTAACTGTTGGCATCAGAGACAGCAAACAAACACTTCATCTTCTGGTCGGTCACGTATCCACTCTCAGTATGGAGCCATCGGTTTTTCAGTAAAGATACATTCTTAATTCTTCCTGTAACCTAAAGTTACTGTTTTGATGCAGAGGTTTCATGCTAAAAAGTTGTTTTGTGAGTGTATTATGATGTATATTCATTTGTTAGTGCTGTAGTTGCATTTTATTTTTGCATGCGCTATACGTAAACGTGCATATTTCGTTGCTTTGAGTCATTAGTGTTAAATATGCCATGGAAATGAACAGTATACTGGTGAAAGTCTGAGTACAAAGTGTGCAAAGAACAAACTAATTACACTTCCATCTGTCAGATGGAGGGGTTCGGAGAAGAGAAGACTTGCAAGTAGATAGTAAAGACAATACTGTATAGGAAATACAATATGTGTGTTGGGCAAAAATATGTGCACAATAAATCGACAAGATATAAACAACAGAAATATAAGTGAGGCAGCAGTAGAGGGAGAGATAAGAAGACAGATTAAATACAGCATAATAACTCAGCAGTCTCTCAGGAGAGATTATTGAAAAGTACGGACATTCTTGTTATTCTTTCTGTCTCTGCTACTTATTTAGCAAACCTACTTTTTAACGATGCAAATTGTCTTCTGTCCCTCAATCAGCACGTCAATTATAAGCACATTTATACCTTATTTTAAATCCATATTACAGAAACATATCAGGGCTTGTTGGGGGATACAGTCTAGCTGCTTGCAAAACAGTGCGAGTAGAATGTGAATTGAATTTCTTTTATTAAACCAGTTCCTTGATAACAACATACACTTTTTGTGCCTTGTTGGAAATATTTTGTTTTGTATGAAATACCAGTTGGTAGAACTTTAATCTGTCAGATATTACTCAGTAAATATAATTATAGTCAAGCAGATAGGGGTTTGCAAGTATTAAAATAATTGTACATTTGTTAAGTAAAGGGTTAAGAGATTTAGGTCACCCAACATAATGCTACTGTTATAGTTACTGATTCTTTTACATTTTTAGCAATAATATACTGATTGGCTTCATAAAAAATAAATAAAAACCTTGCTTTCACTAACCAATAAAATCATGCTGCAGCTTTCACGATAAAGCTGAGTTCAGTCAGGAAACTAATTAGAAATGTCACAATGTCCTTTGTTCCTGCAACACGACTTGGTATCACCTTTTTTAATATCAGCTTCTCATTTAACTCTTTTGCACTTTTTATAGACAATGTTCTTTCAGAATGAGCAAAGAAAATATGAGCTAGTTTTCTTCTACAAATCAAGTACTAATAAGGCAAAACGACCTCTAACTAGCAATGTGATCTCACAGTGAAATGGCCACGACCTCTTAACACATTACTTGGTTTACACAATGTGTATTGCATTTCATGTGTGTGTCCACCACGAAAAAGGAACCTAATTTACTTTCCATTGGCATTGTTTCAATTGTGCTGAATTGTAATGCGCTGACAAGAGATCATGTTCTTTTATCGTTGTTCTGTGAAATCAGGCCGAGAACTCTTGTGATATTTTAGCAGTGAAGCTGAGCTATTCCTGATTCTCCTCTGCATCTACTCCCATGACAAGCAGATTGAGGGGATAGCAACGAAGCATGTCCACCAAAAGTCAAGTTTCTGTTTGTCTTTGTTTCTCTGCTCTCTCCTAAGCACAATGCATGGGCCTTGTCAGTGCACCTAATAATGATGAACACAAAACCCATAACGACAGCCTGTCTTCCATCACTGTAGTGGAATCAGATAGCCATCTGTGAGGAGTGATGCAGTCCGCCTGGTCCCTGCTCCCTGCTAGTTATTCTTCTGCTCAGTTATTATTATTTTTTCAAAGTGAAGGGCAAAGTGCATATTCATTCAGCATCTGCTCGTTTGGAAATTATTGGATATCTCAGTGGAGAGATAAGCATTGAATTTTCAAATTTCAATTGCTCCAGTATGTACAGACACTATTCATTTTGCATATTCATTTTCACATTCTCGGCAGTGCTCATCAAAGCCTTTAGCTGCATTTTTTATATATATATATATATATATATATATATATATATATATATATATATATATATATATATATATATATATATATATATATATATATATAATGTGTATTATAAGTAGGTGTAAGGGTCTGAGGGGCAGGAAGGTCAGAAGGCTCCACCCACCTTCAGGAGAGCATTGAGATCAGGTGTGGGAAGAGACACACCTGATTCTGATCTCCTCGTCAGGGAGGTGGACAAAAGGCAAGAAGAGGGAATGGAGCAAGGGAGAGCCGAGCAGGTTTGACGTCACTTACGGAAGTGGTGAGGAGCTAACAAGCGTGACCACACGGACAGAGAGTTTGAAGGAATAGTTGTAGCGGACTGCATAAACTGATCTGTGACTGGACTAAGGATGGGAGGGAATAGTGATGGAGAAGGTGGGAGGGAGGATATGGAGTACAGTAACTGGACTGAAGTGGCACTGACTCACGGGCTGAAGGAGAAAGTTGGCGACATTTTGATGCCGAAGGTGCTGTGTGACGGCGGCTTGTTGATCAAGCGTAATGACGAGGGGCAGAGAGAGAAAGCAATGAAGCTGAAAAAAGTGCAACGTGGTGGTTGAGAGCGCTAAGAAGCTAAATGATGGGCCCTTTTGTGAGGGGTGTTATATATATGTTATCCCAGTGGAAGAAAAGGTGGAGTTGAGATCAAGTATAAAAGGGGGGGGGAATTATTGGGATTAAACGTCTGCAAGCTAGAAGAGGGAGAGAAAGGGTTGACAGTTTGTCAGTGCTGCTGGATTTCCAAGAGACGTCGACAACTCCACTCTGTCTCCCTCCCCACACATCCGCAACCTCGGAGTCCTGTTTGACAGCAACCTCACCTCCAGAATTGATTGCTGCAATAGCATTCTTTGTGGCACATCATCCTAAATAAACTCCAGTACATCCAGAACTCTGCTGCTCACCTGCTCACCCGCCCCCGTGATCACGTCACCCCTGTTCTCCAGAACCTCCACTGGCGGATCCAATACAAAATCCTTCTCCTCACTCACAATGCCCTCCATAATCAGGCCCCCTCCTACCTCACCAACCTGCAAGCTAGACGAGGAGGAGAAAGCGTTCCCTTTTGATTGAAGTGCCTCTAGACTCCTGCTGTGCCTCCACGTGGCAGCTCATGGTAACTGGGTCCAGAACCCAGGAAAAATCAGCAGAGCTCGTCGAGTTGTGGTTCGGGTGAACTAGACAACCACTTCTCGTTTTGTCGAGTTTTAGTTTATTAATGAAATTTCTCAAAAACAGACGCATGAATATTGTTTTTAACATCCTTTTTTGCCGTCTTTCAATAGTGCAATCAACTCTTGTTTCTGCGTGCCAATTTCCTTTAGTTGTGTCAAGATTTGACCCATACAGGTCACCATTTTCTTTTCAAATCTGGCTCTTCTTTTTTCTTTACGGCGCCTCCACTGCGCTAGTTCCGGCCTCACCAGTGACTCCAGTGCATGCGTCCTCTGCTCCGCATGGGGCTGTAGGTCTCCTGAATGGAAGGCTGGCTGCTGCCTTTTCTCCCCCTGGTGTCCTTCGTCTGGCGTAGCAGTGGAAGGACCGGGTTGCTCCTCGTCAGGGTCACATGATGGCGTCTGACTGGGGACAAGGGGTGTGGACATGACCATCCCTGAAGGTGCACTCCCCACCCCAGAGCCACCAAATATTTCATCCATTTGCTGTAAAAGGACACAACAGGATTCTAATCAAAATCAGATGTACAAAGTGGTTATTTCACAACTATGTTGCGTAGTTAAAAGTGTAGGTGAGAAAATACTGAAAAGGGAAATGGGAAGACTAACACTCAGAGTCCAACTAACATTTAAGATGTGTACAGAGCAAGCACTTACCAAGAAGTAACCCAGGTGATTTTGCCCTCTTGTTGCCCGAGAGCGGTCTTTCGCCCTTTTGTATGTGGTGAGCATGTTTCCAAGTTTTTTCCGAATTTTATCATTTGTAAATTCGTACCCTTTGCCGTGGAAGGCTTCTTTCAATTTTTTGTAAAATAACATTTTATTACGGTAATACACGGAGCGGTAGGTCATGGCCAGTTCGAGCAGTAGTAGTGTGGTCCGGTGTTGGAATTCTGTAAAGACATTAGAGTCATGTTAAAAATCATTCCTATTTTATTATAATCCATTCCAAAACTAGACACTATACCTGTCAGGGATTCATGGCATTCTGGCTGTGATGGCAAGAGGACTGTGGTGGTTCCAGGTTTGTTGGCTGGGTCAGAACCTCAGTGAAGGCAGGGGGAACCGTGGGCAACAAAGTGCAAATGAATGCATTTTTTTCTCGTGTGTTGTGGCTTTGCATTCATTCAAACCTTCTCAGCCACCATAGGTTACAGCCAAAAGGCATGTGTGAGCATTGCTGTGACATACTCTATCTCTATGGATCCGTTCAGGTTCACTGTGTCAATTGGTTAGTCTTTTTGTGACAACAATTTATCTCAATTGCTTTGGCTCATTTTTTAAACAGTCTTAACACTCTTAACTATAAGTGTAATTTTCACAACTACATCACAACTCTATTGCATCTCTGCAAAAGTGAGTGACTCACATTTCATGTCATTCATGCTTCAAAACCTAAATTAGCTAAAACCACAAAAATGTGAGTGCCACTTGTGTGCATATGTGCATGAATGAGATACCACCATTGTACACATTTAATAACTTAACACACACATAATGTGTTTACACAGTCCGACTTCACCCATACAGATTCTGAGTGGGTTTAGTTGATATCCATTTTCACCCTCAAGAAACTCTAACTAGGTTCTCAGATTCAGCTTCAGGGATGTGTGCTCCGGGTCAATGTAGTCACTGGGAGGGAGGGAGCTGAAGCTAAAAGGTCACAATGACTAACTAAATGGAGTGGAGTTCCCCACTTTCCTCTCACCAAATACCCGTGTCTCGGAGTTACTCAGTGCTGTCTTCATTATTAGCTTGTTTTATTGCTTAGCATTGTATTACATATTTACCTGTGGCAGTAGTGGGTGTAGGCGCGTTCTTCCTCTTTCATTCAGAAAGTAGAATTTTTAACAAAAATATGACACGGTTTAGTATGACCAGTAGTTTGATGGCCAATGTTAGTGAATTCAAGCTAGATGTAGATATTGATGACCAGCTGAATCAAGCACCAAATATTGGCCATCGCTAATATTGAATCAGACTGTAAAACCAGTCACAAATGTGTCACAGATGAGCTGTATACAAACATACATAGGTGCAGTATAGGCACAATATAAATGTAGTTAAAATCACAACCTCACTAGCTACCTTTTAATCTGAATACTTTTCTGCAGCGCTGAGATAAATATAAACTGCATGTTAACATTCTCAGTACAGATATGAAAATACACAGAAATATGATGAAACAAATATAGTACAGATTTTATTTAGCATCTGAGCCATTCATTTTACAATCTGAAAAGTCAGTATAGTAAAGAACATGTATGCTTCTTTGCATTCATAAAAGAAAACTGCAAATTAAACTATTCATTTTTGGCATGTCCATTAAAACAGAAAGGGACCAGTTGACACCTCTTTGAAGGTTTATGTAAATCACTCTGCAAAAAACCCAGCAATGCTGCCCTCTGCTGGACAACTCGACAACAACATGGACAACTCCATCAGCCTTCGGCACAGAAGAAGAGAGACTGGAGACTGTTTCGTTTACACCCTATACTATTTTTTTTTTTTTTTTTTATCAACATTTTATGTTTTGAATTTTTCTGACTTTTTTTCAACATACTATACACTTAATTTTTTTCGACATACTATGACTTTTTTATACAATTTATATTCATTGTTTATTATATACTATACAATCACTATGATGTTTTTTCGATAAACTATATCCTGACTTTGTCTTTTTACACGTACTATACTACCACTATAAGAACAGTGTTCTTTCGACACACTTACTCTCTACTCGCTGAGTGATGTTTGACACATGTCCTTCATTCATATCCTTTGGAGTGCTTGGATAGTAGTGCTCACTCAACTGGGTTACCTTGGCTGAAAAGTCATCAATACATCTTTGATGTTCTTTACTGCAGTTATTTTCTGCTGCAGCAGTGAAATTATCCACACAAATTATTACACTTTCACCTTTCTTTCAAGGTGTTGAAGACATTTTATATTAGAAAACATAAATTCTACTATGCAGTATAGTCCTTAACACAGTCCTTAAATTAGGTTACACACAGCTGTATTCTTGGGAGTAGATCACTAAATTAAAGTTATGTTTGATCCTATAGAGGAAATATTAGAACTTATAAGGCCAAATATATAAGTTGTTTTAATAAATACTGATTGCATTTCAATGTAAAAGTACCATAGTATTTTCCAATTTGATTATGTCTATGAATCTGTCGCCTGTGTACCTCGCTTTCTGTTATTTTTCCTCCTATACCTCCCACTAGAAGCTGTACTCGGCCAACACACACAACTCCCATGCAAACACACACACATGCCTCTCTGCTTTTCCTCTCCCCCGTACCTGCCGCCTTCCCTTGCACTGATCCTGTGGTCGTGTTTATAATGACTATCTATTAAATTGCCATTACAAGAAATAGGGAATGATGTTGTCCCTGGCAGAAGTTTATTGAAGAGTAAACGTACGCTCCCACACATGGACCATCTCATTAACTGATATTTACAGCCCTGCAGCACGGCGGCACGGGCAGGGATTGAGGCCCTGCTCATCTTAATGGTGTCTCAGCTGATAAGACTAACTCTTCTCCTATTTTACATGCACTTTTAATGGGACTTACTCTACCACTAATTACCTTTTATTGATTCCTGGGTGACTGCCTCTGGCTCACACCCCCAGAGAAATAGAACATAAACCGCCATAGAACATATTTTTACTGTATGTTTTTCAACTACGTCTTTAAAATGTTGCACTAGAAAGATTGAGGAATATAAAATTAAGTGAAAGCTAAACATTACGGAATATGTCAGTATTGCTAATCCACCACCTAGCTCCTAAAATAAAAAATACATTAAAACAAAGGTTGCCAAAAGAATGAGGATGATTGATGGATGAGGTGCATCAATTCAAATGACACATTTTACTTAATGGTCAAATAAACAATTATGCACAAAGTGGCTTATCTGCTAATGTTTTTCATTGTAGTCCTGCAGCTGTTCATGTAATTGTCTGTCACTCTAGCTTACTGCACGTTTTGTCAGAATACTGCCTGTCGCCCAAGGATCAAGTGTCAAAACCTCTACGTTACAGCTTTTCTCAAGAAATTCCAACTCTTTCCTTGAGGCTCAATGCATCACCGTTCTGAAAGACGGATGGCAGTGCTACCAGCCCTTCTGAAAATTCCTAACCATTCTTTCAACCTCTCAAGTGTTAGTGTGAAGTCTCTCAAAGTTCCCCGTCTACCCACCTTGGGTTCTTTTACGAGCAACTGGAGATAACATTATTGAATATAAAGTACCTGGGACTGGCTCCTCACCCTGGCAAGATCAATTTCAAGTCAGAGGCTGTAAAAAAGTAGCAGAAAATTCTCAGAAATAAAAAGGTGAAATATCACCCCATTGCAAAAAAAATCTGCAAATGTAAGGGTTCCTTCTGAAAAGTCTCACATAATAGCATTCATTTGTAAAGATATGAAAGGTTTAATTGACAAAAGTTGGTCCGTACATGAGTATTCTGTGTTGAGCATTGCATAATTTAATAATAAAATAGCTTATAGCTAAATCTCTTAATTCCCAATTGTTTTATGTGATCATAAAACTGTAAACAAAAATACGTTAGCTAATTGTTGTGTCCAAAAAAAGTGCTAATGGGCAGATTAAAAGACATGATGTTTACCTGCATGTCAGACTTTGGCCTGTAAAGGCGGCAATTAAAATTGCCACTTATTTGTGTTTCAGCTCCAAAAGATGACCATATCTCGCACTCTACCTTCTCAGCCGTCCCAGTTATTCACACTAATTTCAACTAAAATCTTCTTCTAAAATAAGAGTACGGGCTCTCATTCAACCAGGCCGTCACTCTTCTGTACATCTCTTAATAAGCTGCCTGCATTGCCCCATGTAAATAACTCATGATTGCATCTCCCATTGTCATGTCACACATTCATTAGACACAAAAGGAAATTGTTTCTGCTCTTTCAACGTGGTTTCAGAGGGACAGGAACACACTCCAAGTCCAGTTCTGTTGTCCGTCCGGGCTTACTATGAATAGATCTCATCATGTTTTCATGGAAATCCAACAATCATGTTGAGGGAAATGTTCATCTAAATGCAGCATGGCAATTTAAAAGTCCCAACAAATAAATAGCTGCCAAAATAAATCCAGAGGAGGATTGTGAATATCTTGGACTGGTTTGCTTCCAAAGGCTGCTGAAAATATTGGCTATTAACTGTGAATATGTAGCAAAACTCAGTCAGAAATATATAATATATTGTATTTTTCTAGCAACCAGGGCATTCATTTGTTGTGTAATAATCAAACTTACAAAGTTAATGTTCAGTATGAGAAACCGATTTTATTAGCAGTAGTACACCAATAACATCATTAAAATATTTTTTTAAGTGCACAAAATGAGTGAGTCCTTTTCTGTTCACTTAACAATGGCTCGAGGATTTTAGCCCTTATCCCCTGACAGACTGAATGTCTGGAGACTTAAAAATGCTTGGTGTTAATTTTAAGATGACGGGGAATAAAGTGTCCGAGGTTGCTGTGACCTGAAAGTCTCATTAAAAAAGCAAATCCGTATCAACTATGAAATATTCAGCTCATGTTGGACAGCTTATAGCCCAACGATAATCCAATCAATTAAAAGGGGTCATATTTAATAGCTTAATCATTAGCTGCATATCCACTTAGGAGGTTTAACCACATGGCTGCATTGATTCACTCTCAGGGTGAGGCAGATGATTGAGCTGCAGCTCGAGGATCCTCTGGTATTCAACAGTGAAGCTCGAATAACTGACACCGGAAAGGAAGAGATGGAGCAGATGAACCCCATCGACCCCTGGAAGCTTCACTGATCACAGCCGTGACAGCGCTGCAGATGTAGGAAGAAGACTGACATTAGAACAGGAGCTATGGAGATGCATGTCAGAGCTGGTACATACAGTATAGTGTCCTTTGAAACAGGTTTGGTACCTCTGTCCAAGATTGGTGATAACTTGAAAGACTATATAGAAACCTATAGTGATCAATGACAGAGAAGAAAAGTACTTTTTTTCCATTAAGTTAAAGGAATACAAAATGAACATCCAACAGAGTTTTTACCAGTTGAGATATTTGAACACTAGATGGCAGTTTGACACAGAAAAGTATTGTTATCTGCAAGCCTCGTGGCAAAGCTGATTATTTAATTTAGTATTAACTGCTGTTGATTGGTGATGCTGATGGAAGTGTTTACCTCCCTAGAGATTATTTTGATTGTCCCAAGCCTCATTTGATCCAGTCTCTGTCTGGAATATGAATCTTAGATCTGTGTGTGTGTGTGTGTGTGTGTGTGTGTGCGTGTGTGCGTGTGAGCGTGTGCAACAAGACAGACATGTCACACAACAACAACAAACGAAAGGACTATAAATACACATATAAAGAAACACTACCTGGTTAGGTGAAGGAAAACATTGGGTTAAAAAAAGTTCTCCATGTCCTGACTCACGATTATATGGGCTTTAAATGTATTAGCGTACAATACTTTTCATAGGCATAATTATGCGGTGAGTGAGAAACAATGTCTCGCAGAAATACGTGACATGACCACGACCTCTTAACCGTATGTAATGTGTTTAAAGTATTGAGGCACCATAGAAACAATTTAAAGTTCAGGCAACAAAACCACTTAATTGGGTTTAAAAAAAAAGCATAAAAAGCACTTATGTTATTACGAGTGGCCCCTACTAACCAGGGGCCACTTGAGTAGTTGAGTAGTCGGCAGGCAGTATGAATGGCTGTATGAAACGGGCAATAAAAGGTATTTTGAGAAAGTGTGAGAAACAGCATCACAAGAGGTCCTTGAGCATGTAGCATGAAGTGGCCGCCCTAAATATTATGCAGAATGTGAGATTAGCACAGAGGTGCACACTCACTCATGCACATATGCACACGTGGCAAATTAGCTAATTTAGGTTTTGAAGCATGAATGACATGAAATGTGAGAGTTACTCACTTTTGCAGATATGCAGTGGAGTTGTGATTTAGTTGTGACAATTGCACTTATAGTTAATAAGAGTGTTAAGACTGTCTAAAAAGATGAGCCAAAGCAATTGAGATAAATTGTTGTCACAAAACGACTAACTACTTGACGCCGTGAACCTAAAGGCATCCATAGAGATAGAGTATGTCTGCAGTCGAATAGTCCTTTTTGGTTTCTAACTGAGTGAAAAGACCCGGAGGTACCGAAGTGACCACCAAGATAAGTGCTGGTCGAATTCTCTAAATGCAAAAGAAAGGAGCTTCATGCTTCCCTACTTAGCTCCTTTAGCATAGGAAACACTGGACCTGCCTTTACGAAAGGAAAGGAGATAATGCCGACCCACAATTCCTTGTGGCGGCAACTTTTAAAGTGACGTATCATTCGGCCGTTCACGAGAACAAACGATCATGACCGACAAACTCATGTAAATAACCAGTGCAATAACGTGGAAAGAACAAACTGCTGTATTTGATATTCTCTTTGTTGTCATACTGCAGCCTCAGCCCTCATTCTTTTATTTTATTTCAGTTACAGAAGCTTTGATGAAAGTGTTAAACTGAACGAGCTCTTCAGTCTGCCATGTTTTTGATTATCATCTTTTGAATCAACCATTTTGTCACATTACAATAAAACACTATCAAGTCAACACTTGTGGTCACACCGAGTTGTGTGGCGTTTCATAAATTGTTGTCTGCGTATTCTTATGATCAGATTATAATCTGCATATAAACCATACAACAGGGATATGAGACATTGTTAGTGGGAGATCGTATTTAATTCAGCATGTTTGAAACTGAACAGAGACAGTTTAGTAGCTTTGTGCTCTGTGAAAAATATATTGGTTTCACTTTCATATTCCTTCTTTCATTTCTATTCCAACCTTGTTAATAAAGCAATACTATGAACCAGGTTGTTTAAATCGTCTACATGACCCAACACTGTAAGAACACGCGGATGAAGTATTTAAGATGCGCTTTATTGTAGTCCGAGATGGACTACAACATTGTAGTTTCAACGCTGCAGACCGACGTCACTAACATGCGCCTGCCGAAGCGTCATAACTACGTGGCTTAGTGAAAGTGGAGTTGGATCCTCTAAACACAGCGGTTGTCTTTTCCCAACTCCTCATGAATTATCCTTCCCATCTTTCCTTGACCCTGTGACAATTTCCACAGAAACAAGTGGTTAGGGTTAGACGTTAGGAGGTCATTTTTTGACTATACAACTGCAGCGCTCGCATGTCTTTTGGCTGTAACCTACGATGGCTGAGAAAACCAACAGGCACAACACACACGCAAAGAAAAATGCATTAATTTGCACTTTGTTGGACCCTACTGTCGTAACCAGCACTGAATACTCTAAACCACTGTCACAATTATCCTACGGACGCTCTCGAATAATGGTAAAAAGCTACAGTGCAGGTCTTGGGCGGAGCTGGAACCTGAAATAAAAAAATAAATAAAAACACTTTGAGAATTGTATCATTTTTTAATATAACCTCATTGTAAAGTCTGAGGGAGTTGATAATGGGAACTGTAATGGCATATCAGAATGGAAACCCTGGAGGGCCGGTGGTGCCTGAACAACATAGAGAACTGATTTGCCTTATAGTCAATCAGCATTCATGTGGATGTATTTCATTAGTACGGAAATTGCTTACAATTCAACATATTATGAGTTTTAGGCCCTCACAGAATTGACTGTGCTTGCAGAAGATTTGCCCTTGTTCAAGTCCAGATATGAGCCTTTTCAAAATCAGTCCAGAACTAAATTAACTAAAGTGACTTTGTTTGAAAAAAAAAAAAAAAGGTTATTGTAGAGGTACCATTATTATGCCGATCATGATGCAGATAATACGTTTTGACCTCCCAACACAGAATATCAAAGACAATTAATTGATACCAATTTTTTCTTATCGTTGACGAATACCGTAAAAAGTGTTTTCTAAACAGATTATTTTTTGTTCACTGCTGTTCAGTTTCTGTTGATTCTGTCGTCTTCTTCTTCTTGGCATTTCCTTTTGCATATATTTAGATGCAATTATTGAAAAGAGAATGCTGTGTGGATGTAACTCTTGAACATACCTTCAATATCTTTAACTGTACCCCAGCAACCTGTTTTGGTTTAGAGAGAACTATTTTTTTAGAAAGAAAAATACATTTTAAGATATGATGCCCCTTAAAGAGAATCTCAATAAAACTAAGGCGGAGAGATCATATTTGATGTAGTAACAAGTACATACAAAATGCATACCAGATTTACATTCCTTGATGTCTATCTGACATGCAGTGCTTAGAGTGATTACAGCCTACTAATAATGTTCGCTTCATGCTGTCATATCTTATTTCTGCAGCTGTGACCATCCCTTTTTCTCTGATTTGTTCTTATTTAAAACTGTTGCTCCTTCTTGTTTCTGTATTAAGACCTGTTGGTGGCAGTGTTGATGCTTACAAATCTGT
The DNA here is from genome assembly GCF_910589615.1 of Taurulus bubalis. NCBI lineage: Eukaryota > Metazoa > Chordata > Actinopteri > Perciformes > Cottidae > Taurulus > Taurulus bubalis. Next base: position 5,994,239 of record NC_136607.1, read on the forward strand.
GAGGAGTTGTACTTTGGTGAACTCTACAACACACGTCACCTCTGATGAATGATAAGGGCAACAGTGCAGCCCAAGGCTGAGTGTGGGATTTAGGCAGAATTTAATTTGGGGCTATGGGACCTTTTTATTTCCTGATGGTGAATGCCACAAAATGTAGTTGTCACTGTGATGTACAATAACATGCTTTACATTATGTTATGTTCTGTTTAGGTGAATAAGAAATATCTAATGTATGTTTTGCTGATCAGATAAGAAAGATCAAATTGTATTTAATCGACAGCACATCTCCCCTGCCACATAATGCCGGTCCTAATCATTACTCTTTCATGAAATATTCAAAACATTCCCACTCAAATTTGCTGGTACAGTCATGCACACAATAATACAATATATCCTCTTCCATTTTTCACATTGTGTGGTAGACTGAGTTTTCCAGGTGGGCCCCAGTCACCGGATAGGTCTGCAGCAAGTCTCATAGGGCTGATAAGAACAGATTAAATAAAATAAAAAAACATCCTGTGTTGTTCAATCTAGCTATAGACTGCAGTGGTTGGATCCATCCAGGTGTGTGCGGAGAAGAGCTATAAAAACATCACATCTCATGAGTCTGCTTTTCTCTCTTTGCTTCCAGCTTGTTGAGTGTCCGAGGAAAAATATGAAAGTAAAAAGGTCTAACTATTATAACCATATAATCATTTTCTTTTTCTATATAACCATTGAATATATAAATATACTGTTTGGTTTTTATTTTCATTATAGTTTGTGATTAGACCACATAAAATTCATAGGACGCTATAAGTTGCTATGTTATATACTCTTTTTGAATGAGATGTGTTAAATGTCCTCTCCTTTGTTAAAGAGCATGCATTGGCAGTATTACCAAATAAGGTAGTGAAACCTCCTCTGTCCAACTCTGGTGACAGGATGACTTATGTACTCTGGTGTATAAAAGAGGGGGTAGGAATGCATGTTTTTTGGGGGGTGCCTGACAATTCTGTGCAGGAGTAGAGAAGAGAGAAGAGGTGTTTATTCACCAGCTCTAAACTTAACTCTTCCTCTTAGTTACTTAATATGCATCTTTACGAGAAAAGGAGAAAAATCAGATTGGACCTGTCCCAGCCCTTAGGGGTTGGGACAGGTCTCCAGCTTTAGAGTCTGGAAGAAACTTCTGCTATCAGGAGGGGGGAGCCTGGCAATTCTGTGCAGGAGTAGACAAGAGAGAAGAGGTGTTCACTCACCAGCTCTAAAAAACTTAACCCCTTCTCTTAGTTACTTGTGACTTTTAAACTGTTTGATTGAATTTAATTTGTTGTATGTAGGATAAACTTTTGATAAAAACTCAGCCTTACCCTTTGGAAGGGACTGAAACCAAACAAAGGGTTCTGGTTCTTTAAAACAATTTAAACCCTCTTTCCCTGTCCATCCACCGTGAGATACAGAGGTGACGACTGAATCTACCAAAGAGACTTAAGGTAAGTATCTTTGGGTGAAGACTTTTGCAGTGTTTGTCATAATGATGAGATGGTGTCAAAATAGGTAGAGAGAAGGTATAGACGATATACGTACTCGCTTGATAAGGGTTGAGACAAGTTACAGCCTACCGTAGGGGACCTAGAGCGCAAGCTGTAAAACACCCTCGACAAAACCTATAACTTAATTCGAAAATAACACAAAAACCTAACGATATAGCACGGGGCGAGATAAAAGACCGAAGGCATTATTCCAATATCGGATGAGGATTATCATTTCCTCCGGGATCACTAGGATAATTAGCCGACGGAGTGCCACCGAGTTAGGTGCGAGGTCTTGCCTTTCCTACACTCCCCCCTACCCTCCTCTTTCCCCTGGCAAGACCACTGTTCACGCTACAATTTTTTCTGTGACTTCCTGTGTATACTTTGAAGTCAGCTGAAAACTGTCCGACTTGACCGCAGTTTTTTGACGCCTCCTGCAGCGGCCACCTGCTCTCGTCTGGATTCCAGGCGATGCGCAGCTCTAAAGGTTTTTTTAATGGCATGTGATCTACCCGCACTACCTTCGTAGTACCCCACTATCACCGACATATTGGGCACCCCTGCTATACTGTATTGGCACAAGAGTGCTTTAAGCTAAATGATAACCAACATACTCAGAATGCCATCATTATTGTGTCTAGTAGTGCAGAGCATGTTAAAAAATGGAAAAGGACGAATGTTTGGCCTGTGATGTGTCGACCTCCAAATTGTCATTGGTCACCTTTTATCTTAGTTACCATACACAGACCTGTGTCCAGACCCAAAGGGCTAACCAGGACCTAGAGGCAGCCCTGCTGTGTGTCATTTCTGCCAACACTTCAGGCTGGAGCACACAGCTCACATGAAATCCCTTACCAGTGCAGCGCAATCCCCCTCCAACCACCAAGGTCATTGATGTACATCCTGCTTTCTCTGTTTGACAGCTCCCGAATGTACTCGGCCCTGGCAGAGATTTTCAGGGTCTTGTTGATTGGTAAGGATACAGCCTGCAGGAGAAGTCCTGAGTGCGTGTTGACCCCAGATAAGTGAAGAGTTTAGTATATCCAGCATCCAGCAAAAAAAGTCAACTGCAATCAATGAGCTGTGGTCCGCTCACTGCAGAATACATCTCCTCTGTCAGGAGAGCCCTGAAGCCCCACCCCTGAACAGGGTACTGTTCTTTTGTATTAACAATGAACATGGTCATTATTAAACGTGTGGGTTTCACCTGTCAATTGTCATAGGCGGTCATAAGTCATAAGTGGTCATAGGCCACCTCACACAAAGAGAGACATCCAAAGGAGAACTGTGACAAAAAAAGGAAGACTGATATACGACGATATTGTAGACTCAAAAATAAAATGAGGTTAACATGCAGTATCCATGAGGCTGTTGATAAAAATGTTATTTACTCATATCTTATATCATAAGCAATAGTTTAGGGCAACAGAAAACAAACTACCTCGTTTAATGGCCTGGAGATGTTACTGACTTAAGAGCAAAACTGAATAATTAAAGCATCATGCGCCTTCCAAGACGTAATCAGTATGTAAACTTGGCTGGTGACCACCCACTAATCAACAATAACTACCCTATTAACTCTGGTGCACGGATGAAATGATGCTTTGCTTTACATTTTTTGGTGCTCCGATATCCCACATTTTTTATAGTTTTTTTTTCTTCTTTTTGTGTATGTTTATTTTGTATTCTAGTGTTTCATGTAGTGAGATGCTATAAAAAGGTGAGGCTTAAACATCAGTGCGACAGAAAATCAGACTTCAAAGCGAGCTGGCTCAGGATTTTGCCTTTCAATTCCATGTCTGGATCAAAGTACTCAACTCAGACATTCAAATGAGGTGACATATTAAGCAAGCCCATAGTCACTCACACACACACACTCTCACACACACCTGTATTCATAGGCACCAGTGTATACAGATATACACACTACAGTAAACAGACAGTTTATTGTATTTTCTGTGTCATTAGAGACCAAAGCGCTGATTTGCAATAGCAAACTAATGCTATTACAGTAGTCAAGCCAATTTACTGACTCTTTTGATATAAATCTTGAAATGAACTTTCAAAATGATGTTGTCAGGCTCCGTCTGGCCAATCTGTTGTATATTAGCTTTAATGAGCTATGACTAGACATTGTGCATTGATATTTGTTCTACGAGAGACGTTGCAAGGCGTGAAATGCTTTAATTTTGAAACCAACATCTGCAGAGGATTCTCTGGAAGAGAGACTCAAACCAATGCATTGCAAACCACAAACGTACATGCAAGACATCTAACTGCGGCAGGAAATGAGTAAATAATCCCACTGCGGAGGCAGCTCGGGGATAAATAATCAAGTAGTGATTGTAAAAATGCTACTAATGCAATTTCATGCAGTTGTACCAATTAAACAAGTTGAATTGATCAGCAGATAGACAGCGTTGCGTCCAGGGAGTCTTTCAGACTTAATGACATGGAACATTGTTAAGTCAGGAGCAGTTTGTGCAGACAATAGTATCACAGGGCTAACAAAGAATTAATCTAACTCAGGCTTAACGTGTACTTGATTATTACTATAACATCCGAGGATAATTATTAAGCAGGGGTTGGATACGTTTGTATATATTGCTGCCTTAAATAGCTCCTCGTTACATTGAAGATACACTGTGTTAAAGTGGCTTTGGTTGAATGAACATCATGTTCAATGTAATATGTCTGGACATCTGATGAATTTAAGTCCAATATTCACCATAACTAATATCTGTCTCTTTATTTGCTAAATGCTCCATTGAGTTCGTATGGGAGCTTAGCTTTAAAGGTTCATGGGATGGTAGCATACAGTGGGTTTTAGAGCTTTCTTCCACTGTAAACAGATTCCTGCTATAAAGCGTTATAGCAGGAATCTAAAGGCCACTGCAGAGTTGGGTGACAACTCTCAGTGGGAGCTGTTCTGTGCGCGTTGTACACATACCTGTTGGGGTTATGCAGAAGGTAACAGGTTCAATGCTTTCAAAGACCTGATGAAGTGTTTCTGATCAAAACCCCCTCTGATATTGACAGACACAGATTCCTAATCGCACCACATTAAATGTTGAAACCGTAGTGGTCTCAATTCCTTGTACATGTTTCTATTTTTTGGGCTGGCTCTGTGCTTGATGCTAACTACTCACCTTGATCAGCTCCGGAGGAAACAATACGCTATGAGCAATGACTACAGCGATACGATCCACACCGCTGTTATTCTGGGGGAGCGAAATCATAGTGTTAACTCTATTTTTCATGAAAGTCGCTGTTATGAATGTAAGGGAGAAAAAAAAAAAACACTGAATGCTGTTCACCTCCCTGCCTGAGGGGGGAGCTGTGATATGTTTGGCCGTGCTTTGTTCCTGCAGGTGATTGGACGGTGGCATATAAAGGGAGAACCTGGGGAGGCCGTCTCCCTCTCCAGCTTCCAACCGGGCCATGCTGCACAAGAGGGATCCTTGGGGTGGTTGGGTTAGGAAGAGGTGAGAAGCCCTTTTTGTTTAGCCGTGTTTTCTCCTGTTTTCTGGTAGGGAGATAGGTAAGACACCTGTATTTTCTTTTGTTCCTTTTGTGGTAGGGAAGTTAGATTACGTGCACAGATTGTTTTGTTTGTTATTTTGGGCAAGGCTCACCCTGAAGAATTTATGACACCTGGTGGAAAATAAAAGCATCATTGAACTACTCCTCTGCAGCATTGGTCCTAATTTGGGAGGTGAGGAGACCCATCCGTATGTTGCGCTCAGGCTCCCCTAGGCCGGGCGTAACAGTCGCTTTCTCTCTCTCTCTCTCTCACACAGGTTAGTTACCTTCTTTCTTTGCATCAATAACTATGTTGTTGGTTCCATGCAGGTCAGGAGAAGGAATGGAAAGGCTGTGAAATCCAATAAAACTGGATGTCTGAATGGTAAAGAGGGTTGAGGCCGTATGAGAAAGAGACACACATGTGGAGGGAAGGAACAAAGAGAATATATTTTTTTATTTGTCCATCCACGTGCTGAATACTCAAAGTAAAACTGTTACGCCCCGTGGTGGCTCGGAGAGGGATGCAATATAAAAACAGCAGATTTAGACAAGTGAGGGTACGGTCACACCAAAGCCGGGACCGGTAAATGACAAAGTATTTATTTACAAAAACGCAACACAGGGAACAACAAGGACTGTCAGTGGCACCAAAGAAAAGAACTTAACACAATACAATACATGTACGCATACTAGACAAATAGGACACCGTCCGTAACAACAACTATCTCCTTCTCTACATAATAAAGCTGTTCACCAGGACAGGCAAATTTCTAGGATATAAGAGATCCCAGCTGTAATAAGTTGATTTTTAGTAAAGCTTCAAAGTACAATTCAGGATTTTCTTATTGATTAACAGTCTTAAATAATCTAAGCTCAAAGTGGGTGTTTTCAAAAATAAAAATCAATTGTAGGTATTTATATCTAACTAGAATTACCGCTTCATGGTTGTAAGCCCTCACCAACCAATCAAGTTGCAGTTTACATCCTTATCTATCCAAGATTTGTCCAAAAAGGCCATGTGGGGTGTACCCTATGTAACGGGACAGTACGGAGGACACAGAAGTTAGGGCAGCGCAGCAATCCCAAGCAGAGTCAGTTCTGCAGGTTTTAATGTGTTTGAATTATACAAACACAAAAGAACAGTCCAGAGCTCTATCAATTAACTACACAAACTAAAGTACATCAGCCGGGTCGCTAGCTGACTTAATCTTCTTCATGAAGAGGAGAGGAGACGCCTCTCCTCTCTTCTCGTCGCATGCCTCCCTTGCTCCATTCCCTCTTTTTATTACATTACATTTCATTTAGCTGATGCTTTTATCCAAAGCGACTTACAATAAGTGCATTCAACCATGAGTACAAACTCGGAACAACAAGAATGAAGAAAGTACAATTTCTTCAATAAAGTTAAACCGCAAAATGCTATCAGTAAGTGCCATTTAAGTGCTACTACGGCGCTACTTTCTTTATTCAAGGTGTAGTCGAAAAAGTGTTTTTAATTTGCGACGGAAAATGTAGAGACTTTCTGCTGTCCTGACGTCAATGGGGAGCTCATTCAACCATTGAGGAGCCAGGACAGCAAACAGTCGTGACTTGTTGAGTGTTTAACACGCAGTGACGGAGCTACAAGCCGATTGGCAGAAGCCGAGCGGAGCGAACGAGCTGGGGTATACGATTTTACCAGGTCCTGGATGTAGATTGGACCCAATCTGTTCGTAGTACGGTACGCAAGTACCAATGTTTTGAAGCGGATGCGGGCGACCACCGGTAACCAGTGAAGGTTTCAGTGAATTTCGGGAGGTTAAAGACCAGTCAAGCTGCTGCATTCTGGATGAGCTGCAGAGGTCGGATGGCACTAGCAGGTAGACCTGCCAGGAGGGAGTTACAGTAGCCAAGATGATCATAGCCTGTATGAGAACCTGTGCCGCCTTTTGAGTGACAAAGGGGATGTATTCTCCTGATGTTGTACAACATTAACCTACAGGAACGTGTTGTTGCGGTGATGTTGACAGTCAGGGTGAGTTGACTGTCGAGCGTCACACCGAGATTCCTGGCAGTCGGGGTCGGTGCCAACACTGAGTTGTTGAAGGTAATAGTGAGGTCGTGGGTGGGAGAGCGTTTTCCTGGAAGGAAAAGTAGTTGTTTTGTCAGGGTCAGGTGGTGGATTGGCCATAGGGAGTACCAGGAGTTTTTCCAGTGGGCCGGTCAGTAATGGGCCGGCAGTGGCTGACCTTTTTTTTTTTTTGTATGTAAAGACGCATAAGAGGCCCAGTGGCCCTGTGATAGGCCCAGTAGTCCCGCCCATGCATTTTCCAGACCCCCCCTCATCCAATCACCTTTAATGATGAGCTAATGACACATCAATAGCAATCTGTGAGAGAGAAGAGAAAGCAAAAATGGAGAAAAAATGAAAAGGCGGTGCAGAAAAACTGAGGGAAAAGAAGAAAAAAAGCTCTCGCAACTGATGCTGCTGAGAGCAGAAATATAATAAACATGTTTGCTGCTGCGGGGGCCGGCGGCAGTGGCATACCTCCGGCTCCGGGGCTTTGGCTACGCCGGACGCGGCAGGTCCCGCTCAGGAGGTGTCGGACAGTGAAAGTGAGGCTCCCGCTGCCATGGTGGCACAGTGTCATGAAGTGGAGCTTCTAATGAGCACCAAGACAAGTCTGGTATGAACGGACTCACTTTACTGGTGAACTGCAGTATTACAACCGTTAAAGCATTGAGAACGCGCTCTTGCACCGAACATGTATATATTTTCCACACGTAACATTCAACATTAGTTAGCGTCAACAAGCACGTATCATTGTACTTTCTGCCTTCAAAGTAAAAGCACTTACTGTTTCCATGCTCTTCACAATAAGAGTAAATAATATAATAAAACAAGTTACAACATACAGGAGGGGGAGGAGATTGGTGGTGGTGATAGCAGGTGAGTGTGCTAGCTAACATGTTGTGGATAAACACTCATTCACTAAATGTTCAGAAACGTTATCTATGAACTTTACTTAACATAAAAGATGGCGTGTGGTGTAAATCTAGTTCTAAAGTGTTGGAAAATAATATACTATCCTGATTAATTATAATTAATTATAATTACAAATCAGGTCACCAGAGTTAAAGTGTTTCTGTCAGTGTTTATGTTTATTGTCCTTGCTTTTCTTTTTTTTGAACACTTAATTATGGAAATTTTCAGATTCAATTACATCAAATAAGAGACAAGGAGACAATTACCCATTCCAGTATAGTAGTGTTATTAAGGGCTTGTGTGATTATATGTACAGTACATCAACGGACCGAGTTGGCACAGTATCTGCGCGCGGATTGTGGTGGGTCAGTCTAGACCAAAAAGTCCAGGGCCGAATTTTTGTCCCAGTCCAGGCCTAGTCAGGGTTAAATTTCAGGTGGTGTGCGGACATCCACTGAGAGATGTCAGTCAGACAGGCAGAGATTTGTGCTGCTACCTGTGTTTCCGATTGGGGAAACGAGAGGATCAGTTGGGTGTCATCAGCATAGCTATGGTAGGAAAAGCCATGCGAGTGAATGACAGAGCCGAGAGAGTTGGTGTACAGAGAGAAGAGGAGAGGACCCAGGACGGAGCCTTGAGGGACCCCAGAAACAGCGAGGAGGGCAGTCTCTGTTGAGTGGCCTGCCTTGAATCCAGACGGGTGAGGGTCCAGAAGGTTGTTCTGGTGGAGAAAGGATGAGACTTGGTTAAAGATAGCTCGCTCCAGAGTTTTGGAAAGAAAGGGAAGGAGAGAGACAGGTCTGTAGTTGTGGACTTCCGACGAGTTGAGAGTGGGTTTCTTTAGGAGAGGGTTGACTCTTGCCTCCTTCAGAGAGTTAGGGAAACAGCCAGTTAAGAGGGAGGTGTTGATAAGATGGGTGAGAAAGGGAAGAAGGTCAGGAGCAATAGACTGGAGAATGTGAGATGGGATGGGATCAAGGGGGCAGGTGGTTGGGCGGGCAGAGGTTACCAATGTAAGAACTTGATTGGGAGACAGGGCAGTAAGAGAGGAAAGCAAAGGGGAAGAAAATGAAGTTAATGGAGGTGTAGTTATAGAAGATGGATTAGTAAATGAGGAGCGTGCGTCATCTATCGTTTTAGTAAAGTAGTCAACAAAGTGGCTTCGTAGAAGGGAGGTTGAAGAAGATGGAGAAGAGTTTTTTGGGGTTAGAAAAAGAGGATTCAATTATGGATTGGTAGAACAGGCTTTTGGCTGCAGAGATAGAGGCAGAGAAAGAGGAGAGAAGGGAGTGATAGGCAAGCAGGTCGTCGGCATGTTTGGATTTTCGCCATTTCCTTTCCGATGCTCGTGTAGTGGCAGACAGCCACGGAGCCGGAGAGAATCTAGAGAGGAGAATGTCTGTGGCAATTAGGATGCATGAGTGAGAGAGTCAGTTGAAGGAAGGGATGACAGAACAGACGAGGCCAGAGAGGAGGGAGAGAGGGTGTGAATGTTGCAACGGACAGGTGCAGAGTCTGTTGATGTGGGAGGGTTGTCATTTCTAAAGAGTGGTAGAGAGTAAGAAGTGGTCAGAGACATGAAGTGGAGTTACAGTGAGGTTGGATGTACACCTTCCCACACCTGATCTCAATGCTCTCCTGAAGGTGGGTGGAGCCTTCTGGCCTTCCTGCCCCTCAGACCCTTACACCTACTTATAATACAGATAATATATATAAAATGTATTTAGCTAAAGGCTTTGAGCACTGCTGAGAATGTGAAAATTAATATGCAAAATGAATAGTGTCTGTACATACTGGAGCAATTGAAATTTGAAAATTCAAACAAGCTTATCTCTCCACTGAGATATCCGATAATTTCCAAATGAGCAGATGCTAAATGAATATGCGCTTTGCCCTTCACTTTGAAAAAAATAAATAACTGAGCTGAAGAATAACTAGCAGGGAGCAGGGACCAGGCGGACTGCATCACTCCTCACAGATGGCTATCTGATTCCACTACAGTGATGGAAGACAGGCTGTCGTTATGGGTTTTGTGTTCATCATTATTAGGTGCACTGACAAGGCCCACGCATTGTGCTTAGGAGAGAGCAGAGAAACAAAGACAAACAGAAACTTGACTTTTGGTTGACATGCTTCGTTGCTATCCCCTCAATCTGCTTGTCATGGGAGTAGATGCAGAGGAGATTCAGGAATAGCTCAACTTCACTGCTAAAATGTCACAAGAGTTCTCGGCCTGATTTCACAGAACAACGATAAAAGAACATGATCTCTTGTCAGCGCATTACAATTCAGCACAATTGAAACAATGCCAAGTAAATTAAATTCCTTTTTTTGTGGTGGACACACACATGAAATGCTTCCACGTGAATATGCAATGATGAGAGCTAGTGACGTAGTTTGAAGAGTAAGAAAGACTACTTATGGTGAGCAGGAGGTGAGGTAGATGGTTCAAGCAGGACCCCACACAGGAAAAACGTGGGAGTAATCTTTCCGGAGTTACTATTATGTTCCTCTAAAAGGAGTAATATTTCATCATTTGAGTGCAATGTTGTCTATGCTTTTCTGCAAATAGGATTCATCACTAAGCTTGTTTTTTTGTCTTCAGTCGTCAAGAAATTTGACCTTCCAACCTTGGACTTAAAAGACTATGATGAGTCGAAAACCGAAGTTGCTGAGGAGGTGTTTGAGTTTTTTCTAAAGAAACATGACCTTGGTGTGCTGGAGATTCCTTTACATTTATGTTGTTATACTCACAATGTTAATCACATCAGTTAAATGTTAATATGATTTCTAGATTCTTTGAGTACTCCTTCATGCTGCTCCTCTGCAAGCTTCAGTGGAGACAATGACAGGGACTTGGACGACACCACTATATTGCAACATAGTCCTGCTACAAGTAAAACAGAGGAGGGAAGTTGTCTAGCTCAGGTGAGCTCTGCAGTGCTAAATAACTGAAGTTGTAATATGATGGCTATTCTGCTTTATAATACTTCTAAAACAGTCATTACTGTTTTAAATGTTTCATTCTTTATTTGTGTTCTTTCCACTTGGATGATTGAAGACATTCTGACAAACAAACCTGGAGGAGAGGATCATGAATGAGTACACCCGGACAAAAAGCCTCAAAGATGGCAGAAGACGTGATATGGTCAAAATATTGGGTATGGGTATGTTATTATTACATACCTACACTCCTATCCAATTTTTTTGGCTTGAATTTACACAGTATAACACCTTTTTAGCAGGTGGAATTTAATTCAATTCAGTTTATTTTATATAGCCCAACATTACAAATACAAGTTTGCCTCAGAGGGCTTTACAGTCTGTACACATGACATCCCTGTCCCAGGACCTCACATCGGATCAGGAAAAACTCCCCCAATAAAGATAGTAAAAACCCTTTCACAGGGAAAAAAGGGGAAGAAACCCTTTCACAGGGAGAAAAAGGGGAAGAAACCTGAGGGAGAGCAACCCGGATGGACAGAAACAATAGATGTCATGTGGCCAGAATAAATAATGTAACGGAGTTACAGCACGTTCAATGAATATGACAGAAATTATTCATATTCATATAGTAGTAGGCATGGTCCATGATCCAAATAGAGAGAGGGGGGGGGGCGCATCAGCAGGGCCATGGCAGCTGGCAGGACTAGTCACTGGCCGGTTCCATCAGCAGGGCCATGGCAGCAGGCAGGACCGGTTCCATCAGCAGGGCCATGGCAGCAGGCAGGACCGGTTCCAGGCAGCCTGATTTACTCATCAATACTCTTGATTGGAGCACATACAGTAAAGTCTGTCTGTTTGTGTGTAGGACAAGTCCTTCAAGGCACATTTAAGAGGACTATGTAAGGGGCATCACTACCTTGTTCCCATACCTGGCCGATCCTAGGCACAAGTTTGGCTATGTAAGTGCATTAAAGAGTCTAACCTATTTATTTTTCACTTCTGTGGGAGTCGTACACCTTTTTTTATTTTTCATGCTTAGAATGTAAATATTTCAACTGCCGTTAACATTCAAACTCTAATGACCCATTTTAATTGAAATGGAATAGTTTTAGGTAAAAGATGAAAACATTTCAGCTTGGCTCAAACTGAATAACACTTTCTGCTTTAGGAGTATTATTACAATGCAGAAGATGGGAGTGGTATCTGGCATGGAGACTGAAATTTGTTCAGAAGGAAGTGCCAGAGGGCTAGAAGACCTGCAGTCAGTTAAAAACACTTTGGGTATGTGAAGTCTCATTCATAATACACGATGAGGGAATAATCATATAATATATATTAGTAATGATGCCTAAGAAAACATTTTGGTCTTTTACTGTTTGTCTCTAAATTAAATTTTTTACTTACTTTTCTTCTGGAGATAAAAGTGCCTGCATGGACATCCTTGCAAAGTTTCCACGCCTTGTTTCTTATATTTTAGGATACAATCTCTTGTATAAAACACAGTAATTGATCAAAGTTCCACTGTTATTACGTGGTTCGAAAGCTGAAAGAGACCCCTTCAGAGTGGAAAACTGACTAACTATAGAAAGCCTGTACTGTGAGGCCATTGCACTGATGAACCTTACAGCCGAAGAAGCAACTGTCAAGGAGAAGATGAAGCAGACCTATCGCCAAACACATGGTTCATGATCCAGTGAAGTCCTCTGAAATATTCACAGCGTTTCCAAGATGATTGGACATAGCCGGACTGGTATTTGAACATTCACATACCAGTGATAATTCACTTCACGTACCAAAAATAAAAATAATTATTTTGGAATAAAAAAATGTGTTGACTCTTAGCTTGTAGTGAATATTTGTATATGAATTTATAACTTTCAGGATGGGACAGTGACATGTCATCCATTTTGGATCTGTTTTTATAGTTGTTTGAATATTGTGAAATTTAGCCGTTTGAATATTCATTTAATTCAGCAAGGATCTCCTTTTCTCTCTGCTTGCGTACCGCCCCCGTCTGGCCCCCGTACCGTAACACCTTGAATAGAGGTGCATTTAGAATTGCAACTGAGGTTCACTCGGCGGATGGGGCTCACTTGACCGCAGTAACACGCACACACAAACATACACGGACACACACACCATACTTCTATACACTGAATATATGACGTTTTACTGGGTTGTATCTCACTGTTTTGTCGTCCTCTTGATGTTATGTCTGTGTATTGTCTTTTTATTTTAAGAATGAAAAAGAAGAAAGTCGTCAACCCTACCTGCTAGCTATGGGGACTCAGAAGAGTCTGAAGTACTTCATTGTGATTGACAAACAGGCAATAGCTTGTAAGTCCCTAGACACACTTGCTTGTTTTGATGAGCTTTTCAAAACTCATATTGTCTTTGGTACTTTGTACAACCAGGATCTGGTAAATATGTACAACTTCTTGCAAACTACGATTTATGAAATCGATGTTGACACCACTAAAGTGAATTGCAGAATTGAGGGCTATGATGGAAGATTTTCCTGTATCATATCTGTTAAAAAGGAATGAAGTCTCTGAATCAAAGTTGTCTTAAGTCTGTTTATTCCTGCAGGAAGGAAAGGTCTGTCACAGCTACTGGCGCAGCCTGTAACACAGACTTCCAAGAAGCAACAGTCATCAGCCCATTTTATAACACCATGAGGGCTCCGCCTCCTTGTTCTGATCCTGGTGAAGGCCCATCTATGTCTGAAGATTTAGCAAGTCATTTTGATGAATTGCCAGCAAGAATATCACCTTCTGACTGAGTTCTTCTCAAAAGTAGTCTTGTAGACAGCTGTGCTGCAACAGTAGCCAAACTTAACTCTTGCAACCATGAAGTCATTTTCAGTTGATTTTCTCAAAGTTACATTTTAAGGCAATTGCATACACTGTAAAACTTGATGAGTAAAGTCAACTCAAATAGTGTAAGGAAACCGATTGCCTTGAACTCAAATCCTTTTAGTGGAAAAAAATGCTTAAATAGAGTCCTCCTAACTCAAGTATTTATTGTTAGGTATACTTAAGTAAATAAATGACTAGTACTAGTTCTTTGTATTGAACCTAACATTCATTATTTAAACTTATTTGTAACATTTGTATGAATTCAGATGCAATGAATTTATTTGAACCAATATGATTTTTTGACCAGAACATTACACATAGGGCTGTGCGGTATACCGGTATGATTTTTTTTTTATATACTGCATAACCGTAACGACTGTTGTCGCTCTTCGGCAGGCAGCAACATTTATTTTTTCACCGATGCGGGCGCAACTACTTACGTGTCATGGTTGTAACTTTAGTCATGGTTAAAACTTTATAAGTACAATTAATAACCCACAACTAACACTTTTTAACAGGGTAGAACACCACAACACAACAGTTTGGGACACAAACAATTTGTAACACTAATAATTGTACATTTAGAAAATTACACCGCCGAACTGCATGCTGGGTAGAGCTCGCCCACTTCACAACAAAAAGAAACAGATCCTTCCGGTCTGCTGGTTACAATAACGGTGTTATCGGATAGTACAGTGTATATTTTTCGAAAAATCTAAGCGAAAAAAAGAAAGAAAAATGTACATTTACAGACACATATCACAACACTCCATAAACTTTCACTGTTATGCCGATGATACTCAACTATATCTGTCGATCAAGCCAGATGAAACCCACTAGGTCGCCAAACTTCAAGCGTGTCTTAAAGATATCAAAACCTGGATGACCTGCAACTTCCTGCTGCTGAACTCTGACAAGACTAAAGTTATTTTACTCGGCCCAGAACACCTCAGAAATCAAGTATCTGATGATATGGTTTCTCTGGCATCTACCACCACCGTAAGGAATCTTGGAGTTATTTTTGTCCAGGACCTGTCCTTTGGCTCCCACGTGAAACAGATCTCAAGGACCGCCTTTTTTCACCTACGGAACATCTCAAAGATCCGGCACATCCTGTCTCCAAGCGATGCAAAAACATTGATCCACGCATTTGTTACCTCAAGACTGGATTACTGTAACTCCGTATTATCAGGCTGCTCCGGTAAATCCCTTGGATCTCTCCAAAGCCTTAACTGGTGATGCACCATCATATCTTAAGGACCTTATAGTGCCATATTACCCCACGAGAGCATTACGCTCACTGAATGCAGGGTTACTTGTGGTTCCCAGAGTGTTAAAAAGTAGGTTGGGGGCTAGTGCTTTCAGTTATCGGGCTCCTCTTCTGTGGAATCAGCTTCCACTTTCAGTCCGGGGGGCAGGCACGGTCACCTCATTTAAGAGTAGACTTAAGACTTTCCTCTTTGATAGCGCTTATAGTTAGGGCTGTTTCAGGCAAAAAGTTAGGACTGGCTCAGGTTTGCCCTGGTCCAGCCCCTAGATATGCTGCTATAGGCCTAGACTGCTGGGGGACATCTTAGGATAAACTGAGCTCCTTCTCTTCCTCTTTTGCTCCTCTTCACCTCTTCTTTCTCTCCTTCTGGATAAATGATTGTCTCTTCAATGCATATTACTAACTCTATTTTCTTTTTCCATGGATTCGTGGCTGCAACTGGCCTGGAACCGGTCCTGCCTACTGCCACCTGCTGATGCCCCTCCTCTCTACCTCCTTCTGCTTAATGAATCGTGGCTATCTGGATCATGGACCATGCCTAATAATTATATGAATCATTTATGTCATATTCATTGAATGTGTTGTAACTCCGTTGCGTTATTCATTCTGGCCACATGACATCTATTGCTTCTGTCCATCCGGGGAGAGGGATCCTCCTCTGTTGCTCTCCCTCAGGTTTCTTCCCCTTTTTTCCCCTGTGAAATGGGTTTTTACTATCTTTATTGGGGGAGTCTTTCCTGATCCCATGTGAGGTCCCAGGATAGGGATGTCATGTGTACAGATTGTAAAGCCCTTCGAGGCAAACTTGTATTTGTGATGTTGGGCTATATAAAATAAACTGAATTGAATATCTTAACCCTTGGAATACTGAGGTCATTTTCAGTCGATTCTCGATTTTACATAATTTCTTAAATTCACCTTTTTAAAAGGCACTTGCATATAAGATATATACCCATGTTTTACATCATAAATTGCAGAACAATCTCAGCTATCTATATAATGAGGTACCATTGTCATAAGGCAAAAGTGTAAAGAGAAAAACGTTACAATATGACACTAAAGCTGAAAATGGAATCTTGATTTTTGGAAATTATTCATATCACTTGTGAAAACCTAACTTTACTCAGGTGGCAACTCGGTTTTGGTGATGGAAATTGGTTTACCAAAGGTTTTAGGTTCACAAAAGCAGTGACTTGTATGAATAAAATGGTAGATATATGTAAATAATTTTTAATTTTTAGTAGAAATATGGTCTTTCACACCTTTCGCCAAAATGATAAAAATGGGACTGAGAAATGACTTCATACTGCAGATAAAGCTTCATGGGGTGTGTGCAAATGAAAAATGACCATCCCAACACTTTTTTTGTGAAATATGTATTATAAATTAAAAATATATTTACACAATATACATGTTCAGAAATAGAAAACGGACCCGGGCTGTGCTAGAGGGGCTGGTGGTGGTGAATCCTCTGTGTGAAATAAATGACTACTAGTCAATACTAACTTCACACAGTTTGAACAGTTCAACAGGTGTACATGTGCAGCTGAGCTGTGACCTACCTGGTAAACAGTGTTCTCTCGTCGTCGTCAGTTTTCTACGACGGTGGCTGGAGCGAAACTGCATGTTGTCCACTGCTGTAGATGTTAATCCTCTCTGTTAAATAAATTACTACTGGTCACTACTAAGTTCACTGAAAGAAAGTTACGATTGCACACCAAAACCCGTAATATAGATCCAGCAGGGACTATGCTCAGCGCCTGAGCTAACTGTGCTAACTGCTAACGTAAACAACCTACGTGCGTACCTGCGTTACACCAGACTCGAGCAGAAAGGGACTAGCTAAATGGGCTCACTCTGCTAGCGTAAATATGCTATTGCAGTAACTATAACAGTAGCATTATGTTGGGTGACCTAAATCTCTTAACCCTTCACTTAACAAATGTACAATTATTGTAATACTTGCAAACCCCTATCTGCTTGACTATAATTATATTTATTGAGTAATATCTGACAGATTAAAGTTCTACCAATTGGTATTTCATACAAAACAAAACATTTCCAACAAGGCACAAAAAGTGTATGTTGTTATCAAGGAACTGGTTTAATAAAAGAAATTCAATTCACATTCTACTCGCACTGTTTTGCAAGCAGCTAGACTGTATCCCCCAACAAGCCCTGTTTCTGTAATATGGATTTAAAATAAGGTATAAATGTGCTTATAATTGACGTGCTGATTGAGGGACAGAAGACAATTTGCATCGTTAAAAAGTAGGTTTGCTAAATAAGTAGCAGAGACAGAAAGAATAACAAGAATGTCTGTACTTTTCAATAATCTCTCCTGAGAGACTGCTGAGTTATTATGCTGTATTTAATCTGTCTTCTTATCTCTCCCTCTACTGCTGCCTCACTTATATTTCTGTTGTTTATATCTTGTCGATTTATTGTGCACATATTTTGCCCAACACACTTATTGTATTTCCTATACAGTATTGTCTTTACTAGCTACTTGAGTCTTCTCTTCTCCGTACCCCTCCATCTGACAGATGGAAGCGTAAATAGTTTGTTCTTTGCACACTTTGTACTCAGACTTTCACCAGTATACTGTTCATTTCCATGGCATATTTAACACGAATGACTCAAAGCAACGAATATGCACATTTACGTATAGCGCACGCAAAAATAAAATGCAACTACAGCACTAACATATATATATATATATATATATATCTCTTAACGTCCCGCGGGCGTCCTTTACTGTACATTCTAGTGTACACTGTACCCTGTGAAAACTATGTTCAGATCCTGGGAGGTGGTGGGAAATGAGGTCCGGGATCCAAAAGACTTATAGTAAAATTCTATTTAATAAAAAATGATAGACAGCTTATGCTCCCGCACGGGCCCTTTAAATCCACGGCGCACTTCGGACACAGGTCCGAACAGTTCGCTGGGCGGGTTAAAAGAGACCGAGCGTTCGCGCACCAGTTAGTTTTCAACTCATTCGTGGGACTTAAAGTCCTTCCTATTGGTTTAATGTTTTATTACTTTTCTAAACATATTATTGGCCCTGCCGTTTCAGGGGCGGAAATAGATTTATTCTTCCGTCTTCCGTCTTCTTCTCCAAAAAGGGTAGTGTCCATTGTCCCAAAAGTCAATATTCGGCTCTGCCCCCTCAGGCGAACAAGAGAACTACAACTCCTTAAGGCGGTAGTCAATATGTCATGCAGCATGCAGTATTTGTCTAACATTCATTCACACTAGGGCTGCAACAACGCATCGATAAAATCGATAATCAAAAGTGTTGGCAACGAATTTCATTATCGATTCGTTGTGTCGCGCGATTATTACGCCGGGCAATAAGTCGCGGAGAAGAAAAAAAAGAGCGGCGCAGAGCAACTGGCCGGCCAGCGTTTCTGAGATTGGAGTGAGACACGAGAAAAGCTGAGGTCGTGATGTTCTCAAAAATAGAAGATCTTTGACAAGTCGAGTCTTGGCCAATCAGCGTCTTCATGTTCCTCAAACTTGTTTTTAATGGAAGCTAGTCAGCTTGATATCGCGTTAGCTAACGTGTTTGGGTTGTGTATTGTCGTTAAAGTTACTTTATGTTCCTTTACAGTTCAGTCTTGCTTGTAAAAAACCGTAACGTGATGAAACATGCCGTCACCCCCCCCGGTCTGGTTCAGTTCACGCTGTCACTCGTTAACGTTAAACCGGCACACCGGCGGATCTGGCTGCAGGTTTTTTTTTTTTTTTTTTACTCAAAGTAGAATGAAGCAAATCACGTAGTTGGGCTTAGCCAACAACGTTATGTCGTGGTCATAAGAGACCCAGAATGAAAGAGTTTAAGGAAGAGGACGCTCTATATGGAGCAGTACAGCTTCCCTCTGTCCCAGTATTTCATACATATTGATAAAGCAGGGTATGCTAAATGCAGCCTCTGGAGGGATCAATTACAGTAAAAAGGGCTCACATTTGGCAGATGTAAAGCATAGATGTGTATGTTTTTAGTGTAAGTCCATTTTGTTGTTTTAATTAACAGCTCAGGGATGTTCAAGGAGCAACCTGTTTGTGCACTTTCTGAAGATGTTTTGCACTGTCACTTCTGTTTTTGAATAAAGGGTTGGAAATGAACGCTTTTTTGATAAACATTTTTTTATCCGATTCATCGAAAAAATAATCAACCGATTAATCGATTATTAAAATAATCGTTAGTTGCAGCCCTAATTCACACATCAATCATTCTACAGTAATAAAAGTGACCTTCATATGCATACAATTACAAATCCCTCATAATAATATCCCTTATTAATTATCATATTTCATACATTGTAATGTACACACAAACAACTCATTTTACATAGATGTGCAAGTCCAAATGTGACAAACTAAGCTTAAAAAACACTACAACCCCCTATTTATAGTTCTGTACGAGTGCCATATGTTTCTGGAAACCTATGATTCTTGTGATTCCAGATCAGACCACCACAGCAGCTACAAACGAGACTTTTGTCAGACAACAACAAACAAACGATAGCAAAATCCAGGCAACTCACCAATGACGCCTCATATTGATCCATACATCCATAACGTTCCAACAAAAACGGCGTTGTTACGTCGTAAAGGTCCAATAAAAAAAAATCCCATAAAAGATTTAGTCCAAAACACGTGATTACATCCATAAATATCCACCAACTGGCGTTGCATCATTTCATATCAGAGCACAGCTACAAAATGCCGAAATCTAAGCTTTCTATTGGATCCCCACTTGAACCAATAGGAGCTTCATGTCCTGACTGACAGGCTACATTACCTAACCAGAAGCTACGTTGAAGTTCAGACTCAGGCTCTATTTTCTTACGTGGCTCAAGCCTGTCACGTCGTACAGCTCAGATGACAGGCGTTTCGTACAGCCAATGAAATTGCCTAAAAAACGGGTCTAAACAAGAGGGGGTGGAGATGATCCCAACAGGCTTCAGCTTCACCAGAACAGACTTCTGCTCATAGATCCTCAGTCTGTTATTGAATTAGCATAAAAATGCATTCATACTTCATTTTCTCTGTGTCAGTAATACTGGTAGTACCTCTATAAGTTTGCAAGACTATAAGCCTGTTTAATAGGTATATAGTGTATATATCATGAATATTTTCAGTCTCAAAATGAAAAAACGCCTAGACATTTCATTAGAAAAACGTGTAAAATATTCATTTTCTGTGGTATTGTTATCTGCTTTTTACTTAGACTAGAAAAGGCTTCAGGCTATGGTCCCATTGTGTTTTCCAGTCCATAAGTCCCATTTATAGTCATCTACAGGCATCTATTTACAAAGAAATGTTCAGGCGGAAATAAAAAACCTTATACTTTAGTGTGTTCAAACTTATATAACTCAGTGTCAGCAGCACTTAAAGTGATTATGACTATTGAGGGAAAAAGGCGTTGGATTGTTACCTTTCAAAAGAGACCAAGACCATGCATTTATTCCAAATACAGCTTCCAATTTACTTTGTTATACCTGGATAGGTGTTTTTCGTCAAATTTTACAGGAATGTTAAGAGGAGAGAGATATATATATATATATATATATATATATATATATATATATATATATATATATATATATATATATATATATATATATATATATATATACACACACACACAAAATAACTTTTTAGCATGAAACCTCTGCATCAGGTTACAGGAAGAATTAAGAATGTATCTTTACTGAAAAACCGATGGCTCCATACTGAGAGTGGATACGTGACCTACCAGAAGATGAAGTGTTTGTTTGCTGTCTCTGATGCCAACAGTTACACTCTCATGGGGTTACTAATGCAACATTTGGAGTTTCTCTCTGTTTTTCTCATTTCACACAAAGCAAGTGTTTACTCAGTGTTTGCAACCCTCTCTCACCTCTTTCTCTCCACTCCCAAACATAACTCTTTTCTAAAATAAAATGTGCTTTCCTTCACTCTCAGTTGTCTCACCCATAATGATTGTCATCCCTGGTTATCTGTGTGCGACAGGTGTGTGTGTGTGTGGTGAGTGTCACATATCATTGTACCTGTCGCCTTTTCACTCGAAATGCTCCATATACTGACGGGGGGAACTCATATCAACACTCTTCGATCAGTTTGTGATTCGTTGCTTGTACCCCCACTGCTCAGCAATACACACAGGAAGTGAATGAAACAGGATTTAAATAAATAAAAAGCAGTTATATACTGAATTTCTACTTCTTAAAACTGTCAACTAGAAGATTGAAAAGGATTCGTGGGTACTCATTCCCATAGGTACTGAATCTGCATACGACATGTAGACGTTTTAGAAAAGTGGCCAATGACAAAAAAAAGAGAGCTTTGGATGTAACTAAGGATATTCTTATGTTATCTGTGTTTAACTGGGCTGCTTCATCCCCGTCTCTCCTTTTCCATGAATGAATTTGATTTAATGAGGAAGTAAGTGGGATCTCATACAGCTACATTCAGGTGAATCATTTTAATGAGCAATCCTTCATCTGAGCATCAATTATTCAAGGGGCAAACCACTTCATTTCCCTTCAGAAACACAAATTAAAAGTTCAAGGACCATTTAATGTCAGGAGCAAGTGTAGCCGACACTATTTATGCTACACAAGAAAAACATGCCAAAATAAAACAAAACCATTGCTGTGTCAGAAGCAGCAACGAAAACACGAGTGAATTCTCTGAAAAGATAATATGTAATATAATATAATCCATGGGAGCTACTGGCAGCCACATCTATGTAACATCCAGCCCTTCTGTGTAGTCTTTGTCACTGTTAGGTTGTCTGTGTTTTTCTGTCACTAACCTTGTCTCTGGTTTCAGACACCTCTCCCTCCTCCTGTGTGATTGCAAGCCCCGCCCTGATTGTTTCCACCTGTGCCTCGTTGCCTGCCCTCCCACACTTCCTATTCAACATGACTGCTGTTATGTTATTATTACATTATTTTATGTCAACATTTCTAAAACCACGCTATCAGTTTGCATAGATAAAATATTTTGCACAAAAAATAAATTAAAAAACAGTTTTGATGAAAGGTTGTAAAACCACGAAATGCTGGAAAAACTGTTTTCTGTGCAGGGTTTGAAAGGCAGAGGCGCTGAGGTGTAAAATTGGCAGGTATGTGGGAGTTTTGATCAAATGGGATCTCCTGTAATATGAAGCATTGATGCTTGCCACTCCACTTAATCTAAAATGACAGCACCGCCTTTCATCAATTTGTCACACGCTTACATTCATCTGTGCACACACACACTCAAAACACTGGCACACAAAAACAGCCATAAACACACTCCTGTAGAAGGAATTTACAAATGTCATTTCATATTATGTTTAATTAGTGACACTTTATCTGTCACGTTCACCGGAACAATGTTTCTTATTTTTTGTATAAAATACAGTCTGATACAGAGAAGAATGAACCAGCTGCCCAGGTAATCATCGCTAAAGGCAGCTGATGTTTGATAAACAAAACACAGTATATTTAGACTTTAAGCCATTTTAATCATCCAGCTCAATCAGAATTGGAGCTGGTTAACATTCACCCCAGTCCCACTCAGATTTTACCCAGAGTCCATTGCTCCTCGCCGTGCTGGTAAACAGCTAACACAAGCAGAGACAAAGTTCAGCAGCCTGCTCGACTGTGAAATAGACTTCAAATTGCATATAATTACTGCATAATAATCTCAATGCATTCTATACAAGACCCAATCTTATCAAATTAATTACAGTTGTAATGACCAAATCACTGTGATATAATTTGTATGCTGAAAAGGGTTGAGAAGTTTTGATCCTAGACTGTTCCAGGTCCCATCTAAAACGTGTTTTCATTTACATAGTTCAGTAGCATAGTCAAACTGATACGATATAATATGGTATGTAAGGCTGATATTAAATAAAACCATTCTGAAAACGTATGTCAGCATGTTGTATGCCTGTCTAACTTTGTTTTGGACTTTGGGTGTAAATCATAGGATTTAATATGGTTCATCCCTGATCGTGGACACCCCATTACATTAGTATTGTAATTAATTGACAGAGGTGCCATCTGAATTATTTCCCATCAATCGCTTATTTCACAGGTTATCATTTGTGAAAGTATACTTTGACTTGCATTAATAGCCACACTATTATGGAGGAAAAAAACCTACCAAAATAAATCTGTTTTCTAAATTCTAAGGAAAAAAAAAACGGAATGATTATCTGAAACATGTAAGATAATTTCTGGACAAAACTTCGACCAACAGATTGACAGACGGATATTGCCGATCAAAAGAAATGCGTCATTGTTGCTTCCCTGAGGCATCCTGTACTACATACTGTGCATTGCATGACACACCATTTAAAAATAAGTTTTATCATATCCTACGCTTTGATAGATTACTTAAATGTTAATGAGTTAAGGAGCGATTGTGTCAGATAGTAGATAAGATCATTTAATCAGGCTCAAAAGTGCGCCAAACCTCAGACTATCACCGTCTGAAAAAGTTGTTGTGGTAAGAGTTTTTTTTAGAAACTTGCTGTTTGGCTATCATGTCTCACTATTACCAGCGACTAATGAGGTCCCGAATGAACAAGATTCATAAATACAGGTCAAAATGCAGACTTTAAAATACACACAAAGAAACCACCATACAAAAGTTTCCAGAAATAACAGGAGTTTTATAATTACTGCAATGTCAGTTAGAGGTTTCTTTTAAACTCTGGTTCAGCTCCCTGTGGGAGCACCCTTCATTAGAATATAAAGTGGAGAAGAGGTGAGTTTCTCCTCTGACATGGTTGATGGTTTTCTTGAAAAGCAAGGCCACTGTTGAAATGTTGGTCAAGTGTCCCCAGTACACCTACAAATAAGCAGAGATTTAAATAACAATAAACAGATAAATAGAAATAAATAATTTATTCATGACTCATCCTGTTATAAACAGGTCTCACACTGTGATGTCTTAGTTCGGGAAAAGAGAGAAACTTGATTTCAGAAGGTCTATGGCTGTATTGTTCTACTAACAAGGGCAATGTGTGTAACAAAATATATATATATATATATATATATATATATATATATATATATATATATATATATATATATATATATATAAATAGTTTTACATATTATGAGCTTGTCTTGTCTACATTCAGTAAATGGAGAGGAGAAAACGATGCTCCTCCACTATCATTTGAACTTTTTTTATAGTGGAGAACAGAGAGAAACAGTTTATTTCCTTTGTTAATTATACAGTTTGACTTTTTACCTTTCCCCTCACTTTCAGGGTTGAGCTAATTAAACTGAGACACTGAACTGGAACTGAAACTAAAGGAATATCTGACTTGAGTGTGACATTTCATTGACATTAATTCAAGTTAAATGACTAATATACTGAATTGTTGTTAGAAACGAATGTTGAGTCTTGGATTGCATTTGACGCGTCTGGGACAGGTGGTTTTGAAAGGGGACTTACCTGTTCACCTACATACAATAAAGTTCAACTGTTTTTCCTTTTTTTTATTATGTCATGTTGTCCTTGTATAGCAAATGGGCTAAAACAGCATATTATTGTGCAACCCTGTGTTGCATCATGACAATAGATGATCCGTGAATCCTTAAATTTACTCCAAAAGAAACATGAACATGAATGGATTGGTACAGACCAGTATTAACTTAAATGGTAATATCCAGTTGACAAATCTATTTTTACTTTACAAACAAACAAAGCTATTTGAACAATACAAATAACAATAAGAATACATTTTAGTTTAGAGGCTCTAGTCCCTGGTGAACAATTTTATTTATATCAACTTCTCTTTCCAACCTTGAACTGCTCCAGTAGCTGACAGTTCTTTGTGATAGTTTGACACAAATCCAATACATGCCACTTTCTATGGATATAGTCTTGACGGTCATGCCAAAATGGTTACATGATGGAGGTGAGATCTTCAGGTTCACATTCGTTGTTGTGACTGCAGTCTGAAGACATAAATTCACATTTTGCTGGACGTTCTATTCCTGCTTTGCAAGGCAGAAGCACGAGGAAAGGTAGGCTATACTGTGATGGTTTGCTTCTGTGTGTACTTGAAAAGGTCCAATGTGAACACTGAAGATGAAGTAAGTTTTAGACAGAACATAAGAAAGAGTTATGTCTTTACTGCAAGAAATCAATTACATTTGCTTACGGTTTGCTCCAGGCAAAATGTAACGCATCCCTGGGAGGTGTTGCAAGTCTTTCAGCTTGTACTGTGAGGTGATTAATTAAAGGAATCCAGCTGCTGGGGGCTGATTGGTGGATGGTTTGACAGTCAACAAACTTGCACGTGTATCTGATATATGCAGAGGTGTGTATGTGTGAAATAGTTTTCCAACAACTGAGTTAAAGTACAGAATTAGGAGGAAATGTTTTGCCTTTTGTGTGTACAAGCTGCTGCCCTCTCTGAGGCGCTGTAATTCAGGCATCGTAAAGTTGCTGGGACTATGACTGCATTCCTCGAGGTATCGTTCGGGAGGTATCATTGCTGCTTCTGCAAGCCAAATGGGCCCTTTACATCCGTAATGAGTACAGTTCACATTCTTGGCATTGAGTCAAAGTCAAAGTGAGTTTGAATTCCAAAAAGGATCTCCAATATCTGGAGAGCTCAATGACATTAGGTTGTTTCTTTCTGCAAATGATAATGATGCACTTCTGGACACATCATTTTGCAACTTTAATAGTGTGACACAGTTTGAGCGCCTTGTAACTTTGAGTGGATCTACAAATGCTCCACTGTACCCTTCAGGTGCGGTGTGACATTTTGCTAACTGGAGGAGTTTGTTTGGTGTTACTCACAGGTGCCGAGTGAATGGAGAGGGCTAGGCATGAGAACAAAATAAGAATAAAACATTACTTTCTGAATTTTTCCCAGCGGTTTTGTTCTAGAGCAGAAATATATACCGTATATCCACACCTCCTCACTGACCTGTTCCAAGGTGCCGGGTTTTGAATGAATGCAGCCGAAGGAACGCTTCATCCTGCTGAGGGCGGTCTGCTCTCTCTGCTTGCATCAGGCCTGTGAGGTCAGTGAGCCTCGGTACGCCAAGGGGCATGACAAAGCTTTGGTGTTTGACCTGGGCTTGAGAACGGGCTGCACATCCTGCTTATATTATGAGTATTATTATTATTATTATTTTTATTATTATTATTATTATTATAGGTCCAAATGCTCTTTGAGGAGCAGAAGAGTTCAGATAAGAAAATTGTTGCATATTACCTATTTCTTTTTATGCCATTATAGGTGCCATTGATTTATGACCATTCTTCCTTCCTGCCTTCTTCTTTGGTGACAGACTTTGCAAGTTGATCAACATAATGAGATTTCTTATTTGAACAATAAATGGACTAAAAAGTAGATCGAGGCTATTCTCCCTGCGTCCTTTTTGATGTAATGTATGTGTCTCTGTGGAGGTCTTTTGTCAGTCGCGCGAATGATCGCAAAATAATTGAATATATAGGATTTAGCCTGTTTGTACCATCACTGTCATCACAACAATAGGTGGATGTTGTGGATGTCAGGTAATGCCATGAATTGATTTACACCTGAAGTGATTGAATGATAGAATGTACATACAGTTTGATATCTGGTATATTTGCATTTGAAATTTGACGTACATGCCAACAGTAATTTTGTTTATTACAAAAAAAAAATTTTTTAACTGGAAACATAAGGAAACTGAGACTTTTAATTTTTGCGATTTTATATACATTTTATTTATCAACAATATACAGCACTGGAAACAGTAGTAGAAATCCATCTGAAATCATAACAGCAATCATTCAATCCTTGTGCTAATGGCAAAAGCTGTATTACATGCAGCTGTTACCCAGAGCCTTCATTAAAGAAATGTGACCATCAGCAGATTAAAATAGCTAACAGCTTTGCTCAAGTTCCAGGGACACTTATTAAAGCTGACTTTGTGATATCCAGAAAGGTTTACAGAAAGCTTTGCCCTGCAGCGGGGAAAGTTATCCTCTGCTTCCTTCTAAATCAGATTGTACTGCTGCCAACTGCCCACTTGTTTATTTGTGTTTCCCACAGCCTTTGGTGCTGTGGTGGATTCCAGGAACAAGTAGACAGAACAGTTGAAGGATATGCGTTAATTAGCTATTTACTTAGATCTCTTTATGTCATCAGCACTTTTCCTATTCTCAGAAGGGAATTTGTCCAACGTTCTATGTGCCTATTTAGTTTTTTTTAGAATAGGTGTTGCCTAGCTCTGTGCTTGCAGGAGTTAAAATCATCTGTGCATAAGCAGAGAGAATAACAAGGTAAAACAGGTGTGTGTGTGTGTGTGTGTGTGTGTGTGTGTGTGTGTGTGTGTGTACATTTTTGTTGTCCATCTGTCATCTGTCTCTGGGGTGGATCTATCAACATTTATGTCCCACGAGAGAAGCAATATCTCACCTCCACTCCCAGAAACTAAATAATGTGTCTCAGACAGAGCAATTTCATGTGTTCCTATACTTCTCTGCTTCTTCTGTTGTGCACAAACAACAATAGATTGGCGTATTGCACAAACAAAATCTATGGAAACAGTTCGATGCGTGATGTAATTATATGATGCTTGGTGTAATTATATGCAAGCTGAAAGAGGCCGCACTGGAGATATATTCTGTGATATACAAATATGCACCTATGTATACATGGGAAAAAATACTACCTGAATTAAGTCTTGTTCAAACACTGTTGACAATGGGAATGAATGTATGTCTGGCGACTAAGCTGTTGTTTCCAATGGCATTTCAAACTCCACAATTTGTACCTGTGCATTATT
The DNA here is from genome assembly GCF_910589615.1 of Taurulus bubalis. Taxonomy (NCBI): domain Eukaryota; kingdom Metazoa; phylum Chordata; class Actinopteri; order Perciformes; family Cottidae; genus Taurulus; species Taurulus bubalis. The sequence goes on from NC_136607.1 coordinate 6,022,135, forward strand.
GTTTTGTTGATTCCGCAGTGGTTTAATCCTGCTATTGAGTGTTCAGTCGCTTCATTAACTGCTGCAAACTTGCAATTTAAGCCTTCCATTTAAAACTGCCACAATGTGTCATTACAAGATGACGATGATGATGTTAAAATGATGCTGGGCTCTGCCTGGGCAGGCACCCGGAAGCAGGAAGTCTTCTCTTTCCGCCAGACGTAAAATTATATTTCTGCGATGTATAATCGCGGTGCTGTGAATATTTTAGAAACTTAGAGAAACGTTTCGAGTGTCACCACGCGAAACCGCGGCCCCAGTGTGCAGACGTTTAACATGATCCCAAAGAATTTATCCAACGTGACTTTAAAGTACGTTTCTTGATACTCTTGTCCTTTAATGGTCAAAGATCACAGGCCCTTAGAGTCTGGTGTACAACAAAGAAGCCGCCACCAGCAGGATACCACTTAAGGCCTCGCTTCTCTTCATGACAATGCAGACTGCCGTCTCAGGATGGTTCACCCTGCGGGGTGGCAAAGTTCTTTGGCTGAAAAACCAGTTGACCATCTGGGTCTTTATCACATTTTGGAATTGGTATGTTCCTCCTTTGTTGGTATCCTCCAGGCGCTCTTGTTTCTCCCATAGGTGAAGTGGAAACTCTCCACGAGGATGTACTGGGAGAGGCTCCAACACGCCTACTCAGAATATGAATGGATATATGAGATGTTTAATGAAGAGCATTGCCAAGGTAATAGTTTGCATTGAGTACATTGGTCACCAGTTGGGTAGCAATATACTGTTTCGTATAAAGAACTGGAAATACATGTATGAAGTCAGTTGCTGTTGTGCATGTCATATGCCATATATACTGTAGGGTTCGCACATTTTCGGGCATTCTGCTTATAGAATCATGGTTGCAATATTGTAACCTTTGTTCTGAACACAAGGCAGTGTAGCTCTTTTTAACAAAGAGAGAAACAGAGAAAATTAAATAAAAACACAAGAATCTTAAAGATATGAAAAATTCGAAGAGGAGATATGAAAGACAGAAACAGGCAAGCTCAAATGAGAAAACAGTGTGCTGGTGTTGTTGTTTTCATCTAGCTCTGTGTTTACTTCCTTCTCCTCCTGGCTCTCTTAATCAAGTGATTAGAAAACTGTTCAACATCTATTAGTGGTTTATATAACACAGATTAAGCCATATATCGAAACATACTGCTTGTCAACCTTTCAGAATACATTAACAAAAAACACAAATCCATTTCAGGTTTATACTATATAGCCTACTGATACTTATTACTTTGACCATGATCCCTTTCAGAACTCATGTTGTCCGAGCTATAGCTTCAGGACTATTGTCCTTCAGTCCAGCTTTTAAATAATACGATTAATGATTTATAATGATAATGTTTTTGCATTTCCAAGGTTTCTTTCTTTGATCATTTGAAGTAGTTGAAACATCAGAGTAGGGCTGCCCTATATTATAGTACAGTCATCTTTTATTATAGTTGTGGGTGAAAATTAATCAAGGTCGGAATTGTCCCCTGTGAATAGCAATCATCAGGCCTTGATCAATGACAAAGGATTGGCTTGAAAGAAGTTGTGTGTTTGTGTCCTACTTCCATATTCTATGAGGGTTTGTACTAATTAACACATATGTAATTGCTGTTACATTATTAATGAGGTGTTATGGTGTCCTTGCTGGAGGAGTTATTGATCCCTTGGAACACCAGCGTTATCTGTCACCGAACAGGATAAAAGGTAACATGCCCATGGTAATGAAAAAGTCAGTCACCTCACATCTTGTTCTATTGCATCTATTTTGGAACTAAAAATGACAATATTACTTCAACATAAACATTACAATTTGTTTGACACACTATAACATTATACAATGTTTTTAAATCGTGTCTCTCCTCTTCATGGCTCAGAGATAGACCAGGTCATCTTCAACCAGAAGAAAGGCGTTTTGACTGGCTCTACCAGTCCTTGGGTAAGACACTAAACCCCAAATTGCTTCCGAAGGCTATGCTATCGATAGCAAGGAAACAGAAAAGAATTGGAAGAAGCAGAAAAGAAAGGTAGGTAACATGTGTCTGTGTGAGTTTTTTCCTTTACAGGAAGCTCAAGAAAAGAATAGATGGACATATAAATTGTAAATTAATTTGTATTTGCAGATGCCAAGCATCCAGCAAATGAGGAAGAGGGAGAGGAAGACGAGGAAGTGGACCCAGGAGGCCATAGCGCAGGCCGTACAGGAGGTGAAAGCAGGGAGCCACTCCTTCTTGGTTTCTAAGGAGTTTTCAAGGGTCAGATCCTTCACCCTCAGAGGGTGAAGAATCGGAGAGTAGTGGTGGCTGGGTTCAATGGCCATTGACTGGTCACGGGTTATACCGTCCGGGCCGCGGCGTGGTACCTCCTCACCTCTTTCCCCCAACCCCATCGGCATGTTCCTGGGCTGCGCCTGATGTTGCCCTTCCCTCCCAACATCCCCTTTCCCCAGCCCAACCCCACCTGCTCCACTGGTCAGGAGGGACAGTATGCAGTGGTTGACTCCCATGCACGCAGTGCACTTGGGATGGCTAGTGAGATGGGAACAAGTCTTGTCTTGTATTTTCATTGCCTTGAGCATGTGTTTAATCACATATGCAAATTTGCATCAACATTTAAGCGAACTCAAAAGCTGTTTGAGATTGATGGTGTTCACGTCACTTACAAAGGCCCAGCTGACAACAGTCCTTTACCTCAAAAGACCACTGTCCAGCCAACACTTGGAGAGTTGTAAAGCACCGTCAGAAAACAACTCTTAGAACAAGAAAGCCTGCTTTTGGTTGTAGTTTGCCTAAAAAAAACACTGTTCAGCCAGACCCAGTTGACAACAGTCCTTTGCCTCAAAAGACCAGGGTTCAGCCAACTCTGTAACTCCCTGTGGCTTGTGTTAATTGGTTGTGTGTGTGTTTGTTTGTCTCCGGATTGTGTCATTCCCTTCACCTGCCCTCAGCCACTCACATGGGTGTCCCCTGATTGTCATTCTCTTCAGCTGTGTTTCCCCTCTCATATATATACTCCCCCACCTTCCCTTGTCCCCTGTTGGATTGTCTTTGTTCATGTTGATGTGTTTCAAGTACTTAGTATAGTTTTGGCTAGTAAAGCGCATTTTGGATTTTTCACCCGCAAACCTGCCTCCGGTCTCTTCCCTCTGCACCTGAGCCTCAGCGCACCACACCCGGGTCGTGACAAACTCCTCTATGGCAGAATACCTCTGCATGTCAAAGGTGATGGCAGTTGGGCAACAGAAATGGAGATTCAAGCCGCAGTAGATTATTTAGGAATCTGTATTTTCACTTATAATAATGATCGCTGGATTGAATATAGTTGCAAGGGCAGGCAGTTAACCAATCAGGGAGTGTATTTGGAAAATTGCAATGGTGACCATTATGAGACTTATTTGTGTTCAACAGCCATTGCAGAGTTGTTATGATTACTGCAAAGTGAACACATCTTGTTCGCGTTTGACGCGGGGTGAACAGAGCGACGTGACGCGACAAGCGTTGAAATTTCCCAACTCAGCCAAGATGGATTTAGCTGCCATAAATATTATTTGTCATTATTGAATATGCTTGTTTACTGTATTATTTGTACAACTTGTTTCTTGTATATTGATTTTGTTTTCTATTTACATGTGATAGGAACCATTTTTACGTCCTGTGTTTGTGCTGGGACGCATTTAGTTGTGACAAGCTTCAAGACATGTGCAGCGTGAGAAGTTTTACCCCAAGCTTTATGACTCGAATGTATGTATATGCTTTTATTCTAGCTATTTGCTGTACTTTACTATAAACCAACCGCCGGAATATGTTTTTCATGTCGGAGGAGATATGCCAGCGTAGGTGGAAAGGTCTGAGGGACTGTTACCTCAAGGAAAGAAGAAGGGAGAGTGATCAAAAGAGAAGTGGCAGTACTCTGGGGACCTGACGTTCCTCGACCCCTTTATTACTCCACGGGAGACGAGTGGGAATATGGGTTGCAGGGTCGAGGAAGTCAGGACCGCAGAGTACGATCGTACGAGGCCAGTCCAGGAAAGATCAGCAGCAGGGCCATCTCACAGGGCAGGTCAGTCGACAAGTGAAGACGCAACATCAGTCTGGTTAACTTATAAGGAAAAGATTCATAACACGAGACTAAAGTGTCTGCTCATGTTCATCTGTGATGTCTTGTAAATGAAACACCATTCAGATCACCCTTCTGTTGCATGTAAAAGCTACGTTTAGTCAAGTGTTTACATTATAGTTTAATCCTCCAGAGACCAGTTTACAAAACTAACTTTTACCATTACAACTTTGTTTTGCTATAGGGTATTATTTTATTTCAGTTTTAACATGGATGTAAAAAAAGACACTATCATAGTTTCAACTATATGTAACTTTAAAAGGACAAACAAATGTGATTGTATTTGCAGAAACATTACTATGTAATTACAGTGACTTTTGGGTTATAACATTGTTTTATTGTTAATATTTAAAGATGAACCAGATGTCACAGGGTCAACATCTAGAGCCTGGAATCTGGAGCCTCAAAGTCCTGCTTCTCCTCCTGCTGCTGGTTCCTCCAGACCACCCTCAGGTATGTGCATTTTTTTGGTATGACTAATTTATGCATTCATGGTATGTATTTCACTATGACAAATATTAATTTGAAAAGCTATTGTAGTAATGGTGTTTCCATTTCATACAGGAAGAAGGGCCCAGAGAAGATCCCTCGACAGGGAGTGGGATAGGGAGATCCAAGAGCTACTCCTCACCGCCCTGAGGAGAAATGCCGCTCCTCCCCCCCTCTTCCTCCATCGCAGGATGAATTGTTTTCAGAAGCCTGCTTCCTTCCATGGAGATGTTGTCACCCCAGCAGAAGGAATATGCACAATTTAAAATTCACAAAGTAATTTATGAAGCCAAGAATTTGGAACATTTGAAATAGATCTCTGGGGGACAATCTTTCCATGAAGGAACCAGTGTTTATATTTGTGTGTAAATACTTTGTAAATATTGTTATTATATATTATTGTATTTATTATGTGTTAATATAATTGTTAAAATATATTTATACATTTATTCAATGTTACTTATTCCATGTTCTTTAATTTACAAGGAAACTCTTAAACAAAGGAAAGTTTCTTTAGTACTAATGTGTGGTTGGCTCTTAAAAGTGACGTTTTGGGTGTGCTTGGGCACGGTGTTACAGTGTCTTGCCATGGGACGGTTCCTTCAGCCGAGAAGGAGGATGTGAAGGCCTCCCTCACCCTGATGGCAGTGGTTTGTGTCCAACATGTAGATAAGCAGATTTGCGCAAAGATGGTAATTCATCTGAGACCAAGCATAGGAGAAGTGTAAATGCATGTACTGTGAAGGGAACTTCAAAGGAGAACTCGCAGAGGGATGCAACTGTAAGCTATTATATTGTGTATGGGCTTTTATTCTGAAGGGGAAGGCGGGAGAGAACGTTTTGTGGGAGTGAGGAGCAAGTTAAGAATAACGTGGGCAAGACAAACCCTTGGCTACACAACCATCTGCAGCTCAAATCCTAGGAACTGTTTTTCTGCTATAAATCAATTTACGTGACGTGGCTAGGGCTGCAACTCGCGATTATTTTAAGAATCAATTAATCTGTCGATTACTTTTTCTAATAATTTATGAATCGGATAAAAAAAAAACTAAAAAGCGTTGCTGTATTCTGTAATGCAGTTGTCATGCTGTTGATGTCCTCTCCATGTGGTCCACACAGCACATCCCAGTCCGTTGACTCAAAGCAGTCCTGCAGGGCGTCATTAACCTCCTGAGACCACTTCCTAACAGTCCTGGTCCTGAGACCACCTCCTAATATCGCTTCAGTTTACTTGTGAGAGTGAAAAGAGGGTGTTTACACCAAGTGACAAAGACAAATGGCACCACGACAAAGGGGGCGTGGCTTATCGCTGTCGCTTCTCTCTGAAAGAAAGTCATCTTTTCCGGTATCCACTATGGAATAAATAACCACTAGTTCTGCTTTATACTTGTTGTGGAAGTCCTAAACATGTCGGAACATGAAACAACCCTGTGTTTGGGTTCATAATATTATCCATAGCCGCACACAGCTCGGTGAATTTCACCAACTCCTCCAGGAACTGCGTCTGGCTTCTCCGTAAAACGGATACCGTTTCTGCCATCCACCACTAGTTCTGCTTTATACTTGTTGTGTAAATTCCACATACGTCGGAACATCAAACTCCATGGTGTCTGGGTTCATAATATTATCCGTAGTCCCTCTCAGTCTTTACCAGCGCGCCGAACTTGTCCGTCTTATTCGCCAAAGACCTCACGTTTCCCATTATGATCGGCAGTACTGGTAGCCGTGTGTTTTCCTCGCTCAAACATCTCCGCGACTTGAGTGACGCAATAAGTCAAGTCAAGTCAACTTTATTTATCAAAAATACGATATGTGCAAGACATACAGAAAATTGAAATTACGTTTCCCCTCTTATCCCCGGTGCAAACAGCCATTTGTTTTTGTGCATGGAGGGGTCATTGTCCAGAGTTTGTGGGGGCGGAGGGCAGAGAAAGAAGTAATCGCACGACACGGCGAATCGATAATGAAATTCATTGCCAACTCTTTTAGTAATCAAATTTTATTGATTCGTTGGAGGTTGTCACCTGATAAACCCCAGCGCCCATAAAAATGGCGGCAGAATTCTTCAACAGGAGGTATTTTCAAAATCCTATGCATTTTGTGGCGCGCTCCCGTTGCGAGGTTGCGAAAAAGCGGATTTTTCGCCAGGCGGCGAGATAGAGGCGAAGTGGCGTTGCGAATATTCGCAAATCTGCTTTTTCGCCTTTTTATGCCCGACGCGGAGTTGCGAAGCCAATCAGTGTTGAGAAGCTCAACTCGTCACCGCCGTCCGGTCGTTGTTGTTGCATCAGCAAAATGGAGGACCAACTGATAGTTGCTGTCTGCGGCTACCCGGAGCTGTATAATACTTATTCCTATGATTTCCGTAACCGTATTAAGAAGGATGTTGCCTGGAGAGCCGTCAGCGAAGCCGTGGGGCTACCTAGTAAGTTTTGATTGTATGCATATGCTTTTATTCTAGCTATTTGTTGTACTTTATGAACCAACCGCCGGCATATGTCTTTCATGTCAGATGAGTTATGCCGCCGAAGGTGGAAGGGGCTGAGCGATACATACCTCAAGGAGAAGAGAAGGGAGAATGAGAAGAAAAGTGGTTCAGGAGCGAAGACATATAAAAAGTGGAAATACTCTGCGGTCCTGTCTTTCCTCGACCCCTTTATCACTCCGCGGCAGACGAGCGGGAACATGGGGCGGAGGGTCGTGGAAGTCAGGACCGCAGAGTCTGATAGAGCTACGCCAGTCCAGGATGAAATATGTGAGGCGGCAGCAGGGCCATCAGAGAGTGAAAGGGCAGGTCAGTCGACAAGTGAAGACGCAACATCACAGTCTGGTTAATTTATAAAGGAAAAGATTCATATGTCTGAAAAAGTAACACCGTAGCAAAGTGTCTCCTAATGTTCATCTGTGATGTGATCACCTTTCTGTTGCTTGTAAAAGCTATGTTTTAGTCCAGTGTTATAGTTCTAGTTTAATCCTCCAGAGCCCAGGGTACAAAACTAACTTTTACCATTACAACTTTGTTTTGCTACAAGAAGTTTCTTTTATTTGAGTTTTAACAGATGTAAAATACAAGCAAAATACAAAAACAAGATACTATCATATATAGTTTCAACTATATGTAACTTTAAAGGACAAAAAATGTGATCGTATTTGCAGAAAAATCACAATGTAATTACAGTGTCACTTTTGTGTTATAACATTGTTTTATTGTTAATAAGACAATCCAGATTCCGATGAATTTGAGCCAGAGCCTGAAAGGCCTGCTCCTCCTCCTCCTGCTGCTCATCCTGCTTCTCCTCCTCCTCCTGCTGCTGGCCCTGCTGGTCCCTCCAGACCACCCTCAGGTATGTGCATGACCAAAGTTGGATTTCATTTCTTTCATATGATTATAATTTATGCATTCATGTATGTATTTCACAATGGCAAATATGAACTATCTTTAAAATATCTTTGCAAGCTATTGTAGTGATGGAATGCAATAGTTTCATAAAATATGTTTCCATTTCATTCAGGATGAAGAAGGGCCCCAAAAAGGCCCATGACGACGTCGGCGAGTGAGTGGGAGAGGGAGCTCGAGGAGCGGCTCCTCAAAGCATTAAAAGCATCCTCTGTGCCTCTATCAGAAAGATTGCCACCCCAGCAAAGAAATTATGTCAAATTTCAGATGCATAAATTGCTTTATGAAGACAGCACTGTGATGCTGAATTTGGAAACATTGGAATGAAGGTCTGGGGGACAATCTTTCCAGGGAACGAACCAGCTTTGAACCTGTTCTATTTGATTTGTTTGTCAGTTTGACATGATTGCCCATTTCACCTCCTTTTTTTAATATTATATATATCTATAGTGTATATGTTATTATATATATTATTGTATCTATGTTTATATATTATATGTATTATTAATGTTAATATTGTTGTTAATTGTGTTGAAATAAATGTATTCAATGTTACTTATTCCATGTTCTTTATTTCATTTACAAGAAAACTCTTAAACAAAAGGAACGTTTCTTTAGTAATGTGTGGTTGGCTCTTAAAAGAGCCGTTTTGGGTGTGCTTGGGCACGGTGTTACACGGTGTCTGGCCATGGGATGATTCCTTCAGCAGAGAAGAAGGATGTGAAGGCCTCCCTCACCCTGACGGCCTCTCTTGCTGAGTTATTGGCAGCAATTCTTCCCAGATCTGGCAGTAGCTCCACCTCTCCAACCGGTATGGTCGCTGCAGTTCGGGCTGTCCTCCGCAGGTAGTTATGCAGGACACATGTAGCCTTCACACACTTCTCCGCAACTTCTGGTTGGAGCTCAATGGCACGCCTGTACATCCTCCACTGAGAGGAAAGGATCCCAAAGGCATTCTCCACAACTAGTCGAGCACGGGAGAGACGGTAGTTGAAGATCCGGCGCTCCCTCGGAAGGTTGCGGCCGGGGTAGGGCCTCATCAGGTTCTTCCTCAGTGGAAAGGCTTAGTCAGCAACAAAGACATGGCTGAAGTCCTCGGTGATCAGCTCATGTCAGGAGGCAGTTGGAGGGTGCCAGATGACAGTGCTTGGCCAAAAGTTGAGTTGGCCAGACTCCCACAATCACCGGTTCTGCCGTAGCCCCTAACATCGATCAGCCGGAAACAATACTGTGCATCAACGACTGCCAGGAGGACCATTGAGAAGGCTCCCTTGTAATTGAAGAACTGGGATCCTGAATTGGCAGGGGCTCTGAGGACCACATGCTTACCATCCAATGCTCCACAGCAGAGAGGAAAATTCCATCGCTCCTCAAACCCCACAGCAATTGACTTCCAGTCCTCTGTGGTGGGCACAGCCATGAACTTCTCCACAAGGCAATCTCAAATAGCTGTGGCAACATCTGGAACAATACTAGAAACATGGAGACCCCAACACGGAAGCTGTAAGCAATGGTCCTAAACGAGTCCCCAGTAGCAAGATATCTGCAGCACAGAAAATATTACATTTAATGTTATTAATGATACTACAGGTGCAAATAGTAGTAATTTTTGATCGATATGGCTTCAGATGCTATCATGAATGATAAACATAAATGCTGGTGAGTTCACATAAGTTATGTAGATACATATGTACATAAACAAACATATGGCTGCCGTAATTTAAGTATTGTTGGAGACCAGATTCATGGATTCAAACTTCATTAAGAACATACAAAATTAAAAAGGACCTTTTTGACATTGGTGGACGGACCAGACAAAGCATTAATATATTTTATGAAACTGCCACTCACCGGAGACAGATGGACATGCGCTCCGCAGCTGAGATTGAACGCCTGTAGTTGGTGTCCGACCGAGAGATCCTGGCACCGATCCGAGCCAACAGGTCATCAAACTGGCTAACGTTTAGCCTGATCATTTTTTAGATTAGTCAGATAAAAAAATAAAAGCATTAATTTCCAAAAATTGCAAAACATGTTCAGAAAGCACAAACAGGTTGCTCCTTGAACATCCCTGAGCTGTATCTGTAAAAAAAATAATTAAAATGGACTAACACTAAAAACATACACATGTATGCTTTACATCTGCCAAATGTGAGCCCTTTCTTTGTTTTACTGTAATTGATCTCCTTGGAGCAGAGGCTGCTTTAGCATGCCCTGCTTTATCAATATGTATGAAACACTGGGACAGTGGGAAGCTGCACTGCTCCTCTCACGTCTGTTTTGACCGAAACCTCCAGGCCCAGCTCCACCTCATCTCAGCGTCAAGCTGCGCTGCATATACAGAGTCCTCTTCCTTAAACTATTTCATTCTGGGCCTCTTACGACCATGAAATTACGTTGTTGGCTAAGCCCGACTACGTGATTTGATTCAGTCTACTTTGAGTAAAAAAACAACCTGCAGCGAGATCCGCCAGTGTGCCGGTTTAACGTTAACGAGTGACAGCGTGAACTGAACCAGACCGGGGGGTTACGGCATGTTTCACCACGTTACGGTTTTTTACAAGCAAGACTGAACTGTTACGGAACATAACGGAACTTTAACGACAATACACAACCCAAACACGTTAGCTAACGTGATAGCAAGCTGACTAGCTTCCATTAAAAACATCTTAACGCTGATTGGCTAAGACTCGACACATCCAAGATGTTCTATTTTTGCTAAGATCACGACCTGAGCGTTTCTCAGTCTCTCACGCCACGCTCAGACACGCTGGCGCCAGTTGCTCTGCTCTTTTTTTTCCTTCGAATTTATGACTGCCGTAATAATCGCGCGACACAACGAATCGATAATGAAATTCGTTGCCAACACTTTTGCTAATCAATTTTTATCGATTTGTTGTTGCAGCCCTACCTGGAAGCGCCGGTCCAGACGCAGTTCCTGGAGGAGTCGATGAAATTCACCGAGCTGTGTACGTTTACGGATGGTGTTGTGAACCCAAACACGACGGGGTTTGGTGTTCCGACGTTTGTGGTATTTCCACAAATATGTGGTTATTTGCCTTAGATCTGCTGAAATCTCCAGTGGACATAGGAAAATAACTGTTTGGAAACCATGGATATTTCGTCTATAATAAGAATGTCTGCTTTGGGTAGTGCCACTCTCACTTCATCTAGTGCATTGCCAAGGCTTTGAAATGGTGGTTTCAGACTTCTTGGCAGTTTAAGAAAGCAAATGCAGTCAGTAGCACTGCAGGCATGGACAGGTCTGTTTGGTCACGGAATCTAGGGAGTTGGCGCAGAATCTTTGTTGCCTCTCCAAATATGCACTAGATGACATTGGATTCTCCACAGCGAGCTCCTCCAGTGACAAAGTAGAAGAACTGTTCAAAATGGTGGGCCAACACACATTTGAGACACCATTCACGCACAGCATAGAATAGAATATGGAGGCCTGTGTTTTATTGAGGCTTTGGTACAACTTTCTCACAAAGTCCAGGCTCAACCTTGCCTCTATTGCAGGTACAGCCCCACCGCTCTGAAGATTGACTTGGTAGTCTGATACATTGTCGCTCTCATCATTAGGATGTGTAGCGTGTATTGTGTGGAAAATACAGTTTGAGCAATCACCTATACAAGTTTTCTGGTTGTTTCCTTTCTGACAAGCGGAGGAATCTGATAACGGTCACGACCGGGTGTGGTGGGGCGAAAACCCAAGTGCAGGAGGAGACGACAGGAGTACAGATAGGCAAAATCCAAAACGTTCTTTAATTTACAAAGTTAACAAAAAAGAACGCAAGAAAAACCCACAGACTGAACAAAAAAGAACAACACTAGAAAAACGTACGGCTGGTGGTGAAACATGCAGGGGTAAGACACGGACCAGAGAAAGAGAATGCAGCAACAGGCACGGGACGACACAGACTAAATACACAAGGGAAGACAGGCAACGAGGCACAGGTGGAAACAATGAGGGCGGCACTTCACAATTACACAGGGGAAAGGCACACGAGGAGGGAGGAGTCTGAAACAAGGACAGGTGACAGGAATATACAATCAGTGACAAGGCAGACAGTGGGCAGGAAGTGCGGGGACACAGAGGACACAAGAGACACCGACTACAAAATAAAGCAGGAAGCCACCCAACCCTGTGACAGAATTCTTTTAGAGAATGAAGATATTGCAGCTTGCATCAACATTGTCGATCACAGGCTGCGCTTCAATTTGTGGCTGAGGAGTTTGCCGGTGGTGATTTACAATCTCTCTGTATTTCTTTTTTATTCTGAGTGGACTCTGCAACTTGTGATGAATGTGAAACACAGCATTGGTAGTCAACTTGCCTCTTTTGTTCTGGGTACAGCGCCGTATGTGACGTAGCCTGAATGCAAGGTCAATGTGATATCGAGTTTGAAGACCTTGTTGTTGTTGTTTTTGCCTGTAGTTCCGGTCACATGCATACCTCTGGGATACATGTTTTTTCTTCATGTTTCTCCCCCCTCCTTCTCATCCAAACTGATGAAGGAGAATAAAGCTCTGGTTAACGGCATCTTCCAGCTCCAGACAGAGGTACTGCTCCATAGGCCACTTTATTAGGCACACCTGTCTACTGCAACGGCCCCTTTATTAGGCACACCTGAATGAATACTTGGAGGGTGTTTTGTGCTGAGTTGGCTCAAACTCATTTGTGTGTTCAATTATTGTTTTTAAAATGGATGTTGTGAAAAACAGCTGGAACAGCTGCAGGGCTGTGTATGTAGCTGTACAAATCAGCTGTGGTCCTGGTGCACAGTTGGGTCTGAAGGTGGGCTGTGGTGGTGTAATGTCTGGAACATCAATATCGTTCCATCCTTCTTCAGGTCTGCCGGTTGACAGCCCGGCTTGATTGCTGCCTCTCCCTCTCCTCCCATGTCCTTTCCCTTTTAGGTGTTCTCCTGCTGGCAGAACCTCTTTGGGGAGTTGGGGTGTGGGACTCCTCTTCCAATGCGGTACTTTCCTCCACTGTATGTGGCCGCTTGCTGACTGGGGACGAAGTACCTGGCTCCCAATTTAAGTCAGATGATGGCCTATTATGTGAAAATAAAGAAATAACAGTCATTACGTTAGTCATTTACAAAACTAGACAAAACTTTCCCATCTTTTCTGCACAATGAAACAGAGGGGGGGGGAAGGCACACATACACACCACACCTAAAGTGTCTTTACACAAACACCTTCCCTTCCCCCAACAGGTCAGCAGCCTCACTGGGGAAACGCTTGTGGAAAGGCAACCTACAAAATGTGTATTCATAATTCAAACTAAAGCTTATTTGTCGAAATACTATAATATATACTACTAATAGTACTACAACATATAATAATAATAATAATAATAATAATACAACAATAATAAAATACCTGTCGAAAATAATAGGCTCGTACGAGATGAGCCAGTTCAGCGCAGAATTTCACAGACAGACTGTAACACCCTGTTGTGTGTGTGTGTCTCCTGATTGTTTGATTCCCTTCACCTGCCCTCAGCCACGCCCATGTGTTTCCCCTGATTGTTTATGCTCTACACCTGTGTTTCCCCTCTCATATATATACTCCCGTTTCAGCTTGTCCCCTGCCAGATTGTCTTTGTTGGATTTTTCCCCTCGAGCGTGCCTCCTGTCATTTTCCTCTGCGCCTGAGTCTCTGCCCACCACACCCGGTCCTGACACAGACATAAAAAGAAGGATGCAGCTACACACACACACATTCCTACATAAATATATATCTATAAACACATATGAATAAATCCAAACGTGATCTGTAAACTACAAGTATCCTAAAGATCGGAACTAACAGGATGTCATTTTATCTGTGACTTCCCGTGTATACGTTCAGCTGAAAACTGTCCGATTTGGTCTCAGTTTTTTGGGAACGCCTCCTGCTGATGACGCTGCTCGTCTGGATTCCAATCGAGAAGCGGCTCTAACGAACGAGCCTATTGTCTCCTTCCAGAAACATTTCCTTTGTCAAAATAATTATAATATATATATATACACACTACGGCAATAATAAAATACTTACTTGTTGAGAATAACATCTCCTCCAACCAGAAACATTTCCTCTGTCTCGGAGTCAAAAGACATTTCGCTCTCTTCCTCGGATATTTCATCCCCAGAATTGTCGCTATCACGCCGGAGACACATTTCCATTGCCTCTTTTGTAGAATAATAACAACGTGATTTCCCCGACTGTTTCGCCATTATCTTGTTTTTTATGGACGCTGAATGTAACTACATCCACTGTTTACTGTGACGCAGTGAAATTCCTTGTTGCTGCTTTCTCTCGTAATCTGCATACCGTCGTTTTCGTCTTTTTATTGGCTCAAATCGGGCTCAGTGGGCGCGGTCCAACGCTGACTCGCGTTGGCTAATGTAGGCTGTGAAGAGGACATGTTGCTCCTATTGGTTTTTGTCAGTGCAGGCATGAGAACGGCTTTTACAGGGAAGATACGGAAATATTTTGTCATATCTGCTGGCTGATTTTAAAATGATGCAACACCAGTTTGTGGTTATTTATGGATATAATCATGTGTTTTGGACAATCTTTTACTGGATTGGATCGTCTGGACGTTTTTACGACGTAACAAGACAGTTTTTGTTGGAATGTGATCGATCTATGGGTCACCATGAGGTGTCATCAGTGAGTTGCCTAGATTTTTATTTTGTTTGATTGTCTGACAATAACTGTAGCTGCTGTGGGGGTCCGATCTTGAAATGGTTGACATCATTAGAATCCAGAGAATCGTAGTTTTCTAACGTACTACCGCACTCTTATCGAACTATAAATAAAGATCGGCTAAAGTGTACATGCACGACCGGGGCGTGCCAGCGGAACGCTAAGCGGTTAAAGACTTGTTTTTTGTGGACCAGTCTGATGTGCAAAACTAAAGAAGTGCTGAGCTAAAGGGGTGCTACGCTAAATATGTGCTAAGCTAAAGATA
Organism: Taurulus bubalis; assembly: GCF_910589615.1. Lineage (NCBI taxonomy): Eukaryota > Metazoa > Chordata > Actinopteri > Perciformes > Cottidae > Taurulus > Taurulus bubalis. Next base: position 6,037,137 of record NC_136607.1, read on the forward strand.
TTCTAAGCTAAGTAGCACATTTAAAGATAAAGCGAGTTCTTGACCAGCTGTTCTGATGTTACAGATCACATGACAGCTGGATGAGGTCATTATTGATCAGTAATATTGACGGCTGGATGATTTTTTTTAAATTTTTTATTAGCCTTTATTTTACCAGGTTGGTCCCGTTGAGATACAATGATCTCTTTTCCAAGGGAAGCCTGGCCAAGATAGCAGCATAGACAAAGTTTCAACATACACAAGACACACAGAAATTACATAAAACAGATAAAAGACATTAAAAGATAAAGCAGCAGGACTAAAACTCTGGATTTATACCAAAACAAGAACAAGTGCGGTATGAAGCCGCTCCAATTTCCCTCACACACGAGTCTTAAAAGTTTCGAGGTTGATAAGCTCTTTCAACTTTAAAGTTTTTTGCAATGCGTTCCAAGCAGCGAACTTAAAACAGTGCTTACCAAATTCAGAATGAACTTTATTTATATATATATATATATATATATATATATATATATATATATATTCCATCTTATTCCTATATTTCTTTTCAAAGGGAAGATGCTAGACAATAGCATCAGCTGTATCGGTTGTATCTCCTTCGAGCATGAGGACGAGGGTCTCCTGCACAAAGGTCAGAGGTCAACTGATGTGAAGCCATTACGTCACTGGGTCAATATCACTATAAAGTGCCTTTGGTGTCCTCATCAGAATCACTCAGTTATTATGAAAATGTAATAGAATAATGAAACTCTGATGTGCTTTTATAAATGGCCAAACATTTACACACAGACAATGACAAGTCTCATAAAATTTGTTTTCATTATTTTATACTGTTTTGTTTCATTGGCTGTACGTGATGTTGGCATGTCCCACACTCTGCTCTGCTAACTACAGTGTGTGTAATAGATGGTTAAATGATATTAAATCCCCCCAAAAAGTATATGGTTTTACTGTTCACAAGTTATTTGATAAAATGAGTCATTTTGATCATGTATATTCTATTTTCATAATCATATTGAACATTTTTCACGTGTCCCTGGCATTGCTGTCCACCCTGTCATTATGGGGAAACTTCCCATTTAAGAAACCCTCTGTTTTCAGTGACATCACTACCACTGGAGGCTGAAACAGTGGCATGTTGCAGACTAAGTATTTACACTTGTATATCGTAGTTTTCATCATATTATGTGTGCAGTGTTATGTTGTCAAGCTCATCATGTCCACTCTGTCATAGTGAAATATCAATTAATATAAAAACCTTTCAGAATTGTGAAATGTATTTGTGAAACAGTACACGGTCACCTTGCTAACTGAATCATGTTGCTAACTGAAGGTCCATCATGTGCTCATTAAATACTAACATTAGCCAAAAATTTCCACTCTGTCATTGTCTACCCTGTCAGCAAGTTTTCCATCACAGGGTGGACATTATTTGCATAATTTAGTTATCCAAATACCTATCAAATAAAATATATTGTTGAGAAAGGGACTTAATATCTTTCTGAAAATGTACACTTTATAATCACTATGTAATTACAATGTACTTACTCTACTTTAAATGTGTCCATGACAGGGTAGACATGTGTGGCTGTTTGCAAGTACATTGTCATCATGCATGCAGTTAATTTATAAAAAAGTGTGGGAGCTTGACCAACATGCATTTCTAACAGCATAACATCTACGTAACACAATGCATATGGTCAGTTCTCCGGTAATCTCTGTCTCCTCCTCTAGGAAACAGAGGACACAGCTCACCGCTCCTGTCATCACCGTCTCTTCGCAGTCCATTTCTGTTGGGAACCACAAACACACTCGTTGTTTGTCTGAGATAAAGTTTGTAGTTGTGTTTCAGAAAAGTGTGCGAGCAGCGGCGTTATGTCGGGACGTCCGAGACTAACGACTACGAGTCCCTTTGGTTTGTCAACTGGCTGCCCAGCGTTTCTGAGATTGCAGTGAGACATGGAAAAAAGCTGAGGTTGTGATCTTCGCAATAGAACATCTTTGATGCGACATCGAGTCTTGGCCAATCAGCGTTAAGATGTCGACAGCGGCTTAATTTCCCTCCCACCAGTTTTTTAACCTCTTAACGTTCTGCTGTCGCGCGGGCGCACATTTCAACTATACACTGTACATTCTGTTGTACACTGTACATCGATTTATAGTTCGGTACAAGTGCCATATGTTTCTGGAAACCTATGATTCTTGTGATTCCAGCTATCCACTCCGTTTCAAGATCAGACCACCACAGCAGCTACAATCAATACTTTTGTCAGACAACAACAAACAAACAAGCGATTTGAAAATCAAGACAACTCACCGATGACGCCTCATATTGATCCATAAATCCATAATATTCCAACAAAAACGGCGTGATTACATCCATAAATATCCACCAACTGGCGTTGCATAATTCCATTGCAGCTGAAAGTTATGACCGAAAGTAGTGTTGTTTTTAGCAGAAAGTTATGTTTGCATGGGAGCACAGCTACAAACTCGCTATCAACATGTCCGCCGAAATCTAACGTTTCCAATGAGACCCCACTTGAACCAATAGGAGCTTCATGTCCTGACTGACAAGCTACATTACCCAACCAGAAGCTACGTTGAAGTTTAGGCTCAGCCTCTATTTTCTTTTGTGGCTCACGTCTGCTGCGTCGTACAGGTCAGATGACAGGCGTTTCGGACAGCCAATGAAATTCCCTAAACAAAGGCAGGCGGGACGAGGGGGAGCAAATAATCCCAACAGCCTTCAATTTGATGAGAAGAGACAGCTGCTGTAGAGCTTCAGTCTGAAGTGTAAATTAGCATAAAAATGCATTTATACTTCACTTTCTCTGTGTCAGCAATACTGGTAGTATATATGAATATTACCTATATAAGTTTGCAAGACTATAAGCCTTTTTAATGGGTATATAGTATATATATCAGGAATATTTTCAGTCTCAAAATGAAAAAACGCCTAGACATTTCATTAGAAAAACATGTGTAAAATATTCATTTTCTGTGATATTGTTACCAACTTTTTACTTAGACTAGAAAAGGCTTCAGGCTATGGTCCCATTGTGTTTTCCAGTCCATAAGTCCCATTTATAGTCATCTACAGGCATCTATTTACAAAGAAATGTTCAGACGGAAATAAAAACCTTATACTTTAGTGCAGGCCTGGCCAACCCGCGGCTACCGAGCCGCATGCGGCTCTTTGCCTGTTTTCATGCGGCTCTTGCGTTCATATCGAAGTTTGTGTTTTTTTTTTATTTTTTTAATCTTTTTATTGATTTTGCAAATACTTTAGACCACTAGTGTCGAACTCAAGGCGCGACGGCTTGAAAGCCATGAAATCGCGGACCCGTTTTTAGTCATTCGCGGACCCGTTTTCAGTCATTAGCGGACCCGTTTTCAGTCATTCGCGGACCCGTTTTCAGTCATTAGCGGACCCGTTTTCAGTCATTCGCGGACCCGTTTTCAGTCCGTCAGGACGGTCATTTTACATGGGCAAAAAAATAAAAAATAAATAAAAATAAAATAGAAAATTTTACTATCTTTATTTGGGGAGTTTTTCCTGATCTGATGTGAGGTCCCGGGACAGGATGTTATTTGTACAGATTGCACATTTTAATTTGTGATTTTGGGCTATATAAAATAAATTGAATATTCACACACTCCTCAATGCTGCGTTCACAACACACTTTACTTGCGTGAGTTTACACATCGGACTATTTGTGATAGTTTGCTTCATTCCCAACCTTTTTTTTTGTTATGTTCAAAAAGGCTGAAGTTATAACATTATTATGTGTGTTGTATTACCTTGTATCCTTAAGAAGCACTTTTGGGTTTTTAATTGAGTGTGAAAGGGAATATTTCTGTGTTTGGCATACTGTGATACTATCTCAGGTTCAAACGGTGCCATATTTTCATTAAATCAAATTGAGAAGTTGAAAATGTTCCTCGCTTTGGTCGCGGCTTGTCATTCAGGGGTGATGGTGAGTCCTGCAGCCAGATCAGTTAAACCACTGCCCCAGACCACATGCATGTTCTTAGAGTTATGTCCTTCTCAACTGTGACAAAAAAACTTTGAACAAAGTTAATATATAATTTGTTATTTTCATCTTTTTTAAGTTTGATCTTTGATAGAGCAATGTTGGTTTCTTAACCCTAAATTAAATGGATTTATGTCGTAGTAACAGAGACATTTTAATTTTTGGCTTGGGGTGGCTCTTTGCAGTAACACAGTAAAAAATGTGGCTCTTAGTCTCTGACTGGTTGGCCACCCCTGCTTTAGTGTGTTCAAACTCATATAACTCAGTGTCAGCAGCACTTAAAGTGATTCTGACTATTGAGGGAAAAAAGCTTCAGATTGTTACCTTTCAAAAGAGACCAAGACAATGCATTTACTCCAAATAGTTCAAGTACAGCTTGCAATTTACTTTGGGTATACCTGGATAGGCGTTTTTCGTCAAATTTTACAGGAATGTTAAGAGGTTAATGGCGAGCTTGCTAACACGTTAGCTAACATTATTGGAGAGACAGCGAGTGAGATTACTGGCAGCGGCGAGTCCGTGGCAGCGTGTGAGGCGTCAAGGAGCAGGAGAGCGGCGAGTCAGCGGCTCTGGTAGTTCTACCTACCGACACCTGACTGCATATAAGGAGAGGACCTGTGGAGGTTTATCCAACTTGTATTTTAATTAAAAAACAAGTGGCCGAAATGAGTTTCCTCCGTAGGGTGGCCGGGCTCCTGTTTATATTCAAGGATTTAAGATCTACGTGTAGAAAAAAAGTGTATCCTCCAGTTAATTAATTATAATTATAATCCCCGGCCGCGCCTCCGCCCATGCCGTATGCCCACAGACCAGCCCTTTACCCCCCATATTATTATTAGCTTTATTTTCATTGGTTGCTGGATTACATTTCACCCAGATACAACAGATACGTTTTTCTGATTGGCTATTCGTTTAGCCCATTTCTTTTTTTTAATTGGCTGATGAGTGGCACCTCGCGGCAGAACTCCAGGGGATTCGGGGGAGACGTGCTTGATTCCTCCATAGTGAGGGCAGGGCGACCAGATCATGTTTGTGCGCTGCGGCACATTAAATAGCCTAGAGTTTTTTTTCAGCGTGAGAAATGTGATGTATGGCGGGAGGGCATGACTTAAGACCGAAATGCGTGACAGTCACGCTCAATGCGTGACACTTGAGAGCCCTGGCTTGTAGTTATATATATATATATATATATATATATATATATATATATATATATATATATATATATATATATATATATACACACACACAGCGCCGCCGCTCCCATAAGGCGCACTACGCGCTGTGCGTAGGGCACCAGGCCTGGGGGGCACCAAAAAATAAAAATCATCAGTTATAATAATTATAATGCCGATATTTTAGTATAGAATTATTAGGCACCTTTTAGGCATGTTTATATCACAAAACAGGCAGAACAAGAGATATATTTAATCGCTCAAAAAAAGTTACGATGGTGCACCCCCCCCAAAACAAATGCACATTTAACTTCCCAAGCTTGCCGTGGGTGCCCTTCTCAGTGGCGAACTTTGACAGTAAGCTTAAAAAAGGTGGCCTCAAAAAGACAACAGGAGTCAGGGTCAGAAAAAAGGAAAAGAAAAAAACTGCGAGATGATGCCCGTGCATCTCTTTCAGGTAAGTCCATGTTTAATCATTGTTAAATACGGGAAATGTGCGCTGCTAATTTAATGCTTAGCCTATGCATACACCTCAAACTAGCTGACGTTATTGCTAATGTTCGCAGGGCTCTCAAGTTTTGAAGACAGGCAAGAGTGACATACATCCCCCGGGAGCCGTTGACGGGGTCGGGTGGGGGGAGGGGACGACGACGACGACGATTACGGGCCGCCGGACAGCTCCAGTCCCACCTGTCTCGTATTCCAGTCACAGCCTTTTTTCTTTGTGTCCGTGAAAAGAGAAAAATATTAAGTGTAATCTGTGCCCCGGAGACAAGCGCCTCTCAACTGCACATTTACAAGTAGGCCTAACTGACGCCAGCTAGATGTTACTTAAGCAATAAGGTACTCGAGGCAGTACTGTGTCTACAATAATGTACAGTTCAAGGGTTTGCTAACAACTCCCTTGAACAGTACATTATTGTAGACACAGTACTGCCTCGAGTACCTTATTGCTTTTATAATACGGGTACCTGCGACTTTATAAATGGTAATAGTAGGCTCCCTTTCAGCACAAAATAGTTGTAGTCACCAAACGTTGTGTATCGCATTTCAGCGACAGAGAAAATAGTCCCGGGACGCACATACGGGACTATAAAACTGACTGCCTGGTCAGTGACCAGGCCGGTTGGAAGCAGGGTGGAGGATGACACGCAGCCACCGATGTAAAGAAGTACTCTCGCTGCTTCTGTCCGTCATTTTTCTCTTCCATGATGTTTAGAGAACTTGCCTCGCGTCGAGAAATTACCGACATAATTATCTCTCACTAGAAATTATCATGATTTTGTGGTCAAACCCTTTTCATTCCTCATCTCATTTTAGGGAGGAAGTGACGTGTGTGTTGTCGTTCGTTATGCTAGTGTGGGGGATGCTACGTGAGCTTGTTAGCTGTTCCATTTGAGCTAACGTTACTGTTAGCGAAGAGCCCCATTGCAATACTGTGAACACTCAAGCAATACACCTGTAAGTTAAGGAAACCAACGTCTGCGAGTCGTTACTGCGGACGTTACAATATCAAAGTTACACAAACATGTTTGGTAACTGTCAAGCTTGAAATGACAACGGTCGCGCAATTTAAATTTACCTGCTATTTTTAAGTGCGCACTGATATGGATGATATGATATGATCCTTTTTCATTGTATTTCTAAATTAAAGCAGGCTCTATTCTGAGATACGTACAACAAGGACAAGCACGTGACCAAGACGATGATGCAGACGAGGAGCAACCGTCTTGCAGCTCTGTAGACTCCACAACACCAAGCCCTGATGATGATCAACAACCCTCAACCAGCAGTTTAGGGACAGATCCGCAGAGAACCACCACCTCTGAAAGTCCTGTCATTGAGAGTCCATCAGCAAGTGACAATGTAGAGACCTGTGTGCCCCCTCCAACTGATCCTGCTCTTTGGCCGCCACAAGTTTTAGACGTGGATCGTGTTGAAATAATACGAAGAGGTCCATTTAAAATCCCATCAGATTTTAATTTTCCAAGGGGACTAGATGGCAGGGCGTTTCATAGTAGCCTACAATTCAAAACACTCTCAAATGGAGAGAAAATCATGAGAATTTGGCTTGTTTACTCACAACAAAGCAATGCTGTGTTCTGTTTAGACCACCAGGAACTGACATTGCTGGAGCGAAGAAATGCGGACGTGTGCCTCTATAAGGCCTCTCAAAACTGGTGGAATTGCTTGATCCATACAGAATAGTTTTGGGAGGCTCTATATGCACGTCTGCATGGCTCTCTCAAAAATTATGTCTTTGTTTTATTTTGATAATTTGGTCAGAGGATTTTGCACTTTACTTGAATGTGTGTTTTAGCTGTTGTGACTTTTCGTCCTCTAAATCTTTGTTTTATTTAAGAAGATTGACTATTCTTGTTTGTACATATTATTTGATGTAATTTATGTGTTTACTGAAGAAAAGTCTGCACTTTCAAATGTACAGTGTGTGTTGGCTTGGTGTTAAACTGTTAAACTGGCAGAAACAAACTTTTTTTTTTTTTTTCGGGGGGAGGGGAGGGGTACCACGAAGGAGTTATGCTTAGGGCACCAAAATGGCTAGCAGCGGCTGTGTGTGTGTGTGTGTGTGTGTGTGTGTGTGTATGTATGTATGTATGTATGTATGTATGTATATAGATATAGAGCATAGTTATGCGGTTATAATCACTGTCACACAGCGGTGTGCATGTTCAGGTTTACTGGTGGAAACATTATTCAGTGTTCTAGACTAACAGTGACGTCTCCTCAAAGTAAAGTGGTATAATAAGTAAGTCTACAAAATACATTATATTATATTTAATTAAAATACCAGTTGGATAAATCTCAATTGTCTGACGTCACACGTTGCAACGGACTCGCCGCTGCCAATAATCTCACTCGCTGTCTCTCAACGTTAGCTAACGTGTTAGCAAGCTGACTAGCTTCATATAACGTGTTAGCAAACCTTCGGATCTACACGATACACGTCGATGACATTTTCATTTCAAAACGGCGAATTTCGCCGAAAGGTGACATGTTTGCAGGTCTGATTAGAGAGCTGGATTTGAGGAATCGGGAGTTAGAGGTGGAAGCTATGCACCTTAGGGTGAAGGCCTTAGAGCTGGAATGCCAGCCTGGTGGCCCGCCCCAGTCACCTATACCAAATCAAACCCCACAGTCTCCCCGAGATAGCTTCGATGTCAGCAGGCATACAGCACTGGTTCCACCATTCAGGGAGTCTGAAGTAGATTCATACTTTAATGCGTTTGAACGCATCGCGTTGACTTAAAGTGACCGGGGAGGTTTGGACGTTGCTGCTCCAGTGTAAGTTGGTGGGTAAAGCACAGGAGGTGTGTAACACTCTGACGCTGGAGCAGAGTTTGGACTATAATGTGGTTAAGGCTACAGTGTTACGGGCATATAAACTAGTGCCTGAAGCATATAGGCAAAGGTTTAGAAGTGGTGGAAAGGATGGGAGCCAGACATACGTAGAGTTTGCACGTGGAAAAGGTATGCTTTTTGATAAATGGTGTAAATCAAAGTAAAGTTACTGACTTTGCGCAGCAGCGGGAGCTGGTTCTTTTGGAAGAGTTAAAAATGTGGCTGCCAGAGCGCATCGGACAGAGGAGTCGCCAAAGCAAGAGATTGATGATTCTTTTAAACCCTTTATTTCACAGGGTTACTTTTCGCTGAGTGGCCGTGACGGGGACAAGGTCCCAATTACCATTTTAAGATATACTGGGGCAAAGCACTCTGTGGCTCGACGTGGTGCGGTGCCGTTCTCTGACCAGTCCTACTGTGGGTCTGATGTGTTGGTGTGGGGAATTGTGTGGGGAAGTGTTTGGCCCAGTGCGAGTGGCCGTGAGAGATCGACTGCCCATCGCAGGGATTGATCTCATTCTGGGGAATGATTTGGCTGGGGTTAAAGTTTTTCCCACTACGCCCGAGGTAACTGAGAGCCGTCAGAGACCGTTGGAGCCGTCGGAGGCCGTCGGAGTACTTCAGAGCCCGTCGTAGCCTTCAGAGACAGTCGTAGCCCTCAGAGACCGTCAGGGCCTTCAGAGACCGCCAATCCCTTGTCGGATTGTACTGTTTTTCCCATCTGTTACCCCTGTTGGATGTCCCGTGAGTGGAACCGTTTTGTGCCTGTTTTTGTCTGTTCGTTCCCCTGCCTGTGTGAAACCAGTACCTGAGTTTTTGTTTATATATTAAATATACTTTTGAACAGTTGCTTCAGCTTTTGGGTCCACCTTCTTCCTCCTCCCCTGACATGATGCACCTGCCAGCACAAGAAGGAAATCAGCTGCTATTACAAGAAGTCGGCACTGTGATGAAGACTGCGACAGCAGTCATGATGCACCTGCCAGCACCAGCGCCACTGGTACAAGAAGGCAATCAGCTGCTACTGCAAGAAGAAGACAGCAAAAGGTCGTGTGGGAGACAGAACTCTGCAAAAGATGTTCCAATTTGGCAAGGTGCTCCTCCCGATGCTGATAAAACCAGAGAGCCCAGTGAGTACTTCCGTGACTTTTTTGACACTGATCTTTTGGATACAATTGTACAATAAAGTAATCTATATTGCACGCAAAATGGTGCCCTGACATTAGATCAAAATGAATTGGAGCAGTTTATTGGCACTTTAGTGTACATGAGTGTTGTACACTTACCGAGGTCAAGAATGTATTGATCCAGTGAATGTAGAGTAGCGCAGGTGGCTGATTTGAGTTCCCAAGACAGATGGGAAGAAATACAAAAATTCATTAATTTCAATGACAACAGCAACATGGCAGCCAACAATGACGATAAGCTCTTCAAAGTGAGGCCAATTATTGAATCACTTCTCCAAAAATGTCAGACTCACCCTCAAGACCAAATGTTGTCCATTGATGAACAAATGGTCCCTTCAAAAGGTAGATATGGTCTAAAGCAATATATCCCCAAGAAGCCACACAAATGGGGGACACAAAATATTGTGCTTTGTGATACAAAAGGCCTGGTGCATTCATTCAACATATATACAGGGGAAATGTATCCTGTACCTGGAGAACCTGACATTGGCGCAAGTGGAAATGTTGTCCTAAAGCTTGCACAAGTCATTCATGGTGCTGGCGTTGATGCTCTTGATGCACTAATTGCATATTATCGCATCCAGATAAAGTCAAAAAGTACTATCAAAGGTTCTTTTTTCATTTTGTCGATATGGTCAGGGTAAACAGCTGGCTGTTATATCAACGTGATTGTGACTCACTGAATGATCCAAGAAAGAAGCAGAAGGATTTGCTTGCTTTTAGAACATCAATACCACAAGCACTCTGCATGCAAGGCAAGGATATGTTAAGGAAGAAGAGGAGGTGGCCTTCATTTGATGTTGAAAGAGAATTCCAAAAAAAGAAACATTGAGGTCCAGCCAAGGCGATTTCAACACTGGAAGTCCGTTCAGATGCTGCAGATCACTGGCCAGTGGTTGAAAGTGGGCGGCAACGCTGCAAACTCCCAACTTGCAATGACCAGACTGTATTCAAATGTTCCAAGTGCAATGTTCACCTGTGTCTCAACAAGAACAAAAACTGCTTTTGAGATTTCCACAAGTGAGACACCAGCCCTTGGGACTGTGCAGTGATTTTTGAAGTATTGAAATGCACACAACGAACCAAACGTCAGATTTACAATCGTATACGGTGTAGACACACTCATATTGTCTAGCTGTTTATTTCTTTCTACATTTTTACAAGCTGTGATTGTACAGAAACCTATGTTATACAATTTGTATTCAATGTTATTTAATTTCAAAGCCAGTGGTTGAAAGTGGACAGCCACGCTGCAAACGCCCAAATTGTAAGGGCCAGACTGTATTCACATGCTGCAATGTTCAAAATGCGATGTTTCAAACTCCTTTCGATAATCTATATAATGTATGTATAATGTATATACTAAGTATAACGTGTGTATATATAATATAAAAATTATATATACACATCATTTCTCATTTTCAATTCGTAATATTTTATTTAGCTAACTATCCTGAGTGTATTTTATCCTAATGAGTTATTTAGCGTTATTTCTTAACTCAGTTTCCTGCGGAAATTCCGTCTCACCTCTTCTGTGCTTCCTAGGCTTCCTAGTCCCGTCTTTCCCTCGGGCTTGAATTTTCCAAATTATGTGTTGTTCTGATTTAAATAGTAAAATTAGTGTGCCTCAGTAGGTGAATCATCTATTGCCATTATCTTTATCGATTTATGCTTTAACTCTGTAACATTTACAAGACAAAGTAAAGTACACAGGCCTTGAACCGTTTCATACAAGCAAGTATTTTGTCCACTTATCCTTTTTTTTTTTGGCAACTATCTCTGTTTTTGCTGCTTGCAAGCCAGACAACAGGAGTTGGCTCTTTCCCCTGCCGAAGCAACAGTGTAGGATCCGTCTCCCACAGCTGCAGGGCAATAGTGAACTAACTGGACAAATACAGATGGATGACAGAATAAAATAAAGAACAGCATTAAGTACAACATTCAGTCTTTTGAGCATCACAAAAAGGAAAAGCTCCAGTGGTCCTTGGGACTCTACTTGAGGAATGGACGTCAAAACCTATTTCCTCATTTAGGGTGTTGATGTAAAATCTCAAATAAATGAGACATTGACAAAAATATTTTTGCAGATTAATGAAGCTGGTAAAGAAAAGAAAAAAAGCTTTTCTTGTTGCTACACTTTATTTCCTACAGTGCATCCACAGAAACATTAAAAGTTGCCAAGTGTCCCACACACTGAATTATTCACATCACAGTGCCTATGGATGCACAGCTGGCTTGCTCTGCTTTTGTTTTAACTCTGTTCTCAAAGACAGAGAGACCAGAGGCAAACTGCAACACAGAGTTCATCTGTCACTAAGCAGGCAGAGCTGACCTGCTCTGAAGTCAGTCAATACTAGCTACAGCTCTAGCATGCTCCTCCTGTTACCCTGCATATCTCATGTTTGATGTTGTAGAGTTTATACCAAAAATTGGGCTTCTTTCACCGTTTGAAGTCAGGATTTTTGCTCCATATGGTCCCATATGCATGAAGGATATGAACAAAGCGACATTTGCATGAATGCACCCGCAATTAATTTTCCTTCTCTTTGCCCATAAAATATGTCTTCCCATTGCGAGCTTTACTGATTGGCTGAGAGACGATTATGCTACGCATTGGTCAGTGAATAAACCCTGAGAAAGAACTTTTGAGAGTCAATGAAATAAAGTCAAAGTCTTGAAACAGTGGAAGAGTTCTGAAGTAATACAAAAGGGAGAGTCCAGACAGAATGGGAGACTGTTTCAAAAGGCATATACCCAGAGTTGGTGGCAGGAGGTGGGAGGATAATCAAGAGAATAATGCCTTTGTGGCTATGGGAGAGAGCAAAAGTAAAAAATACAGAGAAATAGAGGGGATGATCCAGCTGAGTGTTTAAGCAGGGTATAGAGGGAGGATAATGCTATTCCCTGTCTTGCTGCACCATCTTTTCTGTATTGTGTGGGTGTGAGCAGAGGTAGAGAGAGAGAGCCTGTTGTGGGGTCAATGGGAAATATCAGCAACATTTCCAAAGATAATGCCGAGTATCATTTGGATCTTCATACATGTACACACACGCACGCACAGTGTGTGCCTTTATAATTGGACAGATAGTTTGCCCTAAATTGCATATCATTGTAAAATGTAACTACACGCATATACCCATTAAATTCATAAATGTGAAATAATTGCATCAATTTAAACAATAACACCATATACCTTAACATTTTTACAATATTACTTGAAACCCGTTGGATCAAATCTGCTCGTGTCTGCGCATTATTGGGAAACGGTTTAGTTACTTCCCCGGGGTCTCCTACCAGTTGGACGTGCCTGGAAAACCTCTAATGGGAGGCGTCCAGGAGGCATCCTGACTAGATGCCCGAACCACCTCAGCTGACTCCTTTCGACATGAAGGAGCAGCGACTCGACTCAAAGCTCCCTCCTGATGTCCGAGCTCCTTACCCTATCTCTAAGACTGAGCCCGGCCACCCTGCGGAGGAAGCTCATTTCGGCCGCTTGTATCCGAGATCTCGTTCTTTCGGTCACGACCCAGAGTTCGTTGTCCATAGATGAGGGTTGGAACATAGACCGACCAGTAAATGGAGAGCTTTGCCTTCCGGCTCAGCTCCTCTTCACCAAGACGGACCGGTACAGCACCTGTTTTATTGCTGCAGCCGCACCGATCCGCTTGTCGATCTCTCGCTCCACCTTACCCTCACTCGTGAACAAGACCCCGAGATACTTGAACTCCTTCGCTTGGGGTAGGCAGTTTGTCCCCACCTGGTAGGAGACCCCGGGGAAGACCGAGGACACGCTGGAGGGATTATATCTCCCGGCTGGCCTTGGAACGCCTCGGGATCCCCCAGAATGAGCTGGAAAGTGTTGCGGGTGAGAGGGGAGCCTGGTGCCACCGCGACCCGACCCCGGATAAGCGGCTGATAATGGATGGATGGATGGATGGTTTAGTTACTGACTAGCACTTCATTTTGATGCAAATTTCAACGTACAAACTGACTCAGTCTTCACTAAGTTTTCCTTTATCGAAAACACAAATACACGAAAAAATATTCATATATTCAGGTTTTCATATCTCACCCCAATGCAAAGACAGTTACACACACACACACACACACACACACACACACACACACACACACACAACAGTCTTTGCAATTATGTGCTCTATCATGTGTTACAGCATGGCACTCCAAGGATAATGAAGAAGACATAAAATATATGTATTTTGTTACATAACGTTATTTATTGTATAGATTGGTCCTGGGTAGGAACTACGAAGGCAAAGGGGCTTAAGCATGCAGCTCAATTCAAATTAATAAAACCAATAGAGTAATCAGTATTTCCTTACTCTCTTACCTGTCATCATCAAACAAACATTTTAAGTGTGTGTGAATACTTTAACTCATCAACTAAGTCTGACCCAGATAGTAAAGCAATGCCTCAGTATCAAATTAAAACAGAAACACATGTAAAAAAACAACTTAAAGTTATAGGCTAACACACTTTGTTGCTGTATCATTGCATATCACCACAACTCATAATAAATTAATCATATTCATAAGGAAACGTTGACATGATGGAAAGTTCAAATGTTATGCAGTTATGTTAATGTATCCGCTGTCTAAGTTGATTTATGACACTGGTATGAAAGCTTTTGTAATCTGTATTTCCAAAGCATCGAGTCACTGAGATGCTAGACAATAAACAAAAGACAAGTGTCAATAACTTAATGCCCCTCGGCACCAAAAATACATACAATCACGCAAATCTTGTTTTAGATTAATTGCTCACTGGAAGGTAAGCATGCTTAAAAAGAAAAACTAATGCCCCCGAGCCTAAAGTGGAAAGAAAATCAAAGTTGACTTTCCTAAAATGGAAAGTGCTGGGGAAAGCATGCAAATGTGGTTATTTTTTCTTTTGGGGCTGGTAGCTCTCATTATACCTATTGGCCCCAACTACATTAAACAACCTCATTATTTGGGGCCACTGCCTTAATTAAGTTGTAGCCTTTGAGATCTGTTGCCAAATGCTAACACAGGTCTAAAAACAACTATACTTGAAGCAGTCTCCATTTAAAGATACAGCAGCAACAGCGTAAATACTTTATTCTCAAAGACTCTATAATGTGCTGTCATTTACTCTGATAGCTATAATTCCTTGCTCTTGATACAAATGCTGAGCATACGGGGGAAGTGTCAGCAACAGCAGTGTGGACATATACCTGTTTGTGTGGGCAAGGCTTCTTAAGCATCACCCCAGTCCGTGACTGAGGATTAATGAGTGTTTCTGTCTGCACACTACAGCCCCGGGTTTCCCTAATCAGGGTGCAGATGTGTTTCCTCTGCATGCTATCAGTGCTATGCTGAGGGTGTTGGGTCACTGTACCATAATGCATCTATAAATGCACACAGTTCTCCCATTGATCTATTGTCGTTTTTTTTGTGGAAGTGGCGCTAAATGTTATCGGCAGGTACAAATGGGTGTTGACACAGAGCCGCCTTATCTAAAGCCAGCTGTAACGGACTTAGAAGGTGGGGCTGATTAAAAATAATGAGCTAAAGCCCACGTCCAAGCCATATACGCTACTGATATTATACACTTTCAGTAAAAGGTTCACATTTGCCTGAACATACTGCGGAGCTCCTGGACAGTGATCTGATGGCAAACCCTTGATCCAGAAGGCCTTCCTTACATCAGACATTTGAACATGTCACAGAACAATCATCATTATTCTTACACCAAATGTCCAAATAGTGAAAATGTCTGCTGTTGAACCAGCCTATACGTTCTACAAATAAAAATGTGAAGAACTGACCCCAGTGGACCTTTTCCTTTTTTTTGAAGGAAGCATGTCTTCTTAGCTTTTATTACTCTTTATTTCATTGGTTTGGCACCAGCTGAATAACACATCAAAATGTCCTCAAGGTGGCGGTAATATACAGCAAAATTGTGTAAGATTCCGCTGGTGTAGGCCTTTTTCACAGCAGCTATTTTGCTTTGTCAAAGTGGACAAAGCACAGGTAATAATAATCATATTAACAATGTTGAGATACTCAAACAGCTAACAAGCAATCATTCATTTAATTATTGACATCTTTCACATTTTCATGTGTGCATGTAAACACAATAACAGTTATTACCATTAGACACAACAGCACCACCTGTTGCATGTTAGTTTTCTCTCTTTGGGTGCAAGCTTATGGCGAAGATGTGAAAGTGTACTGATGCTGAAGTTGTTATTGTACAGAGAAAAGAGGTACGGTACAGTCCAATTAATACTGACCCAATAATAGATTAATAATAGATGACCCAGAGTCTGGCCTTTAAAAAAAAAATGCATTTCTAATTAGACTCTCATATTGGACAGCTTTCATCTGCTATATTTTTCCTCTCTGAAGTCTTGATAGTTCAGGATGGTATACACTAATTAAATGCAGTTAATGATCCAGGTTGAAAGAAAGAAAATTGTGCCCCAGAGAGTTAGTCATCTTTGTCCTTTCACTTAAATTGAATCTCACCAGAGCTGTGTCTTGTTACAGTTGTCCCTTATACTTTAGAAATACAACAGAAGATACAATTGCTGCAATTGGCTAAAAACATGATTTAAAAAAGGGCAGTGTCAATGAGTGAGGTATACCAAAAGAGGTGTTTCTTGTATTGGTTTGTGTCCTTAGACTTGAATCATTACACATAGATTTAACCAGTTGTTTGCTAAATAACATGTTCTCACACTAGTGTCCTTGAAGGGCAACTAGACAAAATGAAAGAAATTGTGAATGCCATTTAACAAATATTCTATTATCATATAAGAACTTTTTTAACCAGGCTTGCTTGAGTTGAAACTGGAGCGTGAACTCCCATGTGATGATGTAACGAGGATACTAAATCATTGTTAATTACCACAGGATGAAATAACAAAAAGGAATATACATAGCCCAAAGGCTCCCTGAGGGATGATATTAAAAAGAGAAGAGTTGCTAAATTTGTTATATAATTGGATGATTATGTGGAGGTTTATAACAAAATAAATGCAGTTCATGTGGCGGGCATACACGACTCATATTGGGACGTCTTCCTTGTGTCACACTCAGGAGATGCCGGTTAGGACCCGAACACAGAGCAACAGATGGGGAGGAAGCAGTAAGAGTTCAATGAATTATTGTCATTAAACTTTAAAGTACAGCACCTCTCAGAACAAGATCTCAGAGTGCTTTTCAAGAAAAAAAATATATAAATCAGCAGCAGCAACAGATCTTTCTTATTCCACCGTTCATCGGAATATGACAATCGTTATTTTATATGGTTCATGTAAACATCATTCTATTTTTATATTCTAAATTAGACCATATTCTGAATTAGTGGATTTGCTAAACAACTGCGGAGTTTAGCAAATCCGACTCCACTTTCACTAACCGACGTAGTTATGATGCAACGGAGGGCGGATGTTAGTGACGTCAGACTGCAGCGGTGAAACTAGGGTTAGACGTTAGGAGGTCTAATCTAATACTCTTTTGTGTTAGTATCGTCCCTTTCTGTATATATGTATGTATGTATGTATATATATATATATATATATATATATATATATATATATATATATATATATATATATATATATATATATATATTCGCATTTGAGATCTGTTGCCAAATGCTAACACGGGTCTAAAAATAACTATACTTGAAGCAGTCTCCATTTGAAGATACAGCAGCAACAGCGTAAATACTTTATTCTCAAAGACGTCAGTATCGTCCCTTTCTATATATATATATATATATATATATATATATATAAATAAAGGGACGATACTAATACAAAAGAGTATTAGATTAGACCTCCTAACGTATAACCCTAGTTTCACCGCTGCAGACTGACATTACTAACATCCGCCTGCCGTCTCATCATAACTACGTCGGTGTGTGTATGTATGTATGTATGTATGTATGTATGTATGTATGTGTGTGTGTGTGTGTGTAAATAAATATATATATATATATATATATATATATATATATATATATATATATATATATATATATGATACTCCTTTATTAGTCCGCAGTGGGGAGATTACAGCAGCATTGCTCACAAGTGAATAAAAGAATAATAAAACAGAACAAGTAATATAAATAAACAGTAGAGAAGAATATTAATATACAGACTGAATAGAAAAGTATATATAAAAAAAGTACTTAAACGTATTGCACGTAATATTGAACCAGGTGAATGATAAAGTGACCACGTTCAGTTCAATTGTCAAAGTTGTCTACTGGGAGCTCAGCTGGTTGTGCAGCCTGACCGCAGCGGGAAGAAAAGACTTGCGGTACCTCTCCCTCAGACACCGGGGATGAATCAGCCGGTGACTGAAGGAGCTGTGCAGTGTGTGTATATACATACATACATACATACATACATACACACACTACATATATGTATATATATATATAATGTGTGTGTATATATGAATGTAAATGCTATGGGCGTTCTGTACAGCATGATCATCATTTATGCATACAGCAGCTAATTAGTTAACAGTGCTTTCAGCCCACTGGCATATTGGTGTGGGTGCACAACAGGACGCCCCGTGCTATGACTCGTGCAGAAGAAAGGAGGTAGAAGGAGCTGAAGAGCTTGGTTAAAAGCAAAAGCTTAAGTCTCCACCACTGTTTGTATACGTGTGGAGAGAAGCTCAAGGGAGTACAAATATTATAAGTAAAGTAAAAGGTAAAAAGCGCTGTTATACAGCAAAACTGCTCTGTACTAACTCACTTCAAGCAATGGCAGATTAATCCAGATGTCTTCTCCAAATCTACCAACATACTGTGGTATATTTGACTCTTGGTGAAATCGTCGCACACAGTATAAAGCATTGCCCTGTGATGATAATATATCACAGATGATATCTGTAAAGACAACATATTTATATAAGTATAAGTCCCCTGTGTAACCTTTTAGCTTTAATGTATCTTACAAATATTCCCCAAAAATTCTCAGCCTTGTTAAATCATAACTGTATCACTTTAATGTGATTTAAGGCCAATCTAGTAGCAATTAAGATAACATTCTCAGGATAAGTCTCCTCACTTTAAAGATAACACTGACACTGCAAAAATGGTGCATTGTTAAACATATTCAAATGCTGATCCCCGAGGCAAGTGGCACTGCACTCACTGTTAAGGTTAGAGATGGGATAAAAATAATTCCTGATGACTCCTCATGGCGCTATGTTCTGAGCTCACTACCGCTCCACTGAGAGGCGTGTGAAAAGGGGAGGGTGTTGTTTTTCTGTCCCAAATCAACTGGCCTACTTGATGGAGATACAAAGGAGGAGAAAAAGAATGAAGAGGAAGCATGAAAGTCACAATGGGATTCAAACTGAATAGAGGGAAGATTGCTGCTAACTCCAAAGAAATATCTTCTCCATGTTGTCTCATGTTGAATTGAGGGATTCATGCAAAATCGAGCACCCAATGTGGAAAATAGATAATAAAATAAAACAAAACTGCTATTTAATTTTTTACAAAATGTCTATTCATTATTTATTCCAACAAACCCATAATAAAGACCCAAGCCAAGGTGACATCTAGCCAAACCAACATACCCAAACACACAGATAAGAAGGTGTACAAATGGAGATGGAACATTGGGTGTTCTAACATTTAACTTTTGATAATTACTTTTTGTGAATATAATTTTTATACAGTGTAAATTTAGGCTGCTTCACACTAGTTAGAACCATATTGTTGTGGATCTCTTCCCATCTCATGTGTCTGTAAGCTCAAAGCCCATTCAGTGGAGAATATGAAAAAACTAGAAAATTTCACAAGAAATTTTGAAAGTGTGGGTACTACTGCCGTAAGACGTCGCAATATATATACATTACCGGTAGTGAGATGTGTTATTGAGGTACATTTTATATATATATATATATATATATATATATATATATATATATATATATATATGCCAACATTAGCTATGAGGGCTTGATGGTGTAAATATGAATAGGACAGCACTTTGCTGCAACATATCACGTGATTACATATGAATACCAGCCCCTATTGTCCTTGATCTCTAAAGAATCAGTAACTCCTTGACTTAAAAAAATATTTTTTTTTGCATAAATATGATCAAAAGTCAAGAGTCTGAGTGCACGCGACAGTATTACCACGTGCACGTATGTGTGGATTGGAGAATTTTAGCTTTATGTTATGGGTGGTTAGGACACAGCTCCTCCTGCTCTCGCGATGAAATCACCACTCTAACCTGCCCCATACACACCCATTGTAAACTCTGAAATGGTTCCCACATTTTCCTAAACTTGAACAATAATTACATGAAAACTGTGCTAGCTATCAAAAAATGCCCAATTGGGCAAATAAACTCCAGACTTTTGTCAACGTTTTAAACTTGAAATAATTTCTCTACGATAAATTATGGTGAGTCACTGTGGGCACAAAGATGAATGTTTTTTTGCTCTCTTCAGTCCGAAACCCCAGTCAAGTGAATGGGACAATTTCTCGCCGTTTTTCACACTTTTCGGGAAAATGGCCGGTCGAATCTCTTAGAAAAGTCATAGCACACACATTTATTTTTTTGTATTTTTTAATATTTTTATATATAAGGATTTTGCCTCATTCCAAGGTTTCTGGATAAATGATAAGAATGTATTTGGGATAGAAGGATGGATATAGAAGGAGGGGGATAAAGGAGGGGGAGAGAGAAAGCAGGTATGAGGTAGAGAGAGAGAGAGGGGGGGGGGGGGAGGAGTCAAACAGAGACAAAAAGAGGAGGGGTTAGTATGATCTTGGTATAGGGGGATGGGTTCTAATCCTTCTCAGTGTTGTAATTCATGTTGAGGCCTTTTGGATATAAGGTTCCTAGTTTGCGGATCCAAGTCCGTTCTGCTATTCTTCTGTCCCTAGTGGACCAACGGTGGTTTTGTTGGATTCCCTGTAGGTAAAGGTTCTGAATCCCATGTTGGGTAAAGTGTTTCACTAGGTGGGTAGAGGATTTGTGACCATGGCGGATGTTATATCGATGGTGTGCTAGGCGGGTAGCAAGGGTGTTGCGTGTCTCACCTACGTAGAGTTTTCCACATTGATTGCATTTGATGAGATACACAATTAGCGTGCTTTAAGGACTTGGAATTTTGAAGAGGGTATACCTGTTTTGCGGTTTGGTTGGTAGCTGTTTGGAAAAGGGGAGGGTTTTTACGAGTACTTATTGTAGGGAGTTTTGCACGGACTAGTATGTCCCTGAGGTTGGGGTTCCTTTTGTAGGATGAGATGATAGTCATGGTGTGTTTCAAGGTTGTTCTTGGCCTGTTTTGTAGCTCTTATAGAGGTGGAGGAGTAGGTTGTAACAAAGGGGATAACAGATGTTTCCGTGTCGTTAGTTGGGTGTCCTATTTGGGGCATGGGTCCTTCCTGTGTTTTTTTCTGTATGGCTCTGAGTGTGGATCTAGAATAACCCCTATTTCTTAGGGCCCTGAAGAGGATAGCTACTGCTGCGCCATAATCTGTTGTCTGGGAACAGATGCGTTTGAATCGGATTAGTTGGGATTTGATGATCCCCTGAAACGTGTGTTGTGGATGGAAGCTAGAGCGGTGTAGCAGTGCGTGTGAGTCCGTAGGTTTGAAGAAAACTTTAGTGTCTAGTTTTCCCGTGGTAGCAAAATTCAAACCTTTGTAGGATCGTCACGTCAAGGAAGTTTATTTCCCTCTGATTGGACATTGCTTTGATTTTGATTGAGGGATGATGGCCGTTTAGAGTGTTTACGAAAGTTTGGAATTCTGTCTCAGAATGATTCCAGATTCCACAGATGTCGTCCAGGTAGCGAAAGTAATGGAGGGGGCGTATCTGGCATTGAGGAAGAATTGTTTCTTCCCAGGTGGCCATGTATATGTTTGCGTTAGCTGGGGCAAATTTTTTACCCATTGCTGTTCCCTTAATTTGGAGATACTGTTGATTGTTAAACTCAGTCATTCCTAGTGAGGCTCAGATTCAGGAGCTCAAAGATTTCTTTGTCTGGTCGGGAGTGGTCGGGGGTATTTAATCATCGTTTCTCGGATAGCTTTTAAACCCATGTCCGTGTCTATGTTAGTATACAGGCTTTCTACGTTCATTGTGAACAGTGTGCAAGGCTCTTCGATTGACATGGTCCTGATTTTTTGTAGAAAGTCGTTTGTGTCTTTCAGGTAACTGTCGTGTCGGTTGGAGAGGGGGTTGAGGTGGTAGTCCAGAAATTCTGCTATTTGGTAGCTCTCGCTACCACAGTCTGAGATAATAGGACGCCCTGCAGGTGTTATAAAGGGGGTTGGCCATGTTTCTGGGGGTTTGTGGATTTTAGGGAGGAGATAAAATTGTCTCTTGTGTTGTGGGTGTGGTGAGATAGGTTTGTTGTTTTTTGGATATTATCCGTTTCTCCACCATAGAGGTAAGAATTTTGTCTATTTGTTTGGCTGTTTCCATGTAGATGGGGGTTTCTAATGGGATGTAGTATGTTGTGTCATTAAGTTGTCTGAGGGCCTCCTGGATATATTTGTTTTTATCGAGAATGACTGTTGCTTCTCCTTTATCCGCTGGTTTAATGATGATGGATGTGTCTCTTTGTAGTGCGGATAACGCCTGTCTCTCTATGACGCTAAGGTTGTCCTTTTCTTGTTGTGGTTGGATACTTCTAATGGTGTTTTGGTCAGTTTGGATCAAAAGGAGATCGGCTGGGAGAGTGGATGGTTCGGGTTCCCAGGTTGATTGTGGTTGAAAGGGCGGGGGGATTTTTGGTCTATCTTTGAAGAAGGTGTGGAGTTTGAGACGACGGTGGTACATTGCTAACTGGGTTTTTATTTCCTGTTTTTGGACCGCATGATCTTTTGGTGTTGGAACGAATGAAAGTCCTTTTTGTAATAATTTATGTTGGGTTTGACTTAATTGGAATGTGGTGGAGAGATTGATCACTGATTTGCCTTCTGTGGTGTCGGGGTCTGTTGGCGGTTGGGTCCCGCACTTCAGAAATGCTCTCCAGTGTATCCACATATCCTGGGCTGTCTCTGTTGTCCAATGGATGTGATCCCTTGTAGTCATATACTTTTCTTTTGGGAGGCGGGGGATGGTGTCGGAGATTTGAATGATCAATCGGTTCACCATGTCCAAATTGACACTTTGCCATCGGTCGAGTCCTGGGGCGATGTTGATCCTTGGAATATGGATAGTTGCGTATGGGAAAGTAGCCCTAGGCGTGGCACATAACCTTAGGAAGGAATATTTGAGATAGGATGGATTGCGCCGGTTTCTGTCATTAACACCAAATGCTAAAATGACTTTGTTGGTCGTATAGGAGGTTGGAGTGTTGTTCCTTAACAAGGAGGTGGCCTGTGCCATGTTGCACCCTGGGTAGCTATCTACCTGGATTCTATCATCCATAATTAGTGGTAGGCGGGAGAGGTTCGAGTCTTCAATTATTAGAATTCCCCTTGTTGGGGTCAAGGTCCAATTCTTGCTCTTGTTACCCCTATGCTCATGTCTCTTGAAGCCGTGTGATGGACGGGGAGGACTGGCGGGGGTGGCGGTGGTGGTGGGCTGGGCGATTTCCAATTGCGCAGGTCTGGAAGGGCCTGGTTGCATGGTTAGTCTTCTGGAGGGTCGGATGCGTTGGGCTTGTGGTGGGCTTTGTGGCATGGTTGGGTTTAGGTCAAAGGGTTTGTCTGATTCCATGGGGTTGTTTTCAGGGGGTCCTTGGTCTTGCGCTGGTTTTTGGTTTCGGGTCAGAACCGAGGCGTACAGCCGTCCCTGTGCTATTACCTGTGCATAGGTTAGTACCGGGGAAGGTTGGGAGGCTATCAGTGTGTCTTCGTTGTTGTTGTTGGTCGGTGCCGGACGGTTCGGTGGTAGTGGTTTGACGGGTTTGGGGAGAGATTTGCTTTGAGTTGGGTATGGTTTTGGTTTGAAGCGGTTTTTGGGCCTGTACTCCTCTATATTCTCCATGAGTGGAGGGATCTTCTTTTTTCCAATTGGTTCGGCAGGTGGTTTAATATTGGGTGGTGCAGGGTTTTGGGTCAAAGGATGTGGGTTATTTTTGTTGGTCAGTCGGTTGACTTTGATTCCTAGAAGGTCCAAATCCTCTGCTGCTTTATTGAATGTGTCCGGGTTAATTTGTTTAACTTTTTTGTTTAGCCATTTGGTGGCTACCTGCCAGGCCTGTTGGTGGTCCTGTGTAATTGTAAGAAGAAGATCCTGCTTAATCTTCTTAATTGAATCTTCATAGTGATTTTCCAAAATTTGCCGGGTGAATAGCTCCAGATAGGTAGTTCCGGATCTTTTGCAGGGAGCCCAGGATGTCGTTTGATCTGGCCGCTTTCTTAATATGACCCAGGTGGTGGTGGGTCCTAAGCAGGTTAAATATTGATCTGGTATGTTGCTGGAAGGCGGTGTATGTTTTGGACTCAGCCATGTTAATAGAAGGTGTTCCATATGCTGTGGAAGGAGAATACAACTCGGTCAGAGGGTTTAGTTGTTCTTAATAATAAAAAAATATAATAATATAATATAATGAAAAAAATAAAGATACATATTAATAGAAAAAAATTTCAGATTTAAATTTTAAATTAAATTAAATTTAAATAAGATAATGAAATAATAATCCTAGTAGTAATAATAATTGGAGGTGTGGTTACACCAAGAACCTTACCATTTTAAAATATATCAATATTTACTAAAAATAATGTTTGTTCTGAAGATACACTAAGAAGAATGTGACAGAGAGGATATGCAGTCGAAATGTGTATTTCCTAGTTAGTCAACACGGTCCTGAGAGGCCACTCCTACGACACATCTGCCTCACGCACGCGAACATATACCAGTTAATTCAAAAACCAGTTAATCGGTAACACCGCCATGGCAGTAGGCAGGACAGGGGACAGGACCGGCTCCAGTGTTGCTTAGTCAAAGTTCCTCATTAAAGTCCCCACAAACAACAGGTCACTCATTCATGGCTGGTAAGGTCATCACAGAGTAAGAACACAGTAAACTGGACTGTGATAACTGTAATAGGTTTGCAGTACACCCGATTGGAGGCAGACAGTTGGTTGCGATATGTAAATGTGATCGATCAGTGTCTACTGTTCAGTTGTTGCAGCTGTGATCAGTTGGCTAAAGCCTCTGGACTGAAATAGCTCTTGTATAGCCTTTTTTCCCTGACAAAGAAGGTCCTCATTAAAGTCCCCACAAACAATGACAGGCTGCTTATTCATGTCCAAAGAGTCCAAGAGGCTTTGCATGTTTGGTAGGAACTTGCCAAGACTGAAATCTGGCGGTCTGTACACTGCTGCGATCACTGCTCTGACTGGGGTCCCAACTTTGACAACTACAAACTCAAGATCAGTCACATTGTGCATGTACCTCCGAGCCTCTGCATGACTATGGCTCTTACAGTACACTGCAACGCCACCTCCAGCTTTCGTTGCCATATCTGGATACTTGTTATAGGAAACATGTCTGCTCCGTGTAAACATGTTGTATCCTTCCAACTGGAACGTTGGAGCAACAGAGGCTCCAGACAAATGTGTTTCTGTTACGCATAACACATCGGCAAGTCTGAGTTCATGGTGACGCTTCATGTCCTCAATGTGACTTGGAAGTCCTTGTGTGTTGTGGTGAATAATTGTCAAACTTTGAGCAGTTTGATCTGCTGATTGCACGCGTTTCAATAGCGGTTGTGAACTTTGGAAAGATGCTCTTCTCATATTTTGCAGTGCAGCTGTGATGTGAGGATCAGCATAGATTTTCTTTTCAGCAAAGTCTCTGATGTACAGTCCTTGAAGAGAGGTGGTCCTGCTGAGAGCAACATATGACATTCCAGGCTCAAACACACACGTTAAGCACACCACTGCTGACTCCATTGTCATGCCTTGCACTTTGTGAGCTGTACATGCAAAGGCCAACTTCATTGGAAACTGCCTTCGAACTACTCCTTTTTTCGTCATGCGTTCTTTATTTCGCTCTATGTAGACCAAGTTGTCTGTGGGGCCTTGTATTTTTTTGCGGAATCTCTGTCCTGAAGTTGGATTGTCCAATTGAAGACCAATCAGCCTCACTGTCGTTCGTCCATTTAGCTCGGCACTCACTATGTTGGCAATCGTTCCAAATGTCCCATTAACAACCCCATCCTCCACATCCAGGTTTCTGATGATCATAACACGCACTCCCTGTGCTGCTTATATACAATCAGGTAAATCTCTGTTGGTGCCGTTGATGCATCCTAGTTGCCTCATTTCCCCTGTGGTGGGGTCTTTCGAGTAATCTTCTGCATCAATTTGTAGAAAGTCAGAGTGGAGGTCAGCTACAGTTGCAGAATTGTGCGCGTCAACCTCTTTGTTTGTTGCAAATATATGGAGGACATTGAGTGGCGAGTCTTTGACATCAATTGACAGCCTGAGTGAGCAAAGCTCTGTCGTTGTCGCTGAGTGCATCTGCCTTTTGCTTTACCTTCATCCTGTTCAGGAGCTCTGCGAAAGCAAGATCATCTTTCTGGTACATAATCTGTGTCAGGTTGACCATTTGAAAGTTGTCTTTCCACAGGTCTAGCACATCCTCCTCATACACGCAAAGTGGTTTGGCTCTACCAAGGGGGGGGGCAGTTGGTAGAAGTCTCCTACTGCAAGGACAGACATCCCGCCAAAAGGTTCCTTGTTGCCTTAGATCTGCTGAAATCTCCAGTGGACATAGGAAAATAGCTGTTTGGAAACCATGGATATTTCGTCGATTATGAGAATTTCTGCATTGGATAGTGCCGCTCTCACTTCATCTAGTGCATTTCCAAGGCCTTGATATGGCGGTTTAAGACTTCTTGGCAGTTTAAGAATAGAGTGCAAGGTTTTCCTAGCGATGTTGAACGCTGCAGTGCCAGTAAATGCAGTCAGTAGCACTACTGGCATGGACATGTCTGCTTGGTCACGGAATCTGGGGAGTTGCCGCAGAATCTTTGTCGCCTCCTCAAATATGCACTTTATGACATGGGATTTTCCACAGCCAGCTCCTCCGGAGACAAAGTAGAAGAACTGTTCAGGATGGTGGCCCAACACACATTTGAGACACCACTCACGCACAGTATAGAAGATGGAGGCCTGTGTTTCGTTGAGGCTTTGGTACAACTTTCTCACAAAGTCTGGGCTCAACCTTGGTGCTTCTATTGTAGGTACAGCCCCACCGCTCTGAAGATTGACCTGGTAGTCTGGTACATTGTCCCTATCATTCTCATCATTAGGATTTACAGCCTCTAGCTCGGCGACACACTCCAAACGATCCACTTCAACTTTGGGTGCAAAAGTGTTCCATGCATTGATCGCTGGGCCTTGCTCTCAAACCTTTTCAAGTGCCTGTCAATTTTCTCGCTATGCCCTTCATATTCCTCCTGCATCACATCAACCAAGTCCTTTACAGAAAAGCCCCACTTGCAACCATTCTTGTAGAACTGCTCATAGGTTGGGTGTTGTTTTCAGGTCATCGTTTGATCTGTGTGGAAAATACAGTTTGAGCAATCGCCTGTAAAACTTTTCTGGTTGTTTCTTGACTGAGAAGCAGGGGAATCTGATAACGGCAGGTTTTCCTGCAGTTCTTTTTTGAATGTGTCCTTTGTCGTGCAAAAGGGGAATAGCATTTTTCCCGTGAACTTGCTGGCCGTAGAGAGTCCTATACTCTGAAGCAAACTTAGCCAAACAGATGAATTCTAGCTCGGATGTCTTTCGGCGTATTTCTCTGGTAATCCAGACATCCAAATTTCCTCTGCATCTGGTGGCAATTCTTTTAACATGCTCATGGGAAGACTCATCTTCAGTGCATTCTCTTCAGTCTGTATGAAGACCACATTAAGTGAACACTTTTTGAGTGGCAGGCTGCATGTCCGGGCCACAGACTCTTGAGCGCTCACCTGTCGTTGTTTGGCGTATGCCTGCATTATCTGTTTCATTTCATCCCGTTGATTCACATACGTTTTCTTCACATCACGAATAATGTCGTTAAGGAACTCATTAATCTCATGTTCTGGCTTGGAGACATATGACATCATGTACATGATGCAGCTGTATTCATCAAGCACAAATTGAATGTCCATGTTTGCGTTCCATGCCCTCAGTAAATTTGGATTGTATGGATTGACCCAACAGTCATTTGGATGACGCTTTAGCATGACGACATAGCCAGCGGTAAGATCTGTGACATATTGCATGTAGGCGCCGGACGTCAAGTTGCATTTCTCCAGCAACTCTGACAAGCTGTTGAATGAGAGTTTTGGGTCACTGATCAAATCCCTCAGTTTTTGGAGCTTAGCCTTGGCCTCCTTTTGTAGCTTGCGAAGAGGTCTCTTTTTTGATTTAGACTTTTTGTTTTTGCACTTTTGTCCACATTTTCCCTTTTGTCCACATTTGCTTTGCTTTTGCTCGTCACCAGCTTCTTCATCATCATCTATATTTGTGGGTTCTGTGATGATGGTTTTATCCATGGGTAGTTTAGGGAACCCAAATCTGCACAACATATTGCCTTTCTTGCATGATTTTGAGTGATTCCTGCTGTGGACTTGGACCTCTGACACAATTGTGTGGAGCTCAGGGTCTGCCTTTGGCAGGTGTCAATAAACCTGGTCACCCTCAGATCAAGACAGTCTTCAATCTCAGGTGCATCTTTGACCCAAACCACAAGGTGAATATGTGGGCTTCCTCTGGCTTGAAACTCCACTCTATAGAAGTAATCCTCTACTTCACCGATAGGCTGTGCTGGTGACAGGATCAGATTTGTCATGAGCGCATCGACTCTTTTCTCAAACATGCGCATTACAGTGACTGGGTTGCTTCGGAGAATTTCGCATTTCGCATTCCAGTCGAGCTGTGAAAAGTCAACTTGTTCACCTTGTTGAGCTTTTATGACGTTAATGACCTCAGGCCATCTCATTTCAGCAGCAGAAAATGTCAGGAAAAATGTAGGCTTCCCCAACTGTCTGATCATAGCGTTGAGATCTTTGAGTGTTTTATCCCAATAAGCTGGAGTGCCTCTCAGAGGTTGCATGAAGCGTGTTGCATCTTTGTTTCTTATCAGTCTTTCCACCTCTTGATCATCTCGAAGCATCCTACTGGAAATATTGCGTCCATCTCTGGTGATGGCTTTACCTTTACGCATTTGGATAGACATGCTGTTTGTTGCCATATTTGTTTCCGTCACAAACTGTGCAAAGAACAGGTAACTCTCATTAGCAAAATGAGTATCTGCCGAGAACAGCCTTGCATTAAAGTACATGCTGGGGGACAGTTTAATTTGCCTGACATCATCCAATGTATTCTCTCCGGTTGGAAATTGCACTGGAAAGGCCATGGCTTCTAGTTTTGGTATGGAAAAGAAGCCAACGGGTTTATTTCCTTGGGCGGGTGCAATGCTGAATATTCCATCACCGTATGATAAAACTTCCTCTGCGATGTCAAGTGGCTGCATGCAAGTGTCCAGAGCCAGACCAGGTCTCAGTTCCTCTTTCTCTGGATTGTTGGACTGCTCACTATTTGCATCAGCAGTGGGTTCCATATCTGACGTAGTTTGTTCTTTTGGGTTCTTGGCCTGCTCAGCATGTGCATCTGCATTGACCTGTTGAGTCTCCTCTTGATCACTTGGCTCATCTGGGAGAATGGTGAATGTAGCATTTTCATCGATACATACATCTTTGTATTCGGAATGCATGTCTTTGAGTTTCGCTAGTGCTGCTAGCACATTTTTCATGTTGACGGTGTAGTAGTGCTGGTACCCCTTGTATTGAAGCCGTCGTTTTAATTTGACCTGCAACAGCTGGGCCTCATTACTGGGTCTTGGGAGACTGTTCACTGTTGCCTCGACCGCTGATGGCACACACACAACAGCTCCGTGTACTGCTCTTTGCTGTCCTTTGGGTAATGCCACTATTTTGGCAAACGGTAGAATTTTGGCAATCAGCTGTCTTTCAAGCACGTTTAGATCACCCAATTCTGGGGGAATGGATGCCAACTCCAATTTATTAGCAACGGAAACGGATTACATGCGTCCTCTGGTCAGGTAGTTGTCACAAGTATGGCAGATCCACTCTTGCTTTCTCTCTTGTTGAATGGTACAGGTGGCAGAGCATTCACCGTCACAAATGTGAACATATTTTCCCGTTAAGCAAGCAGCTACCACATCAGAGTTTTTGACATATTTGGACCGGTTGCAATGCTTCACTTGATTCGGAAAAAGGGTCCATGCCGAATTCTTTGAGAGAATGAAGATATTGCAGCTTGCATCAACTTGTGGCTGTGGAGTTTGCCGGTGGTGATTGACAATCTCTCTGTATTTCTTTTTTATTCTGAGTGCACGCTGCAACTAGTGATGAATGTGAAACACAGCATTGGTAGCCAACTTGTCTTTTTTGTTCTGGGTACAGCGCTGTATGTGATGCAGTCTGAATGCTGGGTCACTGTGATACCGTTGGTTACCACGCTTCAAGTGATGCAGCCTGAATGCTGGGTCACTGTGATACCGTTGGTTACCAAGCTTCAAGTGACGCAGCCTGAATGCTGGGTCACTGTGATACCGTTGGTTACCACGCTTCAAGTGACGCAGCCTGAATGCTGGGTCACTGTGATACCGTTGGTTACCAAGCGTCAAGTGACGCAGCCTGAATGCTGGGTCACTGTGATACCGTTGGTTACCAAGCTTCAAGTGATGCATCCTGAATGCAGGGTTATTGTGATACCGTTGAATACCATGCTTCAAGTGATGCGTCCTGAATGCAGGGTCACTGTGGTATCTGGTTTTAAAAACTTTTTTTTTTCTTTTCATAGCCTTAGCTGTGATGACATCACAGCTAACCTGGCGAGAAATTGTCCCATTCACTTGACTGGGGTTTCGGACTGAAGAGAGCAAAAAAACATTCATCTTTGTGCCCACGGTGACTCGCCATAATTTATCGTAGAGAAATGATTTCAAGTTTAAAACGTTGACAAAAGTCTGGAGTTTATTTGCCCAATTGGGCATTTTTTGATAGCTAGCACAGTTTTCATGTAATTATTGTTCAAGTTTAGGAAAATGTGGGAACCATTTCAGAGTTTACAATGGGTGTGTATGGGGCAGGTTAGAGCGGTGATGTCATTCCTAGAGCACGAGTAGCTGTCTCGTAACAAACCTTTTTGTATTTGTATTTTGCCATTCATTCCACAATATTGACTTTTGAGGCATAATTTATATATGAAAACGTTGGAAATATTGTGCTTGTGGTACACATGCGTCATGGAATCCAACAAATTTATACTGTTTTGTCAGCAAGCCTGAAAGCGACATGAAGACCGGCCAACTGCTCTATCAACCTCCATGTTAAATCGGACCACAATTTTCTCTCATGACAGAAACGTGAGCATTTTACAAACTGAATTTACGTTCTCATTTATAAATCCGTACAAATATTTAAGTACACGGAAACGTTCTCAGAAGTCTTGTGCTTCTCATGATTTCATTATTTTCGTGATGGGATCCATGGTTGTCTGTCAAATACACTAGTTTGAAAGTTAGTTTTTTCATTAAATCAACTGTCCAGTCTCCCTCTCAGTGAACACCATGGCAACCGGTGACACACACGCACACACACACACACACACACGCAGGAGGAACTGTCAGTTGGTCAGCTGACATCCTGACTGTTTGTGCTTCTCATGATTTCATTATTTTCGTGATGGTTGTCTGTCAAATACAATAGTTTGAAAGGTTGTTTTCTCATTAAATCCACAGTCCAGTCTCCCGCTCTGTGACAGTGTCACATAGCTGCTTTAAGTTAGCCAATCAGGGCTGTCACCACGACAACCAGTGACACGGGCGCAGGAGGAGCCAACTGAGCAACCGTGCACGTGGATGCGCGTGTAAATACGGTCGCGTGCTAATACAGTCGCGTGCACGTTCGCGTGTGTGTCACTTTGAATCATGAGTAACAGCTCCACTGACGCTCACATTCACATTATTAAGTCCATAACAATAGTCAAGCATATCAATGCGTTCGGTTGCTTGTTTCCTCTCTGCTGAATGTACTATATTGGAGATTTGAGCATGTTTTTGCCTCGAAATCTGGGGTTTAACAGATGGTTTGGTAGAAAATCTGCACACACATATGACTTGGAGATATTCAGTCAAAGGCATTGTAATGCCTCCTGTCTGTCCATGAATTAACTATCTTAAGATAAAGCGCAAATGAGGATTATTGTACTAAATAGAAAATAAATACACAATTGTACACGATATTTGTTGATGTAATCACGTGATATGTTGCAGCAAAGTGCTGTCCCATTCATATTTATACCATCAAGCACTCACAGCTATTGTGGGCATATATATATATATATATATATATATATATATATATATATATATATATATATATATATATATATATAAAATGTACCTCAATAACCTCAATAACACATCTCACTACCGGTAATGTATATACATTGCGACGTCTTACGGCAGTAGTAGCCACACTTTCAAAATTTCTTGTGAAATTTTCTAGTTATTATTATTAAGCCCGAGCAATATTATGAAGTGCGCTTTGCTGCAGGGGTCTATGACCCTGCAGCTGAAGCCACACTTAATAAAACCCAATTCGGAAGCGATAGAGCCAGTATAAGGGTTGGTTTTGAAGAAAAATTAAAACAAAATGTAATCCGCTGACAATGAATCATAATGAGAGCATATGGCAGTGTGTGCTGGTAACTGTGTGAGTATGTTTGTGTTAAAAATGAAAAAAAGAGCAAGAATAGAACATAATTGGAGTACCTCTTTGTTCAGACAATCAAATACAAAGCCTGTAAGTTGCATAAGGCAGGTGCTTCACATACAGCCTATGTTGCTCCATTTTCATTAAAACAATTCATTGAATGACCAGAACGACAGAAAAACCTGTATGATGCAATGCAATACCCTGCAAACACTAAATCACTTGCATTTGTTGAAACTCCAAGTTTGTCTTGACCCAGTGCTTTGACATATGAGACTAGTCTATTGTATTAGACTGTATTGAAATATGTTGAAAGTGCTGTCTGCACCATTCACGTCATAGAAAGGCAAGCAAAACTACCCAATTTACAGTATACTGCAATCTATACAAGACCAGAGACGGAACACATTTTTTATTGTCTTTAAGTTGTATAATTGTATTTGTTTCATTGATTATATAATCAATCTAGTTTTTCACACTAGCTTTTAATTATTTTGCATATCATTTCATTATTGTATAGACTCGAGTAGATTTGGACATTTTTATTGTTAATGTTCTGTTGTTCTCGCGGCCCACTGTTCTTTCCTTTTTGGGGTTTGTATAAATCTAGATTATATATCATCTGTAAAGCATGTAACTGCACCAACCTGTATGAAAGGTGCTATACAAAAATTGATAGCGTCGATGATTAAGTACAGGTTTTACAGGTCATATTTATTCTATGACTTGGATTGCATAGAGCAGTGGTTCTCAACCTTTTTTCAGTGATGTACCCCCTGTAAAATATATTTTCAGCCAACTACCCCCTAACCAGCGCAAAGCATTCTTGGTTGAAAAAAATATGTTATACACAGCGCTGTGCCAACAGTGTCTGAATTAATATAGAATATATAAAATTCAGTTTATGAACTTACACCTATATTTGATTGAATATTTATTAAATTTAGTTTTTTAAGGATTTTTTAAAAATGTTTTATTTAAATCTCAGGCACCCCTTGGAGTGCCTCCACGTACCCCCAGGGGTACATGTACATCCATTTGAGAACCACTGGTTTAGAGCATAGCAGTCTACATTGTGTTTCAAGTCATGAACAAGCAAGTGACTTGTGCTTTCAAATTAACTTGTGTGCACAATTTAACAATCAATCAATGTAGCGGTACCAGAACAACGCAACTCAACCACGGACAGTCCAGTCACAGATTCAGCTGATCATCTCTCCTCGGCATGGAGAGGAGAGGGCACCACTGGTTGGCCTCCAATGATCGGCCAACCACACAGTGCCCGGTGGTAGAAGGTTTGGCAAAAAGAGTAGAGTGGACTAGCACACACCCGCGCTTTAAAGTGGTAAACCAGGAAAAGAGCAGACACTACGAAATTGTTTTCAGCCTGTCAAGGCATCAGCTATACCCTGCAGACTGATGGGGGATATTCAGCGAGGACAGCTTCTTCATGGAGTAGCTACTCTTGGTTTCCACTGAGCCGGACACTTGTCAGACAAAAATGAGGAGCAGCAGAAATGGAAGGCTAAAATACCTTTAGCCAGGAGAATCGGTCCATTTACAGCACATTTCTTTCTTTGTCTTGTGGTGGAAAATGAAGAAAACCTTCAGGCTGCAAATGGTCGAGCTTAAAAAAAAAGGGATTTTTGTTGTTGTTGTTGAGCACAGCAGGGAAGAAGGCAAGAGAGGCAGACAAAGCAATTGACAAACATGTTTTATGTGGCACCAAAATGTTTCTGCCTTAGAAACACAGCCTTAAATGACCAGAAACAAAATAAAATAGGGCGCTCTCTGGAGAGAAGTGATCAAGCACCAGCTGGGGTCCCACACACTTGACCCAATGCAATGGGTCTTGTACCATTGGGTGGCTGTTATGCCACATTTATTAAAGATG
Source organism: Taurulus bubalis (assembly GCF_910589615.1). Taxonomy (NCBI): domain Eukaryota; kingdom Metazoa; phylum Chordata; class Actinopteri; order Perciformes; family Cottidae; genus Taurulus; species Taurulus bubalis. The sequence continues at coordinate 6,071,530 of NC_136607.1, forward strand.
TTTATTTATTTGTTTTGCGTTTTTCTCATTTATTAGACACAGAAAGGTGTAGAGGCAAACTGAAAATGGGAAAGAAAGTTGTGACGCTGAGGTTCTGTAACAATTCAGCTATCAACGCTCCACACCAAGCATGTATTGAACTGGTTAGATATATTAATTAGTCCAGTCTTTAAGTAATTATTTTAAGTGTATGCTGTTTTTTATAAGGAGAAAAATCACATTAATTATTGTAGAGTTTGATATGTATCGTAGGTTTTTGCTTACACTGGATTAAAGAGTAAGAGGACACTTAAAGTGATGGACATATTGTATAAGCAGTGTTTCAAATGTAATGGGAACAACCTCGCATTATAACAGAATCTGAATCAAATTGGTAATATCTACACATGAATGTGGTAGGCAACCAAGATGCTCCAGACTTTCTATTGTGTCCCATGGTATAATTCGCAGTGTCTCATTATGAATGAAATACAAACTCCTTGTGAAACATAAAAGGCAAATCTCTTTCCATATTTTACCCCAAACTGAGAAGTTCCCTTCCATCTGTCTACATTGTTCTAGTAGTGGGATGCATCTCAGCACACTTTCTCAGCTCTGTTTCTATAAATGGGTGCAAACTATTTACAAAGGCTTGGAGACTCCAGCATTTATCCATGGTGATTCCACAGGCTAGATTAAGAATTAGTTGGGGAGCTCAGAGGGAAAACAACAATATAATTAGGGAACTCCATCACCACATTGTGCACACTGTAATAAGGAATTTTATGTATCCCTCTGAGTGTGCACACTTTGGTAAATGAGCCAAAGAACAGGAGGGAAAGGGCTGTATCAGAAATTGAATATTTAAAATATGTAAATTTAGTTAAATGTCTTGGCATATTTGGTATCCAAGAAGGCTGTTTACTTGGGCTCTTGAGTTGAATTATAATATAAAACAAGCACTACTTGACTGAGATGGTGTTTTTTCAGGATTCATCTGTCTTTTATTATTTAATGCTTCCTATTGCAATACTTTTTTTCGTTACATTTTGACCAGTTAACTAACAGAGTAGAGGTTTCTGGCATAACTGCACCGACGTCCAAGGAGAGAGAGAGAGAGATAAGTTTGAGGATGTCAAAAACTCGAGCAACACTTGTAATATTGAGAACAACTTCATTATAAGATGACTACTCTCCTTGTGCCAGAAAGCTCTTGACCTTTGCAGAACAGTTGAATAACCCCATTTATGAGATTAGGAATTCCATTTTGCATATGGTACAAAATACTCAATTGTCCTTGTGACCCTCCACCCAGTCTCTTTATAAGATAACATAAAACTTCAAAGCATTTTTCTGAAATCTAATGTAGATCCAACAATATAAATGTAAAACCCATTAAATGACTCAAATGGCTCATCTAATAGGTCATAATATGAACTGTGCCTCTTGCTGAAATGAGATGTATTAAATTTAGCAGATTAATCACAAATGACAAAATATGGCATGAGAGCAATGCTAAAATAATGTAGTAGATCTATCTACATGTGTTATGAGAAAATGAAATAAATCAATGCACACACAAACACACATGCCACCTACTCAAGTGCACAGTGCAAAATAAACTGGCCTCTGCCCTCGACTGATTATATTGGGAAACCTTCGCCCTCCCATTCCTCCCACTGCCCCCTCATCAGCTGCATGAAGTGAATATAATTACAAACTGTCTGGATTATGGTCATCATAATCATCAGCGCTGCTGAATACATTAATTTACATTACTCATAAGGGACACATCTCATTGTCTATAAAGGCCTAGAGGGTCTGTCTGAAGGCCTCATTCCACCCTGGCTGATGGATTAGTGATGCAGACCCTAAGAACTAGTGGCAGGTCAGAGTTATCCATCGCCACGCTGAGGCCTGTGTAGCCCGCAGAGCAGCCAGGCAGCAACCATCATTCATGAGTCAGAAGGGATGCTAAGGTCTAGTGTACAGCGCTCAGACACGCTTCGTAATCACTCATGTCACCCCGTAATGCACTGGGAGTACTTACAGTGACGGATAGTCATCACCCCCCCTTCACTCTCTTGTTTCATTTTCTCTTTCATCCTCATTTTTACAAACTTTCTTATTTACTCAGCACGGCTTCAATAAACTCTTTGTTGCTCTCTCTGTTTCTCTTCACCCCCACCGTCTCTCAGGCTTGTCTTCATGCTTTGACCTGCCGGATGCTGACGGTCTCTTTACAGACAGCACAAAGCTCTGACTAGCCTGTGTTGACAGCTTCCAAAGCGTGCTACCTGATGAAAATTTCAATTTTACAAGCAATTTCCCACGGGTACAGCAGTCTAGTACAAAAGGTTTCACTGCTGTATGTGGTCCCCTCTTCTCATGGATGTGTGTTGATATTTTAAAATGAAATGTACATTTTCGAAAATGGGACAGAGAATGATGACAAGACTCACAAGTTCAATCACGAAGCATTTAATTAGAGACGACCTCATCATTTTGCTTGTCTCATGTGCCCTCTAACAAACAGAAAACAATTGGTTTTCTATTTGAAAGGAGCCTGAACACAGTGAATGCAATCCATATAATGGACAGATTCAGAGGAGTGGTGCTGGATCAGTAATTCCCAACAGTGTAAAGAGCAAGTCCAGTGTAAAAGGCACCAAAATAAGGTCAGTGTGCATTGTGCATTCTTCAATTTAGCTTGGCTTAGATTCAGCATTCTTCAGCAAGTAGTGAAGAAGATATATATTTACAAATAATGTGTTATTTTTAGATCAGTACAATATGAAATAATGTATCAAGGTCAAGACAGTTACACACTGCCTGCATTAGTTCATTAACTGAACTAGCACAACCAACAATATCTCTTTACAAAACCACAAATTGTTCATTTATAAAAAAAAAAAATGTTCATATTATAGATATAATGCGTTAATTAGTGAGCTTTGCGAGAAGGAAGATTTTGATAGCGAGACTAATTACTGCAGTTCTTGGCTCCAGCTTCATCCGGAACAGACAGATATGAAAAAGGTATTCATCTTCTCATCTAAAATGTCTGTATTTTTCACCTGAAATTGTAAATAAAAATAAATACAACCTCACATTACACGTTAATGATATTTACCCACTGACTCCAAACACGTTTTTGGAACCATCATCAAAGTTGATTGACTTTCATTTGTATCCCAGCAGAAACTGTACCACAAACAAAGTAAAGAATACAGAGATGAGGAATTTAAAGTTAGATGGCAGGTGATTGCAGAACAGCTCAAAGTGTTGGACTCGTGCTTTCCATTGCATTTGTTCAGCTTTGTCTTGTATTGCAAATTTCCACAATAAAGAAAATGTATAAAACGCATCAGACCCACTGTGCAAGCTTTCTGTGCAAAACTAAGACTCGTGCTTTCCATTGCATTTTTTCAGCTTTGTCTAATTTTATTGGGTGATAAAAATTTGCATACAAAAAATAAAGACTTGTTGAGCAATGGCCTTCAATGTGCAATTTGAAGGCAAATTAGCATATTTTAATAAGCTCCAAAAGAAGTGTCAAAACCTTACCTGAACAAATACATAAATAAATAGATACAAGTTTTTGAAGTATTTCTTCCTAGTGGACCTAAAACCGCAAGAATGCTTTCTCTGTCTTCACTTTCATCCTCTATCAATTTTTCGCTCCTTAAAAATATGGACACACACACACACACACACACACACACACACACACACACACACACACACACACACACACACACACACACACACACACACACACACATGCATTTAGTATCAGTAGACTTGTGAAAGTGTATTTCTTTACTTTATTCCTTATGTGCATGCAACAGAGAGTGGGAGAAATGAAGAAACTTGGGGACAACCACTGAGCATGAGCTGATGTTAGACACAGCAGAATGGGTTTGACAGAACACAAATGCCTCGTAAGGAAAGAAAAACTTAGAGAAAAAGGCAAGAGGGCTAATAGTCTTTCATACATATTTTGATGACTTCTACAAGACAAAACCCCCTCTGGGCGAGATGACTGTTAAATAGATCTAAAGCTCTATCTGTCTGCGACTTTCATTGGCATTTTGGGAGCCGCTGCTCTGTTTCCAATGTGAGAACCAAAGAACCGCTTAAACTGATTATTACATTTTGCATATTATTTCCCCTGCAAGCTGCACTGATCAGATTGGTCATGGATCAGGGGGCAGATGGGTTTAGGCAGAAATAGATATTGCATAGCATGGCTTCCCAACCTTATTACAAACCATTAAAAGGCATTTTGCACCCTTTCTTCTTAATGTCATTTGTTTTCCCTTGAGAGGAGTCTTGTTTGGCTAAATGGAGCTCCAATCATAGGCCTGATGCTTCCTTAATGAAAAGCTAATGGAACGTAAATAAATGAGACAGTATTGACATTGAGAACACACACAAGAAAAAACATTATGGCTTTCTTTATTTAGTCGTTTAGGATGCTGGAAATCTCAACGCATACAGTAGCTGGCGTTTTGCTGGAATGAATTGAACTATCAAGATTTGACAAAGTGTTTCTTTGAGATTAGAGTGATTAAATCTTTTTAAGTATAAATTGTCACCACACAAAATGCACAAAAGACATCCTCGACTATAGGTTTTCAATGGATCAGAAAAGAATAGGGATTTTATTTCTTATAATGAAGCGGCAAATCTTCCAATAAATACAAGTTCAACTTCTGCAGGAAGGAAGTGGGACAATTAGTGTCTTTATGTAACAAAGATTAACACTAACTATGGTGGGGAAAGCTATTTAAAAATCACTCTTTCTAATCAATAAATACAAAAAATATATATTTTGCACTAATTGTATTGCATTGCACTGGCATCATGCAAGGACGCTTTCAGCACAACCGGAATAAAACTAAGTAAAATTGCCAAAAATAAAACTGCCTGAAACATTAATTGTGGTCTTAAATAATCACAAAATAATTCCTTTTGTGTTGAACAAGAAAATCCATTACATTCCCCTGAAGGACAGACCGCTAAATGAAAACATCCGCTCAATAATGTAACTACCAAAAATCATTTGAGAGCAATAAAATACCTTGGTTAAGAAATTGGCTTTCTAATCTCCAGGGTCGCACTGTCCCTATGAGGGTAAATTCTGTGACTGATGAGTGCTGGCTTGCTCAGATTTACACAAACGTATTGACAAAGGATGCCTGATTAAGATGGCTTTCATGCTCAGGTGCTAGGCGGAAGACATGCCATGAGCAAGTGGGAGTCCAGTGGATGCACTTGAAAAAATAAAAAAAGGAGTATAGGCTTTAGCAATTACAGAAATGATTCCCGGCAAGTGAGGAAAGCAGTCATGGTGAGATGTCCGTTGCATTTTAAGAGCTTTTACACTGAGCCACATCTGTGAAGGAGCAATGAATTAGAGAGGGCTCGCTGTTTTTAGTTCTAGTCAATCAGCTAAAAGCAGGAACGGCTGCGGAAAGCTTCCGCTGTTGTTCATGCCGGGAGTATTTTCACGTGTATGTAATCCTATTTATCTTTGCCTGACCAGGGAAGTTTTGCTGAGCTTGCCAATCTCACTTTAGTTTACAGTGATGTTAAAGACAGGAAATGTGTTGAGAGGCACTATACAAATTACATATATAGATTTTCTTCATCATGCTAGTCTCCAGATGAAAACAACCTTAATAATAATACTTATGATCCGGTATAAAATATATATTCTTTTTGAAATGGGCCATTCTCCATAATGAGTACTTTTACGTAACGATATTCAAAATTATAACAAAAAATGTACTTTCACTCAAGGCAGGATTTTTACCTGTAACAGTAGTTTTACTAAAGTAAAACTTCAGAGTACTTCTTCGATTACTGATTTGGAAGAACTTACGAACGCTAAACTGGAAAAAAAACAGCAGTTGGTTTACAGCGATGGTCAAGGTGTTTGAACAGTCTCACGACCAATTCACCGACGTTAGCGTCCTTTTGCCAGCTCTGGTAAAGATGAGGCTTCAGTAAATTATTTAAACAATATCTTTTTAGAAAGGTAAGAAGTTAGACTTTCATTTATTTGTTCAGCAGCCCTTATATGACATGAGCGCACATGTATCAATCAGTACTGGGCTCAAACATGAATGTGCAAGTGCAAAAGAGAAGTAAATGCAATTACATGATGATAAAAATGACTTAAAAGCAGCCATCTTCCGAAAACTTTTTTTAATATATAACTGCAAAAGATAATGTCAACTTTCAAGGCTGGTTTTATCAGGTGAAAATGTGGCTTTAAAAGCCCTCACAAGGCTTAATAAAAAAAAATAAAAAATGTCCAGGAAAGCTTCCTTTCTGGACAGTCCAATTCTACATGCACTAACTGCAGCTCTATATCAAAGCGTTTTTTATTGCGCTGCCATTTCTGTATTATCACAACACTTCAAAAGGAAATTACAAAAAGTAAATTGATAAGGACTATATTAAAATTAACCCATGCATCTCGATCCTGAACATTTTAATACGCTTAACTGATTTACGGTGGATTAAGGAGTCATTAATATGTAGATGCTCCTCACTTACAAAATAGTAACTTAATTAAGTATTTCTCACTACGAAGAGAAAATCACAGCATCTTTACAAGAGGGAGTTTGACAGACTTCAAAAACCTTGTCGATTGAGTAGCCTGATGGGCAACAACACCTTTCAGTGCAACAGTACAGCGGAATAATCTGACCAGGATTTCACAGGGAACATTTATAGTGGCCTCAAAGAAATACTTGCAACGTATTATGTGACGAAAATTTATTTAATGACAGCTATTACAAAGTGTTGTGTATTTAAATCAAACTAATTAAATCAGTAGACCTGTAACCACGAGCCCGAGAGCTTTGTTCACATATATGACTTTGGCCATGAAACACCAAACCAGATGTATATTTTAAACGAGCCTATCGGTGGCGCAGCATGACAGCACAGCCGTCATCCTCTCTCCTGCATGTGCATGAGTCTCCAGCTGCTGCTCCAAAACATATTTAAATTGTTACCAATATATTTGTGCCAGTCAAAGTGTCCAGTTTCTGATGATGCTATTGGTGGAAAATGTGAATCCATTTTAAATCCAATTCATCTAAAAATGCAGCTAAAGAATATACCGTCTGCTCCATCAAGCATCCTCTCAGGGAGCAGACTGGACTGTAACTTTCATGGTGCAGGAAATGACTTATTATCATTCAGACCTGCACACACATCATTTTGCCATCAAACCACATCAATTAAAATCTTTTCAGCCTTCTATAATGAACAACGCACTTTAACAGACCTGCTCAGACTCAAAAGAAGAGGCCATTGCAAACAGTTGGAGGTTTTCAACATGCCCATCTATCTCCAATGGATGTACTTGCCTGGAGGCTTCTGGCAGGTAATTGTTTAATTTGTTTCGATACAGACTGTGTGATAGTAATGCATTACACTGTAAACCTTGTACCTTTTACCGTGTTCATACATCTAAAATCCCTTTCCAGTATGATGCACCTGAAGCCACGGAGGCTGCACGACATCTCCTGTCCCTGATTTCAAGTGCCATACCTGAAGAACCTCAGGGACAAAGGCAGGGGCCGAGTCAGGTTATGGAGAGACCCTCAGTGCAGACTAACATGGCCAGGTAGACAGGCATGCACTGTCAATGAGCCAGTCAAATGTGTCATTAGTCAGTTTTTTACCATGATGGCAGCAGTACAATCACGCACCTGTCATATAACATTAATTAGGCCTTTATTTAAGCTTTTTAGAAAGTTATCTGGTTAAGGGCAACTGTTTTCTTTACTCTGGAATACTTGGATGTGGTGCGCTTGGTTAAGAAGTAATAGGTTATTTTTTTGTTGTTGTTTTTTTAACAAATATTTTTGATTTGCAGCCTACAATTCTAGTTTTATAAGCAAAACTAACACATCATTTACTTACAAAAAAAGTGCTTTATTTTTGTATTGCATAATAAAGACACAAATCTACCTTCATAGAGGTGCTGCTTATGGTGCAACGACACAGGTAAAATAATAGTGTGGGTGAGAAGCTGATGTTCAGCTTCAGGCTTGAACAGATGCATTACGTTTGATTTGTTGTTAGATTGGTAATTGAGGGAGTTATTCTAATGACAACAAAGCATCTTTATGAGATCGGGGGGATAAACCACAGTATGATTTATTAATTGTTTATTAACTTATCCAAACAAAATAAGCCATTAATCACCAAGTTCACATCTTCCATACAGAGTTCTATTGGCATAGTATTAAAATAAATATTAATATTAAATTACTGTGCACAATTATTAAACTGTATGTGACCGGAACAAATTAGCCTCGGTGATGATGAAGTCAAAAGCATTCATACACTTTGGCTTTGATTACGGCAAGTCGAGAAAAACACGACTTCTTCTGTAAATCCTGTCGGCAGCTCTGCTCTTGTAATTGCGATGCAGGCATCCCTTATTTAGTGTAATGATTGTGTCTTACACTCAACAATCATTTATTCTAACCTTTTAAGCTGCATAATGAAAGGACTTTATGAAAATCATGTAAATTATTCTGACTGCATTGCTCTCCAAGCTTAATTTTAAACCCAGCCTCATTATTCTCATTCTAGCTACCTAATTATTTTCCATGAAAAACACAGGGAACCAAGTCAAAGTACTCAACTCACTAAAGTCAAACTGCTGTCATTGAGATTCTGTCGAAGACAAGTTACAAAAACATCCTCCTCTATAATCAGCCTTCCGTTTACTGCGCCGATGTTATTTCTACCTTCTCATGAGGTAGTAAGTCATGCCCATACAAAACTGGCCCTAGTATACTGTGTAAAGTTTAATAAATTCTGTGTATATTCCATTTTGTGTCTGACTGTATGAGTAAGTACTGTACACTGTGTTGATCTGGATTGATGTTGTTTCTGAATAACTACCAAAAGTCTAAAGGTACTACCAAGGGTACCTGCTGTGAGCAGAATTTGATGAGTTAGAAAAAAAATATGGACAGGGACTTGAAAATGAAAAGTGGCTGACACTGCAAATGGATGGATTCCATAAGTTACACTCTTTAACAGCCATAGTGGAAGCCTTTGGGAAACTACTGCAGCTCCTTTTCCTGCAGACTAATCTGAATCAGCTGGGTCTCCAAATATCATCCAGTCACTCTGCGGGTGGAGTGTGTTTGACATTTGACCAAAATGATTCTATGGTTGACTGTCAGTCCATCATGTGCGGCCATTAACGGGCTTAAAAGCTGTGCAGGGTAATAAATATCCTCAATATGTACTGTCTGAGAGTGCTCGTCATCTAAATGCAGTGCAACCCTTTCAAAAACTCGGCCCAGCTTTTAATTACGGACGCTTTTTAAGAATGTGTGAAGTCCGAACTTTGAATTTAAAAATGAGAACCAGACACACTTAGCCAACACTGACGAGGTGCAAAATGATTAAACACGGGCCTTAACACTTGAAATGTATGTCACTTACAAAGCCAATTTTATAGAAGTTAATGGCATAATTCCTCGACAAACAAAAAAGCTCTCCTTTTTTAATGTAATAGTTAAATCATTGACGTTTATATGCTTTAATTGCCAATCATTTTATGCGTAATTACTTTGATTATACTAAAATGGTTTATATAATCTAATCTTAAAGTAGGTCTCATCCATGTGAACACAGTTCAGACAGAAAAATTACTTTTAATCAAACACGACTTAATGACAACGTATTTTCCATCTTTTGAGTCAACTTTTACTTTTCAACATAGTGGTGGAAGACAGTAATTCTGTATTTTAGTATGGATTCTACTGATAACTTCAAACGTCAGAGGACAAAATAAATCTATTTCTACTCACTTTGCCGACCCATACGTCTCATGCTTTTGTCAGTTTGCCTTTGTACATCTTTCTCACTGTGCGATCGGTCTTGCAAAGTGAATAATTCCAACTGATAGACAGACAATGGATCACAAAAGTGGCAGGTTGCAAGGTTTAAATCTTAATATCCTGTGCTCCCAGAGCAGTAGCATTCACTTTCCAGAAATCAATATTAAATCACCAAACGATGAATCAACAGGCTGCAGCTGTAGCAGGACTAGCAAGTGCGAGTCACTGGTGACACGGAGCTGCAGTCATCCAGACTGGTCACGCTATTTCAATTTTGATTTCATTAAAACTCCGACAACTTCAGACGTCCCATAAAATAAATCAAATCAGCTGGACAAAAATCTATATATGTTCCACAACCCTTACCTATCAGCAGCATATTTTACTTAAGCCAAAAATGATTGCAGCTGGCGCAATGTCATGCCTTATTTTGTGTTTTATCCTTTACTCGGCCTAGAAGGATGTGAAAATGCTTTTATGAACTTTACAACACAAACTCTGACCTAGACTCTTTTTCCATTTAGCCCCTGTTAATGGTGAATCAGTTGCGGAGTTATTTGAGGCCCATATAGCATCCATTATACCTGAATGCTGCTCCTATTGATTATAGCATTGGATAACCTTACTGGGTATTGGGCTCAGTCCCTGCCGAGGCCATTTGTAATAGTTTCCAATCTGAACTTGGAGCCATGCCCATATACAGTCCCAGGGGAGTCGTTTTTGGCTTGGAGTTTGACCCCAAAAAAAGATGCCACTGCAGGCCTTAAGTTTCATTTTCTGGATTTTTTTATCCATTTACTATGACCGCATGACAGGGAAATAAATCACATAAGAGCCATAACATTCGCCATATGTAGCCCAGTAGGTGTTTATAATTTCTGACTCCCACAGATGCAGAACTGACTGAAACACACTGATTGCTTTCAATGACACCAGCACCTTAGGAAGGGTTTATTAGTTTCTCAAACTCTGCTCTGGGTGTACTTTATGTTCTACCAAATAGGATGTAAGAGGTTTCTACATGTGCATGCACAAATGTATGTATGCACACTACTGCTAGCACAAATGTATGTATGCACACTACTGCTAGCACAAATGTATGTATGCACACTACCGCTAGCACAAATGTATGTATGCACACTACTGCTAGCACAAATGTATGTATGCACACTACTGCTAGCACAAATGTATGTATGCACACTACCGCTAGCACAAATGTATGTATGCACACTACCGCTAGCACAAATGTATGTATGCACACTACTGCTAGCACAAATGTATGTATGCACACTACCGCTAGCACAAATGTATGTATGCACACTACTGCTACGCTCGGGTCAAAATAGGCTGAATTGGAAGCCAGCAGCAACCGGTATCGGCAATTACTCCTAATGAATACAAAATAACAGCAAAATATCCTTTAAAACGAACAAATGTCACCCAAAAAAAATTCAGAAAAATCATCGATAAAATAGATTCAAAGATAAATATCACACAAATGGAAGCTTCAATAACAGGGCAAGGGCGTACAACTATCGAATGCACAGTTCTTTATTGTTCATTGTGAACGTATTTCCATGTCGAGGTCCATTATTCACTCAAACATCCAGATCCATCCTCAGCAGGTCTAATAAATTCAGATTTTTTTTCCTCCTTAGCTCATGAGGTTGAGAGGATTTTAATTTGTTGAGCTATTGACTGTGGCTGCTCACTGCCCAGAAGATTGGATATCAATAACAGTCATAGTCAACAAAACACTTGTACTGTAGGATAGTGCCGGGGGCATAGGACTGTGGGGCATTATACAGGGCCCTCATGTGAAAAGGGCCTTCAAAGATACAGGAATGGATAGTGGATGTGGGGAGGGGCCAATAGAGAAAGCATATATGTACAGGGTCCAGGATGTTGTGCCACAGCCCTGGGTAGCAACTACTACTTGGTTCTGTATTATCATATCAATCAACAGTAGATGATTTTGTCAAACATAGTAGGTAATAAGTCTTAATATCTCTGGGAACACACCATAACGTTGTGCGCAGAGATCCACATTTTTTAATGCTAATTGCGCTGCATTTGTCAGCATTTACAACTTCTCCTGTGAAGACATTTGTTACACACCAGCCTACACTTTTGGGTGATAAGAGTGAGTAAGTTATAGTTGTTGAAAATATATAAATCACAAAACACTTATCTGCTAATAATTTCCAATTTATCAAATGCATGCAAAATATGCTGGATAGTGAAAAGCAATTTAATAGTCACTGACTTTTAATGTGCTATTAATGTGCCTATCCTTTTGCTTCAAACTAATCTAGGTTTATGCCATTGACTTTACTAAGGCGACTGTCCAAAGATAACAAACCAGAACAGTTGCAGGAATGTAATGATGTTGTGGTTGGAAGATGCAGAACAAGTCGCTCTATAGTTGTGGTTGCATTAGTCTTTGGAGTAACACTGCAGGCAGTGGCAGCAACAAAGTAAACGTTTAATCACATAACCACAAAATGTTAAGTAAGATAATTCTCCGTCAGAGAGATGTTTAGGGCCACCTGAAGTTTGGCATGAAAACTGCCCAAAGTCAACGTTACAAACAAAATTACAGTCGCTGCTTATTCCCAGGTCTTTAGTCCACTCTGGAAACAACATAGTGCACAACGGGCTCACACAAGATGCATGTTTCTTTCTATGTTGGATTCAATCCAGATGTAGATGTCTGCCAAGCTTGTAGATAATTTTAATGTTGTGCTGGTGCTTTGGAATAACGTTCAATCATAAACTCCCATCTGCCAGCTTTTCTCTTGACGAGGCCCTCAATGGTCTCTCTCGCTCTTACAGCCTCTTTGACTATGATCTACAACTTAAATGTCTTGTGGAGAATCCCAGGCATTAACAACTTCAGTGTTCCATAGCTGGAATCAATAATGCATCGTGTTTCGCTTTACAAACTCCTCCACAGCTCATTACAAAAGAACTATCAGGGAAACCGGTCCGAGGGCAGACGGTAAGACAAGACTGATGGATGAAAAAGAGACAAAAAAAACAGAGAACAAAAAAAAACAGAAGCAGTGGTAATCAGAGATGTTAGCCTGGAGAGACTAGTCCAGTGGGGGAAAAGCATTTTTAGGTGCAGTATTACTTCGTAGTTTATATTATATTTATATTACTTGTTCTATTTTGTTATTCTTTTATTCACTTGTGAGCAATGCTGCTGTAATCCTGTAATTTCCCCACTGCGGGACTAATAAAGGATTATCTTATCTTTACAGACATGACCTTCCGTCACATTTAACAAACAAGCTATCATTAATGTTAAAATTAACTCTTTTAAGACTGGCCTAAAAAAAACTTTTTATATAGGAAGGCATTGTTTACCTTGTGTTGATTCTTTGTCAGCTATTAATTTTTATTTATTTATTAGGGGTTGCTTTAATCATGTTTTTATTTGTTTTACTATATATTGGCTCTGTGGCACTGTGTGTGTTCGTTAGAGCTGCGCCTCGCCTGGAATCCAGACGAGAGCAGGCAGCCGCAGCATGAGGAGTTGTCAAAAAACTGTGATCAAGTCAGACAGTTTTCAGCTGACTGACTGTTTGAATACACAAGAAGTCACAGCAAAAATGACTTCCTGTTAGTTCCGGTCTTTAAGCTACCTGTAGTTTACAGATCACGTTTGGATTCATGTGTTTGTAAATATATATTTATGTAGAAATGTGCGTATAGCTGCATCCTTTGTTCTTTTTACGTCTGCCTGTGAAATACATTACTACTGGTTTTGATATGTTGTATAAATACGATTTTGTATTATCAACCACACAAGATATGTTTTTAGATTAAACATGCGACTAATAGTCAACAATCCAGCGTTAAGTATTACAACTACACAAAATAAGGATTTTCTACAACACGTGGTGTTTGCTGTCAGATCTAAGAGCCAATCAGCTCTCTGGTGTGGTGACAGCCAGGCGTTTCCCATCATGCACTGGGCCACGCAGTCGATGGAGAGCTACTGCGGAGCCTGGCTCTCAAATCGACGACCGCCTTGTTCTTGTGAGAATAGTTGACCACGTGTGCATGACGTCAGAGCAAGTCGGGACAAAGGTGGACACAAATCTAACCGGCATGAATTGCACGCCGATCGCCGCCGATCGATTCTGCGCAGAACTGGCTCATCTCGAACGAGCCTATTATCTGCTGTGTTAAAGCACAAGGGACACTCTTTCATTAATTACTATGACTACTACACTCACCTGTTGGGATTACCTTCCTTGACCTTGTTAGACATCTCAAACACTGAAGGTTGAAGCCGAAATGTGTCGGCAGTGAGACTTCCTCTTTTCTAAGTGGGTCTAGTGCTTTCCTCTTCTAATATTGTTATTTTTGGTTGAGCGCTCGTCAAAGGCTTTTTATTCAGTGAAGCACACTTCTGCCTCGACCCAGTGTATGAAATATATTCATGCTTTATTTAAAATATTCAGAGTGCATCTGAATACCGTATGGTATGCAACAAACAACAGTGATTGTTTCCATAAAATACCAATCTTTTTTTTTTGTCTGTCTGCTTCAAGGTCACAAAACAACCTGCAAATGTACCTGATCAAAGCAGTGCTCATTGTCAAAATCCATTACTTTAACACGTTATACTTCACAACTGACACGAAATGGTTTGCTTCTCATAGCTTCACAGTTGTGTGGCACAAACAACATGCAGATAAACAATTCGATTTTGTCCCAGAGTTTTGCATTTCATGAATTATTAAATGTAGAGCAGCAGTCACTCAACAGTCAGGAATAAGAAATCAGTGCTCAGAGGAGTCACCTCAAAAACTGAATTGGAGTTCTGCTCCTAATGAAATGCTTGCTCGGGGAGGGAATGAAGGATGGGAGGTGAAAGTGGCTGAACGAAATTGAGTGTATGACACAGCGTGAGGAGGTCAATGCATCGGATCCGCTTTTCCTTCGCCCTCCGCTACGTTGTCCTCTGCATGGTTGTAACATGCATGAAATTAGCATACAGTTGTCTGTAAGGCAAAGGTCCAACACCAAATCCTCTGTGTGAGGCAGATAAGAAACTCTGAGGAGTGCGTGAGGGCATAATTCAAACCAACTCATAAGATGATTTCACTACCTGCTGTGGACTAGCTACATTACATACAGACACACATGAAAACCTAGTTGTATGCTTTGTTGTTAATCCATGATCCATTTCTAAACCAAATTCAAGCGCCACCACCAAACTTTTAAATAAAGAATTGAAACGTGCCATAACTTCCACATACAGTCATGACAGGCCCGTAGAGATTACCCCCGCAGCCCCCAACTTTCCTCGACGCAAGTAACGTTTCACAAAATCGCTCGTAACTATCCTTTAAAACAACGGATTTCAATAATAAACACATCTCCGTGACCGTGCGGGCATGTAGGAGTCGAACGGCATCTAGATCTTTACCAGCCACCTATAAGTAACTTTAAATTCCGTCAACCGTCGGAGATTTTTTTATTTTACATTTCTGGGTCCAGCATTTCCCCTGTCAAATGGACGATCTTTGATCCACCTCAGACGGCACATGCGCCGTCTACTGAAGAGAATGCACCCGGGCTGGCTTCTGGGAAATGTAGTTTTCTTATAGAACTTTGACGTTTTTCATTTTTGAACCGATTTACACAGTTTTTCCCCTGAAAAGCCTTCAAATGACCCCGACACTTCGTTTTTGTGTGTTTTTTTTTTTTTTTTTTTGCATATTCGGGTTCTTTAGGCTCTGTTCTTTCTAACGAGGGCTGTTATTAGTATGTGAGACCTTGGTAAGGTTTCTGCCATTCTTAATTAGATCATGCTGGATGTTCATAGTTATGATCAAAATATGTTATACATTTTTTTTTTAAACATTTTCTTCACAAGAAAATTATGAAAAAATGATATAAAATAATACAAGTATTAAAACTCATTTGTGGTTCATACGACTATTTGAAAACTTAATCTTGAGACGCTCCCCCAGTACCGGGGGAATGGGTCTTCACAGTTTGCTATTTGACAGTTGCTATGTGAACGATGCCTGGGTTGTGTACGTTCCAAACTTCCTTTGCTTCCCGATCTCTCTGGCCGTCAGAATAAAAGTCCCATTCACCGTTGACACTTAAATCATATTCTGTGACAGAGGATAAGGGAGAGCCAGGCGTGCGCCAAGGTTCTGCAAGTCCAGCGAAGCCAGGATGCAGTGAAGAGCCAGGATGCAGTGAAGAGCCAGGCAGCCGTGAGGAGGCCTTGGGTAGCCGTGCCACAGAGTCAGATGAAACTTCTAATACTACACTTTACCCTGGTGACCGGGCACATTTCCCGGTGGATATTACTGATGCTGACATGAAAAAGTTAATTTTAAGGCAGGGACCATGTACATTTGAAGGTCCGTATCCTAAAGATAAAAAGGGGAGATGTTTTTCTAAAGATTTTTATCATAGTGTCAAAAAAAGGAACCAAGATACAATGCAAATGGCTGTGTTACTCCCCCAAAATTGACAGAGTATATTGTGAGCCCTGTTGGCTTTTTGGTGAGAGAAGATCTGCATGCCATAACAGTGCCTGGACTACGGGAATAAATGATTGGCAAGGACTGTCTAGAAAAATAAAAGAGCACAAACACACTCTCTCACATACCTGTTCGTTTATCTTTGGATAGTGACCGTCGGACAATACATTATCCCTTACATATTGGGGGGTGGTGGGGGGGGGGGGGGGGGGGGGCTCTCAGGGTTATTCTGCAGGGGGGCCTCATGTGTTTCCGTTACGGCACTGAGTCATGAACATATTCTGATACACTTCTCTTCTTTTCAGTCAACGGTATGCATATTAGTTTGGCTTGGACAGCACTGTCTGTCCCCAAAGACAGTGAACATCTGGTCTCATTTGTACTCAACTGATGTGGGGATATCAACTGAGGTAGATGTTGCAACATTGTTTTCACACATTTTTGCCTGTGAGCCTTTGGGTAGGTTGTCTCTAATGGGCTCAATTTGCCAAAAGGATTCGTGGTGAAATAAGTAAATACATTTTTTTGTTGTCATTTCCCAGGACTGAAAGTCACCTATCTCACGTAGCATATGTTGGAGGCTATCATTCGTCAGTGGCCATTTGCCATCTCTTGTTGTCCAATTGTGTACCTGGCAGGCAGCAACAGGATTTAGCTGTGCCAAGAGAAGGCGTTTGGCCAGACACGTCCTTGACTGAGAGCAATAATGCAGCACATATGGTGATAGAAAGGATGGGCACTGAAGACACTGTCTTTCTTTGGTCTGGATGTATCACTTGGCTCTGATCAAACCAGATCTGGCTACGTTTGAGAAAGCCCCAATCAGAGACCAGAGCTAATTCATTGGGCTGAAGCAATCTACCAAGAAAGACAAAGGACACATTAAAGAAGTTTTTTTTTTTGCTTTACACTCAACTTCTGTTGCAAAATACTGTCTGACATCACACCCCGAATCTCATGCTGTCCTCTTTGTTTCTCATTTTTCATTTTTGTGCCACTACTTTATTTCCATTTATATTTATTTTTAAAGGGGAATATTGGGCACAGACACACACTTCTGAACAATTATTATTATGGTATCCTGTCCAATTAGTGGCTAAGAACAGAATGAAATACATGAGGAAAAAAAGGTTCAAATGTGTAATAATGAGTGGTAGCTGGCATGGAAAAAATTAGTCCCTCTGTGTTAAATACTTGCTAGATTTTCTTAAAGAAGTTGCGCCTCTTTTCATTAGACATGATAGTTGTTTTTTTTCACCGAAAAATCTTTAATAAATTATATACTCAAATATTTTTACTGATAACGTATGTAGTCAGTCTAATGTGTTGGTAATAGGAACATCCCATGAGACACAAAGCTACACCTAAATGCAGGATTTTTAACCACAGCAAATCTGGTATCTGCTTATAGTTGCAGGAGTAGAAACCCAGCATAGAAATGGGCTTTAACAGGTTGGCACAGCGGTCTTCATAAACGACAAAGCCCCTTAGGAAATCAGTCACTCACCGACAAGCTCGGCCTTGTACAGAGTCCTCACAAAGTCCATTATATCTACATCCCCAGCTGTGATCCACTCAATAGATATAATTGTCAGTCTATTCATTATCACTTGTGCCATGCAGCTCATGATGTCGTTTGATTAGTTTTGGGGTTTTGGAAAAAGATCATTTAGTCGTTGTAAGTCTTTGGCAGGTGTTAATTTTCCCAGTTTCACACTGCTGTCAGAACTCCCCAGGGGAAATTCCTCTGAAGTAAATTTCCAGATTTACTTGGTCAAACTGCATGACTGTCTGATGTACAATAGAGAGATTGGTCAGCATACATAGCACCCTGCCCATCTGCACGAGATGTTTTTAAAATGACTGAGGCCCAAGTAACGAATACAAAACAAACTACAAAAGCAGTGCAGATAAATCAGTGTGTGTGCAAATACTACTCTGGGATGGTCAACAATAAGTATGGGACTAAAGGCCTAAATATGAAATAAATCACTATGGTAGTTTGCCAATTAAAAAGCAAATGTAATTTTGTCAGGAAACCTGCACAAATCCTAGTGTTGTACTGACAATTCTCTCTGGCCAATTAGCTAGCTAGCCAGGGTGACACTCAGTTTGCATTCACGTGATGATGGGTATCAAATGAAGTACTCTATGCTATCCTTTTAAAGGGTACTAATATTGGTACTAGCATTGTTATTTAAGATCCTCAGACGCAGTACTAAAACAGGAAGTTGAGAAATATGTAAAAAGTTGCTTTCTACTCATAGAAATGCCATTTAAAATGCTTTTTTTTGTATTTCTGAATAGGACTTATGGAAGCTGTTTCCCTCGTCACATAAATCACAGTCGTATTTCTGTATGAACAGTGTTAAAGACCTCTGTGCACTACCTTTCATACACTCTTGTCTGTCATCTCCACTTTCCTCCGTTCCTTTTATTTCCATTTCATGTCCTCTCTCCCTCCTGAAATCACTGGATCGCATACAGCTGATATCCTCCCAGCAGCCCGGTTATCGGGACATTTGTAATAGTGTGGTTGGCAGGTTGCCTTGCTGTTTTCACCTTTAGGTTACAGATAAATATCCTGTAGCTGCCCAGTCACCTTTTTAGAATGAAAGTGCAAGGCTTTGAGCACTTTTTTTTGCTGACTTTATTTCTGACAAATGTGGATATAACTGTTGATAACTGTTTGGCTTGAGCCAATATTTAACCGGAAGGCAAACACTCCTACACATGTAAAACAGAGTGCTCTTTACATAATGGAACCACGAAAGGAGACACAACATAGCTTTCTCAAACTATCTGCATAATCTCTTTTCATTTGTTTTAAATATTGTATTCTGATTATTACAATAACTACAAATAGTAAACATGCCGTATGCACTGTTGACTTATTTTAATAGCATTTTCCTATTTTCTGTCTTCCTGCACTTATGATTGCATCTCCTGCCACTTCTGCCCTTTTGAGTTTGTGATCACACACACTCTAGGATGCTAACATTTTTCAGGTATTTTAGATTGACGCTTTACTTTTGCATCCTTCTCAGCCCTAAGCATTACATGACAGTGAATGCAGGCCTCGGAAAAGCAAAAAGATATGGGAAAAGATGTCATGTACTCATCATCGCTCTCTCAAAATAGCACCTTTCACTGCACAATTGTTCTCAAGAGTTGTCATTACTTAAGGACATTTGAATTCTATAAAGATCCATTTTGAATACTGGAGCAAAATTAATGGAATCGTTGGATTCTGTTTGCCCTCGTCCTGTTCTTCAAACTGTTAAATTAATTTAGAGTGCACTGCTGAATGTCGAGAACTGTGTTTAAACCACACTCACACATTCAATCTACTGCTGTCTCTCATTGACAGTTTAATTAAATAGATGTGCTAATGGTCTAAGACACAGATTATGTATATTACCAAAGCCGACCGAAATACATATGTATGTGTAGAGACAGAGATCAGATGTGTAAATTGTAATTCATTCAGTGTTTCTCCCTTTCTAGTATCAACTTTCAACTCATTATACAGCTAAAGTTGCGAATTAATTCTCACTAAATAAATATTTAATATGGAAGAAAGAAATGTGGTATACTCTGCTCATTTTCTTTTATCTCACATTTAAAGAAAATACAAATAACTCACAATGTTGTGAAGAGTGAAATATGCCTTTTGTAGTAGCAACATTAACACGGCCTGCGTTAGCAATGTGAATATTTAGTGGAATGCATGTTAATCTGCAGACGGGAAGGGTGGTGCGTCAAAACAAACGCATGACTTTTATAATAAGGAGCCACGGTTGACTCATTGTTCACGTCAGTCAGTTTTAGTGCATGCGAGTGTGACCCACTGGTTAGCTCAAGGATGATCTGCACTGCTCTCATACGATCGTTACATCTGAAAACACTGTAGACTTATGCAATTGCAAAAGAAATGTTCCCAATATTTGTACCTTTTTGAAGCGCAAATGCTTTTTTTATGTATATGTTCTGCCAACTCATTGTTGAAACTATCTTATTTCCTTGTTACTGGAGAGTAGAACAAGTTAGGATGCGTATGTTGCTGGTTTTAAATGTTCATTCTATTATCACAAATCTGCATTTATTTCAACAGACATTCCCTAATAACCGTAACGTAAAAGCAACACAATGTTCTCTTTTTCCCTGGCTTTTAAACGTCTTTATTACTATTAGCTTGATGGAAAATATGGGTGAGAAAAAACGTGATATAGCGAGCTCATATAATCAATACTACAGCGCTGAGAACTCAGTTTGCTGCATTTATATCATTCATGTTGTCAACATCATCTTCAACAAAGTGGTAGAAAACTGGGTGGCTGAAATAGAGGAGAGGAAAAGATAATATCTCTTTCAGTCCAGCAGACAGCCGCCTGCCAAATCATGATCCCCGCCTCTTTTTCTCTTGGGGGTCGATTAAAAGCTATTCCCTTTTAGATTCTCAAATAATGTTGGTTCAGATTCACCTCCCAACTGTCACGTCTACAGAGACATGCCCGGGAGTGTATACAGAGATCATTCCCAAGTGTCTTGGCTGAGCCATAAGCTTAGAGTAGGGTAGCACTTCTATCTGTGTGCCAATTGTTTCTCACAGGTTATGAAGAATGCTGCAGTCTTTTTCCAATCTGTCACACACTATCATGGTGGATCACCATTGATTGAAATCATTTTCTTTTATATCACATTCACTCCAAGCATTTCATGAAGAATATCCATGTCGCTGCCTCAGAAAATGTGCAAATTTAATGCAACTCCTAAAAAATGAATTCAAAACTCTTAGAATCAGCAGCGGTGATGTAATATGTATGATGTTGAGCATTTTCTTTTTGTTTTTACCTCGTTGTAATCCTATTTAGTGTGAGTGTTCACAAGCTACTCCCCGTAGGCTTTCTGAATACATTATTGATGATATCAGATATTATTATTATTATTATCATGAAAGACAAGTCATTTCTCTCTTTGCTCTTCATATTAGAAAGAGCAGCTTTAAATGTAACTATTTTTCACTAAGTTTGTAAAAGAAATACAGGGAGGTGAGCCATTCTAATGCTGATTTTCCTTCTAGGTCTTACTGTGGCATAGTAAGAAAATTAAACCTGATAAACAGGAATCCATTTGAGGATAGCAAAAGAGGATAGCGAACAAGTACAATCGTACGGCCTTGATGCAACATGACATCAAGTGTTTAGTATCGTTTGACAATGGCAGTTAGCTACTTTGCCACATTCTTTTGGCAGAAACGCTCCACCATCTGACCATTGGAAGAAAAATCAAAATCATGGAATTAAATAAATTCAAACTCTACCTCTGGATGGGATTCAGTGTTTATCCCCCGAGGTGAATGCAGCCATGTAGCGTTGAAGAATTTCTCAAGATCAAAAGACTTTTCTGACCTTGACTTATTCTGTTTTGTACAACTCCAAGTTTTTGTTTCCAAGTTCATTGCAGTCTGTAATCTTACAGGGTCTTTATAAAGCACACTGAGGTCCCAGGACCACCTTTTGTCTTTTTGGATTACAGGTTGCCCCAAAGTGCCAGTTGGATTTCTTCTACAAATAAGACAATGGAAAAGAATGGCAGAGTTTCAGTATTCGTGAACCACTGCAACCATGCAACCAAAATTTGTTATGTGACAAACTAAAATTTTGTTTTATGACCTTTATGGCTGTAATTCAAAATTGGTTCGCAAGGTCCTTGGCTGGCGTCTCTTATTTTGGATGAAGTAGATTAACCCTAGAACACTAACGTTACAAATAGTAACACCATCACTAATGCCGGGGATATTTTACCCAATATAATGTACATGATAAAAATATACTTCTCATCAATATATAACAATACAAGGCTGATTTAAGTACTCTTTTATTTTACCCTATAGAACGAAGCTGAAGCTACACAAGCACCTACGCAACTCGGACAAAAGCAACACAATGAAAATAACAACCACAATCACACAGGTAAAATCACCCGACGTTAGTGTTCTAGGGTTAGGCTGATGGTTAAATGACATGGGACACATGGTTAGAGAAACATTATTTGAAGTATAAATATCTTATGAGTTATTTAATGTTCTCAGTCTCTTTGTAAGGTAATACATTGTTTTAAACTTTATTTTTTTAAGGGTAATCATCAAGGCATTCTGTAAACTGCACCTGCAAAATGTATAAGCCCTCAGCAAACTCTGGATATGAATTACAAGTGGATTTTTTTTGCATTCTGGGTCTGATGCTGTGAGTGCATTATAAAAAAAGTAGCTTAAGTAGCTAATGTGTTCATGTATTTATCTATGACCATGTGATTGGCAACAGATCGGCAAAAGTGTAAGAATGTAACAACCAATTCAGTTCACATACTCATTAGTTTCATTCGCAGTTTTCAAATTATTAATCTTGGAGAATGAATACATTTTAAGTTTTTATTCAAATCAGAATGCAGCAACTGGTGCTAATGTTATGAAGCAACGCAACATTTACCCAACAAAAAAGTTAAACAAAATAACAATTTCATTTCACATTGGTACTTTTTGTAATTTAAATCAATGCAGAAATGCATCACTGTCATCCCAGTTATTGTCTAAATGCCCGAGCCTCGCAGACAGACAACAAATGTCAATACAATGTTTTATTTTCAATAAAAAAAATGAAGACTAGATTGTCTGTCACAATTTGACAGACCATTAAGATGCTGCTTATAAAAAATGGATTTCTCAAATCTTATGTTATAGCAGAAAGGGGAAAAAGGAAAAGCACAGAGCACCCTTTCCGCCTTGACAGCAAAAGAAGGTGGAGCCAAGGAGGAGATAAATGAGCCACACCTGTGAGCTGGGGGAAACAATCAAGTAACAAAAGCAGCATGGAGGAGATCAGAGAGAGAGAGTTGTTAAAGGAGAAGATGAGTTAATTAATATTCAGTTTCTGGACACCTAAAGCTCAAGGATTAAAATAGTGACGTATATCACACCTGGAGCAACTATAGGGAAAAGAACCGGCTGAGTTTATTAACGTCGTAGACAACAATGCAGCGAGGAGTGCGGATCCCGAGAGCAGACTCTTTCAGGAGAAACCTGTTCAGCAACGACCTGACCTTGCTTGGATGCCACTGGGACCTCCTTTACTTCAGTGGGCCATCCAGCTAAGCCCCTTCAACTGCAACTCTCCAGGTTTCTCCTTTCTTTTACACGCACACTCTGAACTGGACTTCTTTTGGATTGAACATACTTACTAACTCCTCCCTTCCCAACGCATTTCCCCCCCTGAACCACCTCACTTAACCCTCATGTTGTCCTGGGGTCATCATGACACCAAATTAAATCGTTTGCCATCAATATGTTTTCTATTCATCAAATGGTCGTTCGATAGTCTGCGCTTCATGATTAGAATACATTTGAAGTAATTTAATTGAACGATGGGTGATTTATTGAATGTAATAACGTCTGTTGTCCTCTGGGGTCAAAAAGACTCCGCAGCACAACGTGCACTGGTGTCAAAAACAGACTGAGCTCGGTTCTCATCAAAGTTTGCCTTCACCGAGACCCATGCTCTGGTGCCCTATCGCCCCAAAAAACACAAGTGTTCTTCTGATGATTGCCAGATTGATTATGGAGATGCAGCAGTTCTGCTCCAGCTCTACCTCTGCAGCAGCTGCCCCTCTGGCCCATCACCCAAAAAGAGTAGGTGCAAATTCTGCCTTCGCCATAGTGATCTAAAAAAATGGAAAATGTGCCAAACATGCGATTCATACATCTGCAAAGATCACACCATTACTACCTACCTTGCAATAATGGAATATTTAGACAGTTTTTATTCTGAAAAGTTGTTTCAAATGTTTTGGAAATGAATATTGACATGTTTGTCAGGTAATCAGTTGACACATTTGAAACAGGTGTGTGATAATGTATAATTTATAAACAACCAAACCAGCCATGGTCATTTTTGACCAGGGAGGACAGCAGGTGTGATTATTTGCTGCCAATAAAAATAAATGTTTTAAAAACAGCGTCCTCACTAACATTTTACACATACCATTCTGTGATTCTCCATCAACACACTAGACTCTGATCGTTAACTATAGTCAGAATAATTTATCATTAAAAAAAATAAACGGTCAAACCAGACGGGTCAATTTTGACCCCAGAGGACAACAGGTGTGATTATTTGCTGCCATTAGAAACATTACCAGAAACATATACCTGCAGTATATAAAGGTTAGATATATCTCATTGCGGATACATCTAAAAATAACACATTTGTATTCATCTTCCAGCTACAAATTGCATCAGACATTTTTATTATTAATTTTGATATCTTCTGTTAGTTATTTTTCTAAAGGTTTTGCTAGGTTTGGCTTAGGTCCGGAGGACACTATTGAAGTCAAAATGATATACAAAATATATCCCCCCTGATCTCACTTAACAAGGGCTCAATAGACAGTACATACAGCATCTCAGAGAGAGAGCAGCCCTGTCTCACCCCTCTGTGCACCCTAAAAAGAGCACCGAGACCTCCAGGAGATGTTTTCTCTGTAGTCTGTTCACAGTATGTGGCATTTATACTGTGTCCTGCGTATACGCGTAGGATTGATTTCTACCAGAATGCATTTGTCTTATATTTATTGAGTTTAATCTGTGATCCGTCTTCACTCTACCATTACACAGGTGAGGAATGTGACCAAAGCCAGGTTGCTGACAGCCCAGGAGATGTCCGACGTCATTGAGGAGGAGGCGGAGAACCGGGCTGCAAGGAGGGAAGCTTGAGATCTGGCCAGAACAGCCACCCTGTCTGGCGGCTCCCGCCCCAGCCGCAGAAGACCAGTGTCCCTTGGGGCTACTTCAGCCTCCAGCTCCGGCCTTTCCTTTGCCGGTCCCTCATTCCACGGCGTCCCCTCATCCCGCTCCGTCCCCTCTTGTGCCACGGTCCCCGGCTGCCTGCCAACCCCAGAACATCGCTCCAGATCCTGCCTGCTGACGAAACCATCTCCTGGTCAGCACACACCTATTTAGCATTTTAATTCAGGTATAAATCTGAATGTATTAACTATTGTGACAGTTAGACATTATGTGTACGAATTTTAGTATTGTTATAATAAAATCAGATTATTTTTTTAGAGCCTTCAACATCAGCAGCGGGATGTGGCCTCCGTGGGTCCCAAAGTCGTTCCTCTCCCTCCTCCAACTGTAAATGCTTTATGTAGCCTGAAAAAATACAATATTATAACATGATGATGACATTAGCATGATGAAGACTAAACAAAACATGGTTATGCTTTTTCTGTTATTCATACAGCCTCCAATCCTGCAGACGCTGGACCATCTTCCAGCTCCTCGTCTGCTGGACCCACGACATCCACCGGTAGTGCACTTAATGTTAACTTTCTTTATATACCAATTTATGAAAATCTGATCATTTTCTTTAATTCAAAGTTGTTGTTTTTTATTCTGTGAATAGGTCCTGAAGACATGGAGACTACAGTTTGGGAGTGTGGCCGGTGCAGGGAACCTGACCCTCCCGAGAGCTCGGTGTCGTGGGTCCAGTGTGACAGCTGCCATGTGTGGTATCACACCGTGTGTGTGGGCTGGGACGAGGAGCTGGATGGAGAGGATTAATTTAAATGTAATTTGTGTCTGTAATAATTTTCTTTTGTTTGTATTTAAATAAATGTTCATCTTTTCAAAGATTTGCACGTCATTTGTCTATTGCTAACCCTCCTGTTATCTTTTGGGGTCAATATGGCATTCAATGTTTAACGTCTCTAAATATCTGATTGACATCATTTTTTTGCTTCATATTTCATGACTTCCTAATTTAATAGGGACAACTGGATGAACATAAAATTAACACAATTATGTTTTCAATGTCCTGTACACATCGGTGTTCTTTGGATAAAAGATGTTAGTATATTTGAAGGTAACAGGAGGGTTTTAACAATGCTTTCAATCATAAATACTGGTGTTTTTTGTTGTAATATAACTCTTACTCTGCACTGTGTGTTATGATAGTGATTGTTATATACAACATATGTGTGCATAATTGTTAAATGTTGTGTTAAGCGAGTGGCTGCCATGAAAAGAGTTTAACCACCTGCTGGTGGTGGTATACACTCAAATCAAAATTACGGAGCTTTTATTGCATAGTTTGGAGTTGTTGAAGCGTGATATCTATTGTGAAGGATATAACTACGATCCCAGATATATTGACAGCATTTTGGTGGCCCTGGAACAAGTTAATATCTCTGAAAAACCAGCAACGCCGAGTGTTTACTACGAGGATAGAAGTGCGTCCGACATTGGCTGATAATAGCTCACGGCTAATTTACCGGCGCTAGTGTCCTTTTACTGGCTTTAGTAAAGTCAAAACTAACTACAAATTAAAAAAAACAATATTTCTCTCGAAAGGTAAGTAGTTAAAGCTTAACTTGACACCATTCAATCAGCTGAAAACGTGATACGATCATTTTTATCAATATTTTAAGTGGCATTTTATTATGAGCTGTGTTTTGCTATGTTACGTTAGCTCACAAAGCTACTCTGGCTTCCTTGTCTGCTTAATATTTGATTCTGTTTTTATCAGTAGTTAACTTAATACAATAAAAACTGTGAAGAATATGCCTAAAGGGAGGAGTTATCTGTTCAAAAACAAGCATGTTGGTGAGTTTTATGCATAAAGTAAATAAGACTGAAAGTGGATGCAAAGGGAACATTTAAATTTTAAAAAGCAGTTCACACCAAAAGCGAACACTTGCAAGTAGATTACATGCAAAGTCAATGCACAGATGCAAATAGCACGCGAATGGCAGTCCAGTTTGTCATATGATGGTGACCAGTGGGGGAGGTTTCAGAATACTAGATAGTGCAATTATGTTAGCACAGCTGAAAACAGTTATGCTGGTGAGAGAAGCTATTAAACTGGCCTTCCTTTGAGCTAGTTGAGTATCTGGAGCATCACATTTGTGGGTTTGATTATTCTCTCAAAATGGCCAGAAAAAGAGAACTTTCATGTGAAACTCGCCAGCCTATTCTTGTTCTTAGAAATTAAGGCTACTCCATGCGAGAAATTGCAAAGAAACTTACAATTTCCTACAACGGTGTGCACTACTCCCTTCAGAGAACAGCACAAACAGGCTCTAACCAGAGTAGAAAGAGAAGTGAGAGGCCCCGGTGCACAACTCAGCAAGTACAAGTATATTAGAGTCTAGTTTGAGAATGAAACGCCTCACACGTCCTCAACTGGCAGCTTCTTTAAATGTTACCCGCAAAACGCCAGTGTCAACGTCTAAAGTGAAGAGGCGACTCCGGGATCTAGGCGGAGTGGCAAAGAAAAAGTCAAATCTGAAAAGAAAGAAAAGATTGGAAAAAAGTGTTATGGACGAACAAATCAAAGTTGGAGGTGTTTGGATCACTAGAATCTTGGAATGGGACTTGTCAAAAGTGTCACAGGAAAACAACACACTGTAAAACATCACAGCCCTGTTTAGTTATGTCAATTGACTTCTTCTGAACTCAACTGTTCAAGTTAAACTTACAGTAATGCCTTGTGTAGCCTTTTTGGAGATTTGTTAGTATTAATTGAATTTGGATCTTTAAGTTATCAGTAAAAAAAATGCTGTCATGTTTTAAGCAAACTGCCTTTTTTAAACAATGGCCAGCAATTCACCATTACTTTCTACCTGCAACAAGTTGAGCGGACTGAACAGAGGAAGTGCTGGTTTGAATGCATCACAGTGGCACGGCAGCTGATCTGAACGGGAGAAATTGGATGGTGAAAAATATACAACCAAACATTTGAAGGAACCTGACAGATGATTCTGACATAAAGGCACGTCTGTCAGGTGGAGGTCGAAAAGGAGAAGTTTCCCAAATGAGGAAACATGCTAATCTGAAGAAAACCAGGGCAGATGGCACAGCTGTGTTGTGAATGGACCACAGTCGGGAGATTCAGAGATGGTGGAGAGTGATGAAAGTATAGAAATTGGCCACGGTGTTAGGAGAAAATAGCAATATTGTTGCAACTAGCACGAAGAAAAGAGTAGTGGTGAAAGTGGTGGAGGACCAGAGCGTCCAGACGGTTCGGAGTTTAAACTCATTCTGACGTTTGTAGAAGAGAGGGTTTCCTCAAAGAGCCCGGTGAAACTAACCACGGTATTAAAAAATCCCATTGGATGTTGACGGTTTTGAGGGGCCAAATTGTGTGTATTGTATATGCTTCATATACACCGTATATACTTAGCTTTTTTGCATTTTCTTTATTATTACATTTCCTTAAATGTAATACGCTGCTATTTTATTGTATATATTGAGTATTTTACTAACTTAATATTTGTATGTCTCTTATGAAACTTTGCTTGCTGCTGCCACAAACAAATTCCCTCCTGGGGATAAATAATATTTAATATTATAGATTTCCAATTTAAGTGGATTCATTATAAATAATACATACTCATAAATGCATTATCTTCTCTTATTCAAGTAAAATAAAGGCTGGACTTAAAACAAAGCGTTTGAACATTGGGCTCTTAGGTTAATTTTGATGTGCCTTCATTTCGGATGAGAGTCGGTCCGTTTACTCAAAAGATCTGTGTCTTGTCTCGTGGTGGCACTTCACATTGCTGCTTTTAATGTCGCTTAACATGAGACTGCTTTTGAACTGGCTATGGGAATAATAAACATATAACAGTCTGTCCATTCTTGGATAAAGGCTCTGGTCAAGTGGTCCACATTTCTCTTCATGGAGTGCCAAGTGAAATAACTTCTCTGACTCACGTACTTGTTCCAATTTATGCCGTGTTCACACTGGACACGACACGATTTTGTTGCACGACCAGATTACATGCAAAGTCAATGTACAGATGCGACAGGTTGCGAAGGCAACGCGTTGGAGGTGGCGCGAACAGAACGTTTGACGTGGGGCGAACTGAGCGAAGGACGCGACAAGAGTTGAAATTTCACAACTCTGGCGACAACCTTGCCGTCGCTGAATCAAACTGCTGCTGGTCTGCCTGAAGTAGCGCTGGTAGCAGCTTCATTCAGACACTGTTGTGGGACTACGGATAATATTATGAACCCAGACACCATGGAGTTTGATGTTCTGACGTATGTGGAATTTACACAACAAGTATAAAGCAGAACTAGTGGTTATTTCCATGGTGGATGAAGGAAACGGTATCCGTTTTACGGAGAGAAGCCAGACGCAGTTCCTGGAGGAGTCGGTGAAATTCACCGAGCCGTGTACGGCTATGGATGATGTTATGAACCCAGACACGAGGGTGTTTCATGTTCCGACATGTTTGGGACTTGCAGAACTAGTGGTTATTTAAACCACGCCCCCTTTGTCACGCGCGATTTGTCTTTGTAGCGTTTGGTGTGAACACCCTTGTTTCACTGTAAGTGCGATGCGAGAAGCGTTCGGTGTGAACACAACATTAGAGTCTCTCTCCTCCTGTCGCTCCTGTCACGTGTGTGTGAATATAAGGCTTGAGTCGAGGGCGGCGCTTATAGGAATACACAGAGTAGGATCACGTGAGAGGATTTACAAGTCGTGCAATTGGTCGGTGGGTTTCCCTGGATTGCTGAACGAGACTTAAAGGCTAGAACAGCTGCGCCAGTGAAATAGAAGCGATCCACTAAAATGTAATAATTCAAAAACTTGTTGAAACTGTTTCTATTAAACCAGATGTCATATGCATACAGGAAACATGGTTAAAACGTGGTTGGACTTCAGACTAGCTGGATATGCGTGTGATAGGGAGGGTGGTCAAGGAGGAGGATGTGCCACATGTATTACTGGTTAGTGAAGACATCACATTTAAAGAAATAAAAATAGGGACTGAGCTAGTATGTAACTCGAGATCTGGACAAGGGAAGGAGAGATCATAGCTATACATTTTTATAATCCCTGTCAAATTAGAGGTGAATAGATTGGCACAAATTGAAAGGATAGGTGGCAACAAGGTGGTGGTATGTGGAGATTTTAATGCACATGGCACATTATGTGGTGGAGTAAGAACAGATGTAAACAATAAACAGGGAGGTTATAGAAGAGTTACTGGAGGAAAATAGTTTGGTTTGCTTAAATGAATTTGGGTCTTTAAATTATCAGTAATAAAAAAAAAAAAGACTGGGTGGGTGATTAAAAAAAATGCTGTCATGTCGTGTCTTTTTTAAACCATGGCCAAGTTGAAGCCTGGCCATAATCTACTGGCTAAGCACTGCAGATGTGTCATATATTAAATTCCAATTTAAATAGGCATTTTGTGGTAAACAAGAAAGAACTATTAATATCAGTGGGAGGGAGTCTAGCCCAAGCCATTTTTCTCAAATTCCAAATGGTTTTGCATACCCATACTAAATACAGTATATCTCCTCAACCATAAGGGCTATTTGAATAGTTTCAAAAGGTATAATATACAGAAAACAAGTGTGAGACTAGTTGATAGGTTCATATAGCAGTATATGTGTTACTGGTTTATTATTTGATGACAGAACACAGGAAAGAAAACAAATGTCCGAAAGAAAAAAAACTTCCAGGATGTATTTTCTCTTTTTTAATTATGCATATCATTGTTTTTTTTTCTACCTTAAAATAGCAATATGTGTTAACAGTATCTCTGCAAAGTTTGATTTTGATTAAGTGAAGTTAAATATGTTTAGTAATTAATTTCGTGTACCGTAGGTTTAGGTCCCTGAAAGCAAACATGCCCAAACTTTCTTCCTGAACCTTGGACGTCTCTGGTTCCACAACAGAGGGACTCTGCTCAAGCAGATGTGCCATTACATGCCAAGCAAGTATCGTTTAATCCATAAGTAAGTCATATTTCCGTTTTTGGGCTGGAATGTGGTTGGCATCTTGCTGAAGCTTTGTCTGACAATAGATTGGGCGCAATTGGCGTAATCCGTAGGTCGTAAGCTTTCCAGAAAGATGCGCCAATCATGTGTGGCATCAAGCTAGGGATATGAAAATATAAATTTTCATAACTTGGGGAGCTCTCTCGAGTCACTTTCGAGTCCTCTCGAGTCATATTTATGGTTGGATTTTGTTATAAATATGTAAAATAGACTTCTATGCACTTGTAGGGCCAGGCTTTGCAGTTTCTTTTGCTATGTCATGTGGCTTTGGTATTTATTTGAGGGAGTACGAATTAAAGCAAACATTTTGAGGAGGAAGAACTACCAAATAAAGTCTCTTTAGCTTACCTGAGTTACACTGTGAGGGAGTTTATTCTAAAGCCTATGAGGTGTTACAACTGCCAAAGGTTCGGTGTAAAGGCAGCTCATATTGAATGGTCCATATTGAAAAAAATGCATTTGTGAATCCAAAGCATGGCAGGGGAGTCTCAAAAAAGCCACTTGTAGATGTGAAGCTATTCACAAAGAAATGCAGTGCGATCCGCAAAGAAATCCATACAATTCCACAAAGAAATAGAAAAATCAATGCACAAATCCATACAAATGCAGAAATATATTAGTGATCTTTTTTTTTTTTACATTTATATAAATCATTGGACTGTATTTGTAGACGCTTCTGTGTGCATTTGTAAATCGAATATATTTGTGAATTTTTCTGTGCATTGGTCATTTATGAGATTGAACTAACCCCATACATTAATGAAAGTGTTGGTCAGTTTGTCCCATTTTCTGCAATAAAAAGTATTGAACTGAGATGAACAGACTGAAATATGTTGACAGTTTTCCTTTGGGGACAATTTGCGGTTGAAAAAAGGTAAAAAAAATCCAAATATATCTAGCAAAGCCCAATATATCGCAGTATCGTGATAATATTATATCGGGACAATATCGTATTGTGGGACCTCTGGGCCCTATTTCTCATACCTGGCTTACTGAGTTAGCTGGCTAATTGTCAGGATAAGATGACGTAGGTCTGGCTTTCTCGGTTTCTCGAAGCAAGCTTAGATAAATCACCATAGCAACACATCCAAAAATGTAAACCTGCTCCCGGGCAGGCTTACTGAAATTCACTGGATAAGCTGGACACTCTCACGGACAAAAAAGGCAGCTTCTTCCTCATTGATGAAGGAGCGATATTAGTTATATTAGTTTTATAGGGAGAGAGTTCTTCCAGATCGCCAGGATCCATCCTTTACATCATCATGACTTCCTGTACGCGGCGATATAGATTTTGCCGGCAAGAAATAATTTATTTAGAGAGCTTCTCGAGCCGCGGACATTGATCACCACAAGCGCAGCCGATCGCCCGTCTCAGACACAGACTGTCAGCCGCTGCATGCCGCTGTTCTTAAGTTTATTTAGCTCTTAAGAAACTTATGGATGTGTTGAAAGCACTCATAACTATATGACAGTGTTGTTAGTACACCATGCATATCATTATTGTAGAACATGATTAAGGTGATCGTGATGAGAATACAGAGAATCACACAATGTATTTTCACTGCTTCAATTGATTGAATTTATGATTATGAATACTACATACATACTAATCCACCCATACACATATTCAAACTCATATACACATATATAGTACATGATTCATACATGCATACAGTACATATATCCTCATAAGTATATATTTATTCGTAAATATAATCTGATTGATTTGGGTGATGAAGCACTTCAAATTTGCCGATACATTTTCTCAACACTGACGCATTTAACTTGTCTGATATATTTGCGACGCTTATGTCTCTCAGCGGGGGCGGAGTTAAAGTTGCGTTCAAGGCAACAATGTTGCAAAAACGTTGGAATATTCGCAACGCGTTTGCTGTGAATGACTACGGTACTGACTTCCTCATATGCCTTCATGATCATCTCCTGCTTCTCATTAGAGAAATAAAAAGAGGTTCCTCTGAGTTTATTGTCCATTGTACTGTTAGAACATCGTGGTGTCAGTGCTCCATTATTATCCCTTCTGAAGAGGAGCGGGCGCATTTATCAGATGACTGACGTCTGGCTAGAATTAACGAGACGTTTCAGCGCGGATCAGCCGTGAAGAAACCCAGATAGCCTGATGTCAATCATCTCGCTAATTTAAGTTGGAGATTAGGACATTTGCTTGACTTTGTTTAGCCAGGTACGAGAAATAGGGCCCTGGTGATTCCCACCCCTAATATTTACAACAACAAACAATTAGGGCTGAAACTAACGATTATTTTAATAATCGATTAATCAGTTGATTATTTTTCCGATTAATCAATGAATCGGATAAAAAAAAGGCATTGATTTCCAACCCTTTATTCAAAAACGGAAGTGACAGTGCAAAACCTCTTCAGAAAGCACAAACAGGTTGCTCCTTGAACATCCCTGAGCTGTTAATTAAGAAAAAGAAAAAAAAAAAATGGACTAATACAAAACACATGTATGCTTTACATCTGCCGAATATGAGCCCTTTTTACTGTAATTAATCTCCTTGGAGTAGAGGCTGCATTTAGCATGCCCTGCTTTATCAATATGTATGAAACACTGGGACAGAGGGAAGCTGCACTGCTCCTCTCACGTCTGTTCTGACCTCCACCTTCCTTAAACTCTTTCATTCACATCACCTGATCAATATCTGGGCCTCTTATGACCACGACATCACGTTGTTGGCTAAGCCCAACTACGTGATTTGATTCATTCTACTTTGAGTAAAAAAACCCCAAAACAACCTGCAGCCAGATCCGCCGGTGTACCGGTTTAACGTGAAGGAGTGACAGCGTGAACTGAACCAGACCGGGGGGTTACGGCATGTTTCATCACGTTACGTTTTTTTACAAGCAAGACTGAACTGTAACGGAACAAAGTAACTTTAACGACAATACACAACTAAACACGTTAGCTAATGTGACAGCAAGCTGACTAGCTTCCCCAGAGGCCACAGCAAATATGATAATATATATAAACCTTTTTTTATATTTGAATAAAAAAAACTGCCATGTTTAACATGTCACAAAAACATTTACATACAAAAGCAAAAACAAAGTAAGTGCAATTCAAATTAGATTATCAAAAATAAAGTGCAAAACATCAAACCCAGCATTTAATCATGCCAATGACCATTTTGGTTACATAATACTCTAATGCTTCATGAACTCATTTTAACATATTATTATGATTGAGTGTGTTTTTTGTTTTTCAAATATAGGGCAGAGCAAGTGTCTTCTCCTGTCCCATCTTCTCTTGTATTTGACACTCAGCAGCAGTCTGTCAGTTTGTTGAGCAAGTTTTGCTTGGTTATAATCAGACATCAACATAGCGGCTACACAGAAATGTCAAGCAGGTGTATTAAAAATGCAGAAATCCATTATACATGTTGGCAAATATAGTGCAGCAGAATGGGATTTTAATTCCCGAATAGAATTGTAAAGCTGCCGTCAAAAAATTAATCAACTGTGCCACTCTGTCCCAAAGCCATAGTAAAAACAGAGAAACAGAGAATAATTCAGCGCTTCTGTCCTCTAAATATAGTTTTTGTTGTAGCATTTCTATTGGCTTGCTGCTGAAACGTTTGCCATACCAAGAAGAGACAATGGAAAATTACGTGTACAGTGTATGATTGTGTTCTTTGTTCTTTTGAGAATACAAATTATATAAAAGAAGAAGCACATCTGAAGACAATTTACAGTGTATCTCAAAATGGCTTGCACCTGCACCGGTTCTTTCAGGTAAATTTGAAAATAATTCTTCACCAACACTAAAAAGTTGGAGCTTTGCTCTTTAGTTATTCAGAGCATGTTAGCTGAAATATATGACACACTATATATAACTATATAGCTATGAAAACTAAAGAACAAACACAAAATAGCTTATGAATTAAAAATGTTAAATTCACAGACACAAGGCGTTGTTTTTGGCTACCGGCACATCCATGTGACATGCAGTGAGAGCTACATTAAATAGAATACACTAAAGCATAAAATGAGTCTAGTGCAATGTAGGGCATTCAGTACACAAGGTTTCTGTGCGTGACAATTTTTATCGAATAATTTATTAAAGAAATGCATTCGAAATACAGAATTGACTTGCAGAGGTCTTTTGTCAGATGATTCGTAACGTTAACAGTAAAATCAGTATGCGACTCCTTTACTCTCATATTGACATAGTTTAGCCTAAACTACAACAGCATAAAAAAAATGCTGAAATTCAGTTCAGGCTTTTGGATTTTTGGTGTGCCACCCCAAGATTTTCAGTTGCCACCACTATGAACAATTTCTTGGGACCCCACTGCAGTCACTACTATCCAGTTAATTTAAAACTCGGCGATTTTGCTGAACAGTGATAGGCAAGAATTCATTATAATTTAATGGTTTTCCGCAACAGCAGATTTCAATTTTAGTAAATGCACTGGAGCAGATAGTATAGAAGGAAGTTTAATAAAGCCTCACATTGTACCTTCACTGTATACTTTTAGTCTGGTGTGTATTTACAGTCATGAGAATAAAAAGTGGGATGAAGGTGGGACTGAGAAGGAAAATTAAATTCAGATGCAATGACTTCTGCTGACTTGAATTTGATTCCGTCAGGCTGATTCGTTATTGTTTTTAAAAATGGTGTTCGTGATGGTGTCGTTTGTAATGTTAATTTGAAATGGGTGAGGGCATTTACTGTTATGTTGATTTGAGATTCTGCGGTATTAGAGCTATTTGTTATTCAATTCTGCTCTGCATGACAGTAACTATCACCAGTAACTCTTTATAGAGCTGAATAAGGGTGATGCTGTAGTCGCCCTTGACTACAACATCACCTTAACTGAATTGAATTGGAGATGAGAGTTCTGTTACATCTGAAGTGTGCAGGGTAGGAGGAGGAAACCAAGGGAATAAATATGAGGGAGTGGGCGGGGAGAAGAACAGTAATGATAAAGAGAACTGAGATGGGGTTTCAATAATAAATACAACAAATCTGTGTAAGTCTTGATTATACTGCTTTTCCATTTGCACAGGGGAAAACAACTGAATAATTGATTTAAAGAAATTCTCAATTCTGCTTCCCATTCATAATCCGTCTAAACTTTTGGGTGTGTGGCACTGTCAGATCCCCGACATTTCTGAGGATCGAGACTATCCCATGCCCTAGAGGCCACGGCAAAGATACTGCTAACCTTACAAAAACACTTGGTTCAGGAGCGTTAAAGACGCAAGTAACAGTCTGAAGTCTTTTTTCATCATCCAACAGTTTAACTTATTTTGAGGTGAAAATACATTTTTGCAGTGTCAAATGACTTAAGCATGAATTATTTTTGAATTGACATATGCAAAGTAAGATCTGTAGTTATGCATAGCATTGTAGTGTTTAGGACATGTCAAAGAGATTCTGCAAAGAATATATATATTTTTTTATATTTACATTAAAAAAAATGCGATGTTTAACACTTCACAAAAACGTTTACATACAAAAGCAAAAACAAAGTAAGTGCAATTAAATTCAAAATGGATTATCAAAAATAAAATGCAAAACATCAAACCCACCATGTAATCACACCAAGGACCATTTTGGATACACAGTACTCTAATGCTTCCTTAATTGGTGGGCAGAAAACAAAAGGAGCAGATTGGATGACAACAATGGTCCACAGATTGTTCCATCTCACTGGCAAACCAATATTGTGATGTCTTTCAAGAAAGAAAACATTGATCCAGTGAGTGACTAATACTTCTAAAACAACACAACTGTGTCATCAGTGGAGCGTCCACTTAAAACAGCAGGTGTGAAAAATGAAATGAGGGAATCACTTTAGCTACTGCGTCCATTTTCAAACTCCCTGTGATCATAGACAACGGCAGCTGACCAAGCAGGCTTTATCTCATTCACACGTCTCTGTCTTTCTCCACCTTCCCTTTTATCTCTCCGTCAATCCAGAGGTCTTGGTACCATTGCGAGTGCAACCTCTAATCTCTTTATCGCCTCTTCTTCACTGGTGGAACAATGTGTCCTGACAGCGGACAGGATTCAGTCCTCCCGAGGGCATAAACACCTGTGACTGGTAACTTCATTAAGAGGTCCAAGATAGCATTACATGTAGAGATTGAAAGAACAGAGAGATAAATAGAGAGAGAGATTGAAGAGGTTGGAACAATAGAAAGAAAAGTAATGATGACATAATCAGCAGCATGGCCTTTGGTTCTTAAATCCTTGTGAACACCATGAACACAGTCTCTTGGTACACATTCAGAAATGACCAAACACACTAAACGCTCTAACATATACAGGATACACGGCATGCTCTATCAAAGTGTATTTCAGAATTAAGCTCACATGGATGAATGCTACTCCTGATGGGCAGGTGGAACCTTAGCCCCTCCCATCAGTGTATGAATGGGTGTGAATGGATGAATGACATGTAGTGTTAAAGCGCTTTGAGCGGTTGGAAGACTAGAAAAGCTCTAACAAGTACAGGTCCATTTACCATTACTATGTACAGTGTGACTGTCTGTGTTTGAGCCTTTTATCTGTGTGTTTTCAACATTGCATTCAGAAAGTGTGGTACTGTACACAACTTTACAGTCAAAACAGTCTTCCAGTTGCTCTCTCATCTCCTTTCTTGTTTCTATGTCAGTCTTCCCTTCATGGCTCCCTTCGAGATTTAGCACAACCCCCTCTCTTTCTGTTATTCATTATTTTTCTCTTCCAGGCTTTATTGTGTTGTCGAGTGTTTATTAGTGAAAAGCCTCAGCGGATAGAGACCTTGATAAAAGATGGAGGTGGTAGACCAGTTCAAATGAAAGCTAAAACCTCTTCATTTCTGAGTTATGAAGCCTCACTGGTGTGACATTTTAATTATAAAATAAATAAAAATCAAAGCCAATGACACATATCAATTTATATACGTAATAAATGCTATTGATTTCAAATGTGTTACATCAAATCTAGCCAGTTTTTGACTCACTTGTCATCAGACCCATGTATACTATCAACAGTTAAGTTTCAACAATATAATCAACCCAGCCCTGTTTGAATTGTCCCATGAATTATGATATACGTCAATTTAAAGGATACTTTTGCAAGTCAAGAAAGTTGCAGTTTGCCTTATGTTGTTTATAGTTGTGTAACCACTCAAGGAACTACATTTCTGGTCTTGCTCAATACATATCACCACCACGAGCTAAGCCAGTGGTTCTCAAACTGTGGGGCGCGGAGGTATTACAGGTGGGGCGCGGGTGATGCTGTTTTTTAAAAATAAAAAAATATATAATTCTCTTTTTTTATGATTTAAAAAAATATATATAATCCTTTATTAATCCCACAGTGGAGAAATTATTATCTGCATTTTACCCATCCTTAGTAATTAAGGAGCAGTGTGCTGCTGTGAAGCTCTGGGCCTTCAGTGTCTTGCTCAAGGACACTTCAACATGAACCTATGGGGATGAACCGCTACCTTGTGGCTTCAGGACGACCACTCTCCCCATGAACATGATAACTTTACTTAGTGCAAAAGTACAAAGTACACGGACATAAAACGTCATTAATAAATACGTGGCAAAATGCCTGTACTTTCGTGGAAATGTTTACGTTACAGCGTTAACAGGTTACGATTGCGCGACTCGCCGATTCTTGCCGTTTTGCTAAAAGCCTCCGTGAGATCTCTGTGAGGTCTTTTCTGCTGCTGCGTCTCTCAAAACAGAATATAGATCTAAGCTCAACATTGAGTATGAATTGAGAGTGGCCGAATCAAATCTACAAGCCCGTTTAAAAAATATTTGTCGAGGAAAGCAGCTCACTGCAGCCACTAATACTGATACAACGTTTTGCACAGGTTGAACATTATTGTTATTATCTTGAAAATATATTCAGTGCAAAACAGTTCATTTGGAGCCACAATAAGTATTTTTTTTGCCAAATATTAGTTATTTTTTGCACATATAGAACTTTATTTGAATTGTTCTAACAAAGTGATAGTACATGTTATTAGTTTGTGTCTGATGGAGCGATCTGGTTTATTTGAAAGGGATTGTAATTTTCTTTATTCTATTATTTAAAAATGCATGGAGGGAGGAGTCACACAAAGTTGGACCATTTTGTTACAATTTTGTTGAGGCGGTGGGGCCCGAACATTTTTCTTCCTCCAAAGTGGGGCGTGACAGAAAAAGTTTGAGAACCACTGAGCTAAGCTATGATGTAACAGTATCTTACCTGATGTGTTTTAACCAGCGGCTCCTGTTTTTTTTTCTTTTATCAGCCGAGAAGCGAAAGTACAAACAAGACTCGTTGCTCATGTGAGTGTACAGGAATATACAGAATACAGGACTGGTAGAAAACACACAGGCTCCGTAGCTTTATGGTGTGTTCACACCGGACGCGGCGCGAATTTGCGGCGCGACCAGATTACATGTTAAGTCAATCCACAGACGCGCTGCGACGCAAATTGGCGATTTATTCGCGCCGCGGCGATTTTTCGCGTTTGGTGTGAACACCCTCGTTTCACTCACACGAGTAAACTTCCGCGGTGGACAACACACCATTAGGGAGAGGAAGCTATGACAACACTTACGCAACAGTTTGGTGTGTAGTATTTCAATTACATATTTTATCTTAAAACAAATTTGAATTTCCTCTGAGTTGTACATTTTACTTGTTCCATTGGCAGATTATTTTGATACTTTTTGCAAAAACATTTTGTATTAATTGTTTGTTTTTTTATGTTTTTTTCTCTCTTGCCTTTCCCAAATAAGGTCCCATGGTGGTCCACTGAAGGACACTAAAGGTCAGTACAGTATAATGCCCAGTGTTGCTTTTTAATCCTAGAGTAAGTCATTGATCTATACTGATATACAAGGGATGACGTGGGAATACTAGTTCCTCTTTCATTCTTACATGCTGATATACTGTATAGTTTTCAGATAAATATGGAATACTGTGTCTCATTTGCAGTATTTTATGAATTAAAAAGTAAAAATCCAACCCACCTTCTAACTGTTTTGTTTCTTATATAGTTTATATGGGATTGCTAATGTCTCATTCCACACAGATGCTGATGATACCCAGTTTTACCTTTAAATCCTCCCAATTCTATGGTCAGAGTTATTCATGCCCTCATCATCTCTGTACAGGACTTCTTTAGATCTCTAGTCTTTTCTCCAGCTACTTCATCAAACAAGGAAATACACCATCACATTGATCCGATTTTGGGCCTTTCAGGATATATGCCCCACTCAAAACTGCTAACTACCATATCAATGTCCATTGTCAATAACCAAATATGATGAAGCCCCAAGTTATAAAATAGCCTTCTGGAGTGATCTTCACCTGCCATCATATATTGGCTAACTTTTGGTTTAAACTTTTATTAAAAAGCTGTGATTAATGCTATGTAAACTTACTGGTTTATTCTAATAGTTCAATATACAATTTGTGTAAATTTGTTCCAATATTCTGATATGTTTTTGTTATCATTCTGTATTCTTGACCCGTTATTGCCATTATTTTTTTTTAAATTAAATTCTTCATGGCCCATACAGTTTCATAATATTAAGCAGAAGAACTAGGGGTAACATGATAAAAGGTGCACCTGCTTGTTAATAGTAAGTGTTATTCTTTTTCACAATTAGAACATACCTTGGGAATTAACTGTTGCTTCATGTCGCTTTACTCGGCAACAACCAGCAAAGCCGTGCCAGACTTTTGCTGGCATGGATTACCACCATGCATTACACATTCCAAGATCGGTCCTCTGGAGTGGTGAATTATGATTTAACACTTCAGTCGTCGAAGGGGTTTTAACAGTTTTCACAGTTTGCTTGATGGTAGGCCCGATAGTTACATGCCAGCCAAAGGTAATTTAAAAATTAGCCTCAGCTAATTATTTTGCAGGTGATCTCCCTGGTTGTTTTTGTCCAGTCCTATGTTTTTGGACATTGCTTTGCTTTTTGTTTTACAGTTTGCTCTGCCTTCCCCATAGCCAGGTCTCCTTGTGAGCCAACAGGATCCTGTGATGGGCCGAATGAGGCTATGCTAGCTATCCTGTGTTGTGTTGTACTGAGTCTGGAGACGGTAAACACTGGGAGAGGGCTCAGGGTACAAGGGTTCTGCTTCTCTGCGTGCCATCATGTTAGTGGTCACTAACTGTTGTTACTCACAGTTGCAATGTGGGGATTTTGCCATGTTGTAGTGAGAATCAGAGCAAGACCATGCCAGGCCCAAGGCAAACTGCTCCACTGGGCCCTTTGTGCAAACCGTGTGTATTCCTTTGTATAGATTGGCCCGTACTACCAAGTATATAATGCAACCACCTTCCTCAGTATGGAATTCAACCGGAATGATCTTAAAACTAAAGCTGCTCACAATAATTTAAAAAAGATCTAACACGCATTAATACAAATACCAAATGAGCAGGAAAGCATGGATGTATAAATAATATAAACATCAAAGCAGCGGAAGCACAAACCACAGTGTGCACACATTATGTAGGAATTAAACTTTATTATACTCTTTATTCCCCTTGACACACTGAGCACTGCCAAGATCCTTTCCCTTATTTCTACCCTAAAGCTAAAGCTACCCTGAAGCTCAATATATGCTTGCCACATTTACGAGGGTCTCCTTACTGAATACTACAAATCATTTTTCACACAACTTTTACCCTCAGCAATGCAGAATGGTCCAATCTCCACCATTACGGACTCACTGACTTTGAGGCTCACTCCCGCTAACTCTGTGAGGGTTTAGGGCTGTCCCACTGTCAAATCGTCGAGTGTTTGAGGGCTCTCTGGCAGACATTTTGAGCCCTTTATGAACCCTTTCCGGAAGTCAGCATTAGATGCCGATTTTGCCTAAAAGAATTACCCACAATTCATTGCAATGTGACGTTAAACACACAGTTACCAATGGAAGAATGGAGAAGTACAAAAAAGAGTCACAGGGTGTTCAGCCCGATAAATAACATTTACAAAACAACATTAAGGATTAAAGATGGAACATAAGAACACATGAAATCTGAAAAATGCAAGCAGACATTATATATAAGAATCTTTTTACACAGATTTATTCATCAAACATTTATGTTATTGAAGCTGTTTTGACAAAAACAAGTAAATAGATTATTTGAAATGACGTCTCGTCATCTCGTGACGAAAGAGCCAGGAAGACGTTCAAATCAGGGAATAAAAAGTAGAGAATAAATACCCACAATTGTACACAATTTTGTTTTATGTAGTCATGGTCACGTGATGTGTTGCAGCAAAGTGCTGTCCCATTCATATTTACACCCTTCTAAGTCTCTCAAACTCGACCAGTCCCTGAGAGTTCAGGGTTTAGTGTTGGGACATTCAGTGTTGCTAACTCCTCAGCAAGGAAAGTCGCTATTGGCTGTCCTAAAAGTCGCTAAATGACGTCATCGCCTAATTTGCATAATTGTAATGGAAGCTGTAGGAGACAGGAATATAGTGATATAGCAATTTTTTTACTCATTAATGGCAGCTTACTTTGGGTGGAACTGTTATAAGGCTTTACCTTATAACAGTTACCTAGCTTTTTTAGATGTCAGCCTCACAATGCAGGCAGTATGGCAGTGTATCCGCCGTCCAGTCTGAAAATTAATCAAGCAAAGGCTGCTCACGGCAGCACCCGATGGTCGCTGAGGACAGTAACTACAGAACAAAAAGTGCTTTCACGTCAGTCTCAAAGTCTCCAATAACATCAGAAAAAGCCGCTAAATTTGTCGCTAGTCGCTTTTGACAAAAAAAAGTCGCCAAGAGGGCTTGGAAAGTCGCCAGATTTAGCGACAAAGCCGGCAACACTGCTCTGATGGAGGTTATACTTAGTTATACCACTGCGTCTTCTCCAAAGCAACAGTTTGCAACATTTAACAGAAACGCAACGGGACGTTCAGATCGATTCAAGATAATGGACGATGTGACATTTTTCTCTCTGGTAAGTGGTCAACAGTATGTAACTTTTATATAATATAATTATATAATAATGTTCAGGTTTATTCATTTTCTTGTTTTACTTTAATGTTTTCTGCACCTTTTGAAATAATACACTGTGTATTGTGTGCTAGTTAAAGTCCTGCTTCAGTGCCCAGTCGGGTCCATTAACGTGCAAAGCTGCAAACTTGTTCACATTATTTTGTTATATCTCACAATAAAGACAAAAAAGGGTCAGACACGGATACAACATTTTGACTGTCATACAATGACATTAATTGTCATTGAAATAGGTCTTAATAGATAATCTGATTCGTGGATTTAGAGGAACATGTTGTAAATCCTTCAGTTTCCTGCAACTACAAATAATTAAACTAAAAGAAAAACTGAAAAGAAAAAACTATCCAAATACATAAAACAAATCTAACCTAAATAAGCAAACAACTAGAATAATTAAACAATACTACTAGTAAAATAACTTCATATTCAATAAATAGCTCCTAC
The DNA here is from genome assembly GCF_910589615.1 of Taurulus bubalis. NCBI lineage: Eukaryota > Metazoa > Chordata > Actinopteri > Perciformes > Cottidae > Taurulus > Taurulus bubalis. Next base: position 6,115,247 of record NC_136607.1, read on the forward strand.
ACCCTCATACTAAACAACCCTACTGAACTCTAAATCCCCACCGTGTGTTGACCACAGGTCCAGGCCTGGATGTTCCTGAGCGAAGCGGTGCTGCTCTTCCTCCTCTTCGACCTGCTGTGTCACCTGTGGCGGAAAAGCGCGGCCATGCTCGGCAGAGGACCCGTGAGGGTCAGACCAAGGAGGAGACCTCTCTGGAGGCGTTCGAGTAGTATCTGGGAGAATAAGGAGAAAGAAAGAAACATTTAATCAAAATTGTGCACTGCACCAAAGTTAGAGCGAGAATCTTTGTGGATGTTAACTGTTCTGTCGGCAGCGAGCTTACAGGCTTCTGTAGGAGCCACGAGTTCTGCAGCTTGAGCAGAAAAGCGTGATGCCAACTTACCGCTGCACAGAGTGTCATATGATGAAACTACAGGAGAGCCCACCAACCCTTCTCCTGTGTTCGGCGGGCAAGATGCCGAACCGTCCACATACAGCTCTAAATCAGCATTTAGCATTTAGTCTGTGAGTGTCTGTCGGTGTGCAGGCTTGTTCAAGAGAAACACAATCATGCGGCTCTCCATCTGTCGGAGCAGGAAAAAGAGTTGCAGGTTTAAGGGTTGTGCATCGTTTTACAGTAATGTTAGGCAAATCTAACAAAGTCAGCGCTGCGCAGAAAGGTGAGAAGTTCTCTGAGTGTGCAGGATAATGCATGCGGAACCATGAGTGTGAGCTCACCATTACCCACATACATTGTCACCTGATGCCACGACAGCCTTCTCTGCTGCAGCCACTGTGCACAGACACAGAGGAAGACCAGCTGCTACAGGGGCTAGCTTAGTAGAGAAATACGCAACAGGTCGTTGTTTCCCCCCATGGTCCTGAGTCAAAGCTGATCCGTGTAACCGTCCCGTTGGTCACGCTCACAGAAATGCACTCTTTATGTCATTAAAAGCCTCAGTCCAGGAGTCAGTCCAGGTCAGTTTGTCTTGTGCAGAAAGATGGATGTGTACCATGAATCATGGAAGAGAGGAGTGCCTCTCTTCCTGAGTAGTTTGGGATCCACTATATATAAGATGTCATTCATAAAAAGCTCATTTGTTTCTTTGTGTGTGGTTTAGACACAGCTTGAATTGCCTGGATCCTCTTGGGAGAGAGGTTTGCAATTTGAACAGGCTTGGCTAGCGACCATTTGCAGCCAAAAAATAAATAGAACTACTGTAACTAATTTGCATGCCCTACCTGTGGGGCTTCAACATGTTGTAATCAACATGTAGCAAGGCAGAACCATTCGGTAAGTATAAATCAGACAGATTGTCTCTCAAAGCAGCAGGTGTGAAGCAAACTCAATCAGGTGTAATGCTTCTGTTCTTATTAAAGAGAAACTTTGAATAATTCAATTGAATGGGCAGAGCTTTTCACCACAGAATGGTTTGGAGGTCTGACCCAGAAAAATAGGTCAACATGAGTTTTATACATCTACAATTATTATTGAAACGTTTGCCCTGTCCTCCCGCCCCCGTGCTCCTCCCCGCAGTGTCCCCCTCCTTCCCTTCATGCAGATAAGCCTTGGTGCATGTCTGGAAGATGTTGTTTGGCTGCGGCCCTGAGAGACAAGAGTGAGGGACAGAAAGACAAACAAACAGACGGAACTTTAAACAATAATGAGATAAATTCTGTTTTTGCCCATCCGACTAGGTCAAAATGAACCGAACTCTGATTTCAGAGTAATACTCACATTCAGAAGAAAAGCACTGATACATTTTCCAGCACACAGATATGTTACACATATTCTCTAATATTTGGAGTGGAGTGTATATCTTCAACAGTTTTTTCTATCTTAATAAAGGATAAGGAGTCGGTGGATTGTATGTGTTGGCATATATGTACTCATACATGTTTAATGATAGCAACACACCTGTAAGATAGACAGTAATGAACACAGTACATCATAAAATGTTGTTGTATTGTTTGATTTTTCCTTCCACAATAGTGAATAGCAAGATGTAACCGATATAAAATGTACATAATGTGGGGCAAGATTGAGCTGTTTGAGACTTAATTACACCATCAAAACTAATTAAAATGTTGCTCTCCATCTCCAGTAATGAAAGGTGTGCCTTCCAAAAATGCATTATTGACACCAGAAGGAAAAAATTGATTCTAATCAGCTTCTGTGTGGGGCAACAAGAAAACAGAAAGGACAACAGGTGCCAGAAACACAGCACAAGAGACCAATGTTTTCATCTGTTAACATGCGGTATATGTGTTTATGTTGTTGACAAATAACAGTGAAAAGCCACAGGAAAACCACATTATATATATATATATATATATATATATATATATATATATATATATATATTATATTATCAATAGGGACACAACACATGGTTGGAAACACTTTCTCTCTGTGCCCGCTCTCTGGACCATCTATCAGACTTATTAGGTGTGGAATATTGTGTGTTTAATCATTACTGCTAGTCTTGTTTTCTCTGTGTCATTTTGACAAATGAAAAACGGAAAATGCAGACCGTACTTTATCGTGATTAATTCCGCTATTGCTGCTCATTTTAGGCTCAGCCTTTGCTGACTGATTGAGTCCCAGCAGGCAGTAGATCACAGTATTTCCACTGTTTGCTCACTCATTGCATGTGCATACTTCACCTCCAACAGTTCGTCACGGTGAAACTAAAATGATCCAATGAATGAATGAATGAATATATACTTTATTAATCCCCAAGGGGAAATTTAGTGTCGCTGAGCAGCCATTTACACAGAAAATAAGATAAGATATAAAAACAACAGGGATGAAAGATATATGCAATAATAATACTAATAGAATAAAGATAAAAATAACAACAATAAAATAGCTGTATGAAAGAAAGAATAACAGAGTATTAATTTAGGAATTAAATTAACTTAAACTTAAACAGTAGAAGTGCAAGAGTGCAAGTATGTATGTGTATATTAAGGTGTAAATAAAAATAAAATAAACATAACAACAACAACAAACAATAGGAGAGTGCAAAAATGCAATAAATGTATATAATGATATGTTAAGTGTAGGTAACTATGAACATGTACAGTGTTTACAGTGTTTAATTCACAGAGGCACTAGCAAGCGGTGACTTGTCCAAAATGCTAATTCAGTGCTAATTGGTGAAGTACTTTTTCAAGCGTAGGCCGACAGCAAGTAGCACGTGTATCTCATAATATGTAAGAAAACAGAAGATGCAAGGAAATAGCTGCTCCCTCCATCTCCTGTAGCCCTGAGCAGATGCCATCTCTGTTGCCTGTGGGTCCAGACGGAGCCCGGGGGAGGGATGGGGGGTGGGAGAAGATCCTACGAGCTTCAGCTTTCTCCTCTCTCCTCCTCACTTATCTTCCTCCCAACTGTTCCAGCCCAGGTGAACTGTGGTGAAATCATATCCTCATTACTGGCATGTCTATACAACGGCTTGCAGCATCCTGCACAAGTGATAAACACTCTCAAACTGCTGCAGAAGGAAAAAAAAGGAGAAATGAGTGGAGATGGAGATTAAATCCTTTTCATGCAAGTAACATCTGGACTTTTCTGAGCTGATTGAACAGAAGCGTAAAAGCATTATGCAAACTACTTTCATAAAGCAGCGACAAACACAAACAGGCAAACAGTTAAACGTGGCTCCACTACATGTAAGTAAAAAACACACGCAAAGTTTTGCAGCAGCTACGTTTCAAGATGTGGATCTGTTGCTGTCTTCCTATTTGAAGGTGTGAAGTTTGATTGCAGTTTTGTTGTCATTCAACATTTCTCACCAAAACACATTGTGTTCATACTTGAGGCTTAACGTACTGCCTTGTAGTAGTGGTCTTTCATTGGAAAATGTAAATATTTCATGAGTCAACTAAATGATGTATCATGAGCAATGCTTTGTGACTAATGGTCAAAATCTTCACTTGGAGTTGGATCCTTGTTTTGTTTGTTTCATGTACATGCACAAGGACGCATATGTACTCACATGGAAGACAATGGTATCACCGAGGTATCAAACTATTCCACTGATCTACACGCGGAAGTCAAGTCGAGAAACATGGCAATGAGCCCACAAAGGCAGAGAAAAAGAAGACAATTAGCGAGTAAACAAAACACATTTGAAACTTTGAAGAAAAAATTGCTCTGTAAATGAAGAGATTGTTTCAGTATTCATCTGCTTTGGTCAATCAGTGTAAGGGCCAGCCAAACCCCCTCGATGAACATCCAATCAGTGATCTTTTTAAGGAACGTGATTGATGGACAAACAAGAGAATGAATGAAGACGAATCAATCTACGGTCCCATTTCAGATCCATCTTGGGGAACAACACATTTCAGCCACCAATTGAAGGCATGTTCTTGGGTAACAAAGTATGTTTGCTAAACAGACTGGAGACTTGGAATAAAAAATAATAGATTATTCAGAGACACCAAGCTCTAATTTGCTCTCTAGGATGAAAACAAAAAGAAGTGGTGGGGGATAAGAACTCACTGGACACAGAACAATTGGCTTTCAATAGTTTGGCTCTGAACAGGGACCTCATTAAATCTCATATATGAGTTGAAGATACAATGCAGCCATTCAATGGATGCCTTTGAGAATCGTTAACACTCAGGTACAGAAAAGCTCTCCAGCCTGTCACAGGGAGTCAAACCAAAGTGGTAAATTAATTCTGCAGCAACATATTCCCAACAGCAACAGCTGTGTAGACACACCATATGCTGAATGCGTTATAGAAACAGTGTAATAGAGTCTGGGAGCGAGACAATTCATCATTTTCGATGACACTTTCAACAGATAGCGTAGCTATCTGGAGTAGTTTGTGATGCTGTGTCTTCCCGACTGTGTCCTTAGAGGAAGTGCAGTTCTCTTTTGTATGGGGTCCAATACGGCTGCCTTCTGTGGCTGTACACTGCTTCTGTCTATTCAAGTTGTTAATGGAGACGGAGAAAAACGTTCTTTTTGTTTTTGTTACCCATGGCAGATGGAACTACTCTGTATTCGCTGCGTTTACTGCAACATAGTTTATTTGGAAGAAACACTGAACTCTAGCTTTTCCAGACGTGAAAGCTCGGATCCTGTGAATTGCCTTTATCTCAGATTTGTTCAAACATTTGAATAGGTCGAGAGATACATTTAGGAAAAATTGTGACATAAAATGGCAACAAATGTGGATGGAATTGACACAGCTGTTCAACTCTTAAATTGACGTGGAGGAGCCGGTGAAAGTCCAGCAAATAACAACCGTGATGTGTGTCAAAAGTAACAGAGTGACTGCTTGTAAGCCAGTTATGCCCTCGCTTTACTCCGCAGTGATGTTGTCACTTTGTGTCAACGGACCAGCAAAGCAAGTCAGCCTGCTGTAAATTTAAATTTTGGCCTCTACTTAAATATGTTGATTAAGACGTAAACTCAATGGTTGAATCATCCTCAGTGATGTCCAGTATTTGAAATATGTCACCGTTCTGCCCTCCAATGCTCTCTCCGTCAGAGACCGTCAGGCTGCCGTTCCATTAGACTCCAGCCAGGCCAAAATGAAGAATGAGCCCTTTGCGGTGCTGACCACAGCCCGGTCAGTGCCTCTGGATTATCCTATTCATCAATTCTTCAGGAAAAAAGGATCACAGTTTTTGCCAGTGTCGGTCTACTGGCTGTCCCAGTCTGCTGATCAACTTTTGAATTCCCTCCGCCTGTCTCTCTACACCTATTTATTTCTCATTTTCTATTTTCATTAAAAGCTTTTTGGCAGAAACAGCACATGCAGAGTGCTGTTCCCTTTCTTGCTCTTTTTCTGCTTTGCAGCTCTGTTTCTGTCTTTGAAAATATGTTCCTGTAAAATGGGATTTTCTAGTAAACAAAGGTTAATTCATACCATAACCCGGCTCCTAGGCTATGACAAATACGGCGAACACACAACAGCTGATGGTAACGTAAAGCATTTATTTAACCTACATAAAGAAATAGTTAACTGTATGGAGTGTGGCAGTCAGTAACATCAGTAATGTCAATGTGCATGCGTGCGCGTGTGTGTGTGTGTGTGTGTGTGTGTGTGTGTGTGTGTGTGTTTGTGTAATGAGTGTAGGTGTTGTCAGCGAAACCAAAACCAAAGATAACTGGCAGCAACGGTCTGGGATAAATGAAGGCTAAACAGTTTGTGTATAATTATTCTGTTGGGTTTCAGTGTTGTTGAGCAGCTGACATGAATGTTATGACCGTTTCTTTATGACCTATAAATACCGCATCATACAACTTGCAACAAAATTACCAGAGGAACCCACAGCCACATCCCTAACCAAACATTATTATATATGCATGGCGCAGTTATTTTTGACAAAAATAAAAATAAATAACACCAGAAGCATATCTCCTTAAAACACCAGCATGACAACATCTTTCATATCCCCATATTGTTTGTTATTAACTGTAGTTTGTTTTCCGTCATACTATTTGGTTATAAACCAAAGTATTGGACAAATAAATTGACATTTTGACCTGATGACAGCACTAATAGAAAAGTCAAAAGACCACCATTAGGCTTCATTCTTTCGGAACCATGAATATCTGTGAAAAAATATGGGACAAACCATCAACTAGATGTTGAGATATTTATGCAGGATAATTAGAAGCTTTGGCCCACTGGTGGTGCAACCCAACAAGTTCAGGAAAGTCAGCAGGCTTTACCTCGACTATGAATGTTTGTACAAAATGCCATATTCATCCAGTAACTAACTCTAACTCAAAATGGAGCAACGCTTTACGGTGGCGCCTGCTTTGTGATCAGGGCCAGCGAAGGTGTTTGCTCTCCTCTGCGGTCACAGGTACTTAAGGTGATTACATTTCTTGGACCTGTAGCTCAGCAAGTGAAATGCCAAGTCTGGGTTACATGGAAGCGTCTATATATTCTGAGACAGTGGTCAGGATAAAATGGGCTTTACTTCGCACTAATTTAATCCTGCCAAGAGCTGCTGTCACACGGCATTTCGATTATTTATGAGAAAAGGCCACAGGAAAAGGTCAATTTACTGAAAGAAAGCGTCCATTGATTATTTAAATGTTACCTCTAAATAGTTGATGCAATAATACATTTTGATCAGTCCCCAAAAAAACTCTAAAGTTCATGTTTAAGATCTGCTGTCTAGTATGATTTAGGTAGAAGCCAATCTGGATTAAGTTGATGTATCTGATTGACGTTGACTGCATAGAGGCTGGATGAGGCCTGATTATTCTGAGCCAGAGGCAGGTATTCAAAGTGCAGCCGTCCTGAAGGACACGATAGCTCTTCTGATTTTAACGTGTAATTTCACTCTACTGAAGAAATATTACATTGTTGGACAAAAATCACGAGCATTATTTAAGAGCCCACGCTCAACCTGCTTTCCATAAATTAATTGAAGTGCAAATATATAATGGTAATATTAAAACAACTTGATGACAATGGATTCTTTGCGCCTTAGGTCTCAACAATTGTGCCAACCTGATTATTCACTGAGGAAGAGCAGGACCGAGAACCCAATTAGGAGGCAGCAGCGTCTGTACAATTAGGAATTTATTAACTAAAAACAATCTGAATTAAAAGCTCTGCTTTAAGCTGTTGGGAAGTTAGAGATGAAAGACAGAAACTTGGAGAAAAGAGACAAAGAGACCGAGAGTTGGAACTATTTTCCAATGTAGGAAAAGTCTGAGAAGAGACTGAAAAATACATTGAAAATAAAAAAAGCCACATGAACCTAATCACAACAAAGTTGACATGCACAATATATTAAATATCTACCCATTCCTCATCACTGGGAACTCGTGTCATTTCCACGGCTGGAGACAGACTGCCTGCTATCCTGCTGAATTGCTAAAAATGCATAAAGAATATAGTATATGCTATGAGTACAAGGAGGATTGTGTTTACTGTATCAACAGAAAAACACAGTACAAGTGCAAGATATTGATTTATCCTCTCGGCAAGCGTTTTCATCTTTCTCGTTTTTCATCTTCTCATTATCTATGAGTTTGTGTCCGCGCCCACGTACACTTGCTGAGATTTCTGTGTGTTTATGTACACCTTGAATCACTTTAAGACAAACCATAAACACCTTTATGACAGATCTCGATGGCTAATAACAGCTAAAATCTCTCTTAGGTAGGCTTAATCACAACATGAATCACCCAGGTATTGTGAACAAAGCAGATAAACAGCCTATTCACACAAACAATCCTGATGGATTAGCAGGGCCTCATTTGAGAAGGCCATACATATTAAAAAAAATGATGTCATACTTTGTCTTACCCCACCTGGAAGGGTTGGCTCTGTGAGATAATGATAAGAGCCCAGGGGTCCCATTAAGCCTCTGACTAATCCCAATAAATCCACTTGCCTCTGCAGTACAGTTCAACTTGACTCATCTTGCTCCTAAATAAAGATGACAGCTGCGGCACCAAGACATTTGTCCTCGTTTCCTCATGTCCTGTCCGACCTGTCACTCATAGAAGGGACCGTCTGGATTGTTTGCACAACCCTTGATGTGAAAAGCGCACGCCTGTTCTTTTCACGGTGTGTGACATCACATGAAGCAAGATCACCGTCTCAGTAACACAACCCATGCTTTGTCATACGAATATGTTCAATATGCCGCTGGATGCAGACTAAATTCAATTTTCATATGCAACCTTTTTATCCGAGGCTGTTGTTTCTTTCCCGTCACCCTAGTGAATGTTGACACGTTGTGCCGAGCATAACAAGGAAAAAACAAAGTGTCTAAATGTAGAGCGATTTGCATTTTTCATTCATGCTGTCATACTGGACTGGAGGATTTATATTATTCTCAACAGACGTGAAACTATCTAATGTGACACTTTAATCCTCTCAGAGGACGACTCAGCAAGATCAAAGAATAGACTCAGAGCATTCGAAGTTTCTTCATGTTGTTGCTGCAGTCTAATGCCCTAATTCTGAGAGCTGATTAGTGAGGCATCAGGTGGTAAAATGTTGCTCAGGAGACATTAATACCATTGTTTAGATATATTCATCCGCAGTAAGTATTATCATCATAGCAAGTAACCTTTTCCTCTAAATCCACAACTCAGATCATGTATAAAGACCTATTTAAATGACAATTAATGTTATTGTATGACAGAAATGTGTTTCAGAATAAATTCTATAAATATAACAGTCAGAATATTTCATCTGTGTCTGACCCACTTTTTTCTTTATTGTGAAAAATATTGTATAGAGATGGAAGAATAATATAACTTGGACAATGCAGTAACTTTTGACTGGAACAGTTGAGAAATATACAGACCTGTAAAGATAATGGTTAAAAGGCTTCTTTTGTTTCTTCTTTTTCCACTATTCCCAGTTCTCAGCGTGGTCTCACTGCAAAGCCTTGTTACAAAGGCTCTGTAGAAGACTAAAAAAAAGGCACTTGGCTGAATCCTGAAATCTCGCTGTATAAACTCCCTTTGAGCGGCAACACAGAGTTTAACAAAACACAACGGAGTGAAGGACTTGCTGAGATCCTCCACACATTTATTTTGTTGCATTTACCAATAGTTTATGTTTATTCATTTTCTTGTTTTACTTAATGTTCTCTGCACCTTTTCAAAATAATACACTGCATATTGTGTGCTAAAGTCCTGCTTCAGTGACCAGCCGGGTCCATTAACGTGCAAAGCTGCATCCAGAATCCCCACTGTGTGTGTGTGTGTGTGTGTGTGTGTGTGTGTGTGTGTGTGTGTTGACCACAGATCCTGGGCTTGCTGTTCATCGCCTCCGCCTTGCTGTCCTGCCTGCTGTTGGATTGCGCGGCCAAACTCACGGCAAGGACCCGGAATCGCTTGCTGGCCATTGGGATCTTGATCCCATTCATCATAACTGTAATTATTTTCAAATTTAAATGAAGACATATGCAAACCACTGAGAAAAATGTGAATGAAATCAAAGAAAAGAAAAGGCAAGATATACACAAAAGACAAAGATAAATAAATAGTCAAAAATGTATAAATGCATTTGTTAATGGGCGGATGTAAGCTTGTCAGTGTTATTGACAATAATTCTGTTAATATTTACAGTAATAATATCACAGAGAAAACATCTGAAAGAAGACTATGAGTCCGGTGTTACACAGCACATTATAAATGCCATAAATATTTTCAGTTATTCGGACACATAACTGCTCGAAGCTGTCAGAACAGATGATCAACTCTACGTTTCTAAAATGGAATAATGTTATAAACATTTACAACGTTATAGGTTATGAAGAAAAGAAACCAAAGTCTCTGATGACAAATTAATATAATAATTATTATAAATCTTTTGTTTTGGAACGGATCTGGAAAGTTTTCGGACTTTGAACTTTATATATTACCGTAATATAACCTGACGGTCTTCTTTACTGTATGAAAGTTTTTTTATTTTTAGGTTTATTGTTTATTTCTCCTTTTGATATTCATCTGTTTCATTCTTAATTTTCTACCAAGAGTTCATGTTTTTCTTCAAAAAGATTTTGATAACTTTTGATGATTTAGATCCAATAATGATCCACAGAAAGTTTGGTATGAATCAGTCCCAGCTTGTAGGAGTTCGCAAGTTTAGGGGTCTGAGAGGCTTTTTTGTAGAGCAGGTGGAGATGGACATGTGTGTCAAGTTTCAAGTCAATCGGACATTCTGGCTGAGGGGCGTCGCCTGTCCAACTTCTAGGGGGCGCTAGAGAGACATTTGTTTTAAACACAAAAATGACACCTATATCAGATGGATATTTTCACCAAGCCTGAGAAGTGTGCCAAATGTGGTGAATCTTCGCGTATGGCAAATGCCCCACAAATGGGCCCAATGTACAAAAATAAAAATCATAACCATGAAAATCATTAGAATACCATTAGGGTCCATTCAGAGTGACTACCTAGCTTTTTAGATTTTAGTATAGATTGGTAGGGGTTATGGGACTTGTTGTGTTAAGGGCTTTAGAGTTAGCGGTGTTATTTTACATGAGGCTGCAAGTCACATGAATATTTAGAAATGTGTCTGTGAACATCCATGAGAAGCTCAGCTTTTATTGCTGCTGTATGAGGGATTTATTGATTCAATGGAAATCAAAAGTAGAAGCTGTAGCAAAATAGAACAATCTTATATAGGGAGGTGTTAGTAATGTGTGTGGAACTATATGTCAAAGGTATCCTGATACTTACTTTAGTTTAGACTGACACCTGTCAGCCAGTCAGAAAACAATCCACCCACTGTGTAACTGACAATATAGCATCGGTTCATTTTCAAAAAGAGCCAGCCTGACCCAGTTGTTTCACCATATCAGGCATCCATTTATAAAAATGTGATTATGCCAGCAAACATTTTGCATTGTTCTTGTACTGTCAGATGTGTAAAAACATGATGAGCGGCAGTAATCAAGAATGGATTTACAAATAAGACAGAACAGCTGGAAAATACAAACCAGCCTACTACTTTACCTTCAACCCTGCAAAACAGACAACCCATGCTGTACACATTTCCCCAGGCTTCCATTTCTTTGTTCTTTTTTAGCACAGACGAGTGCACAATCAATAACTGCTTTCAGCTGCTGTTCTTTGTTAAACTTGATTTTTGCACACAAGAAAAAGTCGTCTCCCCATTTTGTATTCATGAGACCGTGAGACATCCAGAACCTTTCATTTAGGTAATACCACACCACATATTTTGCTCACAATTAATACAGTCACCCAAAGTGTTGTGTAGATAAGCAACGACGTATTGCTGCTTGTTGCAACTGTGTCTGTCACAGACGCTCATTAATTTGATGCTTTGGAAGAGTAGAAACACAAGCTGGTTTTGATGGTTTCGACAGGGCTGGTATTTGATAATGCATCACGTGTGACATCGTGCCCCTTCGTCAGCAGGGCACCAGCAGAGTGTGGCGTGTTTGTTATAGAGAGCGTCTCACTGTTTTGTACTGTGGCTTGAAGTCAGACCTTTTCATCAGCTGACAACCATCATTTTTCTTACACTGCCTTGAGCCAGCGTTCTGCTCATTCATAGGAACTAGTGAGTTACAGTGTGCAGCCAAGGGACCTGAGGATGATAAACAATAGTGACGGCTTCTCCCTGTGGAGTCCACATGTATTGACACAATTGATCCCAGCTGCTGCAGTTAATAGATCAGGCACAAGTATCCTAAGCTCCACAGGCAGTATAGATAGGCCATATTTCAGGTCAGAAGCTACCTTCCATGCCTTCAGCAGGGTGTCTTCTCATTCCTCACATACTCACAAATCATGGTTTAACACATCTTTCAAGCATCAAGATGTGAAAGCTTTAGTATTCATTAAGATATTGAGTTATTTAAATAATTATCCATATAGCAGAGCATAACAATATTATGATATCGAGATTGTTATGGATGTGTGTTCATTGTGTTTTTTGTATTAGTCCCAGTTCTCAGCGTGGACTCAGGAGACATTATATATTCCTTATAATTCGGACTCATAGGTCCATATAGCAAAAACACACAAATACAACAACAATATATAAAATACAATACAAGGACACATTGCAGTTAAAAAAATCACTCGTGGTTAAAAACATACAGACACTTGTTCCAATGTTTCCAGAAACAGGAAGGAATATGACATTATTACCATTGTTTAGATATATTCCTCCGCAGTAAGTATTGTCATCATAGCATGTAACCTTTTCCTCTAAATCCACAACTCAGATCATGTATAAAGACCTATTTAAATGACAATTAATGTTATTGTATGACAGAAATGTGTTTCAGAATAAATTCTATAAATATAACAGTCAGAATATTTCATCTGTGTCTGACCCACTTTGTTCTTTATTGTAAAACATATTGTATAGAGATAGAAGAATAATATAACTTGGGCAATGCAGTAACCTTTGACTGGAGCAGTTGAGAAATATAAAGACCTGTAAAGATAATGGTTAAAAGGCTTCTTTTTCTTCTTTTTTTCACTATTCCCAGTTCTCAGGGTGGCCTCACTGCAAAGCCTTGTTACAAAGGCACTGTGTGAATGTATACAGAGGTCCACTTCAGGCGTCATAGGAATTGTGCATTCACCTGCGAAAGGAAACTGTAGAAGAAGATAGTAGCTGGCTAGCATCAGTGTGTGGGAATATTGAAGGAGATGCTTTGGAGGAAAGTGCTACATAAATGCACTACATTAAGTTATTCAACATAAATTGGCATTGCCTACTAATCTATCAAAAGCTACATGGGTATGTCGGTATAATATAGCGGTAGATACAGAAATATTAGAACCTGGTCGGTCATTTAAAAAAAACAATTTTAAAACCTGAAAATGCAGTATAATATTGTCTTTAATGATTTTTCTACTACCTAATATATATTTATACCAACTATAATGATCTGTTTTATTACTGATCTGCATGTTTATAGACAATTTAAAAACATTTTAATCTCATATTATATTTTAGAGTGACAAAGTCTGGACACTACAGATTTTTTTAATTTATTTTGGTTTGCGTTCGGCACATTTACAGCAATGTGTATTAATGTGTTCTGTTCCTGCCAATACATGCCAAACAAATAAATAAATATCCTTGTATTTCCATGCCTTCAAAGCAGTTTGGCAGTGCAGGCAAACAATGTAATATATCACTGAAAATGTTACGAGCGCGTTCACTGCAGGGGTCTAGCGATCAAAATAGTGTTGTTTTGAATTAGTGGATGTGCTGAGATGTGCACCATGACAACAAAATGCAATCAAAATTTCACAAAAATGTGCTTCCCTCCTCAAGCTAAATTACTTAACGCTTTGTTTACATCTGCTTACATCTTTACAAATCCACACATTGTGATGCAAGCTCACCGAAAGAGGGGGACAGAAGGAGAGAGGCATTAAATTATCCACATACAAGTGTAGGCGGGCTTTGTGTCGCTAAGCTAAACATCTGCCACGTGGCAGTCTCGACCTCCTGGTTGGCTCCTTGGCCATCTGTGAATACAACTCAAGGTATTTAATTAGCCCGTAGTGATTATGAATGGGTTATTAGAATGCATATGAAGGAAGCCCAGCATGGCCTATATACCAGTATGTGAATAACACTTAAAATGATGTAGGCGTCACTAGTGGTAATTAGGGTAAGTTTGTGTGACATGACTTCTGAAAGATGTTAAATGTGAGCACACTAAATATGTGCTGGATGCCATAGCCTGCATATGTATACCATGCATGTTATACAATAATAGTATACCAAATAAAACATGTACAACATTTATAAATGACTGCATATTTATGACTGCTATTAATAGTGCATGGAAACACATAAGAAGTACCGACATTGACCCACTGCAGGCACAGTCTTGTGGCAGCAATAACATTTTATTATTTTGATGCGGAAAGATGGTTTTTCTTTTTTTTATAACCCCATGACAATAACTATACGAAGAGTATCAACAGTAAGTCCATTACAATCATAGTGAGAGACAGGTCCACACAAGTCTTCTCTAGTGTGCTATTTATTCTCAAATATGTTTGGCTATTGCATTCATCAAAGAAAACAATTGACTGTGAATGCTTCAATTTTTCTACCATCTGCCCGAACAGATTTGTGTAAGAGATTATTGGTGCAGTCGCATGCTTGAAAAGGACATGAATAGAATTGGGAAGGCTTAACATGTTTTCCAGTACTGATCTTAGTTTACGCGTCTAAAAATATAACTGGAAATGAAACTCAATGGTTTAGTCCAAATCAGGGACACCAAATAAAAAGTAAAAATCATTGCGGATCACGTCAGAGGAGAACTGGCAGCTGGCCCGGAGAGCATGCCCAAGATGGCTTAAGCCACATATAAGTAAGACCTCAGACTGGCTGCTGCTCCATCTCCTCAGGGCCCAGGTCCGTCATGCACTCGACCCGCTGTAGTTTGATCCCAAGAGAAGGAGTGTGTGAAAATGCTATCAGGTGTCTGCTACACAGGGCTTACTCTCATCTGAACAAGGTGAGCAGTGATGTGTGGTTCATGTTTTTTTTCTTCGTTTTTTTTCAGTTCCTTCAACGCTGTGCAAGGGTGTTCTCTTCTATGCTGTAAGGCAGCCATAAGAAGAAGAAGGGTGCTACTTTATGTGGCTGAAGAGGCTGTGAGGAGAGATGGCTCTGTGGTCACAGAGAGAGTTGGACCCTTGATAAACTGTCCTCCATTTTAGACAATGCCCGGCCCCCATTGCACAACACTTTCACCAGAGCCGTGTGTTCAGTGGCAGACAGACAGACTGCACAATGTCTCCCCCACCCAACCACATGGCTATTCAACTCCTCCCAGTAATGGTGTGGTGGAACTTATTCATTGAATGCTTACCTGCATACTGTCATCAGGCTGCTGGACTGTCACTTACTGTGAGTTACTGTCTCTCTCTCTCTCTATATATATATTAGTGCTGGGCAAAGTTGAAAAAATGTAATCAATTAATCGCATGATCTTTCTGTGATTAACAGTGTTTAATCGAATTATGCGCAAAATTCAATAATGAATGAAAAACTAGTGTATTGCAAGCTTTTATTTTAAAGTAATGTTATCAGAACAATATAACACTCTCGGAGCAACAGCAAGTTAACATACAGTATATAAATATTTCTGAACTGGTCCTAGAGAAACATTTTTCTTTTTTATCAGTGAACAACATAAGCAGTCTGTTCAGTAGTAAGGGTCCCTGTTAGAGTGAGGTAAAGTGGTTTAACATAAAAAAAAGTACACAGCTGGAATTTACTGTGCAGGGGACTTTTTAGTCAGATGTTTTAGTCTGTAAAGCCTACTCTTTTTTGTCAATGTTCAATTTGTTGCAGTTCTAATTCAGCAGCACTTGCTGGACTGTGTTTGAAGGCCCACAACTGTTCTGCATTTGGCCAGGACATTGTTAACGCACTGTTCTGCACAGATACTGTGACAGAGCGCGACGAGGGGATGCGTTTCAACGGCAGATGTCTCGCAGCAGCATCATATTTCATGCTGTACTAAGTGTGCTGACTTTATTGGAAACATTCCACTGCTGTAAAATGTTCCGCGCACGTCTTCTGTTTTCATGACAGTCGCATGTGATATATATATATATATATATATATATATATATATATATATATATATATATATATATATATATATATATATATATATATATATTGTTTGTTTTTTGTTTTACAGTATTCACTATTCTTCCACTGTTTTTACTTTTTAATCACTTTTTGTTGGGTTGGAAGTGACTAGCTTTGTTATAGCCTTATGCACAATCTGCACATTTGTTTATATATTTAGTTTGTATTGTATACTAGTGTATTACACTGTAATTATTAGGCTTGCACAGTTTTTCCTTTTTAATTAAATTTGCAATACCTGCACTGTTAATGACCGTACATGTCCATTACCACCATCTATCTATCTATCTATCTATCTATCTATCTATCTATCTATCTATCTATCTATCGCCTCTCACAAAAATACTGTACATAATGAAACAGTTGCACAGTTGTTATCGCACTTACGCTAATGCTTGCTCATACAGTAGTTGTATATAATAAAACTATACAAACAAACATTGCCTGTCCTGGGAGTTTGGAAGAATCATATGAAACAAAACTAAAACAATTAAGCAATCACAATATGGTCAGCAGTAATGAAGAGTACATGATTGTTACTGAACTGTTAAAACATGCAAAATAATAAGAATCCTCATAACAATAAACTAAGTTCATTTTTATAACACCTTTATACAATTGATGCAGTAAAAAGTGATTTACAATAAAGGAAAATAGACATAGAATGAACATAAAACAGCGATAGATAATATGGCCGTTACTGCACTACTGATTAGACAGCCTGACTATTACTATTTATTTGACCCTCAATGCTCCTCGTGCAGTAATGTTGGGTTGAACGGTTTCAGTTCGATCCATTCACCATCCGCACATTCGACCAACGTAAAACCACTTCAGTGGCGAAATTACGACTGGTAAAAAAATTGATTTTAATTTTAAATAAAAGCTACGCTCCAAAATAATGTACATGTATTTTTAAATATAATTATTTCTCATCGGGGATTATTTTAACAACGCAGACAAATTGTCGTAAGTGCGGACTGGGTACGCAAGTGCATTTACTTCCTTTCCAACATGGCGACAGACGGCACGTAGAATTTAGTTTTGGGGTACAACATCACGGATTATCGTACCATTTGGACCACATGCAAGCTATTTGGTTATCAGAAATCCGTCACTATACTGTTATAACTATCTTATTTCGCTAATCGTCTCGTTTTCACGAGCAATTGGGAGATGTATCGTCGCGGAGCGGCAAAGAAAGACCTCAACAACAAACCGGTGAAGAAGGATGTGAGTGACAGTGATAAATACGCCGACCTCTTGGTGTTTGGATATGCCTGCAAACTGTTTCCAGACGACGAAAGGGCCCTTTACCATGAACATGGAAAACATCTCATCCCATGGATGGGGGACAAGAGCATCATGATTGATAGGTCGGTTGAACAAACTTAGACCGAACCATTATGCTAACCATCTATCCTTACAGTTGGCCTCAGACTTCAAGGGACCACTTGGAGTTTGTCTGGCAGAAGCTTGGGAATACCTGCAGCTGGCGACGATGTTTTCTTTCTTTGTCTGTTAACTTGTTTTTTGGATGTCTTGAAACTGACAACAAATAGTATCTAATGTTTCTAAAATAACGTGTGAAGATGCAAACTCCTGATAGTCTTTGCTAACAGTAGCCATGATGCTGAACTATCTATAAGTTGCCAAAGTATCAGTCACACCAGCTAACACTGCTGCAGTCCAATACAACATTGATGCACATGACGTGTACAATGTTTAATTGACTGTTAAAACAGAAATGACATTGTAACCTTCATCAACTCTATTTATTGTTTTATCTTGCTGCAGTAGTTTGGGCTGTGTACCTCATACACTGGGAATGGCGTCTATTTTAGAGACAAAAGTGAATATATATAAATTCCATAGCCTACGTAAGACTACAAATGATGGCTTACGGTGGGCTTTGCATCTTGGCATGTTGGGGAGAATTTCCTCTGGGAACGCTACTTAATAGTGTAATAAAATAGCAGTCACAATGGAGTACAACACAGAAGATATTTCCTTCTCTCTGTCCTTTTAAAATTCAGTTTTGCAGACAGACCTTTGTGTCTTAGTGTGCACAAAGTGAAGGACGTGGGTTTGTACTATGCAGTGCCACAGTCCACAAGGCCAGAGCAAATTCTAACCAAGACTAAAGTTACAGCAGTTAAGGTGATTCAAAATATGCCATGCCAATAGACTGATTAAAAAACAGTTTATAGGTGCTTTTAACATTGCTACAAAACTGTGGCTGCATGCGATGCAGGAATGTTTTATTGCCACCTCCATGCAGAGCACGTAATGACCTTTTAAAATAGTGCATTTCCTTTTTTGAATCACCTTGATTTGCGGTGGCCCAACTTGTGTTTCATTTGTACAGCCTTTGTATGTGTGTCTTTATCACATAACCCAGTTCTCCCCCAGCAAGGTAGGCTAAGGGGTCCTGCCAAACCCCGAATGCCAACCACAGCACCCCATTTCTTTGTCTTCGTGAAGAAACTGCAACTGAGAAGAGGGACGAACCCTGGAAAATGTCGTCCATTTGGGTTCTTGCGGATAGGTATTTATGTGCTCGGGTTTGTGTGAATGTAACTCTCTTTGCAGATGTAGACGTAGTGATGAGTGTTACAGGGGGGATTTGAACCCTGTAAGGTAAGAGGCGAGTTGCTTTGTTTGTTTCTTTTTTGTTTGCTTTTCTTTTGATGTAGGGTTGTTGGTTTGTAAGACTTGTCCAAGAAGGAAATAGCAGCAGAGAGCTTGCTAGGTATCTTAAGAGCACTATCGACAATTAAGCCCAAGGACTTAATTAGTGCATTATTATATTGTCTGTATTTTGATACATTTTCACTTTAAGTATTTTACAAGTATACTCCTTCAAGACAGACTTACAGAGGTAGAGCATTGTTAATGTAAATTTGTTTTTGTTTTTTTTCCCCCTCCTTCGGTAAGTAGGTCCATATTGTGAATAACACTCTTTGTCAACTTCCTTCTCTCTAATCCTTGTTATCATCCGACAGATACGATGGGCGTGGTCACGTACATGACCTTTCAGAGTATGACAGCGGGTCATGGAATACATCCTACCAGCTGTCGGAGGAGGAGGCCAGGATCGAGGCGCTGTGCGATGAGGAGAGGTACCTGGCTCTGCACACCGACCTGCTGGAAGAGGAGGCCAGACAAGGTGAGCGGGGTGCTAGTTCTGACACGTACACTTATGGCACACATCAACGTGAATCTGCTCTTAATGGGTCCTGCTGGATGATATGGACGTGTATATATCTGCCTTTTATTTCTTGAATTAGTCATCGTTGTTTTATGAAGGCAGCTAATTAGATGATGATGAAGTAATCCTGTTAGAATTTGTGTGGGCCCATCAATCATCCGTCGTTATGATCATTCACCCCATCATCTGATGACGTGACGGGCTAATGAGCCACAGCAAACTCCTGACCAATCATAATTGCACGTATTTTAAACACGATGTGAGATAACTTCATTACCCACATACATGCTATATCTATAAGTTGCAGTATTAAAATGAGAAATTCAAAGGGCGGTAATTGTGACAGAAATGAAGTAGGTCATGTCTTCTTAAAATTAACCATTGATGTTTTCTATGTACAATATATTCCGTGTACATGTACTGGTATGAACATGTATTAATATACCATTAAACAGAATGTTGTGGTATATGATTGTAAACATTGGCAAGTGTTGCCATTTTTTTCTTGCATAATGTTACGATTCTTACAAATTGTCTCGATGCTTGCCGATATTAATTCCCATTGGCAGTTAAAATGTTCACTCTGGTCTCAGGCAGTCAGTTAGTGTTTGAATTAATTAATGTAATCTTTAATCTCAGTGTCCTCTATTAACACTTTAAAATAGATTAACACCAATTTGACAAGCCTGTCTGTACAGACAGAATCGTGGCAACTCTTACCATTTGGTATACGCTTCAATCTAGGCTTCCAAAAACCATAATTTCTAAGGCACTTCCAGCTTTTCATCTCCCTAAAAAAGGAGGCTTTGACGCTGAGTGCAACAGCTGCCATTTCTATGGAAATCAACCCTCAGATACTTGCATCTCGGTCGTTTTACATTATAATGAAACGGGCTGTTTTGATGACAAAGCACCCTTCTGAAATGCAGACTTAATGACTGTAATTGAATTGATAAGCCACAGTTTCATGTGAAATATGGTGTCTCATGCCCAAACTGACAGGACAGAATGAGTCGACTAATGATTTGTGTCACGTGCGCACACACACACACACACACACACACACACACACACACACACACACACACACACACACACACACACACACACACCGCAGAAGGTTCATCCCCCAGGCTAGTTTGCCCTTGAATTTGCCTGACCCCCATTCACTTTGGCTATTACCCATCTGTCCACTGAAAAGACAGCAGGAGGAAAGCATTAGAAATATTGATATTTTTAGTGGCAATTTTGCCCTTGCTTCTTTGATAAGATATAGTTCTCCATGAATTTCAATAGATAAGGGTTAGTGTCTAGGGCCAATCAACCATGTATGTTTGTCTAGTGAAATCAACAGCTGTTAGCAGCTGGCCAGAATAAACCGTGGTCAGAGTTGGACTAGCAACACAGTAGGTTGCCTTGTTAATATTTGGGCAGATGCAACATTCTTCAGGACCTTCTTTGGCTTTTAGCAATTGTTTTCTTCTTCTGAATGAAAAGAAACCAAACAAAGGGGAGTGTTTAACAACTCATCCACGGATTCAGGCAAAAACAAACTGTAGGTTTGAGAATGCCATTAGATTGTCATCAAGCATTTGGTACCAACCTAATAAGTATTATACATAATAACACAACACAGATTATAATACAGTATTCCTAATAGTTGGATATTATGGAGTGCATGTTTTTGAGTTATCCAGTGCTACATTAAAATAGAGAAACATTGTCAGTTTCTGCTATCTGTTTAAAAAAATGATCATCAACCTTGTTGTAAATGTTTCTTCGTTGTGTGTTTTCTTGTTTTCCTCAGAGGAGGAGTACAAACGCCTGAGTGAGGCTCTGGCTGATGAAGGAACCTACAATGCAGTGGCCTTCAAATACAGTGCTGACTATTATGATCCCTCTCAGCCCACCGTGGAGGAGGATGCCAACAGGGAATGTGGTGAGAACACATCACTCACAAACGAGTCAGATAGTTCAGTCGATCAGAAGTGTATGGAGTTGGTCGGTCAGTTGTACATACTCGCACACGCATACACACTTTGTGTAGGAACCATGCGACAAAACCAGAAAAGCAAAACACAGCTTTTAACTGGAACACTAACTCACCGAATAGTGCTTTGTAAACAAAAAAAAGTTATTGGCTGTTTAATGAAATCACATGATTATTCTATGAAACTGTACTGCTTGAAAACCTGGGATCTTTGGAAAAAAAGAACCCTGTGGTGGGATCTGTGCTAAAGTTTTTAGCCGCTTGACTTTTGATTTTTTGTTTTCTGCTGTGAAGAACACAGCAGGTCTGTCTCATCCATTTCTTATCCATGCGGCCCTCTGCAAGTATGCGACCTCGAGGGTGCTGCTGAAGTAAATATTTTGCCTGCAGCGGACACAGTGAAGGTGTCAAACATATTTATATTTAGTTCAATATTACAGAATGATACAGTAAAAACTAACTATAACTCTTTGTAACAACCCTCTATTGAGGCCCTGCAGTTGTTGCATGAAAATTGTTTTAAAATGTTTCACCATGAGTGGTAGGAGGGTTGACATTTAGACAGCTAATCACCTGTGAACTCCAGCTCTGGTTGTCATCCATTCATATCTTACACAGACACACACACACACAAACACACACACAAACACACACTTGCAACTCTTAATATTTGATGTAGCGATAGCTAGAAGCACTTTGTCTCCGCCAGTGGCCTGACAGTTTTGCAGACTAAATGCCTCTCTCTGGGGAGATTGTAGAGCCATTCCAGAGTATGACTACATCTGCAAAAACTCCCGATGCGAGCAGAATTTGTCCTTTGGGAATAAGTCAATAAGGGTCATGTCACACTGGCCATTAATGTTTTGAGCTGGTTTCAGTTGAATCCCCGCTACAGTTTGTTGTCACGTTTCTCTTTCCTTCTTTATAGTCCTCGACGTTGTCACAAATACAAAATCATGAAAATGTCCCCCACCACATTGCTAATTTGTAGCCTCAAAGGGAGTTTGATTTTGATGGGATAGTTACAATGTGTGATAACCACTGAAGTTTACATAATATGCGAGAATTATCAGCCAAATACAAGCTTGTCAACCGTAGTGGTGTAACGGACCACTGCCGAGCCGTGATTCGTCCGGCACGCATGGGAACTGAAGATCGCTATCCACCAATAATTCAGTAAAATATCTGTAATCTTGTAAAATGCAGTGTTGGTGAGAATCTTGAAGATGATGCTTTCACAACAACATGAATAGATATCAGAGCTGAAATATGACCTTACTAACACTAGCTCTAGGCAGCGTATAATACATAATTTAAACGAATAATAACTAGATTTGTTTTAATCAATACAAATAAATTATCATTTGAATTGTGTGTTTTTACGAAGAAAAAAATGTATCTCCGGCATGGATTATCAACGATCTGCAATTAGTACGGGCAGCAAACAAATATGATCAGGGATCTCTAAAAGTTATATTTGCTCTCTTTTTTTCTTTTGTGCTGCTCTGATCTCTAGAATCAGCTTTATTGGCTGTGTGCTTACACATACATGGAATTTGACTTTCACTTAGCGCTTCGTAGTTATGCACAATAAACAAGATACATATAGAAAAGACATTAAAGACAAACAGTAGTCAAGTGCAAATAGTGTGATCCGATCCTTGACTCTGATCCAAATCATGAGTTTTATGATCCGTTGCACCGCTAGTCCATGATAATATTAATCTCACATAACTAAAGTGGTGATTAAGAGCATGTCTTTTTTCCAAACACTGTGGGACACTGTTTGAAGGGCCAATATATTATCACTACATTTGAGGTGAGACGTGAAATAAGACGGTGTGATCGCCTGGAAACTGATTGTGTTTCAGGCCCTCCCATGGGTACAGTTTCCAAACTGTGTACCCATGTCACACCTCACACGACAAGCCAAGGGAAATCTGTAAGAATGATGGGATGGCTGGATTATTTTTCCCATAAATGCTATGTTTTGAATTGAGGAGCTCGTCTCCTTTTATTGCTGTGCAAACACCCTACAGTGCAACATTATAATATTAATCTAGTTTCCACCGAACCTGTATATTTGTATGGAGGGCAGGTGAAGGTTAAGAATAGTGGATGAAGAGTGTCACACATTCCTGTGATATATTTGAATAATGGATACAATGTGGGGGCGGCATGTGGTTCGCCCACTTTTAAAACGTTTTAGACATTCAAAATTAATCTCAACTTAATGCTCAACTGGATAGATATCTAGCAGGGTCTATTTACTTGTCATTACGAATGACTCACACAAGTTCATCTCATTCTTTGTGCCCTACTATCTCTTCACATGCATAGAAGAGGCAGAGCCTGAGGAGAGCGAGGAGCCGTTTGTCGCTCCCCCGGGACTCGCTATCCCTCCTGATGTGGAACTGGTGAGTGTTAAATATCCGTACTGATGTTATTGCCCTGTTGTGCGCTTGCACACAGTTTATTCATACACAACATATACACATGCATATGTACAGTGGGTATCCACTTGGGGTACGAGCTTAAAAAAATTGGTCTGTTAATTCTTGTGCGAGTAGGGATCAGGATGTCTCCAAAGGATGTATATATTTCTGTGATTCTCTCTGAATCTGTGTGGTTGACTGTACAGGGTTTACACCATGAATAGTTTGAGGTAGAGAGCCGCCCAGATCCTGACACATCTCATCACTAGATTACAGTTCAATCAATAGCCATTCAAGCATTTGCTATGTGAAATAACACCTCCTTTCTCCTTCCCCATCAAATGAGAGGTTTGTGTCATAATCATTCTTTTATGATGTTACCACATATTTGCTATACAACAGTACATATTTGCCATATGAAGATATATGTATATATATATATATATATGTATATGTATATATATGTATATGTGTGTGTATATATATATATATATATATATATATATATATATATATATATGTATATGTATATGTATGCGTCATATTGAAATAAGATCCAGTGATAACAACAGGCAAAAACAGACAGAAGATATATATATATATGTATGTATGTATGTATGTATGTATGTATATATATATATATATATATATATATATATATATGCGTCATATTGAAATAAGATCCAGTGATAACAACAGGCAAAAACAGACACATTTAAAATGCATTGCTGCTGTTTTGTTCTATGTGGTGTTTTAGTGTCAGGCAATGTTCCCTCTGGACGAAGCCAACCAGCCACCATAACCCTCAATGACTCTTCAGCTGCTTTCTTATGCATGAGAAGAAAAACAAGCTTTAATGGTTGCACGGTCTGTGTGCATATTCAGTATATAGCGTGCTGGGTATGAAACAGTCAAAACACCCGTGTGCATTCAGAGCACAACATAGCTGCTGTAATATATAATATAATATAAGTGTCTACTCCCTAGAGTGAGGGAATGTCGTTCTCTCATTTCACTGCATTGTGTCTGTCATAATTCTTTTAAGACTATGTGTGTTTGATTTTTTTTAATGTGATAGTTATAGCAGAGAAAGCAAGGGACTGACTGTCAAAGCTCTTTGGCCAGAATCTAACCACGTTTCACATTTCAGAACACTAACTAACAAGTATGCAGAAACCGTTGATTGTCGATACGATCTTCTCCTAAAATAAGATTATTGTAAAGGAAATTATCTTTACTAAAAAGCCAACAGTGGTCACAATAGGTATTAAAATATGCGACATGAGGGGGATGAAATGCAACAAATGCACCTGATCAGATTGGAGCGAGGCAGCGAAAGATTTCCATGTGAATATCACGTCAACATAAAACCAGTATTACGCACGTCCCTTGTTACCAAATGGCTACGTCCGTAAATGGCAGTGTGAAAGGCCCTTGTACTGTATGTCAGGAAGGCCGTGGCAGCTCAGGACACGGTTATGGTCTGTTAGTGTTGGACACTGCCATCGTTTTGGCCGGTGTCCTGAAAGGTAGTATTTTTTAAGACTTTCATCGATATGTTGGTTCTTTTGGATATTTCTGCACTCACTAGGTAATGCCTGTTTAATCATTAAAAGCACACAAGGGAGACAAAATTGAATAATGGATAACTTTTTTGTTTCACTGATTTTGCCCCTCATGTGTGCTTTAAGAATTAATGTAATTGAAATGAACACAGGAAGGCCTCGCATGGAAATGCCTCCAGGCCAAAATGGCTCATGTTCTTTGTATTAAGAAGCCATTCACAAAGTGTGCATTACATTCTAATGTTATGTGCAGCCGTTGGGTTCACTCCCTTTACTCAAAGGGTTGGTAAACTGAGAGGTCAACTGATTTTTACGTGCAAATAATAATGAAGAAAGCTGATTCCCCCCACTTTAATTACCATAGAGAAGTCATACCCTTTGATTGTGAACTTGTTTGAAGGGGCGGGGGCATACACATACAAAATAAACTAAAAACAATACTAAGTTTTATGTTTTGGTTAAAAGTATACCCATTTAATTAAATTGTAAACCTGCACTACATTCAGCAGCACACTCTACGTGCCATTAAATAGGAATTGCAGGTACAGCACTCACTATTGCTCACCCTGTTTGCGCTAAAGGGCTAAAGGACGTGAATTCATGCCAGTTACGATTACATTACTGGGGTGAATATGTGTTTTATATATATTTCTTTTTAATATTCAATTTAACTAGCAGATAGTACCCTCAGGCAAAGTAAACTCTTCACCCATTCTTTAATGAAAAACATTTCTGGTATAAATTAGTTTTCACTTTAAACCCTAAAGTTCCACACAGCCCATATTGTTTGCCCACATTTTCAAAGTACCTTTCCTTTTTTTAATTATTATAATTATTTAATGCCCTAGCTAGCTAACTCACCACATGGCAAATGTCACACTCTATGTATTTGACAAATTGATTGATTTATTTGGCAAATTAAAGGATTTTGTCTACTTTTGATTTGGCAAAAGGTATGTTTCTATCTGCATATGACATGTTAAATACAGCCTAGGCAAATTACCACTATAATTACATTTTATTCCCAGTATTTTACATTAATTTCCATGGAAAGTTTCCACCTTGAATACTCCATGAATGTTGCAACCCCATGTGTGGTACAGTTTGAGTTTTAAGAGTGCTAGTTGCACATGTTCAGTTTAAAACATATATACTAATTGTTTTTTACTTTCTTTGTAGCCGGCAACGATCAAGACCAACAACATCATCGAGAGGACAGCCAACTTTGTTTCCCAGCAAGGGGCTCAGTTTGAAATAGTCCTGAAAGCTAAGCAGTCCGGAAACTCCCAGTTTGACTTTCTTCGATTTGACCATTACCTGAACCCTTACTACAGACACATCCTGCGGGCCATGAAGGAAGGGCGATACAAGTTCGTCACCGCCAAGAAGCCAGAGCAGTCGCAGGGTGAGTCTGTCAAGAATCATCAAGTCCTGTAGTGCATTCAGGAATATCACATCTGTTGTACATGAGCAATCGAACAGAACACGATAATGCAGTGAGACGCTCAGCATTAATTATGATGTAACACATTTTTTCATACATGGATTTATTTGTTTTTTTGCTGTAGAATCCCAGTCTGATGATTCAGATGATGATGGAGATGGCAATTACCTCCATCCCAGCCTGTTTGCCCCTAAAAGGTGCTCACGCCTGGAGGAGCTGGTGAAGGTAATGCAACTAGAGTGTCTGTCCCCCAGTGGGGAGCTTCACCTGTTGGACAGTGTCTACTTCATATTGTCCTGTTAAAACCAGGCATCTCCAAAATATAGGAATAAGTCAAGTAAAACTGCCTGTCAGAGTTTTGTGATTGAGATATAAGGGTGTGGGGAAAAATGTATTCTTAGATTCATCGCTATTTTCTCCTGAACGATTATGATTCGATAAGCGTAAATGTTAAACTCAATTCATCTCAGTGTTTTTACGGCACAGCGATACTTTACAACCAAACCACAGCTAGAGTCACTGAGGAAAGCAGGTAGTAACGCAGCATAAGTGCACATCTGTTGCCACAGAATATAGTGTGATTGTAACCGTGCACTTTATCGCTGTGTGTATAGCTTTACCATTAAAAAGTGTTATTTTTATACGAGGGGATTTGTTTGAAGAGAAGTTTATATATAATTTATTTGTGAATAACAGCAGCTTTTTATGTAAAATGACTCATGCTGAATGTGGTGTTTTTACTATGAGGACCAATTTGATTTATTTCCCTGTTGGTTCCCTTTGCAATGCAGGGAAATGTAACCCTCCAGATCACACGTCTCTTCTATTTGTTACTAATATTGCATTAATAAAAGATTATGGAAGTAAATACAGCTGTTTTTTAGATGCGCTAAGATGAATCAATTATAGTTTTATAATCGCACCTCGGAATCGGATCGAGAGATCCCCCCTAGATATGTAGCTTGAGAAGGAGGTTGAAGAAGTGGTTTTCATTGGACGGTGTTCTTTTAGCTGCTCATCTCAAGGAGAAATCGTTTTTAATGTTGCAAAAGCATGCTGCGATTCTAACTGGTAGGCGACCGCTGCCTGCCATGAGAAACACATGTACATGCTGTTGGTACAGCCCATGTCTGCTCCTGCGTTCTCTTAATAACTATTTTCTGTCTTCATGTTGTTAGTTCTCTTGTCAGTGCTTTCATGTACATTGTCAGGACAGTCATTAGTCTTTGACGGAGCAGGAAGAAGCATGTTATGTTTTTAAAAACATAATGAGCTCCTTTTAACAGGAAGCTGTCTGACAGTTGCTTCCCATCAATAGGGCTTTCCACTTCTCTTCAGCCACTCCAATGTTCTACGAAGGCTTCATGTTGTATGGGGTGAACTATTACATTCTGTATCTAATGATGAAATATTACTCTGCATTTCATGGTTTCTGGCTTCACAGCTTTGAATATGTGGTGATGTATTATGATATCACTCTAAAAGGGTTCCGTCTCTCCTATTATACGCACATGGTGTGATCTCAATGGCTTTAGTTTTCATTTCCAGAAAAAAACAACTTAGTTGTGTGATACTGTTCTATACCAAACCAGCTTTCTTCTTCTGCAGCCTCTCAAAGTGATGGACCCAGACCATCCTCTGGCAGCACTCGTACGAAAAGCCCGACAGGAAAGGAACGGCACAGCAGCAGTGGAAACCAAAGCAGAAGAGGTGACGGACCCGGCTGTACCCAGCACACCAGCGCAGTACACTGCTGACCGTGAGTATGGACCAGAATTGCATCGCTAGGCAACAGCTTTGGTCGAAGTTAACTTCTTGCCGGCAACAAGGAATATAATACAAAAGGGGAGAGATTACGTCACATTTATTTTTAAAATGTATTTTTAAATGGGGGAAAAAAAGCGTGTGCATACCAGTACCTAAAAGATCGGCAGTGTCCAGTCTCAGTGACTTCTGCCCTCTGGCGGTATTTTGAGAAACGCGTCAAAAACAACATCCCAGCCCGCCCTCAGCAGTTTACAACAGATCCACTGAGGATGCGTTTCCACGGTCCTCCACTCAGCCTTCACACATCTTGAAAGCGTTCGGCCGCTGCTGGTTGTTCAATAAAGCTCCCCACTAATTAATGTGGACCATAGTCAGCTATTGATACGGAGGCATTCTAAGCACCTTTCAGCAGAGTATTGAGCTGACAGGTGAAAGCCAGAGGACCCGACCCGAAACATCTCTCAGGCTCACCCTTTCTAATCCACCTGGGCTCTGGGTCAGATCAGACCTGAATTGATGCATGCTCTTTGTGTGCACAACATTTCGATTACACTATTAGCCAGTGTCTAATCAGCTTTGTTCACATGAGAACACATACAGAATCCCCACCAAAACACAACAAATTACTAATTTTAGCTAATCCTCTTTGTGGTAGAAATTGTGTATCAAAGGTACAGTCAAGTCTTTCAAAAAAAGTAAGCATCGTCCTACACACTTTGACAAACGCCTAAGATGCTTTGTAAGTTAAATGGATAGACAGGAATATGAAGATAAGTCAAAACCCATTCACCTCAGAACTACAATAAGTGCGTCCAACAAAAAAAGTTAGACCTTTAACCTCTTCTACTACTTGTAAAGGTAACATAATTCAACAGTGCTCCCTTCAGCTCTCACCTCAAGATATCTGAATGAAAATGGGTTCCATGGGGACCTACCAGTCTCCTCTACAGACATGCCCACTTTATGACAACTGCATGCAAAAACCATGCTGTTGTTTTGCTAAATTTGTTATTTTGCCGATTTTGAAAAAAAGTTTTCAGTATAGGAAATACATAAATTGAGTATGGATGGAAATCTGCGACTTGTGGATTCAATGAGCCCAGTTGTATTCGTGCGTGATGATGTTAGTCCACATAGTAGGGACTAGCTGGGTACTTACTTTTTTAAACTTCTAGTTTAGGAGTCACTTCTTGCTCATACAAGTACTCACTAAATACAGGAATTGGGTTTTAAATCTATTCAAAATCACATAGCAGGTCAGCTTTTCCCTCCATGTTCAATTGGCCTTATTTAACATGTTCCTGTACGTAACGGTGTAAGTTAACGAGCTCTAGAACCACATCTACTTGTGCATTGCAACAGTGAACCGCTATGACACAGAACTTGATGAATTGTATAATTTTGAGCTACTGTAGAAAATAGCACTTTCATTAAATTCACAAGAATTTAAATTCTCAGGGACTTGCTGTATTCAAGGTTATACGCGTATCCGTCCATGATGAGTCACATCCTCCCCTCCACTTCGCATTATTCATCCCACTCATGCTTAAGTACATATTTCATTTATGTTTCCATCCTCCCCTGAAATGGTTGTTTAAAGGTACCTCTGGTCTTTGGCCCCTGCTGACCCGTGAGTGTTAACTTGTCCATTACTGCAATTTATTCATCCCGAGACAGTTGTGGAGGATGTCCTTTAACCTGAGCTTTGCTGCAGTTAAAGGGCTGTTAATATTAGTAAATTGGCTGTGGATGACCTCGCTGCTTAAGGCTATTGATATGCATTGTTGCTCAAAATGGGTTCAGCTAATTTGCCCATCCACATAGCTAACTAGCTATGCTTGCTCCAATCAGATGCTTTCTCTTGTCCTTTTGAGCATTTTTGTCTTGCCACTTATGAATGTTAATACAGGGTGTGGTTAATGAGTTGCTCCATTATCTCTTTTGTACTGGATTGTCTCTCTTAATTTACTGTATTTAATCACTCCCTCTGACCCTCATAAGAGCAGCTCCAAAGACACTAACTAACTTCAGCGTTAAAGTAAATCTATGAAATAAATCTAGCGATCTGATCATCCATCTATCTATCTGACAAACCGTTCTAACTAAATTTCCTTTTTGACCTTCCACTTCTACAACTTAAGTCTTTATCTCAACTGTCAAGTTTGTAAATGAAAGCTGCTGCTGTGGTTTTCCATTTTCCTTACTGGAGGAAATTGGATGTGCCATTAAAGTCAACTACCACAGTGACTAATGTGTTAATATCACACGGTCTCCATTTTGACACCGACCATTTTTTGTGTAGTCCTTGTCCCTGTATTTCACCCCTCTTCTTCCCCATTCGCTTTTCAATAAATAAACTTTGTAATACAAACCCACTGATAAGCGAGATGACTCTTTCACACTTGGTCACTTCTTGATTCATAGTCCCACCGCTGATATCAATTAATTACTGCGACAGACGTATTAAACGCAACACAACAACAAACACATAGCTCGACAGTCAACAGGACACGACACAGGCAGCATCAGAAAGCCCATCACAGCTGCATAATGAACACTTCTACTCCACTTAACTCTTGAGGTTGGACCACAACAAGCACACAGATGTGCCGCAGTCCTGTAACCAATTTGAAGCTGCTTACATTTTGCCTCCACTCTTAGAAATATGCAATCTTAAAGCAAGCTCCTGCAGCGGCACTTGCAGTAATTGGCTCAGTTTGATTCATTTCTGTCACTTAGTTTCATGCTAAATTTGCAGGTTGTGTGCCAGTGTACACAAAACACCCACAAATGGCTCCCTTTTATATTTACAGTAAAGCGAGACAAACCATGGGTGTGAAGTTAACGTAGTACCTCAAAAGGGAAACATTGCTGCTTCATGAAAGGGAAAATCATGATCTAAATCATTATCTTTGCCATGGAATATACGTCATTTTAACAAAATGGCAATTTTCATATTTCTACGCTCACTAAACGGTTTTGAAAGTTTCTATTTCCGGTGGCAGATAACTTTTCCCTGACCTGTTGATCTTCCTCACCAAGGTTGAAATGGACACAAATAAATAAAAAGATTGCCATGACCATACTCCGGAATGACTTAGTAAATCATCCCGTAACTGTTGTGAAAGCAGCATCATTTCACATCAAAAAATTGTTTCTCTGTAATGGACGCAATAATAATACCCTTCACTATAAAGTATTACAGCACCGTACAAACTACAGCCTTTAAAGGGATGGTTCAATTTCTTTCTTTTTTTAGTAAGAGGTACTCATCCATAGTTGGTGTATAACCTACAGATAGTGGTTGGCATGCACTCAGTCTGGAGGAACAGACTACATGGTTCTCACGGTCATGGAAAACCTGGAAAAGTCATGGAATTCTAAAATGGTTATTCCCATGACTGGGAAAGTCCTTGAAAAAAATTAAATCCCAAAAGTTTTGGAAAAGTCATGGACATGTGTTATATTCTCATGTTCATGACGGTTATTTGAGTTTGAAATAATTAATATGCTTTTAAAAGAAAGACGTTCAAAATATAAGCAGGCATACATACAGGCATCTATATAAATGTTTTTTCTTTTCATCAAACTATTGTCTCTTGACTACATTTTCTCACTTTTTTTATGTATACACTGAGATTTCACAAAATGTTTGGTCATGGAAATTTGGTTTAAAGTCATGGAAATGTATTGGTCAAAATGTGTATGAACCCTGAGACTAGCAAGCCTGTGTTCTGTGAGGTAACATGACAGTGTCTTGTCTTGTGGCTTTAAAAAAAGCATAAATGGCCCCTCATACAACCTCGCACACGCAGTCCCTTTCATGCTTTGTGCATCAGGCACAATTAAAGCATTTCTGGAAGGAAATCCCTGTAATACTGTCCCCCTCATGTCTTTACAGCAAATGCAGCAGCTATTTACTACGGCTACTACATGCTTCCTGATGGATCGTTCTGCTTGGCTCCGCCTCCCCCAGGGATCGACACCAGCTCCTACTATAACAGCATGCCCGCAGCTGTCATGGCTCCTCCTACATCTTCTGAGGCTTTGCCTAATCTGGCAACTACACCCGCCCCATCTGAACCTGTTGCCATGGCACCGCCAGCGCCAGCCCCGTCTCAGGTCGCCGGCTCTGCTGCTCCCGCTGTTGTACCAGAAACCAGGTGGGAACGAATTTAACTTTTTGTGTCATTTAATTTGTAGGGTTCTTGGTATTTTTGCTTGGTCAAAAAAATCAAGTACCATGCACCTTTTTTGTGTATTAAAACAGTTTTATTCAAGCGAGAATCTAGTTTCCAATGAGCTTAGTCAATATTTTTCTACCAAAAAGCCTAATTTGCATTATTTTCTCTAAACATCGGGTCTGACATATCACTTAATTGAAACGCTGTAATTTGAGAGAGCAATTAGACGGGTAAATACAGATTACATCTGTTTTAATAGCTGAAACGTCTCCCTCATCTTAACACCTTTTTAATTCCCCCCCCCCAAAACAGCTCGAAACCCGAAGCTCAAGTTTCCGCCCCGGCGTCAGCAGCCATCATCCCCCCACCACCGGACACCCAGCCAGTCATAGACAAGCTGGCCGAGTACGTTGCTAGGAACGGCGTTAAGTTTGAGGCCGGTGTCCGTGCCAAGAATGATCCGCGGTGAGTGTCCGTACCAGAAATAAATCTGTTGCTCCGGTCACATCTTGTTTTTTTTAGGAACTCTTATCAGTAACTTTCCTTTCAGATATTGCAGAGCCTCTTCATCATCCTCTGGCTTATCTTTTATGAATGCTCACCTCTCAGCTCATACAGTATGTGTTCTTCCCCTCTGTCTACTGCAGGTTTGACTTTCTGCAGTCTTGGAATCAGTACAACAGCTATTATGAGTTTAAGAAGAATTACTTCATGCAGAAGGAAGGAAGATGCTTTTCAGAGGTATTACAAGCTTTATATATATACACACACACACACACACACACACACACACACACACACACACACACACACACACACACACACACGTGTTTCTGTGCATAGGAATCAGATAGATCCCTTCCATGTGAACCACTTAACATCCTGTCCTCGTCTTGACAACTTTGAACACAACTTGTATTTTTGACACTTGAATGTGTTCGATACAGTTGACCACTTCTCCATTAACTTGTATGAGGGCTCACAGTTAATTCATTCTAATGGTCCTTGTCTTCTTTCCATCACCATTTCATCACAGCTGCTTCAGAATCATAAATGATAAAAACCCTAAATAGGTTAATTGAGATTGGACAGATGATTGTAATCAGTCTTCTATCAATCAAGCGAGTAAAAAAACAAGATGTAGAGATCTGTAGAGATGATGAAATTAAATGATATCTTTGTTGTGCAATCAGATGGCAAAATTGTTGGCGGACCAACAAGCATGTGTTAAATCTGTAGGGTTTCGTGGCTTTAGTGAAGGGTGGGGTAAAACATAAAATAAAGAATGTAACCCTAATAGTTTATGCAATATTTAGGATACCCTCATTTTGAGAGAGATACATTCATATCTTTATTCCTGACCGACATAACTTTACGTCATTGTTATCTTCTCTTAGTTTTTCATAGTTTTTTCTCTTAGTGATATTTTCCACTCATTGTTTCTTCATTAAGTTTTCTTTATTCTGTTGCTCAGTCGATGCTCGGTCTGAGCCGATACAAATCCAAGGATGACCTTCACACCAAGGAGACACACTGTTCTCCCATTTGTCTCCTGTCATCGACCTCCACACACCTGTATGTAATTATGTTTAACAGCATTTGCAGCCAGCGTTTAGACGTGAGAAAAGGTTGTCTAAGCATTCACCGCACTTACAGTCAACCTTGAAATTAGCAGTTTTATTTGCTCCTGATAAGCGAGGACCTGCCATGCTGGAGTTAGAGGTATTCTGATCTGAAATATTGGAGTGGAGGGTGAGAACGACAACGAGAACAAGGAAGAGATTAATTGGCTGAGGATTGTCAATCTGCTGGCCGGCCAAGCTCCCCAGTGGCATACGCCTTATATGCAATATAACCAGTAACTCTTTCCAACAAATCCAGAGGTCAGGCCAGAGATGAGTGGTGCATTCCCTTTGGCTTTAAGGTGTTGCAGAATGCTGTTCATTATTCTGGCAAGAGCTAAAATGTGATTCATGCAGAGTACGTTGTAGTTTTTTCTCTCCCCTTCCGGTTGAGTTCAACACCTGTTTTTTTGTGATTTATTTAAAATATATAGCCTTTAATTTATATTCTTGTAATTTCTCTAATAGAGCCCCACAGGATATTGCACATGCCTGCCAGCTTCTTGAACTATAGATCCCTTATAGTGTCCATATAGCATTTTTTTTTTCTGGCAGAAAAGCACTGACCTTTTCAACTTGAAACACTCTGGACGCTCTGAACTCAGGTTGCAATGTAAAGTCTCATCCTTGGGAACATTTGAAAAAAGCTATATAGATACCCAGCCTTCATTCTCTTAGTTGTAGAGATTTCCCTCTTTATGTTTTTTAACGGTCCGTGGTAGAAGAAGAGTAACACAAAGAGGGCTTTTTATACTAAAACAGACAGTAACTCTGGAAGATGCCCAACTGATTTGACTAACTCGGACGGCTTACGCATAATATTCCTTCAATTCACAAAAAAAGGGCCTGACTTGGTTGCTTTAAAATTAACTCTACCAAAGATGCCACTAATTTAACTTATGAATAGACAAACGCAAGGACAAGTGATGCATCATATATGTTCTCTATATTGATGATAACTGACGATAACTCCTTCACAAAATGAAAGCAAATATGATCTCAACTCCTCCGGCAGGCAGTTTTTCTGTCAAGGTCCCTTTTAGAATGTGATCTCATGACACCATTAAAGATGAATGGACCACAGGTAGTGTCGCCCATTCACCAGGTATCAGAGCTGTTTCAAGGCTTTCCACACTCACTTTGTTTTACAGTTTATTTATTATTCATAAATAAAGTGGTTCATAGTTGGGTTTTACAACTATTGATGTTGCATATGATTTGAGAAAACTTCTCCTGAATAGCCAGCTGGCAGTTCAGCCCTCATCTTCTCCGCTTGCTGTCAGGAGTAAATGCACGATTTTTATTAATTTGGAGTTCACTTTCTGAGGGCAAACCTTTTTCTAACAAGAATGCGTCTCAGTTCTCGCAGTGAGCTTTGGTGCTCGGTCGTCTGTATTCAGTCGGTGTTCACAAGTTTACAGGAGCCACATCAAGTCATCACCCCTCTTCGACAAGGGAATTATAAATGATTGTAGCGTATACTATATATATATATATATATATATATAACTAGGTGGGGAGATAGATGAATAGATTGTTCCTGCATAGCTACATATATCCCATGTATACTCTCATATATTCAATGTGCGTCTTTGTGAGCGAGAGAGAGAGAGAGAGAGAGCGTTTTGTAAGGAGTAATTTCTCTTCTGATGAATCAAATCCATTAGCTTTTCAGAGTGCAGAGGAGTGTGGCCCATTATGACAGAGCTCAGGCTGCTCCAACCAGCAGCTGCTCAGCTTTTCTATCGAGAAACCCGCCCTGTGTTTGTGATTTTTTTCCCCGTGGGTAATGGGAGGCAGATATCGCTGCTCTCAGTCAGCGCTATTATTTATATTGTCATAGTTAATGAAAAAGTGAAGAAGAGCTAAAGTCAGTCGAAGCAAAAAGCAGAGGCAGCAGCAGCAGCAGGAGGAGGAGGTCAATATAATCTTCACAATCTTCAGAACGGGGCACTTTTGAAATGGATAAATAGAAAACTTTTATCTAAAAAGAAGCATTTTGTAAATCGTTCAAATCATCAGATGTGTTTGCTTCCCGTTTGCAGAGATGTGCTCAGAAGTTTGTGTAGAAAGTATTTGCTGCTCTAATAGAAGTCCCGCTCCACTTCGGGGAGCCACTCGTCCTTTTGTTTGGGGAGCATTCAGCAGACCCTTCAAAATAAGATTTGTATGTCAGACAATTTTAAAGATGAATAATTAATTTGATGTGAACTCACATTTATGAGAATATCGCAACAGGGAGACGAGTTTCTAGAGGCATTTAAATGAAGTCTCAACAGGGCAATTGAATTCGGCCACAGCAGAGCCGTTTTCATCCCATCATGTCCGATTATCCCCGACTGAGTCAATTTAACACACAATGTTCTACTTTTGCTTTTTACCATAATGTGAAAGCTTTCCTCTTGCAATGAATTTACTTATTTTGTATAAACAAAATATAACCATGACAAATGATTATTATTTCATTCATTTTTTAATTAAGCTGCCAATTAATCATTTTGGATATAAGGTAGTTTTTGAACAACTCTGCACAAGAAAACAAGCAGAAATTCAGTTGGCGACGTAAAAGGAGGAGTGTGTGTGTGTGTGTGTGTGTGTGTGTGAGTGTGAGAGTGAGTGAGAATCAATTCAAAGACTCTAGAGACGAAGCTAACGGTGTGTATGTGAGCACAAGAACCTTCTGCACTCCAGCTGGTGAGGTTTTTCTAGAACGGTTTAGAGTGACTTTCTTCCTGCTTCTTCTCCTGTGAGCTTTGATTTCGCATTTAGATGTGAGTTTTTTTTTTTAGAACTTATATTCTCTGGGGCCTTGGTGAAGTGCTTTGACTTTTGAAAGCACTGTTAAATAACAGCTGCGCATAGGAAGCTGCCTTTGAAGCATCCTTCAAACATGGCAAGACATACCTCATGAGGCACTGGCTTCATCACCACTTTAACCTTTCACTCCATCAGCAGTTTATGTTCGGGATTACGGCGAAGGGCACTTGGTCCACAGGTGTCACGACGGAGGGTTTGTGGTTCTATGGCCTGTACACACAATGTGGCTCTGGGAAAATGTTTTGATAGACCGTCCGTACGGTGGAATTTTAGAGTCAATTTGAGGTGTTTGAAGCTATGTGAGCAACAAGTTGTGTTACAGAAAAAAGTGAGGAGTTATGAACTAAAAACAAACAAATAACACTGAAATAAACTGATCCTTATTGCCATGCTTACTCTCTAAAACCTCTGTACATTAACAGCTGTTACAAATAAGTGATGGAGATGATGCTTATATTTGAGCGTCTTTCAGAAGCAGGCTGGTTTAAATAGCACAGATTTGTATAACCCAATCAGAATCAGCTTTAATGGTCATGTAAGTTTGCACAGACACGGAATTTGACTTTGGTTTCACTTTGCTCTTTGTACTTATACACACACACACAATATACAATAAACAGGATAAATATAAAAAAGATAAAAAAAAGACATTAAAGACAGTCGTCAAAAAGTGCAGGTAGTGCAGATGGAAGAATTCTTTCCAATGACAGTCCAGGTAGTGGTGTGTCTTCCATGCTGACGTGTGAGTGAAGGAGAGATCTGCAGTCATGCAGTCACAGCCAACCTGAAATGCACATGAGGCAAAATGTGGACTTGCTTTAGAGACTCTGGCTGTACACAAGTTAATCAATTTCAGTGTGTGCTTCTTTTCTTACTTCCCATTACTGTGCACTGACGGTATGAAATCAAATGTCTCATCTTAGAAGATTGGCTCGGCTCTAAAGAGTAATTTGCGAGTGTTAATGGTGTTCTGACCTTTTCTCGTCCACTCAGTTCCTCTACTTGCTTCCACTCTAGCGATGTGCTTAAAGATATCCATTAGGCCTCACAAGGAGGTTTTTGTTCTCAGCAGTTGTTGTTGGCTCCTTCTCCACGGCAGCATTTTCTGTCGCACAGCAGGGAGCCAACTTCAGGGTTGCAAACCTTAATGGTGGATAGAACTTGGCAGAGGAGTGATTACATTATTGAGATGCAACAGTTTTAGTTTAATTGGAAATGTATGCAGAGGAGTGACTCATCCTAACATTTCAGATCCAGCCACCGGTGAAGTTGTACAACAAACAAGCATTCGCACCAAAATGTATTTTTGGGAAAAACAACATAACGAGGATGTTTCTTTTGAAAACGTCCCAAACACCAACTTGCACATATTACTGCGGCACTTCCAACCCACCATGGAAGTGCATCATATTAACATGAAGAACAGCAGGTTTCTATGGAGTCTCAATCTCATCTTCTCCTCCTATTGGTGAACACATAACGCGTAGAAATATACGGTATACGTGTTCTCACCGTTGCTGGTTCACAGTGTATAGAACTAGGAAGCTGATACATATACGTTGACAGTAATTACTTATTCTCTTTCTCTACTTTCCTTTTGTTCATCCAGAATGAGGCGGTAGACGATGGGGTCGATGATGCGCTTCAATCGGACACGTCGGTCCAGGATTCCATGCTGACAAAAGGTAGGAAAAATGCTCAGAACATTGCACTACTTTCACTTCCTCTTTAGTTCATTTGTTCTGTAAATAAGTTGCAAATCCTTTGAGTAAATATGTGTTTATGTGAGTACACATTTTTATTCTAGTTTGTGTGTGTATCTTTCATATGTTGTTGTTTACGCACAGCTGCCTGGGAGTCTGTTGGTATTTATGCGAGCAATTTTATTTGATATCAGGCTGGAAATGTCTATGCAAAGATGAAAGAGTCTGCTTGGCACAGCGCTGGCGGGATCAGAAACATGCACGTATATGCAAATGAAGGGCTGCGTTCTGGGCTACTGGGGGGCGACAGGTCACGGAGCAGGCCGAAGAAAACTAATAACTGCACAGAGTCGTACACAAGTAAACTACCCAGCCTTCTACAATACGGATCAAAGTCCTATATGAAGGTTATCTCTCCCGGGGATGAGGCACACTGTGTACTCTGTACTGTCTACATTTGATTACAAAATAGAAACCAATGTGACTCACCATCCCAGCGTCAACTCTCACTGTCTTTCTGTGTGTGTGTGTCCGTCTGTTTGTCTTTCGTCATTGTATTATGCCTCTTGTCCCATTTGTTTTGCTCTCTCTGTGTATATCTGTTTTGTATCTCTCTCTCTCTCCCAACATATTCTTCGGCTCGCTTTTTCTGCTTCATCTCCTTTCTATTTTTCCATCTTTTTGTTGTCTCTGCCCTTCCTTTCATTAATCCTTTCTCCAGCCTCTCCTTTCATCCTTTTTCTTGTGAATGTTTTATGCATTTCTCATTCACAAAAAAGCAGCCTAATTGCTTTATTATTATTATTATTTAATTTTGCTCTGAAACTGTCACGCAAAAGATGTCCAGGATGTACTTGTCTACCCGTTATAAACTTCTGAATATGCTTTTGTCCTCTCTAAATCGCAGCCCTCCTGTCTCTTTGTGCCAATACAGGCTCTTTTGCCCCCATCTGTTTTGCCATCAAAGCGAAGGAGAATGATATGCTGCCGCTGGAGAAGAACAGATTCCGATTGGACGACGACTCTGACGAGGACAAGGTCTCGTTCAGCTCGCTCTGTACAATGCACGTAGATCAAGGGTTGCTTTGGTGTGGATAGAAAACTGGCATTAACGATAAGTTGCCATCCATTTGTGCCTGAAGTTGCTGGAGGAGCAGGGGCTGCAGGCTCTGATGGGCGGAGCTGAGGTGGTTGATAAGGATTCTGCTCCCGGCAGCGCCCCAGAAGAGAAGAGACCCTCCCTCAGCTTGGAGGAGCAGGAGGCAAAACAAGGTATCAATATTAAAAGATTGTTTGGAAATTGAGACGCATTATTGGAAAAACCATATTGATCCTTCACTGTAGCCACTGTACCTCTTTAAACACTAATACAGTGAACAAATATCATTTAATTTCAAGGAAGAACAGACACAAATATATCTATCTATAACTAGGTTTAGGTCGCTACAAATGTAATTTTAAGTGTGATATTCACTTCCTTCCGTTGAACATGTTACACATTTAATCCGACTAGATTTTTTACTGTTACTTCCCTTGCTTCTCTCTGTCAGTTTGTGCATTCAGATAACCGTCGGCCTCATTCTTCCTGCGGTTTCCCCTCAACTGCGTGGCTATTAAACGTGGGTGTGCTAGAATTAAAATTCTCTGTGTCAGCATAGAGTAAGTGCAGGTGCTTACAAGACATCTCTGTCACATCCACTGGCATGCTGTTACTTTCCACGAGCGTTGGAATTTGAGTAAAAAACAAAAGGAAGAGTGGAGATGAATAAATCCGTTGAGTCTGAATTATATATTCTCTCAACAGGGTGTACCCTGCAGTAAGACATGAGCAGTGTGGCACAGCAAACAACAGCATATATCTCTCCAAAGGCCTAATGGAGATGTATTCTCTCTATTTCTGTCTCTCCTTTGTTCACTCGTGGCTGTACAGTATTGCACACTCGCTCTCCTCAGTCTTTCCTTAACTAAAGGAATGCATCAGTGACTTTGCACTCAGAAACACTTGACATTCGTCTACGTCAGAATGCACACACTCACAAAAAGCATTCTTTGTCCTGTAAGAGGTTTACACTCGCTCTGATCAGGATTTTTATAGGACCTATGGCATCCAGCTCCGCTTATCTATAAAGATCACGCTTGGTTGGTGATCGTGCCGAGAGCTCCTGCATAACGGACTGAGGAAAACATTAAAAGAATTGTCTCATGCATGTTGCCAATTTCATTTTCAAGGTTATAGTCACATTTCTAAAATATTCATGTATTGTAATGTATCACCGGCTATTAATTTAAAAACTAATAGGCTTTTCTACTACTGCTTTTTCTACTCGCACTTGAAGTTGATTCAATTGTTTTCCCGAGAGTGGATATCTGTTGCCAGACATTTCTATGGATCTCTTATTACAAAATGTAGGTTGCACTGTACATCACAAATATTCTTTGTGAATGTAGTAGTGGACACTCTGTGTCGTAAACATACTAATGCTTTATTATGAAACATATTTAAGTAATTTAAGCAACTTAAAGGGTCTGAAAAATGTCCATAGGTGTCGTCTTCTTATGCTATAAGTGATGGGGTCCTACACAAGTAAGCCATTTTCTGTTGGAAATCTTTGGGTTATTTCACATTATTTCACATTTCTGTACTTATGTTTTTTCTGCTTGAGGTAACGCTATTTCTTTCAATACTTATTTGCTGCTTTAATACCGACATACTCTTTTTCTGCTGCGATATGTTATGAGGCTGCCATGCAGAGACACATGGTTGAGGCGGTGGTCGTCCTCTAAAGTTGTTGTCATAACGCCCTTAAGGGTCTTTAGGAATGGA
The DNA here is from genome assembly GCF_910589615.1 of Taurulus bubalis. Taxonomy (NCBI): domain Eukaryota; kingdom Metazoa; phylum Chordata; class Actinopteri; order Perciformes; family Cottidae; genus Taurulus; species Taurulus bubalis. The sequence continues at coordinate 6,156,918 of NC_136607.1, forward strand.
AATTTCAGCGTTGCACAGGATCACGAAGGATGGAGACCAGAATAACATCTTATTTTTTACTTGGTATTTCCAGTCGCTGTAACAGAATGCGGTTGCCTGTTTTCGTGTCCTCGCCGCTGTGCCGTGTGTTCCGTTACTCCCGAAGCAGTGCGGACGGCTCCCTTTGGGTTCAGTGGAACAATCTCAAAGAGTAATGTTCTCCCTCTGAGCTGACAGACAGCCAGAGAAAGAGGCTGGCAAAGCCTAATAAATCGCTGACTGAATTGGCTCTGCTGTGTGGCAAAGTGGCTGTCACTCAGCGGGCCTAACTTGATCAGATAGCAGGAGAACCCGTGGCAGACAGCAGAACGCTAATCTGTAGCGATGGTCTGGAAAGCAGCCACACTATAAATGCAGTTTCCAGTGATAAGTACATGAATCGTTCAAGTTGCTGCACACATGTCCCAGTATATATTTCATAGTGGTGAAAATACCAGTATATCAGTGTGAGAATATGTTCAGGGATGTTGTGTGATATGCTGTAATTATAGATACTTTCAGTAGTGATGATAGTCTCTGTGATCATTGAGGGGATCACAGAGACTATCATTGTATACCACGTGAAGCATTTAGGAGCTCGGGAGCCAGATATGTACCTACTAATAGAGCTAAAAGGAGAATGACTGACACGTGAACAACTTCTTTTTGCTTGCCGTTTTGACTAATAATGTTTTATTATCATTGTATCAATTACTTTTTTGACCCATTGCTTATTCGTACATTTTTTTGGTCATTAATATACAATAATGCAAAAATCTGCAAAATACACCAAATGAGAAGCTGGAACCTGAGAATGTTTGGCATCTTAAATGATCAATCAGGTATCAAAATTGTTGTGAATTAATTCATTTCTCTGCTGATCAGTTAATCACTAAATATTTTCAGCACTGTAGTGGACAAAACATTTTCCCTCCACACTAAATTGAGTCAGATTGTTCTATAAATACAGCTGTCAGACTCAGCCTGGCCAGCACGGTATGCTGTGTCACCGTCTGGGCTCCACTTGGCTGTTGTTTACACTTTACTCAAATATGATTGGCCTCGGCAGCTTCTCTGTTTAACCCTGAAGAGATAGCAGTTGCCCCGGCAATTGCATAACTTCAACAACTTGTTTTCTGCCAGGATTTGCTTCATACTTCACCATCTTGTCTTGTTTTCCCTGTCTCACTCATCCGTTTTCTCACTGTGACTCATCTCATTCTTGCGCTCTCTTTACTTATCTTTCCCCACCCGTCTCTGTCACTTCATCTCCTTTCCTCATCTCTCAAAACCGTGCATATTTTCCACCCTCAATTTCACTCAGATGTCTGTCTCCTCTTCCCCACCCACATCTTCCTGCATACTTTGCCTTTTCTGGATAATCCTTGTACTGCACGAAAATACCCACCACATAGTGAGGCCTTATAATTTAAAGCAGGAACTCTTGCATTGTTCTCTTCAGGAAGTTTTCATCTGCTGTGGATTGACACAGACATAATCTTAGTGGGATTACTTTTAACATTCTTTATTGTTTTTCACATTTCGTCTGTCTCTATATTCTCTTGTTTCTTACACTAGTTCCATGCATGTGTTACTCCAGTGATTTTCAACCAGTGTGCCGTGGGAAAATCTCCAAATTCACTTAATCGGTCCAAAAAAAATATGATTTAGTTGCCACAAATAATTTTCCATTGTTGAGCGTCTGAGCCTGCAATATAGTGGCTGACCAAGTAATGAAATACTCTTCCATGCCAGTAGGTAGGACAATAATTACCAACCCTATATGCTGTATTATGCTTCAATGGGACATTTTTTAACTTTTTTGGTTGGTGTGCTGCGGGATTTTTTTATTGTAGAAAATGCGGCGTGGCTCAAAAAAGGTTGAAAAACACTGTGTGTTTCTCTCTCTCTCTCTCTCTCTCTCTCTCTCTCTCTCTCTCTCTCTCTCTCTCTCTCTCATAATCTCTCAGCATAATTACTCTTCACCTCCTCCTCTCTGTCTTTTCAATAATGTTCTCCTCCCTCATAGAACTATAGTAGTATCTGGCTGTGGCTAAAAACAGACGAGGACCATCTCTCACCTGTTTTTACCCTCTCATAGCCAAGCAGAAACTGGAGGACCGTCTGGCCGCTGCAGCCCGGGAGAAGCTGGCCCAGGCGTCTAAGGAGTCCAAGGAGAAACAGCTCCAGGCGGAGAGGAAGAGGAAGGCAGCGCTCTTCCTCCAGACCCTCCGCGGCCCCTTCACCGGGGAACCTGAGGCCAAGAGAGCCGGGCTGGACTTGGCTGCACAGCTTGAGGTGGGTGAATGGTTTATAGACTTTGGTCAGTGTTTTGCCATGTGTCTACGCGCCAATCATTGTGAAACTAGAAGCTTAATCATCTCATTTTCGCTCAAATCATGACAAGATGCCAAGTGGTTGGGACCACATGTTCAGTGTATCATATTGCATAACCTTCAGAGCTACAACAGTATAAACAAAGTAGTGCTGTGGAGAATGTAGGTCCTTAGTAATCTCTCAGACTGAATGCCTGCAATAATTTCAAATTCAGCTATCTGTTAGCGAGATGCAATATTCAGGCGTTGATAACGTGGATGACTCAAGTTAAACTGATGGATCACGGCCAGAAGGGTGTGACTTCACACTGTACAAACGTCTTGGCCCCTGATGCAACGAGTGACATGCGTATAAGTGTTGTAACATCCATCAAGTTCGATTGCAGTTTGGGACATCATGTCAGGGTTAACCCATTTTGGGCCTCTAAAATCCCAAAGGTCATGCAAAGGGAGACACATTTCTGCCAGGTGTCATGCTTGTCCATCTGAATTTGTCACTTGAGTGGGTTAACTGCAACAAGTTGCCGTCAGAATTCAAATAGAAGTCGTCTATGATGTCAGGGGGAGAATACCGTGCCCATTAGTTGCATGTTTGCATTCATATTCAAACTGCCGCTTCAGCCAGCATTGATGATTCAGTTTTATTTTTCAAGGTTGGCAGGCCCACTTGTTACCTCAATATGCAGAAGCATGAGCGTTTTATTAGCACAGAGCATACCAGTCGAAAAACAAACATTTTGAACTGACATGCATACAAACTTCGCAGACCTTGACATAACCTCCCTGCACAACTTAACCTGTACAATACCTGCCACTCTGAGCTGTTTATTTCCATACAAAGTCTGAGATTTTTTTCATCTACATGTTCTAAAATCCTTGCTTATGAACAACACAGCTGTTTTTTTCGCGAAGATTAGGCTTTTTTTTGGTAATATATGATAATTACAAATAACTCAAAGTACAAACATGAAACCCACTAATGGCCCAGTGGCAGTGGATGAATAAGCACAAATGTGTGAGCACAATGGAGCCTACCTCATCAAATTGTTAATGTCCGCCCTGACTAGACGTATCCACCCTGAGGTCAGCGGCACCTTTTAGCTGGCTCTGCTTTTTCTTTGGTCATAGAAGAGGTTCAGTAAACACAACATAACATTTAGCTGGCTTCATAATCCATACTAAAAGAGCCTCAATCTGTATGCCTGTTGATACCAGATGGCATATTGTGTTTTTCTTTTCTATGATGGTTCATTATTGATGATGTGCAAATGAAGTTGCAGGCACCTACAGCTGTTAGGAGCTGTGTGTGGCTGTATTGATGGCCGTTTTCAGTTCATGTAACAATGCAATAATTGATTATGAGATGAATGTGTGTCTGGTTGTTGAGGGACTATCTTAATGTACATCAGTCACATATATTGTTAAACGGCATTCATTCAAAGGTCACAGTATCAGGAGATGGAGTACATGACGTATTGTTATTGAGCTGATCTGTGCTAAGGCTCGGCTTAGACTGCTTCCAACGAATGAGCAGCTTTAAGCCTGGACGGTGACAGCAATTACAATCAATCAAAACGGTGGGATTTGTATGCTGAATAAGTTAATCACTGCGCAGCTGTTGGCACTCCAAAAGAAGCCTAGTTTATTTTCCTCCTCGGCTCATAATGTCCTGTTTTAAATAAAAGACCGACTCAGAGGAGGGTTGAATCTTTCCCAAGATCAAGTGAGCTGGTTTTGTCATCTTTATTGGAGCTGTGAGTTCATTTTTTCTTATGATTTCATCCCATAGGAATCACTGTGTTTGTGTAAGTTTTCTTAATGCCTTACTGGTGTATGGTATGGTATTTATATACACAACACACTTGTGGAGTGGGCACTTGGGTGAGCTGTTAAACTAACATGCATCAATACAGAAGGTAGAGGAATTTACATTTAGATTTGGCACTGACTAGTGAGGTGACAATTGAAGTGATTTAACTAGGGATCAACCCAAATTATTTTTGGCATTACAATATATTTTCATATTATCAGTTTGTAAAAGCCCCTTATATTCATAAGGGTCATATTAAACACAGCCAAAGAAAGGCAAGACTACTTTAGTGCTAATAAGACTCATGGAGGTTACTTGATGTGTAGATTGCCTGTCCGTTTGATGGATGCTCTATTTCAGCTCCTCGTGTGATTCCCACTGCAGCGTGGTGAACTGGGCTATGGCCGGTGGGGCAGGTGGCAGGTGGCAGGTGGCAGGTGGCAGGTGGCGGACTCCTGTCAATGTCACTCGTTTCCAGATGTTCTGTGACTGCTGCAGTGTCCATCAGTGTGTGCCCGGAAGGAACTTCCAACATCCAGGACTTTGGCCTACTAATGAATACGTGGATGTTAATATAGATGGATGGGCAGCTGGAGGTTGTGAGCTTGTGTTGGTTGGTGGTCAGTCTACAAAGTGCTGTATGTCTTAAAGGTCTTCACAGGTTGTTGTATGTGAGGTGGGGGGTTCTACCTAATCAACATTGGTTATTGGTAAGCATTGGACATGTTAAAAAGAGACTTTCCATCAGAAGCGATTGGAGTGCATTCTGGGCTGGGACGGTAAAATGGAAAGTAACACGGGCGATGACATTACAAGGTTGAAGCAATTACTTTGAGTACAGTGGGTTTTATTTTCTGTTTTTACGGCTTGATTCTGTCGGCTGGCACAAGGGTGCAAGGATGTGTAATGATGTGATAATCTGAAAAAGCACTTTGAAGATCTAATGTTAATGGAGATCACAGTGGCTTTAAGGATAGACATCACTTCTAGTTGTGGTGAATATTCTGGCAGCAGCATTTTTGTAAGTTGATGCTGTATTTTGGAAAGCCAGAAAACCGGCTGGTGTAATACAGTGCAGTATGTTGGGGCTGTTTTTTTTTTTTTGGTGAACATAGCATTGAATTTAATTAAGAAAAGTTTCAAAAATGTGTGTGCATGCATCACATTTGTGTTTGTTATAGAAGGAAAGAAAATGCAAAATTGGAATCGGGAGGTCAGACTTTAAAATCATCTGAAATCGGACATCTTTGAAATGCTGCCATTGGTAATATGCGTATAGCTTGTGTTTCAGTGCTTTTGCGAATAGAATAATCCAGTTTTGGCAAGGAAGGGTAATGCTTGGACAAAAAAAAAAAGACAATACCTCCAGTTCTGCTGCATCAATTTCAATATTTGTTCTTTGAGATGTCCGTCATAACTCCACGAAGCGCTCTTTAGCCGAGGACATTGCTGGCTTCATCACACTAGATAGATAAGTGTTTATTTATTTCGTCAGTCGGGCAAAGATGACATCATAAATGTTCCTCTTGTGTTCATTCAGACACGACAGTACAGTTCTGGAAAAAGCCCCGGTGCCCAGTAGGGGAGCAGTGGCACCGCGTAGAACGCCGATGAATTGTAGAATAATGATGAAGGAATACGAGCGTTCTCAGCTGCCATCAGTGATGGATTTGAAAACGTATTTTGCAGTCAAAGCCTTTGATTAATGACCATTTTGAACACGAGGGAGGTTAGACTGCTCCTCGCACTGAACTTCCTCAAACATTTTCCCATCAATTTCCTTATTAATTAGATGGAGACTTTCTCCGCCGAGCCTATTCTCTATGTCATCATGTCAGACAATACGCATAGAATAAAAAAAAAGTAAGAATAAAAGAGTAAGAATAAGTTGTTTCTTCGTATTTGATTATGTGCCGTTCATAAAATGAAAATACAGAGCGGCAGTCTTGTCTGATAATTATTGGGACTACAAGCTGTTTTTGTGTGCTGAGACTAATTTAACATGAGAAGATTCTCCTTAACAATGCAACATAGGGAATCTTTCACAGTGTTGCACACTTAATTAAATGGATTTTATTTTCTTTGAGCCTGGGAGATAATAATTAAGTGATGTATTTATTATTGGGCTTTTAATCAAGCCAAAAGATGTATGCATGTTAAATTCTCTCGGGGAATAGTTTTAGCTTGTGCTGCTGTAGTTTCTTTGTTCGTCTTATGGCATTTAATTCAGACCTGTGCTGTGATGAACGTTATACGTATCGTAGCCGAGTCCGACCTCGTAACATTGCCAACCTGACTTTAACATAAAAATGACTCGGGTATTAAATTGTAGCTTGAGTTATTTCTTTATTATATAGTATTAATTTATATATTATTGTATCAAGTGTAATTATTATTATTATTATTATTATTATTATATATTGATAGAAAGCCCTTCCTGTGTTCCTCCTCTCGTCTCCTTTCCTCAGCTTCCCACCTCATCTCCTCTCCTCTCCATGGACTGCAACTTTCTGTCGTTACTCCCTTCACTGTCCGAACTTTCGTATCTTGCCAGAGCAGGCGTGAGAGGGCAGACATTTTCTCATTCTGGTGTTGGGATAAGCTTCCCAATACGTCGGTCCTAATTTTAAACCAAACCTGGCTTCCTATCATTTCATTATCTCTCCCTTAGCCCAGACACCAGATAGTGTGCAAATAGAAAGGTGTAATAAATATTCTTCCTCTTCCCGGCCTGTTTATAGATACGTATTGATTGTCTTTTGTTGTGAATACTCTCTTTCCTGCCTGTGCTTCTTCACCACATTTACTTCCTACTTTCATCTTCTTTCATCATCATGATTTCCCTCTCTACTTCCTTCTGTCCCTCCCTGCCTCTCTTGTTATGCTCCACCTATTTCTTCCCCATTTTAGCAGATGGGTAAGAGGTGGAGTGATTGAATTGGAGAGATTGAAGTCACGGCCCAGATTAATTTCCTTGCTGTCTTCCATATTCATCACTCCAGTCACTCCGTTTATGTGAATGGCAACATATACAATATGCCATTTTTTTCTTGATCTAATTGCCCCTTTGTTATCATGAAATCATACATATGTAACATGGGTAACCCCAGGAGCAACCTAAGACCCGACCCGGGAAGATAAAATCTGACCTTGAAGGGTTTAGTGTCATGTTTAATCCACTGATGGCCTGAAGCCGTCTTTTCAGTGGGAATCCAGCAGCAGGTCAATCTTATACGAGCAGACAGACCCACATTGGAGTAATTAGAGGCACTTTGCAGCTGACGGTTGTAACTCAGCGTGGAGCCAGAAGGCTGCACTGGGTTGTGTAACTCACACATTTTAATCAGCTGAGTAAGGATTTTTTTATGTAAGAATATAAGCAATCATTTCTCAACAGAGTAAGGAACTATGACTTTGCCTGAGCCAGCTGCTTACGATCCCATTCATGCCCCTTATAGTGCATGTATGTTCCTCTTATTACATTGTAACAGCACCTTCTTTTGTTGTAGCTACATCAATACTCCGCAATAGAGCGAGATTAAGCATTTGGGAATTCATACAATTTCCCTCATGATAAAGAGGGAGCCTGACTGTTGTTTAATAGAATCAATACATTGCCAATTAAAAAGAAAAGGTCCTATTGTGTCGGTTGCAACTATGCCTTCACTGACGTCTTTGCTCTCTCTCCTATTCTTTCTACCTTTTTTGTTTCTAGTTGCATGAAGCCCTCGCTGTCCTGTCTGACCCCCCTCAAGTGTCTGAGGATCAAAGGCCGGTCGCGGGGAACAAAGGAGCGCATCGCAGCAGGGAGCCTCCTTCCTCCTCCTCCTCCTCCTCCCACACTACCTCCAGAGGAGCAGCGCGGGACCGAGACCGAGACCGGGACAGGGACCGAGACAAGGACCGAGACAGAGATCGAGACAGAGAGAGGGAGAGGGAGAGAGAGAGAGACAGAGAGCGGGAGAGGGAGCGGGAGAGAGAGCGAGATCGAGAGAGAGAAAGAGAGCGGGAGAGAGAGAGGGACAGAGAAAGAGAGCGGGAGAAAGAGAAAGAGAAAGAAAGAGACCGAGATAGGGATAGAGACAGAGACCGGCACAAAGGGAGGGACAAAGACAAAAAGAAGAAAAAACACAAGAGGAGATCGAAGTCGAGGTCAAAGTCAAAGACGAAGAGCAAACACGCCCTTCCCAGTGCCTACAGGAGATCCCGCAGGTCCCGGTAAGACCCTGCGGCCGGGCTGGGGATCTTTCAGTATCAAACCATTACATTTGATCTATATTCAAAGTGCTGTGCTTGGTCTACACATCCATATTCTTTCACTGTATGACTGTCACCTTTTCCGATTTAGCAAGATAAATGAGTCTTTTAGGAGAAAAGACTGTGTGCTCAGTGTAGCAGTCCAACTCTTTATTTCCCTCTGCTGCTGGTCGGTACAGTCACAGCCCCTCGGTGGGAGCACTTTTATTGGTTTATTGGTTTATTTTATGCTGCTTTGCTGCAGAAAGAATTTACATTTGTTGTACAGTAAAGATTTGGACCTCTCAGGTTTATGCAAATTACAGGGATGAGTCCAGAAACATTGAGTTATCGTTGGATATAAACGTACCTAGTTGGAGAAGCAGGTCTGCGATTGGTGCAACTGCTGTATAAGACATTTAATGTGACAGACTCAGAACTAAGTGATTGAACACCCTGTTTTATATTTCACTTAACTGAACCTTCAGTGCATAGCAAACTGCACCCATATGAACACAAACATTAACAGAAAATAATGCATTTTTCTGTCTGTTTCTTGTTAACTTTTTGTTTCTCGTTTCTGAGATTGAAATGTGGAATGTATTTATGAAACAAATTCAGGGGTAAAAGAGGCATAATGAAGAAAAGGGAAGGATTAACAGAATGCATGAGAAAGAACGTGAATTAAGAATGAACTAAAGGTTGATGTCAAGTGATCAGAGGTAGAGATTGGGCTTTCTTTGTTTGTGCCATTTATCTGTCAAATTGGCCAATATTGACCAGCCGGCTTTGTTTCTCCACCCAGCACAAGCGGACATTAACCCTGCTGTTCTTTCCTTTTTGGCTTTGTTTTTAAAAGAGGTATAATTTCCTCCTCTGTCGCGTCTCTACATATTAGCCAGTGGAGAAAGTGAATCTATTGCAAAGAAATCTGAGAAGTGAATGAATCTCATATAGTCCATAAATATTTAATACTGTTTTCTTTTTAGACTAGTTTAGAAAAACTGTATTTACATATTTGAAGTCCATGCTGTGTATTAAAGTAAAATACATAATTATGTGTTTTTTTTGTGCCCAGTTGCACTGCGTTGAGACTGTATTGCCTTCAAGTGAATTATGCCACATCCACCTCGGCCAGCAGTCTAATGGAATCACTGCAAACCATCCTCTGGCTGTTCCTGGTTTCAAGTTCCTTGAAAAAAAATATATATCCGGATAGCTCGCATTATTTCTTCCTCTTGCATATTACCTCTGTCATTGTCTTATCGCCTTCTTTTCCCCCTCTTCTATTTGTGTTCTTCATTTCAAATGCATGAGCCCACCTGCTAAAGGCTCCGTCTTGTGCAAGCGAATGGCTCGCCCTCCTCTCACACTTCCTTTGTCCTCCTGTCTGGCCAGATCCCGCTCGCACTCCCCGGGGAGAAGGGACAGGAGGGGCGCCTCAACCGAGAGGAGACGTGACGAGCGAGAGCGGGAGCGCCATCATCCCAGCAGCAGCGCCAGCCTGCCCAGGGGGCATTCGAAATCCAGGTAAACCTAACGGCAGATGTCATGAGGCTGCATCGAGAGAGGCAATCATGGGTCTCTGACGTAGAGCTGTGTTGACTTTATCACTGAAAGCATTGATGATCACACCCGCCAAGGCAGAGAGATGCTATGAGATTCCCACAACACAGTGTTGATAATATGTGTGTGTGTGTGTCTGCTATACATTGAGTAATGTTTTAAATTGTCTCTGTATAAGAGTATATTTAGCCAACATACCTACAAGGCAGATACTTAATCCCCAAATGACCACTGATGGGAACTGCGATGGACAGCTTGTCCTTGCATGAATTTAAAGCAGGGCTTTCCAGACAGTATCCCACGCCCTTGATAGATTGTGTACTGGATGATGTCACTGCTTGAATCTGCAATGTTTCAGTTCCTTCTCACGTTTGTCTTCAAGGTCCCCTCCTGAAAAAAGACGGGCCTTCTTGTCATCTTCAGGACAGATGCAAATTGTGGGTTCCTCTATCTCCCCATATTCCTCACCCGGCAGAGTTTTGTCCCCATCAGCTAGCCCCGCCTCCAGCTTGACCCACTCCAGGTACCCTCTACACGCCTGTCAATCAACTGCTTTCCCAGATATAACTGAATGTCTTTTCACTTAAGAAACAAAAGCTTGTTGGGAGGACTTACAGTCAAGGAGATTGATATAATTTGTATTAGTTTTGCTTTTAAATGCGTCTTATTTAGATGAGTAGATCAAGTCTTTGGATCTTCCGTCTCTCATGAAACAAGCAGAACAGCAGTTGTCGTTATAGTTATATTGATGCATCCTGTCAAAGACCAAACTGAGAATGATGACAAACGCTAACTCTATCCTAAATGAACAATTATGAACACATTTTTTTTTCTCCACATGTTGAAGTGGTGTCCTTGGGGCTAGAGTAAGAGTGATGCAAGACTTTGCAGGGTGGTGTATTTTCATTTAGCCTTTAAAAAACAACAAAACAGCAAAAGTGTAAGTAATGGATTAAACGGTGTTTATTTCATCTAATGTAAACTACAAGCAACCATGCAGAGAACTACCTGGAGTAGTAAACTTACTTCCAAGGACAATTTTGTTGGCTCGCAAAGAGAAAAAGAGATTGGGGATTTTTACGCTCGAGCAACTGCTGCTAAACTTGTTAGCCAACGTAGCATTATGTTCATCAAACACATTCGTCCTCATCTTAAAACCATTCAAGTGAAACATAATGTTTGAAAATATGAACAATAAAGCCTAAATGTAACCTCTGTCTTGCTTGTCCTAGTATAAACTAAACAGCCAAACGGTTATGTTATATTCATCCTCAGCCTTTAAGCATGACATTAAGGACGGAGCCATTATAGTTACGGCCATTTTAAAATATTCTTGTTTTAAAACAAGTGACCTGTAAAAAATGAGTCAGTCAGAGCGGCAGGAGCTTTACAACATTAGATTGATTAGTGGCAGCAAAAAAGTGGTTTGAGCGGTAAATCTGCCTCCAAATATGTAATTTTCATCTATATTTACGGGGCATCATTAAACAGCAGTATTATCCCAAAAGATGTGATTAATACAACTGTAATACATCAGACTAACATAATTATATGGGTACTACCTTTTTGGGGGATAGAAAACTCAGGATATTTTTAGTTATAAAAAGTCAGTTATAAATTCACATCAGTCTGTTTAAAGTAGAACTTTGGAGACGCGTTTCATTTTCCTCTAAACAGAGTTGCCGTCTACGAAGGACGTGGGATGGTTCCCCCTTTTTTTTTAAATGGCGTGGTGATCAGAGCCCACGTCTGAAATATACTAGCTTTGAGAATATGAAAATGAAAAGTATAGACCCAAGCATTAAATCTTAACGAGCCGGTGAGACGATGGCTGAGAGCCAAACATCTTTCAGCTTCAAGGTCATAAAACACGAAGGTATTCACGGCAGCGGACGCAATCCCCTCTGAGGTCTTGGGGTTATTGGTTTGCTAGTACTAATATTTCTGACAGAGACAATTAAAGCTGCATACATTAACTTATGGACATTAGAGGGAAATACGTCAGGCTATATGGGCTGCAAAATGAACATGAGGCTAAATCACTCCCCACCTCCCTCTTTGTTCCAAACAAAGCTTATGGCCGCTGTACTGCAGGAGCGGAAGCAAGGCAAGCGACGCGTTGCTTTTGTACACCAACAAATACGGCCGTCACCGTGAAACAGCAACAAGTTTACTGAATATTAGATGCAATTCTTTCTTTTTGATTCAAATAATAAAATAGTTTTTTGTACAGTGCTGAATGGTCGGCGAACAGAGGTGATGATCAGTGGGATGAAGTAGTGTTCGACATCAATCTTGTTAGCGGACACAGTGATGCTGCCCTTCACGTCGCATTGGGTCATATCACTGCAAATGTTAAATCATGCAGTTATTAGCGTCTCCAAAGCGTCAGTGTCAGATGTCACATTGGAAATGCAAATCATTGAAATCAAATATGCCATCTATTAGGTGGTGGAGTCTCAGACCATCCATAGAAACGAGATCATTTCCTCGTTTTAATCCGTGTGGTTCAATCACTTTCTCTGCATAACTGTTTATTTTTTCGGTGTCCCCTCCTGTTGGGGTTAAGGAAATATTTTCACTGCCGCAGAATGTTAAGTTGGATCCGTGGTTTTGAGTTCACTTTGTGGCTTCGCATGCTCAAGATTCTTAGCGGGATTAGCAGTCTTATGTTGGTTTGGCCGACATACAACCAGCCTGCGTGGACATTTGAGTGTATAGATAACGTCGAGTGCTGCTGCAGCTTATAAACGACTGGACTTTGAGTTTCTTCCCCGTGCGTGAGTACATAAGCCCCTTTTGCATCAGTGGAGTTGGAGCAGTGAGCAGACCTGTAGAAGCTGGCAGGGGCAAATGATATCCTAGTGGACAAGGAAGGTTGAAAAGAGGCTTTGGATTTTATTTTTTTAAGTAATATGCTCATCTGAATAAAGTCAGTAGAGATTTGGAAAATATATCCCTCATAGATGGATAGCTCTGTTCGGAAGTACCAATGTTTAAGTATTGTTTGTTTTATCTGCACAGATGCTGGATTGTAAATAGTGAATGTCTATCTGTGCTCATTGCTCTCTGATAAGATGGCTCTGTGTACTGTAATTGGGCAGGGGGATCACTAATAGGCGGTCCGGATCTGGACCCAGACGCCGTTGTATCCGGACCTGGTCCTAAAACAATTGATCATTGAGAATTATTACATTTTGACGCTTTTATTTTAACCGGCGCAGCTTTTCCAAGAAAGAAAACTCCAAGAAACACACCGATCAATGACATCACGTGATGCCACTCGGCCAATCACATGTGTGTATTACGATTAACTTCCCGACTCTAGTGAGATTTAAGGTACATCCCAAGTCTCTTAATTGCATCCCTGTTTCCCCTTACTTGTGTCTTTTCCTTGCGTCTTAGTCCCTCCCACCAGGGATGCATGTTGAGACGCAAGGAAACCATGCGAGGAGAGAGGAAATGAGGAAACGTGTTTAATTAGACATGAGACGTCCTTTTCCTCTGAAGTGTTACATCTGTTTCTGGTGACAGCAGCCGCTGATCACAGCTGGATCTGCTGTCAGTCGGCTTTAACAGCTGGAGGGACTATTGACGGAGTTTGTGTCTGAACACATGATCAGTGTACTTATACTAATAAAGACAGTTATCATCAGTGTACTTATACTAATAAAGACAGTTATCATCAGTGTACTTATACTAATAAAGACAGTTATCATCAGTGTACTTATACTAATAAAGACCGTTATCATCAGTGTACTTATACTAATAAAGACAGTTATCATCAGTGTACTTATACTAATAAAGACTGTTATCATCAGTGCACTTATACTAATAAAGACCGTTATCATCAGTGTACTTATACTAATAAAGACAGTTATCATCAGTGCACTTATACTAATAAAGACTGTTATCATCAGTGCACTTATACTAATAAAGACCGTTATCATCAGTGTACTTATACTAATAAAGACAGTTATCATCAGTGTACTTATACTAATAAAGACTGTTATCATCAGTGCACTTATACTAATAAAGACAGTTATCATCAGTGTACTTATACTAACAAAGACAGTTATCATCAGTGCACTTATACTAATAAAGACCGTTATCATCTCTTTACTTATACTAACAAAGACAGTTATCATCAGTGTACTTATACTAATAAAGACAGTTATCATCAGTGTACTTATGCTAATAAAGACAGTTATCATCAGTGTACTTATACTAATAAAGACTGTTATCATCAGTGCACTTATACTAATAAAGACCGTTATCATCAGTGTACTTATACTAACAAAGACAGTTATCATCAGTGCACTTATACTAATAAAGACCGTTATCATCTCTTTACTTATACTAACAAAGACAGTTATCATCAGTGCACTTATACTAATAAAGACAGTTATCATCAGTGTACTTATACTAACAAAGACAGTTATCATCAGTGCACTTATACTAATAAAGACAGTTATCATCAGTGTACTTATACTAATAAAGACCGTTACCATCAGTGTACTTATACTAACAAAGACTGTTCCCATCAGTGTACTTATACTAACAAAGACAGTTATCATCAGTGTACTTATACTAATAAAGACAGTTATCATCAGTGTACTTATACTAATAAAGACAGTTATCATCAGTGTACTTATACTAATAAAGACAGTTATCATCAGTGTACTTATACTAATAAAGACAGTTATCATCAGTGCACTTATACTAACAAAGACTGTTCCCATCAGTGTACTTATACTAACAAAGACAGTTATCATCAGTGTACTTATACTAATAAAGACAGTTATCATCAGTGTACTTATACTAATAAAGACAGTTACCATCAGTGTACTTATACTAACAAAGACAGTTATCATCTCTGTCACATTAGAGATGATTTATCTCTGTAGCCTGTTTCCTGTTAAACAAACTGCATTGTGTATTATTTATACACAGTGTGTGGTATTTATACTGTGTTCTGTTTCCTGCCGAGAAGCAGAATACATTTGTCTTGTTTATTAATTCAATTCTGATTGTGACATCATTCCTAAATAACCCAGAATATGAATATGAGGTTTCTCTTGAACACTGGACTAACTGTATTAGGCTCAATGCTTCGGAGGAAATTGAAATGACATAACTCAGCATGAAAGATCCGCCTTACATGACTGAATGGAAATGACGATAAAGTGTTTCATCTCTCCGACTTTAATCCTCGCTCCTCGGTGCAGAAATAAGATCTTTGGGACGGCCGTCAATATGGTGGCGCAGAACAACTTCCGGTTCAAGCGAGGAAATGACAATTAAGATTGGGATGTATCCAGAGAGGACGGGCCACAGAATAATACGTGAGTTAGAAGTTATTTAATGGCGTCCTCCAAAAAGAGAAATGTGGACAGCGAGAGCAGAGCTTTTAACTAAGAATGGACAGACTCTGAAATGTTAATTCTTCCCACGGGCAGTTCAAAACCAGTATGTTTCATATGTGCAGCGACCGTGATGGTTATTACGCGCGACAACGTGAAGCTCCACTGCGAGACGAAGCACAACTCTTTTGAGCAAACGTACCCTCTCGCATCCCAAGTGAAAGCACGAAATATAAACGATCTAAGAGCCCAATATGATCAGAATCCTGACGCATTAGTTCACTGCCCAACAATGCTGTAAACAGAGAGGGGAATAATGCTGAGTGGTTTAATAACCACAGATGAAGTCCTAGCACACAAATATATCTTATTAGAAGACGAGATGAATATAATATCGTGGCTTTTTTTGGGTGGCATCACTTAACACCTAAATTAACTGAATTTAAAGCTGCAGGGCAAAGAAAATTCAGTTAAATTCATTAAAATAAATACAATTAAGTACTTTTTTTTTAAGATTTCTATTTCAGCTTTCTGAAAATGCAGCCCTTATTTTTACTTGAACCGAGAGAAGAACATGTATTTATTATTAGATTGTATATTATTTATAATTCATCCAGTTCAATTTGAAAACTGACAATAATTATTGAATATTATTATTATTCAATTTAACTTTATTTGTTGGAAGACGTTAATACAACTGCTCGGCTACTTCACTACAGATGGGACTCAATCATAGCACAAGTTAGACTTTATTGTGATGTTCCACATTTTCTCTAGCTGGACCTCATTGAATATTAATTGAACGCCCCTGTCATAGCGTTTCCCCTCGATGCCTTCCCTTGGTGCATCATCAGCCTCACTACAGTTGAGCCGGAGAAATTGTACTATCAGAATATTTAGAATAAGGTTTCTTGAGAGATTTCTGTCCACCGCTTGTGCTGCTTGGTGTTTCAAAAGATGGTGGTTTAAAGTCTCATTATTATAAATGTAAAGTTTAAAAAGTGAATACCTTCTATGCTGTAATCCACAGTGAAGCGCAAATAAGCAGTTGTGGCATTCAAGTATTATAGAAAAAAGACAATTATGCAACTCTTAAGTGCTGCCTCTCCAGTTTATCAGAAAATCATGAATATGTCTCTTGAACTCATTTTAGAGAAGAATGTATTTGCAGGGTTCAAAAGGATGTTTTCTTTCCATAAACCCGTTACAAAGCGAGACATATTTGCTTGAATATTTAGAAGAAGTTCATGGACATAATCTCAGTCACGGTCAGCGTGAAATCCTTTGGAATAATAATGAGTCAAGTGTTTGTAAAGATAAGGTGAAAGGTGTTGTCGGGGATACGAGTGAACAAACTGAAAGAGAAGGGAAAGCTCATTGTATTTGGCATTTTTCTAAATATCTGTTCTGTCACACTGAAAAAAACATGAGAACATATTTTCCGAGGTTCCAATACGAGCCACTATTGGGGATATGTATTTTAGACCAGCCATAAAAGGCTGAACAGATTGGATCTTTTATGCAAAGGAACGGCCTATTTTGAAAGCGCTGTAAAATAAAATAGTTGACCTCTTTATTGAGGTCATCTGTCGGGTCCTTATGAAGTCAATCTTTCTAAATCCAAATCTTTATCACCGTATTAAAAGCTCTTGCTATAGCCGCCTCATCTTTCCAGATCACGCATTAGCTTTTGTAAATCACTTCCACACACTGAGTGACCACAAAAACAGAAACGCTTGGAGGCCAAATCCAAAGCAATGTAGTAGTCCTGGAATATCCAAGGTTAACTCTTGTTAACACATTTCTCTGTAAGAGAGAAATGTGTATGTTAAAGAAGCTGCAGTGACAGTTTTGGGATGGTATGAAAGATGAATATTACAGATGAATATTCACCATTCTTCCCCAAAAGTTTCCAAATACAAGCTGTTTGATTTGGAGGTTATGTTTAGCGACTACTGAACAGATGTTGTGTTTGCACATATCTGATTTCTGGAACCCATACTTTTAAATAACTGTGATGTTTCCCCAAAAAGCATTCATGAATGATGACACTCCATGGACATATGTTTTGCTTTTACAAAACATAAAGGTTCGTTTTTGTTTGCTTACATCTACGGTATTTCATAAACCTTCATTTCATGCTTTTAAAGTTGTTTTTGACCAACAACATGATGCACTTTGTTCAGGCCAGAATGACTTTGGAAAAAAATAATGTTCTTCTTTTGAATTTTGGAGATATTTTCTGTCTTTTCTGAGAGCACAATTATTAGAGTGGCTCCAGAAAGTGATGGGCTTGTTGTTGTTGTTTTTAGCAGTGCACCATACAGATCCCACTTTATGTATTTAAAGGGGTGTAATGCCCAAGAATGACTGACACACACAGATAAACACGTTCTGAATTGTCCCGCTCTTCTCGTGGACTAACTCTGGACGAGTCCGTTCCACAAGCAGCAGCGTCTTCTGCCGTTTCTTGTCACCCGTTGTGTTTTATCAACTTGATGCACGTGGCTTCTCCTATTTTGATCATCTCGTAAATGAACTGTGAAAATACACACATCTTTATCTTCCACTCGCATGGATATTCGTCTTTGGCATCACAGATATACACTTCAAAACTTTCTCCTGCCATGTGTTGGAATACACGAGATAAGAAGCAATACATCATTTATACGTGTGCCAAAAGGTTGGGATTAAAGTAGTAAAATATGAACAATTATTTACTTATCTTAAATAGTCGTGATGAAAGAAAAAACAGCAGCAGTCCCGGTAAGGTCATCTATTTGGTGAGATGACAGATGATGGATTAGAAGAGGTTAATCGTTGCCGTGGGTATCGTCATCCTATAGAGATTTACAAATGAATTAAGCGAAGGACGTGAAGGGTCCTCCGTGCTGGACGGTCTCTGGGGGTTCTGTGTATTATTGCTGGCAGTGTGAACCATTCTTGTGAAATTATAATGTTTTTTGCTCCCTAATTTTACGTACGAGGAATTTATACTTTCCACGAGAGCACATCAAAGCTATTTGCTATCCCGAAAAGAAACAATCTGCTTTGCCTTTATAAAGAGGCACTCTTGAGTGTTCATAAAAATGTAATGGTGTCTGAAATAATTCCTAAATATGTAAAACTACCGATCCTCTCCGCAGCTTGGCCCTCAGTTGTAATTGATCCGGTTCATATAGGATATCTCTCTCTCGCATTACCCTGAAATATTAAACACAGCCTTGCCGTGTCACCGCTAGAGACTGAAGTCGCTGTTTTAGATCTGCATCTCATACATAGACAACGTGTAGCAGATGAAAACACAACTTGAGGCACCGCAGTATTCCAAAAGTGATTTCACCAGAGACTCACAGAGACTCTTTGGGGCCAGTCAGATAAAGACAGATTAAAAGCTTTGTCTGCGTGGTTATAAACTTATCTGCGTTTGACATTGTTGATGTGGTAGTTTTGGGCTCTGGGTGGCTATTTAAAGTTATTTTTACAGATCACATGTCACTCCTCTTTTTCCCTCTCCTCTCCCTTCTGCAGCTCTTGATGTCTGTCCAACTTTGAACATTTCAGAAGATATTATATGATCAGAATCCTGACGCATTAGTTCACTGCCCAACAATGCTGTAAACAGAGAGGGGAATAATGCTGAGTGGTTTAATAACCACAGATGAAGTCCTAGCACACAAATATATCTTATTAGAAGACGAGATGAATATAATATCGTGGCTTTTTTTGGGTGGCATCACTTAACACCTAAATTAACTGAATTTAAAGCTGCAGGGCAAAGAAAATTCAGTTAAATTCATTCAAATAAATACAATTAAATACTCTTTTTTTTTAAGATTTCTATTTCAGCTTTCTGAAAATGCAGACTTCAGTTTCAGAAGATATTCTGAATTTTGTATTGCCTCTCCTGTTAACATGATGTCTCTCTCTCTCTCTCTCTCTCTCTCTAGGGGTGGTTCTCTGGAGAAAGACAAGGCAGTGGCTTCATCCATTGTATCCGCCGTTCAGTCCAAAATAACTCAGGTATTGTTCTTTGTTTTCAACCCAAAAGTGTCCTCCACTGAACTTTACAGCCGACCAAATACAAGTATAGAGCTTTTATGTCTTTCCATCGTGCAAAGAGGAAAAGTATAAAGTGCTGCCTTGTTTTTGTCTCAGACCTTCTTGAAGGGAAATGTTACTTGAATTAATGTTTTATACCATCTACATATTCTGCTTTATCTCCTGTTATACAACACATCCATGTATTGTGTTTTTTTTAAGCTTAATTTGTTGGAACCTGGAAAAAACTATCTGTTTAATCTTTTGATTTTGGAATTGGTCTAGCGGTACAAATGTTCTCACCTGCATCTTGTAGATTATTTGATCTGCTACCTGAAGTCATTTTCTACCACACAGGAGGTGTGTAGAAAATAATTACTTAACACACACACACACACACTGGTTTAAAATGACACTGAAGTGTGTGTGTAAGTTATATCCTGTAATCAATATGAAAATGAGGAGGGCTAAGACATTACACCTGCATCCTTTGAGCTTTGAGTTTGAGTCAATCGTTGATTTTCGACACAGTAGCTGTTCCGGCTTCCCCTGGAGCTGAGGTCCGCACCACACGGTCCTCATCAGCAGACTGACACCCGCAGGTGCTCAAACTTTAACCTTGACTTTGAGTTGTGTCAAGCCTCTGTGAAGCTTACTGTCCAATCAGCTGGAGTCTTCTCAAGCAGTCGTTTCCAGGGTTGAAGGGTGTTTCGGGTATTTTGTCTACCTTTAACATTGGTATCATCGCCCATACGCTACCATTTCAACATTCTGACAAACGTTTGCACGCTACAACTGTAGCAATTCGTCCCGTCTGGGATTGCACTCCCACCCCCTGCACTCGAACTGGGAGCCGAGCCAAGAGTCTAGGAAGAGTGGATGCCGGTTGAATGTGAATACAGAGACCTCGGCGAACTTGCTCCCGACAAAAAAAACAGTCTCTTTGGAAGTGGGATCTCACCTCTCTGTGGAGGAAGGAGGCAGAACCAATGTTCCGTATTCCAGCGCTTGTAAATTCAGACAAAAAAAAAAGAGCGGGTTACCACTTCTGCTGAGGTACTGGAGCTGAAGTTCAATGCAGTGTTCCTCCTAAAATCTATGAATTTGACGTCAAACCTCCTTTGATTGTTGTGAGCAAAATGTTTCTTTGTCTCCTTGGCTGTAGACTGCACAGTTTTTGTTTAGTTTTCCCCCAATTTGACCGTCAAGCGGCTATAATCTATATTTTTAGATAATAAATGATATTAAATGACAACGTGGAAAGGGTCGCTCGCACTTGTGCTCCTACAGAGAATTCTGAGTTTAATCTGCAGCTTTTAAAGTGAGTTTCAGCACTCCACTTTACTGTTTGGGTTGATGTTTTCCTGCTCAGCACCAAAGTGCAGACGGACACAGTTAGCGAGTAGCTGGTGAGCTCGGCGGCGCGTGTAGCAGCCGCACAGCCAGATGTGCTGCTCAGATTGGAAGGCCCCAAAAACGGAGCGAAAAGACCGTGAATATTGGACTTGTCATTCATCAGGTGTCCAGAAACACAACTCCACATGGATGCTCGTGTTTCTTTGGAACTGCTGGATGTGTGAATAAGCAACTTATAACTTCAAAGGTAACAATGTCATTGTTGTGTTATTGCAGGTTTAGGAATATTACATTACATTTCATTTAGCTGACGCTTTTATCCAACGCGACTTACAATAAGTGAAATTCGACAAAGAGTACAAACTCAGAACAACAAGAATCAAGAAAGTACAATTTCTTCAATGAAGTTAAACTACAAAGTGCTATCAGTAATTGCCATCTAAGTGCTACTAAAATATAAAGCTGGTGATGTCATGGTTCCCATGGGTCCTTGAAATCCTAGGAAGAGTGTGCATTTTAGGGGGTTAAAAGTTAAGGCTTGAACGTTTTGGAAAATAGACATTGTGACTTTTTTTTACTTAATGTTAGCAAGTAAAAAAGTGAATTAAAGTAAATCTGCTGTCTGCATGCGTGTCCCACAGCTGCAACATTGTTCCCCATGACACCGGCTTGAGTGCATGAACAAGCACCAAAGCTAACGCTGAGCCTTCAGTAAATTGAGGGACTCGAGGCTCTTTGAAGACATTCACAAAGACTGACCACATGCAGAGTTAAAGTTCACACCATTGGGCGTCAACCGTAACTAACCAGATTGGGTCCTTGAATTAGAGAGAATTGTGCCGGCATCATTGGAACGTCCTTGAATTTGAGAAAGTGCGGGGACCCTGTGATATGGTATTGACGCTCGTCGATGGCCACGACCTCCCGTTGAGAGTTAAAGACAACGCGGGCCCTTCATCCATAAAATTACAGCAATCTCTCTCCGGGCTCTGCAGGCAGCCAGTTTCTCACAGTTTGTGCTCCTCATTGGGGGGTTAAGAGCACACGATACAAGGAACAGCGGTACAGAAATATTACTCAAAATGTAACCTCACACTCCTCGGTGGTTATATTCCCCCTTTGCCACCTTGTTTAAAACCAGTTCCACCCTAGGGTCTAGATTGATTCATTAGACTCCCACAGGCCCGTACGGGTACAGGGATGTGTCTTTGACCGCCGTTGTAAGGGTTACTTTGGAGGTTATAGGAAAACGTTATAATCGCTTAGTCGTGTTAAGGAGCTTACGGAATTATTCAAACGCAAAGATCTTTTTTTACGCCTCTTCTCACAAGGGTTGTGGTACTTTATCAATTAAAATGAATCAAATCGACCCTGTGGATGAGGAGATAGCATAGTTTTAGTTTTGAAAAAAACACAATTCTCATTTTCAGGAGAAACAAAAAAAGGGGCGTCGTGCTTATAAGGTTAAAATAATAATGTCCAATGTGTATGACTGTTTGTCGTGCGGCTTCAAATGTACACTCTCCAGTTCTAGAGGAGAAAAAGAGTCATGAAGCTGTTTTAATAGATGACGGGATGGAAAGGAGAGCGTACACATCACAAGATGAATCTAATCAAATGCGTATTTGAGTTATTTTTCTTTCCTCGTCGGACGTTTTTGTGTCACTGTTCTTTGTTAAATGACTCCAAAGTGTTGTCAAGGCAATTTTGACTTCAATCAGTTCTCATTAAGATAAATAGTCACGACTGTTCTCTCTTCAATTTAAGTTATTTTTTTCTCTTCTATTTTTGCCTCGCCTGCCTCTCTCCACCAGCACTTAAGTGCAATACTGTGACACACTGTTCACTTGCTTAATTTGGACTGCAGTTGAAAGACGGAGACACATTCCTCCAGACACGTTTCAGAACGCTTCACCTTGATTTGTCAAAAGCCTGAAATCAATTCCAAGATGAAAGACGTGTCGGCAACCGTCACACGACCTAAACTCTATCCGATCTAATGATACACATCTTAGGTTACATCGCCATCTTTTGATCAATACTCCTGAAATGTCAGTCATTTAGTTCCTACTTGCATGTGACGCAATATTTTGATGTTTTCTGACCCTCACGCAACCTGTGTGCAACTACATGCATTAAAGGATGGAGTGTGGGCAGTAAAAGTGGTAATATTTATAACGTGGGAGTATGAAACCTGTGGCGTAGGAACAGTTAAACCTGCCAGAAAGCCGGCGCTGCACTGAATGTAGAGAGGTTGCAGTCGAGGCCAGAATCTAAGGAGCATTGGGACTGAAGTTAATGGAGGTCAATAGAGTGTGAATGGAGAGGCAACACGGCTATTCTGTGAACACTGGTACGACTTACACGACATTTTGAACATTTTCTCTCCCCTGGCCGTGGGCCACTTTGTGTGTCTGTCTGTGTGTCTGTCTGTGTGTGTCTCAGAGCGACTGTCCGGTGTTTACGCCACAGATGCGCCACGGATACAAAACCGCACATAATTCACAAGTCTGGATGCATAAAACGACACATTGAATTTCCTTCCCTCACGTAATCAAACACGACTTCGTCTCCTTCCTTCTTCTCAACGATCCCGACAGAAGCGAGCTCATGAAAACACGCTGCTCGCCGCTGTTGCAACATGCTCAGATTCACAACCACTAACTACTTATACCCCATCTGTGATGTTTTACAAACACATGTTGAATAATTCAGCGCATCCTCATCTGCCTAATGGTCTCCTCTTCCCCGAGGGCGCCTGGTTGCTATTCGCCTCAACCAGTCTCTGCTTCTCCTGTTTGGCTTTCCTCCTCCGTCTTCTTTTACATTTGTTTTTAGTTTACTCTGATAGATGCTTTGTTTGAGACAAACTTTTTAACTGAAGTTTAACTGTAGTATTTTGCTCGTGGAATTCATTTGGGATCTGTAATATTGTGTGTGTGTGGGAATTTTTATTTATTTTTATTTTTGAAAACTTGAGATGGCCAGGTCTCATCGAGGTTGTCTTGGAGCATGACGAAGGATGAAAAAGGGAAAGTGGTGGAGAATTTATCCCAGGCAGGTGTGTGTGTGAGTGTGTGAATGTGTGAGAGATGAAGAGAGAACGCAAGATGCTGCATAGCGCCCTCAAGATATTCAGTTACAGTTATAGTTTGGACTTGCAGTTTTATTTTTGCAATTATAAGCACATCTGTGATTGTCTTCTTCTGCGCGAGATGTATTTGTATTTATGTTTCATGAACTGTTAAATGATATAAGGAATATTTAGGTCAACATCCTATGCATTTTTTATAGGAATTCTTCTGTGGAAGTGGGCTTGATCTTTATTCAGTGTAATCCAACCAGAGTCAGCAATCCCCTTGTGATAATCTATTAATGTAAAACAATCCTGCTGCACTTTCTTTGGAGAGACGAGAATCAAACGTAGAGCAACTTCCCGCTTGGCCGTCAATAATTTGGAGGGTTCATTTGTTGGTCACATTGCGCGTGTGTTGGGATACATTGTGGTTTCGAGAGAAGGAGCCCTTGAGTGATCTGATATGACAGCTCATTCCCTCTGTGATTACAGCTGTTAATTTGTCTCGTCTGTCAGCAGAGCTCAAGGGTGGATGTTTGTCCATGCGTGTGTGAATCACTCCCGGGATGCAGACTAACACGTCCTACTCGGATACGGGAGCGTTTGCTCCCGGTCGCCCGCTAAACACTTCCACCTGAAAAGGGAAGGAATGGAATTTGGCATTGTGGCAGTTTCTTACTCGCCACAATCTACGGGTGTCAACATTGGAATATTCTGATCCATGAAGTTGAGATTCATTTATTTATTTATTTATTATATAGCATAATGTTTTTTTTTCTGGGGACAAACTTTCCATTTCTATCTTGAATAGGTGAACCAGCCCGTTTGAGGAGATATACAATTGATAAATCACAACTTTGTATTTAAGTATTTAACACCAGGCCGTGTGTTACCAGGCTCCTCTTATGCTCTACATTCCCTTTCATCAATTTAACAAAATAATTGAGGTCTTTTTTTTCCGCAAGCTTTTTATATTAGATTCAATGTTGTCAGTTGGCTACAATTATCACAACAATACGAACATTCAGGTTTTCTCACGCGGCTCAAAGGTGCATTGAACCTATTTGGCGAACCTTAATAAAATCTCCCAGTGTTTGGGGATGCCCGATGCAGATCGATACGATACTCCAAAACTCCAAAAAAGTTTGCAGCTGGCTGGAGGGCAATTGTTTTCTGCTTTCTGACTTGTGTATATTGTATTTGCAACATCATTTTCAGTGGATATCACAATATAAAAACAATGTTTTCTGTTTAGAAGTACAAACATCAGATGACAGACAGTTCTTCTCCCCCAAGTGGTTCCTCATCCAGTTGGATCTGAAGCACACAGCTGATGGTTATGTGTTTTATTTGTTCCCACAAGCCGTAACATAAAGCCTGCTGCCGTTCAGCTTGACCTAAAAGGAACATTTAATTTCTAATTGAAGGAGACGTTGTTTGATTCCCGTCATGCGGTGCAGGCCGCTGCGCTAGTGCTGCTTTTCTTCCCCACACAATGGAATTACAATTTTCATTTCAGAAAATCTTCTTCTTTTTTTTTAAGTTCTACTGAGTAGGTCAGCTATTGAAATAGAGGATTAGCTGACTGTAGATACAAGGATTTGGGGAGGAGAGGAAGCATCTAATACTCAGTGCTTACAGGGTATTATTCGGTACTTAAAATATGTTTTAAGCTGTATTCAGGAATTCCTGATGACTCGAGGGAGGGAAGCACACTCTCAAACGACTTTTATTTCAGCACTGCATATTAACCTTCAACTTGAGTGGGTGGCTCATGGTGGTCAAACACAACAATGAGCTAAAAGTATCTGAACGCTTGCAGGGTGCGGAGTTGATTCAGTGGCGGCAGCATTAGCAGCTCTTACAGGGAGCAATTCAAACGAATAGTAACACTGACATGGATGTTTCTGTCAATAATTCAGAGATAAGATCCAGTTTCTCGGTGTAGAGCAGCTGGATATTTTCTTAGCGGTCTTTTATTGGAGTTCAAAGGATCAATATTTGGGTGACACTCTCAGTTATCCGGTGTGTGGAGGTGTACATTAAACGCATCCCTCTTTTTCTCTTCTTCTCTCTTTTCAGGATCTGATGGCCAAAGTGCGAGCCATGCTCGCCACCTCCAAGACCTTCCAGCCTCCCAATTCCTAAAGAGGGGCACGGCTCTCCGCTTGGCCGCGACAACATCGGCCAATCAGTGAGCGGCATTCTCCGATTGCCTGGAGATTCGTTTGGCCTGAATCTGTTTCACCTCCCTGTGTTCATCCTCGATTTATACATTGATCCTGATTTAAAGGCGTTGGTGGATTCAGTTTGATTATGTGACGTCTTCTGCAGTATTGAGAGAGTGATTAAAGGGCTGAGAAAAGAGCAGCTCATCACCTCAGAGATCATGTCAGCAGTAGGCTGGTTAGTTACAGTGCAAATGTGGAAATAATCCATTTTTTTATTTTGCATCCTGTTTTAAAACTCGACTTTTCCGACAGTTATTCTTTGCAGCGTTGTGTAAAGCTGCCGGAGGTCTGTATTCTCTCCTTCTATGAAGGGCTGTGTTGCTCTGATGAGCTCAATTCTCTCCTCCCTCATCCTCTGCTCTCTGCCGTTGTTTTCCCTTTTTATTTCCGCCCCCAGATGTCTCTGCTCTCCAGCACCTCACACGTCTGCTTGAGAAGCTTTTTTAATTTCCTCCTCTGTCCCTCAGCTCTAGTGGTGTGGCCTTTTACTTCAGTTCCTGGTTTGTACTGTAATGGAATTTAATGCAGAACAACTTTGTAATCCAAACTGTTAATAAACTTTCAATTATGATTTACTTGTGGGCATTCCTCTTTTTTTATTTTTTTACTTTGGGATTTCTTCGCAAAAACAAGTTTTTAAACAATCCAAAACTATTTAAAGCAAAAGCATCGGTGTCCTTCAGTCCTCTTCACCGTCCTTCATTTGAGATACACTGATTAGATTGAAGAGATGATGTGTACTGCCCCCAAACCTTCACCTGCATCGACTGTACTGACTCTAGTGTCGCAGCAGCGCTGCTGATAAACCAGACAAACATAACTGTTGACCGCTGATATCCTTTAGCTGGAGCTGACTGCTGTACTTGGCCAGTTAAAACAGGGTCAGGAATAGTTTGCAGAATGAACTGACGTGACCTTAGTCGTCACCGGTATTCTCATCATGGCATCTGGACCACAACCTTTTCCTAAGTGTCGATAAAACTAAGCGGTCTTCTCATTCACAACCAGTCTTCACTTTGGTGAAAGTACACAGAGGCCTGGAGTTGCCCGAGGTATACCGACTCTGTAAATAGCAAAGAAGGCGCACCGACTACTCTTCCTAAGGAAAGTCAATATGCTTGTGCCCTCATCACCTTCAGGAGCATTAAGACCTGCACTAACAAAGCAAAAAGGCTGCTTCCACCTCAGGCTGTGAGAATGTGGACTGTTCTCTCCCTCCTGACAGATCTAAACGTCTGACACAAACGCAGTTGTGTTTCTGTTTTATCGTTTCCCGACACGATATTGACTTGTCAGTAACCTACTGGCGCTAGTGGTTAGCTCCCATTATAGCACCCAGGTGGCCGAGTGTTCGACTTCCTGTGGAAGTCTTCTGCTGGCACTGTCCCGGTCCATGATTCAGCTAATACAGCCACTAACAAGAGCCCTAAATGTGCTCCCTTTTACAGTGATTTGTCTCAAAATTATTCCCCTCACAGCACTGAGACTTGAACACGGATTCTGGCAAAAGTTTTTTCTATTTAATCTGATTTGAGTGCGGTGTTGTCCAAAGAATTTCTAGCAGAGTGGAAAATTGGATTGGATAGGTTTCTGTTTTATTCTCCTAAATTGGACGGCTTTGTCTCCGCTTGCAAGTACAGAGGTTGAACACAACTGCATGAACACCAGAGAAGTAATTAACTTTTGTTTTTGTTCGAGAATATGTATCAAAGAGGTTTCAGTAGTGGATGGATTTGTTTATTAGATGGATTTGTTTATTAGATGCATCATACTCTGGCAGGTGGACAAAATAACAAGCGGGTCAATGAAGCATTTTCAGTTTTTTAATCATCTACCACAATTCCTGCTGATACTACTTCACTTTGGAATCAACATATTTGGTTTAGCCTGCCAATGCAATTATGCAATATGTCCAAATAGTAGTTAATAAATAAAGTCTGCATTAACCTTTTTACCAAGCAATAAAAAAAGAAAGTCGATCATTTGGGGAAATGTGTTGTAGAGATATCTTTTAAAAGCTTGTTATTTTTCTGTGAATGGGAGTTAAAAAGGGCAAATGATCAGTCAATAATCAGCTCAATGTAATTAAAGAGCTAAAATTGGCCACAAACACGAACAGCTAAAACATTCATGGAGAAAAATAGATTCGAAGGAAATTAGCACTCACCCAATACCATTTATCCAATTATGTGATTCATTTATTTCATCACCACTGTGATCCCAATACACCTGTTGTTTAAGACCAAAACACTCACTTACATCCAGCAACTCCATCAGACCGACAGAGTGACACCCGAGGTGTAAACGGCAAAGCTGGCCACTTTAGAGCTGCAAAGTTCTGCTGGTACACTCCATGCCTGAGACTTTACTTTTTCTCCCCGTGTCTCCACACTTTGAAGGGATAGAGATGAGCATCTTACAGAAAAGGTCAAAAAGAGTTACAGCGATAACTGTTGGAAGCCAGCAACAGTCTCACATTTGCCAGCACTTTTTCTTCGTACAACATTTCTTCAAGGCAAGCTGAAAGGTTATTTATTGATTTCACACTGGGGTGTTGGGTAACTGCACAGCTTTACTTTAGAGGAGGTCCAAGTGAAGTCATAAGTCATTTGAAACGGGTCCAAGTCGTCGATGTAAGTATGTCAGCGAAGGATGAGGTCAGGTTACAGGCCCTTGAGGGCAAGTCACATCTAAGGCCCTTCATGCAGACATGAAGGTCCTAGAATGAAGAAAAAAAAACATGTACGAGGTACTGTACTATGCAACCTGCTCTTCACGGCAATAATGACGTCAATCAAAATGACGAAATGCAACAATTGCATCATACAAAAACTACAAAATGTATGTACAAATTGCCGAATGCAGGCATGGCCGCTAATGTCCCGATGTTGCACAATCATTGTGCGGCTCCACGGGTCCCTGACCCCTTCAGGGTCTTTCCTCACCTGTCCGCCGCACTCCTTCAGACGTTATTCCGGATCCTGCCACTCCCATCGACCCTGCGATCACCTCGTTCCCCTCACCCGCACCTCATTTCCTCATCCGCCCTGCAGCACATATACCTTTTGCTCCTTTCCCCCAATTAGTTGTCATCCATCAGTTGCCATGTTTCTGCTTCTGTGTCGCGTACACATGCGCCTGCCTGCTTGTCAACCTATCTGAGTCTGCTTGTAAGCCTATTTGGATCTTCCACTTGTCATTAAATCATTGAACTGTCCCTATCTGCCTCTGCTATCTGCATTTTGGTTGTTCCCTCGCTGCCTCACACTCACCTGCCTGTCAGATAAAATAAGCCTGTGAGCTTATCCGGCATCAGTAAAGCAAAGATAGCGGCATAATTGCTAAAACATGCTGACTATAAAGCACGAAAGGAAACTATTAAGAAACTTGTTTTATTTAGTTAATTGATTTTCCTAATACGGCCTCGCTCATGGGTAGCAGACATGATAAACTAGCAGGTTGTGCTACAGTGGCGTTCACATCCTTAAAACAGTGTTCTCTCATAGTGATGCCAAAACAGGAGATTGTTTTAAAGTTTCTGCCACCAACATTTGGTCCGCCCATAGCTTTTTATTTCAAAGACGCTTTGTGCCAAGTTCTTAAAAGAATTTCCTTTGCAGGTGTTTTCCGCCAGCTGTCATAAACAAAACATCTGCTTCCACGTCGCTGATTGCTGTGCCGCTGACGGTGTTCGCAACATCCTTGAAAGTTTCATCAGAGAATGTGCAGCACAGCGTCCTGCTGTGCGTGGCCTAATGTGGCTCGTCTCATACTCTTTATCGTACTAATGAAGTGTTCTCTGAAGATGATGAGAGGTTCAAATATTCATTGTATTTTATTTATTTATTTATTTAAGGGGACCCCATGGCATCACTTTTAGTTAAGTTGGTTCTTTATTTCTAAGATTGTGCTTGCATTATCACAGATTGATCATTTTAGCACATTTGGGCAAAGACCATGAATAATATAAAGTTTCTTATCGTTTCTGGTGCAATATACAGATAAAAAAAGCAATCAGTTGTAATCTCCAATATTTTACAGTGAGTAAATGAGTAACAGCTCTATGAATACCAACAAGAGGGAAGTAGCACATACATAAAGAATCTGTGAGATATTATTGCTTTCATTTATATGGCTCCTTTTTCAAATGTTGTCAATAACAGCTTTTTTTTATGTTGTCATAAATGGCTGTAATGAGTTATCAGCTGTTATCACCGCCATATAATACTTCAGACCTGGTCGAATGGGCTCTGACCCACACGTTGTGAAATGATCAGAGCTTTAAATACATACAGCTTTAAATACATGCTTAACATTGTGAATGGAAATATAAGTAGCTGGCTACGAATGAAGCCTCAAACTCGTTAGTAAAGCCCTGATGGTAAACATGACTGACTGAAAAACTCCCTATGTTTGAAGTGCCATTAAGTCATATTTTCTTGATTATTCATATTAATTTAGTCAGTGGTTTTAAGAGGATAAAGAGAGGTGTTGCCTTTAACGAGGATCGGTAACTTTCTCAAAGGTAGATGGAATGAATGATTCATAATTAATGTGTTAATCGATAGCCTAATCTTAATACAAGTAATATTCATACCTGATTAAATAAACTATTTCATAGACAGTAGAAGAGTTTCCATCTTTGCTGAGCGAGGGCTTTGTACGAAGGGATTTTAAGGTCTGTCCCATATAGTCGCATCTCCAAAAATATTTGCCCGTTGAGTTTAGTGATTGAAGCAAATAAAAGCCTCGGCTATGTCGCTCTTCATACCTTTTCATCCCTCCTTTGCTCTCGTTAAAAATACTTCGGCCATTAGACGTCGCTGCCGAACTGTTCTGAACCTCCCTTTGGTGATTACGTTTATCAATAGAGAATAAGGCCTACTGAGCCAATTAAGAGGTTGAGTACCTTAAGTCTATGCTCCCGATGGCAACTGATAACAGACATCTAATCACCTGATAGCTTGCTGAGGTCTCAACTGTACAGCTTTGGGAAGTAAACAGACACATGGACAGAATGCATTGTGTTCTTGCTCGCAAGATTTAATAGAATTGCAACAATACCTGCTGTATGACATCATATTGTCAAATTGCCTGGGATTCACTGCAATCAGTGGAAATAACGCCCCTTGGAAGCACATTGGATTTAGATTTAAATTTGATGTTGTACCACATTGATTTCTTCCACATTATTAAACATTTGTAATGGAGACCCAAATCTGCTTTTAATAGAATCAATCCAAATGTTGCTGTATGACTGCACAAATCTGTTAGACCCTCCATGATTAAATAAAACACACTTTCGGCATTCCTTATTCCTATCAGCACGTGTCTTGCCTTGATACTGTGGAAGGCACGGGTCAAAAATTCAGCAAGTAGTTTATTTGGCTAATCGTGCATGTGTGGAAAGACACTTATTTTATTATTCTCTCCCTTTATCTGTACAGCTGCAGAGGCTTTGATAAGGCGGGCGAGTGATGCCTTATGTGGCATTTTTCAACGAGTAATTGTGCGCTACCACAGAGAATACATAGTGAGTCAGACTGAGTCTAGTGAGAAAAGTTTATGCGGGATGAGACACATCCTAACATTACTAACGCATGTGGTCCTTCTAAGCACGTATGACGTCTGTGTAACATTCAGCTGCTTTGGTCCGTATATTAAAAAGGCAAAAGGAGACGAGGGAAAGGTCGTCAATACAGTAGATCAACATGTTTGCCTCAGCAAATCTTGCACTCATTCATTTGTTTAGCATCATACTTGGCAAGTGGTTGCCAATTATTGTGCTGTAACTGCCACAATAAATCAGGGGTAATGGCCGACAAGGTTAAGGCATTCTTGTGGGGTTAATTGTCAGATACTGGCAAAAGGCAGTTAAAACCGAGGGTAGTATATCTTAGCAATGGGTAAACAAGGTTATCCTGACCTCTATTCTTCTCTTTGGGAACTTTCGTGTCATGTTTGCCCCTCTGATTAGTGTGCAGAGAGGATAAGAAGAAACAGGGGAAATAAGAAGTGTCAATGGTCAAGAGTACGCCTTGGCTGGGTCTACTTCCTGCTTAAGCTTTATATGGATCATTTCAGGTGGTAGGTGTCCTTAAAAAGCCTAGGAATCAAACACCGTGATGCTCAAGTCAACAGTTCACCTGCAGGTATCCATCACAACACCTCGGCCTATTTGCTACAGCAAGCTGTTTGCTAGCAGTTAAGCTAATGCTAACTGGAGGAAAGGCTAAAGTGGATTCTTCAGCATTCTTCATTCTAAAGACCTCTCAGGAAGACACAGTAATCAACTAGCTGGTGAACCCATTTAGCTGCTAAACAGACAGTGTTCATGTTGGTGGAACACAACACAGGTGGCCGTAAACACAACTTCAGATGAATGCTAATGTTGCCTGCTGGGTGTGAAGATAAGCAAGTCAGTATTGTTTTTGCTGCTTGTTGTGCCGCCCACATATAGGCCAAAAAGAAACATTATTTCAGTTTTTTTTTTATTGATGATGTTTAATAATGACAGATTATTTTTTCCCCTGAGGTAGATGGCCATGGTGTAATACACCGTAGCGTGTTCAACCTTAGACCCGCCTTCTTGTCCACCATCAGAATACCTAATCTGGTATTATCACTTCCTTAATACTGAGGAACTACATCAAAAAGAAGCAAACTGATTACTGCAATCCAGTTGATCCTGAAGCATCGAGTCCACTTGTAGCCTTTTGGGAGATGTACACAACACAAAGACAATCCTAAAACAATTGTTGTTTCAACATGAAGAACTAAACAGAAATCATACAAATTGTTCTCAGATCTTTAGAAGACCAACTGCTGTCACATAGCGAGACCTATTGCTGTGTCTGCGCTAAAGAAAGGCATATGGCTCCACAGATTACCATGATGTATTAAGGGAGAAAAGAAAAGTCTGACTTGTTTGTATCTCTATAAATAAATCACATTAGTCGCTTCGCCCAGGATGCAGCAGCAGTGCCCTTGCACTATCCAAAGTCTGCAACTAACGGCTAACAGACTTCCAAAAACATTTAGACTCACAACACTGTAAATACTATATTCTTATGACCAGAAACATTAGTGCATAATAGTCCATCAAAAGAGCGAGACGAATAAGTCATGTGAATAGCCACTTCTGTCTTGTCTGTTCATGCCCCTGTCTATTGTGACTATAATAACCACAATGCCCCGACCCAACATTAAATCACAATTTTATGTGTAATCAAATCAAGCTCAGCACATCTGCACTGATTGATTCTAGACGAATTGCTGCCTGGCATTTGCAATTTCATTAACTCACACAGGCAGAGATAGATTGCGTGTGCCTGCGTGCATGTGTGTGTGTGTGTGTGTCTGTGTGTGTCTGTGTGTGTGTGTGTGTGTGTGAGTCAGACATTGAAACAGGAGAGTGACTCAGGCAAGTAGTTAGAGAGAACCATGAGGGCATGCAGAGTGATTTGTTTGTTTTACGGGACCTGAAAGCGTCGTAATTCAGTGAGACATCTGAGGAGATGGTGAGGGGAATAAACACAGTTTGTGTGGAAGAGGAAGGGTTCCATTCCCAAATGCAATTGATGTTTATTAAAAATAATAATAGTGCATATTTATGATTTCATAGCCAAACATTAAGATGATTAAATCCTCAGTGGGTAAGTATTGAGCTTATACTGCAGAGTCGACTGATTCAACTCAAGTGGCTGAACTGTGATAGGATGGCGTTGATCTACCTTGTGACTTCCAGTATGTGGCTTTAGAAATATTGCTGTATGGCGTGAGCATGGTAAAGGAATCTGTTGTGGATTTGACAGATGCGGTCTGACCACCAACTAGACTGAGGACCGCACACAGGCTGAGGGCACCTTGGCCACGGACCCGGACAGAGACACATTGGTCTAATTAAGACGTCGTCAGAAGGAAGATAGCGGACTGGCAGAGGTCCCGCTGGCAAACAGAGTCGAGGATGTAAAGATTCCCCGGGTTCCTGTCTGTCTTTCCATTCTATTTGGTAAACTCTGAATGCTCGTCTGAGACTTCTTTCACATTCATCTCTGCCTTGTGGCTACTGGTCCTAATTAGACCACTATGTCTTTGTTTGGGACAAATGCGCCCCCCAGTCCTCACTTAATGCAGTCTCAACATCCGTCCCACTCACACTGAACCGAGGAGGCAATCTGCTTCGTTAGACCAAGGTAATGTGTTTACGGTCCTTAATGCTCTTCGTGCATTCAGCCCTGGTGCCTTGCACATTCCTCCATGATAGGTGGAGCTCAAAGGGGCATTTCATTTAATATGGGTTTACCTGCTGCAGGGTGCCAATGTTCCGTCATCATAAAGGTTTATAAAAACTCTGCCTAACCATTGACTCAGCTTTTTGCCAACTCTTTTTGGCTCAACTTTAAACGTGTAGTCCACAGTGCTCCCTGAACTCCACAAAGCCTGCTGTTGTAAATGGATGAAGTGAGTTGATGTCATTTTGGCATAAATCTTCTCCAGATATGTGTTCAGAAGTTGCTCCGATCATCAAATCGTATGCTTGCAGGGAGCACCTTCCTTTCATCTCGGCACCCATGCCACCAATAAGATTGGACATGGACTGCTTGACTTTTGGTTCAATTCTCTGCATGACACTTTCAGCTTATCGCAGCTTTTGTTTGTTTACTCACCAAACTCTCTCGTGTTCTCTCTGTTTCTTTCTTTGTCGCCTTCTCAGCAGTTCTTAGAGGGAGGGAAACCGACAGAAAGATCACACCTGAACCAAAACACGGGGGACATTTTGAACAAGCATGCACACCTGCAGACAAACTGCACACGCTTGTAGTGTTCATCAGTGTGCGTACGGTTCTAAGCGTCAAGGTGTAAGTTGCTCTTGACATCGTGATTTGAACCATGGTTTTGGATGAAGTACTTTACAATATATATCTATTTTCCTAAAGCAGTCACCTGTGCCTGCTCAGTCCTCCCTTGTTCCCTCCCAGTGTAAGTGGAGGGATGAGTGTGTCCGTGTTGTCTTGTGTCTCAGCATTTTAGCCGTTCCTGTCCACCCTCTCCTCCGCCTGCTGCAGGGTCAGCGCAGCACTTTCTCCAAGAGATTCCTCACGCTCCGCTGCAACAAGGACCGCTACAGGAAAACATTCCTGCCTACGGCATTATGACTTTATAATAAGTCACCGCTTGCCAGATCCTCTGACTGACTAGTCACTGTACATGTTTATCTACACTTCACATATTACATACATAATTTGCATTTTACATCCTATTGTTTGTTATTGTTTGTTTATTTACACCTCACACACTTAATATATGTACATATGTAATGTATATATCTTTCATCCCTGCTGTTTTTATATCTTATTTTTTTGTCTGTAAATTGCTGCTACTCGACACCAAATTTCCCCTTTGGGATTAATAGAGTATATATTCATTCATTCATACCTGTTGCCGGTAGAAATATATATTTTTTCTCCTACATTAAAATTAAATGTAGTACACCAACTTGAGAGTGAGATAAAGCTCCTCAATAACTCTTACTCAATAAAACACCTGTTGAGATGAACAAGAAAAAAAGCTTACGCCATCAGAATCATTTGGAAAATTGTACAATCACATAAAAAAATACTGCACTGTTGTATTAATATTTGCCGTGTCTTGTTCGGGTGGTTTGTACTTTGAGGTACATCACATTTGCCTCGTGTTTCTTTACTCTGGGACCAAAAAGCAAAAGGCCCATTATCCACAAATCTGTGGTATTGCAGAGTATTCCTGTTTCCGTGAGGTTTATAGTAAAAACAATAATAATGTTTTCTTTCCTTGATAAGGAATTCCAGCAGAGCGTTTGACACATAAGCCTCAAATTTGCAGGATTTGAGAGTGCAATCACTTTGTGCTGTATTTGTCAGAAAGGTAATAACATTTGGTAGAAATCATTCACTCAATCATGTGCAGAGACGCAGTTTGTCTAAATGATGTACTTCAATACCAGCAGTGTGGCAAACAGTACAACACTCACAAACACACTTGTCGTCACTTCATTTATATTTAGTCACATCACATCCCTGCCTCGCTGCATCAACAGCAGGGTAATAGCCCCTGGGATCTGAGAGTCAACAGATCTTCTTTTTCAGATGAAAGAATCAGAAAATAGACACAATGCGGGGAAAAAAGGAGCGAGTGCCAAGAATCTCAGTCGGAACCTATTCTTATCTTTGAATAGGGAATTTGGAGGACTGTCATCACTGATGTACTTGATTGCGCTCTGTAATTACTAAAACCTGAATTGCTCTCTGTGAATCCAGTGATCTAATCTGGGCTCCAGTGGTCCTGTACAGTTAGCAGCTGTTGTCCGCGGGGACAACTGCTTTCATCACAGGTCTCTTGTCTGTCCTCACAGCGGGCCGAGTGCAACCTGAAGCTGTTCCCGACCGCGAGTCATCATCCAGGTCCTCAGATGATGATGTACTGGCGGGGAATGACGTACTACGTCAAAATGGGGTTGTTGTGCTTTCTGTAAAGGTATGATTAAAAAGGTATTATGTATTATATGTATTGCAATAATGCACAACTCCTGATGAAAATCTCTTTGAGTGTCCTTGTACTTGGTGTCTGATGGTCAATCGTGGCGTCTTTTGA
The DNA here is from genome assembly GCF_910589615.1 of Taurulus bubalis. Classification (NCBI taxonomy): domain Eukaryota; kingdom Metazoa; phylum Chordata; class Actinopteri; order Perciformes; family Cottidae; genus Taurulus; species Taurulus bubalis. Next base: position 6,193,583 of record NC_136607.1, read on the forward strand.
GAATAATTTATATAGGATATTATATTGACCGTAATTATAAATGAGGTGCCGTTTTCTGTCCCTGCACTTCATGTTGCTTCCGCCCCCAACAACCTGAAACCAAGGGCAAAAAACACAAAGTCCATAATGCTTCACCTGTTTGTAATCGATAGCTCTACGATCAGTAATTGAACACATCCTTTCCGGTCATGCAGTACACTTTGCTCATATTGGAAAAGCTTTTTTTTTCATTGTTTCTCTGCATAAGCGTTTGGGAACCTGATCCACTCAGAGTCGTCCTTGGAGCAATACCTTCCTAATCTCCTGCCAGTATGTATGAAAAAAGGGTCTGGAATGGTGATTGCAAAAAAGAACAATTTGCCAGTGAGCAAAATGGACTCCACGTAATATTAGTGGTTGAGATGAATGACCCACACATCTGCAGAGACTGAGATTGTATAAGGAAGGTAGTGCAGGTGTGTTCGGTGATTTTCAGGACTGAGAAAGTGTTTTGTCCCATAGAAAGCATCTTGCTGTGTATATTTCTTTGTTTTTACCATGTACGGTAGATTTTATAAATTAAAGAAACACTGCCTCATATTAAATTTGATTATGACAGTCATAATCAAATGTAATGATTGCCTTGTTATTACACCAAATGTTTTTCTTTTTTTTTTCTTTCATGTTTTGTATTCTAGCTATGCTCTCAAACAATAACAAACATATTAAAAAAGTCCATACAGCACCTCTTGCTGCTCATTAAGCTTGTTGCTGTGAGCACACAATAATAATTAAACATGGACTTATTTCTTTAAAATATTATAATATCTTATATATATATATATATATATATATATATATATCACTGAGAAGCTGCAGAACAGCTATGAAATAGATTGTTTCTGTCATCTATCTTCTATGAGTGTTGTTAGTATTCCAACGATAGAGATTTATTGTAAACATGTAATAGTCTTGTCATTATAATAGAAACATGTGTTGTCTGTTTCTTATACTCAAGCTGAGCCGCATCAAATCTTTGTAAAAGTCTGAGTCCGTGTTACGGAGACAGTTAAACTCTGGGTCACAGTGTCTGAAAGAAAAAAGAGAGTAATGAAAAATCTGACTTTTAGTGAACCGCATTTTGTAAAGCGCCAAGTCGGTCAGCAGCTTTTTGTTTTCTGGGCCAAATTTACATTTCAATGGGGTTGGCAGAGGTCCAGCTTTCTGAGAGGTGATCCGGTGTTCAGAGTCAATGAGCAGGACGAACACTGGAGATTCGTTTCTTCTTGTCTTTGCCCACATTTTATTGACAACAGCGAGCAAGAAACCAAGCGCAGGATTAATTTTGTTCAGCCGGTGTGTGACCTTTTGTGGTTTAATTGAACTACGTCTGTGAATAAGTATCCTATTCAGACACCGCACAGGCTGTCCTTATGTGAGGCAATTTAAAGATACACAGAGCTGCTGACCAACACTTAATCTCCATCTGTCGCACAAAACAAAGGAACTAGATATTGACTTTAAGTATACCGTTCGCTGCTGAAAGACTCTGACACAAAAGTCAGAAAGAATACGAGTGTTTACCATGAAGGCTATCGGGTGTTGGTCATGATGCTAGTAGTGAAAAGATGAAGGGGAGTCTTCTCTCCACTGCAGAGAGTTGCTGTTATTCAAAGATGTCAATGAATCTATAGTGACCTGCTATTTGGGAGCTCAGGATAGCTCAATAAGTATGAGGTTTGTTCAGTTTCTTGCTGAATGGAATTACGGTATGGATTTTTTTATAAGGTACCCATCATCTTTTTGGCAGTGCTATCTTTGAAGTCTGCTCTGTAATCGGCAATACTATTACCATCCAATGAACCCCTGTTCCTCAATTCCTTTTTTGAACTGTGCCAGAATTTGGGGCCGTGTCCACACAATAACGTGCATAGAGTTCAAAACACAAGCAATTTCAAGTGACAGCATTTTTACGGTTCTTTTTTCTTATTGTGTTCCATATCTAAAATCTGTCAGAATACTGCTGTAGAAAGTGCTGTGATATGAACAAATCATCCCACAGTATGCTTGTATTATATTAGATGCCTACAAGCTGTTTGCTGTGTGTAAGGCACAACAGCGGATGAAGTATTTAGGCAATTTATTTTGGTAAATAATAATACAGTAGTGTAGAAATACTCAATACTCGACTGCTGATACGGATCCAGTGTTTTTACTGTTGTAGCTGGTCGGGTGGAGATAGTTTCAACGCCTTCAGTTTCACTAGGTTAGTCAAGTGGTTCCCAACCTAAGGGTCAGGGGACCTCAAATGGTACCGAGATAAATCTGAGGGTTCGTCAGACGATTAATGGGAGAGTTACAACAACAAAAAGCAACATTTTCTCTAATCTACAGAGGGGAAATCACTTTGGGTGGAACTAATAACTCCTAATAGACAACATGACAAGGACACTGAATAAAAGGTGGGGAAGAACTGGTCTTATCTTTAACAATGCATTTTATTTTGAAAGGGTATTTTAATGGTTTTTATTTTGATTCTTAGTCCAAAAAGTACAGTAGGCATAATAACTAAACAACAGCTGTCAGATAAAGAGTAAAACGTGCAATATCTTCCTCTGAATTGTATCGAAGTAAACGTATCAATCATGTGGGGTGGAATATATATGTGCTGTATGTTTACATCAATGTGTACAGCATCGATCATTTTTTGCAATTTTGCCAAATGCATGAACTGATAATGTCACTCTTCCAACAGACAGACAATGTGGACTCGTCAGCAGTCAGCCTCCAGTTTCTCCAAACAGACACAGCTCCTTGCTGCAGGCTTGTGTTTCCACAAAGCGCCTCAGTCTCCACAGAAAACACATTTCCCACAGTAGGAATATGTGATACAAAAAAGCCGTCCTACTTCATCAAACCCCAACCCGATCTGTGATCCAGACCACACAATAGTGCATGCAGACAACAATCATTCACAACAGAATTAGACAGAAGAGCAAGCTGCATTCCTGCACCAATTTTCTCACTGATTTCAGAATTTCACCTGAAAAGTCACGGCGGTGTGTTTTGGCATTGAGTTCCCTTTCTTTTGTCACAAATAATGGCAGGAAGGAAACAACGAAAGAGGGAAAGTCAGGATAAAGGGAGAGTGGGGATGGGGAACGAGACACTAAAGACAAGCTGAGAGGTTATTCAGATATGGAGAAAGATAGACATAAAGAAGATATACCCCTCATTAGTGTTGCATTAGGCCTGTTCTGTATCTCATTAGTCATAATCAGCTTCATGTCCAGAACATTTTCAAGAATTTGTCCAGATGTCACTGCAGCGGTATATATATATATATATATATATATATATATATATATATATATATATATATACATACTATTAATAATAATAAGAACACTCTGTCCTCCACCACAATATAATACAACTTAGTATAATAACAGAACAAATAAAGTCCTGAAAAATACCAGAAACCCCTCTCTTCAGTTGAGTATTCATTGTATTGCTATGTAGAAAGATAGCTTAAATATTAAAATATTTTCTTTTTTGTAATTGATCGCATTATAATGTAAAAGATACACTGCACCAGAACTATGACGTTTGGATGTAAGTCCCAAAGGAGCAGTGGACGTTTTTAGGACAATTCTTTGACTTCCTGGAATCGTGGGATCATCGTCAACAAGCGAGAACCAGCAACAGGAAATTGCCCTGTCTATCAAATACGTGGTATATTTTAACCCTGGAGTGATCTATCTCCATCCTTACTAAAGATGTTTTAGTTGACTATTATACCAATGCTCCAATGAGTCATTTAGGATAGGAGCATTGTTCGTGTGTGTGTGAGGACTTGTTTTATATATCCAGGTTTTCTGTCTCCCAGCATATATAAAGTAAAGGGATTTGAAAAGCGGCCAGGACATCTGCCTCACCCTCATTACACCCTCGCCGTGGCTTGGCATCTTTACCTGCCCTCTTTCTGAAACACCTCGGCTCTATTCCCACTCCTCCACACTTTGCCAAATTACCACAAAGAAACACTAGCGAACAAATCCGTCGTTGAAAAGGTGTTGACACAGCTGCCTGCAGAAATATCAGAGTTCTGTGTAAATACACTTCAGTGTAAAATCAATGTTATGTCAGTTTGAAAGAATGCAGCCATTGTCTTTCCCATTTATCTGGGACCGGGCAGCAGGGGCAGCAGGCTAAGCAGACGTCGCTCTCCCCTGAATGTTTCCAGCTCTTCTTGGGGAACCCTGAGGCGTTCACAGGCCAGATGAGAGATAATCCCTCCAGCGTGTTCTGGGTCTACCCCGGGGGTTCTCAGTTGGACGTGCCCATCCTAAACAGATGCCCGGACTTCCTCAGTTGAACCCTTTGGATGCAAAGAAGCAGCTGAGCACCTCACCCTCTCACCCTTCATCTCCAAGGCCGACGGGAGCTGATTTCGGCCGCTTCTATCATTCTTTCGTTCACTACCAAAAGCTCGTGACCAGAGGTGAGGGTCTGAAAGTTGATGGATTGCTCAATTGAGAGCTTTTGCTGTCAGCTCCCTCTTCACCACAATGGTCCGGTACAACGCTCGCATCACTGCTGATGCCGCACCGCACCGCTCCATTTTATCCTCACTATTGAACGAGACCCCGAGATACTTGAACTCCCAGTGACTCACACGGAGGCACAATCCACCGTTTTATAACAGAGAACCATGTTGTTTGTTTGCGTGTTTTATTCAGTCAATCATTAGAATAAAATAAGTAAAGCCACAATGTAATATACAAAACAGAAAGACTGAAAAGGTATAGGTAGAAGCATAGTGCTTATATATTCATATCCTAAATTGTTATCAATTAAATCAGATAATTAATTTGATATAAAGAAAAAGAAAAAAAAATATACATATATTTCATTCACACTTGTAACCCTTAAATTGTTTTATAAACAATCCTTTTGAAAACCAAAAATGAGTTGACCTTCCTTACATTCATGTTGGCGTTGTTCCATAATTGAACTCCTACAATAGAAATAGATCTTCTTTTAATCCTTTTTTTTGCTTTATATATATTTTTACTATAAAATGTTGAGCATAAACCAAACACGATTGGCTTTTGGCCGCCATGGACCGAGTTGAGCTCTATCTTGTTTTTTTTTCTCCTTTATCTTCTTTCTATTTTTCAGCCAACTGAGTGCCTTCAAGTGCATGCTTCAATTGTTCCACTCCTTTTAGTGGAGCTACTCAGCTGGGAGACGTCTTGTCGTCCCTGGTGGTGTTAAAACCACTTACCAAACTTGTGCTTTCTGTACACACAAGTACAGAGCTCGCATAGCTATTAGTTTTAGTCCTACACATATGTTCTTTTAGCTCTCATTATGAATGAAACATCAAGTTCAGCACCTTTTTCTACCCTTTGCCGTCTTTCCCCTGCTTCCTCCCGTCACTCTCTGTCTCTTTGTGCCTTCACTCCTTTGTATTCTATAGGAAGATGCAGCCCAATCCATCTCAATGTGATCCTGGACAGCTGCAGTGTGTTTTTATTTTAATGGTAGATGTGATAGCTGTGTAGCCTATTTCTTCGAGGGCGTAGTAGGCTTTTTGTTGTCCTTCTCCATCTTTTTTTCCCCTGCCCATGTGAGAAAGACAATCAAACTATGGGAGAACACAGCGGGAGGGAACACTTGGGGTTTTGGTCTCACTGCAAGGACCTCAGCAGCAGCTGCGGCAACGGCAGTGCTCCTGTTTTTAGCCCACTTTTATTCTCTTCTGGTGTGTGTTTTAGCCTCCTGGCCGGTTCTCAAAGACAAACAGCTCTGCGTCTCGGGACCCCACTCGGTGCAGAGTGGCCATTGTTCCCCCTAAAACATGAACTCCTTCACATTCATCCTCTCGGCCTCCAAACTCTGGAACGTGGGCAGAGCCGTCTAAACAATGGGCTCTGAATAACCGTGACGCTGGATGTGCAGCCAGCTTTACTAATTGGAAAAGACCTCTAATGAGTGAGGCTGAATGCCTGACCACGGGCCACCAAGCCTGTAGCCGGAGAGTTGGTATTGTCTCTCTCCTCTCAAGGCTTTGGATGCGACCATTTTGCAATTGTCTGTCCATGTCTGCTCGTGTGTGAGGATTTGCTCTGAGAATATTAATTTGGGAGAGCAGGTCATTCCCGCAGTGCACATACTGTCCTTTTCGTCTTGCCTGATTTGTATTCACTCTAAATGCTGTACTCATGTTCACTGATCTGATCTCTGGTCTCCCTTTGCATCCTAACTACCTGTTTTTTTTTTGGAATACCCATGAACGTTACATTTTCATCAAAGACTTTCTACTGCTTATCTATTTTCTCTCCCCGCCGGCTCCACGAATAGACGTGGTTAAGGACCGCTGGCTGAGGTGATGCAGTTCTTTTGATAATGAGCTTTCAGTCAGTGGAGCAGCCCAGTCACATCTAATATCTCCTAACAAAAGGAGAGGGGTTACGTCCCTCCGCAGGGAGTGCTATTCAACTCAAACTTGTTGGAGTGATGGGTGAGGAATGGCTCTTAATCAGGGGCATTACATCTCTACAGGGAGCCCTGCGGGGCCTACGGGTGCCATGTGCTCATGTCTCCTATTGACCTCTGGCCCTAAATATTGTATCATCACAGACTTTCTCTCGGCTGTCAAATGATTAAAGCGAAACATCAACCCGCTTTCTCTTCCTTCGAGACAGCATTCTCTCTTCCCTACGTCACGGCTTCTTGTCTTCTTTCCCAGCGGAGCAGCGGCGCTCTCCTTGCTCCAGCCACGCCACATTCAACAAAGAGGGAGGTCGCAACCTGTGGGAGCTTTATTTCGACTGGCAGGCATGATGGCTCTGCTGGGTTTCCTCTTAATGGCAGTAACGTTGCATTTAAACTGTCTTTTAGCCAAACCAGCCATGTGTGTGCCTATAACAGCGTAACCCCGACCAACTATACGTAGCAGCAGAGCAATAACAGAGCCGTGACACTTAGCCCCTCTGTGCTTTCTACGGAAATTCTGTTTTTCCTTTCCAATTGGATGACAGCTGTATTGACCATTCCCCCTGCTGCTGCTGCTCCCTTCTTATTGTTATTGTATAAATACGCCCCGTAGCCCACTGTTAAAGTATTACGGTGGTAATAACTTTTCTTGACAAATCCTCCGCACTGCAGTGTCAGTGACGGAGCGAGGTGAGGCTTAAAATCAACGTCCCTCAGCAAGAAAAGGCTTTCTGCAACCAGCTGTGGTCTCTGGCAGGCAGGGCCACTGAGAGTTTAACAGCCGTGTCAGTGCTTAATTAGAGGGCCAGACCAAAGGAAACAGCTCATGTTCCTTGTTAAACACGCTGAAGGCCATCAGCTCACTGTGCAGACTGTCTGGGGGTCGGCGGGTCAGACTGGGTTGATGAAGTTTTCCCGTACGTGCTTCCTGGGTTTGAATGAGGTAAGCGTCTATTCGGAGCATGTGCTATTATTTTTCCGGCTGAGATTATGTCTACATTGAATTGAGTGGGGGATCAATATATTACACGAGACAAATATCATCGTGGCCACTGTTTAATTTAACAACCTAGGTTACCACCTTTACGTTTGAGTAAAAGTGCATGCGTAAGAATAAGCATATGTTTCTACAATATTATCTGCCACTGCAAGCATTTAACAGCCAGTTGTTGATGTTGGGTTTTGGTTGCTTTTGTAATTTTCTTTTCTTTTTGTGTATCAAATTGCCTTGTTGTATATTTGTTTTGGGAAAGGGAAGCGAGGGGAGGGGGGCTGTAATGTGTATCCTCACCATTTGGCTGTCTGATATGTTATCCTTTCACTCCTTATTCGTGAGGTATATTGTACATTAAGTCTTGTTTTGTAATTTCTACAAATAAATCATATATTAAAACCCTCCCCTTGTCTTGGGGTCAAAATGACCCATCAACACACATACATATACACGGGTCATTTTGACCCCAAGACGACGGGAGGGTTAAAAAAAAAGGATACAAAAAAAAAAGTGCATGCGTACAAAAATATGTATTTACATGAGGCTCAAGTGCAAAAGTTTACTTGTGTTTTTAGTTCAACTTGACATACTCCAAGTACTCGTACAAGTGTGTTTTTGTGTTTTCACTTGTGTGTATACCTGCAAGCATTCACAACCAAAAGTTTGCAACTATATTCCAACGGCATGCTCATGTACCGCTAACACTAGCCTCGGCTCAAAAGGCCCTCTGAGGATCCGGCTGCATCCTCTCTGCTCTGGCTGCTTGTGTCTAGTTCAGACCTCAGGTGCTCGGACGCATTCCCAAACTCTGAAGCTGAGGTGCAGTCATAAACACCGGCGTTCAGCTACATTCAGCCACTTGCCTCTCACTTCTCTGAGATGAATTGCAATGTTATTCATCCGGTCTCACCTGCAGAGATGTGACCTTTTCACTCTATTCACAGCAGCACAGTCACTCCTCATCTTCCCTTGTACACTGAAGCACTGAAGCAGTTATTTTTTTTGTCTTCATGTAGCTTATATAATTTAACCTGTTGGTCTTACATTATCTTTCTATGATTGTGAGCATATAAGCTAATTCAAATGCACATACTGTCCTTTTCGTCTTGCCTGATTTGTATTCACTCTAAATGCTGTACTCATGTTCACTGCATATCAGCATATAAGCTAATTCAAATGTTCGTATAATATAATTTTTAAACGTATTCCACTGTCTCATGTTTTAAAATGGCTTCATCATCTGCACACTAAAGAGAGAGATGTATTAACGTGTATAGGAGTCTGTAGTGTGTCGTCGGCAGCACAGCTGCATGGCAATTATGTTCTGAAATGCCCACCCATCTGACGAGGATCCATAATGAATTATTACAGCTAAGAGCAATCCATCAAACCTTTTTGGAAGGCATCTGTGCTACATCCTAGGAGCGAATGTCATTCAAGTCATTAGTCAGTCAGCAATGAAATAATACAGTTTTTTTTGGCTTAGCAAATGTCCCCTGTGAATTTAACACAAATTAGGAACATCGGTTTTGAGGGTGGAATAATGTTCAAAATGTCCATGACACTGGCATCAATTATCCCAAGAGAAATTGTCGATGAATTATAATGAACTATGAATTGAATAACATCCATACCGACTGGAACGCATCCTTGACAGTAAAACTGTCGGATTGAAAGAGACCCAATTTGAAAATTCATCTCAGATTAAAGTCGTATGATTCTTTGTCTGGGGTTCGTCTGGTGGATCCAAATGACTGCACAGGCTCGATCAGGCTGGCAAAGTAAAACACCCCAGGGATGGTAGGGAGGGATCAGCCAGGAGTAACAGGACAGCGGGTCATTACACACAACAATTGTCTTGTGGGCCATGGAGCTACAGTGGTGGAGCGGATTCAGAGAGGAAAGTGTGAGTGTGTGTGTGTGTGTGTGTGTGTAGCATGGCCACTGTTTAGCAAAAAGATGTGCACAAAGTACGATGATCGCCTGTTAGTGATTATTTTTCAGTGCCCATACTTCATGAACTCTCCATGAACTCGACTCATGTAAATCAAACTGTGCTCCTAACTTAATGAATACTAACTTTTGCATGCATTAATTAGGCTCTGTAAACAGTTGGTTAGCGGAAAGGTGAAAAGTAGTGATGTTCATATTATAAAGTAAAAAGTGAGTGCTTAGAAGTCATGGACTTATTGCAGGCTTTTTGGCCACAAAGACGTTTAAAGGGCTTGCATTAATTGCGAAAGATTTAATCTGAATATAATTTCCTAAAACAGCGGAGAAAAATATTGAATATCAGCAGCCTTATCCTTTCATTTAGCAATTCAAAATGTGCACTGTCAGAGTCAGTGGTTGGAAATGAAAAGGAGAACAAGGTGCTATCAACAGAGTGACGGTGGGCAAAGTTATGGGACATTCAACTGTATAGTTCAGGTTGTGATAACACAAAAATACAGCCACATAGAATTTTCTTTTTGTATGTTATGTAGGAAGGAATATGTTGGAAAGAATAATATTCCTTATCATGTCAACTGAGGTCAGCCCATTTTAGAATACGATTAAATCTAAGAAGCCTCGTTTAAAATGCTATTTCCAAAAGACTGCGTTTCTGCTCACTGAACATGTGTGAAAAGGATAAAGGAAAGCATCCTTCATCATCTCTGAGCTACAGAGATGATGAGCCGCCTCCGTAATGTGGTGTGACTGTAACACCGAGATTGGATGGGAAGCTGATGTATTAAAAATGCAGAAATTAATACATAATACATCCATGACATCTTATAAAGTCATTGGATTTCTGTCATAATCTGACAGGATGAAGGAGATAATTGTTTTACAACTTCCAGTCACAGTTCATTTTTAACTCCTCATTATGTCTCCATCCTACATTCTCTTTGCATGCCCCTTTTCTCCCCCATCTCATCTTTTCTTTCATCACCACTCTTGCTCTCCCTTTGTCGACACATAGCCCTCAAATGACCCTCGTGGAGCCGTAACACTCAAAAGCTGGTGCCTCCCTTATGCGTCCCGGTTTCCTCAACCGTCCCGGCCACAGACTTCCATACTCCACAATCATCTCAGTAAATGATTGAGCATGTACATGACTTCACAAAACTAAGAGTTATATCGCTGAGAATTTCATGGCAATCCGTCCAATAGGTTTTGTCACACAAAAACAAAATGTTTAATGCAAACCAGAGATCTGTATCCAGAGGCCGGGATGCATTATGTTGCCTGGAACAATCCCAGATCTGTGTGTTGTGGATGCTGGCGGGCAAGAGAGTGTAATCATTTTCCAATTCTGAATGGAAATGTAATCAAAAGATAATGAAAGCATCGCAAGTCTCTGTATGAATCAATTAGCAAATTCTCAATCCTGCATTCATGGTGCACTGGTTTAACAGCACCATCAAAATGGTGTTATTTTTATAATTCAAATTGAGTTATAAGACGGTTTAATGGGATCAGGAAACGGTTTTGCTTTAAAAAAAGAAACGTGCCTAAATTAAACGAACTATTCATAAATGGTTGTTTCATAATCTTAAGTGCACAGCCAGGGGTGGAGATAAATACCTTGGTTTTAATGCAGACAGATAAGTGAATCGTTACACGGGTAGCCCTTGAAATGTCCTTGCAGATGCATACGACCAATGAATAGCCTCCACTACAATAGCTCTTATCTCCTCTGTGAAACGGGGCTGCATGCACAAGTTGTTTGCCATGAAACCATCCCACAAGTACGGATGGAAGGGAGAAGAGCAGTCAAATCCTCTCCTCTGATCCCATTGATGTCTGAGCTTAACTCTAATTGAGGAGGTGCTCACTTGACAGAGTCCCTCCTATATTACTCACTTAAGCAGCTCTCATTGAGCCTGAAAAAAAGATGTCCTTTACTCCCTGGTGTCCTGCAGTCAACTTTTCAAAGATCAATTGTAATTTGGGCTGAATAACCTCAATGGCTTCTGATGGATTGATCACATGGGCTCATGGGGATCAAGGGGTCGATGTGTTTTAGAAAATGAAATGAGTGTTCTGTGTTTACTGCCATCGAAGTGAAACACATATCCAGTTTAAGCTGGAGCCCCACCAAGCCTGGCATTGAGTTGCAGATGGATGCGTCCGCTAACAGTACGTAATAAAGGCATGCATAATTCATAGGGGGCTAAAGGAAAATGTGCTGCTATTTGTTGATTTTAAGGTGCCGCATGTTGGCGTTCAGGGTGATTTCGTTATGTTGCAACGAGGAGCAGCAGAGTGTGTGGATCTTGTTGCTGCTTGGGATAACTGATGCTAGTGGGTTGACAGATGGCAATATGACTCCAGGCCCAGTGAACACATGGCCTGGCTTCTGTATGTGAAGGTGTATTTATGTTGAAAAATGCACATACAATGGTTAAGAAAGACAAATCTAACAAATCTGCCCAGATTTGAAGTTTTATTCTAACTCCGGGCATCCAGGGGCGCTCCTGCAAAAACAAGAGGCTATTGTTTTTGCCTGTCATGTGGTCATGCAATGATAAAGGCAGCGGGATCACAACATTGTTATTTTTTCACAGGGTCCTCCTTTCTACTCTCCCACAACTATGTGAGCGCTGCGCTGTTCTGCCATTTGAACATGAATGTGTGCAGCACAGGAAACAGCATATTCCCTCACCAGTCAATTATTACAAAACAAATGTCTTTTGCTCCAGAGGTGCATCATCGACATAGCTTAATTTAACAGCTGCTCATCGGTGAGGGATTTTCATTGTTACCGTCAGGTGGATAAATAACTCCTGTGCTCAGTGTACAAAAAGACACTTAATCATAGGGTCCAGATCAGTGGAATAGCGTGAGTCTGTGTGCTACCAGCAGAGCCAGCACCATGGAGCAGGATAAAGGATGACACATTCCTCTGAGAGCCTTGGTTGACAGAAGAGCTCAGATGCAATCATGTGCTTGCTTATGTTAAGATAAAGTCACACATGCAGTCACTCAAAAAAAGGACACATGCATCTAGGTGCTTGTCCAGCTGCAGCTCATCTCAGGATTAAGGGCTTATGGGATCAAAGGTTGTTAGTGTGTACATGCAAGATATAGCTTCTAGTAACTCTATGTGGCAGCATCACTCCCCGCTGACTTAACATCATCTTCATATTGCAATCCGTGGATTCTTTGGACATCTGGAACCACGCTGGCTTTTCTTTTCGGCTTCTAGTTCTCAGCAAATGCATCATTGTTATTGTTTCTCATATCCATTCCACCCATGGCCAGGGATGCTACACTCGTGGTCGAGCCACCGGCCCATCGCATCTATTATTAAAAAAAACCATGTGTTCGCAGCTTTTTCGAGGCTCATTAGAGAGAGAGCATCCAAAGACCGAGGATACCATTTTAGTTGTGGTCTGACTTTCAGTCAGGCAGTGTGGACGGCTTCAGCTCCGTCATGTAACACAGACTGGGAGGGAAGGGTCGAAACAGATGGAGCTGTTTGAGGAGACACTGTCTGGTTTTGTCACATACTAATCTTCTGACACACACTGATCCTCCAAATCTGAGAGGAATTGATTGTTAAGTTCCTCAGCAGAAACACATTTATGTTTGGAGACATCTGGTGAATGAAGAATGACCAAAGTGCTCCATTTGTAATTTGTAAATCTAATTTGTCACATTCTCACTGAGGACCTTGGCTCATGGAGTGGAGGGGAACAGACATACGGCTTCTGTTTTAAGTCATTTTGTTAATGTGGAAAGAGGAACATGATATAAAATGTTTCTTTTGTTTCATTTTGTTGTTATGAGCTAACCAACAGATGCACACAAACACATGCAGGGTGCGACAAGGGGACGCTCTATGATATCATCTTAAGCTCTGCTGGATAGATTTTACACAACAACATTATCATTCTCATCTTTACAAAATCTGATATCTGATTTCCTCCTGCAGAATAAAGGAGGCCATAATTTGTGAAGACCGACACAAAGGATGTCGTACCATAGGGAATTAGCTATGGGGGTTTATAATATGCATGACATAATCAGTAACATAAATTGAGCAAAAAGTGAATGCTGCCACCACTCTGATGGATTAGTCATTTCATTTAAAGATGAATACATTTGAACTAATGGCAGTCATTAGTTAGTCACAAGCTAATGCTTTGCCATACATCTCAAGCTAGACTCATCGAACAAAGTGACAAAGAGCAACCGTGAGATCTTAACGAGGACCAAATGTTTCCAGAGGGTCTCCAGATCTCTACCCACGATGACAATTGGAGGTCCAAATCTGCACCGCAGGATTCTGTTGTGAAAGGAAAGGAGGTTTTCCACAGTACAATGCAGCGGTTTCTGTAATTTAGTCTGCTCATTATGGATATCACTGGCTGCTCTTCATTTTTCAGATGAATAATGAAAGAAATATTTCTACTTCATGATGTATTATCTGCCACAAACTAATTACGTTATAAAAAAATTATAGGAAATAAAATGACGTGCTATTACAGTAAAAGTGTTTGAAAAATGTGTGCAACCACTGGCAAAAATCTTTATCATGTGAAAAGATTAAAGCAATTGGTTGTGAGCATTCCACTGGGTTTTGGGTGAGGGCACAGGTGTTCAGTCTACAACCTCGAAATATTTGTGGGTCAAAATGAGTATAGCTCATACAACTGTGTATGTTATTGGAGCACAACTATGGGTTCTGCTACAGTGACACCATCATTATTCAGCATGCTGAGGTGGAAGCTCACACATGAACTCTGATGCTTGATTAAATTAACTTAACTTAACCCCAATATCTTCACTGCTTCCACAGAGGAGACAGGGATAGCTCTGAAGCTCAGGACATTTTTTTAACATGTATTCTTCCACCACTGTGGAAGAGGTTTCCAGAGAGGATTCCAGTCCGTCCCAGTAAGGCCGGAGCAGCACCTCTGTTGATTTGAAGCCTGCAATTGAAGCTTTTCACGTGTCTTGTTAAATAGTTAATGTTGTTTCCAACAGCATTTCACTGAAATGGAGGAAATAATGGAACTCTACAACGATTACAGGTCAGGTCAGATCTTGTGTAAAAAGGAGTCGGGTGGCAACACATCGATTCATGTTTAGTGGGCTCGCTTTGAGGTTTGCAGGGCGGGTTTTAATCTGTTGACATGAACAGGTTTTATTCTTAACCACATACAGGATGGATAACTGTGTGGTGTTCGCTGAGATGTGCGCCTGATATATCCCTACTCTGTTTGTAAGTGGTGCAGAATTCCCTAATTTATCATTTTGTTAGGACCGGGGGTCTGACTGGCTCGAGGGACTTTACACTTCATCTGTCGGTTGGGGAAGGAACAGGAGCAAAAGCAGGAGGTGCAGTTGGGCTCGTCCCTACGCACTGCATTGAGTTTGGAACAAAACTTTTGGAGAGGATACACTTGTGTTTTCCCCGTGACGGTCGCCTCTTTGTTGTGCTGAGGGATTTAAACACTCATGTGGGCAACGATGGAGGAATCTGGAGGGGGGTGACAGCGAGGAGAAGCAACACCGACTAGACGCTGCGTCACCCCGCTGGAGGGAAGGAAGGTGTAGGAGAAACCAAGCGGGTCAAACTGGCAGATCCTGCTGCAGTTTTTTTAAGGGAATTTTGTGCTCGGCAACACTACTACTTTCGTTCACAGGGAACGTTAAAATCAACCCAAAAGTTCTTAATAGTAGCTTTAACTTGACTAAGATCAAAGATTGGTGGTTGACTTTTGTGGGTTAGGGATCATCTGATCTGCAGGTTGAACCCGAAGAGAGGAGTAGAACTGTCAACTGACCACCACGTGGTGGTGGCGATGGATGAGGTGGTGCCTCTGTCATAGAAGGCTTTATCTCCCACCTCCAGAGAAATGTGTCATGGATCCCTGGGGAGGCTGGGAACATGGTATCCAAGTGGGCCGTGTTTAAAACTTCCATTATGGAAGCAGTTGCTTGGAGTGGTCAGAAGGTCATCCGTGCCTGTGGTGTTGGAAACCTGCCCATTGGTGGATATCATGAGGAAGGAGGCGCTTCAGGCTTGGTTGGCCCATTGGGTCCTTTGAAGCAGCAGACAGGTAACAGGAGGCCAAAAGAGCGACAGTCTCAGTGGACGCTGAAGCAATGCCAGAGGCACTAGAAACGAGTGCAGCAACATCAACTCTACAAACACTTCTGACTGCCTACTCAAAACACATCGCTTTAGTGCAGGTCCATGGCCCCACACAGGAATTCATAAGAAGTTAACTTTTTGAAAGAAAATGACAGCTCAGGTTCAGAGGTCCTGCACAGTGCCTATGAGCGCGCCAAGCTAGGAAGGTATAGTTCTCATTTTTAAAACATCTTGTGGGAGGTGCTGTGGGAGTGTGGGGGTCCAGGCCATTGCTATGAGCCACTTGGTCCTTAATAATCAGATTTGTTGTCTCAGCAGTCGGACAGGTTTTCAGTGGGTGCTGCTGGCTCGGCCAGGATTGTCCCTCTTTGTCACCAATTCAGATTGTGATCTTCATGGATAGGATCTCAGGCAAGCAAGTCAATTGCAGTGTGTAGTCGTAGAAGTGTGTGCTCATGGAAATGCAAAAAAAGGAAAAAGCTAAATGAAACCCAAGGATTTTATTTAATGGTTTGAGCACTTAATAACAGCACCGGGCCTCTGCTACAAGAACACAAATAATTTACTGTAATTTTCGCCCTTGATGATTTGTCTGCTGAGTTATAGGATACACAACTGAGTTATGGTGCAGGATCTGCAGCACCAAAAGATACAGTACTAGCAGCTGATGAGAAATGCACTGCTTGCGTCTTTGGTCGAGTGGGTTATGGACTTTATTACACACGCTCTTTGATGGCCCTTCTGTCTCCTCCGACACCGGAGATAGTGGGGCAATTAAGGGAAAAGCCCCAATCCCCCACTAGTCCTTACTGTTACGCTCCGCCCTGCCACTTACTTGTACCCAGCTGCTGATTAATGAAGTGCCATGAAAGGGTTACCCAATCAAATCACTGAACACATAAATCAAAGACTTTTTTCTTTTCCCTATGGGATGGCGGCAATATCATCAGTGCCACTATTCAGCAAAGTACTTTGTTCCTTTTTGTGTTGTGATGTTCCCGGTAGTGTGCTTCAGCACACGAACGTTTTCTAATTTTCAAAGTGTGCATACATGCATGTGCATGAGCATACATGTGTTAGTGCAAAGGTGCACATTTGTGTCAGAAAGTTGGTACATGCACATCTTTATCTCGCTTGCGCTGCTCGGTTGCACAAAGGGCTGGGTCCATTAACCACATTCATTGGAGAGATTGGATGAACATGGAAGGATGGATGAAGGGAGATGGGACAGAAACAGTGACAGCAAAGAGGGAGAGGGAGGATGATAAGGGGAAAGAGAATGATAGACAGCTGTGTGGGACAGTAAAGAGACCCGAGAGGAAGAGAAAAAGAAAGAAAGATGAAGAGAAATAGCGAGAGAGGAGGACAAGCTCGTGGGAGAAAGAGACCGAAAGAGAGAGTAAAATAAGGTAGGCGGCAGAGGAAGATTAAAAAGTGAGACAAAGGGAAGGAAGGGGATATGGATGTGGGATCTTCTTGTGCAGGATTATGGCTTCCCTCGCCTCTCTCCTCTATTGCTCACTGAAGGGCACATCAGTGTCTGTGGGTAAGCATGTATCAGAGTCTGGGCAGCTTAGGACATTTCATGGACCTGAAGAAGAGGATGATAATCCAGTTAAATTGAAAAATGTGAATGTCTATGGATCCTCGTTCATCCTGTAATTAATCCTTTCTTACGCTCATGCAGATAGTTTATATGATTAGGATTGACTGAGGATAATACTTTCCTTAGTAATGCCCGACTGAAATAGTATTAGCTGCCCTGTGATGTACAGAAGAACATCTATCAAGCTCGTACGTTGGAGAGCCCTCCAGTGTTTTATGGAACGGTTAAATGAAGTGTCACCGGGATCAGACAGGGGAGCTACTGAGGCTTCACCTCTCGTCTGTTTGAGTGTGTTTGAACTCGAAAACCAGCTGATTGGGGATCGTGTAAACAGGGAGCAGACTGTCATCTGCTATATGTTTACGCTGCGCTTGTATTCAGTCTTTGTTGGGGTTAGGATCAGGTAAATGTAGCCAAAGCAAAAGTTATCACGTATTGGTTGTAAATAGACAACCCAATGCGTAAAATCACGCAGCTTTGTCAGTGACTACCGGCACTAACATCTCACTGGACCAATGACTGACGGCGGGACAAAGAGTCACCTTTACCTATAGTTTGGGACGGGAGACTGTGGTGGCAGGGGCGTGGTTTGCTCAGCTGGAGAGGGGGGAGGGGAGAAGCGACTCAGGGAACAGGTGTAGGGATGAAACCTAATTGGCCTCAGCTGGAGCAGATTGTGTGTGTTGTGTGTCTTGGCTATTTAAGCCATAACATGGACTGAGGAGAGGGTCGAGGAATGCAGGTCCCAATAAAGACATTGCCCAACAGTATCAAGGTCTGCGTGGGTCATTTGGGCTGGGGGAGACTCGGGGAGGTAACGAAACTTGTTACAGAGACAAACAGCGGCCTCCTGGACGAAGGTTTGTTCAACGTTTCCTCACACAGTGCCTCGTGTGATTATCTTATGGAAAGTTGCAACCTACGAAAACCAGCAACGTGTGTGAATTTTTGCTCGTTACATTCATACCATCTGTTCAAAATAAACCTTCGTCTTCACAGGAAACCATTTATGTTCGGTTTAGTCAACAGAGATACTTGGTTAGGTTTAGGAAAAGATCGTCTACGGAATTGCTGTTACGCAAGTTACGTGACGAATAAATCAAACGTTGACTTTCACATGGGGGACAAACATCCGTCTCTGTTTTGTGTCACAAACACATGCCAAATGAGCGCAGAGGAATTTGATGCGTTCGGAGTGAGAACTGGTTCAAATGCATTTGAAAATCAGGAAAAATGGTGAATGTTTCCTTTCAGAGGGTCAGGGTATCGATGCACACGAGCAGGATTCACTTTGTTGGAGAAGAAACAGCCGGATGGAGACGGATAACTTTCTTAATCAGCACTTTACTGTTCACACCCGATCACATAACAGACCCGGACTATATTTCCACTGTTTGGGCACCATGTAAATGTGAGGGAAGTCGCTGATGAAAGTATGCAGACGCATAAATACGTACATAATTAGTAACTCTGATTGTCTAATGTTTGACAAATGTATGTCAATTTTAAAAAGAAACTAGTTGACGCACAAAAAACAGTCTGCTCTATGTTTGGACCTGTGACAATAATTTGTGTTGGAAATTAGCTTTACATTCAAAGTAAATATAGATATTTTTTTCACAATGTTCACGATGGATGGAATGTGCTTACCTTTTTTTGGGGAATAGTAAACAAAGTGTTTACTAGTGAAATATTATTTTGTGGAGTTTTTTTATATTGAATTTTTATTTGATAGCTATATTTTATAGCGATGTGTTGCTAGTAAGTGTCAGAAGGCGATGAGCTGTATCTGAAGAGAAACCTTTTCTTTCTGGAATATATTCTCTCTTCACTCATCTGTGCCTTTAAAGAAATCACAGAGGACATTTTCTAGATTTATGAGGGAAAACAACTTCTTCGTAATCGGGACGCTGCTTAAATATCGCCTGTGTGTTGTGCTTCATGGAATCTAAGAAGAACTCACACTTTGAAGGTCTGCCCGTTCAGAAGGGGACATTTATCTTTCCAAAAGCATCACACAACACTGCAGGGTCGACTGCTCTCTATCTCCAGTCTCTAATAATGGAAGCCTCTTGAAAATGAAGCTTCAATAAATGGGATCTTTACAACAAATAATAGGTCATTACATTTGAGTGACTGTTTATATAGAGTGACTTCAGAAACTCTTCAGACTCTTTACCTATTAGTCGATTTGATTTGTTACAGACTTCTTCAAAAGGAATTATTTGCCACCAAGCTGCACACAATATCCATCACATAAAAGCTATTTTGAGTCGACTGTATAATTTAGAGGGGCCGCAATGAAACTAAATGAAGTCAAAGTCCATTTCAAAGAAAAAAACTAATCTGACTTGAGGGTGAGATCATCTTTAAACAAAGGTAATCAAGAAATTGCTAAAGCGTAACTTGTTGAAACACAATGGACTTCAGGATTGTAACGATCACAAGTGTGTGAACATTGTGGAACCACCAGAGCTCTTGCTGTTGCTGACTGTCCGCCTCAGACGAGGCAAGAAGACCGCCGGTCCGAGTCAAATCAAGACCTCAACGACCACTCCAACGGGTCATCAGTGCCGGGCACGGCGCCAATCAAGACATTGCAGTGGAGTAATACGATTTTAAACACTCAATGGCACATGACAACACAATTGAGATTTGTAAAGCACTTTAGGACTTGGAGCATGTGGGACATTATCTCTGGCTCTACATCTGGGGAATGTCTGGGACCATGCGAACCATAATTACACGGTCTCTATTGGTGGAAGTATGCAGGACCCAGAGTCCCTCGAACAGAGGGGAGAACCGACTCGGCCTAGTATAGTGCCTTTTATTTCCACAACAACGGTGCTTTAGTAGCTTCGGGACAAGAATCCTGGCTTTATAAACCTCCGCAGCCACTCTGACAATGCCGACAAAATATGGAAAAAGGGTGAAAGGACCTGAATATTTTCAAAGGAAGCTGTGGATGTGGTTGACGCCATTGAACCGCTGAATCCACAAAGCGTTCTTTTTAGACTCCAGGATGATTTCTCTCTTGCTAAAATTGACTGAAATTGCCAAAAATATACTTCTTTGCCTTTCATTTATTCCCACGAGGAGCCTGAATGAAACACTCACATCTATTGGACACATAAACAAGCAGCGTGTATAAGCGGGGGGAGGGGAGGCATGCAATGATGGGATGGAGAATAACATTGTTTATTTATGAGCCGAGTGGATGGCCGGTCAGTGCTCCCAGTGTCCAAAAAAACAAATAGAGATCGCAAAGTCTAATGAAATGAAGTTGGTTGTTTGAAGCTCAACAACACCGCGGCCACGAAGAAGAGGGATAAACTGCAGAAAGCCCAGGAACAGAGCCGTGAGCACTCAGGCGGCACAGAAACATTGCACTCTGATGATTCCATTAATGTTAATTTAAGGGAGAAATCAAAAGAGGAAATGGAATATTTTTGGAAAGCCCAGAGCAGGGCACATTTATCTGAACTGTGTTCATGTGAATAAGTAATCAGGGGAAAGGTTAAGACAGGTCGTGTGTGTGCATGGGATGAATCTTTGACACCAGACTGAGATTTATGAACTGACAAAATCTGACATATCAATTATTGGAGCCACTGTCGTTAGGACCGTGTATTTCCAATGAGTATGTCTGTTACTTTTTCTTATCAATAGCTTATTAGGGACAAAGTGACTATTTTATTTATTTAAGGCTTGGGTCTAAGAGCACATTGACAGACTGAATTACAATTGTTTTACCAATTGAAACAACCTTTTTGAACCCCACTGGCAGTTCAATCCGTGAACAATATCATTGTGCAGAAAGATTTCCTTTGTGTTTTCTATTCAGAAGTATGCAGTGATATAATGTTTCAATAATTAAATAGCAAAAATAGTGAGTCACTGGCCACCTCTCAATTGGTAAGCTGATCTGCAGGTAGGAGCAGGTTAATATTTCATATTCATTTAATATTTAATATTTTAATATTCATGAGCTCTGTTCACAATTTCACTGTGCAATGTTTTTATGTCTGAGAACTTGAAGATAGAAGATAAACACATTTGTGTTTCTGCTTAATGCCTTTGAACTTTACTCAGTCAAATATTATGATAAATCATATATTTCACATCTGAAAGACAAGGCGAGAATCTGATTGGCGGGGTGTGAGCTGGCTAATTGTTTGCCTTTTTAATAAATATTCAGGAGTACTGCCAGTAATTAATGAATGAATTAGTTAAAACGTGTATCACCAATGTTTTAGATGCATTTCTGTTCTTGATGGGACAAAGACTGCAACCCGTTCTTCACACATTTCATTATATCAAAGAACAGTACTCTTATCCCTCAGGGATGTCCAACATACAGCGGCGAGGAGCCGGCAGCAGATGGAGGAAGTCAGAACTCCCTGCCATCTTTCCCCTTATCAGCGTTTACTAAACCGCCAGAGGACGAGGCGAGCTTTTAACACGGCCCGCAAAACTGTCAATACCAAACCATTTGGCATCGTAAACTCCTCCAGTTAAGTAATGGCCAGTGCATTATAGCCCCTCTTAAAAACAAAAGTATCTCTGTCTTATTCTTTCCTTCCCTCTCCTTCCATTTATTGGGTCACTGTTTTTCCTCCCATCGTCTCCCCTCCTCTCTAAACAAAATCAATTTAGGGAGGTATTCAACTAGTTGGAGGCTTACGTTTTGAAAGTTGACCATATTTGCACTCTAAGCCAGGAAAAGAGACGATGCGCTTTACGGAGTCGGGTCTTTTAACGTGCCATTGTGCAAACCTGGGCTCAGCAGGAAGCTGCCGGCTGGTAATTAAGCTGGATAACTAAATACCTATTAACCTCACAGTTTTTACTGTAACTTGCTAATATTAGAGCCTTTAATTGGACTCCTTGGGGTGTTTCCATGGCCTAATTCTGTCTGTTCCATAGAAAGAGAGAAAGCACTTTGGTGTAGGGATTCATGTACCAAGCTGCATGATACATTATAAGCAACCCTTTGAGGGCAGCGATTCTCAAAGTGGGGTTCTGCAGCCCTCTGCCTGTAAAGTTTCCATATTTATTAATTTAAATGATCATGATATACAATTTTGTATGTACTATTATTATTATTATTTTTTTACAAAAGGCTATAGTTCAACAAATACGATTTACATTTTCTAAATCTATAATAGTGCACAGATTACGTTACTCTTGGAATCTGAAAATATGTTTAATATGCAGAATGTCTGTCTGTCCATTACATGTCTGTGTTTTCTGTCTCATAACTACAGCGTGAAGCGTCTCCAGTATATCCTTTATCTTGTAAGTGGTCCTTGGCTGAAATAAGATGGATTTAGTTTTCAGCTAATAAGAAGAAATAATAATAATAATGATAGTAATAGACTCAAAGGGTTTAGTTCATATTTCCACATACGTGTGTTTCCCTGTACCTTGACGATTATTTGAAGTGTTTACTCTCCTACCAATATCACGGAGAGAAATTCACAACACTTATTCTTGTAAATCTAAGTACGAGTGCTTCTCAGGTCTGGTAGACCACCTTTGGTTGTTGAGTCAAATGTAACCTTGTAGCACTTAGGCTCTCCCTCACGTACAGAGAGAATGCAAAAGAGGGAGGATTGATCTTTTCTTTGAACTGCTCTAATTGCTAAACACTAGTTGCCGGTGTTTTTTATTGTCTCGCAGGTGAGACACTGCAGGCTTTCAAAGGCAAGCGGTGTGCGCTGACAGATACAAAGCATGCAAATGACATGGGCGATGGAATAGCGGGGATATGTGAAGAGCAGATGAAAGGGGAATATCGAGAAGCAGAGAAGGAGGGCAGGGTGACGAGAACGTTCCTTCCGTGATGCATTGCTTTGCCGCATCCCCTATGGTGCGGCTGTTTGTTATCTGTCAGAGCCCCGGCAACGTCGAACTGAGGGAAAGTAAGCCATTGTGACTAGCCCTCCCTGTTCTGGCACTTATTAACATTGAAGAATGGGAGCTGACTAGACCACCCATTACGTGCATTTCAGAAGAAGCTGAAACCGGCTGCAAAGTTGCAGAAGGTTTACTGAGGAATGTTGCATTTAGGATATGGTGATTGGGGAAAGGGAAAGAGGAAGGCTGTGAAATATTTTTGGCACATAAAGCAGCAGGGTGGTCCTACTTCATGCATTAAGTAGGACCACCCTTGCTCATATTTTGTCAAATGTCCTAGTCTGTAAGGAGAACAACACATTTTTAAAAGGTGAAGGAAAGTCCTTGATTAAAGGTCATTACACGTTTCTGTGGGCAATCTCCTGATCTCAGAATCGTAGTTTGTTGCTAGATACAACCATAATGACTTACACTATGCCATCTATTTGTGTGCGCACTGGAATCACTATCACAGATCCTCGGGGCGCCAGAACCAATTGGGTACACTAGACTGTGATTAGCAGGGGAGATGAGAGATGCATGTCCACAGCGCGTAGATCCATACAACCTCTTGACCTCCCTCTTTTTAAGTCTCCCAGTCCTGCTGCCGCTCATTCAGACTCGGGGGAAGAGAGAGGAAGGAGATAGTAGATGTTGGCCCTCCGACATTCATCTATTTTACAGTGGCGGCGTCTGCATGCAGCAGCCCTCTCTCAGCCAAGATGTCAGATTTCATTACACTGCGCTGCAACCGGGCCGTAGCCACGGATCTAATCAAGCATGTAATCGTACTATTGCTCCTAACAACAAATGGAAATGCGTCCTGTGATCAATATGCATGTCATGAAAACAGAATAATGTGGGCGCACACTGTAACATTAGCTCTGGGACCACCCGCTTAAGGCCTCTTAGGGCTTGACTACGGTGGCCGTGAAGTGCAAACTTAAACATATATATATATATATATAAAATGAAAGAGTAATGCAAGGTGAAAATAGACTTCACTTTCTGTCTGAACACACCGTTGTCAGGGCAATCTAAGATGCTCAGTGTGTAACCTTTGTCAGATGCATTTTCACTCCTGATGTTTCCAATTGCCGAGTCTCGTCCAGTGTTTCAAAAAAAGAAACATTCTTGTAATCACAGCTCATTAATTACGCTTCTCTCAGTAGAATGCTTTACGAGGCAGTGAGGATAATGTATGAAAAGACAAACACTTTACACATTGTTAGGAGAGCGGAGCGAGGGAGAGCGTGAAGGACTGCTGCTTGCAGCGCCACTGTGGGGAAGCTGGAGGAGAATTGATAAGCTGGAGGAGGATTGATAATGTTCCAGTGATGAACGATAGTGCCAGCACACCTGCGGATCCTGTTAAGGAGCGAGGAGAGGGCCGTTCATCTAAATCATTGATGGCCCTCGCTGATGGCTACCGACGAGACGAGCAGCTTCTTAACACAGAGCACGATTTCTATCAGAGCAGTCGCTGTAACAAGGTGAGAGCAGGTGTGGAGCTCGTTTCCGCTGCTTCGACCGCCGTGACACCGGCGGTAGCCGGCGGCGTCTGAGAGCACGAGGAGGGACTCAAGCGTTGTTTCTCTTAGAAATTTGTAATCTAAGTTTTCTGCTATTTACTTAATACTTGATACGAGAGTCTCATCTAACTGTGGGCAAAATAGTGAATAAGGGAATGTCATCAAATGTCAGACTATTTCTTGAATTAATTTCAGCTCCAAAGATTTAATTTCATAAAGAATAACTACTACTGCTTCAAACTTTCACATTGGCTCCATTTAGGTCTGTCCTTTATGTTTGGAGTGGGTGCCGCCATTAATGAAAGTGTCTTTGTTAATGACTAAACCCGACATCTTTGCCCCTTATGAAATATAACATAGACTTCATTGATCCTACAAGGGGAGATGTTAAAAATGATCCTTGTGCATTACATTTACTCTGGTATTTGCAGGGGACAAGGATATATAAATACTCAAACGGATAACTTTGATGATGGTGTTACAATAAGTACAATGCTTTATTATTGTGATGATAATGGATGCACCGGATTTGCAGCAGTTCAATGTGGCTAAAATCTTTTTGTGCGAACACACGCACACTGTAAACACACGCTCTAATCTCTAAAACACATGTAAAACAAACGCAGCTCTCCAGAGGCTTTTAAAAATGAGGCCCTTATCGAAAGAGAAGTGCAGCACTCTGGCCCTGCTTAACTCTGGCTTTT
Organism: Taurulus bubalis; assembly: GCF_910589615.1. Lineage (NCBI taxonomy): Eukaryota > Metazoa > Chordata > Actinopteri > Perciformes > Cottidae > Taurulus > Taurulus bubalis. The sequence continues at coordinate 6,218,892 of NC_136607.1, forward strand.
CTGTCTGTACGGAGCGGGTTGTTCTGTCGACAAAATGAAGTACTGACTAGTAAATCATACAAATGCACAACAGATTTTTAGAAGATGCAACAATAGCCTCGATCAAAAGACACTGCTCTGGTCTCTCGCCGTGCATTCATGTCATTTATGCAGAGGCACTTTAACTGAATGTTAAAAGTCAAATCCAACTTTGCAGGATGAAAGTTTTCCACATTCAAACTTCATTACGGCGACAGATGCTGGATTATAATTTATCAAAATGTATCTCAGCCCATGATAGACCAGTGACCTCTCCAGACTGTTTCTATGTATTCTTGCCGAGATGAATAGATGGAAAAGAACAGTGGAAAAGCTGCATTCTAAACAACTAAAGAGTTGGTAAGTATGTAAAGTTTATTTGTATTTCACGTTTCACAGACAAATGTCCCAAAGCGCTGTACAGGAGTCAGGAAAAAACGTGTTAAAACCAGATTCACAATAACAGGGGCCAAAACATTTCAACAGTTAAGAGAGCATAGTCAAATACACATTAAAAGATGAAGGAGTAAAAAACACAATAAAACAAATAATGAAAATAAATAAAAACAGAAAAAACAGGTCATAGAGCAAGAGGACTCTTTTTGTATGAGAATAAGATTGTTTTTTGGTGCTGCTGCACCACAGTGAATGTAAAACAAGCAGTAGGATTTACTCAGAAATGTGACCAAAATGGAGTCTTTTGAAAAAGTAAAAGTGGAAAAAGAGTTGACTTGTTCTCTGAGATTCAGTGTGGGAGGATCCTCTTAATAAATCATGTCTCCCATTCACATGAATGTATCAAAAACAAACAAAAAAGGTCATATTTGTCTGAACCTTGTGGCCCTTTTATGTGGCTCGGTCTTTTGCGTCATGGGATCTGAAGTGAGCTTTGAGTTGATTGTGGAGCGTCACTGATATGGCCTGAAGGGAGAGACCTTTCATAACATGCTTGAGTAACTCTGTCATGTTGTATGCATGTGGATTATATTGTGTTGTGCTGTATTATGAGTTGTATACAGAATGTTAACTTACTGTTTCTTAGATGGGGCAACAGACACATTTGTTCTATTCTAAGGTGGGATAAGGAAAGTGTCAGTCAGTTGCAGCTTTATCTGCCAAATCATACACTACTACTATGTTATCATCAGAAATAAAAATGCCTGGGAAAGAAAAATACCCAATGTTGAAGCCAAACCCATCAGGACCTCCTTGTGAACTGCTGCACAATCACCTGGAAAGAGATGCTTCAGAGCTCATGACATGAAACGGAGTCTTACTATATTCAATAGAGATTTCACAAAGTATGGGTTAAGACATGCTGTAAGTTCAAACACACTGACAAATGACAGTCTTAAAGCAAAGACACCTTTCGGGAAACCTGCCAAAGATGCTTTGCAGTCATGTCGATCCCTTTGAACATGTTCTTGCTGTGCTTTTAGTAAACCTTGTGATACCGACTATTAGCTTATGAGACGTGTTAACAGCTAAGAAGCTGTTACACTCTCCAAATAAGATCTGCCAACAATGTTTCCTCTCATTTCTCAAAAGGGTGATAAAGCATTCACGGAGAGCCTCTGAGCTTTGGAACCGTCTGCGTATCCTAAAGCCAAATCTGAGATCTTAAATCCAAACCAGTTTTCATTTTCAAATCCTCGTTAATTACCGTCTATTGGGTGAACAGGTGGGACAGCGGTAGAGTTCCCATCCTCCACCACGGAGGCCCAGAGAACTAATCCTGGTACTCTCAGCATCGCGGGTCGTGGTCATGCCCGGGAAGCTGCCGCTGGTTCGAAAACCCTCTAGCTGCAGTGACTCCTCTCAGTGGTTGGTCATGGTACTGCATGACCTTCCTTTTGACCGTGGCTTTGTTTATTAGCTGACTCTGTTTTTGATGCTCCTTTACGGAATTACTTATTTTATGCCAATGATAATAATAGTCCTGATTAATATGACCAGAAACACCATTTACATGGGAAAGTTAATAAATAGAAACAAGTGACAACAAAAATGTATGTAACATACATACAGTGGCGGGCCGTGGATTTTCTACCTGTGCCTTCAGTGCCGTCTGAGTCATAGTCGCGATCAGCTGTGCGGGGCGCAAAAATGTATTCAAGGCTTTTCCCAACTGAAAGTGGAACACACACACACACACACACACACACACACACACACACACACACACACACACACACACACACACACACACACACACACACACAGTAATAAGACGAAGAGATTAATAAATGTTGCTGGTTTTTAACACTGCAATGTTAACTTGACTAATGGGAAAGACCATTAAGTAGCGCTGACAGTGTGAATGCAAATTACATTAAGTATGAATTATGTTATTAACAACTGCAAACATTGTCTCCATATTCAAACAACACCCCACGAAGCCACGCAAAGACATTGAGGCCACTTTTTGATACTATGCCATGATTCGATGGCACAGAAAGATATTTGACAATATTCCTTCTTCATCTTCAGGATGTGATCCTCGCCAATGCAATGGATCCTCATGCAGCCAACTTGGCACAACATGCTACGGTGAATATTAAAAATGTGTGCGTTACAATGGTGGCCAGCTTAATGTGAAACTGAATGGCCGAAGCTTCTTTTTGCCAGCAGATGTATGAGACATGATATTCAGCTGCTACAATCATCACAATATTGTGTCTGTACGACAAGTCTAACTGGGACTGGAGGCGGTAAACTTGAGAAGTCGTAGGACAGCAGAACTCCATGCTGCTGAGCAGAAAACACATCTTTCATGCCTTCTCTCCTGTGGACCGGTGATGAACGACTGCTGTAACGGATCTGAATAGGAAATGAAACCGGCCAAGGAAGTCTATATGCGTGTATGACTTTTTGTGGATTGACTGAGTGATCAAATGATTGATCATGAAATGTCCTCAGGTTAGTAAATGGAGTGCATTTTTATATTTAACATACAATATGAATCCATTCATTAATCTCTCCTCGTGGGAAGCAACGAGTGGGCTGATGAGGTTGTATTGTGCGTTAACTGACTATGTTTTCCTCATTGCAATGTTTTCATTGAGAATATCTCTGCAGTTGCTTTTCTGTTATGTTTTTTCGACAATATGATGAATATGGAAGTGTAATGAGGGTTGCAACATCTCTGCATTTCAGAGGCAAGTGCCCTTTCTTCGCATCAAGAAGAGAGCTATATCTACTGATATATGGATTTAATTGGGTGTCAATGCATTACTTGGTGCTTCCCAGCATGTATAGACCTACCGGTGGGAAACAAGGATATAACCATTAATTATTACATTGAATTCTATTTCAAATTGAAAACTCAATAGTTCCAGGTTTAAATGAACTGGATAAGCTTACTTTGTGTATGTGGGCGTTTGTGTCCGTGCACTCATTATGCATTTCTTTGCAGTCGAAACATGAGGCAGCGGTACAATAACGGAAGAGCTGTGAATCATTAGAGGCAGTGCACTGCAGGTTAAGGAGACTGTCAGTCAAAGTAGACACGGAATAGTTAAGATGATTGCATGTGGCTGTCTGCAAGGGGCCGGGCATCGAGGCGTGTGCGTGCATCTGCATTATGATTCAAGCTTTAAATGGATAATTCACCTTGATGTTGTGGAGGCGGTCAACGGCGACTCTCAACTGTGCAATTGTGTTTCACTGTTTGAAATTCAAAGTGGGAAATGTCCTTTTTTACATGCACCCTGAGGTCTGAGTGCAGTGGTGCAGGGTCGTCGACAGGTCAGCACTAATAAGGATTTCGGAGTGTGGCTTGAGGGTGGAGAATTGCCATTTTGGGGGATTGAATTTGAAAGATCTTGCTTGTCATTACGCTACTGTGATGCTCTTAAGTTTCAAACTGAGAAAATAAAATGTAATTGCTTGTTGTTCAAGTACTCCGGACTAAATCCATATATTTTAAATGAGGGTTTTCATGAAGTTGTATTTCATCTCTCATAGTCTGGCCAAAGAACAAAACACTACCGAGGAAACTCAAAATAACAATTATTATTGTTATGATTCTAATAGTATTAGTCAGCAATAGAAGCAGTTATTAATGACTGAGGTATATTCATGTATCTATTTCCCAGTATCATATTACATAACACAACTACTGCAACAACATGGCCAGACTTATATTTTTGATGACTCATGAATAAAGGCCAAAGAGATTAACTAAAGAGGCACCACAAGCCGAATTCAAATGCTCTCCCAGCTGTGTAAATAAAGTGAGAAAGAAAAAATCCCAAAGTAACACACTGTAAGGACTGGAAGTTTGAAGACTGAACTTCAAAATAAAAGCACAAGCTAACAGGATTGGGTTGGCTGGTCTACCAAAACATATGTGAAAATAATAATCTCTCTGTTGATAATCCATGAGACCTTTTCGACATTTAAATTGATCTATTTGAATTACTTAATTAATGTAATCATTTGGTTTAAAACATGTTAAAAGTAGTTTAACGCATCACACACATGTTATAACAAGTTATTAAACAGCCCCGGGTTTGTGTTTATAAATTGTTTGTATTGAGAACCAAATAATAATGTACAGAGATATGAAACTGTGAAGAGCACCACACACTTGTGACAAATGTTTGACAAACACCCGACAACAGCTCTGAAATGTGATTCATTATTCCTATAAATCAATTCAGCATACATCAACTTTAATAATAATCACATCCATCAAGCATGTTTTTAACTGGAGTATATATTTATATTAAAGGGACCCAAAGTGCGCTCGTGTCATTTACCACTTTCAATTCCTCAAGTCCATCCAGTCAGGATTTTATTTTGAGTATTTCGTCCGGAAGTGTAAAAGGTTATTGTGGCCGACTTGAGATCGATCTCCGCTGCGCGCGACACAACCGCACGCAGCTGCTTTCATTTCCCAGCAGCTCGAGACGCTACGACGGAGAGTGGGAGCTCGCGCCTCTTGCTCCAGGGGGATATAAATATATATATTACCTCCAATGGACTCGAGATAACAGACAAGAAGAAACCGCTGCTCACCTCCTGCTTTCCGACACACTTGTGCGTTAAGTTACGCGCGCGCAGTTCCGCCGCGGCACGCGCCGCTCTCATGCTCCGTGGTGTCGCCGGCGCCGGGTTTGAATGTGTTTGATGTGTTGGCGCTCTCCAGTGAGGAAGACTTTACTCGGGCATCATTTCCCGGTGCGTCGGCGTGTGGTTTCACCCCCGTGGATGCGGCTGTCGGGGTCGCTGCCTTGAGCCCCGCAGGACCCGCCTGTCACAGGGCACCCGTGATTTCTGTGGTTATTCACTCGTGGATGAGGAATATTTCACCGGAGATGCTGCTGTTGGTGCAGATATTGTGGTTTCTACCTCTGACCGGAGCAGCTCCGTCCCAGACTACCGAGCAGCTGGACACTGGGGTGGTAAGTTTTCTCTGTCTTGTCTGTCTACTTGTGGGGAAAGTGTGTGTCTGTGTGTGTCTGTGTGTGTGTGTGTGTGGGGCAAGTTCTTCTACCTGCTATCGCCAGTGCATTTTGTGTGCGAGTGTTTTCTTTCTTTCTATCAAACCCACCATAGTGTGGCGCCCCCTCCTCCTCTCCTGTTTGGGCTCCTCGCGAACCACCAGAAAAGAGCACGCGCTGTCTTCTCCCAATACTTGCTCAGAATTTTAACGTCGCTCTGCAGCTCAATGCACGAGGCAAAGAGTGTCGGTACACGCACACACTGCGCGATGAAACATCTAAATGTATATAGGAACTTTATTTACCTGCAAAGGAATCACCCCTATTGCATAACAATATATATATATATAAAAAATAATGCGTTCGCCAAATTGTCTTTAATGAATGGATGAATGTGAGGAGATGAGCCTTGACGTTGGATATCGATCTCTTTCACGATACGCTGACATGTATCCGGTGCTGTTAAGATAACTGGAGCTCAACGGGACAGAAGGGACCCATGAGAAATTAAAGATTATTTCATCGGGGCCTTTTCTCAGTCGTGCCTAAGAAGAAAAGACTTGAAACCAAGAGTAGGTAATTGCTGTGTTAACAAAAAAAATGGAGTCTGGTGGAGCAGTAGATTCAAGCTAATTTAATCCACCATTGATTTGAGGCCAATGACTTATAACAGATCACCCCAACTATTAATTAACAGTGAGTTAGATATATCGTCTTTATATTTTCATTCAGGCCTGTTTTACTTCAGTAATGGGGGAAGCTACACCGGCTGTAAAGTAGTCATTGTCTATTCATCATCATCATCATCATCATCATCATCATCATCATCATCACTGTCCCACAGCATACTGAGGTTCAGAGAGCACGGTCTGCAATTGGACTCTAAGTCTGAGTGTGTCTGAGTGTTTTCTTATCCTTTATCTAGATATGCTCTGCTGTACATAAAATATGAGATTATTTAATATTCCTTTTGAAAAAGTTGTATTTCTTGATTTAAAAAGATGAATTATTTTTTTTTGGTTTTCCTCACCACTGAAGTTACATTTTACTACAATTTCCACTCCTCAGGGCAACATCAGTTTGTTGCCGCAGCCAGACTTCTCTCTGAAACACACTCTTGGGGATTAAGTTTTTTTTTTTCTTTTTTTACAAAAATACTGAAATAAGTTTCCATTTATTTAGGCTCCATATGTTTCTACATAAGCTACATTAATCTAAAATACTGTTTCTAGAGGAAAACAAACCCCACAATATGCCCATTAAGCTTTCATTACCCACGTTTACTCATAGCTGCGGTGGATGCCAACAACCTTGACATCTGGACATGGTCCGTTGCACTTTTCTCTCTGAATCAATTTTCTTCTGGTTTTCCAAAAGGTCAGTTTGGCCACACCTGGCAGGATTTTCATTACAACCTGTACACACTTCTTCCTTGTTGTGTAGCTCTGGCCCCAAACAGCCAAAGCCCTCTATTACATCAGGAGAATAGCCCTCCTACCCTTGGACTTCTTGTCTCATTTTGTTTCCCAGTTGCAACATAATTCCATGCCTCACTCTGAGAAGTAGCCATATTTTCCAGCTTCATCAACATTTTGGAATTGATATAGAAAGAAAAAAACAGTCAGAATCAACTAATTTTCTACCGATGGAAAAATGCTTTCTTCCTTTGTGTATCCGTACCTCCATTTCCTTTCTGTCCTTTGGTTACACACAAACACACAACTTTGCGTCCCTTTCACTCTGAGCTGTTTAATAGAGCCGCAATCAGAGGGGTTCATTTGAGGATTATTGTTAAGTCTTGTGTGTGTGTACACGGAGAATCCAACACTCTATTGGTGTAAATGTCATGATAGATATCATGTTATTGGCCACTGATCTCTTTAAATGTTGTTTTTTTACAGTACAGTTATGAAATAATGCACTTTAGCTGACACGTCATTCTGGGTGAAGACAACCGTTTTTATCGTTGTATAAAGTTTTGTACTGTGCATCTTCCACACACGTTATTTCTTTATTTGCTGGAAAAATTGCTGAACTATGACACAACAAACGCATTAATTTGCTACCGTTTGCCATGGCAGAGAAAACCAAACACAAGGTGGAAGCTTCCCTACATTTCTACAGAGCTGTGTGATGCGCTCATTCCAAATTGGTACTGCAGTCTGAGGGCCATTACTCTTGCTGCAATGTCTCGGATGCCCGGTGCCGCTTCACGTGCCAGTAAATGCAAAGCAACACTGCCAGTACAGTGATGGAAACGGGCCTAAAATTGTCCACACATTTATTCTATGGACTTAGAGGCACTAAATATGACTCTTGGCGGAGGTTACAAGAGTTCATGCCATAAAAGTCATCATTTCCTGGATGTTGAGCCTCTTTTGCCAGCATATTTCTGCTGAGGACACCCTTTTGAAAACAATAATTTCTCAGAGTGAATGTCAATTTAGCAGGAACAGAAGATTACTTTGAAAAAAAAAGAGTCCATACCGTCTGCTAAAAGCCTTTAAACGTAGGATTTGAGAATCTCATATTGTATTTTTAAAGTGATTGTCAATCCGAGTACCAAGTGCTCACAACCTGGAGGAGCATGATGTGTTTGTAGAAGAAGAGCAGCTTTAGTGACCGGTTGGTCATTTGTCTAGGTGGAAGAAGTCCTGCATTCCCCAGCACCACGCCATGTTTCTCAACGTGTCCACACACTTTGAAAAATGGGAGACAGTCTGAGAAGTTACTCGCCGTACTCTTAAGGTTCACCCTGAAAGGTTCACCCTGAAAGGTTTAATGTAGTAACTTCCTGCGCCGAGAAACCACAAAGACATGAAAGTGCCATTCCAGTTTATCGTTTTTGAATCCAGCTCCACCACTTGTGAGTGAGCAAGTGGAATGATCTTTGTACTGTGCCTGCAGATTTAGGGCAGGTCATTTTTTTTTTCTGGGTGAGCAAGAAATATTTGGAGCACAGACTCTTTCTTCTGTCCTCGAGAGAAGACACAGAAACAGGATGTCTTTGTAGCAGCTCCAGGGGAAGGCTGTCCTCCGATCGGCTGTTTTAGCATGTGACTCCCTCCCTGGAGATGAAGGGCAGCGCAGAGCAAAAGTTCATAGTTGTAGGTAACTTTTGCACAAAAGAAAAGCTATCGTACCATATGCTCAAAAGCCCTGTCAGATGGGACGGCATGTGTGAAGGTTCGGAAGAAGATAAACCCGATGAAGGGGAATAATATTTAGACATACCCTGCCATCAGTTACGTGACGGATGAAGTTTTTCTGCTTTATTCATTGGAAAAACAGATTGACAGAGCTTGATCACCGATGGCACAGAGGCAATTTCTCTAGACAACATAATCTAACCACAGCTCCTAGTTCATCAGGAAAGACAGAGAGAAAGTATCAGTGCGGACAGCTCCGATGATGATTACTTGGCCAATGACGGATTCCTTGTCTCTTGGGTGCAGCGGGGAGCCAGAGGACACAAAGAGATCATCATTCTGCGCCACTGGAAAGGCTGCAGAGTACAGATGTGATCAGATGATTGCACACATCATTCTTTCTTTACTCTGGATATATGCATGCGTGTGCGTGTGTGTGAGATCATAACTGCCGCTCACCCAGGACTTGAAACGTCAAAAACAACCAACTAACCTCAGAACAATCCTCTCTTTAAATCTTCGCCCCCGTCCAGTCCCCATCACACTTCATCGCAGCGACGCTCCATCACTTGGCATATAGTCGAGACTGTGAATCTTATGTATCGTCTCGTGTAGCGTCTTCATAACAACCGCACACGGACTCCTGTAAGTAGCTGAACCACAGCACAGATCAGAGAGTTTTGTACAGTATTGCTGCTATCCAGGTTGATATATCGCTGCATGGCACTGACTTGCCGTTTCAGCACTTGAGGGACCTGAGTCATAACAGCTAAAACGTACTGTAATAAGTTTCCTGCTCATCGTGTTATGTTCCTCGCGAGGAGTATTTTCTTCACTGAATTCGAACCGCCGAGCCACCCAAAGGAGCTATTCACCTGGACGCTCAGGCCTACTCTTTTTTTATGATAAGCGAGAGTTCGCCGAACAGATTAGAGGCTGATAAATTACCTGAATAACTGTACATCCAGCAACCAGTGGGATTTTATACATATAAGAACCACGACCAGCGATCCACAGGCCTCAGACTGTGTGAGTGTGTGTGCGCCTGGAAGGGGCATCCACAACCCGCCAGTCCATTTCTCACTCATTTCTCACTCATTTTGCAGTTTAATTTCTTCAATGAGAACACCATCTGGCATCAATTCCCCTGGAGCGTCAGGCACCTCCCTCTTTCTGCTCCCATGTCGCCGCCAATCCCTCTGCCTCCCTGCAAAATATCATATGATAAGTTCTTGTAAAAAAAGCAATCAAAGAACGTTTCAAAAATAGTTTTTAGGAATATCTGGGGGTTTAAAAGTAGTCCCACTAGGATCCAACCCTAAACTCCTCAGTTTGCAGTGGCTTTTCTGATCAAATTCTGATGCAATGTACAATCCTTTTGGGTTATTTTGAATGGTTAAAAATAGCAAGGTTGCTGAAAAGCCGATACGGCTCACTAACACCCATTGTGGGTTCAGTAATTAGGTCATTGGTGTTCTTAAGAGAAGCATAACAATGAGCATGAGCATTCGGCACCAAAATAAAACCACAGCTTTGAACATAAGAATATCCACTTGCTCTCTGCTGTTTTGAATCCCCACTCCTCAAGTACCATTAATCCTCCACCCGACAGTGGCTCAGGAATTTCTAGATGGAAAACGTACATTTTAATAATTCAGCTTTTTGTTCTGAAGGGTATAATAAAGAAATCATTTCATTTCCAAGGCCCATTTCTCTGGCCGCCAACAGCACCGCTACCCTCATTAGTACCGTCTTTACCTAACGTGTACATTTCTCCCGCATTACATCCTGTCCCTTTACTCGCTCAGTCTCTTTCCTTCCACTATGCTCCTACCAGCGCATCATGGTGCTGCTGATTACAGCCAGAGGTCCAGGGATGGAGGAGGCTAAAAAATACAACGAGATCCAGTGACCGTCAGCAGGATGGAGGGATTTGAAGAGTGCTGAATGAAGAGGAGGGTGTTTCAGCCAAGAGCATTAACTATTTAGTCTTTGATTTATGGATGTTATACCTATAGGAGATTGATTGATTTGATAGCGCTAGCTCAGTGGGTGATGAAGTGTGCAGGAATATTTAGACACCAGAGAAAAAAAAAACAGTCTGGATGCTGGTTTGCATGTAAATCTGTTATTACGCTCTCAGCCCAGGTCACAAGGATACTTTTAGCACCGCTGTCCCACTTTCATCAAGCTGTGTGACCTTCTGTCTGTAGAGATGCATCTCGGGACTCAAATTGAGGGCGAGGAGATTATTTCAGGAACAATGTCTTGCGGGAGAGGACTTGAGTGTTGCAGAGAGTATATTTCTCCACCAAGATTGACAGAGAGCGAATGTTCAGCGTGTAATACACGACGCATTCTCGGCTTCTCAGGGAAAAAAAGGGACGCCAGTCCCTCAATCTGCTCCTCTCCGATCTGTCACCCCAGCCTTGTTAAGCGTAAAAAGTTCTCCAAGAAGTTTCTCAGAAGACTGTCAGCGTTACCCAGGAGTTCAGTATTTCCTCGGATACAAATCCCGCAAGGGTCTCAAGAGCCCCGACAGCTCATCGGCTGCCACCGCAGCATGGATGGCTTGGGACTGACGTGGACTCCCAGCTAAAGTTTGACGCAATGAATTCAGAACTTGATTTAGGCCATCTTTATGTTGACTATGATTTGTAAGAATTTGGGCCACATGCTCTCTTTAAATTCAAGTGCAGCAATGTATTTCGGTGTGTGTATGTGTGTCAGTTTATTCTCTCTTTGTGAAGCATTGCACTCTGATTTGAGGCTGTTAGAAAATAAATCAATATCGTTCTGACATTCAAAGCAATACAGTACAATCCAATGATAGTTCACAGGTGTGTGTGTGATGGATTAATAAATTAATGACACATTTTAAACATGCAAGCAAAGCAGAGCAGTGTGGGCGTCTCGGAGTGCAGCAGCACAATATGCTAAAAAGGGCAATGAATACATATAAAAATACTTTGTTGGCGATTACTTGACGGCATCCATCAGAGGCTGTTTCAGAAATGTACCTCGCATCTTAAAGGGCCACAACAAATCCTCATTGCTGTGACACAGCAAAGTTTATGCCACAATCTGCTGGAAAAAAACAATAGATTAAAATGCCACCCTTGGAGGTGAAAAATACGACACCCAGAATTGATTCAGAGTCTGCTGCATAAACAGGCAGAACATGCAGTTGTGAGAGACATGGGGTTATTTAGGAGCGTGATTAAATCAAAGTGAACGGTCATGTGTAATGACACTGCGGCACAATCGGAGGCTGCAGATTTATCACGAATTACTGTCCTGCTGACTTCAGATGGCTGAAGGGATTTAATGAGGTGAAGAAGAAGGTTGTCAAGCAGCTGTGGCTATCAGATACTGCTCAAACCACTCAGATGACCTTATAGATGTGTGTATTGATTTAACAACATTGCTGCTTTAATCACATGAAAACAAGTTTGATTTAAATGTTATTTTTGCATAATTTGCTCTACAAAAGCACTTAATTGGCACCAGATTGACTGACTGACTGACTGACTGACTGACTGACTGACTGACTGACTGACTGACTGACTGACTGGCACCAGAAACAGATGTGGTTTTGATAAGTTTTATCTGTAAGATTGATTTTTTTTTTTTAACTTCCTTTTTACTGCCTCATTTGAATGAACCACCCACCTGCTGGCGCCTCACATGCCACCTGCGCACCGTTTCGCTGTCTTCACCGATATATGACACATATGGGAAAAGCCCATTTTAAGGTTCGCCATACCAACAGAGCCCTTCTCTATGGGCGGTACAACTAGCCGCAGCTATAGGGATTGCTACTCTGGTGCTGATTGACGACTGAGCCAGTTCAGTTGTGTGAAATTGTGTGTTGTGGAGAGTGTGGGGGAGCAGGTAGAGGCATTTTATATGCAGACAGGCGATTGAGGGCCTGTACATCCATCTATGGCTAACTGAGAGGGAGGAAATCAGGCTTGCGCAGGTCCGCCCCAGTCTCCCAACGAGGGAGATTTATGACACGGACCCATGCATATGCATGACTTTATAAATCAACAATGATGTGCGTGCATATTTCTGCTTTTGTGTGCACAAAAGCGGTTTGGCACAGGCAAATGTCAGTCGGTGAGTTTACAGAAGTAATGGACCGGACTGTGTGAGCAGTTGAGCTGGTATCACTGTTTTCCTCAGCTGCATATGATTGCCCCTCCCATTGGCTCTTACTGGTTTCATGAGTTACTGTAATTGTTGCCAAAAAGCAAGCTGGCTCTCTCTCTCGGGCTCCCCAAGTTGAAAACCCCAAATCAACTCCATGCGGTCGTCCTATTTTAACTGAGCCGTGCCGCCCCCTTCTAGTCGTACAACCGATCAAGGTCTTGGTTGCGGAAGCTATTCAAAGGACTGACCGAGCCTTGTAATTATGGTGGTTTCTGGAGTTGTGCTGCTTGCATGTTCAAGTTAAAATAATCCAGAAGCCCGCCAACTGAACTGAACTGGAGGAAACCCCAAAGCAACAACAGAGCTCCTCTAAAGTTTGCCATCTGAAACTGGCAGAATTGTGGTGAATGCAGTTTGCATGTGTGTTTGTATGCGTGCGAGGATAAAATGAAAAAAGGCTCTTGCTTCTCCGTAGCAAGATGCAGTACATACAGATTTTCCTTTCTGCCAATGGCACATGGAGTGATGGACACTGCTGACTTTATGCTGAGTTTATTTCATATCAAAGTGAAGGACAGTTTGTGCTGAAAAACGGAAAAGATGAACACTTGCTGAGTGAGCCCTTCATGTGTACTTTGGAAATCAATTCCATTACTGTAGGCTCTCAAAATGAAGGCACATTTGTATCTTTATCCAAGTTAAATGTATAAAGAAAGAAGACGGAAAGACAAATAAATGGCACAACGGTGATGCGCTGGGTGTCTGAGTAATGGTATAGGCTATTGTTTGGATTTTAACAATTCTGATTCCAGATCATGGTTCGTGATTTTGATTCTTTGAGGAGGCCAACGGGTCCCATGCTTATTCCCCCTGCCCCAAACTAATTTATTTAATATAACAATTACGCAATTTATATTGACAATTCATTTCATAAGGTTTAGGGTCGGGGTCACCAATCCTTTGAGACTGAGAACTTAGAAAACATGATGCATATTAAGTGCCTCTCTGCCCTGTCAGAGGCTGCTCTTTCCCTCGCCGCCTCCCTCGCCACCGCCTGCCTCTCTCTGTCGCCGGTCTGTGAGCGTGAGGATATGACAGGCGAGGAACGCTGCAGCTGCAATCCGTCCACTGCTCCACCAGATGTGGCGCTTTGGAGCTCATCGACCCCTGAAAACATTCGAGCAAATACATTTTTGTACAACTGCTGACATTGGAAATGTGCACAATTAATACATTGCCTCAAAACCTCCCAGAAGTGAATTTAGTGATGAAATGGCATAAAAAATGGGTGAAACTGTGCGTTGTTCTGACCATAGACTGTGCCGCTCAAGCACTTTGCATTGGATACATTGCGGAAGGTAGACTTGTCCGATGGATACTTGACATTTCTTTTTACAAATAAGTACGACTTCCAGCAGGTTGTAAAACTCTTGACACTTCAGACAAATCTGATCCGGTGTCTTTGGTGAGAACTTTGGTGGAAACGGGATAATGGACGTGACACCCCCCACGATTGCCCGCGGGTATTTCGCACACTGGCATCTGGCTATTTGTCCGGTCCCTCCTCCACCGTGATTGGACGGCCGGGTAAAAAGTGACAGTGGCGTGTGCAGCGTTTCACCCAAAGTTGAACATTTTTGTTCCCCATGAACCAGACCTTTAAGACAGACTGTCCACCCAGTTATTGGCGAGAGTTATTCGAACATTTGGGCTGACGAGTCGCAATGCAGTCGTTGAGTTTGTCTGGTGCAAGGGGGGACGCCCGTATACATTACGAGGGAGAAGCCTCAGAATACAGAGTGAAATTGAAAGTGCCTGTCTGTCCACGGACTGTTGTTCCCCTCTGCCGTCCTCGTTAGTGCTCTGCTCGTAGCTGCATGGGTTCTGAGCAGCGTATCTTCGAAATCTGATTTGAGCGGTCGGATTGGTTCGGGATCTGATTTGCAAAAATTTCATTTTTAAGGTAAGACTTCAATCCGGATACAATCTGGAGGTGCCAAAACACAGATCTGAGCTGGCAGTCGGAACAAGGCTTTATTATTTTTCCTATGCATAAACAATAAAACCCCCACAATGTATCGCTCGAGGCGGCATCTTCCAGTCCAGAAAGAGAGCGACAATGTGCGGTCGTTTAAGAACCAATCAGTGGAAGAGATTTAAAAAACATTTATTTTTTATAGGTACCCTGTTCTTGATGTTTTTGATTCAGTTCTTATTTGGAACAGAGTTTTCGTTCCTAACCCGAGTGAGTAATGTGTTTCAGAGTTTCCACCAGTGTATTGCCAGCCTGCTGGCTCTACGTTGACTCCCCGCCGGGTTTATTACTGGATTTTTAAGACATGTTTGTAAACTAAAATGTCTTAAATGCTTAAACTCCTAAAAACCTGTGACAAGTTTCCGTGTTTTGCTTGCTGGATGTTGAATTAAAGTGAAGGGCGTTCGCCCCTGAGTAAGCAACTGACCTTTTATTAAGGTGGAACAGCTTTTCTCATTTAGGTGATGAGCTGCCCCTCCACGTTTTGCTCAGCCACCCCCCAAAAAGATATTAAAAAGACACGGGCCATATCTAGCAACCTATCTGGCAGATACTCTGTTTATTGGAATTATGATCAACGCTTGAATGCAATGAGCATCAAGTCATAGAAATCTGACATACATGCTACTTAGAGCAGAATCACTTTGTCCCACCGCACAATACCCAGCCCCATTAATTTGGAGAGTGACTGTAACATTCAAGATTGTATCTTGAGGTGGCCATTAACTCAGCAATTATTCATTGCCTAATTAGGTATTTGCAGTGCTTTTTTCTCTCTCTCCAGCCCATGGGAGAGAAACAAAAAGAGTTATTTCTCAGTTTCCTTTTCCCTAAGTGACAATTAAACTAATTACATATCCCCCCACAAAAGAACAAGTTATTTAGTGATCAGGCGGTTTTTCCATGTATCGTAAACTCCACGCAAATGTTGTGTCAATGACATCAAAGTTCAGGATCATGCCTGAAGAACAGAAGGTACCTGTAGACAGTAACCCAAGCATGAACACATCGCACAGGCAACATAGATTCCAGTTCGATCTTGATCGGTTATATAACGTTGTACCAGTCGTAAAATAAGAAAATATCACCGTATGGGGTTTTACACTGTTTTTGTTAATACCATAGATCAGTAAACGTACACAGTATGATAACTGTCCACCATAATGATCAATTAAAGGTAGTATTCCACTGAGATAATACAGCAGCACTGGAATGATCTCAGTGTGCTGTATATGCTGGCACAATCTGAAAGGAGTTGGCTGAGCCGTGCTTCCGTTTACACATTAAATTGGACCCTCTTCGAGTTCTTGGACCGGCCTCAGATCGGAGTGCTCTCAGCTGCACATTTCCAAGAGTGGAAACGAAAAACGGGTATCTTCTGTTGTGATTCTATTTTGATTGATTGGTGCATCGGTGCAGAAAACGACTCGATCTGAATTCAAAGAGCTCCGCGGGCATGCCGGGTCAGCAGACACTCCTCCTCAGTCTGTCCGTGTATTTTAATACCGCGGGGAAGACGCGTTCATTTGAGTTAATTAGAAGTGTTCAACGGCGCTTCCAAAGACTTCATCCTTTATTATCCTCACTGACAAACGACGTCCCTCTGTGCATAGCTGTTATGAATATGGTCTGATTGAGCTCTACATATAAACTATTCAGATAAATGAACACGTCAATGTTTTTCCTTTTTGTCGACATTTTAAATAGTCGGACCAAAACTATTCAGACAATCTTCATACTGCTCCTGTTTCTCACACTGATGGGTTTTTGACTGAATTCAAATTAAAGCCAACTCCAGAACCAACTCCCAGACGTTTCTCTGGCTGAGTCTGAGCTGTCATTTTCGATTTTCCAGCAATCCAAAAAGGACACATTTTGGGATTTTACAAATTGAAGTGGAAAAAAAGGAGCTGGATGAGAGCCATACGGTATACAAACTGGGTCATGCAAAGATCTAATATTTCAGTATTACAAGTAACATCCATATTTCCACCTGCAGCTGAAGGAGTTGTTGATGCCAAGCAGAGAACCCTGGAGCAAGTGTCAAAGCGGCGCACATTTGTTTTGTCTATTTGAATATTCACACTGTTGGAGTGTGAATATACTGACTTCCCCCACGCATGCAACCTTCTTCGCAACCCGGACACGTTGGCTTTTATTTTATTTGCAGCACGGCGAATCGAAATGTAACCTAGAGATTCCCATATGATGCGGAAATAGACCGTGCGCTTCTACCAACTGTCTTTTCAAATGACTTTCTCTGACTTATCGGAGTAAATCTGAGCATTACACAAAAGCTGTGGCTGTATCGATTTTATTTTTGTAGATGCAAAACAAACTCTCAGAGCTGACGGCCTGTCTTGCTTTAACGGGCACGTAATTGGAGCTGCGGTTAGTAGCTATTGGATCAAACTAACTGATCAAACCACATTTTAAAACTAATGCTACATTCAAATTGTTATTTCATCGTCAAAATGTATTTTTCATCTAATTAGACAGACTTTGATGTGTTTTAAAAAAAAAAGGATTCATGGTCATTGCAACTTCAAGAGCCTCAGGTGAAATCTTACTTATTTTCTTCGAACGAGGGATTTAATCTTTAATGATCTTTAATGATGATAAAGAGAGGCTCCACATACTTTCATCTGACAGACTGGAACCTACGAATATTGGGCTTTTTTTTTTTTAAAGAGAAACTACGAAAAACAAACGAAAAGTTGATTTGTTTTCCCTCAGTCAACTAATTGCCCAATGCTTTCAAAGTTATGTGCCTTGTGTTGCAGTGTATGCTAGAAGCTATTGTTTATATTAAAGTGGGGTTTTGGAGAGCATTGCAACTTGTAATGCATTTTTAATGCATGTAGAATTAGAATGAAGGTACATTTTGTTTTTTGCAGATTCAGAACCAACCCAGATGCTCTTCATAGCTGGGCTCGCTTAAAGCGGCTCTATTGTTTGAAGTATACTGCTGAGGTAAACTAAAAATCCTGTGGCTCCACAAACTCGGTTAAATACTTATATGTCTCTCCCCAGAGGTCTTATCAGATTCTGTCAGCATGATAAAAACATACTCATTATATTTCAGGACTGTAGGCCTTTCTCTCTCCCTTATCTGGCTTTACCCATCTTTGCCTCGTGAACACAGACACAGTCTCCATCTTCACTTTGTTTTATCCACTGTGCAATTGTCAAGATGATTTGTCTTTATACGGAGATGATAGGAAACGGATCAGTTACAGTTGTTTTTCTTCTATACATACTGCATGTGTATGTGGTTATTGATTGATGGGTTGATTGGAGTCGCTTTGGTCTTCTTTGCTCGGGTTGATTTGGTACTTTGTGGTTGTTCTAGCTTGGAAATCTTTCACAGATGTTTGGTTTGCTTCTTGTGGAGAGAATCAGCAGCGATGATCCCACAAGATGATTGGTTGTGAAAGTGCTGTGTGTCATGATATTTGTATGTGATGTAGTTTCATCATGTTGCAGGAATCGTGTGTGTGCTTTCTGGTATTTCGTCTTAGTTTTTCTTTTGTTTACTATGCAGAATACTTTAGTTACTGTCGGAAATTTTAAAAACCATACTCGGCACATTTTAAAACAATGTTTCAGTTTGGTTAATGGACTTGTACTTGTATTGCACCTTTCTAGTCCTCTGACCACTCAAAGTGCTTTTACACTATACGCCATGCACCCATTCACACCCATTCTTCTGATTGAACCAATGCCAGAACTTGGAGTTCACCTGGAAATGAGCTGCATAGAGTTAAACCTCTGTTAGTGTTACCGTTCCTGTTTGTTTTCTTTTTCTTTCCTGTGTTCTTACTTACACGTACATGTGGTTAGTGCACTTTTACCCTCTACACACATTGTGAATAAGAACAGATATTGATCTGCAATCCTGTTTTCCCAGACCTCCATAACTGCCATGTGGTTAACATGTTCTCACTTGGATTTATCTCCTACTGCTGACTAAATTTCTCCTGGTATAAAGTTTCACACTGAGCTATGCAGCTGGGCGGCGCAATGTGCTACCCAAACATCGTAGTATTACCATATAGCATCACAGCTTTATCCACAGGAGGTGAGTTGAAAACACCCACATAAGCACCGCTATCTCCCCAGCATCCAGCATGGAGGGAGAGATGCATCGGGAATGAAGGCATTGAAGAGCAACTGATAGGCCGGGAAATAAATTGGCTCATTCACATGGAGAACCTGACTGTGTCAATCCGATGATGTCACAGCACCCCATTTCATTCCCAGGCCAGAAGTATTGCCAGAGTTTGAACTTTGACCCCATTTTCAGGCTACAGCAGTGTCAGATAGCAGAGCAAGCAAACTCCCTCTGGACCTCATTCTGTTCAATTTAACTTTCCATTCTTCAGCCTTGAAGTTTGACTTTGTTGCGCTATGAGCTCACTACTGCAGGTTTTAGCATCTGGCTGTGGCGGAATCAGCTGATCCACATTGCACGGCTGTCGTTTCTTTGCAGCAGCTTTATTGCTAAAGGTCCAGTACAGCTCCTCTTGGCTTCACTTCCTAATGAAACTGCACATATCCAGACAGCTCATGTCTTTCTGCAGGTACCACACACACGCACACGCACACGCACACCCTACCTTTTCTTTTGTTCTGGTACTCCCTCTTTTGTCGGATAATACTTCAGTGGTGTCACAAAAACTGCCCGTCACCAAGTAGTGTGTGTTTTTCGCAGCTGTGGGGGGTTTCTAAGGAAAAGGCTAGTTTTTCTTTGACTTTTTTAGGGGGAGAGGGTTTTTTTTTTTTCATGCTGAAACGTCTTCTGCGGGTTTGAAGCCTTGTAGGGATGAAAAGTTAGTTTGACAGGTGAGGAGGTGTTTCGTGTTGTTGTCGGGCCACACTAGCATGCAAGAGGTAACCCAGACAGCATACACGCATACGAAATGTTGGGCTGCATTCAGGCAATATCTCCAGAGTGCAGCCTGAGAGAGGGTTGAAGCAAAAAGGAAAAAAAGGAAAACCCTCAAGATCATGGAGCTAAAAATGCAAATCTGCTTCAGCTTTTGCCAGTTCAATGCGTTCAGCAAATACGTGCTAATTCCAGGTGGATTACTTTGAGGCAAATACTGTGCAGCGTCGTGCTGAGTCTAATGTTTACCATGCGGATCAGCAAATTGTTGCTGCCGCGGTGTAACAATCTAGAAATTTAAAATCCCGCCTCAAGAGAACCTGTTCTCGCACCAAAAGTCCCAAGTTTGACATTCCACACAGCAAGGTAATTTATTTCATTGGAGAGTGAGGAGTGAGGCTATCATTAATAACATAATAGGTGCAGCAAATGTTTTCTGTATTTGCCCTTTTCGTATTAATCTGTACAGCTTATCCTTGCATTTTTACGTATTTTGACATTTTTCCTTTATCTTGTGTTACTGGATTGCTCCAAGTGCCTCCATAACATGGATTTCTATTTTATACAGGGGGAAGGTCTGATGTTTTAATATCAATTTCATGTATCACTTTAGGCGGCGTCTAACAGTCCAGAAAGAGCGACAATGTGTGGTCGTTTAAGAACCATTTAAAAAACATTTATCTTTTATAGGTACCCTGTTCTTGACGTTTTCGATTCAGTTCTTATTTGGAGCAGAGTTTCCGTGAATAATGTGTTTCAGGGTTTCCGCCAATGTATTGTCTGTTATGTACGTCTTGTAAAGTTGATGGAGACAGTTAGTAGGGTTTTGAATTTTAATACATGTTTAAATAGTAAAACAAAAAATAGATTCATATATAAAATGTAATATTCGATTGTGACACAAATACAAAAATGTGCACGAATGTTACGGGAGGTCAACGAAGAATAATTCAACGATAACCGTAACGATGGGAAGAAAACACTTGTTTTTTATTTTGTGATATTTACTGGAAGTGACGCACAGTAAACAGCAAGTAGGGAACTTTCAGGCCATCTCCCTCCAGCCTGCTGCCACCTTATTTAGGAGGGGTTTATTGTAAAGATAACTCCTATAGATCACTCCTCATTTCAACTTCCGTTCCACTGTCTCGTGTCTTGGCTGCTGATGAACCGAACTGGACTTCCTGGTTCCTATTTTAACTTCTTTACAGTAACTGAAAACAACATGTCCCTGCCAACAGAGCCATTTCTATTTTGTATAAAGATTTTATGGGCTATAAGGGGCAGGGAAATCCTGCATGGTTAGACTTTGTGGATAGCGTGTGTGTGTCTCTGTGTTAAGGCCAGTTGCCACCAGTGCTCAGTGTGTGTTGTCACGTTCTGGCACCATAGCTAAACCCACGGGCCTATAAATTGCATACGAGATCCATAAATACACTCGTATATATTCCTGCAGCTTGTTTGAACTTGGGGGCCGACAGAAATACCGTCCCTTATAACTTCACACAAATGCAACACGAGCCAATAAACCTATAAATAAGATGAAATTGAAAATAAACACATATGTCACTGGGTTTATTTTGACTGTCGCACATGGAACTGCCCCCTCTCGGACAAACGCTTCAAGTCGAGATTATTCCGAGGTTTGCTCATGTGACAGTTAAGGAGATATGCCATGCAATCAAGTCCGCATGTGTCTAATCTACTAGTATTTGTATGCCTATATACATGTGTGGGACTTTGCATATTTCGTATTCATTGCGGTGTACGGGATGAATACCACAGCGGGGACACTGGGCAGGCGTTATTCAATCCCTGTGTTTGTGGGCTTTGGCTGGGTGCCATGCCACATTACCTCCCACAGAGAGAGGACTTCAAAGAAGGTTCGGGGGCTCTTTTTTCCCCGAGTGGAGCCGCTGAATCTTCTGCCTGTTAAAATAAACTCCAGTTACGCGGGCATGTCCTAATTAGCTCCAAAAGCCATCAGTTTGTTTATCTTAAAACCTAGGCTGACTTATTTTTTACTGCGTGCACTCTGTGTGACTCACCTCCAGAGCTCATATAAAATAGGCCATTTGGTAGATAATTTTGTCCAATGTTCCTCAGAAGTCCTCAACACTCTGACAGTGGTGGAAAGACTGACACCTTTGTAGTGTTAGTGCTGTTGCTCTCCACCGAGTACAATTCATAAACCCACACACAGCAGCTCAGACATAAACCAAAGGGTATGTACCTAATATACGTTATACATTAATGGTGAACAAAATTATTATTGTCACTACTGGCCTATATAAATATATTGGTATATTGAAATGAGCCTCTGAGATGAGCCTCCTGTCAATGTTTATTCGTAATTGTCAATGCACTCTCGACCATTCTTTATTCCAAATCACGGAGAGGCCGACTAATGTTATCAAATTATATCATGTAACTTTTGGTGTAATTTTTAATTGACAAATTACGGAGTGACAAATAATCCACAGGATTAAGATCACAGACGACTTCCGCAATCATTCAAAAAACGACGAGAGGGTCCCCAGGTAATACTAGTCCCACGCAAATAGGCCTCATGTAGTTTTTAAATAACCTCACAGAAATGTATACTCTGCTAAAAAGGGCTGTTTCCTACTTGGTCTAAAAAACAAACACAGATGTAATGATGTCAAGGAGCAATTGCATTCATGGAAATCTTTTTTTTTTTTTTTTTTAAATACAATACAGTTTTATTGTGTAATTAAATGTTTATTGTAAAAGTGCAAAAATACCTTGGGTTTTCCAATAAAAACAAACTAAACTAAAATAACTTCCTCATGGAAACCTTGTGTTATGACTCTCTCCTGCAGTGGGACGGACTTTATGGCCGTTTATAAAAGTGTTGTTATAAGTACACATTTGGTAGGCATTTCCACCTGGAATCAGTACCTTTTTTAATGGAATACATGGTGTTCCATGAGCTGGAATGGTAATGTTTATGGTACCACCCTGTGCAGCCTGGCTGAGCTTATTCTTTCTTCTTTGTTGCTTTCACAATCTTTTCTGATATTTGTCACAACTTGGAATGGCTCATGCTGACATCCTGCACACCTTTGCAAACTTATCCCGAACAACTTGACGTTCCATTGACATCAGAAATATCAATGGAAGATATAAGCTCTCACGGAAGGTTACGGGGGGGCGGCTGTGGTTCAGACGGCGGGTCGAAGTGTCCTTGAGGAAGATGCTGAGCCCCAAATTGCTCTCCAAGAGGAGGCTAGGGTCTTTCATGGCGGGCTCGGCCGCCATCGGTGTGTGTGATTACGTGTGTGTGCATGGGTAAATAAAAGGTGGTGTGAAACGCTGTGTAAGCAGAGTCTATTTACCATTTAAAGTGGTACTGATAGAATAGTGACGTGCCACCCATGTGACTACACATAGTTTATAACTGGCCAAATGTTAAACAGGACTTGTACCTGTCCACATGTAGCGTTGTGTCTCTTTAAACCTCGGTGACCACCAGGTCACCCTGCCCTATGTGCACAGCTCACGTCATTATTCGTGTTACATTACATCGGTGTCAGTCAGTTACCTCCAGCACCGCTGCCTTTCCCTCCATTACCAACACTCCATCAATGCCTCCATCCTTCCCTCTTTCACTGCTCCATATTTAACAGGGTTGAACAAATAGCAGCCTCCATTAACCAGGCATGTCTGGGTCACTTAGTGTCGAAGATGTAAGGGGGTGAGGTACCAATTTTAATCTCTCCCTCCTCCTTCTCTTTAACTATCCATCTCTCTCTCATTTTCTCTCCCTCAGTCGGCAGACGGTGGTTGGGTCTCAACTCTCCGTAGAACCAGCTGTCTCTAAGCCAGGGATTAAATGATTCACTTACCAGCCGTGTTTTTAATCCTCGCTGTCGCACTCACCCTCTCAGATGCACACACACACACGCACTTTGTTGCTTCACGTAGGGTTCACTAAATTGAATTATATTTGAATTATATCTGAGAGTTAGATATGTGTAATTAAACGTTGGGATTCGGCTGCGAGTGGAAACTGGGCGTTAAAGAAAGCACATCCCGCAGAATGTATCCTTGCAACAAGTCAGCCATGTGTTCCATTATAAGCACATTAGATGGAAGTACTTGTCTAATGAGGTGATTGAGTGCTTCAGCAGGCGGGGGTGCGTGCCATCTGCTTGCAGAATAGTGGCTTTGAATCCAACCGATTAATACCATTACATGTCACTCCTTGGCTGTGCAGTGCTGTGATCATTCAGATAATCGATTGATGGTTGAGGTCATGTTGTGATTGAACAACATGTACCCTTTCCAATATGTAAAGCAGAGACATCTTGCAGTCTGTACACCCCTGCTCATACTTCATTTAGAGGCTTTTCGTTCTCTGGATTATTAGGAGACCTGAATTCATGGATCAGTAATTTGAAATAATTGTGAGTTGCATCCCCAATGCAGTGGGAAAATAATCAGCCTGATAAGTATGTAAAGTCACAAACACTGGCCTCCTGGTTTGTTGTATCCTCCCACCAGCCATCAGTAGTCCTTGTCCCCTTTTACACCACGCTACTTCCTCTAGCGTAGCATATTCACATGCATGTGTTTAAATTGCACTCAGTTCAGACTACATATTGTAAATTGGCACACAAAAAGCGAGCATGGCGTTGTTTTTCCTTGCTAGATGACAAATAAATTGTTGGGTTATTCATGCCTGGCTGAGATTATAGCATAATATGGTTCATCGTGGTCTTCCGACCTAATATACTTTCTTGATGAAGAGGAAGAGAAACATCCAAACATTGGTTCACAGTGATTTTGATGCCAACCTTGGCACTCCGTATTTTGGCTCTCCAGCTTATTCAAAATGTCTTTCTGTTTGTTTTAACTCTGAGTCATGTGCATTTTACTCATTCAATATAGGCTTATGAATGTGCCAGGTCGCTCTTGATTTTCTGTGCTGTCCCAAGGGCATTATATGACTAAACTCAACGTTTGGTGAAGAGAAATATAAGTCGGAAAAGGAGAAAGAATGGCGGCTCCTTTTGCTGCTGTAGGAAATGAAAATACAGTGGCGTGGCGTTTGTTGCGTCTTTATTTTCGATGCTGCGTAAAGCAGCAGGCCGCTCTGCTGCGCCACAGGACCGCTTCTGTGAAGTACCGATTGTACCGTGTGTAATGTCCGCTACAGTTTCCTCATGGCACACCGGCCTCAGCGTTGTGAAGTGACCCACTTGGCAATGTGGCGATCTGAAAGGAGCTTAAACACTTGAGTTGACTTCTCGTCATCTTCCCCTGTAAATCAACAACACAGCTGTGAATGTGGTGGGCTCATTTCCAGCTCTCTCCGCCAATCTGTTACCACCCGTGCGTGGCCCCTCCACCTCTCTGGAAGCCCTTGTGTGCGCCACGACCTGCACTTGCACCGTGGTCAAACTACCGCATGTACTGTTGTACACAAGGCTAAGAGGCTACGCGGGCCACCAACTGCTCTCGACTGAGAATCCGCACGAAGGCAGAGCCAAGAAATAAGCAAGAAAGTGCTCGGCTGACCCTTTCCACCCAGGAAAGCATCTGTTTCTGAGGCGCCCCCCTCAGGAAAATGGTACTGTTCTATTCCGGCCAGCAATGTCCACCATAGCAACGGCTCCTTATCCAATGTGTTCTCTTGGCTCAATTCCTCCTGGCTTGTCAGATCAACTGAAACACTGTTACGTAAATATTATATTCCATTAACTACAACTTCCACACTAGAATGGAGCACACAAAGTACTGTTTTGTTTTTTTAAAGCAAAATCGTAGATGATATCCTGTCTCATATCCCCATATCAACAATGAATATGCAGTATGGCCCAGGGCACACACAAATATAAAATAAAATTACCCAATTTGCCATTGTACTCACTGGAGGGCACGGACGGTGCAGATACTCGCAGTAGTGTTGGTGATTATTTGCTCTCTAGTGTCAGCTTGTAAAGGGACATACAAGCATGTATGTATCATCTCTAATACCTATATTTTATTAGATAATGCCTGCAATATATCAGATTCTGTGTGTGAGCGCGACACTGGAAGTGTGTGTGTGTGTGTGTGTGCTCTCACAATGAGCTTGCTCTGTACATGCACCCCAGTGTAATGTTTGCTTCATGTGGCTAAGCACACTCCAAACCCAATCTATATTTTCTTTCAGCAAACACATTATCAGAGACTTTGTAATTTAATTCAGAAAGTAAAAGGTTGATAGTGTTTCAGTCCGCCTACACGGGAGATATTGCTTTTTTTTATTTACATATATATATATATATATATATATATATATATATATATATATATATATATATATATATATATATATATATATATATATATATATATATATATATATATATATATACATATATATATATATACATATATATATATACATATACACACTTCATCTGAAATTCTAAGAACGTGCCAAACGATTTGCAATTAGCTTCAGTTAACGCCCCAGTAAGCCCAAGTAGTAGCAGCAGATGTCCATAGCATGTAGATGGCAACAAATCTGGCCACTCAGTTTGTCATAAGATACAAAAAATAGACCCTTGTTCCTGCTACAGGATGCCTTCTACAAAAATAAAGAAATAATACAAAGAAATCGGCCACAGCGATCCTATCACCTGAAGATTGGATCCGGAAAGCAAGTGGCATTAGAGCTCCAGATGAGCACAACACATTACAATATCCCTGCACTGTTAATGCTGCATCAGCTGGAACCTTCACAACTGATGAATAAAGAATTGGTTTGATTTAAAATTTCATGTACAAGTCTGGCAGCCAAGAGAGGAAAAGAGAAGGTCAACTCACTCGAGATGGATGAGGGATGGTGCGCATTTGGAGAGATTGCATTGATGGGTGTGAACTCCGGTTGCCTCCTGGATTGAATTCACAGCGTTACACAACAACTGCAAAATCCACAAGTAGTTAGGAAGTACGTAAGATGACTGCAAGATGCACTCTCCACTATGATGTCTCGGAGCGCAATTTGGCTTTCCCACTTGTTTTGCACTTTACGTGATCTTTTTTTAAAATAAGTTTATTATTTTATAATCGCACTAAAAGGAAACTAGTGTTTTTGATCTTGAGGATTGAGACAAAAGGAAATGTAGATCCTGTTGATGAACGTCACTTGAATAATATTGGCCCTCAGCTGAATTTGATCTAGGAATAAAAAGTCAAAAATGGAAGAAGTCCAATCTGTGTTACATTTTGCAAGAGCTTTGATAAGTGTGATTATTATCATGCACATGAATATTTATGTGAAATGAAGATTTTAAATCAGGCCGGAGTTCCAATACTTTCTTGCATGGCCGCCTGACATTGCGGTCCATTACCCATAATTACTCCATTGTGTTTGTCCCTTTCAGAGCTAGAAGTGCCTTGTCCTCAATCTGCGGCCCACAGGTGTATCCCTTTGTTCCCCTTCTATTTCACGTCCAACTATTTCTTATTTTATTTGATGCAATGTACATGGCTTTGTTGCCCTTCCCATGCTTTCTTCTTTTTCTGATTTTTTTTCTTTTCTTTGGGAAGCAACTTCTTTAAACTACAATCTAAGATTTAGAAGATCCGCATGTACTTAGCACAGTTATATAAAGTGCATTTACCCGAATGCACAAGCTGTTTTTGTAAAAGTCAACATTCTAAACCGGCTCTATGCACAACGTTTCTGTCCCATGCAGGTTTTTTGGTGACACTTTCCTCAAAAGCAAAAGTAAGAACAATCGGAAGAAAAAGTTTGGTGAATGAGAATCCGTGTGCGCTGGTGTCAAATGCAAATGTGTTTCATAGATTTAAACAAAAACGCGTTTGCACGTCTGGCTGTTCTTGACTGAAAAGGTTTTTGAAAGCTAATGAACCTGGAGGACCACTCCATCAGCACCCATATATGCTTTCAAAAAACGTTTTGTTATTCTATTTAAATCTGTTACATCAGTCATACACCTTTCTAAAATGGGCCTGTGAGACATCAAGAAGTCACTTTTTTTGAGCAGAGGAATGATGGAAAGGTGCAATAAGACGGATCATGTCTAGACGGGCATTAACACTTTTTGTTGTCTACTTCAATTTAATGTGGAGTCTGTGTCCCCAAGGCAGCACTCGCATCACCATTTCAGACGTCAGATTCTGACAATTCTCCTTGTATCTCAATAATATTTACGTGTTGATGGGTTGACAGAGTGCAGCGCACAAAAATAACGTGACCCACTCTATCAAAAATGTCTAAAATTCCTAAACACTTCTGGCAGAATTCAGGTAATACTTGATCGCTGGAAGAGTTCATGTGTCGGTGAGATGCGTACAGACGGCTAATGGAGGTTTCAAGGTTTGCCCGCAACATTTCTGTGAATGTGACGGATGCAAAGTTACTTAGTTAGAGAGCAGTTGAATCTGTGACCCGCAGCAACGAGGTGGACAAACCAGTCTGAGGGTCTACAGCCTTGGTGAAGATGCACATGAGTTACATGCTCACATCAGCATGCTGATTTGGTCATAAACCAAAGCACAACATAACGTTTTCACCAGATTATGGCAGCTGGATGAAAGGTCAGGGGAATCCAGTCACAGCTCATCCTCTGGGGACCATCGATGTGCGCCAAATACAGTAACTCATCCAATAGTTGTTTGCACTTTACGTGATCTTTTTTTAAATAAGTTTATTTGAAAATCGCAATAAAAGGAAACTAGTGTTTTTGATGAAATGTTGAGGATTGAGATAAAGGGACAACAACTGAGATTTTAGTTGTTGTTTTTAAAGCAAAAATGTCATCGGACCACCAGCAGAAAAGTCATGGGATTTAGATATTTCACTGCGCAAGTGAAATGTTTGACCCCATGGTGGCGCTAGAGAAAAAATATCACCAAAGTCATTAGAATGAATCCTCTCGGGATCTTGAATATCTGTAGCAAATGAAATGACAATTGACGCAATACTTGTTGATATATTACACTTTGAACCATTAAAGTCAACCAGAAGAAAAGTGTGGAGATCTCCAACATCAGACAGATTTATCCTCTGGGGACCATGAATACCTGTACACTATTTAATCGTTATCCATCAAGTAGATGTCGCAATATTTCAGTCAGGACCGAAGTGGTGGGCCGACCGACTGACTGTTGGACATTGCCATCCCTGATGTCACACGGCTAGCATGGCTAAAAAAGGGCAGTAATAAGTTGATAAGAGTGAACGTGGCGTCTCTTTATTTGTCTCACTCTTGTCTCCTGTCTTCATCATCCTGTTGAAGCCTTGGCCACTCGGTTGTGGATCCTGTTGTACGGTACCCTTCTGCAGCCGCTTCTCTAAAGCAGATAACACTGCACTCCCATTGGGTCACGACCAAGGCACAGAGCTCATCCATCTTGGTCGCCATCTGTCTTGACCTCATGCATATTCCCCAAGAAAATAGATGCAAGGTGGGGTTCAAATATTCTGTCTCTCCCTATCTCACTTCCTACTTAACCTCTTCCATCTCTCCGTTGAAACCTTAGACGTGCCACAGCGTCGGGGCAATCGGTAGAACAACACGGCATGGCTGGAAAGATAGCAAAGGAAGTGCAATGTGATTTAAATAAAGGGAAATGCTGAATGTTCGCAGCAGTTTTTTTTTTTTTGCCCCTTGGAGAAACTTTGCAATATGCTGAATACACAGCCACGATATCATCACCCACATATCACACGTCCTGCAGACACAGGGGGTCATGTTTCTGGACACATGATGAATATAAATGAAATTTTCACTTTGCTTACTCAATATTGCTCCTCTAATTTGGGCTGCGCTGTATCTCCTTGTGATTGACAGCCGCAGCCAATCACGCACAGTCATTGCATCCAATGTTAATAAAGGGATATTGATTAATTTCAGCTTCACAGTTGGTACTTTGAAAATAAATAATCGCAGCGAAAAGAAAATCAACGCCAGCGTCCCAATAATATTCGTCCAGAAGTTCAAAGGCGTGAACAGTCGGTACGGCGCTGCACCGTCCCTCCAACCATCCTCAGTTATTCTCTTTGTGTCTCTCTCTGTCCTCTAAAGCACACATACCATTAGATGAAAAAGGAGGAATGACGCTCCTCTCTCCAATTTCCCTCTCAGCTGGTCCTTCTTACCCTTTCTGACATCCTGCTTGAAAGTGTGAATGTCACACACACACGCACGCACACACACAGAAACATTCTGTAGGAACATCTCGGATTAAGGGTGACCTCGGGGTCAACACATGCCGTCAGTGTGGCGAACACGCAGCTCTACTGCTTCCGTATCATACACTCTAACCAGCTGAACACGAGGCAGCAACAAGTCCCGGGTGGTGCTGGAGAGAATAGAGTGAAGTGGTTTAATTAATAAAAAACGCAGCCTGCGCAACTGCTGTAGACTTGGACATGAGGGTTGTTGTGACTTGTTGACCTTTATTTTTCCAGACTGAGCAAAGAAGTGAAGCGAGCTCCATTCTGAGTAGAGGAACGGGAGATTGATGCGGATAAAATCCTCTGCATTACTGTTATAGTATTGTGTTTGTAAAACTGAGCACACAATCTGATGTTGGACTCTATTTATAAGTAGTATTAGGTGAATGTAGGATGTCATTATTTAGCGTGGCACCAAGCAATAGAGGCGAATGAACCCAAATAGCTTGTGTTTTTTACTTATTTAATTGACTTATTTGTGTCGAGCAGTCAAAACAGTCATGCTGGGAAGCTGCATTGCAGACAGCTAGCTATTGTTTTTATTGGCTCTCTTGCATGACATGTGCTTCAAGAACCTACAAAAATAGACATGCATTTCAACCATATTATGCAAATTGTCTCCATTTTCTCACAAAAGAAAAGTGTCAGGCACGCTTGCGGGGCGACATCTATGCATACAGATGAAAGCCGATAAAACCAAGCACAGATAATAATACAAATTGGATTGTTGTCGGATAAACATTATGAGTTAAGACATTTCAAATGGAAAATCCTTGTACACCGGGCCGTCATGTCTGTCGACGATGGAGATGTCCCCTTGCTCTCATGCTGCTCCAACCTTTTTAAAACAACCTCTGTGTCTTGAACTGTGTGCTATGTGGGGCAAGTGGGCTGATCGTTGCTCGCAAGAGAACTGCAGTCAGCTGCAAGCTGTTTAATCACAGATGTGCTCTGGCTCTCTGGCTGGCTGCAGAGCCCAGAGCATCTATCTTTGACTCTCGTCCCGTTAGCTAACAGGTGGAAACGCAATGCTTGTACCCTGTACTGAGGAGGTGAAATACAGCTTCCCAGGTGAGAGTTAATCCTTCATTTCTTCAGGAAATGGTGTTTGCTTTTAAAAGTCTGCCGAGGGGTTTCAGTTTTGATGAGCTCCTCAGTCAAACACACAGGCTGTCATTGCCCGCCTGTTATATCATTCCAGTTCAACGCTTATAAGTATACGATTCCTCCGAATAAGCCAGCGATATGAAATGGAAAGCCGCTCAAAACTGCTTTGGAGAGTGATAGCATCGCCGCCGCTATTGCACACTCTCCCTGGGTGTTACGGAGAAATCTCCTCGGCTGAGAGCAGAGGTTTTGTGTTGATGGATGTGACACAGAAGGGGAGGGATTCTTTATAGACCTCTTGGAGCCTGACTCTTTGATGCTTTTCAAACACGACAATCTTTCAATATTTGTATTATGCCGACTGTGTATTTGTTTGAATGTACATACATATTTGTGTGTGCCATTTTTGTCAATAATACAATATGATGTACAATATCTGGGCCGGCATTCCTCTAACTGCTAGAATACATTTTTGAAGTCAAGTGAAACATACAAACAAGAATGAAAAGTATTTGTCGTATTTCTTTTGACTGAAGAAGCGATTCACTTGGAGTGGTTTGCTCACTGGCAGTGGTTGTGTTGACAGAGGCGACACTGGTGTGACACACATATACATATGAAGCAATTTGTAAAATTGAGATCGTTTTAGATTGCTATTGCAGCTGCTGCTTTCTTGTCAACCGTTAGATCTGAATGCACTTTGGATATATTATACATGTTACACCACTTCCCTGCATCTCTCAGGAATGCAAATGAAGCGTAAACCTGTCTTGGATTACGTTTGTTTTCCTTGCATCTTTTTTTGTCTGCACCTTTTCACCTTTTTTTTCTTCTTTTGCTGGTGTATCTCCTCAGCCAGCAACCAACTTCCAACTTCCTCCCCTTTTCTCATTCCATGGGTTTGATGCCGTTCAACAGGTCGACGGTTGATGAAAGTACCGCTCGCAGAAACGCAGCAAACAAAGGCGGCGGAAGAAGATTGATGTTCCAACATCATTTAAATTACTTAAAGAACGAGCTTTTCAAAGGTTTCATGAGGAAGGATGTAAGACATCAAGTTAAGAATGTAAAGTAGTTAGTTTACCAGAACAACTTCACAGGACACCTTTAATTGCTCCCAACGACGTAGAAATGTCACACAAATAATACAAAACGCTCAAAATCCCAAATGCCCAAACAACTGAAACAATCTACAGACTTTTAAAAGAAGCCAAAATGGGACATAAGTAAGTTAAATCCCTCTTTGATTTGCTCCCGTCTGAGCGTATACACGATTAGTCATCTGATCGCTCTGGAGCTGCTCCTAAATATCTCTTGTTAGGCTGGAAGGAGCGATTCGTTTGATACGTCTCCGACGACGCCTTAATTCCCCTTCGCCTGGGCGCGAGTCTCCTGTGAAGTGCTGCTGCTTTGTATTACTACTTCCCTGCTTCATAACCTTTCAACAGACAGGGGAGTAAAGGTCTGCCTTCATCCCCGAGGCATTACAGAACAATGTAAACACTGAGCGGCGGGCCACCGCTACTTCATCGGGCTCAGAGAGACAGTGAGGCCGCGGGGTTAAACGTCCCGCGGTGACTCATTCCCCGTCAATAAGGCCGAGGTTGAAGGGACTCCGCTGCAGCTGCTCATCGGAGACAAACAGAGGAGGGTTTTGTCAGAGCAGCGAGGAGGATGAAACTGATTTGAGCTTTATATAGAGGCCGATGGGATGGCAGGGTGAACTTTGACCTGTTGGGGGAAGAGAGTTCGTCCCCTCTGACAGGATGTGTTACATGACGTCGGAATGACTTTAATAAGAAACAGGAGGACAAGGGAGTCAAGTAAAAAAAAACAGAGCGCTCTGTTCAAGGGCTGTTTTTAGGCAGTTTCCGTCTCAACTTCTCTGTGTCTTTCTGACACACATCTATTCTCTCATCTCTATGCCGAGTGTCACTCTATTGGGTCATCTGACTAGGCCAGTGTGTGTATGAGGCATTGCCTAAACAGGAAGGGACAATGACTGTGTGTCCATGGAGAGAAATGGAAATGAAAAATGAGAATACTGACAGAAAAAGAATGAAGGGAGTGAAGGAAGAGATGGAGAAGTTAAACCAAAAAATCCAGAAATGTTTCTGGAGTCCTCACTGTACAACAGGATTACAGTGACCAGGCCTCACTCATTTCAGAGCAAACACTTTTTATTTTCACAGATAATGTAGCACGAAATGGAACAAACGGAACCGTTGGATGATTTAATGCCCACTTTAATACCCGTTAACAATTTGTCTGAGTGTGTGTGACAGGCTGAAAATGTGTGCATGCGTATGTAAGAACTGTTAAATTATAGCAAGACTAAACAGAGAATTGTGTATGGATTGATTTTCACCTCCTTTTTTATAAAGAAGTGTGGATGAAATGCAAACTGGATTAGTTGTTTACTGCAGCGGGGTGCTTTGGAGCTTCATCAAAGACTTCAGAATTGTGTCACACACTCTGGATAAAAGACACTTCTCGCCTGGCATATGGTGGGATGCCTAAAAGGGCGGCACTTGTACTGACGACTGCATTAGTTAACTTAAGTGTCCGTCTCCTCTAATGCAGTGGTTCTGAACCTTTATGGCTTTCCACTTTTAAGCAAAACCGGTCTACTCACAGCCCTGTCGTCCAGTTTCAGAATAAAATAAAAGTTGATTTTATACACTTTCATTTTTTATTATTTCTTACAGGAACTTGGCAATCCTCTTGTGATCCTTCTATTTTTAAATCTTGCGACCAAAAAGGAAGGTACCAAGGTTCTCTGAGCCCTGAGTATAATACAAAGCTTTTAATATTGCATGGCTGGCTATTGTATTTGTGCAGTTATGCCGCCGTGTTTTAAATCTATCTCGTGAAAAGTAGTGCATAATTAAAGTGTGCCATTCTTAGTGAAGCAGTTTGAGTGATGGGGAATATAATTATGTCACTTAAACTCAAACTTAGAAAGTATGCAGAGTGACGGGGAACATCATGATGTTACATAATCACTATCATTATCAGTTTGCTGTGTTTCTTTCTTTCTTCCACTCAACCTGTTTAGAAATACTTCTCTCAATCATTTTGTAGTCTGCATAAGAGTCTACCTCCGAGAAGTGGTTTGATTCGTAATATTATTAATAATAGTGGTTTGTATGAAGAGGCAAAAAGGAACAGATATGGTGACACCGGGAATAATAAATTAGGTTCTTTTCAGGTTATTAAAAAACTAATAACAAAAAAGAATGTTTGTGCGACTGATTCTGTGCGCGTGTTTATGTATTCCACATTGGCTCATCTTTGCAGAGGTTCCTCCGTGTGCTGCCTCATTTCTAAATGCTAACAACTTGGGGAAGATCAAAGTGTCTCATTAAGAGGCAGACGCAAATCCCAACCACGCTTTGAATGCACTCTGCACAGTGAGCGCAGACTGCGTTTTCTACCAAATGAAAATCACCCAGCAAATATATAAACACTGAGCACGATTTCTGGTTGTGTTTCAACACGGGCGTATTACTGTCATCCTAATGGTGATGGGCTCAGTACCAGTGAGTCGTATCCAGTACAGCATGTACAGTGCGGCCCTGCGCCTGCTGTCTTTACGTCCACGTAAACCTACCTCGTCCGACACTCGGTCAATGTCCTCGTTCTTGTCTGCGATCTTCCCTTTCGTCCGTCTGACTGTGAGCGATAAGGAGGACCAGCTGACAAGATCCGCTTTATGTTTCCGTCTCTCAACGACTGCCTTCACTCAACCCCCTTTTATCCAGCTGCGGGTGCAATAGAAAGACGGATTGTCTTTGTGGTTCACGCTCTTAGCATTTTTGAGCCGCGCGGCCAGCAGGAAGACATTGACGGAGAAGATGACCCAGTCGATGAGATAAATAGACAATTAAATGATGATGAATGTGTTCCAATTTTGGCGGCCAACTCCAATTAGAGAACAATGCTGATTTGTGCTCCATATAAATCCACATGATGCTGTATAATATGTGTTTTTGTTCTTCTTTTATTTCTGTCTGGGTGCTAGTTCACTTATGTATTGGTTGATAGTGCAAAATATGTATCAATGACTGCAGTGAGTGCAAAAGAAGAATCTAGTTATCTTGGAGCCTTTAAGGTAACACGGGGTGAGTAGTTGGTATTCAAATGGTGACTTTGTGGGTGAAGTATTTCTTTTTAGATGACGGGTCCCTCTCTGCTACCCGGGACTCTTTTAGTTACTTGTAAAGAAGCCAGTCTAAATTGGTGCTTGGACAATAGATTACAAAGCTTTAACGGCATTCTCAATACTCATTATTTTGGCCAGGATTTTCATCATTAAACTCAAGAACTAGACCCAAATTATTTGTTGTGTTTATCAAACTTCAGAGCGGTCTATAAAACCCCCCTCTTATGAATGGAAACACTTTTCTCAATAATTTCTCCTTGATTAATTCAACGTTGGCCCGTTTTCTCTTTGTGTGTCTACATTAGTGAAAACCCTTGAGTGTTTTGTAAAATTTTTGGCTTTTTTGTTTTTAAAAGTTGGGTGTCTTTTTGCCTTTTATATAAAACAGTGGTTGCTGTCCGCTTAAATTAGGAAACATGTTTGTACACCGGAGAATAGCAGTTAAGTGCTCACAGGAACTTATAAAAGCAGTCCGGTGATATAAACTCACAACAACAACACTGCCCTAATCGATTCAAGTCTCTCTAAAAGTTAAAAACACACAGCAGGAGGTCACACACTCTGACCCGCTGTCATCAGACGGTGCTCGGCCAATAGGCTTCTGTGTGTGTGTGTGTGTGTGTGTGTGTGTGTGTGTGTGCGTGTGCGTGTGCGTGTGCGTGTGTGTGCTTCTTCTTTCTTTCTTCAATATTTTCTTTTTGGTAGATGTTTTTCATGCAGCTCATGCATGACTCACACACACACACACACACACACACACACACACACACACACACACACACACACACACACACACACACACACACACACACACACTCTCTCTCTCTCTTGGTGTGTGAAATCACAGTCAGTGGTTTGGTTTGATGTTTACAAGGCTGTACAACAGAAGGCTCCCTTGAGGAAGAGCAGATCTTAAGACTCCAGACGCCGTCCTCATCAGAGGTCTCCTTCCATCTCCCCGACTGTCTTTTATTTCACCACCTTCCCTTTTTTCTGTTCCGTCTCACCTTTTTCCCTCTGCTGTGTTTCATTGGGTTAAGTTCTGACTTTTTTTTTGCTTCACACACTGACTCACTCACTCATACATGCTGACACTCACACTCGCTGTACAGTCACCTTTCTGAGCAGCAAGCAGTCCTGACAGTTAGACGGATGAGTTTAGGAATTTTTGACAGCGTAGGACGACAACTTTGCTGTGTGTCCGCAAACGCACACACACACACCACAATTGATTCTTATAAACAACCTTGAATGTTGATGATTCTGGAAAAACTTCAGATTACGTCCAATGACAAAGTTTTTTAACATTCAGTGCCAGCCTCTTTTTCGTCTTGACCTCCACACTGGTACTTTCCCACTTTGTTAAATAACGGTCAAACTTGTGGTCGAACTTGTGCACTGCAGAAATGTTGAATATAAAGACAATTTGCCATGACATCTGGTACATTCATGGTGCCCAGACAATGAATCCCGTATTGTTTTCGGTCTCCTGACCTTTCCACATTCAAGGTCATAAAGTATTTCTTTTCTGAAACGTCTCAATAGTTATTTGATGGATTACCATCAAATTTAGTACGCACATTCATGACCCCCCTCAGGATGAATCGTACTGATTTTGGTTCTTCTCCTAGCTTTTGACCAAGCACCAACAGCAGATTTCTTTAGTTTACGCCCAATAGGCCCTTTTCACAGCCGCCCTTTAGACATGTCATTGCAGGGTAAGCCCAGGGGTAATTAATAGCATCAGTCAGGACCCTGGTATTGTGCACGCCGGCTCACTAGAGTGGCTGTGAGACACTAAATGAAACGTGATGGCAATGAATTTGATCGCCTGTGTTTGCCCTGCTGTGACATGTCACATGACCTGCATGTGCACAATGCTCATCGCCACAAGATCTGATTTGGTAAGCATGCAGCCTTAGTTCAACCATCTGGAATTAAATTGGGACCCACAATGACGTACATATTCTATTATACAGAGAATATGTTATATGAACGCAGTAAACCAGAAGTGGTTAGAAGGGAGAGGGCCGTTTTTTATACATTTCTTGTACCAAGTGGTAATGTGTCACAGACAATTATCCCTCCGTTTACCGCTGCTTTCTGTTCTCACACTCTTTTGAGTCAGTGTGACACGAGCAACTCCTTTTAAGTTGTTGTGCCAGATGTTTACTCGTTTGTTGTATCGGCTGTTTTCTGGTTCCGTTCCACTTGGACAAGACACCGGAGGAAACTTTTGTGCCGACCACAGCAGATTACTACTGCACAAAGCAGCGATTTGATTCAGGACAAACAAAAAAAAAAAAAAGCTGGCAGAGCATGTTTTTAAAAACATGCCTCATTTGAGGGTACAAGAATATGGGAATAACTTTGAGTGTTGCACATTATTTTTGGGCCATGGTTTTCTGTGTCTGCTCATCTTAATAATGCATGATTAAAGAAGACTGGAGTCTCAGCCACAGGCGTCAGCACCCGCATGCTGATTTGGAGAGAAATACTCAAACGTGCGTCTTCAGTTCTTTCGTCATATATATATATATATATATATATATATATATATATATATTCACAGACACATACATACAGCCTTTTCTGTCTGCATGATAGCAATATGTTCCCCATCTCTTCACTCTTCGCTCTCCACTTTCTCTTTTTCTTCTTATCCTTTTAAGATCTAGTGTAATCAAACGCGGCTATCAATGTCATGCATTTTTACAACTGAAACATTTGTTCCAAGGATTCTGGGCATCTTAAAATGAAGACACAGTGGTTTGACACGCTGCTAATTGTTGCAAGGCATGCTACACACTGTGTACTGTAAATGTCTCTCCATTGTCTTAAGAAACGAGCTGCCACTATATACTAATTAATACACAGAACGTTCCCAGTTCAATTATTACTATTATACTAACCTGGTCATGTTATTATAAAAAAATATGTAAATGCTGCCACTGCATTCAAACTGTGTGATTTGCAATCATTTCTATTTCTATCTCTACTACTATCCCTTGTCCCATTTAGTATATCCATAAATGCATTTCCGGGCCTCTGTGTTTGAAAGGTACCTCAGATATTGCCTTTCCTTTTGCTGCTTTAAAATCGTCAAACACGGCTCTTTTGATTGATGCTGTGTTAGTGGATTGAGCACTAACGTGCATGCAAACATTGCTCAGTTGGAGTCAAAAGGTCCCCCAAGGCATACAAGCCTAGTGTGGTAGTGTAGTATTTTCTATCGTGTTTTCATTTTGCATAGAGTCAGTTCTCTGGATATGCAGACCCTAGCTGTTGGCTCCGTATGGTTATTTTCTGGAAATCATATGGTTTAAAAAAAAGAAAGTATCTGACCCTGTGCTGCTGCATTTGCCCTGAAGACGGGGAGAGACTGGCTTGGACATTTTTACAACAGGGATCAATATTGCCTGATTTCTTAATTTTTCTTTCTTTACATCTTGCCAAAACGTTTAGTATGCTGGCACTGAAAAGTGGGTCGGGTGGCTTCTGAACTTTTTAAAGTGCTCTGCTAGAACCCTCCGCTCAGCAGAACCTGCCAATCAATCCCATTTCCTTTGAACCAGACCCCACATGCACAACGTGTCGACTGTATCAGGCCGAGCCTTTGATGCTGTTCAGACTCCAGAATCAGCCATTTATTTTTATCTACCCGGTTT
The DNA here is from genome assembly GCF_910589615.1 of Taurulus bubalis. Taxonomy (NCBI): domain Eukaryota; kingdom Metazoa; phylum Chordata; class Actinopteri; order Perciformes; family Cottidae; genus Taurulus; species Taurulus bubalis. The sequence continues at coordinate 6,257,746 of NC_136607.1, forward strand.
ACTACCGCATTTTGTTCCATCGTTATTTTTTATTTATTAATTTTTTTTCTCCTTATGTTTCTAACCTTTTAACTGCTGGCTATGTGCTAATAAACTTATAGTATGTCTCGATCACCTGCCCTTGGACCCAGGTTTCAAGCAGCTGGCATGAGCGCAGATTAAAGCACATCATCACATAGACGGTTGCTTACGGTTTTATGAAAAGAGGTCTGTGTCCGTGACATTTATCAGGACATTATAATAAAAAATGGTTTTGTATATGAACACAGGGAGTAGTTATGTGGTGCACATCAAATATATATATGGTCTGAGTCAATACTGAAACCTAACTCTGGTAACATAAAGTTTATTGTCTCAGTCGTTATTCAGACACACATTCTTAGCCCTCTAATAAAATAGAGAGAGAGAATATTAGGCAGCCAAAGGAAAGAGCCTAATCACCAACCAGCCAAATCTTCTTTGCCACAACTTAATATCTGTTCATACTGTCCGAACTAAAGTTAGCATTTTGCAAAAGCAATCCATGCCGGACCGCAGAGTCGTCCAGCTCTTCCTTTGCTGTTGCACGGAGCGCTGTGTGCTTGTTTATCCAAAGTCCATTCATAGTGAACGCGTCACATTTCCTAATTTGCACCAAATTCGACGCTGCACTCCCTTGAGTCTCCGGCAATACACCCGTCAAGTGTGGATTAGATCGGATGAGCGGTTCTCGAGATATGCAGACTACACTACACTCACTCACTCACTCACACAGGGATTCCTTGCACTATTGTTAGATATGTATATAAACATATGCGTTTAGACATACAACTCTCACATAACCTGAACGTACATATGCACATAGATATTTGTATTGTCATATGCACAGTTAACAGAGTTATTCCGTACAATGAACAACTTATTTTGCTAGGTCCTCCTTCCACACAGAATTACAATAACTTAAAACTTAAGGTAAAAAAAGTGATGTAAATGCTAATGGTATAAGAACATGTATCAAATAAGGCACAGAAATATGAGAACAGTATTGCACAATCCGTTTCACTGACTATAAAGTGCACTATGCATTGTTTCAAAAATATTTCAAGTACATGTACACCCAGTATCCACAGACAGACAGTAAACAGGTGTCAGACCCTCTCAGAGGCGTTGAAATGCCTGTGATGACCCTTGAACTCTGTGTCTGTTTCCCCTCCAGGACTGGCTGAGTAAGTTCGGCTACCTCCCGCCCCCTGACCCAGTGACTGGTCAGCTTCAGACCAAGGAGGCGCTGACGAAGGCCATCAAATCCATGCAGAAGTACGGAGGCTTGAAGGAGACCGGAGTCTTGGGTATGTGGCCGTGTGCGATGGGCTGAAACGGGAGAATTATGTTGGCACTTTGGACGGATGGAGGCACGGCGTGGTGTGCATTTCACTTCCTGACTGCCGTATGGGAGAGTGAGGGAGTGACTTTAGAAGTGTAGCTGAGGAAGAAAATATAAAGTGCCCCCTTCAGTAGAATGTCATCCAAGCAACACACACAGACAGAATTTGGCTTTAGAAACTGGCGGTTGGAGTCGATCACTCTGACAAAACGACCCATTGAACATTAGACGGGTAAAATGTATTCCGGCTCTTTTGTATTGGATTGCATGAGATCCCACAGATGCCCACACCTCCTTTGAAACACTTTGTGAACATGAATCACACTTGATGTCACACACACACACGCATGCACACAGTAGAGTGACAGTACTGCATGCTTTGCGATTGATGATCGTGGTATATGTAAAGCAGTGTATTGATGAGTATACCATCTTCTATGCTCTCTTATACATCATTTCTCACATATACAGTATATTGTCACACACACTGCAATTCTCTTCTACAAACAGTGTAATTATCTCTATCACACACACCACTGCTCCATCTCACGTACACACCTGTAGAGGGTAGAAAGCATCATACTGTGGGAATGGGTTTTAGGGCTGTGCGTGAGCGAGTATAATTTATGGCCCCGACTGCAGCGTGAGAGAGGGAGCGTGATTATGCATGCGAGAGGGAATGAAGTGTGATTTATGTCCTAAACTGTCTCTCTTGCACATGCACATATGTATGCATATGAGCACGTACAGTGTGAGTTACAGCTACTGAAACATTAATTTGCAAACAGCCGTTGAGCCGTAGCGTTTGATGTTCTCCGCTGCGTTTATGTTAAACATAATATGTAATCAGGCGTTTCCCAGCCGCGGCGAAACGGATGTAAAATAGTCCTATTTACGGTATTGTGTTAATATTCGGTGTGATTGATGTTCCTCCATTAGTCAGTATCCCAATTATCTGTCCTCGCTCCTTTAGACCAAGCCACGATGGGTCTGATGAAGACACCCAGATGTTCTCTGCCAGATGTTTCCGAGGCGGAGGGGTCAATGGGCCGCAGGAAACGCGGCTTGAACCCTCAGAACAAATGGAGTAAGAGGCATCTGTCCTGGAGGTAAGGATACATTAAATGCTCTATCTACTCGATAATATACGCTCAAGCAAAAAAGAAAATGATGTCAAGAAGGATGCTGAATGCTGCAGGGTGCTTCACTAAAATGAGATCACCGAGGCAATGGAAATTTGCCCAATTCATCCTACTAGGCTGGAGGGAACAAAGCACTAAATGAAGGATACAAGTCACTTTTCTTTATTTTTAAGTGTTGTATTGTGCAAATACATACTACAAAGTTTCAGTGTTTGTTTCAGTATAGTTCCATCTGTGTCGAATGAGACCAGGTTATCTAAGCCTCACACAATTCCGTTCAGTCCAGCTCGCATAAACATCACATTTTCACTATTTTCTTGTCCATCTGTGCGGCCTTTGGGAGATTAGATTAGGCCACACTTCCTCAAGGCGGAAATCTGCTGGTTTCTGGATCAATTTTGGCTCAGAGGAAGGGCATGAAATGCATGAAATGTTTGTTGTTTTTTGCGCACAGACAGTAATTGCATCTCCGGGTCTATGCAGTTCTACTCCACCAGTCATTTGTATGGTTCCTAAAGATGAAATTAATTCTAAAGACTATACCGGCCATGATAGAATATTATGGTCCAGATGGTTGAATGCAGCTGGACCATCAGCTTAGTGGCGTAACGGCAGATGACGACACAGTGGAGCGTTCGGTTGACCTTTGCTGATTCACACAGGCTGTCAGGGCTGATTCAACGAGGAGGTGATGTAAGGCCTGTGTGATGAGGAAATAGACAACAATCTGCACATTAACACAGTTGATACAGACGCGCATGTAAAATGTATTTCCCTTGGACATAACCAAAGCCAACAAGACACGCTGGTGTGGTCGGTGCTGACCAGGATCAGGAGGAGAGAACTCATTAGACCAGTTTTCAAATCCTTATCAGGCTGTCAGTTTCTGTATTGATTTTAAAATGATTGCACTTCTTCATGGTTTTGCACCAGCGTATACGTCTCACATGCTTACAGTTTATGAACCGGTGCATCCCTTCAGATCCTCCTGCACACGCACTGTTAGCTTTTAGCTGCTCTGCTTCAAGCCGTCTGATGGAAGTCTGCCTGGAGCTGTTGACATCTTTGTTTTTCTTAAGTGAAAAAAATGTCAAATCTTATTTAATTTGCATTTCTTTTTTGTATTTAAGTTAAAAATATTTACTAAATGTTGATGTAATTTTACTCACTTATTTTTTAGCATTTAAGTTGTATAATTTAATTCAAATGACTTAATCTAGTTTTTATTTCACGCTTTATTACTAATATTACTGTTATCATAGCTTTAATTCTCTTATTAACATTTTTTGTAATCCTCTTAATGGCATTGGTCTCAAATTGTCAAATGTTAAATTTGCCGAACTGCTTTTGTCTTTTCTGTTTTCACGGTACACTCTTATTTTGTGGCCGGTAACTCATCTGTGAAGCACTTTGAACCGCACTATGAAATATGCTACACAAATACAGTTTGATTGATTGACGCACATGCAGAAAAAGACAGGGGAGCAACAACACACGCAACTCAAACTCACCCGCACTGAGGTTGGACGTCCTTTTATTCTCTCCCTCTCCCTGCTGGTGAGAGGTGCTTCCAGGGTCAGTGCTTCTCAGTCAGTTAGCTATCAGACACAAGTCATAACAGTCTGAACACGACTTCTGATCAAATCTCCCCACTGTGCCCACTTTCTCCCAGGATCCGGCCTACAGCGTTGCTGACGAGAGTCAATCATTCTGTCAGTCATGAACCAACTTCTGACCAAATAGTTTCGGCCATTGTTTTGCATGCTAGCGCTGTGAACTAAAACGGTGCACCTGCTACATGTTAGCATAGCGTATTGGCTCTTGTTAGCATGTAGCTCAAAAGGTTCAAGGTTCACTTTTTTTTTATTTGCCATTTGTGCATAGACCACAGTCCAGACACATTGGAATTCATATACAGGGCAGTTTAGGAAATAAAAACACACTATAATAAGAAATAAAAAAATATAAGATATAAAAACACTATACATAAGGTGGTAATATGTACAAGAAAGGTGGTAATATGTACACTTTTAGATACGGTTTTAAAAACAATTTCTCAACAAAGGAGACGGCGAATGTTAAATGACAGTAATAAATAGGCTAGTCCTGAGTGCTGTTCGTGGATTGTGAAAAGAGGAGAAAGTTGCATGGGGATATTGCACATTTTGAGAGATGGAAGAAAGTTATGTCCCGCTGTGCAGAGTGTAGAGCCTCACAGAGCTGCCTGCGTGGCCGTAGACTCCAGTTGAAAACATTTCGGCCTCAAATGTTTGCGCGCACAGTGTCGGCAGCCGTTTTGTATTTGTTTCCCAGCGCCGAGCACAGCTCTCTCAGCTCCTTTTGAATATGGATGGCTCCGCCAGTGTCGGATGTACATTTTAGCCGTGCAAGGTTTGTGATTATACTTATAAATAATAGCTTCTAAATGGTATGATTACACATTTGGAGAACTAACAGCTGCAGAATGTATACAAATTAGACCGTTTTAGTATACACACACCTAAAAAGGAAATAATATCTTGTGATATACAAAACACAGTAGGACTGTACTGTCCTCCTGGTTGTATTGCTACTCTCCTCCTCTCGCTGAATGCTAGTGTTGGGTCTTTTCTCACAAGCGTAAGTGGTTAAATTGCCTTAGTTTAGATGAGGAGCAGCGTGTTTACTGCTGACAAGTCAGCACGGCATCTCAGCTCAGTGGGGTGTGTGTGTGTGTGTGTGTGTGTGTGTGTGTGTGTGTGTGTGTGTGTGTGTGTGTGTGTGTGTGTGTGTGTGTGTGTGTGTGTGTGCGCGTGCGCGCGCGCGCCTGACTGCTGGAACACACTGAAACGGACCGGGAGGCTGTCAATGCTCCGACTATGCTTTCTGAATATGTGATGCTGAGGTTTTTGTTGGTCATGAAAGTCAATGTAATTTGCAAGTGTATACACAGCTCTGAGGACGATCAGATCGAAGGTGGCGGCAATCTGCTCGGTGGACACGTAACGAGTTAAACATACATGTAATTGAGGAAAGCCTTTTATTTCAGCCAATGCAGCCCGAGTGGAGGAGAGTGAGCACACGGGTCAAACGGGTCAAAGCAACCTGCGGAGGAAAGATGACCCGAGGAGGCTAACGGATCGGAGATGAACAGCGGAATGAAGCGAGATGCGGACATCGGGGCGCTGGAGGATTGAAGAAGCAGGTCGATACGGTGGAAAGGCAGTGGGAGCACGAGGGAGTGAAGGGGCTGCAGGAGCTGCACTGCAAAAGCAGGGGCGGAAAATAAAGTAGAGCTCGGGCTGAAGGGAAGACGTTGAAGACGGCGAGGCAGCGGCATGAAGATGAGTCGTGTAACGTGGAGTTGAGCTCCTTTCTGAGAGAAACAAAAGAATCAAAGGCGTGCATCTGTCTGCTTTTTTTTGTCGCCGCTCCAGCGCGAGAAGCAACCCAATCAGACTGCAAAGAGGGAAAGAGTTCAGAGGGATGAGTCTCCTGTCACCCGGAGCAGGATGGTTATGGCTTATTGATAACATTATGGCGGCCTCATCCCTGAGGCGTTGCCTTGTTGAAATAATCCCCCACATCCACCCACCGGAGGCGTCGAGTGAGAGATAGAGACACTTCTTTGGGGGTCAGGGGGATGATTGCGCCGGGGTTCTCGTGAGATCTCAGCCGAGCTGGAAAAACCGAGTGGCAGCAATCCAGCATCGCACTGCAACCGATGCTGTTGTACATTTGCTGCAGGGGGAACCGGCGTGCACCGCTGTGTAGAGTAGACCTGCTGTTTTTATGACCGGAATATTTTATTGTCTTACTCTTCTCTCCATTCCGGCCGCTGCCAAAACTACGACGAGCCTCGGCCCCACTCATCTTTGTGAAATAAGGCGGCTTGTCTTGTCAGTCCTGCGGGGAAGCCACCTTTCTACTTTCAGCTCTCACATGTGTGCAAAGAAGCCGCGGTTCACTGGAAAGTGAGATGTACAGTACAGACCGTGTGTCTTTTTTAGTATATTTATTTTACGCCTGGAGCGCCAAGAAACAGATGGTAAATGTAAAAGGGCTTTTTATTATAGACACTTGTGGATTGTCTGTTAATTTCAGGTTCAGTCCCATTTTCAGAGGTTGCCTTATGGTGTGGTTTATCGATACAGCAACGTAGTAAAGCGCTGATTTTCTATACAGAGTCGCAGCATCTGGGGTGTTTGCTGTAATTTAATGAGAGCACTTTTTTATCCAGGTTTTTTGGTTGAATGTGAAAAATATGGTTCCTTGTTTTCCTCTTTTATTAGAGCGATATTACCTGTAATATTCTGGTGCTTGGAAAATCTGACTCAACACACACTGTGCACTCTTAGAGTCCTACAGCTTTTTGTCTTCTATTGTATCCTGTTCCTTTCTTCAGCTCTAAGGTCCCTCTTTGTTGATGCTTTGCACAGAGCATTTATATTATCTGCAGCAGATCAAGTCTTAAGGGACTGAATTCTGCTCCAATACGCTATTTAAAAATGAGTCGGGAGGGAAAACACCTACCTAGTACCTAGAAAAGATATTCACTTCGGACTGGAGGTGTTAGTGGAACACTTCCATTCACCTTTGGGTGCCATTCATAACACAAAGGACGCTCACCGTTAAGGGCTGAGAGGTGGTGAGTTTAAGGATGTGTGGTTTATAATGAGAACAAATACAAAGGTTCCAACATCTGAGAATTCAAGTAACAAGATGTGCATGTCCATCACTTAAATGGGTTACTACCAGAAGTGCAAATGAATGTGCGTACTGGTTACAATATGCTTCATCAGTCTAATCAACAAATATTCAATGCAAACAGGCTTTCCATTGAGATACCAATCGTCCAAATTGGCTGAACTAGCATTGGTGCCAGCATGACTCGGGATGATTCGCTTGACGTTTGTAAACCGTCATCAAATCAAACCTGCTGCAAAAGTCTCAATAAATGTCTCTTTCAGTCAGAAGTACCAGGTTTAACTGGTACTTCTGACCAGTTTAACCAGTTTACCGGTTTCAGACACGCATAACTCGCACCACTTGGATGCAGTAAAGTGCACTTTGAGCTCTGTCCTGCCGATAATCCCGTTTATTGCTGACTGTGCAGCTCCATGCGCTCAATAGCACAGTTACACAATGTGCCACAAGAGGGCGCTGGGGCAGCAGTCAACACGCTTTGTAACAGACGCTCAACATTTCTATGTTTTCTCCAGGTGAATGGAAGCAGTATCCCAATATTATGAAGTATTATCTCAACAGTCGAATGTGCTTTTGTTTAATCAAAACTAATTGTCCTCCTCATTACATATTCATAGCATTGTTTGGTTAAGAACCTTGCACGGATGGTTTCATAGACATCCATCTGTCAGATAAGATGTGAAACTTTTATTTATTTTAATTACAGGATGTCTAGAAGGTTTATTAGGTTAACTTAATGTAATTATACTTGCTCATATTCATGTCATTTCGCCTGTTATCTTCCCTGTTGGGGAATTCATCTCATTCCAGTGCAATAGAAACGCAGCCTAATGGAAGGGTGTATTGTTTATTATTATATACGTGTGAGGCCCATTCCTCCTGCCCCTTCATGAACTTAAATGAAGAACCAGCAGCATGATTTATGTTGTTTTGGAAGGGAAATATAAGTTGATAGAGTTAAACGAGACAATAATGCAGTACATGGGAAATGCATTACAAAACATTGCCCTACTGTTTGATTTAAAGGTAGAAAGATTAGTTTATTTGTTAATATCCATTTAATAACCAGTCTTTTCTTGATAAATGGAAGATTAGCTTTTTAGATGAAGAGAACTCAGAGGCGAACTCCTTCACTAAATCCAATTTCGGAGAATAAAGCCGACCCTGCTTTAAACAAAGTCGAGCAGTTTATCTCTTTCAAATTAAAATGCATGTTATTATCCAGATTCTGATTATCTCTGTTGGCATGGTGTTTACACTTCCTTTCCTTTTAAACCATTGCCTTTGTATGCGTCGATGTGAGATTAAACCCAGAGCCAGTAGCTAACTGTTCCGTGGGTCGACATAAACCAGTCGGCAAGATTGCAAATATGAAGTTATGTTGTTTTGATGACCAAGGACATCGTTAATAGTCAGCTTTGAATTTGATGACGGATTCCTTTTTTGATGCATGAATAAATATAGCATCATCTTGAACACTGTGACATTGACCTGCGCAGTTCATCTTTTTGCTTGCTTACTCTCACCCCTTCAGCCTTTTCCCCCTCTCCTCCTCCTCCTCCTCCTCCTCCTCCTCCTCCTCCTCCTCCTCCTCCTCCCTCTGTTCCTCAGCTGACACCACGGCCACAGATTCACAGTCGGCCCAGGACTGCCTGCTCAGTGGTGTCAGGCGGTGCTTTGATGTAAGCAGTTCTTTATGGAGGTATTATATTTGATTGATGTGGAAACGTCTGACGGTACACTCTGTTCTCATATATTTATTTGTGAGTCGATGATGCGCACTCCGACCCTGTGCCGCTGCTAAACAGCCCTCAGCCTCTGAGCCAGTGATGACTCCGGCTTTATGCCGCAGCCCAAAAACTCTCACATCTGCCCTTTCTGTCTCCAAATCCCGCTGGCTCGTCTTCTTATCACTTTCTAACTGCCCATCAGTCACGGCCATGAAACCTGAAGAAAATAAACATTCACGCCATGATCGCACAGCCATCGGCTTTGATCAGCCGCAAGTGTATTCATTTTGAGGGAAAACCGTGCAATAATATGACCTAGTCAGGTTTGACTTTTTTCTCCCCACTGAGGTAACAGCAGGTGTTGAATATAACTTCCCTCAAAACAACCAGTTTGACTTACTGGGAGGTATGGTTATTCACTTTAGGAGTTGGTTGAGAGGATTCATATCACTTGCATCTGTCTGCAAACTGACTTTGAAGCTAGAGCCACCCTTTAATTAGCTTAGCTTAGCAGTGACTTTCTGGTGTGACGTCATCACTGCCATGATTGACAGCATGCGTTGGATAAATGTTACAGTGAGGCTTTTAAGACATTTTGACTTGGGTCATACAGTATATGACCGCATAACGGTCATTACTGAAAAGGATGATTTGATAGTATTTCTTTTTGTAAGAGCATTTTTATTACATTACAAAAATGTTGTATTATAGCCGTGGCATATTAATTCAACATATTCAATTGAATGACTCTTTATGACAAAATTAGCTTACCGGTCGAGAAGAAGAATAGTAGAATAACACATTGTGATATGAGATTAATATATCTGCTCAGTTCACCTCTAGTTATATTGTTGAGATTTTATATATATATATATAAAATCTCAACAATATAACTAGAGGTGAACTGAGCAGATATATTAATTAAAGAGGTGGAACATTATAACAAAAGTAACTACGCTGGTGTGATCTCAGGGGCAAACAGATCTCACTTCAGTCAGTCGCTTGATTATAATAATAATAATAACTTTATTTATATAGCACCTTTTAAAACAAAGTTTAGAAAGTGCTTAACAGAGAAGCAAAGCATAGTCAAACATAACTTAAATACCGGTAAACAAAAAGGACCATAAAGGCAGTGAAGACAACAAAACCACACATAAAACCAAAAAAAAGCAAACGGAATAGAAAACAAACAAAGGAATAAATAAAATATACAAACAAAAACAGGTGAACAAAAGCACTGCATAATAGATCATAAAAGGACGACATCACTTAAAAGCAATTCTATAAAAATGTGTTTTAGAACGAGCATATACATGAACACCAAGGAGCCGCCGCGGGGCGATGACACTGCGTCATTTATTCATTCTTATAGCACCTACAGCTTCCTTATGTACACACAAGCTGTTCCCTGGAGCTCCAGCCTTCATCTGAAATGCAGGGCAGGAATGTTGTGACCTTGGTGGACCTTTATCCTCGATAACATACACGTGTAGCGGATGCACATACATATTCACGTGGTGACAAACCCCCGTGCGCTCTGCCTCTTCGCCGCTCTGCCTCATCAAAATTCTCCCAAACTCAAACGCACACAGCCGGCCGCCCTCGTCCGTCTGAATTAGGACTAATAAGCAGGTGGATTGTCTGTAGAGGCACAGCCATTTGCAGTGACCTTGGCTCACTGTGATTTACAAGTGAGGGTCAAACACTCAGGTAGCAGGAAGTAAGTGGGCTGTGTGAGCACATTTTTGATGTATTTCTTTGTGAGCAAATCAACACAAGAAAATAAAAAAATCCCACTCGCTGCACATCACAAGTCTCCGCGTCGATCTGATTAGAATTGGAGGCAACCGGCCGCATGCGTTTTCACCCTAATGAGGGAAAAGTCACTTTTCAAACCACTCCCACCGCATTGCTCCGAGCTAGCGTTGCTCACACCGCCCGCGTGTTCTGTGACAACATGTTGACACAGACATATTTGCTAATTAATACATTAATTAGCTGCACTAATGGACTCGTTCGCATCGCTGGGCGTGTTAAAGACGTCGCGGGTAACGGCAGAACAACAGACGGCTGCAGCGAGGAGCGGGAGGAGATGTCGGCTAATGCAGCCTGAAAGTGTGGATGTTAGCAAAATACCAAAATGCCCTTGAAATGGTTTGACTGGAAAAGAAGAGCGCTGTGAGAGTGGATGGTTTCCTGTTTGTAATAAAGGGCTGATTATGCTCAACTCCATTAAATGTTTATAATGTACTGAATCATTAAAGAGTGTTCAGAGCACCACTCAATGCTTTCTTGTTCATAGCAGTCGTCATGACTATTCAGATATATTATTGAGATCTCGGTGTTAATGCTATGGACTGTGACAACACACAGTCAGTGAACTTAATTCTGCAATCACCATAAACACTTCACTAGCATATCATCACCTTTCAACAAACGGTTGCCTGTTTATTCAGCCAGTCGACACAGAGACAAATGGTGTCCACCTGGCAAATGTAATTCCAAATCCTACTTTGTTTCCCAGCAGCTCCGGAGGGAAATAGATGTCTCTTCAACGACTAAATGCTCCGCTATGTTCACCAGCTGCTCGTTAGCTGTGTCTGCCGGTGATTTGGTGCCGGCCAGGTAGAGGCTGTGTGGCGCTGCTTCTGCTGAACACGTTTTCACGTTTTAAATCATTTCACCACTACGTGCCCTTGCTATTATTATGATTATCATTATTGATGTTGTTGGTGGTATGATTAGTTTTTTTCTTAGGCTTCGGTCTGTTCTCCATCAGTTACAAATATGCACGCACCCATACACTACAGAACAAGTTTGCATATTTGTAATAACAATAATATTGTTATCTATTTTTTATTTATTTAAATGTTTTGGTTTTGCTTTGTCTGTCTCCACTATATTCTTGTTTCTGTCGCTTTCTATCTATCGACTGTCTCTACCCATGTTTGGTGTACTGCCCTTTACACCAATTGCAAAAAGAAAAGAACAGTAAAGTTGCCTTCTGGAAAAATTAATAATTTCTTGAAAATATGAATATTGATTATAGCCGCTTTATGTACCTATTATATTATATCTGCTCTATTTCAAATGCCCATATAAACGGCAAAGGTTTTGGTGAGCTTGGAGGAAAGATTCAGGAGACGAAACAAGGATTTCCTTGAAATTGAAGAAAGTACATATTTAGTTGTTGTAAGACTTTTCACGCAGAAAAGGGAGGAGGACAAGGAAGCTTTAAAAAAAAAAAAAGGACAATTGTTCCAACCCTTTATGGACCAATAAAAGAAAATGAATCATGGAGAAGGCTGATGCTGTACGTCTGTATATGAGAAGATACATTGCCGAACATCGAAGAGTTGATCAAAAGTAAGCACTATTGAATATGAATATGAGTTCAGCTTTGAATGAGAACAAAGATAAAACAAAGATAAAACAAGACCGAAGTTGGTTGTGATGCAAATATTAAAGGGATCTCGCTGGTAGGAGCTTCTCTAGCTGCTGTTCAGAAGTTTGACTTGGAAAGTAGTTTAGACTCCGGAGTTGTCAGTAAAATACACTTTTTCGATGAAAATCATTCTACGGTCCACTGAGAAAGGGTTAAAGATGGGTGGCAAAGTTTCCTTCTATCCACTTACCTTGTTGGAAGAGCAGGAAGTCACATCAAGCGTTGTTTCTTTTTGCCACACATTTAAAAGGACGTTCACTGTTGACCTGGAAGTTCCAGCAGGTGTTTCCTCAGAAGGCTCGTCCACTAAATAGAGCATGTTGATGAAAGGGGTTCAGTCCGGTTGGCAGCTGTTAACTGTCAACGCTTCACTTTTCATTTCTCGTTGATGCCTCATCAGAATAACGATGACAATCTGGAATGACCTGCAGCAGCAGAAATGTAACACCAACACCGTTTTTTATTTTTTAAGCTTGGCTAAAAATGGCAGTTTAAAAATTGAATGTGAGAATTCAAGATGTTCCATTTGTGTTTTGCTCTGGTGTAAAAAGGTGTCCATTCAGAAAGGTGAATTTGCTAAAAACTGCTACGGGGCTTTTCTGGGGAAGTGAACACAACACACGTCTTTCTTTCTTCTCTGATGTAACATGCTCGGTCTCCCCCCTCTCTTCTCTCAGGGTGAGGACCTTCCCTAAGGATTCGGCCTCACTGGGCAGGGACACCGTCCGAGCCCTGATGTACTACGCCCTGAAGGTCTGGAGCGACATCGCACCGCTAAACTTCCATGAAGTGGCCGGCAGCGATGCAGACATTCAGATTGACTTCACGAAGGCCGACCACGACGACGGATATCCCTTTGACGGGCCCGGGGGGACGGTGGCGCACGCATTCTTCCCCGGAGAGAGGTTCACAGCTGGGGATACGCACTTTGATGATGACGAGGCCTGGACCTTCAGATCTCCAGGTGAGGAACGCTGAGGTCTGCTATTGTCCCCCAGTGTCTATATGTTGTGTAACATCCATTTGATGCCAGCAGCACAGATACAATGGACTCGGTTTATATGGAAGAGAGTTGGTGTTTTATGACTTAATGCATATGAGTTTAATACCGGCACTATTTCAAAGTTTTTTACTTTTTCAACTGTTCAATCCATCACGGCTATTTGAACAATTTCTCTATTACTTTGAAGCTTCTCAATAGGATATTCAGAGCATTAATACAGCAGTAGACATGCGTGTGCGTGTGTGTGTGTGTGTGTGTGTGTGCGTGTGTGTGTGAGATAAGAGCGTATCTCTGCTTTGATTACTTAGATGGCTGTGTACATGTTAGTTCATGTACATCTTTATTTCTTTGTTCATAACAGATACCACTGATTACTGTGAATGTCGTATTTAAACTTCAAAGTGTTAAGTGCTCATGCGCTTGGATGTGCATGCGTCATAATAATTGGTAAAAGACGGTGTGACTGACTCGAGGGTAGAAGATGGATTGCCGATGGGGCAGATTGGATATGGAGTTATATTCTCGGAAACCAAAACCAAAGCATTTCTTAGAGAATCCAAAAGTTCTCTAAAATGAGTTGGGAACAGTCAGTGCCAAGGAAACTGGAAATAAAATAAAGAAGCTCACCAAGACTTCTCTATCCAAAACTAGAACGCCGACTGCATTTTGCAGCCAAGCTGTGCTTTTACCCTTTGTTCATGCTCCAGCTTTTGTAATTAATATTTAATTGGAGTAGTGGTTTTTATCACAAGCTTATTAGGAGGCATAAAAGGTGGCTTTTAATTTCCTACAACTGTCATACACAATCTACACTAATAAGCCTCTGGTAGCCATGAATTCTTCTTTTTAGCAATTCAAAAAATGATTTATTTTGTATCCAACTTGATTGTTAAATTATGCCACGGGGTTTCCATACGAATAGAGTGATTTGAATATCCAAACAGATGATTGGGAGGGAAATAAGTGATCATTGTATTGTTACCTGACGACAAACAGTTTCCTTTTGATTTATGATCAAGAAAAAACTGAAAGGCACTAATGACAATCGATAAAAAAGTGATTCACATGATATTTATGGGGTGGTGAACCCTGTGCGAAGCCGAGTTAGCTAGCTCTTGGCTGCGGCGTCATAATTAGCGTACATTATTTGTACATTATTTGTACTTTATTCAACTCTTTGCATATCAAGGTACCTCCCAAAATGTCAAACTGTTTCTTTATTAAGGACCGGATTCTTCCACCACTGGTGAAGTTATCACTTATTAATAGCCCATGCAGATCAGGAGCTTCTCAGTTCACTAGAAAAACTCTGCTTACGTGGGCAATACCGTGAGGATCCCTTGATTTTTAGAGGGATAAGACACAATTCTTCATGACGCATTCTCCTCGTGATGATGACGAAAACCTCAGGCTGGAAAGAAATGAGCTCCTCGAGGGGAGAACCGGCTCGCTGTGTTGTCCTGCCCCCCAGAGATGGAGCTTAAAGCTCGTAGCCGGGGTGTAGATGCCACTGACACATCCAGCTGGTGAGTCTATGATGCAACCAGGACCTGTGTTCATTTCTGTTCATTTGCTTTTGCTCTGCAAAGCTGTGAACCATATGTTACATGGTGCAGCTCAATCTGCTCCAATTAGACCTCGCAGCAGGCCGCGGCGGCAGGAAATGATGACATGATGCTGAGTAATCTGCATGGATTGCGGCGGTGGCGAATGGGAGCAGGAAGGCGAAAGAGGACGGGGGGGGTCAGAGGTGTGTCTTCATGATCCCCAACGGCTTCTCTCTTCCGCATCAAAATGTCCGAGATAACTCAGATAACTCAGATAAGTCAGATAACTCAGAGACGCAAACCGAGAAATAAAACAAAGAAAATCCTCTGGCCGGAGGATCGTGTTCTCAATCATAAATCGTTTGATGGAATTGTCGGACGGAAGACGGCCTTCACTCGGGGGCGAGAACGTACCTCGTTAGATGTTCCCGCTTTCAAGGTTACTTCAGTCACTTGAAAGGCAAAATGTACATCAAATAAAACGCATCAGACTTTTTTTCATTTGTAAACCTGGCGTCTGCCTCCTCCTCACTTCCTCCTGCACTTTGTAAAGGCACTTAAGCCCCCGGTCTCTCATTGCCAATAAAAACACGCTGCCACTGTGTACTGCTGCCTTTGACTTTGTAACATTCTTTGAGGACAAAAGTAGGGTTTATGCAAGGTTAGATATTGATAGTACAATAGAGACACCATTATTTGTATTCTATTAAAAACAAGATATTGATCCCTTACTTGAAAGTTTGCCCTTGTGATCTTTGAGACGTCTATTCAAACACCCTCAGGAGTTAGGGACTTACCTCAAGACCAAGATCCTTCCTAATTATACAATTGGAAATATTGTTTATTTCTAATATACTATAAAAGCTAATAGCTCCCCAGTCAATTTTCATGCAATGTGGTATTAACATTATTCACTATTAAATGCGCCTTTACTCAGAAAGTGCTGCATGATTCTGAGTTGTAGTTCTACTCCCTTTTCTTTCACAGTTTACTTCTATTTTGCCCTTTCCTGTTTATTAAAGCTGCATTAACTGATTTATGTCCACATGGGGGCAGTGCACAGCTAAGGAAACTTAGGAAACTGTTGCTTATTTTACACATCCAGCAAACACAGAGCAACATTAGCATTCCTTCAAAGTCATGTTTTTCACCACCTTTATGAATTGTAGTCCAATATTCACTCTCCCTTTTAGCTAAATTCTTCCCCATGATAGTCGCTAACTTTGTCCGAGCGCTGCTTGCTGCTGGGCGGGTAGCGTACAGGAGAGTGGCTTTGTAAATGTTTCATGAGGAAGGAAATGTATTCAACACCTCACGTCAAGGATACACTCAATGCATTTCTGAAAATGTATTAAATCAATCTGGACCATTAATCTGACAGTCTCACATCTATTGTTTTGTATAGCCACCAACCGGTTGATTTAGTAGCTTAGAGGAACGTTTTCTACAGCTGTCAACCTAATGTACACACTAAATTCACAAAATGACATCATAGCTCTTTGTATCCATACAGGCCAACATCACAGAGGGGAAGTATCTCCACACACACACAAACTAGCTTAAAGGATAAAGTTGCATATATTAAATGACCAATACATTGGCATGCGTGGTTATTATCGACCAATTATCTGCTGATCTCCCAGCGGATACAGTAGGAGCAGGAATGCCAAAAATATGATTGAGGTCATATGGTTTTATTGTAGTTGTTGTAGAGAAGGTCTAGACCATACTATTTAATTTACAAGGACCCAACATTTACGCATGAACAAGCATTTGGCAATGGCAGCAAGGAAGCCCACAAACACACCTGCAGTTACCTCTTAACTGCAGGTAAATGCTGCCAAAAAGACAAAATGGAGCTCTTGGAGATAACTTCAAGGAACCATTACTCCTAACTGTACTTTTTAATAATCTAGGATGTATATGGCTTATATAGCATCCTCACTCAAAGGGTAAAACATTTAGGAAATAATTATGTGGTTCAACTGTGGCTGCAGATATTACCAGAATTGATTTTTAGGGAGCACAGGAAATCATTTCAGTCTCACAAAAACGATTGACCGCTAGAGCTGTTGTTCTGCTTGAACAATTATTCCATTAAAATTGAGACGCGCTCAATGTTTATCCTCGGCCATTTGCACTATGTTAAACTCTTAGAATCAATGTTTGTCTCCGGTTTAATTCATTCTAAAATGTCCACTGTCAGTATAAGCTGCAATCTCTCATATTGTGTCAGAAGATTTTGCTCTGACTGTTTTTGCATTTAACTTTACTCCTATTGGGCTTTGCGCCATCTTGCAAATGATAAAATGCAAAATATTTTAAACTTGGGTAAATCAAACGTTGAAAAATCGAACGATCGAGTGGCACGAGGTAATGAATGTCCACAGGGCAACAAGGATTGACATCAAAAGAAGAGGATAACCCTCGGCTAGTTGTGCATGTACTTCTTCCATCTACCGTATGGTACAGTAGAGGCACCTCTGAATGTATTGTAGCTACTGTGCATTAACATAATACAACATTTTGATGCAATATCTTAAGATACCCTGAAAACCGTTCTGTTGGTTAAATAATTCTGTTTCTGAGTGTACTCTGAACCTCTCTTTCCTGCTCTCTCGCTCTCTTTCTGCCATGGATGTCTAACTCAATAAGTCTCGTTCATCCACCCAAATCTCTCCGCTCTGACTTTGTCCGCAGGCATTAGGGTTTTTATCTGTCAACCTCAGATGGACTGTAAATACAATGACATGGTACCTACTTTGTTCTGAATCCCTCTTCTTTCCCCCTCGATCCGTCCTTTCATCCACCTTCCCTCTCTGTGCCATGTGCTCCTGTAGATTAGAGTTTGGCATTTGGCTTTGGAGTATCCCAGGTGTTGTAAGCACAAGTGCACGTCTCCAATTGTCCTTTGTCTTGTGACACAGCACGGCACTCAGATGTTCCCAAGTCGAGGCCAACCTTAGGTGAACTGAATTGCAGAGACTTCAGCCTGGCCACCAAGGAGCCCTAAGCTAGCTTGGCTTGACACGCTACCGCTTTTGTGCAAATCTAACTCTCTAAACCACTGGTTTTGTCTTGCTTAGCAGAGCCAGACAAGGAGTTTTTGAAGGCTTTGCCTTTTTCCTTTTTAGTTGAACATCGAGGGAAATGTGCTTTAATAGCCTGCAGCCTCTTTAGGTGTCTTTCCGCACTCAGATTTTGATTGGCAGCCCAGAGGCTCAGACAGTATTACCATAGTTATCTCACTACACCACATGCCTACCAGCACTGACAGCCACCGGAGCTGTCTGTTACGGCTCTTAACTTTCAACCTACGGAGTTCACTCATAAAAGGAATAAACATGCATGGGTTGAGTCACAAACCTCAAGCTGCAAGGCGATCTCTGTAAAGGTGAAGCGGAGATCAATGCGGTTAAAGTAAAAGTCTCATGTTTTGTAATATCCTTTATTATCATATCATTTGGCAATATTTGCATATCTTGCTTCTCTCTCTGCTGTTTTCTCTCCATGACCCAAAAGGGTGTCGATTAATTTTTGAAATCTTCAGAGCGAGCAAAGAGGAGCTTTGTCCAGGACTTTGAGTGCACAATTATAGGATGAAGAAGAAAAAAAATGCTGTGTGCATCATTCTGTAGCTGCTTATTTATTTGTATTGACTGCACCTATATAAGTCCAGTTTAAAAGATCAAAATTGAAGAATGTTTCCTCCTGATTTATTCCAATTCCAAAACTTCTACATTTACATATAGATGAACAGGAAAACACTTAGATAACAATGCAGACAATGATAACTTAAAGATGCCATAACCCCAGATGGAAGGCAACCGATAACCTCTTTAAAAAACTGCTTTGACGTGAGTTTAAAATGTTGACTCATTCGTGATCTATTTTGAGGAGGTAAGCGGTCCCATTCGTCGATATAAGATATATAAAAGCACAATGTCAAGATGCCCGATGATGACTTCAGTGTCTCTCTCTGTCTCCGTCAGACTCTCATGGGATGGATCTGTTTGCGGTGGCGGTCCATGAGTTTGGTCACGCCATCGGCCTGGTCCACACCTCAGCCATAGAGTCCATCATGAGACCGTACTACCAGGGTCCTGTAGGAGACCCTCTGAAATACGACCTACCCTACGAAGACAAGGTCCGCGTCTGGCAGCTCTACGGTACGAGGGATCATCCATCCACTGCTCTGTCTGTGTCTGTGTCTGTGTGTGTGTGTGTGTGTGTGTGCGTGTGCGTGTGTGACAGAGAGAAAAAGAGCAATTGCTCTGTGGAGGAAGGTTATTGATTAATGAAAACACGGATTGAGCTAATTGGACCTCTTTATGGGATATGACCTTATCACACCGTTGACTGACATGGAGAGCAGTGTGCGGTGGAGGGACTGATTTCCATGCAGGTGAGAATAAAATGCAACAAATATTGCCGAACGAAGAAAAAACTAAGAATAAGTCAAATAATATCTCAAATTGTATATTGCAAGTGTATTGCAGTACGTCAAATTCATAATAATGTGAAAGAGGAGGAACTGAGTCAACAAATTAAAATGAGCAGAAGGTTTTTTGCATCGTATTTGGAGAGATTAATTACTCCAAGAGCCCACTGTCAATGAAGTGCCTTGTACGTGGAGTGTTCCTTTGATCCTTTCCTTATCACACAGGTGTCAGAGATTCGGTGTCCCACACAAACAGACCAAGCAAACCGTCCCAGACGGCTGAACCTCCGGTCCTTCTTGACCTTCCTGAAAACAGATCCACTCTCCTGTAAGTAGTGCACCACAGATAACTCTGGTTAAATAACTCTGATGATTGACAACCTATTCTGGTTGTCAATCATGCCTCCACCCATCCATTGACGAGAGAGATAGTAGTAATTACTTAATGGAGCGTACATATTATTAGTGGATATGTAAAGGCTGACATCACCACAGGTGTAGTCTCACTCTCCACATATAGACTGTGGGTATAAGCCTGCTTAACATGGTGCTGTGCTATCTATGTTGCTGCCCAAAGCAATTGTGATTGGTTTACCAAAATACAAACAAGCCGGACTACCGGCATCCTCTGTGGACCATTTTTTACGTTGCAGTTAAAAACCTGACGTGAAGGTGGCACTATTGGAAAGGTGATGAGTTCATCAAAAACAGAGGGAATCATAAAGCGAAGGAGCATTAATGTCGAGACAGAATTCCATTACAAGGTGTTCAGCCGTTTTAAAGATATCTCACTCCGGACCAAAGGCTTGGGCCGGTCAACAGACCCACCCTAAATGCACAGCAGTGCGGCGTGTCTGTCACACTGCACAGCACATGAACCGTAAGTGAATTTTGAGTGATGACTTGGATTCAGTTTAAGAGTCTCTTGTCTGCTATCTCACATGATGCCAGGCCGTCGTGCTACAGTGTCTCTCCTCCCTACCAGGAATTGTCTTTTTACTCCTATCTCGATATTGCTGGGGCTTGTGTTCGTCTGTATACTGTGATAATGTACAGAAAGTAGCAGAAAAAAAGACCATCCCTATATCTAAATAAGCTAAAAAACAACAGCTTTGCATTTTTGTATACATAGCACTAATCTTATAGAGCTTGAGATGTTGATTACTGTGAAGCAGAAACGGAGGCGGGTTGCTTTGCAAGTTAACTGCACTCTGATGGTCTCTTGAATTAATAGGATCAAGAGAGGCCAGCTTGCTAAGGGAGTGATCAAACTGTGCTTCAAACGCCCAATGCTTGCTGACCTCCATGCATACACTCACACTCATGCAGCAGCTTTTCCAAACTAAACTAACTTACAAAACCCTCTTTCCCTCGCTGGTACCCGCCTTGCACTGCCCTTATTACTCATTTTTCACCGCCTCCATCTGGCCTGATGCGTGGAAAGGTTGGATTATGCTTGACGCGGGTCACAAATGCTGACCACTAAGCAGCGGTGCTGCGTTAATAGAGCTCTGAATGGAGATCTTTGTTGATAATGCGAGGGCTGGCGGCCTCCCACTCACAGAGGCAGCCCTGTGATGCTAATGGCTTCATCATTGCCAGGCCGGCCACGTCAGTTTTTTTAATCACTTATTAGCCCAGAGGATAAATGCACTGGGGGACCTTAGCATACCAACATTATAGCATTTAATTAAAGGAAGGCCCATTCAGACTCTCTCAGTAGTAGGATGCAATTATCACGTATTCATTTAACTGGTTTATTCTTTGTGAACTGCATGCTTGTCAATAAGTGAGATTGTTTTATGTAAAGATGTATGCATGTATGTCACCTCAAACACTCAATGTATAAAATTGTAATGCCATTTATTCCTCTCTTATTTTGTGTGTGTTTTTTTTTACCAAATACAACTTTTCTTTCCTCCAACTTTAATCTCTTAGGTTGGCACGAGATGCCCCAGACAGATGCACTAGTCATTTTGATGCCGTGGCCCAAATACGAGGGGAGGCCTTCTTTTTCAAAGGTATTGGAGCCTGAAAGGAGAGGGTGAACAAGAGAGAGTGAACAAGAGAGACTGACGGACGGACAGATAGATAAACAGAGAGCGACAATGAGAGAGAAGACTGAAAAGGGATGCAGAGGAGATCAAGTGAAAGAGTAAAGGCAAGAATGGTGACTCCAGCGATCGATAGAACGCCAAGTCATGTGTGGCTCCCAGAGCCCGTATCACAAACTCACACTTGTCACAGATTCTGCAACATAAACAAAAAGGTCCTTTAAGGCCCAGGCGGTTTAGCTGGACACTTGTTATCTTCCGAGCTTGAAATGGATCTTTCTGGCTTATTGGCCAGTGTGGTAAGAACACTTTCAATAACTATAACATGTTAAACATCTAAAAACAAAACACGAAGTAATGTGTATCGGCTAAAGTTCTGCTTCTTGCTAATTACTTACGCTCATCCTCCTGAACACAAGCCCAACAGGAATCTGTAATGTGATTATTGCAGTCACAGCACAGTGTCCTAACTAAACATGCTTTTTCTTGTAATAAACGCCTCCAGGATTTTGTGAGGAGGTTTCAAGCTCCAACCTGCTCTTGTTTGTCACAGGAAAGTACTTTTGGCGACTGACGAGAGAGAAGCACCTGGTGTCTCTGCGTCCCGCTGAGATCCACCGCTTCTGGAGGGGCCTCCCAACCAATCTGGACAGTGTGGACGCCGTATATGAGAGGCCTGGGGATCACAAAATAGTCTTTTTCAAAGGTAAATATCTCTGATTGATTGTAGCTTTCTCTTGTATCCGTCTGTGTGAATTTTGTTGAGATAACTTTGCATTCTTGGTACTCAATTATTTTTCAATGTTTCTTTAGTAAACGGGTGGATATGTTCCAAACTATAAAGGTGGTATTTCTCCCTTCAATTGAGCCCTCTGTGTCCACCCTCTTCAGGTCTAAAGTACTGGGTATTTAAAGACAACAACGTGGAGGAGGGCTACCCTCGTCCAATCAGCGACTTTGGCCTGCCCTTGGAAGGAGTGGATGCAGCCTTTGTGTGGTTACACAACGACAAAACCTACTTCTTCAAGGACAGCCTCTACTGGCGCTACGATGACCACCTGAGGCGTATGGACCAGGGCTACCCCAAAGACAGCACGCTCTGGAAGGGGCTGCCGACACAACTGGATGACGCCATGAGGTGGTCTGATGGTGAGTGACCGTAACCTTTTTAAAAACCAAGGTATTTTTTAGGATTCTGCTCGAATTAACATACCCAAACTAAAAAGGGTGTATCTCTGCAACCACAAGGGCTATTTGAATAATTGTGGTGGTATAATAAAGGCAACCCATGTGAGCTTTTGTTCAGATGTGTAAATATTAGTATATATGTTACTGGTTAAGAGTAAATAAAGATTGAAACACAGCAAAAATAGAAGTTTCAGGTCCGCCTCACCCTATATAGGTGCCATGGGGCTTAAAAGGTTTAATTCTCACTTTTTCTTTACTTGTCCTTTTACTACAGCTAAATTATTTTTGCTGTAAAGGATCATGCACATTTTACATGTATTTGTAGACAAGTGCATAGGAGAAAATGTCCATGAGCAAGAGAAGAAAGAATCCTTGCACACTGTCCTTTTACCTGCAATTAATTTTATTTGAGAAATTACCCGATGAAGGTCAAAGGACCGGAAAGTTGTATTTCTCAGTAAAAGGACATTGTGCTGGGATTCTCGCTTCTCTCCTCTTTAAGCTCTCTGCTTAAATAGGTTATAGTTTTAAAATACGCAACTAAAAACAAAAACATCCACATCAGTGGTAAACCTGTGAAAATGGAAACACAGGTTTATAAAGTCACATGTGGCTCTAAAAAGAAGTGTGAAAAGTTCGGGAAACATTTCGTCACTTGGGCAATCTTAACTTTGATTTGAAAACAACACATTATGTGGAAAAATATGCTCGATAAAACAGTTATTACCAGAAGTATGGAATCTGGCAGAAGTAGACGTTTTTTCGACATGCAGCGGTAGCTCTTCTTCTAAAGGCTACAAACAATTAGCTTAGCTAACCTGAGTGTGTGTGTATGTATATATATATAACACCTGTAGCAAGGTATTAGTTGAGTTGAAGGCGATACACAAACTGCACACTCAAACACATACTTGCCTCCACACACAACCTCATAATGCCGTAGAGGCTGTAAGCTCCTGGCAAATATGATGTGTACATAGTATACTCGATAGCAAGTAACCAGTGACCCATATAAAATGAGATGTGGTTATTTGAAAATTGCCTAAAGGGACAAAGTTTCCAGAGAACAAACTTTTCAGATAGCAGACACCGAGTCAGTCTACTAGAAAGAGGTTTTAAAACTGGCAACTCGGCTCTCCGACAACAGCCTTGACCTATACACTGCAAACAGAGTGGAGAGCCGGGGCGGGTGCTGAATCAATCTCCCCTTATTAATCCATGCTGCCACTGTGAGCTCAGTGAGTCGGCTCGCTTCACGGGGAGTTTGGAAAACACTAAAGTGGGATTACAAGATTGCTAATCCGAGCAAGAAGTCTAGCTGAGAGACGTTCCCTCCAGCGTTAACCTGATTTGGGAAGTTGAGCATTCTGCCGGTTTGCGGTCCTCTTTCCTAAAAGACCTGAACCAGAGCAAAGAAAGGAGGCAATGACAGAAACCGCCGGTATCACCCACTTTTTGGGCAGCCTTGCATTTGACAGACTGGCTTCTGGCGTACAGCTTGGATGAATCAGACCTCACACTCTGCCTCAGCGTCAGTTACCAGTTTCTGTCTCTGCAGGTTGAGTCTACACAATGTGTTTACCGCAGTGGCGGGCCGTGGATTTTCTACCTGCGCCTTCAGTGCAGTCTCTACTACAGCTGAACAACCTAATCACCTAATTTTGACAAACCCACACTGCTAAATGTCATTCTTGAAAAACCATTCATGACTGAACAAAGGTTTTATTATACTTAATGTAGCATAAATTATCATGTACCCACACAGAACTGTGTTTGCAAGATTTGAAGCTGCAGGAATCTTAATATTTTTATATCAACAATGGATCAAATGACTCTTAATGAGAAAGATGTGGCTCTTAGTGACTAACATGACCAGACTCCACACTTCCCACATCAGTTCTGCAAAGCTCTTTAGCATCTTCCGGGCACATTGTTTTTGATTCTTACAACTTTACTGTTTGATTCCCACTCGCAGCTCACATCAAGCCGGTTTTCTCTGAGGGGTTTGTGGAGAGCTGCTGGATGTGTAAATCCATTTTGTGAGTCATAAAACACTCCTACAATCAATAACAGCTCCAGATAACACTATAAATGTGCATCCACGGCGACCACTTTAATCATGCAAAGCATCCAATCATGTAATCCTTTGTTTTAAGTGCACACAAACATGAAGTATGAGCATTACCATATGACAGAATTTCAAATCGGCGCTTTTCTCCTCGACACGCTGCCCTCAGCTTTGGCATTTCTCAACACTCCTCTTGTAGCTACGCTGGGATTAACCGGTGTTTTACCAGTGTCTGCTTATCTCTATTTGGTAAACTTAAGTGTGTGGGTACCGTCCTCACGCAGCCTGCCGCGTTGGAGCTGATTGTGCTTCTCGGGGACCGCAGCAAAGGCAGCCGTCTCTCTGAGAGGATCGGACTCATTTGTTGTCGCTGAGTGGTCGCACACGAGAAATGTCTCACTGTGGCAGCACGGGCGCTGCCTTCTGTTCAAATATAATTAAACCGGCTCCAGAATATGATTGTGAAATTTCTAAAAACGCGTCAGGGAAGAAGTGGCAGCGGCAGATGGACGACACAAGTAGTATTCCCTGCTAATGTCCGCAAATTGGCTCGTGGCTTTTTTATGACATATGGTCAACCGCTGACTCGGCAAGTAACTGCGTCGTGAAAAAGTCGACGCCCGCGACCTTTCGAAACATAAATCGGCCATTGATGATCTTTGATCATTCAGCGTATAGCTCTGCTTGAAGTTCTGCTCCTGATTCATGGATGTCTTATCCGTGTCACACACACACACAGCGTAGATCAGCAGGATATTAATATCAGGTCTCAGAGCTGCTCATGTCTTACCTGCCTTCGTTTAATGTTTCTAATTAACAAGCTGAAGAAGTTGGAAGGAGTTAGTTTAATCGAGTACAAGAAACTCGTACAGAATATTCCTGAATGCTAATATAATGATAATAGAAACATTTAAAGTAGCATCGTTCTGAAAGTACTGAACAAATGGTTACCTTAAATGTTATGCATGTACAAATAAGGTCATGATGTCCAACTCGTCAAAATAAATTGGACCAATAAATATAAAAAAGCTCAAGGTGATTTCAATTAACAACTGGAGTGCCAATTAAATGCATTAGCTCAGATGCATAGTGGGTTTATACGATTCAATTAGTGCGCACGTGTGTGTCTGTGTTTTTATTCCCTTCCGATCTCTCTCCCCTTCACCCGCCTCTTAAACCTTCTCCCTCTCTTTTTACTCCTCTTCGTTCTCTGGGCGGCTTTATCGTAGGAGGAGGTGTAATGTGATCGTTATTGGAGCATGTCACGCCTGAATCTGCCATGTCAGTAATCTTTATAGACTATGTGCATCTGTGACTGTAAAATATTCTGGTCTTTCACCCACTGTGAAATGCCTATAGTGGCTTCTATAAAAGCCAAGCAGACACACGTGTGTGTGTGTGTGTGTGTGTGTGTGTGTGTGTGTGTGTGTGTGTGTGTGTGTGTGTGTGTGAGCTTGCAGCAGGCCCTGGGTAATTACGTGTGGCATGAGAACGACATAACCCATTATAATGAGTGATTATTAGTGTGCGCTGCAAAATAAATTGCAATTATAGTAATAAAATAAAAGATAATGAGCAAAATGTACAACTGAGGACTATTTTGTATGATCTGACCTTTTTGGATAGTGTACATAACATTCGCAGTTTTGGTCTGCAGCCTATTTGTTTTGTAACGTTTCTCTCACAGTTGGAGCTTGAAACGCTAATTAGTTAAACTCTCTGAGATTTAGCCTCCCTGCCTAAATAGGTAGAAACTGAGAGCCTGTTTCGTATCTTGATTTAATCACTGCGCAGCATAGGAGGAAGTGGAAGTGGAGAATAATAGCGTGAGACTTAATGGGTCACAAAATATGAAGTTAATCAATAAGGCAGCTGTTAAAACAGGATTCATGCTTCACGCATCTCAGCCAAAGTCACGTCACACCATCAGACACGGCTCTTCATGAGGGTCCATGTTGCAGGTTTTCCCCCAACATTTTATACGTGGATGGATGGAGAAAATTGAGAACTTTGAGCTTTCAAAATGTCTGTTTGTCACAAGGAGAAGTATAAAATATCCAAACGTTTCTTCTCCTCAATTCCACGTCCGCTCATGTCCGTGTGGAGAATATAAGAAGCTTTATACCATCAAGGAAATTGCATTAACGGTAATGGAACCGAAGGCCACATCCACATCAAAGACTTTTTCATTGCTTTGAGAATAAATACATTTTATCATATATCAGGATAAATTGCATATATTCTGTATGAAGCCAGGTCAACCCTGTCATTCCCCTAAGAAGGCCAGCTTTAAGAGAGACTGAACCAATTGGTGATGGCGTCAATCAACATATTGTATTTGGTCCTTGAGCGCCCATGTTTGGTTGTAATTGCTATTTGCGCGTCGTTACGGCAACCTAAGCAGCGTGTGCACATTGTAGGATGTAAAGATGTTACAGAGGTTCATTAGTTACAGAGGTTGTGGCAAATAAATGGAATAATGAGGAAAATTCACTTTTTAGCCTGAGACCAAAAGGGTTAAAAAATATGTATGTTCTGATGTTTAAGGGCGAATGTTTTAATCATATTTTATTGCTGGAAAATCTCAGAGCTAATATCCTACTTTTTGATAATTCTGGCTATTCTGACACTTCATTCTGGCTATTCTGACACTTAAAATGATTACATCAGCTCGGTCCTGGCATTTCCTTTGACTAGACGAGGGGTCTGGAGTCGGTCCCCGGGTGCTGGAGAAAGGTTACCTGCTGTTCCTAAGCAATTACAATAGGTCAGATGCTGAGGACACATTGCCTTCCTTTTGGGATTAGCAATGTTTACTTTTACTGGCATTGTTTTGGCAGCCTTTACCAGACAAACCCCCACTAATGAAGGCCTCCACCAGTTGGCTGTGCAGATTACGCTTTGATAAAGCACCTGTAGATGTTCAAAACTGGGACAAAAACAACTAATTTAGCTGCAGGTACCCAGTCCTTATTTCAGGCTACTCTCAATGGAAACAAGCAACATCTCCACTCTGACCTGCAGGAACTCCCCAGCTGATGGGTGGAAGCTCTTTTTCCTGTTTAGAGGTCTGTGTTGTGCCTGGGCTTCTGCCAGCTTCCCAGGTCCCACTCCAAGCTCTTTGATGCGTGTGGAAACGAGCCCAAAGCAAACGAGGGGGCAGTCCAACACAATCCCCAATTAGATGGAAAGACGCATAAAAATGCATGCATGTGTATATACATATCTATACTGTATATATACATGCACACACACAAGCAAAGTCGCATACACGCCTTTGTGCCAGGGACCTGGAGCCACATCAAAGCATGTATCTGCCTGTAGGCTGCTTCCACCAGCCGAGGATGAAGAGACAACAGCGCGATAGAGGGAGGAGGAGAGGAAAATGAAAAAGACGTGGTGACAACTCCTGGTGATCAGTGAGTGAGAAGAGTGTTGCGGAAAGACAAAAGCCATAAAAATAAATCACAGGTTTAAAGAGACGGATGAGAAATACACTGAAAGGATGAGAATAATGGGGAAGCAAATGTAAGTTATTGGAAGCAGAAAAAGAACATGCATAATGTTCTTTTATACATTTGTCTTTCTCAATAATACTTCTGATATATTTGTTTTCTGTCTTTTAATACCTAATTTGCATCCTTGATCTGACTATGTGCTGTAAACATACATTAAAACCCTCCCTCTCTGTCCTCTCTCTCTCTCTCTCTCCCTCTGAAGGCTCATCCTATTTCTTCAAGGGGAAGGACTACTGGCGAGTGCCGAGCAGCGACATGGAGGCGGAGGCCGAATACCCGCGCCTCATCGCTAAAGACTGGCTCCTGTGCACCGAGATGCAGTCGGACTCTCCGGACACAGAACCCAAAAGCACGGAGACGAGAGTCAACGTGCGCCACCAGCCGGACCACGCGGAGAACGGGTACGAGGTGTGCTCCTGCACCTCCGACTCCGCCTCGCCTTTAGGAGCGCGGCCCTCCCCGTCGGCCCTGTGGCTGCTGCCGCCTCTCTGGACGCTCTCGCTGGCCCTCCGCTCAGAGCTGCTATGATGCCAAAGCATGGGGCCGAGTTCTCGAGCTGCGTGCAAGACAGAGACTTATTGGTGGCCGGCCGGTGGACACTCTGGCTGAATACAACCTGCAACATTTTGTTCATATAAATATCAATTGGTATGGGGTTTTTTTGGAATTTATTTTTGCTGTTATTTATTTCACATGCCATTTGATGGTCATTTAAAGCGCCTTGCTGTATGGGTAGTACATACAGTTATCATGTTGTCATACTAGGATGTATGTATGTATGTATGGGCGTCCACAATGCTAGTGCCGTGCTTCACAAGTTGAGTTACACAGAACCGTGAGTTATATCTCTCTGTTTCTTCTTGAATGGCTGAACTGTATCATTTTTGCCAGGAAGAGTACTTGAGTGGTTCTGAAATATGTGCACATGAAATACAGCAGTATTCCAACAGCAGCCACAATAATTACTTTTTTCATGTCGAATAAGTTCACAACAATACCAAATGGCATTCTGGGATGTAAACCGTTGAATGGTAACATGAGATGTTGATGACAGGGGTATTCACGTGTTTACCTCAAAGGAATAGTTCAATATTTGGAGAAATTGAATAGATTTATTCTCTTTCTTGCCAAGAGAAATGTTACGCT
The DNA here is from genome assembly GCF_910589615.1 of Taurulus bubalis. NCBI lineage: Eukaryota > Metazoa > Chordata > Actinopteri > Perciformes > Cottidae > Taurulus > Taurulus bubalis. The sequence goes on from NC_136607.1 coordinate 6,287,080, forward strand.
ACAATTTAGCTTACTGAGACGGTAAAAGAACCATACAGTTGAGGTTGTGACGGCGGCTGGGGTGTGTGCCCACCAATCCCTAGAGAGAGTATTCAAACTCTGACAGGAAGTGCTGCCTGCAGTACTCAAACCAGGGCACAGAATGACAGCTGGGATATACCGTACAGTAGATACTGTAGACGGGTGACTGAAACCCCAGCAGACTGAAAGTACCCCTGAAATGTAGTGGAGATTGATAGTTCGGTTAACAGATGAATGGCCCCATGGGATGTTGACGGGAAGACAAATAAAGGGCATGCTGGGATGCCGACAGGTAGATGAATGGCACCCAGGGCTGTGAGCAGGTAGACCGGTGAGCAGCATCCACAGCGACGTGAAGAGAGAAGGGCACCCTGCGCCGGGGGAAGTGGGACAAAAGTAGGACGTTTTCCTGTAAGTCTGAACGTTGACGTCTCAATGTTTCTCAGTGTCGCTTCACGCCATTATCCCGGCTTATATACCTGTACTCCCACGCTCTGTGAGGAACTGCTGCTCGTGCTTTTTTTTCAAAAGTCCAGAAGCGACGCCATTATTAGGGTGTATTGGTTTTGTGGTACTTTGGGTATAAATATGGACAGATTGTGATTCCATATTGCTTTGATCAGATTAGAGTTCACACAGCCTTTTTTTTTTTCATCGCTGGACGACACCCTCTTATCAATCGCAGCTCCTTCCGGTGACGTTGTTACAAGACCTCACGAGATAGCAACCGGATTTATTCTTCTTGCTGATATATTTACCTACAATTTAAATAAAGACACAGATATATTTGAGTCGAGACGTCCCGCGGTTGCTTCAAAAAACCGAGTGGACTGTGTATATTTCAAGGTGTGTTTTCTATTGTAAAATATTTTTGTAGAAAAATAAAAGTATATGAATGAATTTATTGCCCATGACTTTGTGTGGTGGCGGATTATTTTGAGCGCTGCGGCCGCGTGGTGTGTGATTATTATTTTTAAAAATGTAGCGTCACTGAACAGGAGCTGGCCTTGAAGACAGATGAAGGCAACACGGCAGCTTGCAGACACCAACTGGGAGCTGCTCTCCATCTCTCTGATGTTCTGCATGTTTCCTCTTGTAATGGTCACTGCTGCTCATCAGGAATGCAAAACACAACGTGTCAATCACACCGCACGCTCGCTCAGTGTGGCGTTATGAACAGATTTGCTGGCAGATAGATATACATATATATACATACACCCACACTCTTTCTGGGAAGTATATCAGAGAAGAGAAGCAATGTCACCTAAACTAAAAGATATTCAGCGGTTCAGATACTGCTTGGTTAGATAAAGTGAGCTGAATGGCTAAAATAAGTGCTGGGGAACATTGCATGCCACAATGAACCCCATGTCAGGTACAGAATTTTAAAATGAAAGCAATTAGCTTCACCAAGAAGCAACAAATAACCTCTACCGGAATGCATGTGGCTTAGCATCAATCTGTTAAGGGTAGAATTAAGTTTAAAAAGCATCAACCATTATTTCTGCTGTAATGACCCTCCGGCTTGATTGTTTATTATTCCTTTCAGAATTGCATTTTCCAGTCCGCATCCTGAGATTACATGCACAGACGCATTTGTGTTTCGTCGTAATAGGTTCTACTCCTGTTGTGCCTTTCAATATACTTGTTCAAATTCTCGTAATTTACTATCACGGCGGTTTTCAAATGAATCCATTATTATTCCCCCTGCATACCTCGTTTCTTGCGTCTTGCAGGCCGAGCTGTGACACCACTAAGAGCAGCAATTTTTCTTCCCTCCTCTTGACACACTCGAGTGGTGTTAATTAACTGGTGTGGCTCGGCGGCCGCCGGGAGAGCACCTGCACCCTGGAGGCCAATTCTGCCCGACGGGGTCACTTTTCAGCAGTTTGTGCTCGAGTTGCCAACCCTATTGTTGGAATTAAAAAAACAGTATGCAAGTATTTGTTAACAGGTGTTTCATCAGGGAAATGGGCAAAGTATATCAATTTGTATTTTTTTTTTTTTTTACATAGAATTTAAAGTTTTTTGCCTTTTCTATAATCATATTTTTTTATCAGCCGTTCCACATTCCCTGAATTTAATTAACACATCACAGCCGGTTTTGGTCTTGATTGGCGCTGCACTCTGACAACTGTGTGAAATATTTCTAGCCAGGCAGGTTCGCATAATTAAAATTAAGATTTCTCTGACTCCGAATGCCCTGAACTGTGACTGTTGCCGGTTTTAGGGCCGACAGCAAAGTCCCAACTGATCACATTACAAATACACACACACAACAAATGAATAATATTGTAGGATATTTTTGAACTATGAAAAGTAAACAAGGTGTCATCATGTTATGAAATGATCATCTCAGTGGAACCCAAAATGAAACCACTGATACAGCTGAGGCGTGGGTTTTAGATGAAAATAAAGACAAATATTAATAAACAAAAACAAACAGATTATTTTGACAAGTTTTCATCCCAACTTCACATCCTGACGCTTGATCAAACCCCAATGAGTCAAACTATGACGCTCCACTACGCTCAAATAAATACGTAAACTAAGTAAACAACGTAACCTTAAAATAAGCCAACATGCCCCAAAGTACAGCCGTTCCCCACAGTCTCCGCACTGTGCAGACGTTGTCCCCCGGCTCTGAATCGACACATGGCTGGAGGGAGGTTGAGGTCAGGGGCCACAGAGGGAGCTGGTTCTTGTCAAACCGGGCTCCGGCAGCCCTCTGTCGTCACATTCTTCAAAAGGTCATATTGAATTCAAACACTTGCCCACACAAGCGGGCGGATTCGGCAGGAAGGAAAGGGTGCACCCGATCGCTTCTAATCACGCCGGTCGAAGGAAGGAAGGTCCACCTCGATGGAAGGTATACGAGCTGGTGCTGAAAAAAAAAGAAGGCACGTGGTCCTAGCAATGGGCGTCGATGACGTGCTCAAAGCACAAGTAAAAAAAGTAAGAACATGTGTAAAGGGATTTTCTTCCATTTGTGTTTAAAAAAACAAAAACATACAGTGGTTTACACTGTCAGGAAACAGAATTAAAAAAAGAAAGGTGTTGGGCAGTTGATGGAGATGAGACGCCTGGTTTTGTCAGCCTTCCCCTGGTGAATAAACCCACATTCTATCAGGTGATGACTGTGAATTGCATTTGAGGCCTTTAATCCGAAAGAGATAACACAAGACGCATGACTTTCTAAAGCCTACTGTTCTCATTTATAATCCAACAGGTAACAAGTCGACCGTGACTCATTAACGCCTTCAAAACAAACAAAGGTGTGCCGCTTTGCATGTCAACACTTTGGATGTGTGTGCGAGCGTGGAGATAGTTGCTACAGTTTGAGATTAAAACAACTGTCTGCTCAAAATCTGATAAAAATGCCTCAAGTGATCACCTGCTTAGAGTTTACTATTTGCACTCGAGACTTGAGGCTTCATGAGCTGCTACTAGTGTACAACAACGCTGGGGTTGCGACCTGTCCATCACAAGGTAGCCCCGCCCTAAACCATACCATGCCTTATGGTCTATTTTACTCTAAATGGGATCATCATTTACTTAATGAACATCATGCCGTATTGAAAAGGACTTGAAACTACCGATTGAACTAATTAACTCAAGTCTACAATGTTTACTGTGGAAATAAATTGAGTAGTAAATAGTCTATAAATCAATCAGACTACTTTTAGCCCCCTGCTGGCCATTAGAAAGAAGGCACGTTTAAGGCCCTCCAGCATTGGCTTCACTTTTCAGAACTACCTGAATAGTATGTAACACAACTCCTAAATACTGCTGATCAGGACGTCATAAACAAAGACAAATTAATGGAAAGAACGAGTAGCTTCATCGTGATTAAAAATACGGCACGGTCAAGGGTTGACGAGAAGCATTCATCAGAGTGACCTCCCTCAGCCGCCATACATTAATATGATGTCTGTAATGTGACACCACTGTCAGTCAACAACGACGCATTCACCGACTTGTGTTTTCAGTGGAAGCTTGATGCTTTAGAAAAGCTTTATATGCAGTCTATCAACACCAAAGCCTCCCCTGAGTCCCAGGCGCCCTCAGTTGTAATAGAGTGTATTGGATTTCCCTCTGTTTCTCAGTTTAATTATCTGGCATGACCTATTGGCGTGGATCACACGCTTGAGCATAGCAAATGCAGCACGCAGACAAAACTATTATGCTGATCAAGTCTCGGAAGTTCATTTCAGAGCTGGAGATGGGTTTGAAAAAGCGCCGACCTTCATGGTAAGACTCGCAGCCATCCATCTGCATGAAGAAAAGGTTGGCCACCATTCAGCGGCGCAACTTCTCCACCGCGGGGTCTGAGGCTTGACGTTAGGCTGAACAGATGAGCAGGGCACAGTGCCACAACACTTGGTATTAGCTAAGTGGAAAGGCACACACAACACACACACACACACACACACACACACACACACACACACACACACACACACACACACACACACTGCACCCTTCATTCATTTTATTCCAGATATGGAATGTGTATTGATGTACTGCAAAAATATGCAACATTTAAGATGAATAATTATGTTTTGCCTACAGATTGTGAAAGATTGTTGTCTGGGCTTTTGTACGGGAAATAATACAATTAAAAAGTCTAACAAAGCAAACAATAACATTGCAACTTTGTATGAGTCAGTGAGCTTATGCGCGTTGCCATATGCGTATGTCCTTGAGTGATCATTAATATGGTTAAACATGGATAAAATGCATAACACAGAGCGCCCTGATGAAATAGGGCATTATGCCCTTCATGTGTGTGTGTGTGTGTGTGAGAGTAGAAAGTGTGGACGAATGTCATTCTAAGCATGCAAACAGAGGTTGGAGGCAAGGTGTTATTTATTATGTGTCATGATATTCCATTTAAATTGTACAGACTTTTGCATGAAGTGTCAACAGCAGCGACTTGGGACGTGGAAGAACCAATCAATCATTATGAGTGAGCCACAGAACTGAGCTCAAATATATATATTTTTAAAACATCTTTCAGCAAAATGCACTCGCCCCCTTTAGCCAAAACATTTTGACACAGTGAAACGCTGAAGAGAAGAAGAGTAAGAACTCAACGGTAACTGCATGTTGTCAGCAGTGCGTCATTGTGCAGCCCTCTGAATGTAGCAGGATTCTGGGCTTGGGAAAAGCCACGATAAGTAATTCATGATAGCATGCGCCAGTATTGTTGGACAACACTGCACCAGTGTTACACAATGACTGGCTGTCATCTCACTTGACATCAGCTTGGATGCACCGGCTCTCGGATATCAGATTGCCGGTTGGAGTCGGATGTTTCAAGGTGATCTCACTGTGTGTGAAACATCTAAAAAGATGTGATTCCTTAAAAAGCCTTCTTCCTTTCAATATTATATATTTGACAATGTACTAGCAACGTTTCCACAACAACTTGTTTGTTTTTTTGACGACTGCAGACGATGCTTTCCAGGGTAAACTTTCATTCATGATGCTGTCACTGATTTCATGATGTTGTGAAGTGAATATTGTTGCAGATTGTTTCATGTCTAAGGACAAATGATGATCCAAAGACTTGGGTGAAACAAATGGTAAAACATTATATAATGACCTAATGACTTGTTTCCATGACATTTTCCAACCGGTGCTTCCAGTGGTCAACGTGATCAATGTGAACTCTTTACAGTCCTCTAGCGCCCTCCTCTGGTACTTAAATATACAGAAAGAGTTTTAAACGCTTATCTACTACCTGCTGGACGGATTAACCGGCTTAAATGAACTCTGAGAAACTCATGCTGGGATTTTGTGACAGGAATACATATCAGGCTTTTTTTTGCTTTGGTCGTGATGCTGGAAGATGAGCACATTTACCATCTGCACTTAACTGTGATGAAGACGCTCCTCTCAAGGACAAAACATGAGGATCAAGCTGAGAACGGCTGTGTTCGTCAGATATGTATCCACTCATTCGACCAAATTGAAACAAAAAATACCGTACATTGGATTTAGCCTCACACGAGAGACCGGTTCAATTTGGGGCTCTCCCACAGCCTCCTCCTCCTCCTCCTCCTCCTCCTCCTCCTCCTCTTCCTCCTCCAGCCTTAAAAGAGCCCTTGGAAGGTTGCCTGCTCAGAGGAATTCATACTAAATTAAATGGTCATTACGCAGCTTCCATACACTTCAACAGATTGAATATATCATAATATAAGTGTTACCATCTTATTTGGATTCTGTTTGTAGAGGCATCACAGATATAGACACCCAATTAGTCTAATTCAAACAGTGTGCAATCACCCATCAACCCAATCAGACACTTCTTCACATACCTGTTGGAAAGACTCTGGAGATTCAAGGAGAAAAGGTCAGGGGGGGTCAATCTCAATGAGTGTGTCGCTGCAGCATCACTGTGCCCTGATATGCAGCCACAGACATACATGTATAAATAGCTCAGTTACACGAAGACCAGCAGTCAAACTCCTCTGCGGTTGTTTCACATAATCAGTCTCATTAATATTGCTGGTGCCAAAATGTCTTAGTCTTAATTTGGAGTTGAGCTTTCCATCAAATAAACACTTTGACTGTTTGACAGTTGGTGGCTTCGCATGTCTCCACTGTAATCAACTTCCTTGTAATCAACAGCAACAAATCAAGGAAAAGGTTATAATGCTTGGAGCCGCTTGTTGTTTTTTTTCTGTCTGTATGCAAATTATGATTAATGTGTAGATGAGATTAGTATGCATGCTCTCGTTCTAGTTTTCCATCCAAGCTCCATCTGCGTATGACTGTCAGCTTGTGGCCATCAAGGCAAGGCCCACATTTGATCGCCGATAATATTAATTTCCATTTCTCTTTAGTTCCCATTGTGTTTCCTGTTACTTTATCTTTAAGCCATCTGTGGAAGTGAGCTAATAGATTGTGTTTTTTAACTCACTTTATTTTTTGAATGCTCTTCCAACCCTTTCCCCTCCGCTCTCATGTATTCTACACGACAATTACAAGTTGACACATTGGTGACAAATTAAGCTAATTTTCACCTGGTGCTGAAAACGTGCCCTCGGCAGCCCGTGATGATGACTGATGATTATCATGAACATCATGATCATGATCATGATGATGATATAGTCCTTTTCCTAGTGGTGAGTCAAATACAAATGAAACTGTGAGGTCACAAATTAAAAATTTAATCAAGGGAACACAGTGTTAATCTCCCCCTGTTATAAAAGCCGTCATTGATTTTAGAAGACAAATTCCACATACAAAAACAAAGGGTTTTTTTCCTCATTTGCCCAACAGTATAAATTGTAGTGTAACTGCAACATTTCAATCACTTCAACTGGTGCAATATAAATATATTTTTAATATTTTATTTTGTCTGTATATATAATATTGCTATTGTGGATTCTTTACTGTTTTTATTACTGTTTATGTATATTACTTGTTTATGCTCTTGTGTGCACTTTACCTGTCTGCTGCTGTAATCCTGCAATTTCCCCATTGCAGGATTAATAAAGGAATATCCTATTTGATCTTATTTTACATTTCTCTATATTTTCACACACTTTTGACACACTTGTAAAATTGCCAAATAATAGATAGTTCGAGATGAGCCAGTTCTGCGCAGAATCGATCGGCGGCGATCGGCGCGCAATGCATGCCGGTTAGATTTGTGTCCGACTTGCTCCCGACTTGCTCTGACGTCATGCACACGTGGTCAACGATACTCTCACGAGGCTAAGCCGACCGTCGATTTCAGAGGCAGGCGCTGCAGTGGCTCTCCCCCGAGTGCTTGGCCCAGTGCATGATGGGAAACGCCTGGCTCTCGCCACATCAGAGAGCTGATTGGCTCTTAGATCTGACAGCAAACACCACGTGTTGTAGAAAATTCGTATTTTATGTGTAGTTGGAATACTTAATGCTGGATTATTGACTATTAGTCTCATGTTTGATCTAAAAACATTTATTGTGTGGTTGTTAATACAAAATCGTATTTATACAACACACATCAAAACTACTAGTAATGCATTTCACAGGCAGACATCAAAAGACCAAAGGATGCAGCTACACACTCATTTTTACATAAATATATATTTATAAACACATATAATAAATCCAAACGTGATCTGTAAACTACAAGTAAACAAAAGTTCGGAACTAACAGGAAATACTTTTTTCTGTGACTTCCTGCGTATACACAGCTGACAACTGTCCGACTTGATCGCAGTTTTTTGTCGACGCCTCCTGCTGCGGCCGCTGCTCTCTGGATTCCAGGCGAGGCGCAGCTCTAACGAACGAGCCTAATTATGATTAACAATGGAAGCCCGTCCGGCACTAAAAAAGTAAATGAGATGAGATTAAACAGTCATAATTAGGAGATAATAAAGTCGAAATTATGAGATAGAAGGTCATAGTTATGGGATAAAAAATATCATAATTTCTCAATTATCTTTTTATCTCATAATTTCGAGATAAAAAGTCATAATTATGCCTTTCTATCTCATACATTTGACTTTATTATCTCATAATTTGTTTTACTTCTTTTTTTTGTTTGGCGGAAACCGGCTTCCATACCTTGTACCACCTTGTTTCTCCTGAATATATTTACTACTTAATATTTACTATGAGCCTCTAGTTTCAAGCATCTAGTTTCCGCTAGTGGAGCCGGAGCAGACGTCAAAACGCTTTCATTTCACGACCGAGGACCCTGGACGTGACGTCAAATCCTCCAGCTGTAGTAGCTCTGCGCATGCGCTGTGTTGCAGAGGCTCGACGCCGTCTGCTTTGTTGGGACTATCGATGCTACGACTTTCGGCGAGTCCACCGCGAATTGCAAGACATAATAAACGGGACGACTGACCGCGGCTTCCGGTCACTGGACGTTTGTTCGCTCGTTTGAAGTACCGCCGTGCGCGCGCGTCAGGATCCCCCTGTATATAAACAAAACGCAGCAAGCTGCTCTTTTTTTGTTTTGTTAAGGTGGCACGTCAGAGAGCCGCAACAACAACAACTCGCTCGAGCCCTCCTCGTCTTTTTAAGTTCGCTAACTTCGTGTCGGCCGCGGTGTGCGTGATGGGAATCCCCGTGCAGCTTCGTTAGGAGTTGAACTCCAAAACGTGTGCGTGCGAACATGAGAGAAGAGGACAGTCTGTCGTCAGGAAGGCAGCTCATGGCCAGTGAGAGAGGCGGTGCACGTCCCTGCTGCTGCTGCCCAGACTTGACAGAGGAGGAAGGAGCGACCGCGACCGAGAAGGGTGACCCGAGGCCTCCTGCTCGTCCGTCCGCCTCCAAGTAGCATCACATCCCGACGTTTGGCACAATATGGAGACGGTGGGGAAATTTGAGTTCAGTCGGAAGGACCTGATAGGACATGGCGCATTCGCTGTCGTCTTCAAAGGCAGGCACCGAGAGGTGAGCACTTATTCCTTGTCTGCTATTCTTTTTACTAAAACAATAAATGCATACAAATAAAAAATGCTAATGCAAACGCGATGCGAATGACAGGTCGCTTGAATGGTTCGGTTGCAAGTGAGTCGCAGTTTATTATGATCTGGGGTATTTGTTGTCGTAGTACGGCCTTAAGAGGCCTGGGAGCACGAATAGCGTGCTCCATATTAATAACACAGTTAATGGATGAAATACTTTTTTTTTTTTTTTTTACTGTAAGCGACCTTTTTGCAAATGCACGGATTGTTACATAGTGAGGGCCTTTTATTGTATTATTTTTCGTCCATTATCCTGTTAAATTTGAATGTAGAGCAGCAGACCTTTACGTTACTGTTTCCATGAGAAACCGTAGACCATCAATGAACAAGTTGTGACATGCCCAACCTGTAATGACAGAGTATAAGAGACCAATATTCATAGTCGATACTAAGGGTAAATGTAGGCCTGTGGCATCTTTGTTGCTTTATTATTCAATGGGCAGATCAGTTTCATAGAGGATAATGGCATCTTAGAACACATATTGCAATGTATACATATTACAATACATTTTAAATAGGCTGTAAGGTCAGAAAATGACGGACAAGGAAATTGCAAGTAACCAACAACATGATTCATGGTCTACTATGCATGTTGTAGTGGAGTGTGACCCCTTGAATATCCAAGTATTATACAATATATGTATAGAGTTTGTGATTTTTGACTGTGCAGAGACACATTTAGGAAATTGAACCAATTTGCTGTATGTACCGAAACATACGGACTTACTTAATTGTGCGTGTGTATTCTTCTAGAAACACGACTGGGAGGTGGCGGTTAAGTGTATCAACAAGAAGAACTTGGCCAAATCCCAGACGCTGCTGGGGAAAGAGATTAAAATACTCAAGGTAAGTCAGAAGTTCTCAAAAGTATTCTTCTACCAAGAGTACTTCACTGGTTTCCAGTTATTCGGTTACTATATGTACTCCAATGGACAAATACAGTATTTATTTGCATTTCAACTGTCTGTCCCCTGAATTACTCTGCTGCTTCCCCATCACATGTGTCACCTTGATATGTCAAGGTCATATCAAGTGTTTATTAGATCAGTTAGCTGTCGTGAACTCTTCGGTATCTAGAGCTGGAAAGGTGCCACATGTCAGAGTGACATATGAGCACTGGTTATTATTGTAACATGGATCGTCTCGTTAAACATGGCCAGTGAAAGTAAATTGTATCAAATTAGACCGCATGTAAAAGGCATACACTGTCCAAATATTGATTTGTCTCTGTCATTTCTGCAGGAGCTGAAACATGAGAACATTGTTGCATTACTGGACTTCCAGGTATGTAAAACAACATTCACGACTGGCATCTGGGTCCAGGTCATGTGATCGGGCTGATTGAGGGGCGTCAGTGCGGCTGTGCATACATAATTATCACACCTCTCTGCGTCTCACCAAATGGAGCAGATGGGTGGCTCGGTGCAGATGGGTGGCTCGGTGCAGATGAGTGGCTCGGTGCGTGTGTTCCAGATGACCCACTTTGCTCTCATGCAGCTTGAATAGTCTTGTTAAATGAGGCTTTGCTACATTTGTTTGTTCTAAAACAACAACAACAACTTCTGTTTGATCTCATGGAGGCACGTTTTCCTCTGCTCTCCCATGTTTCAGCTAAACACTTCTGCCTTTTGATTGTTTGCTGAAGGAGCTTTCTGTGGATTGTAGTGTCTGCATCTCTGCTCATTACAAGATACATTTTGCCACCTTTTTTCCCCGGCACGAGCCTCGGGTGTCGGCGAGGTGTTGCCGGTATGCACGTATACAAGTGCAGATGCTCGTATTATAACCTCTTAGCTCGGCGCCACACCAAGCGACAATGATCTCGCCTGAAGCCGACGAACCAGTCAGGAGCTCACTGTGACAACACCTGCCAGACGGATATAGACGGCCCGACCCAAATACACATCCTAACTCACTGAGTGTTTCTGTTGATAACACAACATCTGGTTAAAAAACATCTCATGTTCCAATTATTCTTATTCTCCATTTGACGAGACCCCATTTTTGCACATTTTTGTCGTAGAGTGTTATTAGCGATTGTTGACTTCCATCCTGTTTCATTGCTCCTCTCATTAATCGACTGACGCGACTGTGGTCTCACTGTGCTCTTAGTTTCGGATGCAGTTTTATTTTCATCTCATGTAAAAGCTCATAATGAAAACTGCGTATTCAGTCTGGATAATACAAATAGTGCAGGCCTCATTGATTTGTGTTATCCAAAAGGATTTAAAGATTAGTCTGAGAGTTAATAAATAATCGTAATGTTCAACATTATCCGAGAATTGCAGGCAAACAACAGTGTGACAGTCACACAGATGTTAAGCAAGAGTAAAAATACAAATATTTTCTTGTTCCAGCTTTGCAAATACATTTGCTGCTTCTTTTGCAGATTATTTCTGAAGAGAGTTAATTGGCATATTCAGCGTTAATTCAAGTCCTCTTTATTTGCAGATCTAATGTAATATTGTATTTAAACCCTGTGAAACAGTGAAAAGTTGCCAGGGCAAAAGTGGCCTGGTTGTCTCAGTGTTTTATAGCAAGTCACAGCAGGAGATGAAGATCGGCCTTCAATGCGGCGCCAAGCGATCTATCAAGCTGAAGTTTGGTGCTGCAGTAGCGCACTTCTGTCAGAGAGACAGCCGGTGGAAAGCAGATGGTTGTCTCTCTGACTGACTGGCTGGTTGCCTGGTTGGTTGCCGTCCAGTTTCAATAAAGCCAAAGACAACCAATTTCAAAAGGCCTGACTCAGCCGAACTATAGAAAACAGCCTGGCCTCTCACTGGTAGATTCAACAAGATACCAAGATGAGGTCAGACTGAAAGTCTGCAGTCATCTGTTGCCATGTGATAAGAGGACTGTTTTTGTTTTTTTAAAGCAGGCAGCACTGTGGTTTATTTTTCACAACTTGATGGGTTTAGAGAGGCTAAGAGGGGAGATGGCAGAGGAAAATGTTCGAAAAGTTGTTAAACTCTGAATCCCCCCAAATGTGCAATTTTAAAAAATGATCCAAGTTGTTAGTAAATTCAATTCTATTCCTTGTTTGTTGGCATTGTTGTGGGAGATTGTGAGTTTTAGACAGTTAAATGCTCCTCACTGGCTCAAGTTTCACCCACTGTTGTTAAATGTAGAACCAGTTTGACTAAATTAGTGTGTTTTATGTAGAAGAAATGCTTTAATTTGCTATAATCTTGTGTCTTTCTTTTTCAAGACCCAGCTGTTTTTTTTTCATTTTTGTTCTATATGCAGTCAGTCCTCTGTAATATCTTTGCAACCCTTTTCGACAATTGTATATCTCTCCAATCCGGATCCCCCAGCTTAGTTTGCTCAAACAGAATGGCTGTGCACAAGTGCCACCTGTTCCTTTCCTTTGTCCGTCACTGACATGTGTTTGTTTACCCCCCCCTCTTATCTCTTCCCTGTTTAGGAAACTGCCAGCTCAGTGTACCTGGTAATGGAGGTAAGCTCGCTGTGATGTTTGGCTCTGTTTGCTGAGGGCTGTATTGTCTCAGCCTTTGCAGGCAGCGCTGACGAGGCCTGGTTTATAATTAGCTGTGTCCTCAGGCGTCAAGAGGGGCACATGGCCGCTGGGTAACATCCACAAGCTGCTAGTTTCATTTTGCAGTGGCTTTCTACTGTTTCCCTTGATCCACAGGTAGTGGATGCTGTTAGTGAATCTCATGATTTTACTTTACAAATACTTTGGCCTGTGGACGAATGCTTTAAATGTATTCGGTAATGTTCAACATGACAAGTGCTTCATACTAATTTATTATTCCTGCAAGGCATGGCATGGTCTGTCACGCTGGCTCTCCAGACACCATAATTGGCCACTTCAGTGTTTTTTTAGAGTGCATGTCAAATGCTATTTGGGTTGAGTTATTTATTTATTTTTCAGCCTGGTTGTTCTGTTAATGTCCGTCGTACACATGCATACGATATCGTGTGAACACATTTGCCATCCAAGCAGAAGAGCTCGCTCGAAAAACAATTTCAGCAAAGTGACGTTGCTCGCCAGAGGCACCGGATCTCAAAATGTGTTCACATTCACAATGAATACTGAGAACTGCAGGGAAATCTGAAAATGGTTATAATGTGATTAAGAAGAAAAGAAAAAAATATATATATATAAATGTTCATGTGCATCCCCTGAAGCTTCCAGTGTCCAGTATATATATATATATATATATATATATATATATATATATATATATATATATATATATATATATATATATATTAATTTGTTCATGCTCATCTGTGTCTTGGAGAAGGAAATGACTGAGGCAGCCTTTCAGAGCCACCTTTCATAACACACCTTGTCTCTTCCTGGATTCATTCATATTGATGAGTGCGTGGTTATACATTTGTAAACACATCACTCTCCAGCTAATCATAGCTCTGATCTCCTTTTGCTTTTTAGTCCCTTCAGACAGGTTGATATCAGAGACTCATTCACTATGGTTACAGATCAGCCTGTTTTACCTGTGTGTCCTAATGTGATTCCTTTTCATCTCTCCTTCTTTCATTTCCTCTCTCGCCCTCCCTGCCTCTCTTTCTAATCCCAGTACTGCAATGGGGGCGACCTAGCTGACTATTTACACAGTAAGTGCGACAAATCATCTCCTAAAAGCTCCAGATGCTTCTCAGTAGAAAACAAACAATGATTGAACTCATGTTGAAATGTCATCTGTGTTGCCCGGTGACAAGAAAGGGAGAGTCCTTGCTGTCCCTGAAGGCCTCTCTTTATTTATAAAAGCCAAGATCATTACACTAACAATTCCCAACAATATGATTTTCTATCGGTTTAAATCGCCAAAGCAACTAATAAAGGCATTTCAATCACAAAATAAACTCTAATAAAATGTTGAAAATATTCTGTTTTATGGTCTTCGGACAAGAACTGCTGGTTAAGACTGTGACTAATAGAAGAGGAAGAATCATTGTTCAGCTCTGTTAAGTCTACCAAGAACAGTGAAAGAGTGCAAATGAAAGTGAACAACTTATCAGTGAAATATACGCCCCAAAGCTGCCATTCAGGGTACAACTCTGTGTTTTTTTTAAGTTTCCTGTTTGACGGATCAGAAGCTGTCTTCTTATCTGCGGCCCTGAAGACGGAGACCGATTTGGTGCTTCAGCAACTTTTGGAGGCCCTAAGGCTTAAAATAGACTTCAACATGCAGTGTACTGAAACCACGTAGAGTATTTGAGACATATAGCACATACATACAGTACGCCACCGCCGTACTATGCTAACAAACTGGCCATTAAAGTAAGGTCTAGAATTCTGTCCAGGTTTTCCCCATCTCATAAATTGCTGGGCTCTTAACAGCCAGTGCACTCAACTCGTTGGAGGCGGGTCTTGATCTGCCAGCGTGAGCAGCATGGGACATAAGACACAGTTTGCAGACTAATTATAGTCTGCCAGGTACCTACAGTGTAAATAGAGGACCTATTCCAGTATTAGTCTTTTCCTGCCTGGTTAAAAAAAGAAAACTGGATCCACTACCCACTTTGAGGGCAATGAACAAAGTATACCAAAACTAAATGAACCCTGTTTCTCTGCAGCCAAGGGCACGCTGAGTGAGGACACCATCCGGGTTTTCCTGCAGCAGATTGCAGGGGCCATGAGGGTCTTGCAGGGTAAAGGCATCATCCACCGGGACCTCAAGCCCCAGAACATTCTGCTCTCCTACCCACCTGGACGCAAGTCGCACTCCACCAACACCTGCATCAAGATCGGTAGGTCCGATGGCGCGAGAGCCTGTGATGCGTGACGGGATGGCACGTGCACGTGCACGCACTTGATAACTTCTTGAGATCTGTAATATTAAAGTGATTTCAAAATGTGGCAGAACTTGTGCAACCCAGTAGCACCTAGTGTTTAACACAGGAAAGGAGTTTATAGAGATGGAATCGGAAATAAATGGAGCAAAAACATTTTTATTTCAGATACTATAACCTAATAGTGATAAAGTTTAAACTGGTTTGAGGAAATTGATTAGATTATTTATATAATTTCCCATTTTCTTACACTGTTGGGGGGAAAAAAAACCAAGAGAGTAAGAGCCCTATTCAGAGAGACATGAAGTATGCGTCTCCTCGGTCTGGAGTTTTGGCTCATTTGCTCATAAACAATGAAGTTGGTTTTAACAACGAGTAATTACTGTTGTGGAAAGTGTCACGACCGAGCACTGAGAGCGAGTTTGTGTTGTTCAGCTGTTTGGAAACTCTGCTAATCCTTAAGCCTATTAATTCTTGTTCCTCCGGAGAGAATTGATTGCCTTGTGGGAGTGAAGGAGTGAGGCTCCCCGTCACTGCAGTTTGTTATTATCCTCACCACTCTGGGAAAACTGTCACAGTCACACTAACTAACAGACTGATCGCACCTCATTGCACCTCCACAGATGCAGGTACTGACACACCAGCACATCCGCGCTGCTAAAGGGATTACTGGAACATGTTGACTTACTGAAAAGGCTGTGTGCTCTAGGTATCATAGGTTTTGTATTTGTTTATCCAATAATCTGAGTAATATAATGAGCTACACAGAGATTATTGGAGTATTTTAATATGTGTATACATAACCCTATATATATATATATATATATATATATATATATATATATATATATATATATATATGAGAAAACATTGGTGCTTGTTGATTGGCATGTGTTTTATTAAACAATCACTCTAGTGGTTGTCATCATACCTTTTAATCACAGTGAAGCTGCCTCTCAATCATTATCGGTATTATGATTTATAGTTTTATTGGTTTTAAAAATAGATACTCTTTAGTTGGGAACCTGCAGGAGACAAAACAAATGTAATTTTTTAGAGCACTATCGATTTTTCTTTTCTGCAACCATCTGCAGTTTTTCTTCTGGGAGTTCTTTTCTATTTCCCCTGATTTCATCAGTTTGAGTGTCAGCATTTGCACATTTTCTCTCCGCAGCGGACTTCGGCTTTGCCAGGTACCTTCAGAGCAACATGATGGCGGCGACGCTCTGCGGGTCCCCGATGTACATGGTAAGCATTCTTTGTTCACCCACACCTGGTAATGGTTTTTGCTTCTGACGCTTTTTGCTTCTGATGCCTTTTGCTTCTGATGCTTCTCTTATCGTTGGTCACGTGAAAAAGCCGTGCGAGGAGCAAGTTCTTTTCGTTTATTTTAGTTAGTGTTTGCTGAACGCCGTCTCTAATGCTTGGGTGATACTAGTTTAATGGTCTCATTAATTGTTCGTCAAAGTGTCGCAATCTCACTCTATTGTTTCCTCTCTAGGCGCCTGAAGTCATTATGTCCCAAAGCTATGATGCCAAGGCTGACTTGTGGAGTATAGGAACCATAGTGTTTCAGTGCCTGATTGGAAAGGCTCCTTTTCAGGTGAACACGTTTATTTCAATGCATGTTTTAGTTTTTTTTTGCAATATGAACCGCTTCTCTCATAGCTACAATGTCATTTAGGGATGCGCCAGCATCAAAACTCCATTGACCAAAGACTTATATGAACAATGTACTGTTTTGACTGGCTTTTAAGATAAGCATATGTGTACAGAAAACTGAAAAGTAAAAAAATAACTTGTTTCGCCAAGTTAATAGTGTGAACAATATACAACATTAGTTTGCTTGTCATTTTGCACAAGATAATGGGATTGAAGCAGATATTTTATGGGATCAAAAAGATGGAAAACACATGCAGTAGTTAAAAAAATAGTGACAAAATAAAGTGCATTAGCACAACACTTTGCTGAACGATCCTTTACCATGTTGTTGTTTTTGCTTAAGTCTGTTTGTTGAAAGTATTCAAACAGGCGGTCTCTTCTCTCCAGGTCATGTGAAAGATGAGGAAAACCCCCCAAAAAACAGTAGTTTCCCGCGGCTAACTTGAATGACACTGTGAAAGATGAAACACATAACTTCTTTCAAAACTACCTCATCTAATCTGGCATAACTACCAGATTAGCTTCACTCTTTGCCTCATTGACAACACATGTTGTGTCGTTACACAAGGACATCTGTGCAATGGCAGCGCACTGTGCCATGTGCGTGTGTGTGTGTGTGTGTGTGTGTGTGTGTGTACATACGTTTGCAGACATTTGTATGTTTTCAACTATCGCTCTGACCTTTTTTATCCTTTTTAGGCCAGCAGTCCCCAGGACCTCCGGCTGTTCTATGAAAAGAACAAGACTCTCAGCCCCAAGTAAGGAGTTACGGTGACAGCGCGTTCATTTCTAATGTGATCAACCAATGTTATGCATTAGTTTTATGGGCTTCACTTATAAGAGATGAGAAACTTTGCTGCGATACATCTTGAGCGCAGACTACCCAATAAAAAGTGAAATCCCTGACCTAAACTCTTCAGAAAGACCCAATTATCTTTGACAATGTTTTTGCGAAAAGCAAAACAAATGTAGTCTTTTAAATAAACGCTGCCAGTCACGGCCAAGCCAGCTGGGTGGGTTTAATTGAACAGAAGTGTATTCACAACATTGTTAGAGATGACAAGCCCCCAACAAATCCCCAACATCCGAAGCTAATCAACGTCTGTAAGGCTTTACGTTTCAGTTCCGCACAGCTGCCTAATGAAACCACACTGCGGCTTCCATTCATTTATTTATCTCAAGGCAATAAAGAGAGATCATGTATTTGTTGACAGTACGAACATAACAAGTAAACAGAGTGCAGCTAAAAGTGTTCCTGTATTTGTTCTGTGTTTGCAGCATTCCCAGAGAGACTTCTAGCCACCTGAGGCACCTGCTGTTGGGTCTGCTGCAGCGCAACCACAAGGACCGCATGGACTTTGGTCAGTGGGCTTTAAGGACAGGAAAATGAATGAGACCGTTGATAATGTGGTGTTGATGCAGACCTACAATACAGCTAACTTACTAATGTAGCATTTCATAAATGCTTATTGAGTCCCATTGTGATGAAACAAGTATTCCTGTGTTGGTCTTCTATATCTATGAATACTGTTCTGACACGTTGCTCCGCTTCACTGCCTCCTACTTATTCTGTTTCTCTTTGTGTTGTTGGTAGATGAGTTTTTTTGTCATCCTTTCCTGGAGGCAAGCTCATCCCTGAAAAAGAGTAAGTGAGAATAAACAACAATAATGCTCGGTTATGGTTGGATCATTGTCAGTAACACATAAATAAGTGCAGGACTTCAGCATTATTGCAGTATTGTGTATATATCTCAAATCTCTTTATTTAATGTCTGGCACCTTAATAATATACATGCCTGGCAATGTAATAAACATTGCACATTTTCTGATGGCAGTAAGTGCAAAGGTTTGCATCTCTTTTAAAATAAAATGTAACCCTCAAAATAATGCAAGATCGAAATAATCACAGAACTGAATTTTTCACCCATATGACACTTTGACTCTGGTGTAGGACTAGATGGAGGAGTAGAGATGCAAACACGACAACTAAAAGCTATTACTTGTTGTCAAAACGCCAGAGACTCATGACATGACGTGTTGTGCTTTTTTGTGCACAACTCCGTGTTTCTCAAACCTCCCTGAGTTGTCTAACGAGTGTATTGCATTTGGTCGCAGCAACTCCTACCGTGTCCATGACCTGCTTCCCAAGCTCTGCATCAGCCAGCTCCTGCAGCAGCTCGTCCACCTCTCACCTCGCCTCTCCACCGGTTTGTGTTTATTATTCCTGCATTATTCATCCGTGTGCCAAGTCGACGCCAGTTTCTCACACGGTTTTCTCTTTCGGTGTTTATTTTTTTTGTGCTTTCTTTCTTCGTTCACCCACTACTTTCTCTCTCCTGGTCTCTGCAGCAGTCTCTTGCTGAGGGTCATCCCTTGCGTGCCAAGGCTCTGGCCTCCCCTACCCAGGAGGCTACTGGGTTTCTCCTCAAGGACTCTGGTGGAGGCGGCAGCAGCAAGAACTCCTCCTCCTGTGACACGGATGACTTTGTCATGGTGCCGGCTCACTTCACTAGTGAGAAAACTTTTTTTTTTAAACCTAAATATCAATTGCCGCTGTGCATAGTCCAAGCCTGGGCTCCAGCTCTGTAGAATTACTGAAGTCATATTTTATTCAACTGTTGTTTTTCTCACAGACTAGCTTTTATGTGGCAGTAGTAGCGTTTCATAAGCTGGAGCTGTACTCTTGTCGTCATTTCTTTCTGATTTATTTTTTCCTGGTTTTCCAGCGGGTGAGCTGGCATGTGAGAGTAAAGTGCTGCAGGACAGCCTGATGAACAGCGGGTAAGACGCAAGGATTGGTTCTTCATAGCCATTACCTGTATTACACTAATGTATTGGAGTTGTGCAAGAACCCCGCTAGTAAAGGAGCATAACTCACTATCCGTAATTCAATCTCCAGTAAAAAGTGAGAGCATGTTGTATTCCTTTTCAAAATGGCATCTCGATAAAGCGCTGATGACGTGTCTCCTTCGTCCCGTCTCCTCTTTCATCAGCTCTCTTCTGGCTTCTGCTGGTCTGTGCAGCCAAGTCAAAACCCCACCGCACTCCCCTTCCTGCAGCGGCTCTCCAAGTCCCGTCAGGTAACGGCTCACCGCTATAAATATGCTCGGCTGTGGTGATGCATGTGCTGCTGTTTAGCTCAGAGGCAAGACACTGAGCGATAGAGGAGCGGTTAGTGGAAGAAGAAGAAAATGAAAATGAAATAGCAGCAATTGCCAAAGTAGCTGGTGCGGTAAATTAATGAATGTATCTGATACCTGCTAAATTAATTAATTAATTAAATTAACCTACAATGTAATATTTGTTTTTACATGAGCGATATTGTACAGGTCTGGCAGTGTTAACAGAATGTCTCTATTGCAAAATATGTGGAGTAATCATTCATGTTGAAAGTGTTACATTCGTCTGTGTACTCACACACACACACACACACACACACACACACTCACACTCACACTCACACTCACACTCAGCCTCTCATCGCTCAACTGTTTCTCTTGGCACACTCTGTTCTTCTCACTGTTGTTGGCAGGCCCAGTGAGTGCTCGGGGAGTAACTACGGTGGTAGCTGTGGAAACCAGTGTCGGTCATTGCCGATCCCAGTCCCCACTCAGGTCCAGAACTACCACCGCATGGAGCAGAATCTCCACTGCACCAAACTGGATGGCTCACCACGGTCTGTACCGCTGACGTAAACACGTGTTGACATTTCTCAAATGTTTGCCTGTAGTGACTCGTGAACGTTGCATTATTAGGCTGTCGACACCGGTGCGACGTTGCAGCAGCGGAAGCTCGTTGGGCTTCGTTCGGACCGGGCCTTCGCCGCCCTATGGGCAGGGGGCGGGGCCTTCGCCGCCCTATGGGCAGGGGGCGGGGCCCGCCATCCGTAGGCTTTCCCTGGGAGGAGCCAGACCTTTCCAGATCTCCCCTCAAGGTATCTCAGACGCTACAGCTTTCTCTATACTACTCTCTATACAATTTAACCAAATCAATACATTTATATTTAAAGAAACAAATGGTAAATTGATGAATTAGAAAATAATTAAACAGAACGAATTATTATAAAGTAGTGAGGTGCAGCCCTGGAAAGTCAATCGGCTTGTTGTAGGAGATTTTGCCCTGGAAATTCAAGTGCAGACCAAGAGGGAAACACTTTTGTGGTTAGCATTTGCCAATGTTGCTCTAAGTCAACCAGTCCATTACTTTTGAAAGTTCTTGGTTGAGACAATGGACCAACCTCCTACGCACACAAACACTCTCCTTCTCACCACCAGTTTCTCGCTACTCGTCTGTGCCTCCAGCTGGCACAGTCCCTTCGCTGTCTGGACATCCAGCATGGCAGCGTGGGAGTTAGGCAGGACTCGTCCGTCTCTGCAGTCTCTTGGTGGATTCCTTGCCTCGTTGTCTCGTCTGACATCTCATTGTGCGACGGCACCTGCCGTCTAAAAGCGGAACGCATTCTGACCTCTGCCTTTTGTCCCGCAGCTCCTCTGCACATCGAGTCCCAGCCGACTTCTCAGCAACACCCGCAGACGGCGGGACTGGGCACGCGGCTCCACAGCGCCCCCTGCTTGTTGGAGGGCACCGGTGGCGGCGGCAAGCAAAAGATCAGGAAGCAGCACTCCGACCCGGTGGTGGCCCCCTCGGCGGGTCTGAAGACGCTGCGCCCTCTGCACGCTTCCCCCAGACTCAGTGAGCTGATGCAGCGCAGCCCCCTACCCACAATCCTTGGCTCTCCTTCCAGGGTGAGTCAGCACTGTGTGTGTTTGTGTGCGTGTGTGTGTGTAAAGAAGGTAGCACCGTAGTAGCACTTAGATGGCACTTACTAATAGCACTTTGTAGTTTAACTTTATTGAAATTGTACTTTCTTGATTCTTGTTGTTCTGAGTTTGTACTCAGGGTGGCATTGCACTTATTGTAAGTCGCTTTGGATAAAAGCATCAGCTAAATGGTGTGTGTGTGTGTGTGTGTGTGTGTGTGTGTGTGTGTGTGTGTGTGTGTGTGTGTGTGTGTGTGTGTGTGTGTGTGTGTGTGTGTGGAAAAAATGTTATTAGTCATGGAAATCCATTGGTCAGAATGTGTATGAACCCTGGTTTCAACAAACCTGTGGTGCTTCTCTCGTCTCCCTCCTCAGGCCATCCCTCCGTTTGAATTCCCGAAGCCTCCCAGCACTCCAAACCTCATGACCTTCCTGGCGCAACAGGGTTTGGTCATCGGCTCCCCTTGCAGCAGGACTGCTCCGGGAGAGCTCAGAGACGCAGGACCACAAGCGCTAACGCAGGTTCTCCAGCCGGCCCACTGCATCCACAGAATGAGTGATGATACCAAGGCCTTTGGAAGGTTCGATTCTTGTTTTTTGCTGTTTTTTTCTATGCGTCATCGAGGAGGAATTGTTTGTCTGCAGATACAGGATAGACTGGAGTGCTTCTGCAGTATTAAATGTTCCCTTTCTGTCCTTCCATGTTCTCCGCTCTGCCCCCTTTCTCTTTGGAGCAGGTCCCAGAGTGCCGGTCGTCTGTCTGACATGCTGCTGATGGCTGCATTCGGACCAGGTGGACCTGTGGGGGACCGAGGCAGCACGGAGAACTTGACCTCTGAGAAAACCACAGGCATAACGGGTAGGAACTCTTTGTCGATTATTTAGGATTGCTGTTCGTCTACGTGGCTCATTCCAACAATGCGTCAGTTATACAGTCCGGCCTTGACTCCTCGCTCTTTTCTGCCCTCTAGTGCCCCCGGGTGGTAGGCGAGGTCTTGCACCTGGCTCGGTCAACCCTGCTCAGGTGGTTTTCACTGTGGGCTCTCCTCCAAGTGGCAGCACCCCACCTCACACCTCCAGACAGAGGAAATACTCAGGTAGCTCATGCACATTCAAACACAAATAAATACAAGTCATTTGTCTCCATCTCCCTTCTGCAGCTCGCAGGAATCAAATTCCACTTTTGCAGCGGCATTAGTATAATGCTCTGCACATCATACAGCATCGAGCACTGGGAAGATATTACTTTAAATTTCAAATCATGTGGAAACTTAAATATTAGGGAGGCGAGCATAAAAGGTTATTTTTATTTTATTTTTCTGTGGAGAGATGTAATTTATGGAGTAATACCCCAAATTACATTTTCCCGAACACACAATTTTCCAATTGGTAATTAGAGTTTAGAGCATTCAAGGCAAAAGAAAAATTCATGTAGCTGCTGGCAGATGTTGATCATTATCTGGAACGAATCTCTACTCAATACAGTGGTCATCAAGTGTGAAGCATGGCATTTGGTGCAGAAAATATGTATGTATTAAATACATTTGACATTTTTCTACTCCTTTTTTTTCTTCTCCTCTATTTCTGACTCCTGCAGGCTCGTTCACTTCAATCAGCCCTGCAGGTTCCTTCACAAGCCGCTATCCCCAGACCGCCACCTATGTGGATGGCTTTGAAGCTCCTTCCAGTCCTCGCTACGGTTTCACTGATCCTATCTCAGCCAACATGGGCGGCCCTGTAACCTTTGAGGCTCCTGAGCTGCCTGAGGAGACGCTGATGGAGGTGAGAAACAGGTTTTATAAAAGCCTTAAGAAGGCAATGCAAAAGGAGTGAGTCCTCCCTTTAGAGCCTGTGTATTCTGTGCACTTATGCAGCTTGTACGTCTTTGTTGTGTACATCCATCATTCTAAGAAAAACCTTCATATGAATAATCCCTCTTGACAGTGCAGTGTGTAAGAAAGATGTAACAAGAGCGCATCGTGTAGTTGAGGGTCTTTAGCTCAAGTCACCGTGGTAGAATTAGCCCAATGTGGAATCTGAGAATGCAAAATGTAAATGCATTGATTGACCTGCATGTTGCATTACAGTCTGTTTCTAAGTTATATCTCTAAACAATCTGTTTCTCCGTCTCTCTGTCGGAGCGCAGCAGGAGCACACAGACACCGTGCAAAGCCTGCGTTTCACGTTGGACTTCGCCCGCTGTCTGATGGAGGTCGCAGGAGCCTGTGGGGTCGTGGCGTTCGAGGAGCAGGAAGACGTTTCTCATGTCTTTCAGCAGCAGAGCCTGGTGGCAGATCAGATAAGCTCGCTGAGCCGAGAGTGGAGGTAAGGCCGTGTCAATCAACCGTCGCCGTGAGTCTTTCTGGATGGCGATGATACCGTGGATTCAATTTGGATAGAAAATTATTTAAATGTAGATCTCCTGCTTTTTCTCCATGTTAGGGAAAATCTTTTTTTAAGTGGCAAAACGTTTTGTCAAGTCGGATTTTCATGTTGCAGTTGGCAGATTTATAGAAGCTGCTCATGAGTATTGACTTAAATACGTTGAAAATTCATGCCTCTCGGTTTGAAACCAGATTTGTAAGCTTGAATGCATTCATTTTGCGCCAGAATAAACAAAGACACGCTGACATGAATATGATAAAGTCAGAGAGAAGAGGAGGAGATTTCATGCCTTCTAACATTTGGGAGAACACACCGTGGATGAGTTTGATAATGGGGAGCGTGTAATCTAATGAGAACGACTTTGATCTCATCTCTGGTCCTCAGGACTCGGCAGAGATATTGTCTGCGCCATAGCCAGTGGTCGCTTTCATGTTTTCTCATTTTCTGTGACCTTCTTGCTGCATAATGGGGCATACACCTGCTGTACAACTCGATCATGCTGATATTTCACAACTTTCACAACTGAACACCAACATTGTATTGTTTGTAGTCTCATTTGTCAATTTTTTTATTTGTGTGTGTGTGTGTCCTCAGTCATGCAGAACAGCTGGTTCTCTACCTAAAGACGACAGAACTCTTGTCCACTGCCTTACACACAGCCATGGAGCGAGTTAAACAGGGCAAACTCTACCCATCCTCGACAGTCAAACAAAGTATGAGCCATTTTATTTTTTTGAGGAATCCAATACGTGTATGAAAAAGAATGCCCGATGAGTGTCCTGGCAGCATATTCAAATACATTTCTGTCCGTATACAGTAGTGAAGAGGCTGAACGAGCTGTACAAGACCAGTGTGGCATCCTGTCGCTCTCTCAGCACCCGTCTGGAGCGCTTCTTTTCCAGGAAGCACCGTTTAATGAACCAAATCACCTCCATCACAGCTGAGCGGCTGCTGTTCAGCCACACTGTGCAGATGGTAAGCCAGGGGGGGAATTAGACAGTTGGGATGCAGAGGAGCAGATGAGGGTTATTGACCAGCAGCCCAAAGCGTAATCATTAAGATACTGTGTGTGTGGGCGGCCAGCAAAAAATTAAACCAGCATTAATTGCCAACCTAAGCGCCAGAATGGCAGCATTTCAAACCTCAGGCTCCAAGCCCTTGCTCTCACATTGTTTGCTTTATGGCCACAGCAATATTGTACGGCCACTGAAGTAACTGTAAGCTAATTAGAGTATTTGTATATTTGCTCAGGAGAGTGTACCAAGCAAAGCAAGGTAAACCAAACGCTGGTAAATGATGTTGGTGTTTTAATATAATATTCTCTATATTGACTTGAGCCTGCCGGTGTCATCTCAGGTTCAGACTGCCGCGCTGGACGAGATGTTCCACCAGGGGGAGGCGTCCGTCCTGCGGTACCATAAAGCTCTGCTGCTGATGGAGGGCCTGTCTCTGCTGCTCACGGAGCAGGAGGACATCCTCAGTGTGAGCAAGTGTAAGTGCGGACCATAGTTTGTTGTGCGATAGGGTTAGGCTGCAGAAGAAACACTGTTGTGATTATATATTTGAAACAATTAGCTATTTAGATTTCCCATTAATTCAGTACGATATGACTTGTTATGCTCACTGTCTTTTCTTCTTTTTGCGTGCAGGTAAGGAGTGCATTGAACGCCGCCTCACAGCTTTGCAGTCGGGACTCTGCGTTTGACAGTCAGACACTGCTTCCTGAGCGCGGCTATGATGTCAGTCATTTGCACCCTTGCACATTTCCAACAAACCAAATCTCCACCAAAAAAATCTCATGGTTTTCACTTAGAAATGCTTTTTATTTTCACGAGAAAACCACAAGGCTCGCAGTTTTGACTTGACCGTGCCGGCTTGTGTGCTCACTAAATGGCTTGCCATTCATCCCAAGTTCTGGACGGTGGCAGTGACTTCCCCCTGCGCTAAACTCGTGCCAGTCTTGGACACGAAGCACCTCGTGCTGCGAAAGGATCTCTGCGCTCTCGTCAATGTGAGTAGGACTTTTGCTCCTGGCGCTGAAAAAGGCGGTATATTTTGCCAAGAAGAAGATTCCTCTCACCAGGCGTAACACCTGCAGGAGTAATTGTTGCCAAGTAGTCACATACTCGCATACAATACTTTACTAAACACAAACAGATGGAAAGCGTAAGATGGACAAAATGTTATCTTTTACCAAGATCAGTAGCTGGAGGGGAATACTCTAACTGCTGTACACTTACGTACAGTCAGTGTGCTGGTGAAGGGCGGGAATGTCCAAGTATCAATCTCATCAAATGTATGTTTGTCTCAACTCCATTGTTTGCTTTCCTGAGTTTATTTTATTCCTGGTATTTACCTGATTGTTACTTGCTTGCTGGAGGGAAGTCTAAATAGCAACGCTCCAGTCTGTATGGAAGCCCATACAAGCGCGGTTACAAAACTGTTGCCAAATTGAAATGTAGTTTTGTTTTTGTGTTGTTTTTTATTTTAGAGTACTGTGTAACCATGCTGGTTTGGGGGGAGAAAAGATCCCTGTGTTTGTCACTTTACTGATTCTATACTTGCTTAATGTTAAAGATCAGGTTCCATCATTGAAACCATGGTGTAAGGGGGATTTTGCGTTTAAAATGGTGGCTGGTGTTGAAGCAACAGACAGAAAGATGGGTCCATAAAACACTCACCACCCCACTGCTAAATGCAAAATATAGCTTTTAGTTCAACGAGCCCTGAAACAGGTCTGTTAGCATCCCTGGTTGCAATCATTTTACATAACCTGGGACGAATTCTTCAGATATACGGAAGCTTAGGTGCTGCAGTTGCTGGTAATGCCTTCACATGATTCCATATTCTATCTTTTCTTATATTGTCACTCGATCATGTTGGAGTTGAGCAAGTTTAATCGAATTTGAATGTAGGGCCTTTAGAAGAGAAACAGCGTTAATATCAGCCCACTGTTAACTGAAATTGAGGGTTTGTCCCGGGATTAACGTCTGAATGTGTTTGCACTGTTAAAGTACTGTATGGGATGATCTTGAGTGGATGTTAATAAACGTGTTCAGTTTTTATATATACCTAGACATATTTGCTTATTTAGAGATTTATATCCTGTGCTTTTATTGCAGTTCAGTTGTATTACAGTTGCCGTCAAAAGGCGAGGTGTGTTCGATGTGAGAATGCTGACAAAGAGATGGTATAAGCTATGAAACCTCAGAAAGAGTTCTTTCAGAAGAAAAAGGAGAATATAAATTGCTTTACACTGAAAAAGGATTTGCATTGACTGCGTTGTGTTTGGTTTCAGAGTAGTTAGTGGGTTGCAGTTATGTTTGTTTTTGAAAAGTGACCGGTTGTTTTGCAGTGCTAGTTAAAAATGTGTATTTTACCTGACATATTTTTGTATTTGTTTACCGTAGCCATATATCTCAACAGGATACCTTTACTCCCCTAAAGTGTGGGCCAATGGGAAGGGTCTGAGGTTGCTCTCAGAGAGAAGTTTGTGTGCATGCATGCATGCATGTGTAAAGCGATGTTGTTCAACGTATTAATGGATAGTGGGGTTTGTTATGACATTGCTCTGCAACAAGATGTGAATGATTGGATTTTGACTCCAGTTGATTGTGTGGATGTAGTTCAACAATATCCACTGAAAGTCAGAGGCTCCTCTGGCGTAACCAACTTTATTTTCCCTGAGGTGTATTTTCCTCTGCCTTTTTTTAAAAGTTTATTAACATGGGAACTATAGATGCACGGAAGGGCATATTTTGGAATACGTTGTTGATGAAGATAGTTTAAGCTGAGATTTTTTTGAAGCCAGTACAGTAGCACTGTCAGCAGGACAGAATGGAGGAAATCATATGATGTGAATATACATCATTTGCATTTGCTGTTTTGCCTTTTGTCAGATATTTTTCTTTCATATATTTTCTTAGGTATAACTCTACCGAGAGGATTCTGCGTGTGTGTAATGTTTGTGAGAGTGTACATTCCTAATATCAACTCATCGCAATCTCTCTGTCTCTTACACATGCTGTTCTGTTCTGTCAGTATGTAGTGGCAATGTCTCAACAGATACAGATTGCAGAAAGGTATGACATCGTACCTTTTATAGAACTGATGCATGTCTCACTTTTTATTGTTCCCTACAATCATTGCTATTGTCCATCCTAATGATAAACATCGGTGGACGGGGTCAACAGATTATGTGTGCAGCTGTTGAAATAATCTAAAACAGCAGTTCAAGTAATCATCATATAATCATTTGTCATTGATTTAGATCATTCTTTTGTATGTTTGCTAAGAACATACCTGAATGTTTTCATTGTTTTGATTTCCTGTTTCTGTATTACCTGTACATATTGTAAATTAAGTTATTGTTGTTGTGTATATGACGCCGCAGGAATGGAGAGAATGACACCATACCACCTATACATTTCCAAAGAATAGGCCTTCTTCTGATCTTCCATATTGTCTCTTACTGTTGCAAAATCATTTTAATGTTATCATATCTATGACCGACACCCTTTCTCAGTGTCCCCGTGTGTGATGTAACCTTTACTGTTTGAGAGTTGCACCATGAATAAAGTGAAAGGAAAGGTAATTTGTCTTAAGATGAAGTGAGTTTCCTTAATTTATATTAAATATCCACAATACATTGTTCTTCCCTATTAGTCCCCATAGCTATGGGATAATGTACACAGGAGGCTGGCAAGCTACTGTCCTGCTGCTGACGCAGTAAACACACTGCTAAGACCAATTAAACTTGCAGACTTAACACAAGTCTATTAAAGGAAAATACCAGCAGCTACTTGTCCTGTTAGGACCAATTAAATGTGGGGACGTAGCATTAAGTCTATTTAAAGGAACATACCAGTGTTTTGGCATGTTTTAGAGTAGACAATTTAGAGAATTTAACACATCTTCAACATTACATCTTGTAATTGTCTTTCTTCAAAGTAGATGAAGCCACTAGTTTCAACGAACTAACTTCAGTTCCCGGTTGCATTGTCAATAAACAAAAACATACTGTTTTGCAACACATTATACGTTTCACAATTTAAAAACTTTTTTTTTGTTGCGAAATTGCTGAAATAATTTCCACGCCCTCCCCCCATACGGCAGCCAATCCCAGGCGTTCACGGTGTGTGGGAGGCGGGACTTTACGGCAGCCTGTTGGTTGTCAGGGCAACGTTGTGTGTGTGAGTGGAGAGCATGTCAAAACGAGTGCGAAGGTAACTCCGGGAGGCGAGCGTTACTGGAGGTGTTTACAAGCAACAGGCTGTAGACAACTATGGTAACAATGTAGGTGGACCTGCCGACACCGGAAAGTAATGGTGGGAGAAAACGGTTTTGCTAACGAGGCTAGTTAACGGTTAACGTTAGTTCGTCGCCTTGCTAGCTAGCTAGTTAGCTAGTTAGCAATGTCGAGTCGTAATCTCCCCCCGGTGCGGCATCTGCCTCAGTGGACTCGAGTCGGGCGACTCGGGAAGTCCTGCTCTCCGCGGCATTTACCGGCGAACCAACCGCAACAGCTGCCTGTCGTCCCGCCGGTGAGCAGGGGAGCGTGCGCGGCGGCGGGGACGTGCGGGACGTCCCGCCACGGCGACGTGGACCCCCGCGGCGCGTCGCTCCAGAAGAATATCCAGTTCCTCCAGCATCAGCACAAGGACACTCTGGAGAAGCTCCACGCAGAGATAGAGCATCTCCGACGGGAGAATAAAGGTGAAGAAACCAGTGGGGAAAATGCCGTTGTTGTTAATGAATGACGTTTCTACCCATAATGAAAACGTACATATGTGACCTAATGTTTTGGTGGTCATCACAAATTGACGATTGAAAAATAAAGTACACAACTGTAGCATGTTACAAAGGTTCACAGAGAGACGGGAGAAAACAAATCATCTAATTTGTTCAAATAAGACACAATATAATCAGGGTTCTTACGGTCATAAAAAACCTGGAAAAGGCATGGAATTTTAAAATGGTTATTTCCAGGCCTGGAAAAGTCCTTGGAAAAAAAAACAACCCCAAAGTTTTGGAAAAGTCATGGAAATGTGTTATATTCATATGTTCATGTCGTTTATTTACGCTGAGTTTGAAATAATGAATATGCTTTTAAAAGAAAGACTATATCACTTTTTCATATACACCAAGATTTCACAAAATGTTTGGTCATGGAAATCCATTAGTCAAAATGTTTATGAACCCTGTATAATATACAATTACGTGTTTAAATGATGTGCTCTGATTTGTTTTTATAGCAAAGAATGCTTCATGATCAATATTCTTATTCATAGATGGTTAGATAAAATAAGAGTCGCTTTTTTCATTCCCAAGAGAAAATTGCAGGGTAATGGTGTTCGGCGAGGAATTTTTCTTTATTTAAATCGGGTAAAACTTAGCAACCTGCTGTTGTGCCCACAGCATGCCTTTTATGTCATTAATTTAAGTTAATGGCAAAGAGCTGTCTGTCTTCTGATAAGGTGCTGAAAAGAGAGACATTCAATCTACATACCGTGGTCGCATAGCAACTCCGGGGTTTTGATGGTCTCTCAGTGGGAGGTGGACAAAGATCCAGTGTCACTTTACTGAACAGGTCAAACGCTGTTCCATATAAATGCCTCTCACCGCCCACCAGGAGACTCTCCAGGAGATCTGTCACAGCAGTCAGCCCCCCGTGGAAACAGAGGCTGTTAGTCGGCTCTGTGTTTCATGAGTGTGCCTCCCTACAGTATGTTGCACACTAAAATACTCTTAATGTGGATGTTGCAGAGTTGCAGTATAAGCTGATAATGGAGCCTCCAAAGTCAAGTAGAAAAGGTAAGATGTAATCCCTAATTTACTGTTGTTTTGGGTTCTTTCTGCTATGCTCAAAGGATGTTCTTGCAGGATTGGGATAGTTTAAAGTGGTGGACAATATGCCTAAAATCTTCTATCATAATATATGTGTGTATTCTATATTCTGATATGAAAATATATGGAGATATAGATGTATATAAATCAAGCAGTTATTTAGAGTATGTCACTGAACTATCCTGAACCTTAGTTCAAAGGCATCCTCAGAATAGAAAGGCTATGTTCTAGTTTCTCATGCTCGGCCAATTAGGTGAAACTCGTCTGCCAAATAACATCAAGGGCGCCACATTTCACATTTCCTATTCTCGGGTCCTCTTTCTTCTCATGAACAGTTAACCAGACTCTTCCATCTGCTTTTTTTTTTTACTACTATCTTTAATGTCCTTTTAATATTTTTTATATTTATCTTGTTTACTGTATATTGTGTGTCGAAAAAGTACAAAGAGCAAAGTGAAACCGGAGTCAAATTCCATGTATGTGCAAATTTACATGGCCATTAAAGCTGATTCTGATTCTGATTCTAGGGATGACGTACAGTCGGAGAGGCATTAGACCACCTACTCAGGGAAGTGATGCCCATACGGGACTCTACCTGGAGGAGACGCTGCAGGACACGCGAACCTCACAGGACCAAGCGCTCAGGTGAATCTGGCAAACCGCTCAGACAAACAGCTCTTGGCACTTCCTGGGGTCAATGAGCAATGACCGGCCATGACATAGTTGCACCTAATCACAGCCAGAAACACTGGTGAAATAGGTCTACCGTCTGGTTCACAAGAAAAAACACCAAAGGCAGACTTTACCGCGTGGCAATGTTTTGCAACTAGGTGGGCCCCAAACAATTTATTATTATATTTAGATATGAAAAGTATTGAATTATGTATATTCTAACTCATTGTACCCAGAAATAAAAGGCCCCCAACGCACTTAATAAATATGCAACTCAGCTGTTTAGCATAGAAGACTCTTCTTGTACTTCTGAGGAAAACATTGTAGTACATATACCTGAAAGATACCTGGTTATGACACAGATTCAGATTTCACTAGCGAAATACAACAATTAAGATATGATTAATTCTTATTTATTCGATTATACAGCATATTATTCAAATGTGAAGGTCCACCTTGAACAGACATTAAATACATTTGGATCCACTGTGCTTCTGTTTCACTCTGTAAACATTTAAATGCAGGACTTTAACTGTGTTTTATTAGTAGTTTTACTATTGATAATTAATAGTTTTAGCCTACTTCTTCTACCACTGCCAATACCAACATTACCAGTCAGAGAAAGGGTATAAATTACAGCAAGCATTTGTCCCTCAAATCACTTCATCCAGCCCTGAAAAACACCCAGTTCAGGATTACTCACCATCAGAAACATTGATAGAGGAGGTCATTTCCAAATATATGCACTAGTTGCTTGCTATGACATAACCACCTCGGTTCTAAAGTAGAGCATGCAGTTAATTAGCAGAGGTATTTTGCTGGCGATAACTTTATTAGTGTTATATTTCTTACGTTCATAGAGCGAGGATAGTGAAAGTATCCCATACATTTGTGTCACTCAACTGTAATTCAGCTGTTAGACTTTAAGAAAACACTCAATCAATCAAAATAAAATTGGATAATATTTTATCTCATCATATCACTGTTCAGCTGTCCAGCTCTAAAGGAAATTAGAGCAAAACATTGACAAGAAAGGACATGTTTGTTGATACAATGTGATATTTAAATGAGACCAAATTAAGCTCAGTATAGGTGAAACACAACATACAACACTGAATAATATAATGTATAAAGCATGTCAGATGTACATGTTAAAGGACATTAGCAGAACATAAATGGTACGAAGAAGATGTGAAACAAAGAACACCTTCATCACCGCATGCAGTGGTGCACCACAGCTACAGCATGAAGCACAAGACAGGTTCACCAAGAGGTGTGAACACATGGTTGTAACGCTGACACATGTGACTGTTTTATATGTCAAATCTATATATAAAGTATATAGCCAGTATATGTATAATTATTTGTCAGTCTAGATTGCAGTCCAATCTTGTTCTTCTGATTTTATGGGATGGGTTTCTTCACACCATGCATTATTTCATGAAAAAAAATACTGTACATTATTATGTCCGTGCTTGATCGGGTGTGCTGAGCTCACAAAGTTATATTTGTTTCAAAAATTCTTATCACAGGGTTTTTATTTTGTGCTTGTGCAAAGACTATTTGACTGCAGTGCAGTTAGCCCGCAGCCACCGTGTGAAACAGTCATGCAAAGAGGTGCTGGTATGACCACATAGATTTGCTATCATTCAAATATTGGACAATTTCCTAGCATTTCCTCATGTGGCGAGGCTACTCAAAAAATTTTCTCAATTTAATAGTTGCTATTTTTTTTTTTTTTTTAGGTGCAAAATATACATTGTTTTTTGTAAGCCATATATTTAGATACAATCGACACGTGTCCCCTTAGTGACGTTGTGGTTGTAGGTTGATCAAAATTAGATCGCAAGCTCTGTGACTCACCAGAGCTCACACCTCCGAGGAGCCTGGGCCATAAAAGACATGTTGTGCATCTGATCTTGTCGTACAAGCAAGGCAAAGGAATAGATTTGAGTCTCGATCCGTACCTGTAGGTGAAGCTACTAGGTGTTTACAGCCTAAAACGGCCTTTAACAGCTTGTATGTTATGGCTAATTGATATTGTCTCCCTCACTACTGGGCAGCAGCACTGGAGAGGGCAGCGACATTCTGGGCTCTTTCAGGCAGGACCATAGCCCGGACATGAAGGGCGGCCTCATCACCTCATTGCAGCCGCTACGAATTCACAGCCATCCCTCCCATCCGCCGCGCGCTCCCACACTGCAGGAGTGTGAGGTCATCATCCGGCAGCTCTACAACGCTAACAGTTTACAGTCTCAGGAAGTAAGTGCCCCATCATCAGCCAATATTAGTCAAAATGCATTTGCTTTCCAGCATTGGGATATTTCTTATGTTGTTGTTTTAATAGATATTCTTGTGCGAATAATTTCATGACTTTATGACAGTTTATGACTCTGACTGTCATTTAGATTATGCGTGTGAAGGCCTTGCTGAGAGATATCGTCTTGAGCAAGAAAATAACCCCGGAAAACCACATTCTGACCAAGGCCTACCTTGTTGATGGTACCCGGTAAAGTAATACAATATTAGCATATTTAAGGTATTCCTTGATTTTTTTTTTAAAAGCACAATTGTGACATGGGTGTCTCTGTTTTTTTGCACTTCTCAGCAAATCCTCAGAAGAAAAGAAATTTCCAAAACTTGGTGTTCAAACATATCCAGGAAAAATGTAAGTAAATCTGTTTCTGTAACTCATTGCTCCGATCTCCATCATATTGCATTTACTGCCTGTTGTAACCAATACAGAGGCCTTTTTGTGGGGCTTTTATTTCCTTTTCCCAGGTCTGGACCCTCTCAGTCTGCGGTGGTCTTCCCGGCCCTCAAACAGAGCCTCAGCTCCACCATTGCAGAGAGGCAGAGGAGGACCCGTGCTGTGCAGAGAGACCGCTTCAAAAGGACGGTGCATTGACGGATCAAAACCCAGCACAGTCCTGGGGATTTTCATGGTTGTTCTAAAAAGCCTTATTCACAATTATGGGTCTCCATTTTAAGTATTTATGTCATGGCTACAGAACTCACAAAGGACAGATCCTATGAAAAGATTTATAAAAAAGGTTTTCATTTTGCAAACAAAAAGAAGATGAAAGATGGCCCCAAATCTACCTTTGTACTGAGAATGGTAAATGTATTTATACATTCTACCTGATAGTGCAGTTTTAGGACATTTGAACAATTAAAGTTCAACAACTCTTGCTTATTTTCACCAAACGGAGTCAGTTTCGATTGAGTTTTAGTTTAGTTCACTGCACGTTTGTTGTAATTCTGCCAAAAGGATGGTGGAATTGTTGTACATCATATAACTGTATAGAACTAATCACCTGTTTCGTTTAAAACAGTTTTCAAATCGTTCATCAGTGCAAACAACCAAAGTTAAGCCTTTAAAAACATTTGCAATTATTGAAACAGGAGACACTCATCAGGCTTATTTCTCAAGCACTTTTTGTATTGGTTTGTATTTCTATTATGCGTTACCACTCCTGCACCTGCAATACAGCTTATCACAACAATACAAAACTCTATTAAAATGATCAACAATCTACTGTGTTATTCTTCGTGTACAACTTAACACCCGAGTCCGTTTACCGGAGGCAGAGAGAACGACACGAGATGGAAGTTACTGAATTCACTTCTCAGGAAAGGCTGCACAGTAAAGCATATCTCAGCTGTCCTATATTCATCTGCACAATGTCAGCAATATCTCATGCAGTAACTCTGACTTTACTGTTAGTCTCAACACCAATAGATTATTAATAGGAGATGGCTGACATTAAATGATTACTCAGCAACTCAGTTTAAAGCTCAACTTCCACATAGTTGAGCCTCCACAAGGTGACCCCGAGCATTACTTAGTATAGCGTTGTACCTTCCTCACCATGTTCTTAAACACCTTAATGTCCCTTGTAAAATGTTTCATTAAGTATTAAAAACGGGGGAAAAAGGCTTTAAACGTTACTTTTCATGCAACAGTCTCAACAATCTAAAATAAAATAAAGAAATGGATGAAACTTTACTGTTATGTTTAAATGAATAACCTTGCGTCCCCCCACTAGATGGTGGTGTTTCTGAAGAAACTCTTTCGTGAGTATGCATTAAATCAAGGACCACAGATGTTGTGCAATAATTTATATGACCCTATATACCGAAGAATCCATCCTACCGTATGGCTGTCATGACCTTGTCATGAAATCAGAATACATGGCTAAAATAAAGGTTCATACCAATTGAATGGCTAAACCATAATATGTGTTATGTGTGTTATGTGCAGAGAGGTAAACAGTGTGCATCCTTTTTTCTACTTTTACTTCTAAGGAGGAAGGGGCTGTCTGTTTGTGTCTATCCTTCTTTTTTTTTGCATCACTGCGCTGTTGTGGAGATGCAGGAATTGGCCGGCTGTAGCCGTTAAGATCCGGTGGGTGCAAATCTATTAACATTCCGGCCGCGCTGCAGTGAGGAGCGCCGCTCTGTGCCAGCTGCAGCCTCATAACACACGGTCACTGAGACCTCAATAACCAGAGGAACAGAGCTACAGCGTTATATATATTTTACTTTCATCAATTAGCAGAAGTTGTCCGGACACATTGGACGGCTTGTCGTGCTCAGAGCTTTCCACTCTTGTGCCGCTCTTTATTTGTGCTGCTCTTTATTAAGGCTTCTTTTGAGCCACTACACCCTCTCCATTTAAATTCACTCTCTCCCTTCCAGCATATTGTGCTGTGGGTTGGGGAGCTCCGAATCGATGCGTCACAGTTCTGTGCCAGAAAATAATACTTAAATGATGAGTTTGAATGGAGGGGAAGTTGAAGAACAACAGGAAATTAAAATAGGGAAACATGTAAAACTTTTTAGGGGTGGCATGAAATAGCTGTTGGCCGAGCAAATATACTGTACCTCAAACATGTGAGCCACTCACGAAGACACAGTAAGCTACAGCCAAACACAATATAGGCCATGAAGAAATACATCATGAATATCGATCGATTCACATCAGATGAACGTCGTCTAATAGGACAGGCAGACAGGGATAAAGTCAGATATGATTGGCTGTAAAACTGTCATGACTTAAATCTGCGGTCACCCATTTAT
Organism: Taurulus bubalis; assembly: GCF_910589615.1. Lineage (NCBI taxonomy): Eukaryota > Metazoa > Chordata > Actinopteri > Perciformes > Cottidae > Taurulus > Taurulus bubalis. Next base: position 6,323,764 of record NC_136607.1, read on the forward strand.
CATTATAGTAACCGTAGTGAAATTGAACTGTTTATTCTGCTTTGGGAGCGCTCTTGAGGAAGGGAACCCCAGTGATCTTGGTTTTGGGACCTTAATATCTCTATTGCCCTTTCCTTTGAGATGAATACGTACACAGTTGTGGGAAACTAAGTACATTTATATACTTAAGACGAGTGTTGGCATACTTATTTAGTTACTTTAAACACCTATGTAAAATGAAAATGTACTTTTTTAATCCACTATGTTTAGTGTACAGGTATTGTGACTACTTATTTTGCAATTTAAGATTGCATAAATATATTATATGATTAGCTAAGCATAACGTTTAAATATTTACACCCAACCAATCAACTTAATCACGTAATGCTTCATTTTTAACAGTCCAATGCTAAGAAACATTGAAAAGGAATACAGGAGCCGATGTTTGCATGTTCTGAGTACCTTATTTAGCTGATAATACTTGTTTATTTTTAATGCAGGACTTGAACTTGTAGTATTTTTACATTGTGGTATTGATACTTTTGTTTTCCAACCATTGCTTATTCTGACTGAGATATTCTGGACGTGCAAATCATGTGAGATTTACCTGTCATGTATGTTCATATAAGTTGCACGATGATATTGTGAGTTATGCAATGATTAAATTAAATTAGCTACATTGTTTTGCACATTTTAAACTGCACTAAGACACTGTTTAAAAAAAAATAGGACTAGAAAGTACCATAGCATAGGACTGTATGGTCGTGCAGGTCTGCAATGCATTTGACTTGACATTATTTGTTTGATGTGGACATCACACAGTGGCATTAGAATTCATAGCATACATCTATGCACAACAATAACCAGATGCAATATGTGAAGTGTATATAGCGAAATGCTAATTTTCAACACCTTAAAAAAGTGATAAAATAGACACATACAAAGATACATACACAAAGTAAAAGTATGTGTTACAGGGGTGTTCAAATGTGTGAACAATATTGTTTTTCTCTTAACTCTTAACCATAATTTAAGACCTTTATTAAAAACCTTAAAATTGTGTTGTACTTTCAGTTCTGTTGGGAGATTGCTCTGCTCCTCGAACAGTAAATGCTTATAATGCTTATAATTGATGACTTTTAATGCTTTATACTTTTAATGCTGGTAGATGATATGCTGGTAGATGTGATGATAGATCCCTGTGATGATGATGACATCACTGCTTTCTCACATTCACAATGTTCTGTTGCTGTGTCACGGAAACATGATCGACACTCTGCTCTGTGGGCGGGGCTCCGTGTGGGCGGGGCTCCGTGGTCGCGTCACGCGCCCACCCCGTTTCCTCCTCCTCCCACCTCGTCAGTGACGTGCGGACAGAAAGCGGGACCTGCCCTCCCGTCGCCATTTTTTCGGTCTCGTACTCGTACTTCTGGTGGCTCGGGTGAGGGGGGGGCACGAGCAGAAATATAAGGGAAAGTATAAAAATACAGAACCCGTTGAGCCGGAATCCCTCGCGAGCGGTCGGGAATACGCGCGTGAGCTTCAGCACAAACGGCTGGGCACCTGAGATGAACGCGCAGAAGACACGCCGCGGCTGTGAAATCTTTTTTTGTGTGAAGACGTGTTGCGGGCCGCCATTTTTCGCTGTGCTGCCTCAAAACTCTGCTCCGGCTCGAGAAAGGGGATTCAAAAACGCATTTTTCATGACGTGTACCTCACAGTAAGGCCAGGAAGATACAAAGTAGTTATCTCGCTTCCGACCCGGGGCCACTGGCGACTTTTTTTGGGGTGGCCGACATGAGGATTTATCAGATGAAGAACTGAAGACACCTTTTCCGTTTCTCATAACTGACACTGACTGGAGGAGATACAATTAAAAGAAGAGCAGTCTGGTGTTTCTCGGAAGGCGGAACGAAAAAGGGAAGCTTCATTGAGCAGTTGTTGCTTCGCTCTCCGTCGGTGTTTGTCCGTCTAAGTTTTTTTTGTTTTAGTATTTTTGGCCGCTGAAACAATCCATTGACTGCTGAACACAGGAACCACATTATGCTCCAAAGTTGGATCAAGCCAGTCGCAGCCTGTCTCTGAAACGCGTCAGGTTGTTTTTGTTTTCTGCAGCTGTTTTTTTTATTTTTTTTATTTTGTAAATCCTTAGCCTGCAGCATTTCTGCAGGAGTCTCGTAGCGACGAGTGCCCTGCCCTGCATCCTTCTGAGCCCTCCGGCTCGCCGTAATTGGCTCATTCCAAACCGCGCGCGCACGTTTTTTTTAACTTATTTTCTCGTCTATATTCTAATGTTTTCATCTTATTTTTAAGTCTTCATATTAACTTATTTTTTGGAGGGGAGCAGAAATGTCCGCCGCTCGGTTTGATTCGGGTGATCGGTCCGCCTGGTATTTTGGACCCGTGACGCGACAAGAGGCTCAGAACCGGTTACAAGGACAGCGGCACGGCATGTTTCTGGTTCGAGACTCGTCGACCTGCCCGGGCGACTACGTGCTGTCGGTATCCGAGAACTCCAAAGTGTCTCACTATATCATCAACTCTTTGCCCAGCAAGAGGTTTAAGATCGGCGACCAAGAGTTCGAGCACCTCCCTGCTCTCCTGGAGTTCTACAAGATCCACTACCTGGACACGACCACGCTCATAGAGCCAGCACCCAGGTAGGAGCATCTCACAACACCACGATAACGACTGGGCCCCATAGACTGGGTAATCTAGGTTAAGTAGGTTGTCTATTTTTATCAAAAGCAACCCACTTTCAGTCAGTACCTTCCTGATGTGCCATGCATCATTCGTTTGTTTGCCAAGTTTGAAACTGGTGGCACTTCCACTGCACCAGCACTCCCACCACACATCCAGTGTATTGTTTTTTAGCAAGACTGTGTTGTGTCCCAACAAACAAGACACCAGCCCGAGATGCTGATACAAGTTTGTGTTGTGCCTGTCTTGACTAGACAGTTTGCTCCCAGGGCTTTTTTGTATCAATCTGATTGTTTTTTTCATATCTTGCTCAGTCATTTTTATAATAATATGGATGTTTCATTTAAGCCTTTTATCTGCCAACCGTGTGAATGCGCTGCATTATTATTAAACATTTGTGTGCCAGAGTTCCTTGAGGAGGCAAGTAGCCAAGTCACTTTCTCACAAATGTAAAATATTTGTTTTGATCGTCATGAGTTGAGTGCCAGTCAACAAAATATGAGCAAAAACGTGTCCCTGATTTCATTAGTTTTTAAATACTACCGACTTTTTTATGGTAACCACATTGTGTCTCCTGGCTTCTCTCAAGGTACCCAAGCACAGTGCCTGGTCCTATCCAGCCCATCGGCGGCCCAGATGAGAACCTGGAGTATGTGCGGACTCTATACGACTTCATTGGCAGCGATGCAGAGGACCTTCCCTTCAAGAAGGGGGAGATCCTCGTCATCCTTGAGAAGCCAGAGGAGCAGTGGTGGAGCGCCAAGAGTAAAGAGGGACGCGTTGGGATGATCCCTGTGCCCTACGTGGAGAAATTGGTACGACCTTCACCTCATCCTGGCCAACCTCCCCATGGATCTCGCAACTCCAACAGCTATGGGATCCCGGAGCCCTCCCACGCTCTCGTCCACGCCTACGCCCAGCCGCAGACGCCATCGCCACTGCCCCCCGGAACGCCTGGAGCCGTTATCACCCCGCTACCGTCGGTGCAGAACGGCCCTGTCATGGCAAAGGCCATCCAGAAACGAGTGCCATGCGCCTATGACAAAACAGCTCTTGCTTTAGAGGTATTGTACATTTGGAGTTTAAGTGATGCATTAATGGATTGCTGCTTTTGTGAAAGATTAAGTGTTGTACTAACTACAGTCATAAAACTCCACTTTACCGTTTGTGGGTTGTAATAGGCAACAGAGCAACATGGAGAGTTGGGAAGAGGTGTGTGGGCAAAAACGTTGTTTTCATTTCCAAAACAATGTGTCTGAGGTCTAATTAATTCAAGGGGAAACAGATTTCCAACCGGGTCTGTCACTGCAGTGCAGCCAGAAGCAGGATGTCAGCTGGATGACTCGATACAAGGGGGACGTTTGCCGGAGGGGGGAGCGTTCACATGCATGTTGTGCCTGCGCTGCAGTGACACCGAGCCATCGCTCCCTTGTCATCCCCAGTCTTTTCTGCCCCCTCTGGTTAAAATGTTCAATTCCCTTTTTGCTTCTGACCTCTGTGGTTGGGCGTAGTCAGCAGTGTGCTCTATTGAATATGTAGCCACACTCGACAGTGATGTTACAGGGTTTTGTAGTCCACAATGTACATCACTGCAGCAAATGGAAAAGTCTGCTGTTGGTCAGAAAAAAAACTAGCTTCTTCGGGTGTGTTTATTTGACAATAGTTCAGAGTTTCACATAAGATGCAAGTCTTTCACATGAGATGCAAGTATTGTGCTCCTCAAATCATCACATTCTGCTTGGGAGCTCTAGTAGGAGAAGTTGGTGGGGCTAACTGCACTCTGCGTTGATATTGCGTGAGTCAGTAACTAGTAACGAGAGGCCCACCAGTGCTTTCAATCTTGTTTTTATGTGCGAAGGTGTCATAAAATAACTTGCAGCCCTTCTGCAATAATCTGACATTTAAGGCCATTTCCTGCGTGGTCACACCAATACAACCCATAACCCAACAGCAGCCACGTATCTACAGACCTCATCTGCAGGGGATCGTTGTTCATGCACATCGAGTTGACCCAACTGGTTTTTATGGGCACTAGCATCGTGTTACATGCTGACTCAATGGAGATGGTACTTGAAAATGAGTGAATGTCCGTCACATTTATTTTCTTATATCCAAGTTTTTTTTATATAGACATTTTTGTGGAATGATCAATTAAATGCTAAATACTCTTTTGGCAATGGTTAAGTTGAGGGTGGGCTGGGACTGTGGTCCCATTCTACCAGTTGTCTGTAGCTCAATCGTCATGCTAGCCAGCTAGCCGCTGTTGCATTTCACAGCTCTATTGTATTTCCATGAAGTGCACTCTGGCTAATACAAATCGGCTTTGACTGTGGTAACATGTCGGAGCGTGTCATGTAATGCATAAGGTGCGCTTCATATACTGGGCCTCTGGAATGCTCCACTCTTGATACCCGGCTGCGCTGCAGTGATGCCCTCAGGGGACAGATGGAAATGGAAGGTATATGTGGGCCTATCTCTGCTGCCATTCACTGACAACATCAGAGTGAGTCAGTGGACGTAGGAAGTAAACCAGGCCGCTACTGTGTGGGCGCTGTGCTACACGTTGTCCCTGTGAATCTGAAGGGAGGTGTATATTTGGACCATGAGCAAACCGGGTGAAGGGTATTCATTTAAAATGTTTGGCCGCTCTTTCTCACAACATCAGTCTCGCTTCCCTTTGTGTTTTTTTACAAATCACAATTGACATTAGCAATCATCTGAGGAAATGCCTAATACCTTTTTTATGTTAACTGGCCTGGGTCTGGGCCTTTTTTAATCTTTTGTCAACAGCTGCACCGAGTAGAGATGGAAACTTCTATTATACTATAAGTTAGTTTAACCATCACGGCACAGAGAGTGTGTGTGTGTGTGTGTGTGTGTGTGTGTGTGTGTGTGCGTGTGCGTGCGCTCGCTCACACAAGTGAGCAAGCGTTTTGAGAACTGAAATTGAAACATGACTTTATTCGGCTCTTTTATGTTGCGCAATTCCATGTAAAGGTGTGATGTATAGAGCTGCAGTTGCAGACTTGATCCTGGGTACCGGCAACTAGAGATTAACCCGTGACTGTTCTCTCGCTGTATGAATGCCTCAGACATGGAAGAAGTGTGACAGTGTCATCGTGTGGAGAAAAACTAATTTCTGTTTCAGAGAACCCTTGATTCACAAAGAATATAACGAGTACTGTTTCACATTGACATTAATAATTGCCTCAGTAAGGACTCATTTAAATTATGTTTTATCAATTCTGATGGTTGCTCCAGTTATTGATTATGTTGCATGTCAATGAGCAAGTTACCAGGGTACAGAAGTTGTGCTTCATATTGCCAAAAAAACAGAACTCCAGCCTAAACATGGACAGTCTTTCTGTCAAACAGGGGCAATGCTAATAATGATGCCTATAATCCTCATTTCCCTTCGCATCAACCCTGGCTTAAAACAGGAGTACTGAGGAAACCTCTTACTTGGTGGCAGCTGCAGGGTTTCCCACAGATTTAGATTAGGAGGGTGAGCAGAGTCCATGACCACCGCACGCCACCGTAGTCCGGCCTCGCGCCCCAGCGGTGTTCTGACACCAGAAGTCCACTGGTTAATCCATCGCGAGTGCCTTTCCCTCAGAAAATATATATTTGTTAAGTCAGAAATGCTAATATGGATCGGCAAACATACCTGTGCGGCCCGCCCAAGTAGTGTATATATGTGGGGAAACACTGATTTTGTTCTGGGTTATCATAAATCCATTTTCTGTCAACAATTATACATTTGAATGCACTAATTTTACAGTGTCTTTTACAATACTATGTCTTTCAATATTGGACGTTATTAAAACTCTGTGCGCCAGAAATATTTTAAATTTGGAAAGATTCGGGCATGAGATGCAAAGTGACAGACCTAAATATATAAGACATGTGTAGATCAAGCCCAAACAGAGAAACTGTACCAATATTTGGTAATCAGTGGCGTAATTACTCAAATTGTGATGAGGAAGCCACCCGAAACCCTGAAGAAAGATGACTAGAAAGAAGCCCTTGTGTGTCCTGTGGCATTTATTATTTACTGGTGTTCAAGCAGCAGAAGCTACGGGTCATTATGTATTCACTTCAGTCGGGGCAGTCCCCACCAAATGAAATTAGGTTATGTCCTCATTTGTTTGAGTTGGATATTTAAATGATCTACCACATAATATTCGTCTGCTTCTTCACAGCTGTGTTCTTAATAGTTGGAGATGATTATTTTGTTTGAATTTGCCTTCAAGCTTTTGCATCGTCAGTCAATTTGCTAAGAATTGGTTGGGATTGTGGTTGCAAAAATAAGTCTTAAGTACTCGGTTAACACGATTCTCAACATGCTTAAGAATATTTAAATTAAACTCTGCATCATTAACAATCAACCTATTCTGATTTGCAGAATATTAACACCTTGAAATATGAGAGATAATTTAACACTTGGTCTCATTTTTGTCTTTAATTGAGAATGTAAGTGACGTTATTGTAGTTTTACTCCACCGTGAGTCGTTCAAATAGAAGCTTTTCAAGACTAAGTAGCATTCTCGTCATTCCATGATGGCGTAAAGGATTATTGTTTCACATAATGTTTCGGACTAGATGTCCTTGAAGCCTCATTCTGAAGTTGAAGCTACCGACGGCGTGCCCTCACATTCTCATTTCAATCATGTTTTTTTTCACGATGAAGACTTTGCCCTTCTAATCCTGATAAAGAGCATATGGTTTTAGCAGATTGGGGTCACGTTCTGTGTCACAAACCCATCTGAGCGGCAGCTCTGTGCTTCTTTATCGTCTGTTCAAACCACAGCGTGAAGCCGGTGTGGAGATCTGATAAACGGCTTCTTTTTTGAAGTGTGTATTAATAAATCCATTGGACTGGATATTGTGTAAGCAGCGTACAGTTGGCGTCGTTTGGAGAAGGTTTTAAAAATAAGGGTGTCAAATGCTATTAACTTTGCTATATGTGGCTTGTCTCTTCTTTACAGTCGAGTCTGACGCAGCAGTTAATCACCAGCTTGACGTTTAAATTAATCCATTGATTTATGTCATTTTTGTCTGCGGTTATCAACAATGCTGCTTTTGTAACTTTATTAATCACGTCATTGCAAAGGAGGTATTGCAACATGTTTTAAGAGTGTGTTCATCTTTGAGGCTTGCTCAAGCGCCCTGAGATGAAATGATGTAACTTTTGGGACGTCACAACATCCGCACAGGAGAGGCCCCGAAATGCTGCAATGCTGAAAACACATTTTGTTTTGTTTTTGACCACACTGCTTTTTAAAAATGATCTACTTTGTGCGTAGTTTGATAATCCATGCTCGTCCTGTAACTCGGCCTCCTGTCCTTCTGCCCTCAGGTTGGCGACATCGTCATGGTGACGCGGATGAACATCAGCGGCCAGTGGGAGGGAGAGGTAAACGGACGGAGGGGTCTCTTCCCGTTCACCCACGTCAAAATCATAGACCCCCAGAACCCGGACGAGAGTGACTGACCCGAGCGTTCCCCTGGACCCTCTCGTCAGTGTTTCCTGTAGCTGAATCCGCTGGCCGTGTCCGCCTTTTCCCGCCAGTGTCACCGCGGTTACGTGCTTGCCTGCTTTGGGCTGTACCTTGATAGCGACCCCTCTGTTGTTGCCGACCGTCGCAAGGCTTTCTGACTGTTTACAGCTTTGGACATCGGGTCCAAACTAAAACCCTGGCCCCTCCTCTCCCCGGGCCCTTTCCCCACGACTTGGCTCCAGACTGGGCAGTGTTTCTGTTTTTGTTTTGTTGCATTAGTGTCCTTTTAATTTCCAGATCACTGGGCATCAGTGTGAGTGTGTATGTGTGTACGGATGTATGTATAAGTGTGTGTGTGTGTCTGTGTGATCACAATAGATATTTAGCACATTACATCACAACATGTTTTTCTTTTTTTCATTTTGATTTCTCCGAATATTTGTTATGTTTGAAGTATTGGAGACTTTAGTGTGTGTGTGTGTGTGTGTGTGTGTGTGTTTTGTTGATGTGAGGATGTTTGTGCGAAGTAGGGAACAGCAATATCCCTGTGGACTTTGGAGAGCACTGAGGCAAGGAGGAGCTAACCAGCCAGTCAAATGTTATTTCTCCAAACAATCAAGTCACTGTTGTACCTTAACCATCTCACTCACACACACACACACACACACACACACACACACACACACACACACACACACACACACACACACACACACACACACACACACACACACACACACACACACACACACACACAGGCCATGAGTTATTCAGGTTGACAGTTTATTTTTATGTGTATGTGATGTGTGACTGACGTCAGGAGAGGGAGGGAGGGGTTTGTGGGAGATCTAGGTCGTACCGTGACATTATAGATCCCATCCCATTCAACCTGGCACATGTCTGGCTGACAAGACTTATTTATATTTTGTTAATAAGACATGACACGGCCAAAAGTGATTTTGATCCTTTTTCCTTATTTGTGCCACATGATCAAATATAGTTTTTATTTTGTTTGTTTCTTATTTGTGACATTGAGAGGATGTGTTGTAGAGGGTTGACTCTGCATGTCCACTCGGTACCTCTCTTTATTGTCCTTCGCATTATTTTGAACTGAAAGGACATCGCTTAAAGATTAGTAGGTTTTTAGTTATGACGGCACCGAGCACTAGAAGATGTTTCAACTTTTCTGCATAGGAGTGCCGCTTCGAACACGTTTTCAGAAGTCAAGTAGCGACGGCCCTGGCCAGCACTTTCCCACAAGCATCCGACTAAAAGGCTGAAGGTTTCCACTGAGGTGAGGATCCCTGCTTTCAGTGGGAGGAGGTAATGTTTCAGCAAGCCAATGAGAATCCCATCAATGCCTTTTTCCAGAGAGTAAGATAAATGTATCTTCTTCTCTTTTTTTTTTTTTTTTTGCGCATGCAATCCTCTCTGCAAAACTTGTCAGGTTAGGATTTCAACCATTGTTATCACTTAGATACCTGGTCTGTGCACAACTTGTCTCTTTATGCAAACTGTCAGAGTAGCGGGGAAAAGCGTCTTTGTTCCTATTGTGCCGCCACCAATCTGGCCAGCAGGAGCAGCCAATTGAGCAGTTGTGCAAACGGTGCCGACCCCGACTACGTTTCTGCTGTAAAAATGACCCGTTCTGACCCGCCGAGTGCTTTCCCTTCAAATCAGTGCTCAGCCATTCACTCAGAGTAATATTGTGCAGCTTCTAGTTGTATTCCAATTTTGTTTTTTTATTTTGCCAGTTTATAGTCTGCTATTAAATCGAGCATTTTCTTAAAAATGATTGGTGTTTATTAAACTTAAAGTATCTACGGTGACATTTACAAAAGGGAAAATGCCTGCTGGTTGCCTCTGTGCATGACCTCTTGGCCGGGGGAAATGGTTCTGCCTGGCCAAATGCTGCTTAATGCCATTTTTATCCTTATTAAATCAAGGTTTATCTCATTTTTAATCCCCCCCCTGGTCCGTGCAAACGAGCCGGTGTGGGTTTTTCCTCATCAAACTTAATGAAATCTACTAATTAAGCAATACACCCTGATTCTTTCCTTTGTTGAGGTGAACTTGCTTTTCTCTTGCTTCTGAGTTGTTTTGTAATGGCATTAACAGTATTACTGTGCTCTCTTCTCATATTTTAGGAAAGCCTGTCTTTTACTTAAGAATTGAAAATTGTGCCTTTTATTTTCTTATACCATTTACATGTGTTAATATTTCCCATGGTTAACACCTGTGCTGGTATTGACCCTTTATGTACAGAACAAGTAAATAAAATTTACGTCTACTTCTTTAAATTTCTCTCTGATCCTCTCTCGGCCGTGCGCATGTTGTCTGTTCACAGATGGGTGGGCGTCACAGGTTGTGTATCTAGAGCACAGGACAGTTGCTCTTGCTCTAATTTTTGACAGTTCCAGTTTTGATTCTGGCTGCGCCCAGGAGAAAGGAAGCAATTAATGAATTTTAATGAAGCGCTAATAAAAGAAACTCCGCTGACCTAGAGATGGGGAATGGAAAACTTTTCAAGGGCAGTATTTCAGATATAATATATGTGTATAAATATAAAAACAATTTTAAGCCAATAGGTCCTAAAATGTTAATCCAATATCTCCAAAAAGTGATCTGTGGATGGTATATGAAATATACAAGTCCTGGCTCATATACTTGACAATTAACATTCCCTTCTTACTTGGACCACTGGAGATGAGCATGCCATTTTGAACTGCATTATAGAAAAAGCGTAGCCTCATTGCCCCGCTGTCGTGCCTTATGCAGATTTTAATAATACTCTATTCCTATCGTACTACAAGGCGTTAGTCATTGCACTCCAGATCAGATGCTTCTGATGATGAACAGGTGACGTGTACGAAACAGCTTTGGCTAAATGTAAGAGGATTCCAACAGTTCAGTGGCTGAGACTTTATTGAAGCATATGTTAGATTATGCAACTGTTCCCAAGTATAGTAGCCATGGTCGTACAAGACGAGGATCCCCAGTAAATGTATAATTACTGTAGAAAGCTACCGGTCCACACTGATACCATTGGCTCTCATGCTATAAAGCATGACTTAAATTGTGTTGTTTTAAACTTTTCCATGGCGAGGGATGCTGTGTATTTAGTTCTCTCCCTGACCTTTCCTGACCTTGTGCTTTGTGTGCATGTGCCAGGTTAAATTATCATTAAAGCCGATGGATGCGCTGCTCCAGACTGCTGGGCGGTGGCTGCAGCGGGGATGACCACCGTGAATCAAACTTATCGGAGCCTGACCTCTCCTCAGGGCACACTGCATGTCGGTTGTGTAGAAATGGATTTGCTGAACGGTCAATGAAAGCCTTCCTGCGGTCCATTACCAGCACCGCACCGCCTGAACTGTGATGGCCGCTGCAGAGCGTCTAGCCCACTGTACATGTTTGCTGTTAAAACATATAAAGAAATGATTTACCGAGGATGATAATTAAGGTTCAGATAAACAAGAAACATAAGGGTATCTGCGGGGTCTTAAGTGGGCTATCAAACATTGATAGATCTATTAAGAGGGGTAAGGTGCTTAAAAAGTATTGAACGCCATTTTCCGAGCTACACCAGAGCTAGCCACAAATAATTCTTCCGACACATTATTTAATGTCATGATTTGACCTGAAATGTGTATTACATAGTATGCTATGCTTTTAATGTCATACTTTTTTCATTTATAACTATAAAGAAATGTATTACATACCATACTATTATACTATGAATGTTTCAACATGCTATACTATAATTTCATACTTCTTTTTTCCCTCCTATTGTATGACCGTTTCCTGATTCATTTTTTTCTGACAAAGCTGACTTTCTTTATCATACTATACTTTTTTGCTTTACTATTTTGTGTATGAATCACTATTATATTATTTTGTGAAATACTACACCACGACATTCTTTAACCGCGTACCATTTCATGAAAATCTGAATGCCATTTTTCTGCAACATACGTCGACATTTATGACATTTATTTTTTTTGGGCGTTCTCTACCAGGGTTCCAGTGAAAGGAAAGGACACGCATGACAATCTATCCATTCCTTCTCACTTACACACTAAACTGTCGAGTTGTACACATGCATTTATCATGCAATTTTAATGACATACTTTACTCTTACATTTTTTATGATTTTTTTGTCACATACTCGTACATGCCCTTAGGTGCTGGAACTACAACTTGTGCATTATCATTGACCCCATCTGTGGTCAATAATGTATTGATAATGAGGTGAGAGGAATCTGGGATGGACTACTTGGCCGTCCCAGACGACTTATCCTGTAATCAGAATGTCACACATCTTTACAACATGGATTTTAATTTAGCATCCTGTAGAAACACAGACCAAAAGCCCGTCTGCTCTAAGTCTGGTGCCATTCACGATTTTGCCTTTCTGTATATATTATTTAGTGATGTTAAAAAAAGAAAGAAGCCTATCACACAAAAACATGTCAGTTGATCTGCTCTAGAAAATGAATTTGCAGTGTCTGCTCCCTGAAGCTGTTTGAATGTCCCAGATATGGCCTCGCTCTTTCTTTCTCGTAAAACATTTACAGCACAGACGCTGCTGCCTTCTGCAGAAGAAACTATGCCAGACTGGGATGCTAATTTCACCCTAACTATCTGTCATAACTTTATCAGGTCAGACAGGCTCCTGGCTATATATATATATATATATATATATATATATATATATATATATATATATATATATATATATATATAGTTGTTTCTTGTTTCTGACAAACTATTAAAGTGACCCCCACATACTCTTGGAAACATATGAAATTATGAAACACTATACACAATGATGATATACTTTTAACATAAACTGCTAGTGGCCTGCCCATAGTCCACCCATAATAACAGCATTCCTTCACGGCTTTATGGGTTTTATCCCCCATCAGTGATGTCACCGTTGCAAAGTTCACCAACAGGAGTAGGAGAAGAGCGGGTACTGGCTCCAGTCCGCTGCGTGGCCGTGGTGGTGAGGGAGGTGGTAGTAGCCGTGTTGTTGAGCGGTGTGTTCGGCCGCGGCGAGGCCGTGAGATGGAGGGTGCACCATGTGCGCCGCATCGCCGCCGTTGGAATGAAGTGGATACCTGGTGTACTCTACAGATCTAGAGAAATGAAGAGTGAAATGGAAGTTTACATTTCATGGATCATCCGTTGGCGTTTAATTTTCCTGTACTGTCCAAGGGTAATTGGATTTGATCTCATCCTTGAAAGGCTATCTTAAATCACCTGTAGGGCTGGTATGGCACGGATGCAGGCACCATCTGTTCTTCGCAGCTGTAGTCGTACTCGTGCAGCTCCAGGGGCTCGGCGTGGAGGCTCTCAGACGGGTCCTGCTCCGCCGCCACGGCTGAAAGGTCAGCCCCCTTCAATGGCTGCCGGGTGGAAACCTGATCCCTCTCTGCCTCCACTGACTGAGAGGTCAAGGGCATCCTCTGCAGGCCTGAGGTGGAAATACATTGTTTAATAAGACTGATGGAGACTTTTAAAGGAATACCTTTTCATACTACTGTGATCTTTAGTGTAGTATGATATCGTAAAAACTTGAAAATAACTGAAAATTCCCCACACTTACTAGGAGGGCTATTGCAAAGAGTGTTTCTGTCCAGTGTGGCTCTTTTGGGAGGAGGGCTTCTTTTTGAACGACACCTGTAGAAAAAAAAATTGATCTTTTAAAGCATTTTTTTTCCACTTTTAAAGCATTTTGATTACATCTTTCACTGTTGTTTATATTGGCCTGAAATTTCATGGTAAAAAACTAATGTCTGTCTTATAGAAACGCAATTTCCCAGTTGTATTTATTCCTACCTTTTGCTGTGGGAATGGGTGCCTCCCTCCCTGAATCCCTTAGCGAAGGGGTTGTGGTCGATTTTCAATTTGGTGATCTGAAAAAAGCAAAAATATATAGTTGTCGAAGTGTTTTTGTTTTGTTTAAATCAAACAGGAACAACCTCACATTGGTGTCGTCTTAATGTTTCGTAAAACCTGCTCATACCCTTGGATTTTGGTAAGCGGTCACTGCAGTGAAGGTGGTCTCTGGGAAGGAGACGGTCTGGAACGGGGCCCAGCAGATAGTGTAGGGACTGTCGGCCTGGGTGACATGAAACCTGGGGTAGTAGCGATGCATGGAGTGGAGGATGATCTGATGGCCGAGAAGATAAGATAAGATAGTCCTTTAATAGTCCCGCAGTGGGGAAGTTGCAGGATTACAGCAGCTGTGCAAACAAGATAAACCAAGTAATATAAATAAACAGTAAAACTGTAATACAAACAGTAAAGAAGAATACAGTAGTAATATTAAATATACTGACGGAATTTAAAAAAAGTATATAAAAGTATTTAAATGTATTATATATTGCACCAGATGAATGTAATTAAAGTGGCCAAAAGCTCAGCTTGTTATGCAGCCTGACAGCAGCGGGAAGGAAGGACTTTCGGAGATACAAATGTAAGTGAAAACTACACATGCATTAGTATTATCATTTAGACTCCGGGTGTAAGATGGTGTCTTACATGGCCGTGTTGGTCCAATGTGTTGTTAGTGAGCTTCATCCTGAGAAAAGACAACGGCTGCTTCATCCAGTGACTTCCTGGAGCCGGGGAGTCCGGGTGCATGTATGTCCGACACGGGGGCTGGGGCTCTGCCTTCCCCGCGACCTCCCACTGCTCCTTTTTCCACTACAAAGAAACGGGGGAGAGAGGGAGGGATGCAAAGTTATCAAGTGTTGGACCCTAGGCCATGTCTGATTAATCAGAAGCATGAAATACCCTTTTTTCCCCTGGTGCAATGCAAGAGAGAGCTGGTGCATAAGGGAGTTCTATCTTTCTGGTCAAGTATGCCATGTATATATATATATTTATTTTTAAGTAAAATCTTAAACTACCACTCATTCACCACCAGCCAAAAAAACAAATGCTCTTCTACAGTACTTTCCCTTTATTATGTCCCTCTTTGTTTCAAGTGTGTGCTAAAGGCAATATCAAGGACCAAATGGGCCACAGCAGTTGGTGTAAGAGCCGTTGAGAGTATGAATGGCTGACTGCTACTCATTCAGCGATCGTGAATAAGGAGGGATGCTAATTGATTGGGCCTCCAGCCGAGACTGCACAAACAGGAAGCAATGAAAGGCTTTGAAATGCAGCGGTGACCGGCTCAGAGTGGGCAGGCCCGTGTCTGGCTGCAGACTGCAGCGTTTTGCATACTGCAATCTGCTGGTTTCAACCCCCAAATGATGTCAACAACAGTGCATACAGTATGCAATGAGCGCTATCTATGCATTTACCTTGTATTTGAAGCTGTCTGCAGGAACCATGTCCATCATGATAACGTAATTAACGAAAGGCTGGAGCCCAGATAGGCCGATGCTGCAGTGTGGAAACATCCTCCTGAAACAAACGCACAAAGCCACGTGTGAGCGAGGTCATTTCTTGTAGGTTCCGGACTGTGTGATACATGACACAAAGCACGGTTGGTGTTTTCAGAAAGCAGCATCCAGCATTGTTACCTTCCGTGTTTTGTTATAATCATCTCTGTCCCAATGTTGTGAAAGGACTTCCAGAGATCATCGTTCTCCAGGGTCATCCTCATGCAGCCCTGCTGGTATGAGTCAGCTGCTGGAGGCGACGGGGGTATGCTCAGATGAGACTTTGAGTCTGTGGGGGGAAATGCCCATGAGGAGAGTTCTGCAAAAGCAGATGTATGTATAGCACTTAAAAAAAAAAGAAAAGTTCATAGGAATTGCAGAATCTGCTTTATTGGCCATGTGTGTGTACACATACATGGAATTTGACTCCGGTTACACGTTGCTCTCGTCGTACATATTATATACAATAAACAAGATAAATATTTAAAAAAAACATCAAATCAGTAAAAATATGTTCCCACAAAGCATGAAGAACTTGATACATCGTATCATAGGTCAGGGTAGTTGTTCACACCCTATTGTAATGATACATTTCTCTTCAAATCAGTATAAAAAATGTGTTGAAAGTAAAGTAAATTGTCAAAAAGAGACGAGTATTTATTAATTTGCTTGTGGCTGGCAAAAGGACTCTCACCAGGAAATGGTTATCACAAGAGAGTCCCACTCTGAATACATGGATGGACATTACAATGGACATTTACAACATGGAGAAGATAACCGCATCTGTCAACCACAAACTGGAACAAAATTTAGGATATTGGAAAAAATGGGTTCAATACTTGGCACCCCATGGACCTGATTTTGTTTTCATGGATTAATGAATGAGAATGAGAACAGATTGCTCCTTAGTTATACATTGTTTTTTTGTTCTTTGTTTCATTCTATTTCTTTCTGTTGATTGTTCTGTTTTTCAAAAATTTAAAAAAGTAAATAAAAAAACAAACAAAGTAAAGTAAATTAAAGAACTATGTGATACTTCATGGCCAAAAGCATCTTGCCTTTGAGAACAAATCATTGCACAAACAGCACAGTTAGACATAATGAGTTGAAGCTTACCAGAGACGTGTTCCATGTTACTTTGTCCGCCTGCTATCAACACCAACGCAGTCCTGAGACAAAGCTCTGCTCTCAGATGGGTCTCTACCCTGACTATAAAGTCTGAGCTTTGAACTTGATTGGTCATCGCACAAAAGGGTGGGGTCTGAGCAGCCAGGAGGGAGTGTAGGCCGAGGAGAACCAGGTGAGACTGTTACCTGGCGCGCTTCAACTGTCCTCGTGTGGCGCTGTGAGCAGACAGAAGCAGCCATGAAAGAGACGCTCCGATTAGATGAGATATGCAAAACATATTCCATAAAACTTCCAATGAAATCATACATGTACAACACCAAAGTGTGTTCATTATTGATGTGCTCTCTGTTTGTCCTGGTTGTTGTTGACAGACTTTTAGGGGTTTAAAAAAATCAATCTTAACAAAGGGTTCTGTGATTTTGTAGAAACCACCCAAAGAGAGTAATTTACCTGGGACTTTGATTCTGGCGATCCAGCACTCAACTCTACTGTGTGTGTGTGTGCGTTTGTGTGTGTGTGTAGGCCTGAAAATGCATAAAAGATTCTCTCCTCCAGTCCAAGCTGAGCAGCAGTGAGCAGCATGTCCGAGTGCTCTGGGGGATGGAGCAGCAGACAGGTTCCTTCCTGGCAGCTCTGGTTGTGTATTGAGAACACATCATGAGATTACGGAGGTGATTGGAGTTGCAGCGTAACCTCGACAATGCTGCTAATCCTACGGGGCCATTTGGGCCCTGGGAGGAGAGCAGCTTTCTGATGGAGCGAGCAGTTAGCGGCCCGTTTACATGGCAGACGATGGGAGGGAGTTTGGGACTTTAGAGGAACCAATATGTAAGGAGTACGGAGCAATTTGTTTAATTCTACATGCATTTCATCGAGGAAAATGTCTTTCCAAACATACCAAACATGGCAGGCTGTAGAAAATGCTTCACAAAACATCTTAATTTGATGAAACGGGTCAGCCATTCACACCTTCTTAGGGGTTTGAGAATTACCATCAGGGTAAACACAATACTGCTTCAATGAAGAGTTGGAACAAGCAAATACAGAATTCTCCCTACAGATTCTCCCTGACAGACAGAGTGGGGGTTTGCAACCTTAAAGCTAACAGGAAAAAGGAAAAACACAACTAGCTAAGGGGTTAAAAGCTTCCCATTCTGAAGACACATTAAAGCATCTGCAAACTTATTACAATAAATACAAAATATAGCATCAGATGAATTGTTCTGAGTATTCACCAAATTACAGGCAGCATACATCAAAATGAGTCCCTCTGTGGTCAGATATTGAAATTAGTTTGACCTTTATGCCGCATCATCACCCTTTAAGATGAGCTCAGATTTGGGAAGAGATCCACATGAGCCTTGCCTTGCTCTTGCCTACGCTACCCCACAATGATGAAGATGATGAAGATGAAGGAAAACTAAATGCATTTGAATCCTCTCAGCCTCAGAATGACCACACAATTCAAGCAGATGAATGGTGTGCAATTTTATTCTCATTCTTTATTTAGCTTTTAGGTGGGTTTCCTGAGCGTTTTCTAGGTGCAACCAATAGTAACTATTTTCAGTTTTTGGGGTCAGATTAGATGGTGAGGGTATTGCATATGGGGAAAGTTGTTGGCGGAGGATGCACTGTACAGTATTACGGTATTATTTAGCTGATCCATCTCTGCTGGTTTCACAGCACATGTAGTTCGAGCCTCTGTGAGAGCTTCCAGCTGTATGCGTGTTGAAACACTTCTCCTCCATTTAAATCAACTTCAGGCTTAAAGATGGAATTCAGTCTGTTCGGGCCTGCGGCGTGTGTCACCTCTGCAAATATACAAAGTCAAGTTCGTGTGGAAGAAGATATCACCAACATCTGCCTCTGCTAATGGTATTTCAGCATGATTGGGCAGTGCTATAATGGGAATGCAAATGAAGTTCTGTCAACGTTTGCCTTGGATTTTGGGGTAAATTGCTTCACGGTTTTATCCGGTGACTTGCAGGGAATCCGATAGGAGAGTGAATTGCAGATCTCCAGATATCAAATGTTGTGTTAGACGTCAGTAGTATTTCTCCTGCATTACATTTGTTTAGTGTCGTGTTTTTGTAATGCATCCGATCTGCTGCAGATAAAAAAAACTACACAGGAATTGTTGCGGCTTCGACAGTTTCGCAAAGTTAACCCAAGCTGCAGCTGGAAGATGCCGTGCATAACCCCGGTGGTGGCAGTTTGGGGACGTGTGATCTGTTCACCGCTTCGGATGAAGTGGCTGAGTGGGTGGGATGAATAATCTGAGGTTTTACCCAAGCAAGTCGTGTCGAATACAGAGAAAGGGAGGTGGGTTTTTGTGTGGGGGCCAATTCAAAAGGTATTTATTCCATCAAAAACAACCTCCTGCAGCATTTAACACGTAGTATCCAGAACCGCAGTGTTAGTGGAGGATACTACACGTATAACGGATCTTAATCGTGAAGCTGCGTTGTACAGGTAAAGCAAAGTTGTAGCAACGCTTTAATATAATAAGGATCCTTAGAATGCAGGCTAGGATTAACTAGCCTTTACTGTATTTGAATAATATAGTAACATACATGTATGACGTTGGAATATTAACCATTGTACCACAACTACAGAGATAAGAAGTAATGTTAAGAAGCCACAAACAAGTTTCAATAAAGCTCATATTTGTCAATACTGCCACCTGCTGGATATTTGTTTAAAAACTTTAAATTTGCTTTAAATTAACGATCCATTCACTCACAATTGTTTTAGTATACATATATTTACCTTGTGTTGTTGTCTTGTACAAAAGCGATGAACGTTCCCTTGTAGTTAATAATACCCACAATGCAAATCAGCCTTTACCCTCGATTTGTCCATCAACGGGGCCGAAAGGTTAAATTCCATCTTGACAGCTAAATACCGTCCTTTACTCAGGATGCTTAAATGTACTACGTGTAATTATTCATTCATATTTTTATTCACTCAGGATGTATGAGAAATAAATATGTTCGAGCAAATGAACACAATGTTTAAGCATGTTATATACATTTATACAACAAACACGCACACACACATACACACATTTATTTTCATGAAGGTGGAAAAATTTGACTATTCTCACTTTTGTCGGACAATATGATGTTTTGGGTTTACCAAGAATGACTTGAGGCTAAAGTTCATGTTAATACACATACATTTGCAGACAAATATACAATATTTAGTTCAATATTAAACTTTGAGGAAATCTTTTGTGATGTACGATGTAAACCACTATACTCTAAGGTGTCGTACCCCTTGTACTTTGCGTTATGCATTAAAAATATAAATATTCCTGAAACCTGATACATGGACGACTTAACAGGGAGGGGAATACATATAGTGTAAGCGTTGTAAAGAGACTTCCTAATGCTCAAAGATTTCATGCAAAGGGGATAACAAGATTTAGTGTGAAAAGCGTGTTAAATCGAGGAAAATGGAAAAAGAATTGATGGAAAGAGAGAAGCTAACGAAACAATTAAACGGAGAAATTAGAGGACGACGCAAGGAGGCAAGCCGAGAAAAAGAGAAGGGCGAGAGAAAATGAAGGCAGAGGAAAAAGGGATGAAAGATGAGGAAGGAGCCCCAGAGAGAGTGCAAAAGAAGAAGAAACCCCACAGAGACTAGAAGGGGGCAGCTCAAGATAAAAAGGTAGACGGAATTTGAAAGGACATTTCTTCATTTGGGAAAAAGAAAATAAGAAATGTGGAGAGGTCCACAAGGTAGAGTTTAGAGCAGATACGCCTGCTACAAAAGTTCCAACATAGAATAAATAAAACTTCCACAGTTCAAACACTCAAGTGCCTGCACATCAAAGAAAAAACTGACAGAGGGTCTGAAGAAGACCTGGGGGAGCAGACGTTAGTCAAAGTCCCTGAACAGAAGCCCAGACTTATTTAAAGAGACATGAGAGCAGATCAGAGCTCAAACGCCTGCAGATATTTTCAGCTCCAACGCTGCTGCATCAGTTGGCTTGGGGGGAAATGTTAGGGCACTGCTTTAACCCGCTCCAACCCAAGTGGTGTCTGTGTCATACTCATGGATTATTCATCAGACCTCACATACTCTGTGTCCACGTTTACAAAGACCATCATCATGCTGGTTTAACAACGTAATGTCAACATGTTAGATTTTCCCACCAGCAGAGGGCGTCAGAGCGCAGACAAATAGCAGATGTGAAGATAGACATAGAGGATGACTTTTCTGCATATTTGCTACGGTTTTAACAATGAATTTAAAATGCCAGTTTCTACACACATTGCTTTCAATATGAGGTAATAATTACTATAAAGTTAGGCCTGGCTTTGCTTTCCAAAAGTATACTCCTCCCCCTCCTACTACTACTACTACTACGACTGCTACTGCTGCTACTACTACTGCTATTGCTACTACTGCTACCACTACTGCTACTACTGCTACCACTACTGCTACTACTGCTACCACTACTGCTACTACTACTACTACTACTACTACTGCTACTACTACTGCTGCTACTGCTGCCACTACGACTGCTATTGCTACTACTGCTACTACTACTGCTACTACTGCTACTACTACTGCTACTGCTATTGCTACTACTACTGCTACTGCTACTACTATGACTGCTACTACTACTACTACTCCTAGTAATACTACTACTCCTCCTCCTCCTACTTCTACTACTACTACTACTACTACTACTACTACTACTCCTAGTACTACTACTATTCCTCCTCCTCCTCATACTTCTACTACTACTCCTACTACTACTACTACTACTCCTAGTACTACTACTACTCCTCCTTCTCCTCCTACTTCTACTACTCCTACTACTACTACTACTCCTAGTACTACTCCTCCTCCTCCTCCTCCTCCTTCTACTACTACTACTCCTACTCCTACTCCTACTACTACTCCTACTACTACTACTTCTCCTGCTACTACTACTACTACTCCTCCTCCTCCTCCTACTACTACTACTCCTACTCCTACTACTACTCCTACTACTACTACTACTCCTCCTACTCCTCCTCCTCCTACTACTACTACTACTACTACTACTACTACTACTACTACTACTACTACTGCTACTACTAGGAAGGTAAACCCAGGACCTTCCTGCTGTGCTTTTATTTTCCATTATCAGTAATGGTCATGAAGAATATAGTTCAGACGTGTTTAGAAAACAGTGCAGAGCTGTTTGTCACCACCGGTTGCACGTCTGAATCAAACCATCCCAAGAGTATTGCAGGAGATTGCTCTGGCGGTGAGTATTTCAGCGTCATTGGGGTTCATCTCAGATTGATTGATTGGCTCTGCCCGGCCTGTGCCAGTGATAATGGGTGCGAAAGGCCTTTAGGTGTCATTTCCGGTTCAAGGAAAGGGATCCATGCCTGGCAAAGTATCTCATATATTTACATAAATCTACATATTGTACCATGACGAAACCCCCTCATGTCTGACTCATAACTCAGGAGGATGGGTCACTTTAACCCCCTCATAACTTGCGCTTGCTGCAGATGGTGTGAAATGGTGGTTTCATAACTCCGTGAGTATTCCATGTGAACTTATGCTTGATCATTAAAAGTAATAAAAATGTTTCACCATCCTTTACAACTTCCTGTAGTTGAGCTCTCCAAAAGCAGCTACTCTGGCATTCATGGCTCCCTGCAGCATCCCCCACGGCTCCAACACGGCTCCTCGTCAGGTCCTTAAAGGTCCGTGTTGTGTATTCTGCATCTGTGCAGCTTCAGGGTCCTGCTCGCAGCCCTTTGATGTGTGTCTACGGACAAATCCAAAATGGACCACAACAACAGCTGCTCCTTTCCCCAATGACCACCACCTCCTGGTCCATGGAGGGAGGACTATCCTGAGAGCATACACACACCTGCACTTCTATCATTGTGAGGACACAGATTCACAACATGCATTCCCAAGCCCCTTACCTTACCATCACAACTAAATGCCGAACCCCAACCCGTAATAACGACTAACTCAACCCTGATCCTTAAACGCAGGTCTGCATTCTCAAACAGGCCTTTGAAGACGTGAGGACTGACCACATTGTGTTCACTCTCCAAAAATGTCATCACTTTGACGGTATAACACTCCTGTGGTCCGGACACACACGCACACGCACACGCACACACACACGCACACACACATACAGAGATTACATAATCATATGCATGTGGCCGTGTGGGGTTAGCAGAGCTACCAGCAGTACAAAGAGAGCGGGAGTGTCTCTGATAGAGAGCATGGTTCAGAATTTAGAAATCACTGCACAGCACTAACCTCAAGCTCTCTCTCTCTCTCTCTCTCTTTCTCTCTCCCTCTCTCTCTGTCTCTTTCTCTCTCTCTCCACAAGTCAAACTCATAGACAGTTAATTAGAGTTAATTGATTTGACTTCGCTCTTCTCTGGTAGTAACATCTTGTTATAGGTCTTAATTAGGTTAATTGCCTGTGTCATCATCTCAAGCCAGGGCAGTTACTTTGGCGAGTATATTGTTATCATAACTGATAGAAATGAGGGTCCAAACTATTTTTAAAAAGGCCCACGTTGTAATAAACAGAATTGTCCTTTAACAGACCGTGTTAGCAACAACTGTGAGGACGCCGTTTCCTATCTCCTCTGTGGATTACGTACTTACCGCTAAATTGCTTCTTTATCTTTGCTTCTGTCTCTCTGGAGATGACATTGCTTTTCTATTTCTAAATCTGTTTGTCTTTTTCAGTGTGTGTTTGTTCTCTGGCTGCCACTTCCTCCATTATCAGTGTGCCTGTGTCTAACCCTGTGTCTGTCTATTAAGCCGACACTTCCTGTACACTTGTTCCTCCTCTCACACTTCACAACCCCACTGCAACTTCTCAGCTTTGCGAGCAGCTCCTCAACTCTTGAATATTTTAGTTCTGGAGTGATTGATTGGTTCTGCCGGGCCCATCTGGAGACTCAGTGAGCAGCGAGAGGGCCATGGGGCAACTGTAGGAGAAGCTCTGTGGATGATGACACTCTCTTTGAATATTTAGTGAAACAGTAGTTTTGAAATGAAAGGTTTCTATCGACAATAACATTCCAGTATTACTAAATCAACCACATCTAATTGTTTCGTTAATGGTGTCTTACCAAACAGGAAGTGCCGCTAGAAAGTGACCCATCCTCCTGTATGTTTGCCTGTGGGTGCAGGTGCTCTCCTGGTGGCTGCTGAGACACACCAGTTAATTAATACCACTCGAGTGTGTCAAGAGCATGGAAGGAAAACTGCTGCCTCCGGCAGAAATGATGACTGAGTGACTTTTTCTAACTTTTAAACCTCATTTTATCTGAAAACAAAATTGAGTTTTCTGGGTCTGCAGTATTTAGGTGAGGGTTTGGGTCGAATGAACATCCACACAACAACTGCATAAGCATGCACATACTGGGTTTGTTCCTTTGCATGATTAGCACATTAAGTGTGTGATGTAACTGTAACTAAAGGTGTCAATTTGTGGTGTTCATTGTGATTGTGTGTGTGTGTGTGTGTGTGTGTGTGTGTGTGTGTGTGTGTGTGTGTGTGTCTTAGGGTTCAGTATCAGTTATTTTGATAAATCTTTTACTGTTTAGCGGTTGCAATCCACAAAAAAATTGCACGGCTGACGGTAATGAGCTTAACGAGCAGCGGTGGGCGGTCTGCAGACAGAAACGGCCCCCGGCTTCCCCTTAAAGGCACACGAGCTGCTGACGGACTCTCAGAGAGGCCGAGGTCGTGCCTGCAGACTGAGAAGAAACAAACTACTGAGTGGAGAAAAATACTGCAACCTTGTGCAAACCAAAACAGTAATTTAATCTATCGTTTTTTTTTACATTCAATATTCTCCTTCTGCAATAGAATTGAACATCATTCAAAAATGAAATGTCAGATATTGCAGAAAAGGACAGTGGTGTTTTTGTTGAAGATGCACATAGAACATGTATCACATGAACGTCGAGGCTGACGTCCTCTTTACTTCTCTGATCTGTGAATTATCAGTATCTGAGCGGCTGAATATGTTTTGGATTTGGTGACATTCCTTCCTTCAGAAACGCAGAGGTATACCGGATAATTCTCTGCCAGGGAGCGTGCGGTGTGATTGACATGTTGTGTTTTGCATTCCTGATGAGCAGCAGTGACCATTACAAGAGGAAACATCAGAGAGATGGAGAGCAGCTCCCATTTGGTGCCTACAAGCTGCCGCGTTGCCTTCATCTGTCTTCAATGCCGGCTTCTGTTCAGTGACGCTAATTACAAACACTCACACAACACAACACAGACTACTCAAAATAATCGGCCTTCATAGAAATGAATGTGACCGGCCAATGAAGTCATTCAAATGTTTTTTTAATTTTTCCTAAAAAAATATTTTACATTATAAAACACAGCTTAAAATATACACAGTCCACTCGGTAATGCAATAAGTGCAGAACCCTTCAACTCAAATATATCCGTCTATAGGTAAATATATCTTTACAGCAAGAATAAATCCAGGGACCAAGTTGTGACTTATTCAGCAGGAGCTCGGGGTGATAAATCGTCCAACAGTCCCAAAAAAAAAAGTCTCTATAAACTATGGCCTGATCGAAGCAATGTTAAATAAACAGAAAGATTATTTCATCTGGATTTGATACAAAAGACACAACTAAACCAAGAGCAGGGAATGCTTCTGAGCCAGAGGTGGAAAAGATGAAACCATGGGAATGCGTACGCGAGCAGCAGCTCTGTTACAGTTGAGAAAAAGAAACTGGTGCCGACAGAGTCCATCCACCTACACATCCGTCCATCCTTGAGGCTCTCGCAGTAATCCGTTTGCAGATTGAATGTTCGTGGTGCACACAGCAAAGTAAATCAACATTACTTTCATAACTTCCAATTCAAGTGTCCCCAATACACCCTAACTTTGTTTTAAACTATTTTCAAAAGGAGTAAATTAATCGCAATGAGTTCCGTGGATCATCCAGAGTAACGCTGAAACGTCTTGACTTTTTCCAAATGTAATTTTACAGTGTTGAACTGCACAAATAAACTCCTTTCACCTCCACTGTATTGAGGTGTCGGTAGAAACTATGACATAATAATCAAACCACCTACACGGCTCGTTACGACTAAGAGGTGTGTGGAAATAGGTTTTGGGGTAATTTTCAAAATTCAAGATTAACTTTATTATTATTCATACTATTCACAGGGCAAGTGCACAGCAGAATGAAATAATAGCGTCATAAAAAAGTGCTAGTTTTGAACTCATTTTGGTGAACCGTACCTTGTAATAAAGCATCTGCTGTAATTTCAAAAAATAGGCAACAGTGTGTGTGTGTGTGTGTGTGTGTGTGTGTGTGTTCAATGTTCACCTTTGCGCCTGCCTAAATCCAAGAATACCATTATCCTATCTGTATACGAGGCATTGCAGCTGTAAATCTGCTGCACATGAAGACCAATAATTACGCTTAGTGCATTTGGAATACATTTCTATAACTCCTTCCACATATGAGGCAGTTTGACGATTCAAGAAAACACTTTGTAAAGCATGTGTGGGTTGATGCCTATTCGGATGACTACTTAAGCTGGCAGTGCCCACCAAATGACCTGTAAAATAAATACCAAAAGGATACCAAAGATACTGTAAGAAGAGGTTTCCACTGAGCTGGCTGCTGGCCCTTGCCCATCAGCTCAGGAGCTTTGTCCCATGCTTTGGCATCATAGCAGCTCTGAGCGGAGGGCCAGCGAGAGCGTCCAGAGAGGCGGCAGCAGCCACAGGGCCGACGGGGAGGGCCGCGCTCCTAAAGGCGAGGCGGAGTCGGAGGTGCAGGAGCACACCTCGTACCCGTTCTCCGCGTGGTCCGGCTGGTGGCGCACGTTGACTCTCGTCTCCGTGCTTTTGGGTTCTGTGTCCGGAGAGTCCGACTGCATCTCGGTGCACAGGAGCCAGTCTTTAGCGATGAGGCGCGGGTATTCGGCCTCCGCCTCCATGTCGCTGCTCGGCACTCGCCAGTAGTCCTTCCCCTTGAAGAAATAGGATGAGCCTTCAGAGGGAGAGAGAGAGAGAGAGAGAGAGGACAGAGGGCAGAAGGGTTGGTTTGAGAACGGAATACAAGTGATACAGGTGATTTATTATCACACACGGTGCAGAAGTGTTTTTTATGGAGACTACACCTCAAGCAGAAGACAAAGTGTTGGGATCTGGCAGAAGCGTGCTTGCTTATTAGCAAGTATGAAAACTAAATAACTGATATCAATACAAGTATTAATATCAATAGGATTATTAGCATATATTAACAATAACAGGGCACCACCCTTGGATAAGAGACCAATAACCAAACTGTAGATAAAGTCTCAAAATTGGTGTTCACTCAAAAATATCAATAGTCAAAGTGCTATTCCACATGTATAGCCTTGGTGACATCATGGCCGTGTCACAGGGACGTCCTGTGGCCTCAACCAATCAGGCGCCAGTGTTTGGTTTGACCCAAATCTCACACGGAGGTGAGATTTTGACGCCTGATGGGGATTGATGTGGTTAAACCACTTTACGCTTTTGAAGAGGGAGGCCTCTTTTGTTTCAGCCACATGGTAAAGTCCCAACAACATAACACATCAAAGGCCTTGACATCATGAATCAGTGATCCAGGATGCATAGCGTGTATCTCAACAGCTTCACACTGTTGTTAACACACCACATGGTTCCCCTGATCAAGACAGAGCGGGACTCATTTCTAACAGGATGGGATTACAAAAGATGGAAACAGAAAAGCGTTTAATCACCCAACAAAGAGACACACTTAATAAAATAAAACAAATAAAATAGAGCTCTTAGGGTATTGACACAAGAATTAATCTTAAAAACTAAAACCAACAACCTGACAAGCAGTTGATGTGCTTTCTGTGCAGAAGGTACTGTAGGCTCCGTTACCTCCAGATGAAGACATCATTGTTACCACTCACCATGTGTTGTCACAAGCTTTTATTATTTGGTTGCAGTTAGGTATTGTGGAACGGTGGCCATCCAACTTTAATTAAGGTGGCAGATGCATCCTGTATACTTGGATGCTGTAAGCAATAACTTTGCTGGTCCAAATAATAATTAAAACTGGCTACACACATGAAAAAAGAGTTAATGTCATTTTGTGGGTTCTTTGTCGCTGCGCAGAAAACAGCAACCCTGGGCGGACATTCTCGACAGCATAATTGCACTGTGCCAGTTGATCGTTAAGGACACGCCCCCTTACTGTGCCTGTCCTTTCACATAAGATAATTATTGTTTTCAAAATATCAAATGAAAATACTATTTCATCGGAACAAAGCATCCAAAAGGATTCATGAAAAACGGGTTCATTTTGCCGCATGCTCCTTTTGCGATAGTACCATTTCAAATGTAATATCTGATTTGAATATAAAAATATGACTGCATGGATTATTTGTACATTTGCAATATATACATTTTTAATATGGGACAAAGAAAAAACTGTTTTCTAAATTTGCCTGAACTCTGAGAACCAATTTGTTATCAGCAAGGCCATCACCTCCAACAAGGCTGTTGACAAAGACAAACAAGGGGAGAGAAGTAAACAGGTGATAGTATCATGGCTTATCCAATCTCTCAACTGGTGATTGAAATAAATACGCGACCAGAGATAAACAAGTGAAGGAGTTTGAGCAAAGTGAACAATGTTCCCCAGTTGCTGATGACCTTGGGAGCTCAGCCTTTCAGCCAACACAGTGGCAGAGCGCATTTCTGACCTGTCATGTAACATATATGATCAACTGCGGGAGAGAAAGCCAAACATTTCCGTGCATACACAGTCAGTCTTGATGAGAGCACAGACATCACTGACACTGCGCAGCTCGCAATGTATGTCCGCGGTGGTGACGACAGTTTTGAAGTGATGGAGGAGTTGCTGACAGTGATTCCAATGAATGTCCAGACCACCTGAGCGGTGCAACCTGAGATATTCTGCCAGCTGTGGGAGGCCATTGTGGATGCCGGTTTAACATGGAAGAGGTTTGCTGGAATAACAACCGACGGAGCACCATCAATGGCAGGGAGGAAAAATGGACTGGTGGCAAAACTGGAAGAGGAGGGTGTGGAGGAGGCCATTGCTCTGCATCATCCATCAGCAGGCCCTTTGCAGCAAATGCCTGAAGTTTGACAATGTGATGTCTGTCGTTGTGAAATGCATCAACCATATCAAATCCAGGGAATTAAAGCACCGGCAGTTCCGCGCCTTTTTGGAGTAAATAGAGTCAGCATGTGAGGATGTGCTCTACTTCACCGAGGTATGTTGGCTCAGCAGGGGAAAATCCTTGAAGAGGTTTTTTGACTTGGGAGCAGAAGTGAAAGCCTTCATGGAGAAGGATGGGATGGATATCCCTGTGCTAAGTGATCCCAAATGGCTCATGGACTTAGCTTTTCTTGTTGACATCACACAGGAGCTCAATGTACTGAACAAGAAGTTCCAAGGCCAAGGGCAGCTTGTCAGTGCTGCCTATGACAACGTCAGAGCATTCTCCATAAAACTTGTGTTATGGAAAGCCCAGCTCTCTCAGACAAACCTCTGCCATTTCCCAACATGCAAGGCATTTTTGCCATTGTAAAGCTACAGGAGGAATTTGAACACAGGTTTGCAGACTTCAAGACACACAGAGACACTTTTCACATTCTTGATGTTCAAGTGGACCATGTGCCTTTTTGGGAGCACATATCTGTGTGAAATGCTCTTCTCCACCATTAACTTTAATAAGTCAAATACAGGTCCAAACTTGCTGATTAGCATCTTCAAGGCATACTGAGTCTCAACTGCTTCCTCCCTCAAGCCAAATGTGGCTCAGCTGTTTGAGAGGAAGCGCTGCCAGGTCTCTGGCAGCAGCAAGGAGTAGACAAGAGGAGCCTATGTTCTTCAGAACCGTTCATGTTCTTCAGAACCGTTCATGTTCTTCAGAACCCGTTCATGTTCTGAACTGTTATTAATAAAGATTGAGAAGATTGGATCAGTTGTACTTTTTTGTGGAATACTTGATGCCTCACCCAGACTCTACCTCCAGCGGTAGGTCAGTTGAGTTTGAGAGCCCAGCGTTAGAGCATCATTTTCGTGTTAAATAAAATTAATAATGCACATTTGATCTTGGAGCAATGTACTGGCAGGCAAAATTGAGAACTCCTTTATGTTTCTTTATCCATGCTTTGCTCTTGATGCCAAACAGCTGGCAGAAATAATCTCTGATCTTCCAAATAAAGGCTAAAGATGTTTTCTTCTGGATAGTTCTGCATCTGAGGGCACAAAACGTTACATCTAGTCTGACCTTCGTGTTTAAGAAAACCTAGGAGCTGAACCCTGAAAAAGCCTTAATTTCTGGTGAGGGCAATGATGCCTTTTTGTTGTTCATCATGGCTATGAGTAATAATAAAAATATATAAAATGTCAAGGTTTTTAGTAAAAGTCTTTAGTAGGAAAGTCCATTTTCTGTCCATAAACACAATATATATTCAACCTAAGCTGCAGCCTGTTGGAATTAAAAACAAGGTATGCTCTACATTGCACAGACAACCTCATCATACCTCTAACCTTCTGAGGACTAATTTCTCTCAGTCCTACCTTCACCATAAAACCAGTTCCAAAATAGCTCCGAGGCCCTTTGCAATGAGGATTTATTAAAGCCTCACTTTCCAAAAATGTCCTCATCCACCAAGTCTAGAGCTGAACTTTATCCTCCCGAAGACATGAGCACAAGAATAATCACACTCACAAAGTCACTCTCCTTATCCATCTATCACTATTATTGAAAGTCCAATCCCATAAGGCTGAATGCCACTTTGCCAACATTCTTCTTTCTTTTCCCCCAAAGACTAAAAGTCCCAGCTGTACAAAGCGGTGAACACATCTGAAAGCTCAGCCATCACTTGATAATAACACCTGAACAGCTTCAGAATACAGTTTTCCTTCAGATTCTTTGACTGAGGAAGATCAATGGCTGAACAAACTGTGGGCTCTTTGGACCTCACGGTGTTTTTCATCATTGTACAAAAAGGAAAGTTCTATCCATTCAAGACTGAAACATCAAAAATGAAGAATAAGGCAGGTGTTACTGTACATCTTCTTGTCAAGAAATCACATAAAAAGATCACACACCAGAACCCTGAAACCAGAGCATAGAACCCTGAGATCCGAGCATAGAACCTTGAGGTCAGAGCACAGTTCCAACTGGGACTAGTGTGTTGTGTGCAACAAGTAGCTTTTGGCTACAAAGTTGCCCACGATTAAAATGTTTGATTCCAAAATCATTACATGAAAAACGTCTTGACATAATGGGAACAGCGGTTGTAACTTTGACTTTACTAATGAGACGCTACTAAAATGATGGGTGCTGACTGGTTTATTTGAACTTCCTCTACATATTAAGGATAATATTCATGCTTTCACCATGACTAAATGGCACAACTATTCCTGGTGGCCATGGTGGTGCCAGCAGCTATGGTTGTTATCCCCATTACTATTTTGGTAACGAGGTGTCACCGTATCTCCTCTCTCCTTCTTGCTGCCACATCACTCTCTTCTTGCCTGTGTTTTCTCTCTATGCATCCTGAGCTGGTGAAACAAACAGAGCAGGCTTTGATGTGGCTCCAGTTTCCATGCCCCATGGTCTGTCTATGTGCGTTTGTGCGTGTCAGTTTCCAAGCTTACCCTTTCCATGCTCTGTGGTGATAATGGCCGGGGGTGAAGAGTCGGGGGTGAAGAGTCGGGACTGTGCGATTGGCCTAATCTCACACACATCAAAGAGCTTGGAGTGAGACCGAAGACAGAACACAGACCACTAAACACCTGACAGCGAAGGAGCTTCCTTGTACTAACATACTGCAGGGGGGATTAGGGACATCCAGATATCCCACTGAGAGTAGCCTCAAAGGACTCTGTGGCTGCTTTTTGGGTGTATTTTGTTTCATGAAAAAAAGCCCTTGCATCATTTAGAGTCTAATACACACACAAGCCGAACAGAAAAACTAAAATGTTGCAGAAAAGTTTCTCGCAAATAGTGTACATGTGATCAGATGACTGTGGTGCTTTGATGGAAGCCGGCGTAATAACCTTGACACTCAGCTGCTACAGTGGAGCTGATCAGTGTGATTACACTGGGCGGGCTCCAAGGTTTGAACATATTCCACTCTGTCAGGGTGTTGGCTAGAACCGACCATGTGTGCTCAGTCCAAATAACACACAATACCTACGAGAGATAGAATTTGATTTAAACTAATAAATACATAACATTTCAACTCAACCCACTTTCAAGATGCGGTAAGAATATTCTTTATTCAAATGAGTACGAGGTGTTAAACCCTGTATTCCACACAAACATCAATATAATGCTAAAAAAAGTCGGGTTACAAGCCGCTCCTACCTCCGGTCAGTGCCCTAGCTAGCACTGCTGCTACTGCCCGCGTCCCCTCTGCCCAAGTCGGGTGTCGAGCCGGGTGGTCCCGCTACCTTCGGTGGTTATCGGGGAACTAGCGGAGCGCTAGCTGGCTACAGCGGGGACCTAACGGGGACACTGACCGAAGGTAGTAGCGGCTTGTAACCCAACATTTACGGTAATGCCAATGGCACCACTGCTATGCTATGCTAGCAGCATAGCAAGCGTGAAGGCAGCTTGGAGCTAAATGCTTATGTCTACACATGCTCGCAATCAAACTGCGAGCAAGCTAATGTTTAGAAGGAAGGGTTATAACCATCTTTGTTTAGCAGTTAGCATGCTAACATTTGCTAATTATTATACATTCAAAGTATCACTAAAGTATTACAATTCTTGAATGTGTGTATCACACAAAATCACAAATTTCAACCTCATAGTGGTGCGAGAGGAAGTTAAGAAATCAGTCAGTAGGATTCACCCTCCAGAGACCAAGAACACTCATCCACGCTAGTAGCATGGCTAAAAAGACACATTCAAGTGGTTCCAACTATTTCAGCGTTTTACTGCTACTGGAAAGTTGTCTCAGAATTGTAATCTGATTGTAAAACTTCATCCAACACTTCAGGCTGCATGTTTGCTAACTTGCATAATTGTTCGATCCTCATCTCATATATCTCTTGTAATTCATTCGTCTTTGAGGATTTCCCCGAAGAAGGATATTGCACTGTCTTGCCTTTGGCACCAGCAGATACCAGAGCTACCAGTGGTCTGACTCTCTGGTGGAGTGTTACAACTCTATTTCTCTCTGAGAAATGTAATCAGTTATTGCTGGGAGAAACAGACAGTGGTGATTCATCATGTATACGTTAAATGTAATCAATCAGTATACCTTTATAATCAGATTTAAATAAAGACAGAAGGGGTCAAAATATGTCACTAGTTTCATTTTACACACCTTTTCACAGTGTGATAGATTGCGTTCTTTGGGAAAGCTTCCATTTTGTATTCGTTACTGAAACAGAAAGACAAATTAAGACATCTACTTTTGTGGTATTTCACGATGTTATGATACGATATCATAGCTATCTGTCTGGATTGTGTTTGACTGTAAAGCACTTTGTGACATTTGATCAAGAAAGGTGTCATATGAATCTAATTTGAGTTTACTTGCTTTACTTTCAGCACAGGCGAGAGCACCGTAGATACTTCAGAGGTAAAGGAGATTGAGATATTGAACACACTTTAGGTCACGTGACGTGTCATCCAACCACCCCTAAAGGAGAGCCACTCATATCCGCTGCTGTAATGGGGTGGCTCAGACAATCTGATAAGCATCATACTTGTTGCCTTAAGCCCCATAAGCAAAGCTTACCTCAATCCACACCTTTTCTCTTAAACTTTGGTTCGTGGCAAAAAATGAGATCATGGATCTTGTGCACAAGGGGTCAAATTACATTTCTTTGGAGCGTGACTGGTTTTACTCGATGTGACAAGTTGAAGTGCACAAAGGACCTAAAAGTCAACGACTGCCTTTCTTCAAGTCCTGTGCATGACCCGTTAAGGGAAAGTAGAAACAGACCACTCTAAAGACTAAATCTTCTAAAATGCCAGGAATTACCTGGACATTCCATAGGAGGAATAAAGGAAGGTTCTTGGCAACATAAAAACGATGCAGATCCATCCATTATCAGCCGCTTATCCGGGGTCGGGTCGCGGGGTCAGTAGGTTCAGCAGGCCGACCCAGGCTTCTCTCTCACCCGCAACACTTTCCAGCTCATTCTGGGGGATCCCGAGGCGTTCCAAGGCCAGCCGGGAGATATAATCCCTCCAGCGTGTCCTCGGTCTTCCCCGGGGTCTCCTACCAGTTGGACGTGCCTGGAAAACCTCTAATGGGAGGCGTCCAGGAGGCATCCTGACTAGATGCCCGAACCACCTCAGCTGACTCCTTTCGACACGAAGGAGCAGCGGCTCGACTCCAAGCTCCTGATGTCCGAGCTCCTTACCCTATCTCTAAGACTGAGCCCGGCCACCCTACGGAGGAAGCTCATTTCGGCCGCTTGTATCCGAGACTTCGTTCTTTCGGTCACGACCCAGAGTTCGTGACCATAGGTGAGGGTTTGAACAAAGACCGACCAGTAAATGGAGAGCTTTGCCTTCCGGCTCAGCTCCTCTTCACCAAGATGGACCGGTACAGCGCCTGTTTTACTGCTACATCTCCCGCTCCACCTTACCCTCACTCGTGAACAAGACCCCGAGATACTTGAACTCCTTCGCTTGGGGTAGGCAGTTTGTCCCCACCTGGAGGGAGCAATCCACCGGTTTCCGGCAGAGCACCATGGCCTCAGATTTGGAGGTGCTAACTCTCATCCCTGCCACGATGCAGATAGATAATGATAAAATGTAATTTGTATGTGTTTTTTGAGTCTTTGAAACAGGACGTAAGAAGAAAGCGTCTTTAAAGTCACTCACCATCAGTCCACCTCATGGCGTCATCCAGTTGTGTCGGCAGCCCCTTCCAGAGCGTGCTGTCTTTGGGGTAGCCCTGGTCCATACGCCTCAGGTGGTCATCGTAGCGCCAGTAGAGGCTGTCCTTGAAGAAGTAGGTTTTGCCGTTGTGTAACCACACAAAGGCTGCATCCACTCCTTCCAAGGGCAGGCCAAAGTCGCTGATTGGACGAGGGTAGCCCTCCTCCACGTTGTTGTCTTTAAATACCCAGTACTTTAGACCTGAAAAGGGGGGGGTCAGAAAATCAACCTCACAATCTATAGTTTTACACATCACACACGGCAGACAGTGAATGCACTTGAGATGATACATTTGAAAAGATGAGAGACCCGGACGATATGTTAAGTACACTCTGATGAAATAAAGAAAGACTCACACATACGCTTTGCTACGGTGCCAAGGGAAAGCGTTCTCTGCCAGGAAAGCTGTTATACATTTTATATCAAAAGGGAAACATGCCCTTGTTTTTTTTTTTTTTTACCTAAAATGTCATCTCTTCTTTCTCTCTTCCACATAGTGAGAGAAAAAGTCACAATTTCCTTCAAATTCTCTGTGACAAAGGTGTCTCTTTTAATCAGGATTCAATATAGTGTGGATGAATAACATTTTAAAAAGTCTGCAAATCATCCAAAGTAAAAGTAAAAGAAAGAAAAAAACACTTTTCTATATTTTTCTCTTTTTCTTGCTTTTTACTTTGACAAAGAGAAGAAAGAAGACAATTACATCCTATGATTACAGATGCTCACTGACACTATTGAACCAGACCAACTTGAAGTACATTTTAAAGACTTATTCCAAGATTTGTTTTTGATTCTGTACCTTTGAAAAAGACTATTTTGTGATCCCCAGGCCTCTCATATACGGCATCCACACTGTCCAGATTGGTTGGGAGGCCCCTCCAGAAGCGGTGGATCTCAGCGGGACGCAGAGACACCAGGTGCTTCTCTCTCGTCAGTCGCCAAAAGTACTTTCCTGTGGGGAATAAAACAGTTAGGAGGATCCGCACTATTTAGGAGGCTGACAAATAATAACGGATGTGGTGGCCGTTGTTTGTGGTTTTTGGTTGTTTGACTGAAGAAGTTAATTAATTTATTATCAATCTTAATTACTATGCATTAGTTGTTTCCTCTGCAATTTTTTTATATTGCAGTTTGCCCATGTAGACATTTCAGAACAGCTCCAATGCGGACTGAAAATGAGGCAACACTTTCTTTCAGAAAACATAATACTGTGCTTCAGACAATAACCAAAATATCACTTGCATATATATATAACTTGCAGAACTGCAAACAAAATCCACACCTTGATCAATTCAGACGTCTGAAAATAACATTCAAAAGGTAAAAATGATTGTAAGGACTAATCAACAAACATGTAATGTCATCTCTTGTAAAAGCAAATTAAAAAGGTTAAAACAGTTTGACAACTGTTCAGCGTACTTTGCTAACGCTTCTGCTTATGAAGGTGTGTGAGTCGGTTTCTTGTTTCTGTTGTCAGTAGGAGGCTTGGGGTCATTCCTCCGCAGGGCGAGCATGAAAGACTGAAGTAATTGTTGGACTGCAGCCTCTCAGCAGGGATCAACTGGCTCAGTCGGCGCTCTGCATCTACCCGACTCTCTCATCCTCTTCTTTTCTCTCCTTTTCAAATTTGCTTTTATTTCAGCTCAATCAGCTAATTCTTTTATTTTTCCCAAGCAGCTCTCTCACTTTGCGTCTGTCTTTCTCCCTTTGCGACTCGGTACCTTTGAAAAAGAAGGCCTCCCCTCGTATCTGGGCCACTGCATCAAAGTGACTGGTGCATCTGTCTGGGGCATCTCGAGCCAGCCTGAGAGAGATGTGAAGAAAGTAGGAATGAAGAATGCGAAAGGAGGGGGAAAAAAAACAATATATATATTTTTAAAGATCTTTTTATGCATCTACATTTTGTTTACTTTGCATCAGGGGGCCTACCCATGAACCAGTGGAACCAGGCTAAACAAGAGAGGAGATGGCTGACACGTTGAGATCACTCAGTGCAGTTATACTCCGGTTTTTAAGTGATTTAAAGCACTGACGTGGCTGGCCTTCCAACGACGAAGCCATTAGCACCACGGTGCTGTGAGTGGGAGCCCGCCAGGCCTTATATTGCCAACAAAGGTCTCTATTCAAAGCTCTATTAACGCGACACCACTACAGAGTGGTCAGCATTGGAGCCCTTGTCAGGCCTAATCCAGCTTTTTCACGCCTCATGACCTGATGGAGTCAGTAGAAAATGATTAATGAAGGCAAAGGCAGTCTGAAAGTGGGGAGAACAAGATTAATGTTGAATATTGCACCACTGCCTGTTTAGCTTAGGCCTTTCTCTTAGTGCTGCCTTGCTGTTTACTGTAGTTTTAAACTAATGTGAACGGCACCAACCTTGTGAATGAAGACATTGTTGTGTTTTGTCTTCCGCTGGACCTCTCGGGGGCAACGTTAAGGTTAGTGCTTGGTGGTTTGGGTGTGTGAGTGAGTGTGGGTACGCTCATACATAAATGGACAAAATTAAGCCAAATTATCCTTGATAATCTGAAAAACGACATGCTGATAGTGGTCCAACTTGCTTTAGAGAATTACTCAATTAGACGGGCAGGCTCCCAAGCTCACTCTCGGCCTCTTTGCTAATTTGCTTTGTTGGCACCTCAGGACTTCCTATGAAGCACCAACAAACTCTCTGTTACAGTAAAGGTTCAGTATTCCTGCATGGATTCATTACAATATTTCTCAGTGGAAGTGGAGAGAAAGCATG
The DNA here is from genome assembly GCF_910589615.1 of Taurulus bubalis. Classification (NCBI taxonomy): domain Eukaryota; kingdom Metazoa; phylum Chordata; class Actinopteri; order Perciformes; family Cottidae; genus Taurulus; species Taurulus bubalis. The sequence goes on from NC_136607.1 coordinate 6,361,152, forward strand.
AACATTAGAAAACGATCACACTATAATTACGCTGATGTACAGGGAACTCTATAATGATGAGCAATACAGTTAGACTGCAATAAATACTATCTGTGTGAGGCCTATTAAGAGTGTGATAGAAGCTGAACTTCTATTATTGCCCTAATTTTATTAGACACTTTTTATGGCTGTGTAAACATGCCTAGTTAAGGAATGTATATCACATTGAAACAGGACAACATAGTGAATATATATATTTAAAAAGTGTATATGAGGAAGTTTATGAGCATTTTCAACTTTGGCACCTGAGGCCAGAAGACATGTCAAAGAGCAGCACTTCTACTTCTAATCAGATGTGTCCTGAGTCGATTTTGGTGCCAAAATGGTACTGTGCCGTCCCGGTTTTCATCCTCTCTGCTGCACTCATCTGGCCACTGCAGCACAGGCCGCGTCACGCTGAATGGGATCAACAGAATGAGTGAAGGCTGGAAAGCTTTCAGAAAACAACACTGCAACTCTTGTGAAGCAAGATCACTGCATTTGATCTCGGCACAACAGTACGATCCTATGAGATAGATGCAGACGGATTATTGAAGAGGCCGGATTAGATCTTTTAATGCACTATAGTACCAGATTGTTTTGTGTTGCATGTGAAAGAGTCCAAGGACATTTACATCTTCTACTTACAGGAGGGTGGATCTGTTTTCAGGAAGGTCCAGCAGGACAGGAGGTTCAGCCGTCTGGGACGGGTTGCCTGGTCGGTTTGTGTGGGACACCGAGTCTCTGACACCTAAGAGGATGTCAAATGTCAACTCAAATTAATCTTTTTTGTTTGCTTTATTTATTTGTTCACTCATATACTTTATTGCATTCCTCTTCATGTTCACCATTCTCTTTCCTCACTGCCATTTGCAATCAATCTTAGAGTGAATGGTGTGATAAGGTCTCATGCCATAATGAGGTACAATTAAACCGTCTATGTTTTAAATCAATAATCTTCCTCTACAGATCTCATCAATTGCTGCCTCCGGCACGAGGAGGACTCTGTATCTTTAGTGTGCTGAGCTGTCACCAGCAAACGGCTGTTTCCAGCACTACTCCGGGAAACGTACATAATTACAGCAGAGGCTCTTGGGATATGGTCAGTGGAGAAGAGGAGGATTCTGTGAAAACAATGGTTTCTGTCTCCACACTGTTCTTGTTTCACACACAGCACTTATGAGACATCTAGAGGAGGCAGAAACATCTTTCAAGATTTAAATGAACAGCTAATTCAGCCAGTATGTGGTGTAAGATGGATATCATGTTCATAATAACAGACTTTTTCCATTGTTGTTTACATAATTATATGTCCAGTAGGTAATGACAAGGCATGGCTAAGTGAGGTTCTGAAAAGAGAAAAGTATTTGGAAATACTTTTAAAGGCTGACTGTAAAATGAATTCAACATTGACTTCCCACAAATGTCCTACAAGTTGTCATTTGCACTTATAAGGTGCTCTTCATAGTTTTATGGCCATTTTGTCATAATTTCCAACAGCATTTTTCTTCATCCCAACAAATATTTTTTCTCACGTGTGCGCTTTTTTCAGCGAAAGGCAGAATTGTTAATAGAAATGCAACTAATTGTACGAGTTGTTTTATCTCTTTCACACATAACACACATATAGTAAGTTGACTACATGATCCCTCGTACCGTAGAGCTGCCAGACGCGGACCTTGTCTTCGTAGGGTAGGTCGTATTTCAGAGGGTCTCCCACAGGACCCTGGTAGTACGGTCTCATGATGGACTCTATGGCTGAGGTGTGGACCAGGCCGATGGCGTGACCAAACTCATGGACCGCCACCGCAAACAGATCCATCCCATGAGAGTCTGACGGAGACAGAGAGAAAGAGAGAGATCATTAAACAAAATAAGAAATCATAGTCACAGTTGCCTAATTTGACTTTTCTTTTTAAAATACTGAATACTTACAGGGTCAAAATGGGTGCTAAATGCTCAATCTGACCTAACAATTCTCCATTGAACAGTATATATTATCTATAAGCCTATCAATCTGTACCATGCATTGTGTGAAGGGATGAACAGAAACTACTAGTGTACCTATTTAAAGTTGGGTTATTACTTGTAAAATGACTTGGTAAACTTGAAAAGTGTTTTCTTCATGTGATAACCATCAGACTCTTATGGCTTTCAGCTGTACAGGACTAGTTCATACACATACTGTGAAACAGCTTTTTATCCGTGACCGATATGATGTTTCAAATGGTCAAACATGTTGAATACATTGTTCAAAATGTTGTGAGTTTGATGTTTGAACGGGGCATGAAAGATTTTTGGGGAAATGGCTTTGGAAAGACCCAGTGGCAACACCCACCAACGTGACCAATTTACTCTGTGTCCTAAATTGACCCAGTCAAAGCCCTGTTCAGGTATTTTATACTTTTTCAGCTCATCTGCTTATGGTGCAAATTAAGAGGCATGACAGACAGCTCAGGAGGCTTTGAGTGCTGTTAGGCATGTGGTGTGGTGCGATAACTGTGGTACAACTGCTCGAGTTCCTCGGCTGACAATCAAAAACCTGAGTGTGGAGAAACACCTGAAGAGGCTTGGGGCTATTAAAACATCCTTCCCTCTATGTTCAGCTAGAAAAAGAAAAGAAAAAGCCTCCCAATCTCTTTGCCTGACTTTGTCAAGCAGGACAAAACCTGGGCTTGGAGATTTAGATTTGCAAAAATATGGAGAGCTAGCGTGTCAAGCCAAGCTAGCTTAAAGTTCCTTGGTGGCTGAGCTGAGGTCTGCATTCAGTTAACCTGCGGTTGGCCTCAGCATGGGACGTGCACTCATGCTTACAGTACCCAGTAGGGGTGTTCAGGGGGCAATGCCAACTAATCTACAGGAGCACATGGTGCAGAGAGGAAAGGTGGACAAAAGAAAAGAGAGAGAGAGCGAGAGAGAGCGAGCGAGAGCGAGCGAGAGAATAGGGGCTCAGAACAGTGTATGTACCATGTCATCATATTCACGGTCCATGGGAGGCTGACAGAATGAACGTAATGCCTGTGGACAAAGTGTAAGCAGAGAGAATTGGATGGATGAACCAGATTCATTTAGGAAGGCAGAGAGAGATAGAGAGACAGAGAGGACTTTTGTGTAACTCTATGACTATTTAATTCTTTTATATTTAGGGGTTCAATCTATGCCATTAGGCAGGTTTTTATCAACCTTAGCGATCTCATTGCATGATGCTGATGACTAGAATTAATTTGCTCGACCTCTAAACTCTTCCTGTCTTCCATTCCGACAGTCCTAAAACAACTAGGATCTCAGGATACAGTGATCTTATGGGCCTTAAAGACAGCAACCTAAAAAAAAACATCACACAGCCTTCAGTGGATGCCCTGAAATTTGCCTGCAGGGCCTGCATGTTTGTGGAAGACTGGCTCCGTCAACATCAGTCTGGAGTAGCTTTGATAACCTGGGAACGCATCATGTGTGAAGACCAAACATCTTCATAAATACTTAGTACTTAGCATTTATGAAGTATCTCTTGGTTTGCAAAACCCATCCGTCAATTCTTAGAAACTAAGCTGGTTTCAAACGAGTGATTTACTAAATGACGTTGCACCATTAAAACTTCATAAATGTCTTAACTACTTAGGGCTTTGGTAATATATAAATCGTCTCGGAAACATCTGGAGCCCCGTCCAATCAAAAGCACTCATCCTGGACACATGAAGCCATTGTAGCGACACAAGCTGTGAGATAACTTCAAAAGAATCACAGTTTCGGTTGGCACACAGCATATAACTGTCAATCCTTTCAAAATATAAGCATTACTGTGCTTTATTTATGTATGAATACATGAAAAAATATATGTTTCATTAATCATTACGTTTTAGATTGAGTGCGAAACATTCAATGATACTGATCTGGGTCATATATTAGCAAGCTAACGTTAGCTTTGAAATTTGGTTCTGTTAGCATTAGCATTAGTTACACGTAGCATTTCCAAGGTGTTCATATATAGTAACACCTAATCCTGACTTGAGAACTAAATTGTGTGGTGGAACAAATTCTATTTTACAACTCTGGGACAAGACATAAGCTTAAGGCTTCAAGTTCCTAGAAAGTACAATCTTTCTTTAGGACGACGATAACCTAATCCCAAGAAGGCTTATCATATTGGTTGATGACTCATTTGAGCACATACAGCTGGTCAATGATGGTGGTGTGGCCCACAGCCAACATTCAGTCCACCACCACGCAAAACATTTCTCTCACGGGATGAAACCAGACCACACAAACAATTGAGGAATCAGAGATCATTGCCAACAACATCCTCATTCTCCAAACATATCTGCCCAAAGAAGCTTGCTTCCAACATCATTACCAACTTCCTCCGCGCACATTGTCCAAACTCTCCCTTCCAGGAAGCAACTCAGGATAATGGGAGCCAAAACAGCCTCTTCCCCCGAGCAGTGCTCCTCATCAATACATCTGCTATCCCACAGAATGGTAAACAGACTAGGCAGCATGCAGTCGCTGTGGATTTCACTCTCATGTTCTACAATACATTTTGAACTTGATTTGTGCAAGGGGATTTTTTTAATAAATATTGTTTTTGTGGGAGTTTTCCTCACAAATGATGGAAGGCTATAGCTGATATTCCTGCTTTTTACCATATCTGCATCACACATATAGATCATAACATTGAATGACCCCTTCATAATGTTTTTGTGCGATCAATATTTTTCTAACTGCATTACAATGTATTTAAAATACACATTTTATTCATACTATTTCTAGAGTAGTATTCTTTACAGTTGTATTTCTGTTTATTGTTATCATAACTATGCAATACGGGTATTCAAATTGTCACGGCTTGCAGTGGCAAAATGTGCAGCAGCAAATATATCTAGCTACTCAGTCCTCCGTCCAACTCCTTATTAAGATGGCAAAGACAATGCTGACAGTTGACGAGAAATTGGCATTATGCAAAGTAAATAATGAGCCCGGAGCAACCTTGTGGAACACATAATGAATCAGTTTATGTTGTGGTTGCCTCGTTCTTCTTCAGCTTTGTCAAAATTGAGTTGACAGTGATATACTGAGCTACATTTCAACTTGTATGGGGATTCGTTCCCTTTCTGTTACTCGTTTCAATATCTTCCCTCCAGGTTCTCAAACATTTATGATAAATGAAGGCAAAGCTTTTTCCATGTCGTAGATATTTCATAACGGCTCCATTACTACTACATTTCTCGTGTCGGATCTAAAACGGTATGATGGTTTAAGATGACCCTCTGGGCCTCCAGTCCAAGTAAGGATCATTTGTTGTGCAATGAATACAGTGCAGCCAAGTGCTCCATTTACTGCAATGTGGTACGATGTAAAGATTCTCTGGCCTCCACTTTGCAAAAGGACAAGAACGATCTAGCTCGTATTGTGTTTATTTATCTCAATTGTAAAAATGCATATTGGTTTTGCAATTGAGTGTCATTTGATATTAATATGTCTCTTTGATTTTTTTTTCTAACATGTTTTCTTTCTTCTTTTTCTTCATGAGAATAATAATTAATGCACCGGAAACTCAGAGAGACAATAGTTAGAAATGATCTGTTACTTATCTGAACTAATAGTAATGTCATAAACAATTCAGCAAGTGTTTAAGCACACATTTTCCGCAAGCCACAAGAGAATAATCCCTTCCTGATATCTCCTGCATGCTCAGTGAGCCCTAACAGAGCTCTGTGTTTACATGTTCATCCACTGCAGGTACATGAACACAGCTCAGTCTTATATTGTGTAAACTCGCCAATACCGAAAGTCTGTCTACTGGCACGGTTCAGATTTAACAACGGTGACAACGAGCAACCTGATGTCTGTGTTGCCTCGATGACTCAGGAGACGAAAAACACTCACGTTATAAAAAAGATATACTGTATTATGTACCCTTTATAGATAATGGCAGAACTAGATCGATCAGTAAATGTTATGTATACTTCATTTTGGAGGAAAGATGAACCAGAAATAAGTAAGTTAGGGTCCTTAACCTCATCAACCCTAGGGTCCCCCAAAAATCATGTTTTTCGGTTCAGAAATAAAGAAAGGAGCAATTTTGACCTAAATCTTGGTCGCACCATGAGCTACGTGTACTTATAATTATAATAATAACTTATAATTTTCATTTGCAGAAGACACGAGCCACACACAATGCATGATCACATTAGTACCACACAGAGAGAAAATGTCTTGAAAAATCACCACCTGCTTAATTAAAAACACTTGTTTTAGTCAGGGCAATCAGTTTGCAGAAGCAGATTGCTGGCATTCTGCTATTTAATAGAAGCAATCTGCTGCCGATCAAAGCAAAAACAACACATCCCGACCTCCACTCATTTGTCTCACCGGGACTCCGCCCTCTCACGGCTCCTCACACAGCAGGGGTGAACTGGTCCGCTAAATGTAATGCTTAATATTCCACTATTCGGCATCATCAGGCACATTAGGAGATGGCCTTGGCAGACCTAGATTTAGGGTCCCGCAGAGAACAATGCACCAGGAGATGGCGGGGGTAGGGAATTAGAGAAGGCAATTACTCAGCTATGGATTTGTCTGATAAGGTTCATTTTTCTAAAGACGATTACATAGCTCTGCAATCTGCTGCGGCACCGACGTTCACTTTTTACCCCCTGGGCTGACCGAGCGAGTTTACATCTTCTCAAGGGATTAGCGTGCTTTTGAAAAAAGTTGCTAAGAACAACAATTAATGAATCTGATAGCTTTGCGTGAGCAGAGCTGAGCTGGACTAAACGCTTGCCGCCTTAAAGGCAGAACCCCACGTAGAAGCAGCGATACTGACATCAGCTCTGCCTCAGAGACAAGTTGACGATGCTGGGGGAGGATGTTGTGAGATAGCAGCAAGGTGAGGCTGCCAGAGTGTGACTTGAAGAAATTAAGAGTTGTTTAATTAACTTTTTTCCCCCTACGCCTCAGTGCGCCAGTCTGGCAGCCTCAGAGTGGGAGAGAAGAAGGCAATCCCACCGGCTTAGTAAAGCATCATAATCCAGAGGTGAGCTGAACACACAGAAGAACCACAGAAGAAGAGAGAAGGCCTGTGGCTCTCGTTAAAGACGTTTGAGGAGAGTTTGGAGGGGATTCATCACAGTGGAAAAAATAAGCATCCATAAAAATATAACAACGTCCAACCAGGTATAACAATCTCCAACATCAAAGGCGTTTTTATTCGACAAACACAATGGGCACCCTCATCCTTCAGTCTCCCTCTATGAATTATGGTTGGCAAAATCAAAATAATGTTTAAAAATGTGCACATAAAAAAATAAATATATAGGGCAATAACTTTGCTGTTGTTTTAGGTTACGTTTGAGCTATTTTACTGGATTGTTCTTCAACTACAAATGCATTAAATACATTGTTACTTTATTGTAGTATTGTTTTTTGGAAAGCACCACGATGAAGGCAGATAAATAAATTAGTCACTAGACGAGATTCCACCTTTAACCGCTCCCTCCCTCACTGCCCTGCGCCCATTAACCGACGCTCCATCTATGCAGCTGTTCCTCCCCCTCCAACCACACACACACCCACACACACACACACGTCTGCACGACAGCATCCCCTGCTTGTCCTGCCACTGCTGCGGCCCGGTGGGAGGTCTAATTGGAGCAGATTGAGCTGCTGTCCTGTAACATATGGCTCACAGCCCTGACAGCAGAAAACAAAGGAGCGGAGACCCAAGCAGGTCCTGGCCCCATCAAAGACTCACCAGCTGGGCGGGACGGACACACACACACACACGCACACGCACACGCACACACACACACACACACACACACACACACACACACACACACACCCTCTCGGCTCCACCCTGCGTTTGAGGTTTAATCTAAAACATGAGGTCAAAATGCACCACAGGACCGGGGATCTTTCTACAGATCTTTCTTCTGGACAATAACAAAACCGTGTATAAAAGCAGGTTAAATTGGAATTTGGTTAATATATTAAACACATTGATAAACCGATTTCAGACTCCAAATCTTTGCGATAAAGGTTTGAAATTCACACAATGTTTGTTGTTACTAATAAAGAAAACAAAGTCATTCCATGAACATCTAGCTTGATCCCAAGTCCCCTCCTTTAATCCACAATTCCTTTTGGCTCAGCTATGTTAGAGTGAAGTGACTCAGTGACATTAAACCAGGCATGCATTCATTTCAACACTTCAAATTCAGCTAGGAAAAACATACTTTGAATTCATCCTTCAGATCCGCGGTATGAGACAAGCGACTGAACCTCTGGTCTCACACAATATCAGCTCATTGTTGAACGTCCTGCTAATTGTCCGTGACGAGCGACTAACTGTCTGCACACTAAAGGACCAAGTGAAGTGGGATATCATCGGCCAAAAACACAACGTACAACTAGCCAAAAAAAAAATATTCTACAAACATCCAAATACCGCAATTACAAGACTGTTCCAATGGTTCTTTTTCCAGAATGCAGCAATAAAGCACCGGTGCATGAACTGTTCCTGAGCTCTGTTTCTCACCAGATAACGCACACATAACACTGAAAGTCATCCAGTGAGTGTATAAGCCCACTGCCATCGCGTCTGTGTGGTAAAATCCCTCATACTGTAAGTGCAGCTGCTTCAGAAGTTACTGCTTGCTTACAAATTTCGCTCCGTTTTTTTAGTTCCAGCTTCGGAAGAGGTATTCATGCCGTGTTTTGTCATGTTTTCATCTTTCATCCAGGAATTACTCTCTTTGGGATGTCTAAAGGTGAGGTGAGAAAGAGGTGTATTAAGAAATAGGCATAAGCTGCCAAGTTGCCCAATTCTGCTTCGACTGGAAGGTTGAAGAGGCTTCACTAGGAAACAGAGGAGGAGTAATGGTGGCCAACACATCACAAACTTTTGGCACCCTTTTATTTCTTGGCTGTAGGGACTTTTCAGCAGATGATGGTATATATATAAAGCTTGGCGGTAACAATTACTCTTCCCCTGCGTAGGCACTGTTTGCAATTCTATAGAAACAAAGGCAAAATACCACCATCAACTACTCACAAGCTTTATGTGTACCGAGTGCAGCACTGTCGTATGTCTTTGAGGAGAGACTGAACCCCGCGCTGCCGCCTCTTACCTGCAGCTGGTCGCCTATAAGTCACAGGTGATAATAAACATGTTTGTGGGGCTTCACTGTAGACTAGAATTCTAACAACCCTTTTGCTCATTTGTTTAGCGTATCCGCCTATGTGTGTCGCTTTAAAATTACATAAACCGTATGCTAATATCCATTGGTGCTAAATTAACTGAGTCAGAATAGCACCCTCAGGACACTCGTCTAGCAACCCTTTGCTTTATCATCCAGCCTAGAACGCAGCTTGATAGAACACTTTGTTTGTGTCCTGGTATCAAGAGTACAAACAAAACACATTGGCATGTGTCTATAATCTTCTTGACAGTGTCCTAACATTACTTTGGGGCCTTTGTTGCATCGCAATTTAATAACAATTGAAAGGAGTTAGTAAAGTACAATAGCATCATCCAACTTCACTTCGACTGCATTCTTGGACTTTTCCCACAAATATGTTCTCACATCATCTCTACCTCTCTCCTCTGCTGTCCATCCGTCTTTCAAAAAGAAGGAATGGATGGAGGTACTGAGCACAGGAGAGAGGAAGGACATTTTAAATCCAGTCATCCAGATGAAAGGGAGACTAAAGAAAGCAAGTCAGAGAAAAGTAGAGTTAATGATTCATGTTGTCATTCGTGTGACCGCACCGAGACAGCCTCTGCCTGACGATGCAGTCAGCGCGACTAGATCACTCCGGCCGCTCATTTCATCCGGATGAGTGGACTTATACTGCTCCCCTGCCCTTTCCTGCTTTCCAACTCCCTCCCTCCTTACAAAAGAAAATGAAAGAAAAAAGAGCAAAGGACAGTGAGGAGAAATGATGATGAAGTGACAAGACTGCCAGAGTTTAGAGAATGTGACGATTCGGTCAAATGGTCCCGCTGTGCCACCAATAATTTAATTTGCACCAGTGAACACACACACACACACACACACACACACACACACACATTTCTGCAGAGGTGCAAAGAGGACGCTGGTGGATGGGAAGACAGATCTTGGACAGTGAGTGAGTGAACGTATGAAAGAGTGAATGCATGGAGGTAGCTTTCTCAAGCCAAAACACCAAAGCCCTGTGTTGTGTTTTCCAGAGCTGTCAAGGACTAATGGATATTTCTAATATAAGCTTGTCTATTTTTGATTGGCAGAGCTGATTGAATACCATTTAGAGCCGCTGTCATTCTGTCCTCATTTCTGTCCTCGCCGATCTCGCTCAGCGGGTAATCACGCTCTTTCAAAACTGTTTGATGAAAGTAATTTGGCCAGATCATTCAGGATAACGCTGCATAAAGCAATCTATTAGCCCGCACACAGCTCAGAGCAAAAACACTGCATGGATATGTTTCACGGGAATGGGCCAAACAAAGCCAGTGTGTCGATGAGTAGAAACAGACCTAATAATAACACAATACAACAGATAATAATTATCCTGGCTCTGCTTAATAAGCTATATTGACAATGAATTAAAGCATCAGTGAAATGAAAGCCTTGGGATGCAGTTGCCAGAGGGTACGTAGAAAGCTCAACATAATGATTTGGGTTAAAGAGGGAAAACAAACAGACAAATTGGATTTCAAACTGGTGTGAATGCTTTCAATTGTGAATGAAAACTAGTTGGCAAGCGAGCAAATTAGTTGAACTTTAGCTACAAGTAATGAATACATGTTTGAAGCAGTTAGCTTAAAAGGTTTAAAATACGACATTCAGAGTAATCAGTGGTAACCGTGATGAACGCAGTGCAGAGCGGGACAGTAAATAAAGATTCACATGAACTAACATGTACACAGCTATCTAAGTAATCAAAGCACACACACACACACACACACACACACACACACACACACACACACACACACACACACACACACACACACACACACACACACACAGTTGTTTACTGCTCTGAATATCCTATTGAGAAGCTTCAAAGTAATAGAGAAATTGTTCAAATAGCCGTGATGGATTGAACAGTTGAAAAAGTAAAAAACTTTGAAATATTCCCGGTACTAAACTCATATGCATTAAGTCATAAAACACCAACTCTCTTCCATATAACCGAGTCCATTGTATCTGTGCTGCTGGCATCAAATGGATGTTACACAACATATAGACACTGGGGGACAATAGCAGACCTCAGCGTTCCTCACCTGGAGATCTGAAGGTCCAGGCCTCGTCATCATCAAAGTGCGTATCCCCAGCTGTGAACCTCTCTCCGGGGAAGAATGCGTGCGCCACCGTCCCCCCGGGCCCGTCAAAGGGATATCCGTCGTCGTGGTCGGCCTTCGTGAAGTCAATCTGAATGTCTGCATCGCTGCCGGCCACTTCATGGAAGTTTAGCGGTGCGATGTCGCTCCAGACCTTCAGGGCGTAGTACATCAGGGCTCGGACGGTGTCCCTGCCCAGTGAGGCCGAATCCTTAGGGAAGGTCCTCACCCTGAGAGAAGAGAGGGGGGAGACCGAGCATGTTACATCAGAGAAGAAGAGACAAGATGGGGTGAGGAGGAGGAGGAGGAGGAGGAGGGACACAGGGGAGTTGAGATGACAAGAAAGGAGAGAAGAGAAGAAGTGGCTGATGACGGAAGAGGACGGGAGACTTGACAGAAGAACAAAGTAAAAGTGGAGACAAGAGGAGCGAGCTGGACAAAGTGAGAGGAGAAAAGGTGATGACGGATAAGAAACAAGAGGGGAAGAAAAAGAAAAATGAAGGAGGAAAGGGTAAGGGAAGTAAAATCCATGGTAGGAGAGAGGAGAATAGGATGTCAACTGTAAGGGTGACACATCACTGATGAATAGTGAAGGGACACGAAAGGAAAATGTGTGGGAAAGAGGGAGCCGAGCACAGGAAAAAGAAAGAAGTGGAAAAAGGAAGCAGGTTGCAGCAGTAGAGACTGGCAGGATGGAGAGAGAGATCTGAATTTAAGAAACGCAAAAAGGTCAACTATGCAATGTTTGCCACTGAGCCAGACCTGCACAGAAACAAAAAATGATGTTTGCATATAGTGATTCTATTGTTTTTTGCATTTCATGGTTCGCTGCCCCCGCTGCTCACACACACTGATAATAAATAGGGAATACAATGTGCATCGGAATAGATTGCGGTTAGATTTTTTTTTTCTTCCTTATTTGATTTTCTCCCTATGATCACACTTAGCATCTCTCAAGCTATTTGTTTGTTGTGTCAGTGTCAGTAGAAACAGGATAGGAATAAACAGAAAATCATCCAGAAGTTTGTTTACCACTTTTCCTTCTCCATCATTCTCTTTCTTCGCTCTGCTCCAGTCAGTCTTTTTCTCTTCCTACTCATCTGCCCTTAACTTTTTTTCTCCCCACAAAAGCCCTCTGTGTAACTACAAGAAGTGATTTGGCCACTGCAGGCTGCTGTTGGACATTTAATCAAGGCGCTTGGCCTTGAGAGAGTGCCGTCTCACATTGCCTCTATTTTAGAATAAAAACAGTTCTGTATTGATGGGGCTTTATTTTATTTGAAAATCTAAATCTAACAAGAGAGTCACAACATTGAAACATTTGCATCACTGATTGTTGCAAAACACAGAAGAAACTTTATAGTATAGAAAATATGTTTAACGTATCGTAGGTGTTCAATGTTATTCGGGTAGCACATTTCATTTGGACAGCAACGTTTGGACAGCTTGATTTGATCAAAAATCTTGACCTCTCTTCCAATGTCGTGTCCTGGATCAAATGAGGCAAAAACCGTCTCTCAATATCCCGCCCCAAAACAGTGGATATTGATTCACGTATTGATTGTCACAGACAGACCTGAGACATAGTTTAAGACTTTAAGGCAAGATGTCCCACACATATCGACTGAACTCCACGAGCGTAAACAGAAGATATTCGTCTCTGAAAGTGTGAAACGAAAATATACTGACAAGACTGAAATAAAATGGACAACAAATTGGTGAAAGGAAACCTCGGGAGAACATTAATTCCTGCATGTAGCTGCACCAAAATAAAAATGTCCTTCTGTCAAACCACCCACATTTCTCACTTAGGCTGCAATTTGCATACGAGAGGTAAGAAAATGCTAAATGTAGGTGAAATGGGGAATACAGATATGTGCAGTTAGCAACAAGGAACGTAAACTCTGTGGGTGAGTGCACTGCAGCTGAGCTGTCCCTGTCCAGTACCTCTGGATAAACCGGCTTATGAATTAATTGTCTTTCATTCAAGGGATACACTGATTATATGTTGGCTTTAAACTTTAATCCATTCATTAAAAACATGTTTTTTTTTCCTCGAGCACACATTGGTTATTTCGAAAATAACCAATGTAATCTTAAAAGTATCTGAACATGATCAACTGGTACTAATGAGATCAGAATATTTCTATATTACACACTATTGGATTGTATCTCTGAACTGTCAACTGAGTCCACTGGTTCTCAGACTGGGAGAGAACCAGTGCAGTCAATAAGGAACAAAAACGAGTGCTCTGTGTTAGCAAGGATATTAAGATTTCATGAAAGTTTTTCCCACTGAATGCATGATGGAAAAAGTTTGAGAGAATCAGTCATTTTAATCCTTAAAGAAACGTTTCCCCCCCAAATCAAACTTACATTTGTTCCCTCTTACCTGTCGTGCTATTTATCAATCTAAATTGTTTTAGTGTGAGTTGCCTAGTTTTGGAGATATCTGCCTTCTGTTGCTAGCTCAGTGGCGCTAGGTGAGCTAGCAGTATCCAGCGTAGATACCACGCTTCCTTCTAGACGGTAATTCGGTTGGCGGATGTAGTTCGGTCGAAATAACATAGTTCCTACATGGAACTGCTCACAGTTCTGGTCCGTGGATTATCTTGATTAACGTCCTCATGACTTCTGGAAAGAGACATTGATGTTGACTTTTTCAAATATAATTTGTTGGCGCTTAGAGTGCCAAATAGTCCCATTATAATGGAGAAAAAGCAAAAAGTAGGCAACTCGCACCAACACAATGTAGAACGGTAGATGGCAGGTAACACTGCGCCCTGCTGTTGTGTGGGAAACTACTCACACTGTGCAGAACCAAATCAGATCAGTGGTTGCTTTTTCCATTATGCCAAATGGAAAAAGGCTAATCATTGACTTCTTAATTAAAACAATGTGAGTTTGTTTGTTTGTTGGACTGTAAACAGACACACTGCTTGCTCTACTGATGTATTTCTGCCACTCAAGGAATGTTTCCTAAGCAGATATCTTTATGGTTTTAAACTTAAACAAAAAAATCACGGTGTAACAAATGTAACGCCGGCCTACCTCTCCCCTATACAGAGAATATAAAAATCCCACTCGACGACAATAACGCCACAAAAAAAAATCAAGCTGCACCCGCCATTGAACTTCTCAGACTCAAGACTGTGCCAATCATAGTACATATGTGGGTGATAAATAGATTTCAGAGACTGAAGTTCTGTCACTACAAACACTCTCGTTTCATGAAAAGCCCTCTGTCATTCACATTCCTTCTTTTATTTAAGCTGGCATCTTGAAAGCTCAGTTCCTGTTGAACAAATCATTTGTGCCCGCATCCTTCATGATTAAGGACTTGCATTTCTGAGGACTGGTGAATCATTCCTCAGATTCCAGCTTCTCTCCACAGTTTTCTTTAGCTCATTTAGCAGCATCGAATCTCTGGTCATGGTGTAGGTACACAACAGCGGTTCATAATGATGCTTTCAATGACTCATTTATCTTTCTGGATTCTTTATCTTAACTGATTCATGCTGAACTCTTTGTTCTAGGCATTCTTAAAAAAAAGATTAAACAAAGATGCATCCAATACATTATGGGAAGAAACACATTAATGTCTACTCGCCATTTCAAGCATTTCACACTTTGTGTTTCAGACTCATTGCATTCGTTATTGACTATATCTAAGAACCCAAAAGTCTTCATACCCTGACAGTTCATCACAGGCGTTTGAAAGTAAATGCTTACACTCCAAAAACAATCCGCTTACGCATAGGCAGTAATTCAAGTGGAGGCTGAATGGCTGAGAGTACGTCAATGTGTGTGTGACAGAAACGTTTGTAAGTGCTTCTAAATGCCCGTGTGCATGGGAGACCTTGGTGAGCATTAAACCATTTTAAGATCATATTTTATTAATTTAACTTGGTGACACTTACTATTATATTGCAGAAGAACACACTATACATGTCTAATTTGCGGAGAAACAAAAGGAGAGAATGAACAGGAAGATGCAGGGAAATGAAGACAATGAGGAAGAAAAGGGAAAGAGAGACCTGCCATAGTATGAGGCAGAGTGAGTAAAAGAGGGACTAAAAAGAAGACACAAAGACTCTCCTTTGGCAGAAATATGTCTGACATCTCCCCATAGCTTCATCTTCCACACTTCTAACTTTAGTCTGAATCAGAGTTTGTTCTTTACGAGTATGCCGAGTTCCTTAAGTTTCAGCGTTTCTCCAGGCTACTACACTCAGAAGGATCAGTGATCACACACACATTTCCATCTCTGACTATTTTCTTTTTTACCTCATTACAAAAGCTCTTTACAAGTGTTAAAGACATGTAAGGCAGTGTGTGTGTGTGTGTGTGAGAGAGAGAGCGAGAGAGAGAGAGAGAGAGAGAGAGAGAGAGAGAGAGAGAGAGAGAGAGAGAGGGCAGCAGCTATAGATGGGCATAAGTCGGATAAGTGGCCTTCAAATCTGTGGTTTAAAAGAATGAAACTTTATGGAAGCTTTTTCCTCCATAGTTGGTTGTCGACTTACAGTAGCAAATTACATATAATGAGAAACATATCATCATGGCTGACATGACAAAGGGTGTTAGTAAAACATGAATGAGGAATACCCTATTCATTTCTGTACTGTATATGGCTTCATCCTACTGAAGATTATATTCACCTTCACTGAGACCTGACATTGACAAATAATGCATTCTAAATATATTTAAAACCGAATATCCTTTACGGCCTTAGCTTTTTCTGAGGTCCAATTTTAGTGTATTTTGTTATCACAATATTATAATACACATTGCCAACTGTAAATTAAAAAGGGGAATTATTTTTTACCAACACCATTGCACATGGTATTTGCTGTTAAGCCCTGAGTGAGAGGGAAGCCTGAGTGTAGCCTGAGAGGTGAAACAGTCCCAAAGCACTTGCTGCTGCTTTGTTGTTGAGAGTACTTCTTTCAAACGAATAATAATGACTGAGCAGTGAAAGGACACCATTTAGAAATATTCTAGTGAGTCATTGAAAGTATAACAGGGGTGCTATGGGTACCTATTGAAAACTTTACCCCGTGGGCAAACAAGAACATCAATAATGGAGGAGTCTGCAAAACCAACAGTTTTAAAAATACATACTTTCAATATCTGTGAATGGCAGTTGCCACATGGTTACGGTCAGAGAAAGATTGTGGTTGTGGAAAAGTAAACTGTGGTGAGGTAAGAGTAGGGTTTGGCAACTAAAAAACGTTGGCTACGGTTAGAGGAAGATCTTGGTTATGAAAAACCTAACTTTAATTGCATATGTGCATATATGCCCATCCACCATCCCAATCTGCAATTTCATGGGATACTGGGCTAGGAAATTACAACCTTGCATTAATATGTCTATGAAACAAACAACCCTGCACAATCACCACGGCTGTAGGCGCTTTCCATACTCTACGATTGAGAAATGTCGATCGGCAGGTTTTTTATTTACCATGAACTCAGCAGTACAGTTTGCTGACTGACATGTTTTCCAAGTTTTTTTGATTCCAAACAGCCTTACACACACACACACACACACACACACACACACACACACACACACACACACACACACACACACACACACACACACACACACACAGAAACATTTACTGTGGTCAAAACATCATTTCAGGTAACAAAGACAGCAACAAAAGTTACAGATTTTTGCTCGAAATGCAATTTCACTCATCGTCACGATGTTTCTGGAACAGGTCTGCAACCCATCCAGCTTCCTCCGCCACAGATTAGGAAAAAGTAATTTAACAGTCTTTGAAATTAGTTGGACGGACAGAAAGCTGATTAAGGTGCGGACTTCACTTTCTCGACCTATTGAATTCCACGGCATGATTTCCACCGTCATTTGACAAATGAGAAGGCTTACGTGTCGAAAAAAATGTGCGTGTGCATGTAAGAGCTTACGCTGATACGGGAAGACACAGGCGTTTCTGGCACACACACCCGCACACACAATCCTCTATATTTCACCTGTTTGACTTTTAATTTCCACGTACTTTCTACAGGCCTTTCCGCACGCAGGGTGATGATTCAGATAAAGAGAGGCGGACGGGAAAGAAGAGAGGGATGGATGGAGGGAGAGAACCAGATGAAGAAAAAACTCTAAGACTCTTCTGTCCCCCGCCTTCAGCCTCTCTGCAGGCTCTTACCTCCTGTGGCTCTGCTGCTCCCGGGAGACATGAGCTGACATCAAAAGTGATGCTAAAACGTACAGCCGCACACACACACAGGGTAATATTCACCTCCTGTGCTCCGCTACCCTCCGTAGACATAAGCTGATTATGAAAATTGAAAGCTCATATGCAGACGGTGATTCACATGCTCATATGCGTTTGTAGGTGCACACATGTAGCGACACAAACACACTCACAAACATGAAAATGTTTTGCTCACAGAGACAAAGACGCATGCTGTGTGTTATCAAAAGGTCCTCTTACTTCTCTTACACACGCACACGCACACACACACACACACACACACACACACACACACACACACACACACACACACACACGCACACACACAATGTCATTCAGCCTGAAAATGAAAGACATTAAATTAAAAGGGTCTGCATGAGTCCTCCCTCCCTCTTTCTCTGTGAATCCTCGGAGTTGGCGGTGTGAATTCTGGAGAAAAATATAATGGGCTCTTAATAAGATAACACTCAACAATAGTTATAGTTATTCCTAAGGTTCCACCAAGCAATTTCACAGTTTGGTGGTCTCAAATGGCATCAGGGAGATATATATTTAGGATTCCAATACCCTATAAGTCAATAAAGTCTTCTGTGTGGCAGAACCGCTTTGTGATACAGACACAATGACATATTTGTGATTGGCCAATAATGGAGGTAGCTCTCACATATATGAGGCGAACTCAAGGGACGAGCTTCCCTGACTGAGACGATTTCAACATTATTAATCAAGATATTTAATTCAAAAAGAGTCCAGCAGTGATGTGCATATCTCTGCTTGTTCAAATAGCATGACAACAAGGATGCATTTTAGGGAATGTAATTGCCAATACTACAAAACATTAGAGGCAATAAATAACAGCAATAACCGTTTCCTGTGCAATTCCCGCACCTGCTGCTTTCCGTATAATTCCACTTTTCTATTAAGTATTTCAAAATATGTTTGTACCAAAAGCTGTCCATGAGCAGAATAAACATATTGAAAATATTGCCATTAAAATGAAAGACGTCTGAGATAAGTCAAAATATCTTCCAGAATAAATTCATTTGGGGGTGGGTATCATCACACAGAAAATGCACTGAACAGTTCAAATGTGCTTCATTGTTTCATTCAGTAAAGTTACAACAATGATGATATATAGATTAAATGTGTTTATGATTTCTCATTAATAATATTAGTTAGTCCCAGCTAATGGAAGTATTTTAGGCAAAGCCATACCACCACTTTGGACTACAATGAAATATCTTAAATGTCTTTGCGGTATTCATGGTTCCAATAGTTCATGGTGCCCAATAGTTTACTTTATGACCAAATACCTTTCCTATTATCTTCAACTGTACTTTGTGTTCCGTGCTAATTCACAAACGTTAGTGTGCTTAAGTGTTATGCTAAGATGCGTAACATACTAAAAGTTAGCATGTTGTCGTTGTAATTTTGAGCATGATAGCACGTTGACGTTAGCTAGTATAGCCTCACAGAGCCTCACAGAGCTGCTAGCATGGCTTTAGAGTGCAATCAGACCATTAATCAGACCAGTAACTCAGGCATATATTCATATCTTACTCCTTATTAGTCACAGTGTGGATATGAAAAATGTCACATATTTAGCCCTTTGGGCGCACTATTGTATAAAATCTCACACATTCAACTTGAATATTGCACTGAAACTGTATATGCCAGTGAATTACTTGGTTAAATAATTAACAAGACATATTCAAAGTATTTCATAGGTGCCAAAGGAACAAGATAATGAAAAAAATGTCTGTCACGCTGTGGTATGCGTGGCCATTACTGCTAGCAGCATTGTATTATTATAATCCCAGAGCTACTTTTACGACTATACCATACCGGTGCCATTGGATACAGCTGTGGCATTTCTTAACTCTCACTAACAACTGTGAGCTATGGCTATAATTAGTACATTGATGGACCCCTACTGCTGAGTTATGACCATGGCTGTACTAAATTGTTTCATTAGCGACTGCCTTGGACTTTGAATATGTCTTTACTGTTTTTAAATAATTCTCACTGGCTTCAGAGCACGAGGCTACACCAGCTTTAGGTTGTGCTAAAACAATAATGATATAAACGTCACAAAATGTTAAGAGGATCATCCCCCTTTGACTTTACATCTATGATGGATTTTCATTGTAATTAAGTGTGAGTTTATCTTCCTACATCGCTCATTCTTGTGCTCACTCCATTGACTTCATTGGCTTCATTAGAAAGATGACAAGTCTAAAGAGACTGATGAGAGTTGGTAATTTTTCAATCCAGCCTTTAGTCAGTAAAACCCACCCACTGCATCGCACTAAACAGATGAAAAGTTGCGATCTTCTCTCCACGTTCGCTGCTTGTTTAATATTCTTTCCTCTTCGTTATCCTCGAACCAATCTCTTCCCTCAGCTCGCTACACACCTATCCGTTTGAGTTATCAGTTGGGCTGCTAATGACGGCCAGGCTGTCGGCTGTGATAATGGTCCAAAAATATGAGATAATGAGCTAACAGTGGACTCCTACACAACTGGGCTGTAACATACTTGGCTGAGTGCAGTGTGCTGTATGGGCGTGAGTGTAAGAGGAAGAGAAAAAGAGTTAAGCAGTTAAATTGGGGATTAAGGGCTCAGCCCTGGCACAAAGACTTGCAGACATCATCACAAAAATAATTTACTTACTTATATTTCTATTGCGTAAAAACACATTACTTGAATCCCAGTCCTTAAAATCAATGGCTACTCAGCCTACCACCTTATCTTTTATTCTTTCTCCCCTCTATGAAATAACACTCACCACCTCCTACTCTGCACATTTTCCAAACACAATGATGTGACTGATGTGTGTGAATAAGCAGAGGAGAGTGTGAAGTGCCAGCGGAGACAGACATTGTCAACTGTGCCGAGGTGAGCTAAATCAGGAATCGGGCAAGTCTTTGT
Source organism: Taurulus bubalis (assembly GCF_910589615.1). NCBI lineage: Eukaryota > Metazoa > Chordata > Actinopteri > Perciformes > Cottidae > Taurulus > Taurulus bubalis. The sequence continues at coordinate 6,381,653 of NC_136607.1, forward strand.
TTCTAACTGTAAATTAATATAATAACATAATTAAACAATACATACATAACTGTGCAGACCTTTGCGAGATCCGTCACATTTTAAATGCTGAAGGAACCGAAAGCCTTGGTTTCTGTGAATACCCAAATAAAAGCCATAGTTCTATTCCGAGTATTTAAATGTCTGAATAGAACAAAGGAGCAGTAAAATACTTTGCATGCCAACACCTGCACATAATTGCACTTTGCTCTTTCTTGCAGCGCTATATATTTATTTTTTAATCAGAGCATGGGGACGCAAGCATAATTACTCTGCTGTTGCCCACTGCTCGCCACTACTCTTTATTTTTTTTTTTAAGAAACCATATTTCACCCAGCTCACTGTGGCATGAGCACAGACTCAAAAGACCCATGCAGTGCTGAATGACAGGAGGACTGATGAGTGACTTAACTAAGTAACTCTTGCAAAGATTGCAATCTTAATGTCAACAACATAAATCACTGATAATGTTGTTAACATGACAATTACCATACGATGACTCTAATTAATGTTGACTTTATATTCCATTCAGTGACTAGACTACCACTTATTAATACAGTTATAAAACTCCAATAAATTAAATCCTACTAGACTAATTTGAGATCTGGGACGTGTAGTCCTGCATAAAAAGTACTGTCGAAACCAATCTATTACAATCAATTGTATTTTGTGTCAGCTTCTCAGACTTTGGGGACTACAGAAATTGATCCTTCGTTATGCCTTGACCCCCTGCTGCTAATCTGTCAAGCTGTCAGAGCTACCATGGAGCCCACACTGTCACTAACTGCCCTCCCTGAATGAATATCATTTCATTTTTGTAAAAGTGAAAATTCAATTTCAGAGAAAAGAAGACAGACGAGTCTGTAATATGCGTTTTAAGAATATATCCAGGATGTCAAACTGATTCAGCATCAAAAATAGGTTAAAAAGATAAAGACAGATAAAGATAGCTAAAGCCGACAGACCACAGTGTAAAAGTGAACCACCACATCACCTACCAATCGACAGAAGACAATGAAATTAAGGAATAGGTATTTATGCACTGTTAAATAGGCAAAATAATATTTAGTAGCTTGTGTTGTTCAGACGTGCTAAGGTAGTTAATGATACTCGGCTAATGTTAGCTCCACACCTTTTTTTAACGATGAAATTTAACGTTTTAGACACTTACATTTCTTCCCCTCCTCTCAGAATAACGAGTGTCATTATTCCTCATGGCCAAGGTACAACATTTAACTATGACTAGCTCTGAAGAAGTCAAACGTGCTTTGAACTTCATCCGAACATTATGTTACCTTCTGATTTTATTCATATACCTTGCCTTCATGGCTGTACAATGAAATAATTAAAATGACGTACTGATGCAATATTTATGTGGCAGCAATATAAATAGGTGTACTTTTCTTTAATCTGACGAATTATTCTTCGTGGATGAAATACTAATATTTAATATGGCTGTCAGATTACATCTGACTCATTAGATGTTTTGAGCATTATCTCAATTCTGTCAGCCCTGTTCATCCATATAATCTAATAAAGCAAAGATACCATGAAATATTGGATGATAAAAATAATTTTCCAAACCGAGCAGCGAGGAAATCACGATGCAAGTGCTACAATGTCAGCTGAAAAAGACAGAAGCCGAAAGCACGACCAGAGAATTAAGGTGGCGGCCAATCTACACAGAATATGAATGCTTTGTTGTTGGGCTTTACTAAAAATCCGTACCATATGGACATCTCTCTGCATCTGAAGCTGCAGCATTTAGTCCACAACTGTTCCAGCACACTGTTCTACAAATATGAGTGCTGTGAATACAAAGGTGCTTCACTGGACTGATGGAAAAACTTTCAAGGTGGAGTTAGCAGACGGGATCACGGTCTATGATTGGCAGCAGTACAAAGACAGAGAAAGTTAAACCCCACCAGGAGGGAGGCCAATGCTCACACGCCCGTGTGCTTGTGCATGTCAATTCTAGGAATGCGTGTTGGCTCTCCTGAAGTATGAAACGGTGCGCATATTCATATTATGCACCATAAATCAGCAGCTTTAGCAGCTTATTGTAAAATCAGCCCTGATAGCTTGTGTAAATCTCCACAGACCAACCATGTGGCACTGCCTCCCCCTCTGCTGTGTAACGCTACAGGCTACGGTGGTCATGAATCCATATTATTCAATCGTGGGAGATCTAAAAAAAAAAAAAAACTCTTTGTAACAGAGCCTCAGCTCTTTGGGAATCATACACTTGACTTTCTTCTCTCACCACCTGTAGACTCGAAAGATGGCTGGAAAAGGTTTGCATGATGTTTCTTTGTGGAAGACGGCAGCTGTTCGCAGCTTGGATTCACGGCAGTTGAAATTTATTCCAACAATGAAACATAGTCACATGTTACAATCCACAGGAACCCCTTCTGCAGTATTACTTACTTTTCTTCTGTCCAACGTCATGTTTAGAGTATTTCCAACAAGCCTATTTGTTCCCAATAGATTACTAAATGCATGGCTTCTGGCGGGGCTTTTGAGATGCATGCAGGGAATGACGTGAGGAAGTAGTGATGCATTTATCTGAAGTGAGCAGAGGTCCAGTTCTGCAGGTTCTGATCATGGGCTGAACAGCAGGACAGTTGGATTATGTTGCAGGAGTGCTTTGGGAAGTTTCTATGTTTTTTTAAATGTTTTAATACGTTTTCAGAGGGACTCTGGGTCACCTCAGGAATTCATTGTAATTAAGATAGACTTGAGAGATAGTTATATTTTCTGTGGAATATAATTGCAGTAGAACAGCATACATTTAGAAATGATCTAATTAAGGGATATACAAATTATTCATGAATTTTCTTTACTTTATTGTAATAATGAAGGCTTTTGGCAAGTAGACATTTTCAATCACTTAAAACGACATAATATCTTATAAGGTTAATGGTATCGGAGTCTTTTACTGAGAAGACAGACATGTTTGTTATCCGTTAAAGGTCTCTCTAATCAGTTTGCTAGACCCTTTTACAAAATGCCTTTCCTTTGAGCCAGAATTGATCCGGAGAGCAAAATATTTCCGGCTTGAGGAAGAGTCCTCTAATCTACAGAACTGCATGAGGCTCAGATAAACAGATCTGATATGCAATAAACAAATTATGCTGAAACTCACAACATATTAAACAAACTCAACCGAATGATTCTCCTCCATAATACGACAATGTTCTGTTTATAATGAACATGTGTATTTTCACCATAGAAGGGGTAAATAGTGTAACTCCTGCACATTTAATTCAGCTTATTTCCCCATCTGTACCTTACAGTATTGTAGCGGTATCAACATGGCGTCTAGTAGACTTCATACATGTCATTGTTCCTACCTCCAGGACAGATGTCTCTTGTTCCATTTGTTCGGAGGAGTCAAGCTTCGTTTCCTGCGGCCCACTGTCACCTCGGCCTCAGAGACATCTGGTAACGAACATCTGGGTGTTGTCATTAGGCCCAGTGTGGCTTGGTCTAAAGAGAAGAGACGGCGATAGTTGGTGGTGTTCTTAATTAGATTGAAGTATATCATTCATTTCTCTTAGATATTTCTCCTCCATCCAGCAGAACCTACCAACCATCCCACCTGATTCCCACAAACAAACACAGCCAAGGCCACATACCCAAGACTCCGGTCTCCTTCAGGCCTCCGTACTTCTGCATGGCTTTGATGGCCTTCGTCAACGCCTCCTTGGTCTGAAGCTGACCAGTCACTGGGTCAGGGGGCGGGAGGTAGCCGAACTTACTCAGCCAGTCCTGGAGGGGAAACAGACACAGAGTTCAAGGGTCATCACGGGCATTTCAGGGACTCCAAGTATCCCAACGCCTCTGAGAGGGTCTGACACCTGTTCATGTCTTTGAATACCATGTGTGTCTATTGTGAGTTGGCACGTTCTAAAGTATTATTATTCGCACCAGATGTCATTTTGCATCTTCCAAGGTAAATTACAGTACCCAAAGTGTTATTTCACGGTGCGTGTGTGTACACCCGTCTGTTGACAGTAAAGATAGAGCAAGAGGGATGACATGCAATATGTTACAATTACATGTTATGCATTTTAGACCACAAGGCCATGAGGAAGCCCCCATTGCTAGTCGTTTCTTTAGACACCTCGAGCGCTTGCTCTCCAGCAAAAATAGAATCCATGTATGTACGAATGCAGGCGAATAAGGCGATGTTTGTGCTGAATGTTGGCGCTGCAAAATGGGGCCAGCCGTACACAATTATTTCCTATTAATTGACGTCAGAGTTCACTCAAGTGGAACTCAAGACGATGAGAAGATGCAAATTGTGCAAATGTGTGAACGTGGCCCAATACGGCAACCCCATATCTATTCGAGACCAATGAAGTTGCTGCCAATCAAAGCAGCCCAAGCTGAGCTGCAACTTGAACATTGCTCTTCTCTTTCTCTCTCTCTTGCCTTTCCTCTGCTAAGACCTTACTTTGTCTTGTTTCTCTCTTCCCTTCATCTGCCTCCACCCAAGCAAAGCCCCCTCCTGCCGTCACACGATCTGGCAGCCATTAAGACGGTGACGCAGAGCAATAGCGAGGCATCCTTTCTGTATTGACAACACCGGTGAAATCCCATTAACTGAATGATTTAGCTGGTATTTGCCTCTTTATCCTTGGCTGGTTTAATATGCTCTCTCCTCTTGGTTCAGGCTAATAGGCAAGCTGCAGAGTTTTGAATGAGTCGCTCAGTTTTCTTTTGGGGAAGCCAGTAAAAAGTGCATTACAGTAATCGAGTAGGCTTGAAATAAACTCATGAATCGTTTTTCAGCATATTTTTGTTTTATAAATTGTTGCACTTCACTACCTCTGGTGTGAAACGTTCTCCCTGAATTGATTTTTTAGGAATCTTTTAACAAAGTCTGAAAAACCAACCAACTTTTTAGGACAATTGATTTTGATATAGTCCATTGTACCAAATTATGACAAGGATTGAGACCTTATTTTTATTTGTGTTTACTCTGATGTTGCTGATTATTTTTACTAAGAGCTTTTTCAGTGCTTTGGTACTTTCTAAAGCCTGACTGAGAAACTCTGGTGTGTCTGTTTAAAAGCAAAAGGTAGAAGTCAGTCAAGAGTTCATCGCTGGCATTGACGTTGGTTCAGTTCAGGTGCAGAGTTGCTGGAAGGTTGCTGCCAGCTACCTAATAGCCATGAGCCATCATAAAACTTATTTTTTTGACTCATAGATTTCCTTTTGTTCTTTTAAAAAAAGCTAATAGGTTTTTTTTTAATTTCTTTGTGAGATTGACGTTGTCGTGACAGATCAAAAAATTTGGCAAAAATTTTAAAGAATGAGACCCAAGTTGTACTAATATTAATAAACCAGACATTTTCTTTAAATCAAAGCAAATTAAACAAAGAATATGCATATGCCTGTGCGCATTGTGAGAATGTGCATACGCCCAAACAGACAAGAGGTTTATGTTCCTTTTCTCTGTAAGCAAGGTGCGCTGGTGATGGATTACATCTGCCCTGTCTACACAACCGCAATGCCCTGTTTTCACACTCATAAACTTACCACATCAAACTTTTTTGTGGAGCCAGCAACTAATTTAAAGCCCGACATCGTAGCTCATGAAGGGAGGAAGCAGTAAAACCTGCCGACGAGTTCAGTAACATACTGAACACTTCTAAATGATATATGTCACTGTGTTTAGGTGAGACTGTGTGTACTTTCAGAAGTCTTCTAACAGAGAAACAACCCAAAAAGATTCCTGGATAAGGAGAAAAAACCTCAGCACACTTACAGTAAAACAGCAAAAATGCACACTTCAGACAGCGACAGCTCAAAGATACAATTACGTTTGTAAGACCGCAAACGATTTACAAGCACTTCAAATTTAATGAACTAAAAAAATAATGTTTTTTTTTTTTTTTCCTCCGGTCTTCATCCTCGGAAAGGATGATGCGGTTGGGAGAAAAACACAGAATCTGGTCTGTTCAACAAATTAATCCTCTGCGAGTCTCTGATTAACAACAAGAGCTCAGATGGCTGCCATTTCTTTTATCGCTCATTAAGATACACCAAGTACAAACACATGCACATGTACATACACACTCTGAATGCGCAAAACGGATGTGTATCACTGTACTGCATCCCAAATGAGAAGCATTATTTTCAAGCCTTTGATGCCGCAGTGGTAACTTGTTTGACTCAGCCATTGCAGCAATGTTTTGATTGCCGCGTTGCGTTCTGCATAAAATAAGAGTGTGGACTCGTACTTTCTTGTGCCAGAGTTGTAAAAGCAGAACAAAAATAAAAACATTTTTAATGGCAGAGTGTAAAGTTCATCTACTGTTCAAGCAACATAAAAACAACGTATGTGTTTCTCTCTTTATGATAATTAATTCAACAAGCTGAGAGTATGTGAAAGAAAGATAGAGGCAAGCAGACAAATAAAAGTGTCCTGTCAAAAAATGATTAAGACTTTAAAGGTCAATCAAAGAAAACAACTGGAGAGAAAGCATTCTCTTTAAATGTGATGTCTTCTGCTTCTTGAGTCTCACTTATATGACATCAAGCTTCTCGGCTGGTTGTTGCTGTTGTTTCACTCGCGCTGCAGAAAAGCAACCCAAGTGAAAACTAATCAGAGAAAACCTTATTGCTGACAAAGGTTAATGCACATTAAAGTGCAGAGTGAAATTTAACCGTGTCTTTCCTTTTAAACTTCAAATCTGCATCTAAATAATTGAGTCAGTAATGGAGCAACGTATGACACGATGGGCAACATTACAACTGTCTTGTGACCTCGCTCTGCAAGTGAAGGAGAGGACACTTCAGTGCTGGAATTTGTGTATAATCAACAATCTCAAAAAGATTGAATTACATTAAAAAGTGATTTGGCATCCATTTCTAAAGAACGATAATTAGAGAAAGGCATTCATTTAAAAAATTGAAATCGAAAATATATGGATTGCAATCTAAATGAATGCATGCCACAATACGGTGTGGGTTTAATGAGCACATAGACCCAACATTGCATCCTCTCTCTGTTTACCAAATGGTCAGATAAAATACAAATTAATGTATTATCACCCATCATTTGTGAAACTTGTCATTAAATCCATAGAAAAAGACAATAAACAAGCTAAATTGTATCATTCTTCTCTCTGTTCTCTTTCTCTGTTGAAGCCAGAGTCCTGGCTCAGCTGCAGACCAGAACAGAAGCTGGTATCCAATGACTTCAGCGGGGCAAATTCTTGCTGACGCGGGGGCTTGACCCCATGTCCCAACTCAGGCCCGGGGGGTTCTTACCACTTAGCCTTCTTGCAGATAAAATGACCTACACAGTCCTGGTAAATTAACATTCAGCTTTCACTGGTGGTGTGGTGAAGCCATATCGAAGGAAACATGTCCATATATATATATATATATATATATATATATATATATATATATATATATATATATATATATATATATATATATATATATATATATATATAATGAAATAGGGCTGCTTAGAGGAAGTCACAAGCGGTTTTGTTACTGAGTTATATCACATTTTAAAAGTTTAAAATGTGAATTCACTCAAAAATATTCAGCACAATATCTACACAATAATGTAAATACATTTTTTAAATGTTTTTTTGTTATGTGAAAGCAACTCTCATTTGCAAGCTGAGTCAAATTCAATATTGAACCCAAAACTTAAGTAGCCCACTGTTCCATATTTGTGTTTCTGCACACTACACATATCAAAAAGAAAAACAGAACAGCAGGATGTGTCCTGGGTCAAAGCTATGAATGATTTGTGTGAAATTAAAGTGCTGCTCTAAACTCAAACACTAAAGTTTGGTGGTAAAAAAATACTTTTTGGGTAAATATTTTTGAAAATGTGTTTTTCTTGCCAAGAGAAAAAGGAGAATATATGTATCATATCAGCAAATATGAAGCTACCTCCAGCAGCCGGTTAACTTGGCAAATATGGCACAAATACAGGGAACATTCAGGAATGCATCATGTTAAGACCCTGACTTCTTACTATCAGCAACTGGGTCCCACATGAACAGCCAATTGTATGCGTATGGAGGAACAATGCATTACTTCAAATGCTGCACTCAATCCAATCAGATCAAACCAAAGATGATGACATCAGCTGGGTTTTTGAGTCATATTTCTTCTTCTTCCCCCAGATGATTTATGCCGAGTCATTAATATCTAATGCCACAGGAAGAAAAAAACTTCAAATCCAAAGTCTCCCACATCGCCCAATCATCTTTTTTCCAGATTATTCTTTCATCAACTCTTTCACAGTCATGTTTGAGAAAAATGCCATTAGTGCTGCAGAGTCCCGCCAGTGCTCTGCAAAACGACAGACCCTTGTTTTCTTTCCTCTTTTCATTTGAATACCGGTAGCTGTGCTGTAAATGTGCTGCATTTCATCAATCTCAGCGGCACTTTTCATCACTGTCAATCAGCTGACATTCATCACTTGTGTATACTTGGTGGGGGCACTTTACTGTGGTACAATTAGACAGCGTCCTGAATCAAACTCGTCTGTTGATGTACCACCAACTGCAACAGCAGTCAATTTTCCTCCGCATGTAACCCCGGCAGATTAAGCTCTTGGTCTCATGGCATCCTTTCTATCAAATCTGTTGATCAATGTGTGCGCCTACGTTTCCCATGTTCCACTCACCCCGAGTCCCTTGGCTGGCTGATGTGATGATATATACCGTCAGACAAAACAAACCTGTCAGCTGGCAGAGGTTTTACTGCTCATATGGAGGACGCCTTCTCCTCTGTGATAACTGTCTTAGCAATGTTGGAAATCAGCAAGCAGAGGTTCACCAAGTTTGCAACACAAGATCACGTCCTCTCCTGTCAGTTCAGACACGATTCACAAAAACAAACACGCAAGCCATGTATGCGCATTGGAGAGCTCTGTCAGACTCACGCATGTATTACAATTTGCAAGCAATTACTTGGGAAGTGTGTTTTTGCTGCCATTTGGTATCAATGCTTGCAAGACACTTGTGAGAATGGCCCAGGAGTGGATCGGATTGGATTTTGGGTTCAGAGGATTATAGAATTAATGTGATACTTTGATGTCAGCTATTTACTTCCCTGGATTAGCCACAGTGTATTTCCTCGAAATGCAACGGACTGTTCGTTGCATTTCGAGGAAATACACTGTATCACAAAATCACAAACTCAAATTACCTGGATGCCACTTTAAACACCAGGGAATCTTTAAAAAAAAACCTTGCCACTCCAGACAGACCCTCATTTTATACACTTTTCAAAGATGCCCTGTCAAGTCTTCCTGTAAACAAACACAGTTTCTATTTATATTCAGCGTCTCTCACCAAAACAAATTGTGTGTATCCCTGTGGTCTTAAAATGTGCGCAATGTATTTTTCTTCCAAATAAGACACTTTTCTTTAAAGTTTAAGCCTGCATAGTTTACATCCATGTGTATAGCAGTTTCTTGGTGCGTTACCGGCACCTGTAGGTGGAGTACGATGAAACCGTTGGCGGGAATGTGTATCGAGTAATCCGCGTGTGTGCGTGAAACCTCATGTGCACGCACAAACACACAAGAAACAGGTCCATAGCACAGGTCAGAAACTCCACAAGGTATCTTTGATTAAAATATGGTTTTAAGCAGAAAATGTTGCGGGTGAGAGGGACGCCTGGGTCGGCCTGCTGCCACTGCGACCCGACCCCGGATAAGTGTCTGATAATGGATGGATGGTTTTAAGCCAATACAGGCCCATGACTCTTGACCTAAAAGTTGGACTGGTTCCTAAACTTTAAGTAAACAAACTGCACGAGACGTAAACAAACAGAAGATGCATAAAGACAGGACTCAATCCCTCCCTTTTCCCTCTAAGGGTGACAATTGCTTCAATGCAGCATAAATATGTAGATATGCAAAAGGGCAGGGCAATAAAGTCTCATCTTAAATCCAGATATAACTTATTTCTTATCTCAATTACATACATAGTATGCTTCCTGGTTATTCATTTAATAAATAGTCCTTATAATAGTCCTACTTTTGTAAACTCCTCTTTGAATTAAATACTAAAAGGTACTTAGTATTTTGAAATTTCTCTACCATTCTCCCTTTATTTATAAAATTCATATATACCAGCCGGGGATGGTTAAGAGTGAGGAGTGAGGAGTCAAATGGAGGAGATGATAATCATTTAATGGAAAAAATGAATAGAAATGTCTGGCTATAAACTGACTATGTTAACAAGGATGCACACAAATACAGCGTAATAAGTTTAATAGCAACAGTATGACTTAACTACACTGCGGTGTTCCCATAAGCATAATTCTTGAATCATAGGACCCGCAGAAGTTGAACCATAAAACTGAATTAATGAATTAATACAGTTCTGCACACTGCTGTTTGGAAACAATTTATTTTAACTCACATTTGGGATCCAAGAGAACACTTGAAAATGATTTTCCACCATTATTGTGCAGAAAGAACCGTCCTGAGCTGCATGCACTGTTATATTCTGGGACTTAGAGGTCGGACACGGCAGTTTGTTAATCACATTGACCTACGTGGTAATGTAAAGTGTAATGCAAAAACAAAAACCACAATTCTCAAATGATATATTTTCTGTGTACTATTTCTCCAAAATATAAAAACTGAGGACAATGTTAATATGAAGAAAATGTTGTGTTGTTGTTCAATTTGTGGGCTTCTTGGAGAATACAAAACACAATATTATACATACTTTGATATTAGGTTATATACATGTGACACACCAACTCTCTTCCGAGGATTTCTGAAAATAAATTACCTTGAAATAATATATGGAGAGAAATCCTGTACCGTATATATGATACTTCAGGATTTTGCAAATGTGTGGAGATGGTAGATCCCATATTTCACTTCCCTAGAATATAGTACCTTCTTCTACAACATGCAACTCATTAACACAATTATGCATACATACTCATGTACTGACCCAGGAGCTCATGCAAAAACATAACACAAACATATACTCAAATCTTTTATTTATATCCACACTAAAACAATAATTCGCAGCGGGACATTAACACATGCTGCATCCATATTCTGTTTTCCCTTTCTCACAAATACACACAGAATTGAGGCGTTGAGTCTTTATTATGGGGTTTGACATACTCCCAGTCTGTGCTGCAGTATCTGGATGTGAAGGATAATTTATCTCTAATCCTGAGCCCTGCTCACGGTAAGCCTTTAATACAGTATGGTCTGGAGTAGAACATTCATAAAAAAATAAAAACATTCAGACTCAAAGACGACAGCAATAAAGAAAAGCAGGGCCTAATAGTTGATGGTATTTATAGTATGGTATGGTGTACTTATAATATGTGTACAGCTGGTTATCCTGTTCGACAAAGACAAATACCCAGACTTTCCCAGAATGAAATGCTATTTTAAATGGCTTGTTCCTCAACAGTGATTTGTGTCTGTGGACACAGCAAACTAAGTGAGCGAACTGCTCACCGCTGTTCTGCAACACGGCTGATATTGCCAGCCAAGGACAAAATAGATTTGAGCTAGAAAGCCAGGTTTCATGTGTGTGAGACATTGATTAATGTGGAGCGTTGATGAAGTGCAGATACATCAGTGGAGCGTTTGAAACGGGACGGGTGAGACGGCGAGGCAGCGTGTGGGTGTTTGGGCTTGAGGGAGGTACAATGCAGAGTTTGGTGATTTAATAAAATGTTACTTCTAGGTGTTTTGTTAATAGAAAGACATTTTAAATGTCAACGTTAAAAAAAAGGAAGAAAAAAAAGGTATTGTTAATGGTTTTTGTCATTAGAAAGGAGGAATAAAAGGTCTTCGGGGAAGTATCCAAAATGTTCCTTTTCAACGGGAGCAGCGTGTCTGTGTTTGATTGATGAGCTCTGGTGCAGAACTCTGGCAAAGGGAACAAGAGGAAACTTGCACTGCTTGCTTACAAGCAATAGCTGGACGGCGTTTTGTGAGCAGTGGGATGGAGGATTATGACCCACAAGTGATCATTTCAGAGAGGTTTACATCCCGGTTAATGTAGCTGAGCAGATAATTAGCTACAGCCAGCAAAATCATGTTTGCAGTGCATTTCCTGGGCAAAATAAAACTAAATATTGGGGGTGCCACAATGAAAGCAAAGATATAATATATTCATTTAAAACAAGCTGAGACCAGATGGGTAGCGGTGCACGTTGTTTTCTGTTTACCAAAAGAAAAGAAGATGTTGGAGAAAAGAAGGTAGCCATTTTTTTCTGGCATTTAGTTATGCACAGAGATCTTTTATAACAAGAACCTGGGAACGTGTGAACGCAAGTCACTTTGAAAAGTTTGCTCAGCTAATTAATGTTGAGGTGGTGCTATGCTAAAGGTAAAGGTCTCTGCCTCATTATCTTTTTGACAACTTTATTGTTACTCCTCTGAAGCAATGTTCACACCAGCCTCATCTCTCAGCCTGTTTTCAGTGTGCGGCTCTGGCAGACTCGCAGGTCAAAGGTCACCGTTGTCTAACTTTGACCTGCAGATAGAATAATGACTCAAGATACAGTTGTTTTGAACAGATCACTGTACCGTCATCCAGTTTGCACAATATCACACCACCAGACTACAAACTGCAGCATCAGTCTCACACTATATGCTCTATGTCAGATATGTGACTTCACATCCTTTTCTGGTCCTTTCCTGTAACTATGTCAACTGATACAAAACACACACACATGTGCACACGCACAATGAGTTCTGTGACTATGGTATCACCACGGAAACATCTCTCAAAAGTGGAATCTGTTTTCCCCACCGTGGACCCGGCCTCACACAGTACCTCCCTGTTCAGCTCTGATGAGCAGCTGCTCAGCTCCTTCATCTTCAGCTTCAGGGACAGGAAATGAGTCACTGGGAGACGTTCAACCTTGCGACCTCACTGACTCTCAAAGGGTCGTAAAGTAGCACAGACATTCATATTGTTTACATTTTTCCTGACTACCTTAAAGATAAAAGGTCAGACCTGTGGCCGACGTCTCGGTTCAAAGCACTGCACTCGAGTCAAAGAAAAAGTTTGAAAGGTTGAATACATTTGAAAAGCGGGTGCCCTGGCATTGAAAGTTCTGACATATAATCATGTGCATCCAATAATCAATGCAAATTAGGATCACGCTTTTCCTCGCCTCTTTGGTGCTCTTCGCTGACAACACAACATGACAACTTGTGTTTTTGCTTCATGGAAGGAAGAGTTCCTCTTCAGAGAATCAGTTGTTACTTTGGTTATGCACACAGTGCAATATGTACTTGCAGCTACAGGAAGCAAGCTTAACAATTGGGATTTTCACCGTTATATTACGCAAATAGCGATATTCATAGCCCACTTAATGTTGGAAAAGCCCATCTGATTAAGGGTCAGGCTATCTACACGACTGTCGTCACCTCCCACACCTTCAAGTGGATCGGTTGATGTAATGTCAGCGATCATGCAGGAAATAACCGCATGAAATCAAGACAGAAAAAGCAGAGTTGAATGAAAATACAGATGATATGATAATAATGAACCAAACAGGCAAAAAGGTGGAGCGGAAAAGGTAAATATCTATATAATGTTAATCCTGAAGATTGTTTGACGATTACACATTTATTAATCAGAACCAATGCTCGCTGAAAGTCCAGGGACCAACTGAGGAGGAGAGGGAAAGAGTCTGGACAGATGAACAGCAGGAGGCCGATCCCACCGGAGAACAGGGGCAAGGAGAAGAGGCCGAGGATCTCCCAAGAGGATACATGTGACAGCGTCTCTTATTTGTGATAGAGAGCAATGTATGTTTTTAATGACAACTCACGTAACAATGACAACTATTTTCCAACGGAAATTGCCACGGCTAAGATTTGTTCCTCGTTCCCTGTCCTGACAGCAATAGACTTATAGGGGTGAAGGCAGTTGACTCATCGTATCGGCCTGACTAGAAGATTGTAAATGACTTTGTGGAAACTAAATCTGATTAAGTGGGTATTATATTAGATTATATCCCGGACTAGACATTTTCGTGTTCACTCTGAATGCAGTGGGTATCCATCTCTGCACTGCAGTGTGAACCTGTTACATTAAGAGAGTGTTGCATTATGGGTTGTTTGCAATGTTGCTAGGGTCGCAAGTTTACCTCAATTCAGTTTACTGTTTGTGAACTCTTTTTTAAATTTTTTTAGAATAAGTCAGGCTCAAAAGTGTGACCGCAACATATTTTGCAGCCACGGAAAAAATATGTTGCCGGGTGCAAACCTGTCAGAAGCATATCTAGATATCTTTACTGCAGAAATGGAGTGGGAACCGAACCACCAGTCAAGCAGCCAAGAACTACCGAGGTCATGAAATGTCATGATGATGACCTCAAAAAGAGTCAAACAAATGAGGTAAGTTTCTGCTTCTGGATATGACTGGTATCTATAGTTGTATTGGAGTACGGATCTTTTCCTGATAAAGAAACAGCTTAGACAACAAAGAGAGCTTATTCTTTAAGATTCAGTGAAAAAAAAACACATTTTCCATCTAAATAACATATAAGTAAATAAACACACAGGTGAAAATGTCTCACATCAAGCAATCATTTGCTTCTTATGACTGAGGAAATTTCATTCAACAGAATTCTATCAGAACATCCTTGGGCACAAAGATGCTATCATTATTCATAGCAGTTGTAGCAGCTTCACATTTGATACCAGCAGTTTATTCAGAGAGGGGTGGTTTACTTAACGTGTTACACTGGGATGATGTATGATTCAGGGAATGAACGCTCAAGTGTGTTTGAATGAGAATCCATTCCAATAGCACATCCTGAGCGCAAACACAATTCACTGAAGAAAATGCAGGATTTAGTCTCATTTGTGCAAACAGATGAGATCAAGGAGGGAGAATATAAGAGGATAGAGAGAAAGGGGATTGTGGCGGACGGACAAGCAGCCGGAATGACACACTTTAATCCAACAGAGAACTGATTGCCAGGCGGGAAAAGAGCGGTCATTAATCCATCATTAATCATCCCTCCACTCTGACTTCCCCTCACCTTTCCTCTCACGGCTTTCGACATGTTCATGAAAGTGTGTGTTCAGGGTTTACAGCAATGCAATCTTTTTCTAATTATTTGAAATCCACAAAGTGAAGAGGAAAATAGAGTGCTGCTTTTTTTATTTGGCCCGCTAGACCCCGATTTATGTTTTCATAAATTGTAATATCTGGGCAATTATTTTTGAATAGTTATAATCTAAAATGGTTTCAGGACATCCACTGTTTGAATTAAGATGTATCACATGTGTGTTGATGAGTATACATAATTAAAATGCCGTTAGCGTGGGAACATGTGTGGGTTGTTGTATTAAGAGAGAGAACAGAACTTTATCACACACTTTTACTGCAGTAAACCACAGACGTCTGTCCGTATTCAGTTTTTAAAGAACCTCACGCTCAAAAGCGGCATTGAATCTTCGTCAGTCGTCAGTAAAAGTTCATTGACCAATTCAGTCAACTCAAAATAAATGAAAGAGAAGTTGGAGAGAAGTCCAACCTCGTTCTCAACAATCTTTGATTCCCACAGCAGCAGAAAAGTAATCAGTGCTCCGTGATCAGTTCTGCCATTAACGAGCACAGATCAGAAGAAAAACACAAACACGTATTCACAGAAACATGAGAATAAAGTATTTAAAATCTCATTATCCACAAACACATTCCCAACGTTTTATTTCACAAGACAATCGATGCGTGGTTATCGTTATGCTAAGTGTGTTGCTAACGTAGAACTCGTAATATTGCTTTTATGGACCGAAATTCTAGTTCATGATATCGGCTTGATTTCCACAGACACACCTTTTAGTTTTTTCAAGACCGATATTCATCATGTTTACCATTCTTTATGGATTTTACAACGATATGATTCACATGCTGTTGACCAAGTGACTGTTCAACGTGACAGATGGTGTCACACTGTTCACACTGGTTAGGTATGTTTAGCAGTTATTGATTTGTAAACTGTATTTATTGAAGGTATATGTCATGATTTTAAGTAAATAACTGTCTAATGGCTTTGTTAAATCAAGTTTGTATAATAGTTGGAGTGGTCAGTTAATGACATTTGTCTGGCAATCAGACAAAACTTTATTTGATTGTATTTTACTTGTCGTTTGTTTTTAATTGTATTGTTTTACCACACATTTTTCAATATCTATTACCAGAAGCATATTTTGAGCAGTCCTCTGCACAACCACATTTATTTAACTGTAACAAGCTGATGATGAATGTTGTTGTTGCAGCAGGAAACGCAACTTCTGGATGCATGGGAGTCCGCCTGAATTCTGTCACTTCATTTTTAAAAACGGTGAATTATTCAGTGAAAAATAAAAACAATGAGCCTCTTGCGAAAGAATGGATCTACAGTACATCCACACCATCGTTTTCTTTTTATACCTCCAATTATCCGGCCCAGTTTTTATATTTAGCAGCATTTATATAAGATTTCCTGTTGATGTATAATGGACTTGGCAAATGGCATTGCCTCTGCTTAACAACGGACAATGTGACAAAGAGCCTCTGTAAAAAGCGGGTGTCCCTCAGAGCTGAAAGGGCTCTTCTGCAAAACATCTCTACATTAGGTCTCAACATTATGCAAATTAATCTTTAGCTTTAGATTTTGTCCGCTAAAAAATCTTTACAACTTTTGAGTCCCAATCCAAACAGGAAATTAATTGCGGTTTTGCCCGACAAGGACACAGGAGGACGTGGAAAGTTGTACAGCTTGGTTTCGACTGACGTATTTCAAAAAGAGACTTCATTTTCAATCAGAAGTTATTTATTTAAAAAAGTTATTTAAGTTATTAACTATTTTCCTCAGATTGCAGGCAGCAGATTCACAGTCACACACTCGCCACCCTGCTGAAACAATCCATCTCATCACTTTCTCTCCCGCAGACACAATGAGCAATACAATGAGTCTGATTTGTGAGAATGATGCAGTACACACTGATGGACGTCCTTATTCTGACACACAGTTTCCATTCAGTTAGGAGTGAATGTCATTTCCGAGACACATGGGAGGAAAATCTGTCCTAATTTGCATGTTTGCGTGTGTGAGAGCGTGGCATCAGGGATTAGGATGCGACTGTAAGTGAATCATCTAATCCCTGGTTTAGGAACAGCTGACTGTACAGAGAGCTGCGACTCAACTACTGTGTTCCTAGAGGCAGCGAGGAGGAAGGAGGAGAGACGGAAAAGTGACAAGAATACGAAGACAGAATGACACGGGGAGAGAGAAAGAAAAGAGGATTGTAGAGAAGAAAAGAGTTCGTAAAAAAGTAATACAGAAAATTAAGAAAAAAGTAATATAGATAGAGAGAATCTGAACGGAGGATGGCGAAAAGAAACCGGGTTGAAGCAGGACACTGCAGAATATATTTAGATGCACTGCAACAAGCTAGGGCCTTGTTAATCACGCATTTGTAAACAGTGCTATGAGAAAACCGTGCATGCTCAAATTGCCACACCTAGCCTCATCCATCAGTGTGTGTGTGTGTGTGTGTGTGTGTGTGTGTGTGTGTGTGTGTGTGTGTGTTTCGAAGCACTCCTGACAACAACACAGAAACCTCTGCCAGTCGAAATTAATTACACACACAGAACAGCCAACTTGTTTGATTGATTGTCAAATAATAAAAAAGTGGACCGACATATTGTTTGCAATGATGACCGGCCCTTCCGTTTCCGACAATATGACAGCGTTTTTTTTTTTAGGGACCTCAGGA
Source organism: Taurulus bubalis (assembly GCF_910589615.1). Lineage (NCBI taxonomy): Eukaryota > Metazoa > Chordata > Actinopteri > Perciformes > Cottidae > Taurulus > Taurulus bubalis. The sequence continues at coordinate 6,399,435 of NC_136607.1, forward strand.
ACCTCTGCTGAGACATTTAATCTCTGCCTCGTTCAACACGAGCAACATTTGCTTGATCTGTGCCGGCAGCAACTCACCTCTGTTTTTGAGAGGCCAGCGACATGGCATCCCTGTGCACATTCAACATTCAAGTCCTATCAGCTCTGTGTTTATCCACTCCTGTGGCCAAATAATGCTCAAAATGCATACAACCCTGCCAATACAAAGGTGTATTTATAACAGACAAAATCCTGTCTCAGTATGTCAGACCATTAACCTCAAATACCGAACTCAAAATAGAAGTAAGGATGGATGGAGGGAGATTTCTGGGTCTGAATGAAGGAGTGAGGGATGATATAAGGAGAGAAAGAGATGCAAAAGAGAAAGGGGACTTACAGGAACGGTCAGCCAGAGATTAAAGACATCAATTAGGACTTCTCCCTGTAACTGGAGGTATACAGAGGTAAACATGTCAGTGTCTCCATTGAGGGGAAAAAGACCCAACACCGTCTGAGAAGTTCTTAATGTGGCAAACCACAGACACAAGGATTGAATACAACATACCAAGTGTCCTCTGAGAGTGCAGATCATGGAGAAGACGGTAAAGTAAAGACACACAGAACCCTACAGACAGATGACCAATGATGACTGACCAAGTCAATCTTCATTTTGTTCTCTTATCGGCTGAAGATAACCTGCGTACGGCAAAGTTACCATCTGGGCACATGTCCATCATACTTGTCTTAGACGGATTCTACTTGGATACTGACGGCACGCTTGAGAATGTGCAGGCTCAAAACTCTGAATGCAACTTTGTGAAATCTCAAACTACATCACAACGAAAAGGACATTTCATGTCATTCAATAATTATTGATCTTTCAAAAACTGTAAATGCGTTTAATCTCTGTGGCCTTTACGGATATGGAAAAATACGTCAATCAAATACACTATGGGAACCAGGGACAGAATACATCATATAGTAGTGTTTTATTAATATACCAATGTGTATGTTGACTTTAACAATAACACGCATAATAATCTGCAGCACACAAAATGGTGTGGTATGCTATGCATCTCTGTAACTGTTTTCAAGTTGGGATATAGACATGAGCATGTATTTATGGCCTGTCCTTATATGCAGTTCTTAGAGCCAACACGGAAGCTATGCAATAGCTGCCATGTGTCACTACGCCGACCCGACAGAGAAGACAATGTCCCTCTAGTGTTAGCTGAGGAATTCCGGCAACTGGCATGTCTGCAGCTAGTATGCACATGCAAAAATACCTCACACATATTATGTACATGTGTGCGTTCGCCTCTATATGTATGCAACTCTATTTTTAAACTAAACCCTAAACGAGCATGGCTCTATTCCACGAGGTTTACTCTAGTCCAGACTGCAAATCACACAATCACGAGTAGCACTTCACATTCAGCAGACTGCTAGTGGCTCATTATATTCACTTGATCGCAAGTGGAGTATCAACACTGGACTAAAAGGAAGTGGGTTTAATTGTCAGTGGCAGTTGGATGGAGACATATCTTATCTCTGCCACCCACTCAGTTCCTCACCCGCTGCTGTCTTCATTTCACTTGGACCTTCAGAGAAATGAGATCATGGACACAACAACGGTCTGGAAGTTCACTCCACAGATGATAAGCAATCGTCCACCCCCCTTTTTTCTTTTCTTGTCATCATCCGCTCGGCTATGACTTGTTTAGAAGTGACACATGAGACAAACTATGAGATCACCCGTGTGGCGGCGGCGCACGCAATCAAGCACGCGCACGGTTTATAGCGACGCACACAAGAAGAAAGTGACACACGCACAAAACCACATTTTTTTAAATCATTCTGCCAATTTCTGCAAGCAATTTCAGAGTAGCTTTGTTGTTGCTTTGGGGTTTTCTTGATCGTACTATTAAAGAGGCCTATTGGCAGGACTATAGATTATTGTAGGCTTCAGCATGTGAGGCAGCGCTACACCAGAAACCACCGTAATTACAAGATCTGGTCGGCCCTTTGAATAGCAATGCAACCGAAACCTTGATCTGGTCAAAGGCAAGGAGGAGAGGCGGAGCTCCTGGGGTTAAAATAGAACTGTCCACATGGAGTTGATTTGAGGTTTTCTATATGGGAACCCCAGAGTGGGTCTGCTCGGGTAATGAAGTCAGTTCAAGCTATTGGAAAAAAGTCTATCGCGTGCAACTCCGTTGTGGCATACAGAACTCACTTGTCCACAATATTAAAAGCACGACCTCTGTACAGATCAAACAGAAAGTAGGCTTGCATCTGATCTCTGCCTCTGCGAATGGAAATCTTTAAATATCCACACATCCTTGAATCAAAAGCACACCATTGTACTGTTAAACAAGGCAGCACAGCAGAGAGAGGATGCATTTGTTTCTTTATACATAACATGAAATGCACGTACACAAATTCCCCCAGAGCAACAGGGGCCTGTTTCACAAAGATATTTTAGACTGGTCTGTAGTGTTGGCTTAGATAAGTCTGAACTAACAAAGAAACACTACAAAAGCATTCTCTCTCAATCATCCCTTATGCACCAGAAGTGTGAGACTGTGTCTATATCAGCAGAGACCCTGCCCTCTGCCTGTATTTTCTTATTTTGCTTTTGCTGTGTGTCGGGATGTGCAAGCGGACAAAGCTCGTTCCAACACGATAGCAAACATCTGGGGTTGCCGTGTGTGATGCTGCAGGTGGTACACTGGGCTGGGGACGTGCACTTTTGGTGTCGCTGACAACTTTACATGTTGTGTTTGCAAAGAGTAAACTACAGTTCCTTGTATGGTGGCCTCTGTTTAAAACTCATGTAATCACATCCTCAGGCTACGCTTTAATAAAGACCCATGTTTCCTTTGCACACAGAAGCCATCCTGAGCCCGACTGATCCCTGCCACATTAAGGAGCCTCAGCATATCAGCTCCGCTACAGGTCTGCACTGTGTTGAGCTTTTGCACGAGTTTTCCCAGTAAAATGTCTCTTTAACAGTACGAGACAGGGATTTACGATTTTGGTTAAAGAAAGGGCCAGAAACAAATGTCTATAAATGCCTGACCTGCTACTTACAAAGCGTAACTGGCAGGCTTTCCAGTCTATATTATCGACTTTAAGTCACATATTTACCCAAATATATTTTGTGTTCTCATTGACTGAAAATGACGAGCAGAAGTGTCGCAGCTGCCACGCATCAGTTCCACGCCGCCGTGCTGCAGTAGCAGCCAATAAAGTGTCAGGGCCCTTTAGATCTTTGTTGAAGCGGCCTCTAAGGATATAATGAACTCTGACAATCTCCTCAGAAACGAGCAACTCCTCGGAGAACCGTTTCACTTTGCAAAGCCGCGACGACAGATCGGATCGGAGCGGATTGAAGGACCGGTCGGTTTCCACAGTGTCTCCCTCTTCCTGAGAAGCTGTGGATGTGCTACATGCTGACCTGTCTCTTGTGCTCTCTGTCATTTATTGCACAATGATACCATTCTATACTGATGTGCAGTTATCTACCAGTTTGACATCCAAGGTAAAAAATAAAAAGGATGTCCTTGCCCTGGATTTCAGCTCCAAGATACGGACAGGAAGGTCACACAGCGTGATGGCAGTGGGTGATCCGGCACACTGCAATGATTTGAACTAGCGTTTGGTGCTCTTCTACTCATCTGTAGTCACGCCACAGCTGTTTGCAACAATTATTTAAATGATACGCAGTCACACATTCAAATATAGTCGCAATGATATATATTCCCTTTCTTTTCGTTTCATACGTTTCCTGTTTTGACCCTGACTGGTTGAGTACTTATTTCAGCACAGCAAGTTCTTCATCGTACTCGACTGTCACCGCATCCAGTTTTCTCTTTGAGCCCCATCCACCCCTGGGCCTCTGGGTGCAATCAGAAGAGCCCATGATGTGCCGGAGGAAGAAAGCCTCTCATCTAGATTGTAGGAGGAAAATTGAAGAAAGGAGACTGAAAGACTGAGGGGGGACAAATATGATACTGGTGAAATGTGCACTCATGGGAGGCGAAGAGGGAGCTAACGAGGCCTGGTGGTACTGGTGCCGGGCGGGCTAGCTGCATGTGAACTCAATATTATGAGGCCTAGCAGGAAGGGAGAGTAAGTAGGACTCGTGGTTGAAGCTGGCGGAGGAGGGTGGCGGCTTTTTTTTCTCTCTCTCTCTCTCTCTTCTATACAGTGCCGACCAGATGGTGTTCTCATTGAAGAAATTATGAAGCAAAAAGAGAATTAGAAGCAGACTGGCAGGGTGTGGTTGTCCCATCAGGACGCACACTGGGTTTTATTTTCTTACAATACATTAAAGAAACGACAGAAATGAACTGTTCCTTGCTGAAAGAGATTAAATGCCACACAGACATCCTTCAAGGTCAGTTTCTACAGGATTATATAGTGTGTTAGCGGCTTTTATCTGCAGCAGATCTGGTCACCTCACTCTTCAATTTTAAGCCAGCTGCTGAAGCAAAAGCACAGCATTGCTTCTGAATAGTCCTCCAAGGACCTCAGTTGTTCTGTGCTAGCGCAGAAAACAGCAAATCAGGGGTTAAATCTGATGATGAGCAAAGTGCAGATTACATTATAGCTGTTACGGAGCAGTTACCTAAAATGCTGCAATTGCAAATTGGTGCACAGCAGTCATATTTTGGGCTTAGATAACAGCAAAACTAGCAGCTCGACGCCTCAGAGCTGTGCTAAAGTTGGTGGTTTCAGCTGATTACAGCCACGGTGAACAGTAGATAGGAGGAGAGGTAGATACATCGAGCGCCGGGCGATGCAGCGCCGTGACTCTGATGTGCAATGAGGGCGGGGAGCAGCAGAGCTGGAGATCAGGACACGGTTCTGTGAGTAGACGGTTGTTTTTGTGGTCCGAGTCCCAAATGTATAGCACTTACTGTGAACACAACTGGGCCGAGCTGGGAGAGCCCACTCAAACCCTCAACAACCAATTATCCCGATCTCAACAGCTGACAGCAGTTTCATCAAGGCGGGAGAAGTCTTATTTAAAAGTCAATCAGGCAGTCACTGGGGAGGAGGGCGTCTGCGGATGGTTGCTCATCCGTCCATCCGGCTGTCCAACTCCCCCGGTCCCTCTAAAGCCCTTTTTACAGTCAACCAACAATCGGAGGGAAATCTGCGTGTGTCTTTGTTAACAAGACCCGTTATCACAGTCAAGCGTATACGATCACATTCACTGCGAGGATAAAAACCAGTCACACGACACACTGGGAAAAAATGTATGGGAAACTGTTTTCACAAGCGATTTCTCATTTGAATGCTACACATGTGGTGCTTCTCCAGTGTGAGGATTTTCTGTTTTTATAACTGTATTATTTTTGGAGCTTTTGGATTGTTGAGGGTAAAAACCCAAGACATTTTTGAGACATCACTCGGGTATTGGGAAACTGTTGTTTTTGTTATGTTCTGAGATTTTGTCGACAAAACAACAATTCAAGCAAAATGTGGCGCCAGCAGACTTCTAACTACTGAATTCCACTCTTCTTGACTGTAAAGACGCTGAGGCATGACATCTCTAAGGATTTTACACGTCCATGTTAAAGTCCCTGTCTGAATTAAATGAAGTTTATAACTTTGTTAACATGTCCAAATGGAGTCGTGTATGCTATAAGACATATAATGAGCGAAATAAACAGCCAAGACTGCATACCTAAGAAACCAATTTGGTCAATCAGTAGGGAGGGGCTTCCCTCATCATGAGCTTAACGGTGAAACAAAGCGTATCAGAGGACAGGTGGAGCCAAATGTCAGTATTTTGTAGGTTTCATTCACGTGCGACCTGCTTCACCTGGCCTGAGCAGCGGCGGTGGGCGGGGCCAGATTCAGAAGTTCTCAATGGGGAAGAAACAGCATGTGCTTGCAGCCCATTTTGAGAGTTGTTTGTCATTTTGAACGTGGGGAAAAAACATGCAGTAACAAAGTATTAATTATAGCAAGGTACTTTTTTTCAGACTTTAAAATGTGTCTGGAGGAGATTTTTTAAACTGGGAGAAATGTGATTGAAAAATGAAAGCTATTCAGAATGAACTCAATGGCATTTACAAACATGTCATTTTTCAATCTTAAAAAGAAATCACCTTAATTTAAACCTGGAGTGAACAATACTTGGATGTCAAAACCAAATTGGATTTTCTTCAAGAATATGTTAAATGTTTGTTTGTGCTGCCAATCTACGTTGACAATACGGATTCAGCACTCGGCGGCTTTAAGCCACTTTCCATTGTTTTGGTTTGTAGTTTCATAAGAAAAACAAACTGCTCTCGGCACAGGAACTCATACAAACCGGTCGTACGGCATGAAATGATGAAGGGAAGAAGTGAACACATGACCGATGAGCAAACTTTAATACCTCAAGATTAAAAAACACAATTTGTTTGCTCCAAAAACTTGCTGAACGAAACCAGGAACAGAACCGCAGTGGATTTCCTTCTTCGATGTGTGGTGGGAAAAAAGAGCCCCAGCGATGCCCATGCTGCTCTGTTTCTGCTGGATGAATAAGAAGCCAAGTGTTTGCTCACACACTCAAACAGAGCTTGATAAGGAATAAGATGGTATCAAGGCAGCTTTAAGGATTGCCTGTTCAAACAGCATTCGCATCCAACAACAAACTGAATCTCCAGAGTAAACACACATTAAAAGCAATTACTTTTCTCAATGAAAGACACGCAACGGTATTTAGCAGTGATGCCGCCTTACAGCTGTGGCCCTGTGTCTTTGATTGAGCCATGGGAACCTTGGCTCAAAAGTACAATAATGCTGTTTTTAAAGCCAAGTACTACGCTGCACACTCCTTCTGGTCCCCCAGGGACGTGTCCTCTCCTCTTGTTGTCTTCTACAGCTGGTGATAGATGACACATTGCTCCTCTATGTGCACTCCAGTCCTAAACCAGACCATGTGAGGGACGATTCAAGTCTGCAGCTAAGAGTATCTACCATCAAGGTTGTCTCCTGGCAGCACACACACACACACACACACACACACACACACACACACACACACACACACACACACACACACAGAAATACCTCAGCAATGTCTTTACTTACAAGGTTCATCATCAAGCTCCTGTCACCGAAATAAAAGGACAAAATGCAGCTGAAGACACACACGAGCGGCATGAACATGGATCCATCCAAATGAGACGTGTGTTGATATTACAGGCATTAAAACAAACAATTAATTAGGATGTTGTCTCGAGAGTCACCAATTAGGAGATACTTGTTTTAATGCTCCGCTCATTAACATCCAAAGCTGAAATATATTGTGAGTCGACCCCCATCAATGAAAGATATAGCCTTAATTTGCTCAGATACAGTGCATTGGGTGAGTCTAATTTGTTATCATACCATTGCCTGTTTTATTTAATGTGTTAAATATCTGCTGCTCCATGACTTCTCATTACAAACAACCCTATTTTTAATGCAGCAGTTGTATAGACTTGGCATCAGGTGACAAGGATTTTGAAGGCATGACTGAGAAGAGGAAATAGCCAACGTCTGATGTCTTGGTGTGACACTGTGCTGGATGTGAGCCCCGCGTGTCACTCATCAGGATATACACACTGTGTCAGCATGCTGTGGAGGAGGTCGATATTCCGCCAAGGTAAATTGCATTTACATATATTTATTGCAAGGAGATCTGCTTTGGAGAACAGGCTCCTATTTTATGTTCCATCACATCCAAGCTGAACGCCAAGTGAGTGTTGAAATTCAGATCAAGTATGGAGAGGACAGCATCCAAAAAGTGGGGCAAAGTGCCATCTCTGAGAGAGAGAGGGTGTCAGTATCACCACTCTATACTAGGCTGTCAGTGGTGCTATTAAGTGCACGAACTTTTCATCTCCACATGTTCAAAATGTGTAGGAAAAGTTGTAGAAAATATGTATTTAAAAAAACAAACTTACCACCCCAGTGTCCAGCTGCTCGTTAGTCAGAGACGGAGCCGCTCCAGTCAGAGGTAGAAACCACAATATCTGCACCAGCAGGAGCATCTCCGGTGAAATATTCCTCATCCACTTGTGAAGCGCCACAGAAATCATGGTGCCCTGTGACAGGCGGGTCCTGCGGGGCTCAAGACAGCGACCCCGACAGCCGCATCCACGGGGGTGAAACCACACGCCGACGCTCGCGTAAAACGTGTCCGTCTACCTCACTGTTGAGCGCAAACACATGAAACACATTCAAACCGAGATCGGTTAGGATTTAGAAGTTTTTTTTCCCCCCCACGACACTTGTAACTACTACGTGGTCATTCTCAGATAATGAAAAAAAAAGAAAAAAAGACGTGTGTTCTCGTCCTATATCAAGTCCATCAGGGGCGATATCCCTGCAGCAAGAAGCGCGAGGTCCCCTCCTGCCCGTGCAGTCTCGAGCACTGGAAAATGAAAGCAGCTGCGTGCGGTTTTGTCCTGAGCAGCGGCGGAGACGGCACGTTGACGCGCACACGGCGAGAGTGAATGGAGTATTTTGGCCCCCACGGAGGAGGAGGAAGAGGTGGAGGAGGAGAGGAGTTCAGCCCACTTTGAACACCAGCGGATTCATGACGCGCCTCGTGCGCAATTTGAGAGTCTCAAGGGTCGAGACCAAAAGACATACTTTGCCTGTGTTGCTTTGATCATCGCTGTATGACAAATGTCTCAGTGTCGAGTAGGTTGGAGATGCCTTGGAGAAAGGATGAGTTTTAGCTTGCGTTTTATTGCATCTTTATTGACACCCCTAAACCCCCCAAATAGGCTGAGGTGAGGTGAGCAACATGTGAATAATGAAGGTATTAATACTAGAGCTGTGTTTGAAATTGCATACTTTTTCTTTTTACTTTAATTTGATACGGCATATGCCTTTACAAAGTATGTACAGTTGCATGCATTATGCATACCATTGGGACATACTATTTCCTCCTAAAATGGCACCTTGCATTTTGACCCTCTTGCTCTCATATATGCTGCGCAAAGGATCATGGGTCAGAATAGCCAGATGAGCATGCTGTCTTTCAAACTGCATTCATGCTGTTTTGTTTTTTTGGCATATTGCATTTGACACACTATGTGTTAAGATGTACTACATATTATTCTGGTACACAACATAATATGGTAGTATGGGTAAAACCATTTACAGACGTTTTTAGCCACATAGCTGTCGACCATTTGGTCCACCACTGTGGTTCCCACTATGGGATGGATAACCATGGGATTTGACAAAGTCATCAGTGCATCAGGATGAATTTTAATAACTCTGGTGATCCTCTGACTTTTCCTCTAGTGCCACAGTCATTTCAACATTTAAATGTGTGTTTTTCAATACTTTTGGTTTATGACCAAATGCAAAACTATGGCCTTTACTTATTGTTACTGTTTTGTACGTTACAATCACATGTTTAACATTCTGAAGTAAGATGGTGAACATGGTAAACATTATGCCTGCTTAACATTAGCATGGTAGCATTTAGCTCTCACCGTTGCAGGGTCCTGGAACAGTTGTCTGCTTTGACTTGCATGGCTCAATTTCCCAAATGGTTTCTCCTGAACTCCCCCTCCTAGTCATTGTATATGTCTGAAAGGTACAGCGCAGAACTGACAATGTAATAACAAAGAGCGTTCAGTATGAAACAACAATCTAATAATATTCATGTCCTGGTATAAGATAGGATATACTTTATTGTCACACAGGGAAATTTGTCTTGGGCTCCAAGTCGCTGCGTCACACAATAAACTTGCCAGCATCCCAATCCACATGCACAACATAGAACATAGATCACACACACACTCACGTGTTTAAGCATGTGTATGCATGTCGTCATGAATAATAACATAATAAAACCAGGTGTGATTAACACAGCTAAGGAATAATCAAGTCACAATAAAATAGTCCCCAATAAAATCATATCATATAATACTACGTGTTGCTATTTAATATTTTGATGGACGAGGGAATTAATACATTTTAATACCGATTTAGCCTTCAGATTGGCACTGAACTATCTGCCTGAAGGCAACACCTGGTATTCTGGTAGAAGCTGCGACAGGGTTTTAAATGATAGAAATGATTGAGATAAGGCCTTGGCAGGGAGAGTAGAAAGGAGTAAGTAGTCTATGTCTTTAGTCTTGAAGCTCTGAATGCAGCCTCGAGTCAGCTGACTGATTTGGGGTTTCTCTTTCACTGCCATCAGAGAGAAATCTCTCTCACGACAAAATACTAGTATTATTTCCTGTCCACACCTTAGTTACTCAATGCCATTTGTATCATCTTTGTCATCTTGTAAGTGGGTGGCCTAAAGATGTCAATTTTTTTTTTTTTTTTATTAAACAAGGACAAATATTGCTGCTACTATAACTACTGGCACTGTAATGATAATACAGACTTTGAATTAAGATGTAGTCAGTGAGCATTCACAGAGTTAAATTACACCAAATTAAATGTACATATCAGCGGAAGCTATAGTCACTGAAGTATCGGAGCTACATATGTTTCTAAAAAGCAAAGATGCTTTATTTCGTACCCCTGATTAAACTTTTATTTTCACCATATTTGGGAAAAACATCAGAAAAGAAGAAAGCACAAAACTATTTGCTGAGCAGCAGAGATAATTATTGCATGAAACAATGGTATAATCCCACTGCTTTCTTCCTCTGGGAAAAGACTAATGCACTTATGTGTGTCTGTTGTGTTGCATAATATTACAATCCACCAGGTAATGAAGGAACACACTGTGCTGACTAACAATCGCTAAGCGCTACATGCCCCTGTAGCACATTAACCAATTTAATGGAGCCACCTCATGGTTGATGCGCCACTCAATTAAAGAATCTGAATACAAATATGAACGGAGTGACTGTCGATTGTTTTAAAGTCACCATGCTCTTGTTCTGGGTAAGAACACACTCATGCACTGATACAGACACTTCCAGTTCTTATTCAGATCCATTACAGCAGTCATTCATCACTGATCCAGAAGGGAAAGACGTGAAAGATGTGTTTTCTGCTCAGCAGCATTAAGTTAGAGCGCTGGAGGCTGAAAACATCTCAAGCTTACCGCCTCCAGTCCCAGTTAGACTTAGCCGCAATATTATGATAATTGTAGCAGCTGAATATTGTGTCTCATATGTCATGCTAGCAAAAAGAAGCTTCAGTCATTCAGTTTCACATTAGCGGAAGGTTAAAACATCAATTCACTCATCTCAGTCTGCAGTCCACGTTTCACCTGAAGTGCTTCAATATCATCAGACTAATTCCCAGAGAACGTTAGGACATTTTCTTTGGTCAGATCATATAATTATTGGAAAACCCATTGCCCAGTGCGGACATGGACTGAATTGAGTTAGTTGGCTGCCATTATTACACATGCAATTTAATATTTATTGCAGCATTTTGTGCCAAGTTGGCTGTAGGCCTCTTGCACTGCTGAGGTTAAAACTTAAAAGATAGATGGAAATTGTGAAATATCTGTATTCACCATTGCATATACTGTCATGCAGTATCACTGAGGAGAGAAGAGATTTTTTTTGTGTGGCTTAGTGTGATTGTGTTTGAACACGGAGACATTGTTGTATAATTGTAAATATGAAAAATGTGTAATGCATAATTGTCTTTTATGTTATTCTGTGTGTTTAAGCTAAATCATGAAGACTTGAAAACAACCTTCGGAAGAGTTGCAACACATTCTCACATTTTTCTTACAATTTATTTTAGTAAGTTACGTATGTAGCGTTAGTTAGTAAGTTACGTAAAACACAATGATGATGATGATGATTTGAGAGCGATCTGGTGGAATATGAATGCTGCCTCTGAATATGGACAATTAAACACCTTGTCCGATTAAAGTTACATCGGCACATAAAATAGAGCTCCTTAATGCATATATGTGCTCTGCATGTGTGCAACATTAATATGGATTAGTAAATTAATAAATTATCACTATCAAAAGACATTCCCACCATTTACATGCTAACAGAAAGGACACTCCCTCGGGCCTCATAGCTTTGGGAAAACCATCACCGAACAATTTAAGCAAAGATAAACATACAGTATGCAAATTAAATATTTATCAATATCGTATCATCAGTAAGAATCAACATGGCATTTCTCTATACAACTATAATCCACCTAATCATGTTGGAATCATATTTGACCAATCATTTGGCAGAGTGACTCGGAAATTGGCGTCTGTTTACACTTCCTTCCATATGCTCTCCATTTCATTAAAACAGATAACAGCCTACAGAGATTCTATTTTTGCTACTTTCAGCAAGTCCAGTGGTGCAGCAGTGACAATAGCGAAAGATAAAGTCCTTTTTCTGGCACCTACAAATTCAGTTTGTGGTGTTTAACATAGAGTTTTACGCCACCATGCACAAACCGAAATACATTATTTTTAGCCTGAGCTGTGGTGTAAATCATGTTTCCAATACCATTATTTAGTTTGTAGGACTTGTCAATATCACTCGGACGGTACACTAAATGATGCTAATGGTTCAGTTGTAATGCATCAATGTTCCACGGGGTATGTGCATGTGTTACTGCCTCCAGTGCATCTCCTTCCCATATCTCTCTTCTTCCTCATTCTCTCAAAGCCCGTCTCACCCAATCTTTCTGTCACAGGCTCACAGACTTTGATGTACAGTTCTAGTAAGTCGTTGGGACTGCCCCACCATAAAATCCATCGTGGAAGCACATGAGGCGTTTCCAGGACTTTATGAACACTCTCGGTGAGTGGGCCACGCTTCGGGAAACAATCCATAATTAATGATTGTGTCTTTAAAAAAATTGGGGACAGCGGAAGGAGCCAAGAAGAAAAAATTGCAAGACGCTTATTGTTTCTTGGGATGGAACGTCTGGGTTCGGACTGAGATATATCAACAACAATTAGATGGATTGCCTTGAAATGTTGAACAGACATTCCTAGGAGAACGAAGCAGACTGATCCTTTGAGTTTTTTTGTCTTGGGTTTCACTTCTTCTTGCACTCTGTGGACAATTCTGCAACAATATTTTTGATGTCAGGCAGAGATCAGTGGTTTGGATTAATCAGACTCACAACTCCTTATAAAGCATGCCAGTACTTCTCTTCTCTTTAGTCCTCAGCAGTAAACACTTCAGGTTGAATTCTCTCTGAAACAACTCCATGTCACTAGACAGTGATTTTCAACCACTGTGCCGCAGCACACCAGTGTGCCGTGAGAGTCAGGTGTGCCGTGGGAAAATGTCCAATTAAAAAAATACATATATATTATTTAGTTGCCGCAAATAATTTTCTATTATTGAGTGTCTGAGCCTGCAATATAATGGCTGGTCTAGTAATGAAATACTCTCCAGTGCCAGTAGGTAGCGCAATAATGACCTACCGTATATGCTGTATTATGCTACAATGTGACATTAATAATAATGACCTACCGTATATGCTGTATTATGCTACAATGTGACATTAATAATAATTACCTATATATGCTGTATTATGCTACAATGTGACATTAATAATAATTACCTATATATGCTGTATTATGCTACAATGTGACATTTTGGAACTCTTTGGGTTGTTGGTGTGCTGTAGGTTTTTTTTATTGTAGAAACTGCGCTGTGGTTCAAAAAAGGTTGAAAAACACTGCACTAGACAGTGGCCGAGGCTGACTGTTGTTTGTTTGTCACCCAGGGGCGACTGATTGTGGCGACTGCACTTACGGTGACATCACATGAAAACCTCTGAACTGATCCCTGCTCACAAGCACTGCTCTCTAAGTTACACTTGCAGCTGTGGAGGGCACTCCTTTTTAAGGGGGAGGGTATAAATAGGCAACCTGTGGGACATGCTGGCTGTGTCCTCCATGAGCAGGAAGTGCAATCATAATGCATGATAGACGTCGCGCTCACACGGCTGGTGTGTCTTACGATGTGTTGTTAGGTCAATTCTGCTCAAGCAAAACAAACAGTAATTGAATAGTTAACTTCTACTCCACACAGGTTTCCGTGAGGCTTTTGTCATGTTTTTGAGCATCTGCATCTCAGCAGTGGAAGCAAATGTATTCAGTATAGTTTTGTTTCTTCCTCATATTCGTACAACGCCTACAAACGCTCCGTTTCCCCCCAAAGTTATTTGAAGGACATTTACCTGCATGCTCATAAATCGCTGTCTCTCCTTTGGCATGCCCAACTGTCACAGTGATTCAAAATAACGTTTTTTTGCCTTTGGCCATGTGTTCGCTGTCACCTGTCACTTCTTATGAAGTCAGTCAGTCTAAGGAAGTTGATGATATGGGACACAAGAAAGCTCAGTATGATAAGCACTTTAAGCCAAGCTCAAACTACTGGAGTTTAAAAATCCTCACCTGCAAGCATTTGTACTCGCTCTAATTTCAATCATGCATACGCTATATTTGAATTGACGTAAACAAAATGAAGACTGACATGGTGCAACGACTTGCTGTAGTGATTCTTCGCAGCAAGAAAAGAACCCAAAGCAGACGGCTAAATGGGTCAGGATGAGAAATGGTTGGGAGGCGAGGTCAACGTGGGTTGTCTCTTTGATATATATGAGAATTGGAGGTGAGATTTTAACTGCCAGTTTTTATATCAGTTTTGATATTATTGGGGCGGCCTGAGAGTCTGCAAGTCTTTGGGAGGTTTACATGGACTGTACTTGTATTGCACTTTAACATCATCCATCATTTCACCCATTCACCCATTTAGACCCTGATGGCATGCATGGTGCTATTTGGGGTTAGCCCTATAGGACACATTGACATGGAGCCGGGGGAAACAAACCGCCGATCCTGTGATGTGAAGGATGACCCTCCTCTATCACTGAGCCACAGTCGCTCCTGAATCTGCAAACCCTCTCAGATCACCAGATAATCCCGGCTCACCGGGTGGAAGTCCCAGACTTTCTCCTCTACTTGTCAGGAGGGGTGAATCTGGGACGGCTGACATTAGTCTTGCTAAAGCTTTCTTTCCACATTTGTATTTACTTCCATCTCTATGGAACCCCAAAAGTGTAAACAAAATGTATTATGAAATAAATAATAATATGAATAAATTGCATAAAATATATAAATGAAGGGCATATTGAAGAGTTTGTGCTTCCATAAATCTCCAATCCTCCTGTTTGACCTCTATTCCCTCTGCACTAGACCTGTTTTCTACTCAGTGTGTGGCAGTAGGGAATATATCAGGGGTTTTTCTTTTTGTATAGTAATGTAAGATTTGATAATGTCAGTTGTGGCTGTAATCGTAAATTGAGTTGATAGCAAAGTCATATTCTATCAGTCACAATGTAATTTCATTCTAATCTAATTTTGACTTCCCTGTCGATAAAACATATTTGATAAAACATGTTCATCAGGCATACTTTACTGTTGAGATGCAGGATAGAGACGACTTGGCTGGATTCTCGTTACGTCGGAGATCATACAAAAGTAAATATCGTCGACAGCTGTGGCTTAAGTGTGTGTGACGCAGCAACAATTGGCGACTGTCGGTTTAATCAAAACAACAATGGCGTCTCCTAAAGAGGTCAACGTAGACGCTGCTGGAAAAAAAACTGGAGAGTATCTGTTTATTAAAGCAAAGAACGGCTCTGTTTTCATCTGTTTCCCCCGACTTACTTTGGCAAGAGTTTGATTGGCAGATGGTTCATCCAATCACATGCCACGTATCTTTGAAAGTGCCTGCCCGTTCAAACAGTTTACAGCGACGGCTTCTCAGATTGTTCTGTGTGACAAACCATATGGTTAAGCTTGTTGCATCCCATTGGACAGTTCCTTTCTGCTCAGGGATTTGACAAATGATTAATAAGGTTCTGCAGAGTAAAGCAAGGGCCCGGACAATTGATGTCACTCGGTGTCCTCACTCTGGTGATGAGAAAGACAACAACAAGCTTCTGTTGATCACACATCAAGGAAACCCACATCCTCTTCCATTCCACTAAGATGCAATCTAAAATGTCACTAACTCTTATCAGCAGTCATAACAAAATGTCTTTATGGCATAAACAAATGTGTACTTCATGTCAAAGAACATCAGAGCAGAGCTTGAGAAGTGCCACTTCAGTATGTGGAGTACTGTACTCCTCTTACCATCCCTCTATCTATAATCACTGACTTCCCATCAGCCTCTTCTCTTTCCCACATTTTCATTTCAAGCTAAACTCATCACTTGTACTTTAGCCTGCTCTCACTGTGTGTCGGTCTCTGTGGGATCTCCAACTTGTATCCAAATGTGATGAGTTGGATTCACGAGTGACCTAAAATCATTCGGAAGCTCTACAAAACAGAGGTTCACAATAGCGAGCGTGGCGTTCCCTCAATCATCCTCTCTTTAATTAATGGCCAAATTAATCCAATTAGGGCCCCTAAAGTGGATTTTTAGCGTTGTGATGAATTATTCATTACAGGTTACAAATGATGTAGAAGAACAGAGGAGGTTGTGCGACTATTATAGTCATGTTTAATTTATAGCTCTCTCAGCTTGATCTCATACAAGATGCAGCGCTGCCCGCTGTGTGCTGCCGAGAGGTTCTGCATGTGTGGAACGCATATTGATCTCAAGATGTGTTTGTGATTAGTGGCAATAGTATGATTAGACCCTTGATTAAATCTGCAACGGCCGAGCTGCAGCACAGCATAATGAAACCTGATATCCTGGCCGAGAGAGGGCTGCATGCAGACGAGCAGCATCACCGCCGTAAAATAGATGAATATCCGGAGAATCTCCTCCATGTGGGATAGTGGAATGAGAAAGGCCAAGAGGTTGGTGATGCAATAGATGTGCACCTTTATACCGTCCTTGATAATCAGACTAGAGAGCGATCCCGATGGCTCTTCTGGCCCAGAGGCTCTGGAAGAGTTGTGTCCTAGATTGGAAGTGGTTCTTTGAAACTGTGCCTGGGGCTCACATGCCCAGAGGTGATCGTTTTCTTCTCAGCTTCCATGTCCTTCCAGCTGCACACAGTGGCAGCAAACACAGCATGAACAAAACAACTAGTTGATGTATTTGTACAAGTTCATATTTGTGCTTCTGTGGGTCAAGGCATGGCTGTGATTGGTTTAACTCTCAACAAAGTGCTTCTCTGTATTACCTGGTTCCATACTGTCCATGCTGAAGTGTCCTTGAACGAAACACTGAACCTCTAGTTGCTCCCTGGGCACTTTAAAGCAGCCCACTACTCCTAAAGTGACGGCGTAAATGTAGAAGTCACATTTCATCTAAGAACCTATATGACGAAAAGTCCAGCATTGCTTTCCTCTCTGTGTGGGCGTATAGGGTGAGCTAATTGACTTATTTTCTCAAATTTTAATGAGTGTCAGCACAGGAAATAGTACTTGATATTGTCTGCTCTCCCACAGTTCAATGGTGCTGTGGTCCTGACAGATAATAAAGAGCTGAACAATGGGGGATGCTGTGACAACGTTCTAGTCGTTCTGCTGTTCTCCCTTTTCCTTTTTCCTTTTCATCTCCTGCCCACTCATCATCCTCCTCACAAATCACATGCTATTCCTTTTTTAAAAGTTGTTCTGTATCCTGCCAAAAGAGGGCATTCACCATTATTGTTGGTTCAGCAAACAAGTTTGTCGAAAAAATGAGCACAGCTCAGAAAAACAACGTATAAATGGGAAGCTAAAAAATGTGGAGAGCACAGAGATGAACTGCTGATTATACACCAGGCTCCCTTCAGTAATTAATAAAGAACCGGTTGTGTTGCCAATGTTTTTTTCAATTGACTTTTGTATTATTAATTTCTGTTTCATTTTGTCATTAATATGCAAAATGCACACATTATTAATTCCCAGATTTGATAAATGAAACCATAAGATGATGAGCCCACATATAAGGTATGCAGGCAGTCATCAATATACCATGTAAAGGTTTTAGCAACCTCACACACAGCAACAGTTTACATCTTTACATTTGTAGGGATATAGAACCTAAATCCCTCAATGATCCATGGCACATTAAAAGTGTGAGGGATTTGTCATCGTTATATTGAAAACATGCACATGCTTTTTGTTTTTGCATTAAAAAGAATGGACCTTATATTTGTAAATAACTGTGACTAAATTCAAGAATTTTAAATAACAATTGTTTTATAAGGTCCACCAAGTTATGGCGCACAATTTGAAGGATTGATAGAGCCGATGCAGAAAAAAAAAATCTTTCCAACTATCACACCACAGCTCCCTGTGAGCCCGTTGAAACACTCAGAGTTGCTTTGGCGCATTGAGAGACCTCAGATTCTGCCAACTAATGACATAATCTCTCACAATACTGTGTTTCCTTCCTGGAGGAATTCATCAATCCCTTGACAACAATGTAGAATGTAAAACAATATTCAACAACTATGGACATCTTTTCAAAATAACATCTCAGCTGTGCTCAAGCCATCCTTTCTTTGACATTTCCCTTAAAAAATGTCCAGGTTTGAGGTCAGCTTTAATAACATTAACAGCTTATTCTGGCTCCAGAATGAGAGAACGAGCACAAACTTAAAGCATCCTTAACCTCGCTTTGCTAAACTAAACCTTGTCAGAAAGATACTTATGGGCCCTGGCGTCCATAATCTGGAGCACCACAATATGTAAAAGCTGTATTAATATGAGTTGCCACTGGACGGCATTTAAGACCTGGAAGTTTACCAAGTTTAAGAATCTCTCTCTCTCTCTCTCTCTCTCTCTCTCTCTCTCTCTCTCTCTCTCGCTCTCAAAAGAGCAAACCCATCATGTTGTTCAGCGCTGAGAAACAAACTGTATTTTCAGCATCACAGATTTACCTCCACATGAACAAGACCGGCAGTAATAATGCAGAAACTTTAAATTAACCGAGGCGCTAATAATCTACATAACACCATCCTTCCATTTGGAAGATTAGTCTTTGTGACTTGGGATTTCATTCTTGCATTAATCTTCCTTGAGTAATTAAAAGGAGACTTGGATGCAAAGACCTCAGTTCTCAAAACAACTTTGGGCTATTTTTTTTTTGGGATCTACAACCAAACACAATAGAGTTAGTCTTCAAAACCTCTGGTGTCAGTAAGCCTCTCTCTGAGGATACAGAGTTCACTCACAATGTCTGCTCAGACATTCTAGGTCTCCTTGTAGAACAATACTGAATGAATAAGCAGATTAAAAGAGTTTATGAGCACAGCTCTTACAGTATACAGTAATAAAGCAAGAGAAAGCCCTAATGCACATGATCATGATGTCACATGCATTACAATGGTTATGTATTGTGAATACAGCTCACAGAAATAGGTGCACCTGCTATTTGGGCACGATAGTCCAATCAGTACATCAAGGATCGGTTCAGTTGGTTATTTGCGAGGCGTTTGTTACATACATACATACATGAATACATAATCTGCTGGCGGAGAAAACGAATAGTAATATGTACATTTAAAAAAAATCTGAAAAGAACCATATCATGTTTTAGTTAAATAAATAACCCCACACAATGTCCAGGGCTACCAGTCAGGATTTGGGTTCCTCCTGTTTTAGTTTTAGTCTCTCAGACAGCTCAGGGTTCACCTGGAGGACGGAGACATTTCAGCCGTGTTATTCGTGCAAACACATTTCTGGCTACGTTGTCAACTCCGGAATTTTGTAGGCGAAGTCTGTGAAGTGCTCTGAGGGAGAGGAGAATGCTGCATCTGATGTCCACAGCCACTGGTTCTTCGTGTCTTCAGCAATGCAGCCTGAACACAAACACATTATCTGTTGGCCACCTCTGCCTGCATCCTGCATCCTTGCCACCTCTGCCTGCATCCTGCATCCTTGCCACCTCTGCCTGCATCCTGCATCCTTGCCACCTCTGCCTGCGTCCTGCAGCCTTGCCTCGTGTTGCAAGACCTCTGCTGTCGGTTCCAGTAGGTCCCGGTTCCCACTCTACCTGCTGCCTGTGACCATGAACATGTCCCCAGAGGATAAGAGGGCCTCTTGGGGGTCCCTTCACCGGTAAGTGAATCTTCTGATTATTGGTAAAGAAACCGTTGCCAGTTGGTGTTTTTGGAGCAGCAGCACAATGTGTTCTAACCAGAAGCAACTAAAACATAAAAGTAGAAGTATTTTAAGCATATGATGGTTAAACCCTAATCCATGTGGATCAGTTCCAACAGCCTGTTAACATTAACAAATTTGCCAGAAACCAGTTGAAACCAGGGTTTTAACTCCCCGGTTTTCTTCTGTACCAAGAAATACCTGGATTAGCATCCTCCTCCAGTATTTTAGGCTCTATAATAATAGCATCTCGCTATTCCTGAATGTCAGTGGAGAAGACAGATGACCTTTTGGCTTGAGGACACCCATTTTGAATGTTATTAGCCAATTCAGACGTTATCACCACCATTCTAATGCTTCAGAAGAGGCAAACTGCACCGTCGCAGTTTTAAACACGGAGTTAATGTTGTGTATTGAAACAAAACTAATTGTTTGAGATTAGGCAACAAAACCACTTGAATACATTGAGGAAAAGTAAACAAAAACATGGTTTGGATTAAAAATAAGTATGATTGTGATGTTACATAACCTCAGTTCCTTCTGCGCTCCCTTGATCAACCAAGAGAAGAAATGATAACGACCTTCTGCACCCACTGGTAGGTGTAGCGGGTCACCATCTCAGCATGTAACACAAAAAATGGAGAAAATAATGGAGAATATGGATTAAACCCATAATGACTCGCTGACCTGAACCTACATGAATAACGACTACCAATGAAAGGCAGCTATAGTGACTCATTCTATGGCATTATATGAAGAGCGTTTCTGCTGCACATGGCTGGTGCAGATAACTCGGTTTAGGAGATGAGGAAAGGAGATTGTATAAGAAGACTTCGTTCCTAAACACGTTGAGAATCCATATCCGCTGCATGCGTTGAGTTAAGATATCAATTGAGTGTAAACGTCAGGAACTACAATATAATTACATGCTATTAAATTATTATTGCAGATCTGGAAGAATGTACCAGCTCTAACACTAATAATGTAGTTTACTATAGTCATAAACAAGCAGTTTTATTCTCTTAAAAGGTCTTAAAACACAGGACATACTTTATGTATTTTCACATGAAATTTATAGAAATTATGAAATTATATTATGGTTATTCTCAGCTGTGAAGATACAGATACGAGGCTTTCATTTGTAACATTAGGATCTCATTTGATGTCTGAATAGAAATGAATCTGTAATAATTGCATTTTTTTCTTCTTTCTCTACTGTACATAATGTACTGCACAAGTTACAGATAGGCCACATACTTCTAACATTGGGATTGATTGATTAGACAAAGCAAGTACAATAAGAGATTCATCCCAAGACTTTATTAATAACCGGCCTCAACAGTTCCTCTGATTACTTATTTATAGGAACACAGTTCAGATGAATATGCTCTCCTTTGAGCTTTTGAAATATTTCATTTTGCCCTGTGATTTGTCTCTTATACTGACACTAATGGATTAATCAGAGTGCAAGTAAACAAACTTCACAGCATTTCCCTGCTGCTCGAGAGGACTTCGCACAGTTCTTGATCCTGTTGATCCGTCACACTCCAGATTGTTGCAGAACAACATTATTTAGCTTTTTAGCATCACATTTGGTTGAAGAAAGAACAAGAAAACACTGTGTACTGCAGTCATCCTCTTTCTTTTATAATGAACGTTTGTACGACTATTTGTATATCATGTGATCAATGAATACATCAACACATTCACAGCCCAACAAACGTTTCACATTGATTAAAGGAGCCTGCTAACATCTTTGTCATTACACGTCATAAAATAATCCAATCTCCAAAGAAACTCTGTAAATGAGCGCTGCAATCTCTACATCTACTTTAGGTACAGCAGGCCCAGAGATCACTTCTCAAAATAAGTTGTTTTTTTGGTTTGAGCACCACTGATTGATCCCACAGCCAACAGAGGAACAATACCTTCTGCTTTCTGTGGCACGGCAGATGACATCTTGATTAGGTTTGTGGCGAAACCTTGTCCATGTCGTCTGCCTCCTTTTGATCTACGTCTTGAAAATCTGAATCAGTATTCTTCACTCCTCTCTTCCTCCAACGGCCACTTAGAAAGGCAATATTTCTTTTACGGTAAGCCACAAGGTTCCTTCCGACAAAGCTTCTGTGCCCGTCTTTAAAGATGGTGAGAGAACGCTTTAGTTTTTCCCTTCCAACTAAATTGTGCATTTATCAATTTCTTGTCATGTTAGAGGACTTATGTCTCAACAGGATTTGGAGAAACTTGTCCATGCATTTATCTTCAGTAGACTTGACTACTGTAACGGTGTGTTCACAGGCCTCTGTAAAAAGTCAATCAGGAAGCTGCAGCTGATTCAGAACGCTGCAGCTCGAGTCCTCACTGAGACCAGGAAAGTGGATCACATCACTCCAGTTCTGAGGTCTTTGCACTGGCTCCCTGTCAAACAAAGAATTGACTTTAAAATCCTGCCGCTGGTTTATAAAGCACTGAATGGTTTAGGGCAGGGGTGCCCACACTTTTTTGGCTCACGAGCTACTTTTAAAATGACCAAGTCAAAAAGATCTACCTACATTAATAATGCTTATATATATATATGTATATATATATATATAAGCATTATTAGCAGTACCTTGCATAACTGCATGAACCCTTATGACACAATACAATTCTGTACATTTTTGGTCGTTACATTTTACTCTGAGGACTTCACTGCATGGAACCAGCAGGGTTGCATAGTCCGGACAGCAGCTGCTGGTAGTCAGCGTCAGGCAGACCAAATGGTCATCAGTCATGGTGGAACGGTGTTTGGACTTAATCTTTTTCATGTGGGAAAAGGCTGACTCTAGGGCTGCAACTAACGATTATTTTCATAAACGACTAATCTATCGACTATTTTTTCGATTAATCGACTAATCTAATGACTATTTCCCACAGTAAATTAAGAATAGTAACTCAAAATGTTGGAATTTGAACTTCAAATGTATTTGAGTAACAAGATCTGAACATCAGAACATCATCATAACAAATAAATTAAATAGTAATACAAATTAAAGTGCAAATATGCTTTAAAAGTAAAGAAAAAGTACAAATAAAGCTTTAAAGGTAACTCAACATAGCAATCAAGCCTCTGAAAGTGCAAAATAACTAAAGAATAACTGGGCTGCAAGTGCCATTCAAAGTCCAAAAGTTTAAAAAAATTGTCCATCCTACCCGATAATTAAAGCGCAAGGGTTTAAAAGTAAATCAAAATGACTCATTACAGTCCCACGTCTTGCTGCTCCCTCCTTCAGGGGAACACACAATTTACACACGTTTTTAATTGTAATTCAGAAACGTGAGCATATTGACACACTCTTAGTTGGTTGTATTCTGCATGTTAAACAACATGGAGAAACTCCTGTATCTCCGGACAGAGCTCTATAAGCCGTCTCACATCAGCGTGCAGTCAGAGTGGCTGCAGTCCTTCTCCAGATGCGCACAGAACATCCGTCTTTGAAGAGCTCTCGCTCGATTAGACGATCTTTGTTGCCACATGCGTGATCTCTTTCATGTTTAGCGTTGTAGCGCATAATGCTTGTTGGTGTATTATGCAGTGGTAATTAAGGAAGTCGGGGAAAACATCTCCCTGTACTTGGCAATACATCCATTCAAGCGGCCAACCATTGCGGGCGCAGCTTCCGTAGTGATTGACATTAATTTGCACACTGGGAGCTGGGTTTTGTCGCTAAAGTTTTTTTAATTTTTTTTAATTATTATAATTTTTTAAATGGCATGCGATCTACCTGCACTACCTCCGTGATCGACTGGTAGATCGCGATCGACGTATTGGGCACCCCTGGTTTAGGGCCTAAGTATGTTTGTGATCTGCTGCTACCTTATGAACCCTCCCGGGCCCTCAGGTCGTCTGGGACGGGTCTACTTTCTGTTCCAAGAGTCAGAACTAAACATGGAAAAGAAGCAGCGTTCAGCTTTTCTGGAACAAGGTCCCTGAAAGCTGCAGGTCTGCTGAGACCCTCAGCTCCTTTAAGTCCACATTGAAGACTTTTCTGTTTGCTGCTGCCTTTAACTGAACCAGATTCAATTACTGCATCTCACTACTGCATTTTATTTCTTAAACTGCACTGCAACTTTTATTCAACTTTTATTTTTTATTTTGCTTTTTGACTGTTTTAATGTTTTCTTAACTGTTTTTAAATCTGCATTATGTTTTGATGATTTTAATGGTTTTATGTGAAGCACTTTGAATCGCCTTGTTGTTGAAATGTGCTAAACAAATAAACTTGCCTTGCCTTGCCTTGCCTTTGGATTCTTAGGAATGTCGTATTATTTATCAGCAAAGAGTTCACCTGTTCTTTGGGCATCTTTTTTTACTGGAAATGTCACAGACATTTGAAATAGACCTGACATAAATCAGCACAGCAATCATTATTCGGCTGAGGCGGTTCACCTTTTGTCTTTTGCAGTTCCTTTTTGTCAATTTAATTTCTCACCATAATTCCGTTTTTATAAGTCAGCCCTTGCACAGAATACATTGTCAATAATTAGAGCTACATCAGTTAATGAAACCTCTGGCACACAGTCATGTTCCTGATCCTCACGCTGCTCATACGGTGCTGGCTCCTCTTCTTTGTTGTTCAAAATAAATCACCATGTTCAAATGATGTCACTGAACTGTGGCTGATTCAATACATTTTAAACATGAACTTAAACCTACCTATCAAACTCTGTAAAGACTGGATGTCTTGATCGGCGAAGGGGAAGTAAAATACATTTTCTATGCAGGTGCATTGTAAGATGTCACAGCTCCTGGATCAAACAAATCAAAAATCAAATAGATCTATTCAAAAATGATGGCGCACCTGTGGCACACTTTGTAATGACATTTTTGCTTAACTGCAAGACATATTTATTATTTAGAGGTAATGGTACATTCCCTAAAGGTGGTAAATTAAATGTGGATAACGGTTGGCCAACTGAAGGTATTGACACAGTGGTGAGGTTGGGGAATATGCAGGGAACTCTCATTCTGAAGATGGACACACAGAAGGTTGTGTGTTTGGGTCGTTTCCCCTCAGGTCTGGGCAGAACGCTGTGTTAACTTATTGACCTGGAGCGGCGCTGGCAGACCTTTTCAACCTTTTTGTAATCAGACTCTGTGCTTGAAGATACTGTCTAGACTCCAGGGAGTCCAGCTTCCTCCTATTGTTGTTATTGCAGCTTTAAACCTTCTGCCCTAAAGTCTGTCTGGTGTTCTTTAAAGGGCTATTTCATTGGTCTCATGGAAGAATCATTATACTTTTAATAGGTTTTCCCAGCACAGATGAAGCCCTTTTCTATATTTGCTGCAACTGCAATTGTAGCCCCATTTATTTTTGCTTTTTGACTTTTTTTTATGTTTTAAAATGAATATTCTTAATTGTTTTTTTTCTTCTGCATTGTGTTTTGATGCTTTTTTATGTGAATCACTTTGAATCGCCTTGTTGTTGAAATGTGTTCTACAAATAAACTTGCCTTGCCATATATACTGTATATATATATTTTTATTTTCATTAATTATTTTAAATTATTATTATTTTGTATTTCTCTTGCATTCCCAAACACTACTTTTAATATTACCTCAGATGCATGTTTCAGTCATACATATAGTCTTACATTTGCTTGCACCACCCAGAAATGCAACTTATTGGAAATACTCATGACTTTAAAGTTGATCGAAACTATACTGATATGCCAAATGAGAAGAGAAATATAATATCAGAAATGGAAAACTTTTGGAAGCCAGCACTGAAAGTGATGTGAGGCAATATAAAGAGAATTTTCATGAAATCATTGCAAGAGAATAACAATGCACTGCAGTAAAATCTCTTCCCGCATTGGCCTTTTATAATTTACAGTACAGAGTGTCATATATTTAAAACATTTCCCTTCATTACTTCCTCTATAGCCTGACTGAAGTGTACAAATGGCCTCCTCTTGATCTTGTGTACGATACATTATCATATTGCAGTACACATTTACAAAACCTTTTCTAGACTGAGAGCTACTTAGAAGGAAGATGGATTAGAATTTGTGTTCGGTAGACATTGTGAAAATGTACAAGAATAATGTTCAAAGGACACTGCAGCTAATATTGTGCATGGGTGTGTGGTGGTAGTGAATGCAGTCAATACTGTATGCGCTTGTGCCATTTACTCACAACTCTGTTTCAAAATGAATTATGTATTAGTTCTAGTAGACCTCTGCGTGCCATTCTCCATAGGATTAACCACAAACATGCTCTTATATAATTGCTTCGGGCCATTAGTCTTCTCATTGTTATTATATTGCATTCTTGTGTATGTCGTTCAGTATGACACAAGAATAAACTCCTTCTCAACACGAGGCAATCTGTTCATAATTTACCGACTGAGGTCCCATTTGACCACTACTTTCCAAGTAAAGGGATAAAACTCTTAATCCTCAGGGATGCCTAATTTGCACATTTTCACAGGAGGGCTCTTCTCCTTCTCATTTCATCATTCACTGACGCAGAACTCCACGACTGTGGAAAATGGCCGCTACTCAAGACGGTCTTATTACGTTGCCATCAACTTTTTTGAAAAATTGCAAGTTTGGCAGAATGATTACACGGACGATTTAAAATAATCACAGAACATAAAATAAGTGAGCAAGTGCCCTTATGTTTACTCGAGTGTTCCCTTCTTTAATATTGATTAAAGTAATGAGCACCATTCTCAAAGATGCTGAGCGCACTGAGGATAGTTGTGTGCAGCTGACGTGTCAGTGACGCCAGCTGACGTTCTCTCATGGTCAGCCAATAGCAACGTGTGTTCCTGATAGCTGATGTGGTCGAAACGCTGATTGAGATGCACTATTTATTCATGCCAGCCAGGAGGATATTTGCTAGGATGCAACATAAATCACTGACTGCTCTCAATTAAACAGAGTGCCTTTATTTACCGAGTGTGTGTGTGTGTGTGTGTGCGTGTGTGTGTGTGTGTGCACTGTTTAGAATAGCACTGGGCACGCTCATATATTAATGTAAATCCTCATTCAAATATACATACAAATCCTTTGTGAAATAATACTTTTCTAATTGGAAAAAGCACTGCGAATGGGAGAAGAAATATTGCTAAAAGTTCTCAACATTTATTACGTTGAGCAAAACACTGTTCTTCAAAAATAGCAAGTAAGATAAATACATTCAATATATGTATATATATATACATATATTGAATGTATTTATCTGTCTATATTTAGTATCTGTATTTATATATACATACACATCTTTTGGTACCAGGCTGAAACCATGTTTATTTCTGCTTGACCTTCTGGTTTCTTTACCAGCTAGTTGTTAACTTTGTCTGTCTGTCGCACCGTATAGCTAAAGTAGTAGGTT
This sequence comes from Taurulus bubalis, assembly GCF_910589615.1. Lineage (NCBI taxonomy): Eukaryota > Metazoa > Chordata > Actinopteri > Perciformes > Cottidae > Taurulus > Taurulus bubalis. Next base: position 6,426,814 of record NC_136607.1, read on the forward strand.
TATAAGAGTTTTGTGTGTGTGCTGAAAACAGCTGCCTTTCATGGCTAAAATAATTTGTATAAGATCGGTGAATCTAAAACCGTTAAGTTGAAGTCCTTAAAACCAAAACGATGAGCTGAAGTGAAAATGCAGATTTGGCTTATAACTATGTGTGGGTAAGTCACATTCTTATAGACTTCTTGAACATTATATGTAATAATCTTATACACTGGTAATTGAAAAACATCTAGCGGCTTGAAGGTTTAATAAAACCCCCACGCACAGCTGCTAAAACAGCCATGATCAAGTTAACCGCAAAGCTACCCTTTCCATCTTTACATTGCAGTTTCAAAGCAGATGAAATCTCCAGCTTTGATAACAGTAAGAGGAGGACAGCGGATGAAGAGACAACAGGAAGCAGGCTGAGTCATAGTAATGCCAGCACAAAAAGCCAGAGAGGAGGATAAAGACCGCTGAATTCCTCAGAGCCTGGGGGCAAAAGAGCAGAAAGTAAAGCAGGACCACTTCATTCCAAGAGGAGAGTGTAGATCTAAAGATAGTCCATCTGTCATAAGTGTGAATGTGATGTGTTATGAATGTAGTGTATCTAATCATCATGACCTCACAGAGGACGAGATGTCCCTATGTGTGTACAGTACACTGTATATGCATGCGTGCATGCAACTGCATGTGGCGTCCCTTCCATGCCCTTTCATCCAGTGTAAATTCCACTGATTGCACCAAATGCTGTCTGCCTTCAAGGAATGTAGTGAAGAGTGAATTCTCAGATTGCTCATTTTGTCCTCCACTGGATCATCGTATCCTCGTATGAGTATGAAGCAGCCATCAACCAACCACCTACCCGTGCTAGATGCTGATAAAAAAAAGAAAAACTAAGGACCCTCGACACTGAGGCCAGCAGCGAAGCAAAACGGCCAACCGATGCTGAATAATCTGAGCACCCAGATGGATGGATGTCGGACAGCATTTGAAACATGCTCCATCAAATAAGCGTTTGAGTAAAAACAACAAGAGTCACTTTACTGTAGGGACAGGGACAGGTTCATCTCAGGGATCGTATCCACATTGGATGTATTCCAAGTTACCCAGGTCCCACATCCCACCGAAACCATGTCAGGGACCACTGAAGGCCAAAGAGGAATAACAGAGATTCAACGTCTATTGAAAGGTGATGACTCTTTTGCTCTTTCCTCTCCGACGGAACCTACGCGATGATGAGTGGTGGAAGCACCGGCCCATCACATCTATTATTCAGAAAAGCATGTGTGAGCAGCTGTTTCCAGGCTCATTAGACAGAGATCACACCGAAACTGATGATACGATGATTGATGTGCTCTCACCCGAACATGCTATCTGGGAGGATCAAGGCAGTAGCTCGGGAAGATAAAACAGAGACAGAGAATTAATGATTGAAAATAAAAACAGGTATGATGTCGCCAGTTACATTTCATACTCCTCTTATGTATAGTACATTTACATTATATTATTAATTAATTACAAATCCATGTTTTGAAGGCTTTAAAGCAAATCCATGTATTAATCGTGTTGTATTATTAACAGAAATTAACTAAAAAAACAGTCAGCACTTCCATCTGATGGATAGATGTGGAGAATTTTCCCGGAAGCTATTTTTGCGAGTCCAGAGAGAAAGTGTTGAGCCTCACTGCTCCATTACCCATTGCATCTTTCCCTGGTGCAAGTGTTAGCGGTTGAGTGAGTAATAGAGGGGAAAGCCTCTATCCCCGCAACCAGTCAATCCCATAATGCCCCGCCCCGCCAGCTCGCTTAGATCTAGTTGCTAATTAAGGGAGTGCGATGGCAGGGTGACCCAGTTCATCCACAGGACACGTAAATCAAATTAGTTTTCTTTCTCGCTGCAGAATCATCACAGCAACTGTAAAGCGATCACGTAAAAGCTTGTTTACGCGCGTGGGTCCGAACGTGTGTGTGTGTGTGTGTGTGCATTACGCTCAGTTGTGCTTCATTGTGTTTCTTCTACGTGTGTCCTGTGTGTGTACATGCATGCACGTGAGTATTGCGCTTCAGTGTGTTCCTGTTGGTGCACATTTGGGAATCTTAGTCGGCCTCGTTCTGCCCAGTTGCACAAAAAGCTCGGCCCATTATCTAGATCAATTGAGGGTGGTGGATGGAGATGGAAGGATGGGTGATGGTAGAAGGAAACGCTACATGATAAACAGAGAGAGTGAGGAAAGAGTGGATAGGGACGAGAAATAAAAAGGGAAAGATTAGACAATGATGGGACTCTACGGGAGTGTGCTGGGAAGAGTGATCGCTTCCTTCTCGTCCATTTCTAACTTAAGGCCACAAAAGTGTCCGTGGGAAAATGTCTATCAAGGTCTGTGCAGCTTATGCAATTTGGTGGAGCAGCAGAAGATGATGGTAATCCAGTTAAATTGAAAAATGTCTTTGCATCCTCGTTCATACTCTTATTAATCCTTTGTTACATTCATGCAGCCAGATAGTTTATATGATTAGCACTGAGTGGGGATAATAACTGCTGCAATGTTGAAATACCTTCTTCTGCAATGGAGATTTTGACTAACTATGTTCACGATGTGGTTTAAGGTATAAAAAAAAAAAAATGCTCATAGCAGGTTTTTAACTGTGCCTCAGTAATGCTCGGTTATGAATAAATCAGTGGACTTTACCGGCCCACTTGTGTTTAATGGAACAGTTAAATGAAGTGTCATCACAAAAGGACAGAAGATGAACTCTGGTTATATATTAGACGTTCACGTTTTTTCTCTAATTTCTGCATCTGTCCGTGTCTGTGTGGGCTACGATTAGGCATCCCACACAAGACAAGTTATGTTTGCTGTCGCAGAAGTTATGAATTAAGGAATATTTGAGGAAAACTTAGCGCCATAAAACATCCAAAAGGCACATCTGTAAAAATGTCCTGTCCACCCACCTGTCACAATAAAGTCCCTTTCTCATTCCCCAGGTTCAGTTCAGGGTTAATGAAAATGGAGGTACTTTATGGCTGCTGAGAGGCACTGAATCTGAGCCCGATCGTTTCGCTGTAGAGGTATAATGGTTGGTTTGTTTCTATTAGTGCTTCTAGCAGCCGTGTGTGTGTATGTGTGTGTGTGTGTGTGTGTGTGTGTGTGTGTGTGTGTGTGTGTGTGTGTGTGTGTGTGTGTGTGTGTTTTGTGCACAAGGCTGTAATATATTATCAACCCGCACATGTTTTTACACAGCCTTGTCCTAAATAAATCATAATGATTTAGAAGTGTGTCTGATTGGTAATGAGTGTGTTATATCACTTGCTAGTTGAGAGCAGACAAGGAGATGTCTCCTCTCACCTCCCTAGCTGTAGGACGTCACCAGAATGAAATGTGAAGCATTCTGATGAATGATGAATGTGCAGGAATCTGTCTGGCTGACATTTCTCAGCCAATTGATACACAGCTGGTACTCAAATAGGATGCAAAGAAACAGTGAAAAGAGAAGACAACATGGATACATGGCCATGATTAGCACTTAGATATAATTACACTTTTTATTTTTCTTCTCCAAATGTAAATATAAAAGTAATAAGGCGTAATAAGTGGTAAACCACTTCAAACAGCCAGAGCTACAAGTGGAACATCAAACACCTCACTTCACACTTCACCTCTGCTCTGCCTGTGATACCTAAAGTTTCAGTTTCACAAACTGCCGCTACTCACGCTGCTCAATGCTGCGACCGCCTGATTTGTTCAAAAAAGTCATGATGATACACGGAGTTTATCCACGCTCTCTATGCCGACACCCGGAAGCGTTTCGGCCGTTTCGGCAGAATAACACAACGCGAACTTACAGCAGAAATTAGCATGACCTCAACACATCATGTGGGAGTGGCATGTAAAGTGTTAAAACCTTTAAAAACCTTTGGTTCAGGGCAACAACACCAATTGTTTTGACCTATCCAGCTCCACTCCCACACTCTGTGCCTTTTTCACTATTTTATACGTAACTCAATTGAATTCAAAGGTATTGAGTCGTTCTGCACTATGAGACCAATTACTCAATTGAATGTGCAACAGGTGTTTCAGCTTCTCCCACTCCAATTTACTGAATATGTCAAGAGGAATTATTAGAAGAGATTTAGTCGCAGTGGGCTGTATTTCTACAGTAATGAAATGAATAGAGTGCAACAGTCAACAGGTCAATACAACTGTCAAAACACTGAAGATGCACACTCCTTGGTCTCTTACTAGAAAACACATGGGGCCAGTGTCACGGCTCCGTTATTGCTTCGCTATCTTTTGCCGCTTCCGTCTTATTTGGGTCAGAAATGGTATTTTCCTAGGGCCGCTTTATCAAAGCCAGATTAAATGCAGAGTTCTCCTGCCAAGGGAAACTCAGCAGGGCCATCATGCCTGCCAGTCAGAATGAAGCTCAGACAGGTTGCGACCTCACTCTTTGTTGGATGTGGAGAGCCTGCTGTGTAATATTAGAGATAGCAGGAGTCTGCCGCCGCTCTGCAGTGAATTGCAGAGAAAGAAAGGCGATCACAGAAAGGAGGAAATTCTGTTCTGCGATCGAGGAAACATAGTTGGTGTCTTACTTAAACCATTTTAATTTAGATGAAACTTCATTTTGAGTCAAGAATATCTTATTGATGTCATCGTATGAATAGGAAACCATGCCATGGAGTCCAGACGCTGGTGAGATGAAGAGAATGCTGCAGGTCTGGACGAGATGAGGAGTGGATTTCTGATGAGCCGAACCTGGACACTGACTGATGCCTGGAGGTGAATGGGGTGAATGGAGGGCGAAAGGATTTCACCTATAGATTTAAAGTTTGACAGCAGCAACATGATAAGCATACAGATACGTCTTCTGGGTTGAATTTAGTCTGAGCTTCAATTGGCAGGAAAGAAAAAGGCAGAGTAATTACATGGTTGGTCACAGGAAGACAAACAGAGTACAAATGCCACCAATTAAGAGCCAAGTGTCTCCTGCCATTCCAACAAATATAATTGGATCCACTGTGGAAGGAAACATTTCAGCTTTTTGTGATGTTCCAATGGTATGCATGTTCAACATGGATGTTCTGATACAATTGTATTTAAACAAACAATACAAATATATATATATATATATATATATATATATATATATATATATATATATATATATATATATATATATATATATATATCTGCAAATGTTTCTTTTTTTCTGCACAATTACTGCAAAAGCTGTGATTTCCCTTTAGTGATAAAACAGTTAATCAAACTCACTTGTAATGTTCTCCAATCCATCGTAGCACATTGTGAGGAGGAGGGAAATTCCACTGCAATACACTGACAGAAGCTCAGTACATGTAAAGTAAAGGTATCCCCTCTAAGAGAGAAATATAAAATACAAACTCCCCGGCGTCAAGCTCGGTGGCCCATTGTCGGGCTTTCAGCCTCGCTCATTAGAGGTCTTTTCCAATTACAGTGGAGCTGTCTGCATTTCTAATGGCACCGCTATATAGAGGCCATTGTTTAGCCAGCTCTGCCCACGTTGCAGAGGATGAATGTGAAGGAGTTTGTGCTTTTCTCTGCGTGTTGTCCAGAGATGCGGGGCTGTTTGTCTGTGAGAACAGGCGAAGCCTGCAGCAGACAGCGGGAGAGAAAACCCACGATAGATGGGGGTTAAAGGAGGGACAGCTCCAACACCGCTGCAGCTGATTCTGCCCACTGACTCAGTCAAAAGCTCCAGTGTCCCCCCTGTTTTCTGTCACAGTCCAATTGGCGTTCCTGCATGCGACGTGGAACATCCAGCTGAGACCTCGAGGGGAAATGCTCTTCCGACACAAACACTACATCCAGTGCATAATAAAGTACAGCCAGTTAGACTGATAGTATTATTTTTCCTATGTATGACGTCAGTCCCTGCCTACACTCTGTATATTTGGATATTTCCCCTATCGGTCTCACTACTCTCGATCTATCCCAGTCTATTATACTTAATTTCTCCTCTCTAAAGAGAAGGCTCATTATGACGAACAAACAAATGGGGGAAGAGGGACATCACACTCATCATCAAATAATAAAACTTGTCCTCAGTCTTTGCCGCCCGCCCTTGTCTTTGTCTTCCCATCTGTCTATTTCTGTCTCAGACATCTGTCTGTTCTGATCAAGACAAATACCATGAAGTCGGTAAGTGGTTTTAAAAGCACCAGGGATGTTGTGTCCCCATTGTGTAGCTCCACTAAAAGGAGTGAAACAACTGATGCATGCACTTGAAGGCACTCAGATATTATTCTACTGCAGAACACTTTGGAAATGGTAATTAGTGAACAATGTAATTAGTGAACACAATTGTTTACCCGTGTACGTATGTTTGTTCCTTCGCCTCAGTTTTACCTCTCTTTTCTTCCCCTCTGAAACTCATTCAGCACTGGACTGCAATGTCACCACGTACCAGGTCAGGTTTTGCATTTAAACTTTGAGCAGTTTAGCAGACGGCCTCACCCGGAGCGACTTGAAAAAGTAAACGGCAACAATGAAAGAACATCATATCACCTCTGGAGTGGAGTGCCTCAAGGAAGAATATTTCCTCCCTGACCCCTTCTCATTAACAGTTCTGCTAGCTAGTGGTGAATCACTCAGAACATTTTGAAGACTAAAGCACACCAGGAGTCAAAGCAGAATGTCAAGGCCCGACAGTGAATCACAGAATCATCCGGGGTCAAATTGCCAACTTATTACCATTTATTGAAAGAGAAAATGTTAATTTATAGTACAGTGTATATCTTAGAACATATAAGTACTCATGGATGTGGGCGGCTGTAGCTCATGGGGTGATGAGTGGATGAAAGGTCATGGCGATGAGTGGTCGTCCTGAAACCACAAGGTAGCCGGTTCGATCCCCAGCCTCATAGTTTGCATGAAGTGTCCCTGAGCAAGACACTTAACCCTAAATTGCTCCCCAGGCACTTTACTACGGGCTGCCCACTGCTCCTTAAAATACTAAGGATGGGTCAAAATGCAGAGAATAAATTCCCTCACTGTGGGACTAATAAGAGACTATTCCTATCCCTATGGATGACGTCACAATCAGTGAAAAGCAGAATACACAAAGGAGTCCACAGAGGTTTAGATTAAATGCCTTTAGGGTGTCAATGACCAAGGCACTTCACTCAACTGCTCCAGAAAGCTTGCCCAGGTCGATTTTGGTGGAATTGGACAGCTTTCAGGTGTGAATATTGAGAAATATATAGCCTGCCAGTCAATAACACAGATACCCAATTTAGCTGACAGACCACATTTACACCTTTAGCCAGTGTAGTATTTCTAGTTTACCCACAACTTGCGACTCTAGTATGTGGGAAGAAACTAAATATATACACACACACACACACACACACACACACACACACACACACACACACACACACACACACACACACACACACACACACACACATACCTCACAGTGTTGACAATATTACAGGAAATCACTATGCTTTGTCAAGATACACGAATGAGATATGATGTGTTAATCATGTGTCAAACCTTTTGGTACTAATGGTAGGTATAGGTTTTCAACAGATCTATCAGAAGAAATGAGGACCGAAATTCTTGCAGAAGCTGTCAAAGTGCAGAAGACGGGAAGTTCTCCACATGTATTACCATGTCAGATTGGCTGCATTGTAGTGAACAGCCAACTCCGTCATCAGACCTGATTATAACCAGGCGGAAGGCTGTGGAGAGGAAGCTGGTGTGGAAAGTCAGTGTGAGTGAAGGGCTGTGTAAATAAATCTTGGCTTTACAGCTTTATTCTGGATTTCAACTTATGTCCAATTGTAGGTGGCATTTAAAAGTTTGCCACCTGGTGCAGATATCCTGGAGTACTTAATCTAACAGCGACCTTTTCACATCTGGAATAGTGGCCGAAAGAGCTGAAAGTCAAATAGTATTCACATATGCTTGGGAAAAAATATAAGAATATCTGCTTTGGTAATAAAGGGGTCTGTGCTTATTGTGAGAAAGATTCCTCACTCCACTCGATTTGACTCAAAGTTATCTATTCCTCAGTGGCAGTGGACAATTACACATTGGAAAAGCTTCACTGCTTTATCAAAGGCAGCACAGCTGTAGAGGCAGATAAAAGGCAACACTAATCAAATCAAATTATTTTCACATACACACACACCCTGCAGGAATGCATTTTTGACCCATGTGTCATATCGTATCAAGGCAAGACACTCACAGATGGAAGTAAGAGGTGCCAAAAAATTAGGCTTTTTGTGATCTCATGCACTGGGAATATTGGAGGATTTAAATCCTAAAGCATCCAGATAGACATCCTTTATCAAACAGGCTTTGGGTTTTCACAGTCAGTGAACGATGTGGGGAAATCTCTCCTCTTTTGTTGTTGTAGCTCTTTAAATTACCCGACGGTGACATGGACAAAGAATATATAAACGGCCAAATGGAGCAGTTTTCTGGATTTGAACAACATCATCCTGCCTCGACCTTCTCCACTTGGTGTGGAGCTTCCATTTATTCATTGGCACGCAGGAATAACTCTATGGAAGCCTCAAGGCGTTTAGCAAAAGAGCTACTCCGGGCCAATGTTTATCTAAAATGGCACTAAGGTTTATAGATCAACTAGAAAAGTGCATTTTTTAGAGTGCAGATCTCTGGCAGGTGTGATGAATAAAATGTTTAGTCTTGAACTTATAGCTAAATGTGTTAAAGACTGACAGTGCCAATCAGCCTCATTTGAGTACTTTATTTATTGTATTCACAAAGTGTGAATGCTGTTAGCTTGAAATGTTCCCATGCCAGCTACCATCTGCGGTACACACACTTTCATTATTTTCATTATGTCTCCCCCTACATGTCCTTTAGACCAGTACCGGTCCGTGGGTCCCTTGGTACCAGGCCGCACAGAAATAACGAATGAAAAAAATGTTGATTGATTATCAAGGTAGGAAAGATGTTGTATTTTGAAAAATGACCGGATACATCCGTCTGTGACACATGTCAAGAGGTCACGTGATCCGTTACCCTAAACATGAAACTTAAAAGTACGTTACAACTTTGCCGATGTTCTGGATTATCATTATTATGCTTCCATTTCCAACTTCCTGTCTTTGTGAAGCGAGGTTTTCTGCAGTGACGGCGACCACAACTAAGTTACGGAGTAGACCGGACATAAAGAACACACGTCGGGTGTCGGGACCGGCTCGTTGCAGAGAAACAAGCTCAGGGATCCCACGAATTCGGCGTAAGGATGAGTTGTATTTTTACGCACTTTATCTGTTTTTATGCCGGTCGTTTCATTTTATTACGTCATATTTATCACCCACACGGCAAAGTCCGTGACAATATTGTCTGACACGAAACTGGTCCGTGGCGCAAAAAAGGTTGTGTGCCGCTGCTTTACACAGAAAACTGTACTGCATCTAGATTGTGTTTGGCGCTCAACACATTTTGCAACATAAAGGGTCGAGAGCAGCAACAAGTAACAATTTCCTTTCGATCATTATCTCCACATCGCAATGTCTGCGAACAATAAATCAGTCTTGAATTTAATTAGATGAAATTGATTGCACTGATCCTTCACCTTTTGCAATTGCAAACCACAAGAAAACGTTATGGACAACATATCCCACAAGGAAGTGGCTCCACAGTGAGTTTGTTACTAACCAGAAACGCAAAGGAAAGGCTTTAAAACAGCAGATGAGACACACAGAGGGAACTCTAAAAACAGCCTCACATGTGAAACTGGTGAGCACTGAAGAGAAAGACAGCTGGGGAGGGAGGGAGAAAGAAAACAGCAGTGGAGAAGAATGAAAGCAACAAAAGAGCACAACCCGTAATAGAGGGACACAATAAAGCCCGCAGGCAGCTTCACAATTAGGCAATACTGCAAATAATGTCATTATCACTTGCGAGAACATAGGAATCCCTCTTCTTAAACAGGATGTAAGATTCTGTAGCGTATGAATTATTTACCCTACTTAAAATTCTCAGCACCAAAGCACATGTCAACCTTGCAGCCTGTTTTCTCAGTCAGGTATGAAACCAGATATGTCTGCTTAAAGGTTAGCTTTTTAGTTCTCACTTACAAAGCTGCCCAAGACATGGTACCGTCATAACGTAGCTGCCGAGGCTTCAGATGAAATTCATGATGAACACGGGAGGGGAAACATTGAGGCAGGATGGATGCAAAAAGAGGCAGGCGAAGGACATGTCGACTTAGGTTATTGTTTTTTTCGTGCCATATTTCCTTAGTTTTGGGATGTTGAATGATTTGTGATAATTGAAAAGTCTCGAGCAAAATTCCATTGTATTGTTTGTGCACGGTATATTCTACACTTACCAGTTCTGAAATACGGAGCTGTAAATTGCAACTGCACAGGTGGTTTCCTACACTACAATAGAAGAGCAGCGACAACTAGGTACATTAGGTGAAGGGCAAAGATTGAATCTTTCAGAGGGGGACGATTTGTAAAAAAGAAATTAGATAAATAGCAGGAATTGCAGTATTTTAGTGGTACACGGAATTCTGTGCTGGACATGGTGGCGATTTCGGTAGGTAATACAGGTGATGGTTACACATTTCCAGAAAAAGCATTGACCATTTTCTTTATATATCATCGCAAACATGATCCTGCATTCAGAGTAGTTTATATTAGCAGAACTAACCAAGATTGCTATTTTCGGTTTGGACCACACTAAGACCATTCATGCTGGAAAGAGGACGGTGATATTTCCCTGAAGTAGAAGCACTGTTACTTACTATAAAGTCCCAACTATTACATTATAGAACATCTTTGTGCTTCAAAATAAAGTGCATTATGTCAACCTATACACTAGCTGAACAATTTCATACCACCAATTATGTCCAAACCAACAATACACGTCTGCACACACCTGATATCCATTACAGATGAACAACTGCCTCCCTCAGTGTCGTCTCCCTGTAATTAACCGAAATTGGACAAATTTGGCTAATTAAAATGTCAATGACCGACTTTGAATAAAAGGAGATGGAGCCTGTTTTCTGGTGCAGTATTCAATAGTAGACCGCATAAATTAAGTAGCTTCACACTGACCGACAGACTAAAGCAAGAAGGCAGACAGTACCGAGAGGTAGACAACATATAAATGCACATACACGTTAAAAGCCAAAAGAGAGCTGCACAGTTTTTAAAGCACACACACACACACACACACACATATAACCAGGCTATGCTGTGGTTATATGTAATTTATGACCAGTCCTCTCAGTCTTTCTATCCCACTGTACTTCTCAAACAGTTGTCAAACATTGAGCGTTAATTCTGCTCTGTAGTTTCATCATGGATTGCCCCAAACAGCAAGAAGGCCCCAGCCACATCACCGAGGCTATCAGGTGCCCAGTTAACGATCAGGATTATGTTAACCTGCATGCAGCTGATACTATCGCAACATCAAGGGCATAGTGTAAAGCTGCATGGAAGAACCTGCTCAATTAGTTTTAAATGTCCTAGCGTATTACTGTATGGAGACTGATAAACACACACTGGCCATAATTCATCAATCTCCACACAGGTTTTGATCATGATCACCAGCTTGTAAAATGACGACACACACACTAATACCCATATAACATGAACGCAAACCCAAAGCAAGAACAGGACATCATTGAAACACTTGAACGCTCCATAACAGACTCCCATGAGCCTTTGCATTCCATCAGTGGAACCGTCTATAAAGGGAGCAACTGCAGTTTGTTCAATTTGTGTGTCTTAGCTTGTTGGATGGTGCATTAAATCAGCAATTAATTAGAGATGATGCAACTTCTTTTTGCTGTGCAGTGGTAATTAGTGTTGTGACAAAACCAAAATTATGACTCAATATCTCAAAACCAATACTAAAACAATTCCATTGCAAAAACCTGAGACACATAGAACTAGCGTAACATATTATGGTAAATTATTTTGACTCCTCTGGTAAGCGGTGATGCAGTGTTTATGCCAAGTGCTTTTATTTTGAAAGGTAACAACGGCAAGCTGTAATGCGCCACTGCTGCCATTGACCAGGTGGGAGCAATACAGAGCAAACCGCCTTGGTTCAGACTTTGGAGCTTCTAAACTATTATATTATTACTTTCAGAAGTATAAGTGCAACTCATAATCATTAGCTGCAGTACTTTAGTGCCATATTTGTCTTTAAGCGTCTTGTCGACAGACTCTGGACGGTCACCAAGAGCACCTGTATTTACAGCGTGCAAATGACAGAAAAAAATAAACAAAACACACAGTTGGCACGCCCATTATGGCTTCAGGGAGTGGAAGTAAAGCGCTGCACACACTGCCCCTCTGTTGCACATCGAGTCAACTCATAAATACGGCTCATATAAAATCTATTTTACACTTAAAAGTACAAATATAATGTGGTATATGCCTTTCTAGCATCGGTATACCATACAATTCTAGTGCTTTGGGCTAATCTTAACCTGAACCCATAATATCTTTACATTTATTGCATCGTTGTTATTTTATGCATTGTACTCAAACGGCTTGGCCTGGGCACCACTGCAGCACTCACATGCTTTCCAGATTGTAAACTAAGTGTCACGTCTCTGGACATGGAGCTCTGCTTTCCACACCAGCTGCTTCACCGTCTGCGGCAGCTCTTACTTTAGCTCCTTTCTTTTGTTTAATTCTCACAGGGTTCATCGTCAGTCTTTCAAATCACTTTTTTTCTTACTTTATAGCAAAGTCAAATACTTGATAGAAAATACTTCAGTAGAAGTAAAATGACGGATTGATGAAAATACTCCAAAATACAAAAGGTACACAAAGAAACGACTATGGTACTGTAACTACAGTGAATTAAACGTGTGACCTACATCCTTGCTAATATCAGACTGTCCTCCCTCTGGTCCACATAAAGACCTGCCTTCAGAAGCAGAAGAAAAACAGAAAAAAAACAGAGCATAGTCTTGTAAATCCGTCCGTGCCCAGCATGCATGTGGCCTCCCAGTCACATACAAACACACACAGAGACACGCTTTTCTATCCATGAAAGTAGTGTGTGGGTGGCTGCAGAGGTGATATTCTGTCACAGCTCCTGAAGTAAACAACAAAAAGCATTCGATGCATACAGTTAAAAAAAAATAATTAAATACTAGTCAGGCACTGCTTTCATTCAAAATACACACCTGTGCCAGAAGTGCACTTATAGCATTTGCAACCCTGGTGTGAGCCATAAAAGTGAAATATAATGTTGTAACTATTCAACTACTTTGTGAATGAACCCTTGACCTTGGCAGCATTAATGGCATGCTGACCTGAAGAGTTATTGTACTGCATGCTGTCCCTTGCTCTTCGGATGCAGCAAGAAGATCCAGACAGGGGACATTTTAGAACAGGGGAAGGACGTAATCAAGTATGTATCACAGGAAACAAGTCAAGTTGCAATTTACACCCATATCTGTCTAGACTAATATAATATGTGGTGAAGACTTTGACCCGATTTAATAAGAGGTAAGTGTATTTTTGGGTGAAAATGTTCTCTATGTGATAGTGATAGCCTGGCGACCTGAAGATGTACCCCGCCTTTTCCTAATGTCAGCTGGGATTGGCTCCAACCTCCCTGTGACCCTGAACAGGATAAGCTGTTACAGATAATAGGTGGTTGGAGGGATGGATTCCAGTGATTTATTTAAGTAGGAAGTAGGGGAACTTTTGAGTCCAGAGGACTGAGAGAGCTTTGTCATATGGTGCAGCGACAATCACCTGAAGCTCAATATCAGCAAAGCCAATGAGCTCGTGGTGGACTGCCAGAGGAACAGGAGGCCTCCAGTTCTGGTTGACATCCAGGGAGAGGAAGTGAAGAAGGTGGACTATAAGTACCTTGGGGTCTATATCAATAAAAAAACGGGACTGGACTCACAACACAGAGTAAGGGACAGAGCAGACTGTTTCCCGAGGAGACTCAGCCTCTTCAGTGTGAGCAACAGGCTACTGCAGATCTTCTCTTTGTAGTCTGTATTAGCGCTCTGTTCCACCACCAAATTGGTGCGCTCGGGTAGAGCCGTTAAGGCTCGGGGACCAGCAGTCTTAACAAGGTGTTAAGAAAGGCAAGCTAGGTGATCAGTTCGGTAATGGACAGTGTGGAGGCAGTGGCGTGGAGGAAGAAGGGGGACAAGATCAAAGCCTTCTAGGAAAAGCCTTCTCACCCTCGCTATAATGAACTGTGGTAGAACTGTGGCAGCTTGTTGCAGAGAGAATGATGGAGGACAAGATCAAAGCCTGGGAGTTCTTTATCTGAATCGAAGGTCTTATGATCAAGAATATTGTTTGTTGTACAACTTGTGAAGCCCCTTGATCTGTGATATAGGGATCAGGGCCTTGGTCAACTGAAGAACTTTGACCTACTCTTTAACCAATTAATTGGTAGATGAAGTAAAAAAATATGTACGTAATCTCTAGATTCATTAAATTGCACGCTGCCTGCTAGTCTATATGCATTGTAGATAAACATGAGAAGCTAATTGCATATTCATAGGATTTCCTCACAATTAGAACGAAGCATCAAATATGTCGCAAGTGGATGGCAGTTGTATTTAAAACAAAGCACTTCAACTATTTATTAGACAAAACATATTGAAATATGCCAATTCTCATTTGTTCATATTCAAACCCCATCAAGTTGGTCAATGGCCAATCAGCACCAGCCTATCCCGCTGTGAAATATATCCACAACCCAAACACGACCCGCAAACCACCAACTGTATGCATTATAGCAGCACAATTGTCAGGACTGAAGAGTGAGACAAGGACAGACACAAGGACTTAATGTGTGTGAGTGGGTGAGCGCTCTCTCGCTCTCTCAAACAAGCCCCTCCCACCCCCAAAAATAATGGATTAGGAAGCGCTTTTCTCCTTGGGACAGTAACACCAGCGATTGTCTGACCAACAAGTATTCGGTCTGACAAGAGCATACGTGCCAGGACACGTACGACTCAGCTGATTTACAATACTTCAACTCGTCCAATTCAATCCAGCATTCAATCTGTTGGGGCAGATGAATTTTCACAATTTATTCCAGACAAAATGCCATGGTTCAGCCGTCGGCGAGCCGAAGCATCGGAAAGTCTCAAGAATAAATCTGTGAATGTATATGTCCTTAATCAGCCCTGTCTGCTAAAACCTACTTTCTCATACATACGACTGCATTGTGAATTAAGTTTCGAGGGAAAGCTTTTGTCGTGGATTTTGCTTGGCATGAAGTATCACAAATGAGTCTGCGCAGGGAGGAGAAGTAGTTTCGCTGCCCAAACCTAAGCAGTTGCTTTTTGTTGCTATTTGTATTTTATCATTTCAATTTCATAGTCATTTAAAGCTAAACCATAATGTTTTACTAAAGTTATCTGAGTATTTTCGTTGCCTACACCTACCACTGTATGTCTATCCCTGTAATAGCCCGTACTCACATCTCACCAAGTGCCTGCTGGGATAAGATCTTGTCCCCAATAATCCAGCACAGGTTACATGGTATACAGATAAAGGATACATTCATTTCCTCCTTCTGGCAATGTGTTCATTTTTAGAATAAAATACCCAGGGTAAAAAAATAAAAAAGCATCCCTCCACAATGGGGAAGGCCCGTCTCATTCTGCACAAAGCTGTCTGCTCGATACTTTTCACTTTAGCTTGAAAATAAACAGCACACAAAAGCAGCCAAAACTTTATTTCATTATTTCCTTTACCTCAAAATGTAGCCTTGTTTCTTCCTTCAATCCATTCTTCTTGTAATTTCATTCGATTTCCAAATCAATGACAACATTTACCAAAACATAACTAGGACTTTTGCACTCACAGGAAGAAAGTAATCAAAAAACACGTTTTCTTCTTCAATGTTATTGTCGATTTTTCCAGCTTCCAGTCACCTTGCAACAAGTGAGGGTTCGAAACAATCACACCATTTTGATGCTATTTTTTGCCAATCCATATTCCGCAAAAGATGTAGAATGCTACCGACGAAACCTCAAGCTTACTTACAAAATATCAAAAAAGGTAAAACATGTATCCAATGACCAGGATCACATCACAACAAGAACACACAACTGCAATCAAACTAGATTAATTGTGAGCGAACACACGGTTGGCATTACTGCCAAACCAAGCATGGATGAAGAAGAAGATTCTTCTCAGGCCAAAGATCACTTTGCTCCTCTTGGCCTCTGAATAAAATGCCACTGGGTTCATTCATGTTATTAATCCTGCCTACAACTTGGTTTGTCAACTTTCACGCGAGTCACATCTGTGGTTAGTCCTCTGACTTGTTTGTCACTTGCTGGTGACACGAGTGACTAAAAAGTAAAGTTGAGGTCACTTTTCCTAACTCTAGCAGTTTTGTTGCTTCACACCTAACTTCCTGTGAAGACAAGTGTTTATTTTGAAAGGACTCTATGTTGTATTGCTGACACATCAAAAAACTAATGCTAGAGGAGTACAGAGTGCGTCAATCTATGATCAATGGCCAACCGGCACTGAGAATGTGTTGGCACACCACAACCAGTGAAAGGATTTAGTGATGTGATGAAAAATCAAGTTTCAGCAGCTAAATACCCCACAGAGACACACACAGGAGCTAAGGACTTATTAGACAAGACACAGCTGCTGCTGTGAGCAGGAAGACACTGGCATGTGGGGAGACATCTGGTGAGCAGGTAGGGAAACAAAGGGCCTGTAGAGGAACAAAGAAGACACATGTTATCTTTTTAACCAAGATTAAATCAAACAATAAAACATGAACATATTTTGTATTGCTCGTATCGATCATTTTGGAATTCATTGGCCTATTTTTTTAATTTATGAAAGAGCACCTGTTGTGATTACTGAAACAAGAGTGTCAGAAGAGACGGAGAGAATGATCAAGAGCAAGACTGATTTGAGCTGAGAATAAAATTAAATATATAAATTTGCCCAGCACAGTGGGAAAAAGGTTGCGCTCGTTTAACCTTTACTAATAAGGAGGGAGAGGAAATGACAAAGAGACAGACAAGAGGAGAAAGATAGAAAGGGCAATGGCAGATAGAGAAAGAGACAGAGATGTACTGGGCAACAAGTTCGTAATTAAGGAAAGTCAAAGGAAATCTATGGGAGGAAAGAGAAGGATGAAAAAAAATAGACAGCCTCACCTTTTGTTCTTTCAATGGCAGGCTACTTGACATACTGTAGTGTTTTAAAACCTGGTAGTTAAAGGGAGCCATCTGTACCATTTACTCAAAGGGTCATAAACATGGCACCGTAAAGTAGGCATAATTACAGCTAACTGATAATGACAAATTGGCTTGAATTTCCGGGAGGAACTGAATGTGAGTGGAGAAAGTGGGTGAGATAACCCACAGATGGGAGAATTAAAATGAAGCCGTTAAAGTGCTTCTATTTGAGCATACTCACAGTTTGAACTGAAATCATTAAGCTCTCATTAGAAATCCACAAAACCAACGCGGTTTCGTTCCCAATGCTTGGTCAGTGTCCCTGGACGCCTGATACCAACTACAATGTTAACCTATCCACGGCATTGGTAGACGCTCATATCCACTGATGTCATACAGCGAGCGAGAAAGTCCACACAAGGTGGGCGGGATGGATCAAACCAACTCAGGACTTTCATCCTAAAGAAAAAACAAATTCAGTAATTTTGATGCCTGAAACTAACGTCCTGTCAAGAAAACAGTTAACGAGTTGAAACGGAAATGCAGCTTAAGGCAGTAAAAAGTGATGAGAGTCAGGTATTCTTAAATTCTTATGGAACTTGTATGTCTGTTGTTCTGAGATACGTAATTGAAGGAAATCAAGAAATCTATGTATTCTTTAACAAAATCCACTTTTGGACTCTGCCCAGGCTGAAAAGTCTTTTCGGAGCATAAAAGTTGGAAATGCAGCTTAAGGCAGTAAAAAGTGATGAGTCAGGTATTCTTAAATTCTTATGGAACTTGTATGTCTGTTGTTCTGAGATACGTTACTGAAGGAAATCAAGGAATCCATGTATTCTTTAACAAAATCCACTTCTGAAGCTAAACATCTTGAATATTGTATACATTGTACTGCATAATAAAAGGAACATAGATATAGTCTTTTGTATTCCACCCATTATTCTTCTGTTACCTACATTACCCACAAAGCAATTCAACACCCGACAAGTTCAGACTGAGACTCGGGTCCTTTTATTTGAGTCGCGCCTCAAAGTGCTTGCCTCAAGCAGAGACGAGGAGCGGGCTGCAGAGGTCTGGTGTGTTCACTTCTTTCTAACTCCACACCCACACATTGTTTTCAATTTTCAAAACTTCAGCAACAAGGTAAATAGAAGCTCCCCAACATTAAAACAGCTAAGAATTATGTAAGAAACACCGCAGTCTCACCAGAATTCAAAAGCGATGTTGTGCATGGAATTACAACTGCTTCTGCAGTCTGAATCAGTAAACTCAAGTCTATTTAGAATGAAATGTCCTCTTCGTGTTGCCTTTGATGTCCTTTGCCGTCCTGATGCAAAATTACGATGCAACACATAAACTATAACATCACTGGTTCAAGTCCAGCCGGGTACATTTGTTGCATTTCTCTCTCTCCAGTTTCCTGTCATCACTCCACTGGCGCTTTCTAACAAAGGCATAAAATACCCCCACCGCCAAATATAAATATGATCATTTATATCGCCAACAAGCAGACACAATGTTGCTTCGTAGTATATTCTACCCTGCTTTCATTTGTCGGCCCCACAGCAGCTTTGTAAGACTTTATGAAAAAAAAAGTATATTACACATAATAAATTCCCATTTGAAGTACCGAACTCAAACTGATGTAAAGAAAGTAATATCTGTGAGCAGCACTGCTGGACTACTTAGTGTTTTTAATCATGTCTGCTTCTCTTCATTCAATATTACTGCTCCCTGTAAAACTGATACAATTAGGTCTGACATAAGATCCCTGAGGATAAATGATTTGCTAAAAGAACATGATATGCCTCATTATATGTCTTTGAGCTAATAACTTCCAACAAGAGTCACAAACTAAGGCTCCTATTCATTGTCCTGTTCATGCTCCTCCTGCTATCCTCCGACTGTGAGACATTCTTGCACTTATCTTGATAAATGTGAAGGTATTTGATAGATTTGTAATTCCGTGAACATCTGTCCTCCATCTCATTGTAAGACCTTGTAGATGTACTGTAATGTCGTAATTGAAACCCCCTTGGACTCATTAGTACACTCATCATTGTCCTCTTTACAAATATTTTCAACCCAAAAGATGGTTTACAGGAAGTCTGATCATCTTAGAAAGATAAGACACATAAGGCTAGGAATGTGCCGGTACTTGTACTTATACATAATTTGATAGCCTCTGCTCTAGATCATGGCATGATGATTTTGTAAAAACAAATTAAATCAAAAGTAGAAAGAATATAACATTTCAGGACCATATCTGTCAAGGGAAATACTTCAGAGCCTTCAGAGAGGAAATACGTGCTTATTGAACAAGTACTCCCCACATGATTTACACACAGTGTCAAAGCTCAGGAGGAAGGAAGTAGTGCTTTATGCAGAGACGCAGAAAGTAATGATGTGGGGATCATGGGTGTGAAAACATTGTCATTTAACATAATCTGGAATTTTGCAGAATCGTCAAATTTTGACAAACCCCACCTGTCAATAAGACAGGTGCAAGAAATGTGTAGTAACTGAAACGTGTGTGTGCCCCTAAGGAGAGGTTACACTTCCTGCTCCACTGCCCACATTTTAAATACCAGAGGAACTTAAATCTGGCTTTGTGGATATTATGCAACCGCAACCCAAATATTACTCAGAGAAGAGATCATTTGATATTGTATTAAGGATGAAATGATTCTCTAAGAACTGAAAGGGAGACTATTTATGTGTACTCTTGTATTACTTTAATTGGATCATGGCTAAAAGACTTGAGGTTATTAAACTGCTCTCAACATTTAGTAAGATGCAAACTTGTGCTATCAAACAGCTGATGTACAATCTGCAGCGATAACATAAAAAGAACTAGCTACAGAAAAATGCATTAGTATACTAATTATATTGCTCTTTCCTTCCTGCAGAAAAAAGAAATGGTGTAGTAGATTATCCAACACAACTCTACCTTCAGGCTCCAGGCTTAGTTTTAACTGTCTGCTCCTAAGTGGCTTTAATTGCCCAAGTGTACCGCTGTCTGCTCAGATACATCAGTGCACCGCTGCATACATATAGGAATGAAGAAGTAACCCCACATGATCGTGCAACTGAGGCTGATGATTGAGTCAGAACATGTTTTTAAAAGACGCAAGTTAATACATTAAGATAATAAAGATCAAAGCACTTGAGCAAGGCATATTTGCCAGCATTGGAGGCGGTGACACCAACAGACTCAACAAGCTAGTTAAGAAGGCCGGCTCCATCATCGGCTGCAAGCAGGAGTTTCTGGAGCAGGTGGTGGAGAGGAGGACGCTGAAGAAACTTTTGTCCATATTGGACAACCTGAACCACCCTCTGTACCACCTGCTGCAGGGCCAGAGGAGCACTTTCTCCAAGAGACTCCTCACGCTCCGCTGCAACAAGGACCGCTACAGGAGAACATTCCTGCCGACGGCAATACAGCTTTACAACAAGTCACCGCTTGCTAGTTCCTCTGTGGATTAACCACTGTACATGTTTATGGTTACCTACACTTAACACTTAACATATCATATTATATACATTTGTTGCATTTTTGCACTCTCCTATTGTTTGTTGTTGTTATTTTTATTTCATTTTTATTTACACCTTAATATGCACATACATACTTTTTGTTATTCTTTTCTTTCATACAGCTATTTCATTGTTGTTGTTATTTTTATTTTTATCTTTATTCTATTAGTATTATTATTGCATATATCTTTCATCCCTGTTGTTTTTGTATCTTATCTTATCTTATTTTCTGTGTAAATGGCTGCTACGCGACACTACATTTCCCCTTGGGGATCAATAAAGTATATATTCATTCATTCATTATTTAAAGGAATTCCATCCACCATACAGTAGATAGCATTGTGTCTGCTGGCATCGTAACAAAAGGATCCAGCACAATTAGAAATGCAACCTTCATTTTCAAATCGACATATTTGGTTACAACTTTATCTAAAAGGGTCTCACGGTTTCTTAATAGCTTTCTAATAAACAACTGATTTGCTGTAATTAATAATGAAGGATCCCGGAGAGATCCATTGAATATTGCACTAACGATCGGGAAGATGGAGATAGTTTTCAATTGGCACACTTTAAATACATTCATTCCAATTAACTGCAACTGAAACCATCATAGTCTGCTGTGCAAATCCCAGCCAGCTGAACATGCAAAAAAAACAAAACATTTTGTGGTTGTACATCACAGAACAATTTCAATGTGCAACACTTCTCATATGAACAGATTTTGAGGAGAGATCAGTGACAGCCCTCCAGCTACTGCTGCTGAGTAGACAGACAAAGACTGGGGAAAAGACGCATCCTTCATCGATTCATCAGCAGCCGTGCTACTGTTACTAAAGAGCTAAAACACCAGGACCAGCGTGTTTAAGGGCCTTGAGCTATTTGTGTGCGATTTCTTTGATGCCTTATGGTACAATGCGATGGGTTACTATTGAAGGGTTACATGATATATGTCCTACAAATCGTCCTTGAGTCTTTAATTAGATGAATGTGTTCCTATTTTACCATGTGATCTCTTGGATTCAATGTGTTTCGTTGATCCTTATGTAATTCAAGTAAAAACACAACAACAAATAAATGAAAGAAGACTCTAAAGAAAGTGTTCTGATCCACAGGACATTTCAAAATAGAAGAGAGATGTACCGTAGCACAATTCCCTTCATTAGCAAAGCTCAAAGTCATTCCTGATTGTACTTTATACATTTACACTTCTCCTCTGCAGGAAAAATAGACACAAAATTCAGAGAGGAGGATTTGAGCAACCCTGACAAATGTAATGCGAATGTGTGAGCAGTTGTTTATCCCTAATAATTCTGTTCATATTGGAGGATTCTTCAGGACTTACAGCTCGTCCGATGTTAACGTGAGGTGCTAAAAGCAGGAAGCAGTTTGCTTAAGCACTGAAAGTAAGGTGGAGAATACGGGTGTTGCTGTTGGGGTGGTAGACGGGCTTGGAGACATAAAGACGTAAAGTTTTTATACCACCAGTCCAACAATACATGTTGGCTTTTTATCCATGCTAGCAGCATTGGTCACTCATTCCAACACTTAATCCAGATTGAAATAACTCAACAAACTAATTGACGGATTGACATGACATTTCCAAGCAGAAGACGGGCATCAAATAGCATGCTAGCATCAACATTGTGGGCATGTTGGCATGCTGATATTGCTGATATTGATATGCTCCCAATTTCATTGTATGCACGTTTAAGGTTGGGTTAAACCCTCAGGAAATGAATATAAAACACAATGTCCTCACATGTGACATGAATGTATGAGTGTGTCTAGGATTCACTTCAATGACGGAAACTGTCCCGGTTCATCTGAGAGGAGACGTTCTCTATATTTATCTTCTCGCTCTCCATCCTCTATTCTCATCGTCATCGTCATCGTCATCATTTCTGCAAACAAAGAGTGATGACAGAGCAGGATAGAGGAATGAAGACAGAGCAATAGGAAAGAGAAATAAAATGATAAAGAGGGAGGGAGAAAGAGAGAGAAAAGGATGAAAAAAGAGAGAAAGAAATGAGGGAAAGTACTGCATTGAAGGGGAAAGAAGCAGAATTGACAAAAAAACAAAGCCACACAGTACAAGATTAAGGAAGTTAAAATGCAGGGCAGTGGAGGCGATGCTACCTTTCTGTTTGTGTACTATCAGCATGTTTGGGCTGAGATAATGAGAGAATAGGGAGAAGAGTAAGGGTTGAAACTAGGACTGACATCTTGAAAGTTTATTCCAAAACCAGGCTGAGAAGTATCCTGCCTCTAAAACCTGTTCTGTCAAGATAAAGAAGTTCAGAAGTCTTGGAGAGGAGAGACACTGTGGGAAGAGAGGACAAGAAAAATCTATATAACAAGAGTCAAATGATTGGGAAAGTTCAGAGGAGACAAGAGGCTATGAGGAAGAAAGATGCATTCAGGTGCTTCATTCATAGAAGGATAAATGGACCAGAAAACAATAGAGTGGGCGGGAGTAGATCATCCTGTCGGGGCAGAGATATGAGGGGTGGAGTGTGAAATGGCGTGGCGGCAAAGAGTTGGTCATGATAGAGAGAGAGGAAAAAAGAGACAAAGAGGCAGAACTGCCAGAATCCACAGCGCATTGTCATTGCAAATAATCTGCTTGGGGTCACCTTATCCAGCGTGACCATGGCTGTGTCCCGTATAACTCCTGCTGCTGCCAGGAACTCCTCGGTTTTCTTCTGCTCCACACCTTGCAGTCTTGGGCCAAACGTATAGAGGGAATCATTCTAAAACACAGCCATGGTTTGAGTTTCAATGCACAAAGCACTGAAACATTGCAAAAAGAAGGATTATAAATGAGTTACTAAATGTAATAGTCCTCATCATAAACAAGAAAATGGAATGTTATCCCAGACCAAAGAATATATTCTGTTGTTTGCATCCAAGTTTAGTCTCAAGACTTCATAAACAAATTGCATGTAAATTGTGGGATTTTCAAATATCTAAATGCGTTCTATTAAAATTACTATTGATTTCCTTTTGAAGCTGTGTTATAAGTATTCGGACTATCTTTTTTAAAATTTTTTAACTACTGTCTTTAATGTCTTTTTTAATCTTTTTATATTTATCTTCTTTACTGTATATTGTGTATAAGACCAAAGTGAAACCGGAGTCAAATTCCATGTATGTGCAAACTTACATGCCATTAAAGCTGATTCAGATTCTGACTGACTGCACCCCCTAAAAGGTCCTTTTAAAAGTAAAAAAAAAAAATGGAATAATATCATAAATGTTCCCTTTTTTCGGTCAGCCTCTGAAAGGCAGTGCGGTGTCCATGTTTGATTGACAGCGGGGCTGGCGGGAGAGAGGGTAAGCTCAAATCGTGGCACCGGCACATGCAGATTCTTAAAAAATAAATAATAAAAAACCTTTTTTTCAATAATCCTTTATTAATGCCACAGTGGGGATATTATTATCTGCATTTTATCCATCATTAGTAATTAAGGAGCAGTGTGCTGCTGTGAAGCTCTGGGGCTTCAGTGTCTTGCTCAAGGACACTGCAACATGAAACTCTGGGGATGAACCGCTACCTTGTGGCTTCAGGACGACCACTCTCCCCATGAACATGATAACTTCATATATTTCAAAAGTACAAAGTACAAAGTACACGGGCATACATCCTGTTGAGTGTCCGAGGAATAATATGAAAGTAAAAAGGTCTAACTATTATAACCATATAATCATTTTCTTTTTCTATATAACCATTGAATATATAAATATACTGTTTGGTTTTTATTTTCATTATAGTTTGTGATTAGACCACATCAAATTCATAGGACGCTATAAGTTGCTATGTTATATACCTTTTTTTGAATGAGATGTGTTAAATGTCCTCTCCTTTGTTAAAGAGCATGCATTGGCAGTATTACCAAATAAGGTAGTGAAACCTCCTCTGTCCAACTCTGGTGACAGGATGACTTATGTACTCTGGTGTATAAAAGAGGGGGTAGGAATGCATGTTTGTTGGGGGAGCCTGGCAAATCTGTGCAGGAGTAGACAAGAGAGAAGAGGTGTTTATTCACCAGCTCTAAAAAACTTAACCCCTTCTCTTAGTTACTTGTGACTTTTAAACTGTTTGATTGAATTTAATTTGTTGTATGTAGGATAAACTTTGAATAAAAACTCAGCCTTACCCTTTGGAAGGGACTGAAACCAAACAAAGGGTTCTGGTTCTTTAAAACAATTTAAACCCTCTTTCCCTGTCCATCCACCGTGAGATACAGAGGTGACGACTGAATCTACCAAAGAGACTTAAGGTAAGTATCTTTGGGTGAAGACTTTTGCAGTGTTTGTCATAATGATGAGATGGTGTCAAAATAGGTAGAGAGAAGGTATAGACGATATACGTACTCGCTTGATAAGGGTTGAGACAAGTTACAGCCTACCGCAGGGGACCTAGAGCGCAAGCTGTAAAACACCCTCGACAAAACCTATAACTTAATTCGAAAATAACACAAAAACCTAACGATATAGCACGAGGCGAGATAAAAGACCGAAGGCGTTATTCCAATATCGGATGAGGATTATCATTTCCTCCGGGATCACTAGGATAATTAGCCGACGCAGTGCCACCGAGTTAGGGGCGAGGTCTTGCCTTTCCTACTCTCCCCCCTACCCTCCTCTTTCCCTGGCAAGACCACCGTTCACACTACAATCCTCATTAATTAATACATGGCGAAATGCCTGTGCTTTCATAGAAATGTTTATGTTACGCATGCGCACGCGTCTCAAAACAGAGTATAGATCTAAACTCAACATTAATTGAGAGCGGCCATATCAAATCTACAATATAAATATGTGTAGAGCACACAGCGGACACAGAGAGAGAGAGAGAGAAAGAGAGAGAGAGAGAGAGAGAGAGAGAGAGAGAGAGAGAGAGAGAAAGGGGATTTGCTGCTTTAAGCTATCAGTATTTTAAGCTATCAGCGATCACTTGTAAAGCCTAACAGTTCATGTATTTGCAGGTCAAGACAAACGGCCTGCGGAGCTCCATAAATGACGTTTCTGACTTTGCATATCGAGGCTCCGGAAATACACTGCAGTGACAAAGCCTGCACACTTTGTGGTTGTCATTAAAACTAAATATTAGTTATTTTTTGAACGGATATAACTTTATTTTAATTTTTCTAACAAAGTGATAACACTTTTTGTTTTCCTACCATCATTGTCGTGGAAATTATTGTTAATAAATATTGTGGAGGAATAATTGAGGAATAATTAACATTGATATGTGATCAGACAGTCACTTCACATATATTATTATTATTAAAAGGTGATCTGTGCAACTTTGTATCAAACAAGTAGCCCTTCGTATTATTTTGTAGCCTTGAAGTAGCTCTTGGTTTAAAAAAGGTTGGTGACCCCTGCCTTAAGGTCTCGGAAGGTATAAGAGTGTTGGTAGTTGTAAAAATAATAATGAAGAATAATCAAGGAAACCTTGCAAATGAATACAAAAACCACGTGATGGAAATGCTACTTCTAGGGAGACAACATTGACGGTACGGTAGTCTTTTTGTGTTCAGTTAGAGTTCTATTTAAAGACAAAGATTACATGCACGTTATTAGGGGGTAGTGGTTCTGAACTGCTCAAGCTAATATTAAAAAAAATAAAAAAGTCGGGAATGAAGTGAACTATCACAAATAGTAAACTCATGCAAGTAAAGCGTGTTGTGAACGCAGTATTGAGGAGTGTGAGTACTGCACTATGCTGCATTAAAAATTCCCTTCAAAATAAAAGACCTGTGACTCACTGAAAACGGGTCTGACACAATTGCTCTCTGAGGTGCGCCACGATTTAAAAACTTGATCAGCAGGTCCTGAACTGCCGTGGAGGTCCCGAGCTGCTGTGGCAGGTGCCGGTGCCGCGATTTGAGAGCTTGCTCCTACTGGCTGGCGGGCTGAGCTACAACCGGGAAGGGAGAAACAAACTGTGACTACAAGCCATTGGCACACAGCATTTAGCAAACAGAGTTGAAGAGTGAATGACACGACCAGCATCTAAGTTGACAAAAAAATCTATTCATTTATTTAATAATTTAAGGTATGTTTTTGAGGCTGACGTTAGCAGTGCACCCTCCCCCAAGGATGTTTGTTTGGAAGCTCATTAACAAGTCAGGGTGGAGATCACGATGTGGGTTAATGTTCGTAAGTTAGGAAAGAGACATAGCAGGGAAATTAATACTTGTGGCTCATGTTATGTTGCAGGCCGCTGAAGCTGCTTTATGCAAACAAAACAGTGCAATCATAAAATATATTCAGTTATCATACATCCTAAATAGTCATGAACCTACATTCACACACATAGAATCTCTCTCCATTGATATATTAATGTATGCTGTCTTTCTCTCATGCACAAACAGAATTGCTGCCAAACAGCAGAAATATCCACAAAGACCAGAATTGGTGATGTCCTGCCAAGTAATGTCATCTCCATTTTAATACTGCTTAATTAGCTGGGTTTGACAGGCTCTGGTAATGTGTAGCTGCTAAATGACTTGCATCTAAGGATTATTCATTGACCTCATCATCAATCAAGATGGAATAATGTCAGCCAACTCTGAACGCGTGTGGTGGAAACTAATAGTTCCCTTGTGAGAAATCAACACGACAACGCGTATGTTCTATCACCAGGAAAATGAGCTGAAGCAATCACAATGTATTTGTTGGATTTCACCACATGGGGTGCAGCACTCTGTGAGTGTGACATTCACGCAGAAACAGACTTTTTAGAAAGTTAATGACATTCCTGTTTCAGTTAATCACAGGAATATTGAAACACAATACCTGTCCTGGCTCTTAATTTGAAGTATCTTTCAAATACAGGACAAACTAATTATATTCAATTCACTCTACTAATATCATTAATAACAGTTGCATTTCATTGAGGTTTTACATTTCCAGTTCAAGTCAACAACACAATTACAATAATCTGCACTTATGTCTAAAGTCAAACCTTTCCCTTTAAAGAAAAGGTTTAACATTTTACAAGACTTCTTGCAAATGAGCTACAATTAGCTAATTTCTGATTCCCAAATGTTGATTCCTTTTCGATTAACCAACAAGATTACAAAGAGGATTTACAAACGGATGCTGAATGATTGAACAAAGGTTTCCTAAATGTTTTTCTGTTCATGTGAGTAATATGTGACGTCACCAGTTTGATATCCATCTCTATACATTTCGGATTTCTGTGTACAGTAAAAACCTTCTTTGCAATCTGCTAAGCAACACATTAAACAACCCACTGAGCGTGTATTTGTAGAGGAACATGTTTTATGGTCCAGAGGAGCACATGCTTTGTATCCATTTGGCTATTTTAATCTTTCAGATTCAATCATTTGTGTCCCAAAGACCTACAAGGGAAGATATTTATATGGCTGTTAACCAGTGTCAGCAGCATCAGTGAAGGGTAGCTTAGCAATTGCTTGGTATTCATGTTGACATCCTGCCTTCACATTTTATATCTCAACACCACAAGTAAGTGGTAAGGAAAATGACCCATCATTAAATTAAGAAGCCTGTTTAAGTTGTTTGGCAAAGGTAGCGAGTGGCCCTAAGAGCCGGACAGCTGTGGAGTAAGAAAGGCGGGCACTACCTCTTGGGAAGGTGGCCTATGGGCAGGGCCGGTGGTCGGAACGCCGCTTACTTGAGATCAGGACAGTTGGCTGGCACTAGAAGATTGGGCCACGGCGTGCAGCAGACTGCTGGACTCGGTTGCTGGATTTTATGACCGGATTCAGAGAGCTGGAGTTCAGGATCGGATTCAGGCAATCGGCCAGGGCATCAGCAAGGTAGCTTTCTGGCTAAACCACACAGGAGGACAGCCACAGAGACGATAGCAGACAGGAGAGCTACGGAAACAGGACCACACTGGAGCACAGCCACTGAGAGAAGACCATACTGGAGCACAGCCACTGAGAGAAGACCATACTGGAGCACAGCCACTGAAAGAAGACCACACTGGAGCACAACCACTGAGAGAAGACCATACTGGAGCACAGCCACTGAGAGAAGACCACACTGGAGCACAGCCACTGAGAGAAGACCATACTGGAGCACAGCCACTGAGAGAAGACCATACTGGAGCACAGCCACTGAGAGAAGACCACACTGGAGCACAGCCACTGAGAGAAGACCACACTGGAGCACAGCCACTGAGAGAAGACCATACTGGAGCACAGCCACGGAAACTTGAGGAAAGGGAGGGCAACTGGCAACTTGGATCAGTGGAGGGCTGAACAGGAAGAGGAGGATGCTGCGGCCAAGGAGGAAGAAGACGTAGCAATTTCACTAGCCACAGCTTAGGGGAAACCGCCCAGTGTGCACATGTCAATGATTCCTCCCTTTCCTTCCTACTGGAGTTCTCCAGTCATTGCAGATGTACTGACGGTTTCAGGACAGTTCATGCAGATCCTGATCACATAGTCCCGATGCTGGGTTCATTATTGGTCAGTTTGTACTGTCACGTTTCACAAACACAGGTTTGGACCCAAACGCAGAAAAGGATGAGGAGGCAGCAGGAACAATGCAATGATTTAATGAAGAATAAACTTAAAGAGTGAAGTAAGAGGTAGATGAACATGTGAAAAGAAGGAGGCGAAGAAAAGGAATCTGATTGTCTTTGTGTACTTGATGAATCCAATACTCCCCATGCATAGCATTTAGCTATCTATGAGACAATCAAGAGCCCCAGTTATTTCATGCTGTATTAAATTCATACAAACTTGTAACAGAGAGGAAGTTAGGGACAAAAAAAGAAAAAACACTAGACCGTAATGAAATTGTGAAAGATGCAAAGAGAGGAGAACGTGTATATGTCTTGGGTGCCTATGTGTGTGTGTGATTGTCCATGAGTTTGTATGTTCTGGCCCACGGGTCTCTAATGCTGTTCATTAGCTGGAGGAGTTGTGTCAAGATGTTAAAGCCGGCTGCCAAAGACTTGAGCCCCTGGTGTAACGCTGCCTGCACAGAGATGACACTCCTCCCAAAGGACGGGGCCTAGCTGTCTGTAACAGAGCCGACAGACACAGAGCCTAGTCAATTACACAGCAACACTGTTCACATAACACAGCTGCAGCACAGGAAACACTGCGACACAAGGCCTCACTCGTACAGTAGGAGCAGGCCACGGCCACCTTTGGACAAGGTGCACACAAAGAGGTGAGCAGAGTCACTCAGACAAAAAGCACAATGACACATGCTTATAATTACGCTATAGAAGACCGCGTATGGCTTAGGTGATTAGTTGAACATCCCCACAGTCCCTAATCTTCTCAATACACATCCATTAAGTGACCTTAAAAGGTTGATAGCTACGCTGGGGCTGCAGGGAGGAGCAATGCTTCACTAAGCTCAGTGAAATCATGCTGCGCTTTATCTCTCCATCCGTTTCTTTCAGCAACACGGATCCAGCTGATGTCCTTTTTTGGTTCCTCTGCAGGAACAGCCGATTTGGTTGTGTTTGGGATAGTTGACCAAACAGCATTTATCTTCTCTGCCTTCACTGGCACTGAAAGGACATTTTGTTGGTTCAGTGAGACAAGAACAGGATCCTGGGACCGATGTGCGCTGCATAGCAAAGTGTTGATCCCCAGTAATAATACAAAAATACTTTCGACAATGCTTTTATTAACTGAAAAGGATGTCGTCTTGATTGTGTTTACTTTGACTTCATCCCTGATCCAGCACCATTAAACCAAATTGCTGTCCATCTCCCAGACATTCAGCGGCCTTTGAAGATGGTGACCAGAAGAATGTTGAAAATATGATGAGATCTGATGTGAGGCTATCTTCTTTTGCAGATATGTAAGTGATAAAAACCAATGCTGTGACAGGATTCATGCAATCAGTGCTGTCACCTCTGACCAGAAGGTATATAAAGAGCCAGAGTCGCAATCTCTCATTGAGCATTTGTTTGATCTTTGATTGACAGGTTTTCCTAGAGTTTACTGTCAGTCTGAGCTAACCACTGAACCTCGACTCGACTATTTTGTTGAAAAATGACATTGAACCCTTTGATGGTCTAGGCTAGGGCTTATGGGAAATTATGTGTGTTAAAGGCAGTGGAAAAACAGAAATATTGAATAAACAACTATATATACACACAATATATTTATCTATATATACTACTATACAACATTCTACTGAGGAAGGTCCATGGGTGTATTAGTTGCAGTTATTAACATTGTTACAAATGAATGAATGATATTGCATTTCATTCAATAGTATTGCTCTTATACTGCATATCTTTCAACTAATCATCCCACGCATACGACACATACGTTGTTTCTTGTTACCTTCTAATGGGACCCACAGGGACATTTTCTAAATTAGCGCTTTAAAGCATGAAATATGTTCTGATCCTAGTTATGCATGTCTCATGCGTCTGTATGTTTTTAAACATTCAACACTACAACTTACTGTGGTCTTTTGTGAGAGGTGGTTATGTGCAGCTATTCAAAATAAAAGTCCGGTGTGCAGTTACCAATTACAACACGGAAACAACTATTTTACATCAGCTCAATCAAATCAACCGTAAGCACAATATCTGCATACAAAGAGCTCATAAACAAAGGAAACAAACACCTGTTTAAAGTAGCTCCACTCATAAAAAAAAAGAAAATCACGGGAAACCAACATGTATTTGCATTTAATTTGCATTTAAATTACATCCCCCCCCTGTTTTGATGGTGACTAAGATTGAGAGGCAAAACAAATACATGTTTTAACCATTTTATAGGTTAGGAAAGTAAAGCGCACTCTATTTCTTTGAGGTTTACTTACAACAAAACATGAGCTTCTGCAATTAAAATTAAACATACAGGAGCTGGACACAAATCCCTATTTCCTCCACAGCACCTTTTTATAGCACCATAGCAACAGGCAACTGGTCCAGTCGATCCCATCTGCTGGTCTGCTTCTCAGGGTGAACAAAAATAAACCAACACCTGTGGGGGTGGAGATGCCTTATATTTAAGATAAGGTGTACTTACAATAATTGAGGTACAGAGATGTTGTATTCAGACAATGACAGCATTAGATGCAGTCAAACATCTTGTGATGATGGTCGACCAATGACCTGAAATTATAGGAATTTGGTGTTATTGAGAACAAATGAAAGTTGCAATATATGGCTCATTTCCCTCTGGCTTTTTATATCTTGGCTTCCACAATGTCCTGTGGGAAGAATCATTTTTCACCAATCACACGCTGAGTGTTGTGCTGAGAACTAATCCCAGTCCAATTTATTCCATTTAGGTCAGAGAAGCAAGTAAAGAGAGCACTCCTAAATCTTCTGTCTGCATTTAGAAAGGAATAAACTAATTAAAATGGCTGCAGCGGATGTGGCCAGGAATTAGTTCACCGAGCAGCCGTAACCTTGTTTCTTGCAGGCACGTTGGTTCCCTGTGTCATTTGTGAGTTTTCTTCCATTTTATTACCGCAAAAAAAGCCAACACAAGAGAAAAAAAAATGATTATGAGTAAAACAAAAGTCATAAAACTGTAATGTAAAACAGACGTGTGCATTTTTGTGGCTTTTTTCGGCTCTTCATGGGCTTCTTTGAGCTTGTGATACAGTCATAAAAAAACTAATTCTTAATGTGGTGGAGAGTAAAGCTCCAGATACAGAAAACAGATGAGAGAGAAACTGTGATTTATCACACATACAATCTCCATATTGCTGCGTTACGATACCTTTTCTTTTTCCTTCTCATGCAAGCTTTCTTTGGGTGGATTGCGGGTTTTATTTTATTTGACGGTTTTGAATCCTCCCTCTTGGCTGGATATGTTTGCAGTGTTGTAAGCGTGGTGAGAGGAAACGAAACCTCAGGCTCTGGTGTAGCTGTTTGTAAGAGGTTCTGCATTTTAATCTGCAAGTGTCTGCACTGCAAGCCTCCCCAGCCCATTTCTAATCTTAGAGTAGAATTGGGGCTTTGCCCTTGATTGTGCAATCCTTTACCGAGGTGAATGTGTGTGTGCATGGGTGTGGGAAAACCAGTGCTGATATTCCCGTTGGAAAAATGGAGGAGGCTGGGCAGGTAATAGAAATAAAAGTAAAGAGAGAAAGTGTACAGTACGATTTTATAGTGAGAGGAAAGGGGGATACAGCAAAACTAGGTCACAGAGGAAAGGGAGGAATACATGTGACATGACAACAGGACAGCTGCTTGAGGTCATTGACACACACACACACACACACACACACACACACACACACACACACACACACACACACACACACACACAAGCACTCTCTGATCTGATGCAACTTCATTTAGTTTTGGTACGTTTTTTGGGGCCGATGACTTGTTTGAGGAAAGGTTGTGGTTTGGGTTAGAATAATCACCTAGTTAGGGAACGATCATTAATTAAGTAGACCACCTACAGTCAGCGATAGGTAAAAAGAAACAGTGGTCTTACAAGTTGGACATTTTGTGGACACATCTAACAACTATCACCACTTGTTCTTCCTTCTCCATGGACATTTTCTTGGGAAGACAGTCTCTCCTATTCTGATCTCCAAACTACTGGGTACATTGTTTTATTGTCTACGCTATATCAACTTGAAAACAGTCAGAGCAAAAACAAGCTGTAAAGAAAATGAAAAGGCCATGAACATTTGTTTGAAGACTTAAAATCCGTTAAATACAGCCAGCGAAGCAACATTTGAAACTGAACTGCTCGTTTAATGTACTGCACTTTGCTGACTTTACTTTGCTGACTGGCGCACCACAGTGACAAACTACCCTTCAGTTATGTACAGGGGCTTACATTATCCTCTACTGTCGAATTGCCCATGTACTTCCTCTTCTTCCATCGTCTGAGGGCTTAATTTCTCTATGTCTGCACTCTCCTGAACACTGCTTATTTAAGTAAATCTAGTCAATTTTCTTTTTTTTTTCGCCGGAGCCCTTGGGGAACCTTCTTACGACAATCATTATCCTAAATAGAACTTCTATGACTCATTTTATTTCCTTCCTTTTATGTTGCACACAGTTTCAAATGTCTCTTTTTTTCTTCTTTATTTTCTCTGAAACATGGTCAGGGATGAATGTGTGTGCACTGAACAGTTTAACTTCAAATTGAATGTGAAAAAAACTAAAGTAAAGTTTCTATTATGTCTGACGATGTAATAATCTAAGCCTGTTGTGTCATATCAAATTAATACTCTACTGCGCCGTGTGGCGAACACAGGAACAACAGGACCAGCAGCACCATCAGGACCTCCGATGAACAACCGTGTTGTGTGTTCATACGGATATGTGCATCCAGGGTGTGAGGCTTTTGAACATTTTCGGGCCATGATGTTGACATGCAACATAGAAAAACTAGGTTATTCGCATCCCTGTATGATAGACACTAGCATCCTGGTTACTGCAATCTATTTGTGCAGGCCCCTGTGATGTTTACTGTACACTTACTACCACTTGACAGCTTTATTGCTCTTTTCTTCTCTGCTCCGATCACCAATATCTGTCTGCTCTGAGAGCATCTACTGTCTCTCACCCACTTGGCGGCAACCTGGTGATGAGAAATAAAAGTGCCAAAAACG
Organism: Taurulus bubalis; assembly: GCF_910589615.1. Taxonomy (NCBI): domain Eukaryota; kingdom Metazoa; phylum Chordata; class Actinopteri; order Perciformes; family Cottidae; genus Taurulus; species Taurulus bubalis. The sequence continues at coordinate 6,461,095 of NC_136607.1, forward strand.
GCACTTCCACAAATGGCCACTTGATGCTGGCTCCACATTTCGAATGTCAATCTCCATGGTAACCCTTGCTGAAATACCAAACTTTACAGCAGAGATAAACATGTTTACAGCCTGATGAAAAAAACAGGTTTGGTCTCTAGAGCTCATTTCTTTGTTCATGACCGCTGTAAAGGGAGTCGAGGGGTCAAAGGAATTCAGCACTTAATCCATGAGAATGCTGGTTATGTCCACTGTACATAGTCAGGTCAAAACATTATGTTTTTTTTTTTACCTTAATCCAGGAGAAAATGCATTTCCCTCAAAACGTAATTACGAATGCAGTTTAGTTGTGTGGGAAGAACATGCTTGGTATAAAACAGGGGACCAGTGAATATACTTCTTCATTCCAAAACACTAAACTGTGTAGTTGGTCACCATCGCTCTCCCCATAAGAAAATAGCGGCACAGCCATCAGAAAGCAATTGATTATGTGTGGTCAACTTTATGCATATTCTGCAGACTATGTTTAATCCACACTAGTTACTGCTACTTCACAAATCTTCAATCATAACAAGGAGAATGAGAAGGAGATACAAAAGCAAGCTGTTGGCCACTCCTGAACTTTGGCATCAGGCTGAGCACACTACACAAGAGAGTCAAGCTTTCCAAACTCCAATAATTTGCTCAGCAGTTGCCCAATAACCCCATCCCTTATGAACCATTAATCATGAAAAGGTACTATTGAACTATGGTGACTAGCTGGTACTGTCATCAATGCACAATAACTAGACTATGCAATGTAAATATTGCCATCATGTATTACAGAGGTTCCTTCGACAAAACAACTAAATAATGCATGTCGTTGTAGTGTTTTTTTAGCTTAGTTTGTCACATTTGGACTTGCACATCTATGTAATATAAGTTGTTTGTGTGTACATTACAAGGCATGAAATATGATAATGTATAAGGGATATTATTATGAGGGATTTGTAATTGTATGCATATGAAGGTCACTTTTATTACTGTAGAATGATTGATGTGTGAATGAACGTTAGACAAATACTGCATGCTGCATGAATATTGACTACTGCTTTAAGGAGTTGTAGTTCTCTTGTTCGCCTGAGGGGGCGGAGCCGAATATTGACTTTTGAGACAATGGACACTACCCTTTTTGGGGAAGAAGAAGAAGAAGACGGAAGAAGAAGTCTATTTCCGCCCCTGAAACGGCAGGGCCAATACTATGTTTATAAAGGTAATAAAACATTAAACCAATAGGAAGGACTCTAAGTCCCGCGAACGCTCGTTCTCTTTCCATCCGCCCAGCGAACCACTCGGACCTGTGTTCTGAGGTGCGCCGTGGATTTAAAAGGGCCCGATCGTGAGCATAAGCTGTCTGTCATTTTTTATTAAATATACTTTTACTATAATTCTTTTGGATCACGGACCTCATTTCCCACCACCTCCCAGGAGCTGAACATATATCTCACATCGTCATAAAGTCATTTCCACTGCAACCTTTTAGCACCTCATGTTAAAGTGTGAGACGTAGAGATCGGTCTGAAAGTATTTGCAGTAAACAATATTAGTGAATTGAAGTCAATGTTACACCTTTTTGCTTCAATCCAGTGCCATGTAACACCTGGGCAGTATTGCTGAAACTGATCCTTTTCATAAATGTACTTTTGGAATGTTTTGAACTGCGAACAGGTCTTTGCCTTTCCCCTTCTCTGGGTCCTGCTCCCCAACATTAACAGTGTTTTTGTGTCTGATTAATTAATATTGTTGTCAAATGTTTCAGTTTCTTTGAAACAAGACACATGCTTGCTTAGATTGAATGATTCATGAGCTCATGGGATTTTTTGCTGCTCTACCTGGGATGTTTGGCTCAGCAGCCCTAACGAGGAGAGTGGAAACAGGTGTGCCTAATTAAGTCTGCTTAGCAGGGAGGGGCGGGAACTGTTGAGAGGGAGTAAGAGAGCTCAAATATATCATGTTCATGTCCACATTGGTTTGAATGAGTGCCCATAGATGAATTGTGATGTCAGCAGTCACTTATCTTATTGGTTATTTAATTATTTTTTATGATTTGGATGCTTGCTCTATTTCGCTCACATTGTGCTTACCTGGGCAGGTGGTAGGTTCCTGTTAGGTACCGAGAAGGGGGAGATGGAAAAGGAGTTGGCAGCTGCCCTTGAGGCTGCAGATTTCTTTAGTTTGGCTTTTTTTCTTTAGTTTAGTTTTATTAAAATTCAATAATTTTTGGTATTGATTGAATTATTTTGCTCTACTGCTTACTGTTCCGGTTCTTTAAAGCGTTCTCTTGCCAAACCACTTCATCTGCCCTTTCTATTGGGTGGTGGCACTATACATATATAATGTACCATAATGCAATTACAGACTACTTTTAAACAGTACAATTTAGGAAAAGGCGGATGTTTCAGACAACAAATAATCGTAAAAATAATAATAATTCAGAATCAGAACCAAAACCATTTATTGCCGTTTACACATACAAGGAATTTGTGCTGGCGGGAGGTACAAAACATTTAACAAAGAACATTTAACGGTAAACATGAAACGGAGTGCAATAAAAAGGGAGCATGGATATTTACAAATGTAATATTATTATTAATAATAATAGTAACGAAGCAGCACTGCAAAAGCTGAAAGGCAACCACATTAGTAGTGAAAGCTCTGAACGCCTGGACCCTCTCTGAGGGCATCCATCAGTGAAATTTGTTTTGGTGACCAGGGCTTCTCCTTTCTCCTTTTTTTGCTGCTCTGTTAATTCTGTCTTATTTTTAACTTTGAGATTGTGGGTTTGTTGTGGCCAGAGTTTTTTCCAAATATCACAATTGGAGGCGTTTTTATTAACAGGCGAAGAAAAATGACCAAATTATGGCTCAGCAACTCAGATGGTGAGTGGAAATTAATACAAAGGTGATGGCTGATCTCTTCCTCGACAGTCAGCAGATAATGCTGTGGCACAGTTGCAAGATATAAATCGAATTGATTTGAATCCTGATTTTTGTACAGAATAATGAGGGAAACCTGCTTTACAAAGAGTTATTGCACTATAGGCGAAGCAGCAGGGTACAGTGTTGGCACATGGGGCAGTTCTTTCTCAGAGCATGCTGTTTTTAAATGCAAAAAGGCAAGTTTTGTGTGAAACTAAATCTGTTTAACATCCAAATACAACAGACCAGATAAAAACATTTTTAATAAATAGTGGTCTCATGACAAGCAAATTATGTTGTGTGACTAATCTCAGTTATTGTGGAGTCTTTATTGTTTCTATTGCTTATGATACTTGTTTTGAACTTGTTTATTTTTTACTAGTCTTTTGTTTGCACTTTATTCTATGCTGCTGTAATCCTGTACATTTCCCTATTGTGGCACAAATAAAGGATTGTCTTATCTTAATTAGTGTTCCAGTCTGTACCAGGCATCCATACATGAATGCAATCCAGCAGAAGGCTCTATAGAAATCAGGTTCTCATTAAAGACCAAAGTATATTTTCAAATGTCATTGTCAAGAGATACAAAGCACATTCTGACAAGTGACTGAAAGTTAATCCTCCAAAAAGATAATTAAAATTGACAAATCAGTTAAAAATGTCATTGTCATTGGTTACTCAGACAATTAAGTACTTAGGATCAGAAAGGTTTGACCGTACAAGTAATTGGTCTTGGTGTTTTGGAGCATAAATTACACATGCATACATACATACATACATACATACATGAATAACAGTGCACAATCAAAGAGACAAAATATAAAAAATCTATGTACAAATCCGTTTTTTAAATTGGAAAAACTGTACAGTTTGTGCAGGATTGTGCTAAGTGAGAGGCCACATTTTAAAGTTGTAATGTTGACCTAGTTGGCTTGTTGTAGCTGTGCTTGAGGCATTTTGCTAAATAGTTTCTGTTGTCTGTAGAAACACCATCTTTATGTGAAGAAAGTGGAAACACAAAAGATAGTTTGCTAAACTGTTTCACTTCCTGCTCCAACCCAATTTAAAACCGGTCGCTGTCAAACATACAGCATTGCATACAAAACTAAAAGATGAGATTTTTATTTTATATTATATTGGATGAATATGATTGAACACGTTTGCATTTGGATTGATCCTTGAAAAGGCAAATGCTTGAATTCCTGATCAGGATGCTTCCTGGACGCCTCTCTGCAGGTTTTACCAGGCATACCTTACAAGAATGAGACCTGGGGAAGGCCCTGAACATGCTAGAGGGATTACATATCGCATCTGACCTGAGAGTACCTCAGCATCTTCAGGGAGGTAGAGGCAAGAAGGGCATCTGGGCCACATTGCTTAGCCTGCTACTGTAATAATTCAGGCCTGCAGCTGGAGACAATGGATGAATGCACACACATCACTGAATGGTGAATCATTTCAATTCTGCATTGGTTGCAACTGAATCACAAGTGCTATAATTTGGCTCAACCCGCTTAAATGCACTTTGTGGGGCAATATTATAGCCTGGATAATGTTTTTTAATATATCACAAAGAAAGTACATGTCTTTAAATGATTCGCTGCCAACAGTTTGAGATGGATGCAAAAGAGATGTGTTACATTTGTGGCAAATGAGTACTATGAGTACTGAAGTGTTTTTTATATCACAAATTGACATTCCCTTTTAGTGCAATTAATGCAAAATGATGTAGCGTATGTGTGCATACGACTCATCCTGCAGAATATGCCACACAGTGACTTTGCTTAAGGGTTCACTCACTTAAAACTAGCATATGGATTTGTCCATGAAATTAACCTTATTCCTTAAGCGGTGTCATTATACTTATCACGGACAGAGCACTGCTGACTGTTTGCTTGGTCACCAAACTGGCAAACTGCATTGCCAGCGAAAGTAAAGCAAAGCCTCTATCACCAGACATCAATGAAGTACCTTCGCATTGCACATATCAGTGGCTTGCTTGCCACTGAAAACATGTCTGCAAAAAGCTGATAAGTAGAAGGCCTATGTAATACCTGTAGACCAAGTGCTCCTGGCTCCCAACCCAAACATACACTGCTGAAGCACTGATAATGGAAATGCCATGATACGGGCAGTCACAAAATGAAAGAAAGACAAACCTTGAAATATGATATATAGCTTTTTATAAATTGCAAGCCTAGAAGCAATTGCTAATCTGCTTCAGTGAAAATTTGGGAACAGGGGAATAATGTCACATTTCACACATGGGTTGCCTATAGAAAATAGGAAATAGTGTTTCCTGAGGAGGGCCTTGGTTAAAATGGCATCAATAAAGACTGCTTCACAGCAGAGCTTTAATTCCAGAGTGTGGATACTTGTGTGATACTTGCATCGATCTTTTATATCCGACACCGGAGCCACTGAAGTTTGGTTCATATGCTAAGATGGTTTGCTCATTATCTCACTCATCAATCAGGGCATTACTTCCAAGTGCACGGTTACACAAATATGTAGTGAACAATATATTTATGGAGATACATTTTAGCTAGCATTGTTGTTATAGCTTTTAGCTTCGTGCTAAAACTCCTTTTAGATATTTCATATGCCTATGACCTGCTTGCCACTGAAAACCCAACAAATTTAACTCCAAACCTTCTGTAATTATACCTGCTCTTTAGCATTCAACCTAAAATAACTCACCTGTGTGGTTATATTTGTAATTTTCATCACTTTTCTTTGAGCCGTGTACATGCTTTTTTTTCTGCCCCTTGCGAGATGAAGTCTATGCTCAAGGCTCTCTCTCTACGGGGGAAACTCCCCGCGACAGAAAGATTAGTGGTGGCCGGCCCAGCGAGGAGATGAATCAGCACTGTTGGGTATACTGGTGAAATCAACTGCTGTTTGTTTGAGTGTGTGTGGAAGAAGAAGTGCTACACTAATATAATAGCTTCGAAGACAGCACGTCGGGCCACCCCAAGAGAGACTTGCACGTTATCGGTGCAACTGGCAGAGATAAAGGTGTTGCTCTGAATGCACCTTTTTTACACAAAGACTCTTTCTTTGGAGCGGATAGATACTTAGTGACATTCAAGTGTGTGTGCGCTGCTTGGTTCAGGGCAGATCAGGGCAGTTGTGGAGGAGCCCGCAAAGTAGGCAGAGTTTAAAAAAAAATGGTGATCCCATGCTAGTCAAAGCTGTTGTCCCTGTGCAATGACAACGAAGTCTGAATCTGATTAGGTCACCATGCATTCTTGAAACACAACCGCGATTCCACTTTGATAGGAAGCCAATTCATTTACTTTCCCCCTGATATGACAAGACATGTGAAAACTTTTGTTTTATAATTCGAGGAAGTCTAATGCTGCGTTCACACCAAACACCTTGCGAATTATTCGCGCAAGTAGTTTACATGCAAAGTCAATGCACAGACACGAATGACGTAAATGTCCTCCAGGTGGTGCAAATGACGTGAATAACGCGGCGCGAATGAGGTAATGAAATATTTCAACTCGGGCGAAATATTCGCGTGGGGTAAGCCAATCAGCGTTGAGAAGCGCCGCCTGTCATCACTGTGGTCTTGCCGTTGCTGAATCAAACTGCTGCTGGTCCGCCTGAAGTAGCGCTGGTAGCGGCCGTCATACAGACGCTGTTCCTGGAGGAGCCGGAGCTGTGTGCGGTTACGGATATATTATGAACCCAGACTCGATGGCGTCTGATGGTCCGACGTTTGTGGAATTTCCACAACAAGTATAAAGCCGAACTAGTGGTTATTTCCATGGTGGATGGCGGAAATAGTAACTGTTTTTACGAGATAAACCACGCCCCCTTTCTGGGCGAATGACGCAAATTAACCACATATAGTCGAGCGAGTAAACTCACGCGAGTATTCGCAACGTGTTTGGTGTGAACGCAGTATAAGGCTAACAAAATGAACTTTCCCTCCATATTTATCTCCATGGTTGGCTGCCTGCATGCCCCGTTTCTATTGGCACGTGCACAGCCATTTTGGGGGGCATTTGCTCAAACCAAAAAAAGGGCACCCATCGCCAAATTTATTTATGAAATTAAAAATAATAATAAATAAAAAACACAGGATATTTTCAACTTATGTATTTATTTTGTTAACAAACTAACTCAAATTATCAAATAGAATAAATAAATCAATAACAGACAAAATTAAAGCTGCTCGCAGCTGTGACTGGGCCCTCGCTTCCAGCACGTCGGGGACGCCGGCTCTCCCGGCCTCGAACATCCGCCTGGCAGGCGAAGGTTCTCGGACGGACGAGCCGGCGACCCTTCGGCTTACCCCGACGTGCTGGAAGCGAGGGCCCAGTCACAGCTGCGAGCAGCTTTAATTTAGAGGGAGATAGATTTATATATATATATTATATATACACACATATATATTATATATACATATATGTCCGGGGTGTCAAAGATTTTTTCACCGAGGGCCACAAACAGAAAAATATATGAAAGTCTGGGCTACTCTGGGTGAGGTATATGGCCAAATGAATCAAATGAGGTCAATTATGTATATATATATATATATATATATATATATATATATATATATATATATATATATATATATATATATATATATATATATATATATATAAAAGAATCACATCAGAGGAAATTTGGCCTTTTCCAAGCTCCAGTAGAAGTCGGTAGGGAGAGAATCTGAAGCTGGTTCTTCAGAGATTCATCACTGCATCTCCATCAGTTCTAGCTCAGACTCTCTTCACTTCTTCTGCATCATCAAGAAGGGAGTCGAGAACCGCTTGAATTCGTTCTCAATGGCAGAAAGATCTTGGAAGCGCAGACTGAGTTCTGTCATTTGATGTGATGACAGACACATATTTCCTCTTTATCGCAGAAAGGTTGACCTCTGGAAAATGGAATATATGTATATATTTTATACATGTAAATATGTATATAAATATATATAAAAGATAAAAATAAGTATTACAAGTGATCAAAAGCTTGAGGTTTCATGGAACGGCATGGAAGTGGTGTGACGACTATTGCATATGGTTCGTGATCATGCAGCAAGCTGTTGTAACTCAACTGTACTTTGTCAAAACTGTTCCAAAGTTAACATGCTTTATGAGAGGCATGGCTGGAAGACTTCTGCATGCCAATATTAACTCAGTCAGAGCGCCACCTACTGGGAAACTATGGCAATTTGAACTAGAAATGAAGGACGAAAATTAAATTGGCCGACTTCTGGTACGGTTTAGAGCATGGTCCCAAGAGAGTTATTTTTAAGTTTATATGTGGTACATATGCCTCCCAAATATTGTATATCTATGTTGAACGTACTGCGAGGGCTGCTTTGTTGAATTTAGTTGAATTTACCCCTAAGAAGTTAATGGGTCCTTTTCTTTTGAACAAAATGAGATACAAACAAGCTTTTGATATATTTTTATGAAATTGAAACTTTAATGATCCACAGAGAATTTTGTAAAAATCGAAGCCAGCGTTTAGGAAGATTTGAGGAAAAAATTGTTTTTATCAAAATTCAAAATGGTGGAAATTCTAAGTAGGCGGACTATAGTGCGACCACGTACTTTTTTGTAGAGCAGACACAACCGGACATGTGTGCCAAACTTCAGGTCAATTGGTGATAGGGGGCAAAAACTGTGGGCTTTCACAACTCACAGATTGTCAAATAAAACACGTTTTTTTAGGGGGCGCTATCTGACTTCATGTACAGTTTAGAGCATGGTCCCAAGAGAGTTATTTCTAAGTTTACATGTGTTACATATTCCTAGCAAGTTTCATACATGTAGGTCAACCGTAGCGCTGGAGCTGCTTAAATGAATATTTGTAGGGGGCGCTATCGAGCCGAAGTTCCATTTTGAGTCATTCAAGTCATATCAGGCAACTACATCTTTGCCTTTAAATGTGTTTGCCAAGTTTAGTTACGTGTCGAGCATGCCTAGTCCCTCAAAAGTGACTTTGTTGTTGACCGCGAAGGATGGGTCGCCACGGCAACAGCGTTTCACAAAACAACAAAATCTTTGGGGTCTGGCGTCATGAAAATCTTATGTTTGTCTAGAAGCAATTGGAAGTTGATCTGACTGACCTACTAAGAGAAGCAAGCCAAAGTATAGAAATATTTACTTCCTGTTGCCATTAGGTGGCGCTATGCCTCTAATTAAAAATTTGACTGCACATGTCTTCAGGCCTGGAGGCTGATCAAACATGTGAAACCTGGAAAGGATCTTATCATGCGGAGTCGAGTTACATCGGTTTATTCGGTCATGGCGAAGGATCGACCTTCCGCGATGGACCGACGCTACGCCGTTCAACGGATCCTTACAATCTTCAAGGTGATGCATTACCAATGTCTTAAGTCTCTTCCGACGCATTTTAAAGAGGGATCTGAATAATCTTTGAGGAGCACGGTGTACAAGTAGAAAACATGTAACTTCCTGTTGCCTTTAGGTGGCGCTATGACTAGGATTAAAAATGATCATATGGATGTCTTCAGGGTCAAGAGGTCATGGCATATGAGAAATATGGAGTAGATTCCATCATGTACGGCCGAGTTAAAACAACTTCCATTTTCATGGAAAATGGTGTCTCTTTGTCGCTGCTCTGCGCTCACATAGTTCAATATTTTGAAAATCCTGAAATAACTTTTCCCTGCAAAGGTCTCAACATCATATTGCCCGAATGTAAAATCAGTCGTGTCTGATCTTTAGGAGGAGTTCGTCAGAATACAACGCCTGAAAACAAGGAAAATGCCAAAATTGAGCTGTTCACTGCAGCGCCCTCTAGTGTTTGAATATTATGAAACAATTTGGGTACGTTAAGGGACACGATGTTGACATATGCTACAAAGTTTGTGAAGATAGGCCAAGTAATTTGGAAGTTATGTGTATTGACATATTGAGCCACGCCCCTAAGAGGTTCATTGGTTAATAACTTCTGAACGCAATAAGATATCAACAAAGTGGGAGATATCCTTTGATCACATTGAGCCAATGATGATCCACTGAAAATTTCTAAGAAATGAACGCAGCGTTTAGGAGGAATGGGCAAAAATGTGTTTTTTACAAAATTCAAAACGGCGGAAAATCTAATTAGGCGCATTTTAATTTCACAGATGAGTTTTTTGTAGAGCAGTCCCACCCGGACATGTGTGCAAAATGTCAAGTCAATCGGTCAAAGTTTGCAAAAAGGGTGGGCTTTCCCAACTAAAGGGGGCGCTATAGAGACATTTTCTCAGACTTTTGGCCGACACCCAAATTATATTTTAATTTTCGCCGAGTCGGATGGGTGTGCAAATTTTGAAGAATTTAGGTTCATCCCAAGCACCTCTTTTCCCTGCGCATTGGTGAAGAATAATAAATAAACATTCAAATAACAATAGGTCCTCGACTCTGACTACGTCAGTGCTCGGGCCCTAATGAATAAAAAGAAATGGACTAACACATCAGCTTCAATAATTATACAAAAACAATTAAACACACTAAACCCTAGAACACTAACGTTACAAATAGTAACACCATCGCTAACGTCGGGTATATTTCACCCGATATAATGTACCTGATAAAAAAAATACTTCTCATCAAACCGTGATCACCTGGGCCCTGTTTCTCGTACCTGGCGAAACAAAGTCAAGCAAATGTCCTAATCTCCAACTTAAATTAGCGAGATGATTGACATCAGGCTATCTGGGTTTCTTCACGGCTGATCCGCGCTGAAACGGTCTCGTTAATTCTAGCCAGACGTCGGTCATCTGATAAAAGCGCCCGCTCCTCTTCAGAAGGGATAATAATGGAGCACTGACACCACGATGTTCTAACAGTACAATGGACAATAAACTCAGAGGAACCTCTTTTTATTTCTCTAATGAGAAGCAGGAGATGATCATGAAGGCATATGAGGAAGTCAATACCATAGTCATTCACAGCAAACGCGTTGCGAATATTCCAACGTTTTTGCAACATTGTTGCCGTGAACGCAACTTTAACAGCGCCCCCGCTGCGAGACATAAGCGTCGCACACAGTGGCGGCTGGTGAATTGTTTTTTTGGGGGTGGGGGGGCGCAGTTGGGCGGCGCGGTTTAAATAGCACTCCACAATGAGAAGAAAAGAGGTTTTGAGTAGAATATTCTAAAAAACAAAGCTTTATTTCAAGACAACACAGTACTCAACACTGTCCAATAACAACTATCAACAAACTGTAACTTTGGGCATGAGAGGTTCAGAGCAGGTTTAAGAAACATTGGGTTGGGTTTCAGAGGTTTACAGAATAAAAGAGGTGCCCACACCCTCACATGAAAGAGGCTTAGAGCAGAATAGATTCAGAAAGAGAGACATCACATTTTACATTGGGTGTTTGACAGAGTAGGCCCCACTACTTGTAAAGACATTTAAACTGGAGGCCCTGCAGTAAGGTGGCACTGGTGAGGTGGTCTTTGAAGGCAAAGCGTTCCCTGGTGTGTCCAAGTATGGTGTCACCAACCTACAGATACATATATAGAGAGAGACAGATAAGATGTGGGGAAATATCTACTACAAACTGGCTTCATACTACAGAAAAAAGCCAACAATCAAAGTTGACAAAAACATATGTTTTGTGTGTCTTGATGGCCCCCCACACACACACACACACAGTTGAATTGGTATTTCAGATGAAGTTATAGTCTGAATATGATATCCACCCAAAGCTAACATTGTCCAGCATGCGTTCTGCTGTGGGAAAGATAAAACATTAAACTCTAACACAGGCATCTGCTGATGTTGACACTCACCTCTGCAGCGATCCTTCAAGCTCATCTTCCTTCATAGCCCGGCGCTTCCTCGCTGCTCAGAGCCACTGCTTTGCTCCACACTTAGCATCCAGCTAATCAGCTCCGGTTAGCATATAGCCTTGAGGAGAAGCTCCCGCGGTCAGTGCTTTGCTGCTGAAGTTTTAAATCCGGACGTTCGGGTCCCAACTCTTTCAGCCTCTTCTTGTCAACACCTGACCGTCGGTTGAAAAGTGTTTCGCGTAGAGATGCCACAGAGTTTTCAGTCGCCATGCTGACATAATCAAAGTCTCTGCTAGTGTTGCTCGTAGCTACGTGGGAGCTATATGGGCTGTGAGGGAATGATAAAGGTCTCTGATTCGACGAATAGTCCAACCACGTTGCAATAAGAAACAATGTCAATGGCTAGGGCCGAAGATTCTCGTTTCATTCGCCAATGAGAAGCTGTCCTCGCCGTAACGCCCCTGAAACGTTTGCTCGCTTCCATAGACTCACATTGGTCCGGCGCCCCGAGAGGGGAGGGGCTTTCCTCAGTGATGATGAACGCGATATATTATATTTGGTCACATTTAACTGGTTTTAAGTGATTGTTGACAGGGGCTTACAGTCTCCCACACACATTTAGCGCGTCAACACGCTATATTTCTTATTTAAATTATGTGGTACATAATGTTTTTTGACAGTATATATATATATTTTTTTTTTTTCATCGCAAAATTTTAAGAGGGGCGGCGCCCTAGCGCCCTCTATTGACGCACCGCCACTGGTCGCAAATATATCAGACAAGTTAAATGCGTCAGTGTTGAGAAAAGTGCTTCATCACCCAAATCAATCAGATTATATTTACGAATAAATATATACTTATGAGGATATATGTACTGTATGCACGTATGAATCATGTACTATATATGTGTATATGTATCAGTATGTATGGATCAGTATGTATGTATAATTCATAATCAGAAATTCAATCAATTGAAGCAGTGAAAATAAATTGTGTGTGATTCTCTGTATTCTCATCACGATCACCTTAATCATGTTCTACAATAATGATATGTATGGTGTACTAACAACACTGTCATATAGTTATGAGCGCTTTCAACACATCCATAAGTTTCTTAAGAGCTAAATAAACTTAAGAACAGCGCGGCATGCAGCGGCTGACAGTCTGTGTCTGAGACGGGCGATCAGCTGCGCCTGTGGTGATCAATGTCCGCGGCTCGAGAAGCTCTCTAAATAAATTATTTCTTGCCGTCAAAATCTATATCGCCGCGTACAGGAAGTCATGATGATGTAAAGGATGGATCCTGGCGATCTGGAAGAACTCTCTCCCTATAAAACTAATATAACTAATATCGCTCCTTCATCAATGAGGAAGAAGCTGCCTTTTTTGTCCGTGAGAGTGTCCAGCTTATCCAGTGAAGTTCAGTAAGCCTGCCCGGGAGCAGGTTTACATTTTTGGATGTGTTGCTATGGTGATTAATCTAAGCTTGGTTCGAGAAACCGAGAAAGCCAGACCTACGTCATCTTATCCTGACAATTAGCCCGCTAACTCAGTAAGCCAGGTATGAGAAACAGGGCCCTGCTGTTCTGCCCACATCTGCATGTGTTGCATTAGAGACGAATGTAATTGCATCTTCATTCATAGATTTGACCTCCTCTCTTGCCGTAGTAGTAAGGATATACTGCAGCTACTGTTCACTTGTACTGTTTGGTAGCCTTTGGAGGTCTAATTAGGTCTCTAAGTATTTCTGTATGTAACATGTAAATATATTATACGATATAATCTCTGTGTGTTTGTCGTTTTAGTATAACCTCTGTGTTGGAGCAATATATGCTAATCTCGATTAGCATTTCTCCATTGACATCACTGTTAAAATTAGCTCAGACGCTAACTAGTCAAGTGAGTCATGTCTTTTCTGGCCTGATGGCTTTATGCTAAATCATACCTTAACATTCATGTATATGTGCAGTTTGTGAGGAAAATAAGGAAAAATTCTCACTAAAAACCCTAAACTCTACTCTGGATTCCTGTCTTTATTTCATGGATCATCTGTTAGCTATCTGCTAAGCTAACTTCTAGAAGCAAGAGCAGAACACCTGCTTTATTCTATGTCATGCTTAAGTATCAAGCCAGCCCTTTTATTATTAAAGAGTATTATTAATACAATAATATTGTACATGACTCAGATCCCACGAGTATACATTACATTTTCTGTAACTAAGCAACCAATCCACATTCTGTTCTCAAGGATAGTCATCTGATTTGAGTCATGTGACTCAACCAGAAGAGGGCGGAGTTAATCCTTTAGGTATAACTCCTCCCTCTCTGGCTTTGAAGATGTCATTGTATTTACTTTATATACAGAGTCCTCTGGGAGAGTACTCGTTTTCCTCTTTTGCATTTCATGTAAACTCAGAGCGAAGACAGCTACTAGCAAGACACAGCATTTAACTCATTCATCAGTCCATTACTTGTCCAACAGTAGATTACTCACCACCAGTACACTACTTGTTCAGCAGTAGATTACTTGTCCAACTGTACATTCCTCACTCACAGTACATTACTTGTTCAACAGTATATTACTCACCAACAGTACAGTACTTGTCCAAAAGTATATTACTCACCAATAGTACATTACTTAGACATACAGCAAAACTCTTGCAAACATGCAAGACCAGAGAATTGCTGCCCTTGAAGAACAAATGGCAAACAAGGAGCTCCAATTGGAGCAGGAGAAGGAGAAAGTCCTGAACGCTCTGAAGAAAGAGAGAGCATTGAGAAAGAAAGCAGAGGCTGAGTTGAAAGCCACTCTTAAATGTGGTCTCAGCCCTGCAGAAATCGTGCAGCACGAGCAGATCCTGCAAACTCCCAGCACACAACAGCAGATCCTGGTCAAACAATTCGTGGAGCTGGTTTTAGAGAATACCGACCTCAAGAAACAGATCAGCGCCAATGATCTCAGAAATGAAGAGGAAAAAGGGAAAATATTAATTGCTCTCAAGAAAGAGAGAGCATTGAGAAAGAAAGCAGAGGCTGAGTTGAAAGCCACTCTTAAATGTGGTCTCAGCCCTGCAGAAATCATGCAGCATGAGCAGATCCACAAAATGCATGCCCAAATCAAAGACCTCGAGAGAGAACTCAAAGACAGCAAGATCCAACTGATGGAAACCCACAAAACAATGGCCGCTCAGCTTGCGTCAAGAGATGACCACGTCAAAGAACTCGAGGGAGAAGTCAAGGACAGCAAGATCCAACTGATGGAAACCCACAAAACAATGGCCGCCCAGCTTGCGTCAAGAGATGACCAAGTCAAAGAACCCGAGGGAGAAGTCAAGGACAAGATCCAACTGATGGAAACCAACAAAACAACCCTGACCCTAACCCTAACCCTAACCCCGAACAAAAAAGACTAGCAAAAGAAAGAAGGTTGAGGGAAAGGAGAGGTGAGCCGAGTGAGGCAAGTGGATAGAAGAGAGAGAGCTAACAGTATTTCTCTTCCCCCCTCCCATCCTCCTTCCTAACAAACACCCTTTTTTCTCTCCATTACCTTCGCCCTGTAAGATTGTGACACAATTTTAGGGATTGCGATGGAATGGTGAAACAAAAATGACGGACGTGATGCCCTGACTTTTTCCTCACCATTTCCTTCTCCCTGTGCAGTAGCTGTACAGGGCCGGTTTCCCCACTACCTCAACCGGTCCTGTACAGCTACTGTACAGGGAGAAGGAAACGTTGAGAAAAAAGTCAGGACATCGCGTCCTTCAAACTCCGTTTTCTGAAATAAATTGTAAGAAAAAAATTACTTGTCCTGTACTTTTATTTTTAAGGGGATTTTCTATTTTGAAGGGGAGTTCCGTCTATTCTAGGGCTGCAACAACGAATCGATAAAATCGATTCTCAAAAGTGTTGGCAACGAATTTCATTATCGATTCGTTGTGTCGCGCGATTATTACGCGGTGCAATAAGTCGCGGAGAAGAAAAAAAAGAGCGGAGCAGAGCAACTGGCCGGCCAGCGTTTCTGAGATTGGAGTGAGACACGAGAAAAGCTGAGGTCGTGATGTTCTCAAAAATACAAGATCTTTGACAAGTCGAGTCTTGGCCAATCAGCGTCTTCATGTTCCTCAAACTTGTTTTTAATGGAAGCTAGTCAGCTTGATATCACGTTAGCTAACGTGTTTGGTTGTGTATTGTCGTTAAAGTTCCGTTATGTTCCGTTACAGTTCAGTCTTGCTTGTAAAAAAACGTAACGTGATGAAACATGCCGTCACCCCCCGGTCTGGTTCAGTTCACGCTGTCACTCGTTAACGTTAAACCGGCACACCGGCGGATCTGGCTGCAGGTTTTTTTTTTTTTTCACTCAAAGTAGAATGAAGCAAATCACGTAGTTGGGCTTAGCCAACAACGTGACGTCGTGGTCATAAGAGACCCAGAATGAAAGCGTTTAAGGAAGAGGACGCTCTATATGGAGCAGTACAGCTTCCCTCTGTCCCAGTATTTCATACATATTGATAAAGCAGGGTATGCTAAATGCAGCCTCTGGAGGGATCAATTACAGTAACAATGGCTCACATTTGGCGGATGTAAAGCATACATGTGTATGTTTTTAGTGTTAGTCCATTTTGTTGTTTTAATTAACAGCTCAGGGATGTTCAAGGAGCAACCTGTTTGTGCACTTTCTGAAGATGTTTTGCACTGTCACTTCTGTTTTTGAATAAAGGGTTGGAAATGAATGCTTTTTTGATAAACATTTTTTTATCCGATTCATCGATTAATCGAAAAAATAATCAACCGATTATTAAAATAATCGTTAGTTGCAGCCCTAGTCTATTCACAGTCCTTAACGCTGCGTTCACACCACGTTTTCCTGCCGTGAGTTTACTCACCGGTCTACTTGTGATCATACGCTTCATCCGCGCCGGAGGAGGGGCTTATCGCCATGGAAACAACCACCATGGCAGAAATAACCACTATTTCTGCTTTGTACATGTTGTGGAAGTCCCACAAACATCGGCACATCAAACGCCCTCGTGTCTGGGTTCTAGGGCTGCAACTAACCGTTATTTTAATAATCGATCTGTAGATTTGTTTCCGATTAATCGATGATTCGAAAATCTTCAGAAAGTACACAAACAGGTTACTCCTTGAACACCCCTGAGCTGTTAAAGTAGTAATAATAAATTAAGGCTGCTCGCAGCTGTGACTGGGCCCTCGCTTCAAGCACGTCGGGGACGCCGGCGGGTCGCCGGCTCTCCCGGCCTCGAACATCCGCCTTGCAGGTGAAGGTTCTCGGACGGACGAGCCGGCGACCTTTCACCGAGGGCCACAAACAGAAAAATATATGAAAGTCTGGGCTACTCGGGTGAGGTATATGGCCAAATGAATCAAATGAGGTCAATTAATTATATATATATATATATATATATATATCAGTGGTGGGTTTTAGACCAAGGCCTTCAATGACGTGTGTCCACATCTGGGCCCTGTTTCTTGTACCTGGCTTACTGAGTTAGCGGGCTAATTGTCAGGATAAGATGACGTAGGTCTGGCGTTCTCGGTTTCTCGAAGCAAGCTTAGATTAATCACCATAGCAACACATCCAAAAATTTAAACCTGCTCTCGGGCAGGCTTACTGAACTTCACTGGATAAGCTGGACACTCTCACGGACAAAAAAGGCAGCTTCTTCCTCATTGATGAAGGAGCGATATTAGTTATATTAGTTTTATAGGGAGAGAGTTCAATCAGATCGCCAGGATCCATCCTTTACATCATCATGACTTCCTGTACGCGGCGATATAGATTTTGCCGGCAAGAAATAATTTATTTAGAGAGCTTCTCGAGCCGCGGACATTGATCACCACAGGCGCAGCTGATCGCCCGTCTCAGACACAGACTGTCAGCCGCTGCATGCCGCGCTGTTCTTAAGTTTATTTAGCTCTTAAGAAACTTATGGATGTGTTGAAAGCACTCATAACTATATGACAGTGTTGTTAGTACACCATACATATCTTATTGTAGAACATGATTAAGGTGATCGTGATGAGAATACAGAGAATCACACATAATTTATTTTCACTGCTTCAATTGATTAAATTTCTGATTATGAATACTACATACATACTAATCCGCCCATACACATATTCAAACTCATATACACATATATAGTACATGATTCATACATGCATACAGTACATATATCCTCATAAGTATATATTTATTCGTAAATATAATCTGATTGATTTGGGTGATGAAGCACTTCAAATTAGCCGATACATTTTCTCAACACTGACGCATTTAACTTGTCTGATATATTTGCGACGCTTATGTCTCGCAGCCGGGGCGATGTTAAAGTTGCGTTCAAGGCAACAATGTTGCAAAAACGTTGGAATATTCGCAACGCGTTTGCTGTGAATGACTACGGTATTGACTTCCTCATATGCCTTCATGATCATCTCCTGCTTCTCATTAGAGAAATAAAAAGAGGTTCCTCTGAGTTTATTGTCCATTGTACTGTTAGAACATCGTGGTGTCAGTGCTCCATTATTATCCCTTCTGAAGAGGAGCGGGCGCTTTTATCCAGATGACCGACGTCTGGCTGGAATTAACGAGACGTTTCAGCGCGGATCAGCCGTGAAGAAACCCAGATAGCCTGATGTCAATCATCTCGCTAATTTAAGATGGAGATTAGGACATTTGCTTGACTTTGTTTAGCCAGGTACGAAGAATACCCCCCAGGTGCGAACTAGGGAAGAAGGGGAAAAAAAGTGTCCCGGGAGTTCCTGTCTGACCCTCGTGTATTGAACACAGCGCTGCCCACTACACGGCGCGTTCATACAGACTGTCATGTGTGGACAGCAGAGCTCACTCTGCTATACGGACGATTTCTTTGCACTATTACGGGCATGGAGGTCACACGGTGTGGACCGACCGCGGAGCTATTTTCACCCTATAAGCGCCAAGCCCCCCGCGCCTATTCTGAAAAAAAAAAGTAAAAAGTAGTGAAGAAGGAGTTTTTTTCTTTCTTTTTTCAGCGGACGTTTCTGAGTCGGGGAGAGCTCACGCAGCGCCTCTGACCCGGGATTTCCCCCGCAACAAGAACCACACTTCGTTATAACATGACAAAACAATACATGATTTAAAAAAAAAACAGCACACAACGCAACGCCACCGCAGATGAAACACAAAAAGCAAGTCACCGGATGCTGTTCACTTAAAGACAAAGTCCATCCGCCTGTCCTTATTAACAACGAGTTCAGCAACACGGTTGTTCGGTTTACGGAGCTTCAGTTCCAGCAACAGGTGGCCATGGACCGGTGAGGACAGCCGAGCCTCCCGACCGCACCCCGGAAACCTCCACGCGTTATAGGGCAGAACATATCCGCTCGACAGCAGCAGTCGACGCTTCAAATCCACCACCAAGTCCGTTTAAGTCCACCGAGCGCCAAAACACGCAAAAAAAAACAACATGTCACAACTTCTCTAGCTTCAGCCTGAACCGTTCCAGCTCCCACTGAGCTCCGCCCTGTTGACACACTGGCCAATCACAGCGCATGTTGATGGTCACGCTGGGCCACTGACCAATCACACGTCCACGCCACCTCGCAGGCCCTGCACGTCAAATAATCCGCCCAGTTTTGTCAAACTAACGATCTGATTGGTTGAAGTCCATAACAATCAACCACAACGTCCACTCCCCGTGTACTTTAATCTGCAAAGGCCTGTTCAAACTGCCTTGCTGGCCTGGAGACACAGGAGAGAAAAAATCTGATTGGATGAAAGGTTCTCCTTCAAACCAGCTGCAGTCTGATAGCTGAAGACTGCAGGCTGATAGCTGAAGACTGTTATGTGATGTTATATGATATGTTCTTTATTATCTTCAGTTTTGAAAAGGATCTTTCCACTGAAGCTGTTGTCACTGGCAGTGTTGCATAGATCCTTACCATCTTCACAAATGTTGGAAAGATGAGCTGGCCAGTGTTCTCCTCTACAATGGCAAGGATTTCTTGCCGGTTCTTCGAGGAAAGCTGGAGTGTAACACCTTTACCTCTGTCTTCAGCTGGTCCTCATTTTCCTCATAGAAGTCTCAGAACATGGACAGCTTCCTCTGCCTCTGGGTTTGGGGTGCTTGTCCAGTTGGCACACACTGTTAGAGAGTGGAAGGACTGTATGATTGTGCCAGTTGGACTTCAGTGATGCTCCCATGGAATCTCCTGTTGAGCTCCGCAGTCGCCCCGTCAGATATCAAAACACATTTGGGGGGAATTGATGACAGAGAGTCATTTTTAATCTTAAATACTGATGAATGAAGACAAAAATTGGGCTTCAGCAGAAGGGGCACTTTTCTCATCCAGGGCAAAAAGGCAGGTGGCACCACTAGGGGTCTATCTGTGCACGTGCCTGGCTGTGCGGATATTCATCAAGTTCAAGTTGAATTTTGATCACAGGTTATGGTAGGTAGCAGGTGTTCCATCAACAGAGAATGATTGACATCCTACCTGCAGACCGTAGACTGTGTATAATAAGTGGACCTAGTCATCGTGCTGCTCCCATTGGTTTGTGGACTGCGGTTTCGAACCCTCAAATTTGGCATTTTGGTCATCGCCATCTTGAATCTTGAACCAGTCACATTCTTGTTTTTTTCAACCTCTAAGCAGAAGTGACCATGTTTGGACTGTGGATGAGTGACGTTGAGATGCCATATATAGCTGTTGTAGTGATAGTGACCTGTCAATCACAAGGTAGCCCCGCCCTAAAGAATACCCTGCTTTACGTTCCTTTTACTCTAAATCAGACCTGGGCATCTTACGGCCCGCGGGCTCTCCCAGTCTGGCCCGCGTGAGGTGGATCAAGAATGTCCTTCACATCTCCACCTCATTCAACCAGACTTCAATGCACTTGTTCAAGCCAACACAGACTGGACTTTTCTCGCTGAGTAAGAAAAACTGAACAACATCAAAAACACTTATTGCTTTTGTATGAAGTTAATGTTCTTTAACATACATATTTAAAAGGTAAGGTATCTTAAAAAAAAAAAAAAAAAACATTAATATTGAGTTAATTGAATTCAGTTCAGCCTATTGGTTCGGCCCTCCACAACGGTGCCAATTTCCCATGTGGCCCCTCAGGAAAATGAATTGCCCACCCCTAAATGAACATCGTGCTGTATTATAGAAGACTTTAAAGCGATTGAGACCATAAACCCATGTTTACAATGGTAATGAATCAAGTGAGTAGGGCCCTTTTTTTTATAGACATCCATACTATATGACTTAATTTTGCAGCCAGAGGAGTTGCCCCTGATGAAGTAAAGAGAATGCTTAAGGCACTTTATTGGCTTCACTTTGTTCAACATCACAGGTGTCGCCTGCTGTCTTTTGCCTGCTGTCTTTTTCAATTAAATTTCATGTGAAAATGAACAGATTATTGCATTCACATTTTTACTCAAATATGACATGTATATGTGGAAAATGATAAGGCTATTGTTGAATTATATTTTCAAGTTTACACTATCATAATGGGCTTCCATATTTGTTGTGCCTGTCAGGTCTAACATTTCAATCAGGAGAGACTTGTTCCGAATTCACAATAATTTTATTACGTTGGATCACAAGGAATTTTACAACAATGAGTATTGCAAAGTCTTTGGCGATCGAACTCTATCCTGAAACAGGATAAACAAGGGGCAGTGACTCGGAGTTCTGACCCGGCTGAATCCCCCAAAAGATAGTCAATCAAAGTCAATACCTTACCTACAGCCGTCGTGAATGCCTAAGCAAAAGGGTATTGAATCGGGAGAGACATGGCAACATTAGTACAGGTTAGGTGAGCTTGCAGGAGTAAACATTAACCTTGTGAAGAGTTGAAGTTAACCCCCAACCTATAGAGTAAGGCGTTGAGACACGGAAGTAGCCCACTAGACCAGGAATTTACCCTGACTCTGTTCAGCAGGATCCAGCATAGTGCCTCGGCGACATGGTTAAATATGCATGGGCTGCTCCTGCACCCGAACGTCAACCTTACCGCAAAGTAACATTTTGACTCCCACCGGATCCCGAACATATGCCACTGCGAGGGATGCAGAGGCACGATCTTAAATGCGTCCGTGATGTCCGCTTTGGACAACCATGCACCCTGACCCGCTAGTTTTATTAACCTGATAGCATTGTTGACCGAGGCGTAATGGAGGCTAAACAGCTCGGGAAGGATGAGGCTGTTGATACTTGCAAGCGGGCCGGCACGTGGAGCAGACAGATCGAAGATGAACCTTTTCTTCCCTGAATACTTACCTGTCGCTACCCCTATAGAACTAGTGTGAAACACTGCAAATGGCGAGGCTGTGAACGGGCCGATAACATACTCTTTCCTAACCTCTGTCTCGATCAGCTGACACACTGTACCTGGGTCGTTTGACCGCTGACTGAAGATTTGCAGCTACGTATGTAACAGTTGGCATTGTAATACCGCCCACCCGGAAACCCTGCGACAAATCCGTGAGTAAATGGTCCACAAACAGAGTCCGGATGAGAACCCAGTTCCTTTGCCAGTGCCAGAATATTTATTGGAGTCGAGGGATGTTGTTTCAAAATACTCTCGAACCACGCTGTCCCCCCCCCCCCCCCCCCCCCCCCCCCCCCCCCGCGGTGGGATCTTGGACGCGCGCCGAGGGCAAACTGACCGAGGATGCGCATACCTGCAGTCGCTGCAGACGTGGAGGAAACGACAGTTGGCATATGTACACACACTTCTTCATTGAAATTATTACAAATTTGCACGTTATTCTGACTCTGCACCTCGCGTCCCCTGCGATCCTGCACACGCTCGAACTGCGGTGGCTGTGACTGCGTCATCTGGCCGAAGTTCGGTGGCTGGAATTCCGTGGCGGGGCACAATGGGCTTTGATGCCCAAAGTTCCCGCACCCATGACAGGACATAGTTTGCGTGCCACCCGCAATCATGACCAATAACTCGGTGTCCAGCACGGACCAGTTCAGCCGGGAGTCATGCTGTGTAATGTACAGCGCGGCTTTGCTGGAGAACGCCTTCTAACACTGCTGTAATATCCCCGCCGGTGGCTATGCTTCTATCGCACTCAGGGGAAGGCAAAATAATGCTGACAAGATTAACATTTTGCCCCTGTATGATTTTATCCCTCAGCCTTGTTGTTATATTATCGCCTAGTGTAAGGTATGGCCTACCCATTAGCAGCGCAGGAACTGCAGACGCTAGGGAATACTGCCCAGCCTCGTTTAGCGAAGACCCGCTTGCCTGATTCAGCCCGGCGCCTGGTCGCCTCATGGAGTCCTGGGCGGCGGCCATGGTGACTGATACGGACGCCGTTACCGCGTTCTCCAGGGACTGTAGGTGAGCATCTATGGACTGGATTGTGCCCACCAGCGACTGCAGGGTGGCGATGATGGCGTCATCTCTAGCAGATGGGCCGGGAGTTGCGGGTGGAGACCTCGTCCGGGTCATGATGTAACTTCTCTTTGCTGGTGCCGCTTGGGCTGGGCCTGCCTTCTTAGCCCTTTTCCGCCCTGGCGCCAGAATGGGATCGACCTGATCCTGGCTAACCATCAGACTTGTTAGCTCCCGTAGCTCGGAGAGTGGTAGGTCTGGAGCTGGCGTTACGCCACGATCTTCAAGCTGAGCCATGAGTGCTCCTTGCCTCTCTGTGGGAGAGCCGCTGTGCAGCCCCGGGCGAGCGCTCCTACGAACGTCTCCTGGAGTGCTGCGAGCTGGTTGCTCGCCCCGTTCGAACACTGCCTCTCCTGGACATGACTCTCCAAATCTGACTTGGACATTGTCTGACACGCCACCACTACTATGCTCACGATGGTAAGAAAAATGTTACGCATTTGCATCAGCTCCGCATTTGTTCCCGATCTGAAATGACAACTGACAACTGACAGCAGCAGAGCAGAGCACACCTTTAAAGTTTGACAGCAACAATCTGATTGGCTAACGACACCTATGACACATCTGGATCTGGTTGGTTGCGTACAAGTGGCCGCCACCCCCCTCCGCGCTCAGCTGCTACCGTAATGATGACATAGCCTGAGATATGACCGACCTACCGCTAAGCTCCATGTCTTGTCATGTCTTGTCAGCTGTTCAAAACTCTTCCGGCTATTCCCCAAACACCTGATAATCACATATCAGTACACCTGCCCCCCATTCGCCTTCATCAGTCACTTGCCCACAAACACTAGTCCTCTGCCAGATCATTAATAGTGTGTCATTAGCTGCAGTGTGCAGCCTTCATCCTGTGTGCATGCCTGCTCCCTATTTGGACTAGTTTGCACTTGCACTACAGAGCACATACCAGAATTGTCACAATATCAGTGTCAAGACCGTGTTGTGCTCCTCTTTGTGCTTTCAAATGCCTGGGAGGGGTTATAGATTGGAGAATATTTTTAATGTAGGTTTACCCGTGTCAGTAGAGTGTTATATCTGATAATCGTAGAGATCGTTTCCAAAAAAGAAAGTGCTTCTGTCAAATCAAGGTAGTGTCACTCAACAGTCATGCGGCATCACAAATGCTGCTGCAAAAGGGAATATCTTGAAGTTGTTCTATTTACATTTAAAAAGGAGATCATGCCTAGAGACGATAGTTAATCTGCTTTAATCTGAGTGAGTGAATGTCTTGTTTACTTTTTGCATCGCGTATACTGTTTCCTGAGGAGGGCTTGTTTGGTAAAGCTGTTACTCAGTATAGTTTTTATTCCAGTGTGTGGATACTTGTGTTGCATTGATCTTATAAATCCTGCACCTGAACCACTGGGGCTTCACCCATAGCTCATTATCTCACTCCAAAAAAATTGCTCCAAAATGTGTTTGGAACGGTTCAAGGCCCACCATGTTGACAGTGTTTTGGTCACCATATTCATGTGCATGGTCCTTACAGTTGACTGTGCAGTAAAATATATATTTATTATTGAAATAAACACATGTTTAGTGAATAAATGTCAGAGAAATATAAGCGTATATAAATCAGTTCAGCACCCACAGGCTTTAAAGCCACAATCCTTTTGGTTTTAAATCATTTTGAAGCTTTGCAGGGAAATATTACTATTCATAAATATTGCTTTACCTTTATATGATCAAGAGAATAACATGAATAAATCATGTTTCCAGGGTTAAAGTATCCACTCATCATGCCACGGCTCAGCTTCCCTAGTGGTTCAATACCTATTGGTTAACTAGGCCTTCACGGTGTTCTGCACCGAGGCTGAGCCGAGTAAACACTTAAAACTCTGCCTGCAGCATGGGACTCACGTACTTATCCAGATTTGAGTTCCAAAAAGAACCATGTAAAAAAAGATTCACTAATAGAACCATTCAAAGAAGTAATATTCGCATTCCATTAGTCCTGAACACAAATCACCAACAGATTGCAGAGTCCTCCATGGAAAAGTCACGCAGCCTCTACGTGCCTTTAGCCTGAGTTGTCGTTTAATTGGCTACACTCGGGTAAGTTTAATGGATTTGATTTGTCAGATAACAAATTACTTCCTGCACAAGCTTTTAAGCTTAACTGGATCTGTCTATTCATCATTCATATTTTCTTTTTCATGGGAGGGGGCAGGTAGCTTCTTTTGGCAAAAATCAAACTCCATACAAACTCCATACAGCAACGTTTTTTTTATTTAATTAAATGAATGTTGGAGCCATATATTTTGTTTGATTATAAATCATGTAATATAATTAATTTGTATGATCTAAAGACGTTCCTTTGCCATATGAATGGATCTTATATTCACATTCGAAATGATGCTTTTTTGTGTGTGAATTATCTATATTAATCTGATGAGGATCAGCTGGTATAAGAGGAAGGGGCGGGACCGAATATCAGGTTTTATTTTCTTATGTGGAACGGGACATCGGCACAGTCTTTGACCTCACGTTAATTTACGCGAGAACTCAAGTTAGACTTATGATTTTGTTTGTTCGATTCAAGAGAAAA
This sequence comes from Taurulus bubalis, assembly GCF_910589615.1. Lineage (NCBI taxonomy): Eukaryota > Metazoa > Chordata > Actinopteri > Perciformes > Cottidae > Taurulus > Taurulus bubalis. The sequence goes on from NC_136607.1 coordinate 6,486,766, forward strand.
TAAATCGACAAAATGATGGAAGTTATTATAATTTGGAACATTTTTTTTAATGTCTGAGTCAAGAAACGGAGTCCCGTAACGTGGCACAGAGATATAAAAATATATAAAATTCACTCAAACTTCATGTGTTCTTCTTGCTGGCTCAGTCTCCGTCTTAAACATGTCTTCGGACTGTGGAAGGGTCTCATGGTGTGCAGGCAGAAAACTCAAGACGAGAAAAACGTGCTTTTCCAAACCCAGGACTGCTGAGAGGAGAAATGCTGACGGATGAACCATCCCACCACCTGAGCCGTTTTCTCCACAGGAAAAACAAACAAATACCGGAGATAAAGGTATTTGGAGGCTCTTGTTGTACGCGTTAAGAAAGGGCTTTGGCAAGAAACAGTGAGAATCACACCTGTCTTACTAAAGTAATAGGATCGCAAGAGAGAAACAATAATGCAGTAGCATTAAAACAAACAGAAGAAAGCTGACAACTACCTCTACAATGCGCTATGACGTTAATTCAGTGGTGGGGATTGTCACGGCACGGCCACTCCTTGCTAATGAAAGCGCGAGTCTTCACAGTGTGACATGCCACGGGTTATATGTGGTCTTGGAAGACAGGTTTTTACACCTACGTCTGCTTACAGTACAGTGGGGGACCGACTTCAGTTAATTAGCATTTGTTGTCTCTCTAGCAGTAGAATCAAACCACGCACCGCGCTCTCAGCCAAGATACATTTTCAAAATATTCTATTTGAACAACCCATCCGATACCTGCGGTGAATTAACCACAATAACCATTCACTGAGATCTAATGTCCTCAAGGAAACTTGCTGAGAAAATTGGCTGCTTTTAAAGAGGAGAGCTTACATTTTGTGTTGCATATGATGATGAAACGTCGACTTTGGAATTGGATGAGATTGTGAAGCATACCGCGCTGCCATTTAACTGCAGGAGTGTAATTGCTGCCGAGAAACAGGTCTGCCCAGACAGGATTTACAACACTTAAATCGATTGGCATATTACGCGACTAATTAGGAATTTTGTTTGTTTGCATATCCCTTTGAGACAAACCCCAAAAGCTCTTCCGCTGTGTGAAGTTTAGCTCAAAGTCTCTGACACAAAGGATTTCTTCAGCAGGGTCCCTCCATCAACTCCAAACCCTGCTGTGCCAGCACAAAGGGGAGCTGAACTGCCTGCTTGTTCAGAATATATTATATTCTCATAGGCGTAATTACATTTCAGATGAAAGCGATAAAGAATAAAGACCAATAAATGCTTTCTCAGTTGCGACAGGTAATTCATATTGTCCTGTTTTTTTTAACACGAGACCATTTGAGCCCATAGCTTCAAGCCAAGGAACTTAAGTCAGAGTTGTTGGTCACAGTTACTGAGCAGCAATACACCTCACAGGATGCATCCATTGAGGAGTTGGGCTCATCACGCAGTATAGCATCTCTGTTGACTCAGCTGCTAATTGGGTGGAGCACCTCATTAGGCCCTAAAACACACTTAGCAAATAATTGGAATTAGAATGTCGAGAGAGATTCACAGATTAGGGAAATAAAGTCTGTCAAAGTAAAAGCTGGACGTGCCTGTACACACAAATTCACCAAATTACACGATGTTTCATTATTTTTTACCAACATACTAATTAATTTAGCTTTTAAATTCATTTTTTAATGATCACATCCTCTTGTATGAATTTAAATGTCAAATGGTGGGAAAGCCAAGGGAGTGTTGAGTGCATGTTAATTGACAGTTACCAATACACTTAGTTATATGATTTTGACGAATTGTTAACATAGCATAAAAACTCTGTTCCTCTGCAACAAAACTGCATTGTGAATTAGGTTTCAAGGGAAAATATGTTGTCGTTTTTGATGTTAACTTTGGGCATATCATACATTTATTTCAAAAGAGTCCGCAGACGTCCGAGAGGAAGTCAGGTAGTGATGGGTGTTGGGTGTTTGGTGATGGGTGCAAAATCAAATGCTTTCACACAGGAGACTCCTGCTTGTGTGTCTCAACAGGACTTGTGTTGCATGTTTCTTTCGTTTCAATTTCATCGTCATTTTAAGCCAAACCATGAGGGGTTTTCTGACCCCTAATCAAGTTGTTTTTGTTGCCTGAACCCTAATAGAGTAGTTTCTAGTTGACTTCAAATTCGAGAACGGAATTGAGGGTGTACTTTCGTTCCATGTCATTTTGCAGAAGACAGGGTTGCATGTGGTATTGTATTATCTATGTTTGATAGAAGTTTTTTTCGATCACCGTTCTCAAAACATCCTTTTCAATTTGCAAAAGTAAGTGCAATTTTCAAAACAATTAATACAAACAGCACGACACAACATTGCAAAAGTACATAACTTGCTCATAATTGCTTTGTTTATCTCTCCAAAGTGAATATTTATGTCAATGAACATTTCAGTGCCTCCTGGATGATCCCTTGTGTGTGTTTACAAACCAAATAGTCAAGACGCTTATTGTGTGAGTTTAAGTATTGTATGAGGTTAAATATGGCTACGGTTTTCATTACAATGATGGGAAATGTGAATTGGCGCACTCTTTCTCTCTAGCATGTATTCATTTCAACAGTGTAAAGTTACACATTACTTTGTGTGGTATATTGATTTCACAAAATGTTGACAGAGCATTGCGAAAAATAAAAAAAGACGAGACTGTTTCACAGCACTGCATAGCACAAGAAAAATACAAGATTAAATATGTAAACATCTAAGTTATTTCAAAGAGAAATGATTGATCTGATAATCCACACCAGAGCAATTCATCAATGGATTTACAAATATAGTCGAATAGAAATGTGTATACTTGAAAGATTATGACGACCTTTTTAACCTTCTACTTGTAAAGACTAATACAAATAACTAAAGATGAATGTTTTGAAGGAAAGATTCCAGGAGTCAAAACTTTCTGATCAAACATGACAATTGATAATGGAGCAGACAATAAACATAATCATTCGCTTGAATGCGCCAAAGCCTTTGCAATCTGATCAAAAGGATGATGAATTGCTTTTATGATGTGTGCAAGTGACAAATGAGTGAAACATTGTAAATGGACTAAATATGTAATTATAATTATGTTAGATGTTATTAGAGAATATTATGTATAATGCATCTAATCAATGGTTCTAACCTTTTTCCTGTCCTTTCATTGTTATTGTCACACCTCGCTGTTTCCCATTCTCTGACTCCAATTGCAAAATCCATACGTTTGTTTGATTTACAACAAGATGAATTAAATAAAAAACCTAATTAAATGTAAGATCTGTTGACACATATCAGAGATATCATATCTGGTTCAAGTCTGATGTACAGCCCAATGCCTACATGCATAATAGGCCTCAATCCAGGGATAATATTACAGTGACAGACAGACGGAGACACAGGCAGCCCTCTCGTTCTGAATATGTTCTAATGATTGGTTTCCAATTAGCCAGACTGCATGTTTATCCTCAAATAACTTTCTCTTTGCGGCATTACCAGAGACAAAGTTTCCAATTAAATATTTCTGAGGCTAAATCAATTTCTGGCAGTGAATCAATAAATTAATTTAACCAGGTGACATAGACCACTTAGACATTTTCAAAACAGACTTTCAACACATACACCCACTCTACACAGCAACACACACTTTCTCTCTGCCGTCTATACTAAATTAGAAGTAGAAGCATGAAAAACAGGTTTAAAGCATGACCATTTCCTCCTAACTGTTTCCTCACTGAAGGTGATACCCAATTGTTCATTTAAATTAAATATCACAGTCAGGCTGTGACCAAAAACTATATTTGACATTGAACATTCTCAAACTGGTGCACAGATATCAAGCACACACCTTTCCCTGCAGCTGCAATTTATGTAAGCGACACAGTGATCTTTCACATGCATCCCATTCCAATCAGTTAGCATTCACACTCGAGAGTGGACTCTTCTCAGGGACCTTGGGCAGCCGGTCACTGACAGCTTTTCATGGAAAGATAGTAGATCCTGGTTTCCCTGCAATCTCATATCCAATTTCCTTCCTTCAAGGTTTGCTGCTAAATTCTGTCAACCAGGCCTTGAACTGACTGCTAATCTCTTTTTTTTTTATATTTCTAAAACTGTTTCCTCAGCTATTACTGGCTAGTACTGTAACACATTGCATTGTAAGTATGATTTGACTGTGGCTTTCTAGATTTTATGAAGAGCTGCTAATTAAAAGGAGTAGGGAAATCAAAACTATCAGAATAGCAATGAGTCATATACGACAAAAAAACAGAAATGATGAGCCAGGAATCCCTCAACACAGTTGACAGAGAGAACAGATACACTGACTGGACAAATGGATCATCTGATATCTGCTGCTCATTCGTCATAAAAGACTTTTCTTTAATGTTGGTCTTCAAAGCTCCTTTTAGGTTTTGCATCAATGAGGAAAAATATCTTTTGAACTGTTTTGTTTTTTTACCTGCCTGGGAGGTCTGCATCATTCAGTTTTGGCAGTATTGATGTAGTTTCCAATAAGAAATGGGAAGGTGGCAGTCCAAACTTAGCCTAAGATGGTTAAATGAATGCGGTGATAGCAAACACATCCAGATGTCGATATGAGACAGTCCTCATCAAAAAGTCCTTTGATGTACTTTTCCTGACCAGCAACCTCTTGGGTTTGTATGAATAATGACTATTCTGTATCGGGAACAAACGTGATGCTGCACCACCAACCTCTGATTACACTTTGATGCTAAATAAATTGTATTTACATTTAACCACATGCTTAAATGTGTCTCTTTTTTGGCACGATCACAAATCCCATCATAAAATAAAGATGTTCCCTACCTCAGCCCAGAACGTGGTGGTAATGCAAGCTGTGATCAATTCATGTTCAGTTCCAACCATTAGCAATAACAGCAACTAGCTAACAACTATCCATAAACACAACATGGATGAATCCGAAAAGTTGTATCGTCTCCATCGGCTTTCACTGAAGACGCCCCTTCACACACTGTGACCATGATTATTCCCTAGCCATAGCCTATACCTAAACCATAGTACTGGAAGATCAGAAAACAAATCAATAACCTTTATAATGGTAATTTTTTAAAGGCAACGTTTAACACAACCGTTTTGGTCATTTATGTATGGGAACATATTGCTATGGGTTGGGATCTTTTATCTCACATTATCACAAGTGACAGAGATAGGATTGATAAAATGAAATGTATAATAGGTGTTCTGCTTCCCAAACAGTAGAAAACCAACCCTAGTCAGGTTTCTTCACACACACATGTATTTCTGATCACACTACTCACATTGGGTCATGTGCTCTTCATGCTTGATGCCATTGCTTGCAATGTAATCCAACAACATGTCGAGGATTGGCTGTTGGGAACAGGGGCTGACACTGCTGGTGTGGAAACGGCAGCCTGAGGGCCTGAATTGATTTTTGGAAAGAATGACAGATGTAGGCTACACTCACTTGCTTAAAAATTGCATGGGTGTATATTATTCCCACATATGGGCCTGTTAACCCCATGACATTGATTAAGTTACATTTCAAAGGCTAGCAAAATGAAACCAACTGGTCCATCCTTTTATATTGAACAAAAAAAAAAAAAAAAATCAGCAATTGGAGCTACAATATGCTTTGAAGTCAATCAAGCATTCCAAAACTTCTAGCTAAACTTATTTGGAAGAGAAAACAAAATACCTTTACTGTCATCATTGAAAAAGACATCCATCACATCTCTAGTGATTTGGGAGAGTGCAGCAACGATGGCCAAAACCACAAAAAAAAAGATCAGTTATAATTAATTTAATTTTTTTTTCTCAAATTAAAACCAACAAAATGAACTATTAAGATCTTAATGTGACTAAAATAAGCCCTTAACCTAAACCTTGCAGGTCTGACTAAGCACAGATGGCTATGGATTGATGATAATGATGACGGGAGGTATAGTATTTGGTCACGCAGGGACCAGACTCATTGTTTAATTGCTGTCAGAGGGGCTTGTACTTATTGCTTGGGGAGACAGAGTCAAGCACTAAGTTAATGTAGGTAGCAATGCTGCTGCTGCATTGGAAGGGAATCGTTATGTACAGCCGGATATATATTTGGTGCTGGAGACATATTTATGCAGATGTCTTGTAAATGGCTTGTGTCTCCCTTGTTAGTGTCCTAAAAAGCACTTGTGTGTGACGGCCAGGTAAAGCTGGATTGCCTGTGAGGTAAAGTGTGAACAATAAATGTCTATTGGGCATGGGTTATATAGATGCATCTGCAGCTTTGTTAATTAGACTGAGATGAGAGGAGCCAACTGAGACTGGTAAGATGTACATAACTCCTGTTGTGAAAGTTAATTACAGAAATCTTCTCCTGTGCATCTCCACTTAAAGTAAAGGTGCTGTCTCTGCTCTGTTAAGCAGTAGTTTGACTTTTGGGTAAATACTGTATCATGTCATCTTTATATTACGTCACGTAAAATGTGTGATCTTCAAAAGTGCTATCTTCCATTTTTTCTTCTATCATTTGAAAGAAAAATACATCAATGAATGTATGGGTGTGAGTTTTGCGCTAGATAAAGTAAGTCTCATCAAAACACTTGGGTAATGTTCAGGAAACTTTTTATGGTTATCAGAGTTAACTTTTTCCGAGTTAACATTTAATTAACAAAAATAGAAAAGGAGAGTAAGCTCTCAGTTCTTTAGCTGTAGAAAAGTTGGCTGCTAACTCCATGTAAATGTCCTCCCTGACTTTGCATGCTGAACACACATTGGCAGCAGAATGGAGGTGGGGAATAGGGCATTTGATTGATGCTGGTGCAATAAATGGATATAGATAGTTCAAAGCACACACACTCAGCCTGTTGGAAGCAAAATACTGTCAGCTTTTATACTATAGTGAGTAGGGTGTATTGATGAAGACGTGTAAGTGTGAATACTTTGTTTCAGAATGTAGAATCAAATGTACAAAGATGTGGAGCAAACGTGACAAGCAAGTGTGCCCACTGTACACACACTTCAATTATCAGTCATTGAAAATGGAGGTGATGTGACATTAAATATGAATCCCTGCTTTGTTTGAGTGTAGCGGCTCTCATCCTACAGGGAAATGGAAACAGCAAGCAAGAGTCATAATTTCACACTTGATTTTTTTTTGCTTTAGTTCCCTGGTGCAGATATTAGGATTTATCGACATATGCTAACACCCTTTCCATTGTTCACATATGTGGCTTGAAGACAGATGGAGGAGACAAATGGAAGGTGGCTCCAAGGAGGAATACATCTCATAGGCAAGCAAGAGAGAGACAAACAGAAAGCACCAAGTACAACATTAAAAAGGAGTCTTCTTTGTTTTGTATGTTTAGCTTAATGTAGTACTTCAGTCAACAGTTGTGTTATGAATAGGATCAAGCAGGGAAAGCTATTCTAAATCTATCGACCTCTGACCCCTCATGTTATGTCTTCACTGGTAATTGTGTCTCTGTAACTCACGGATCCAACAGAATTGTGAGAGCTAAAGAAGAAAAAAAGTCCTCTTCAATACAATATGATACAGTTTGAAAACATTCTGTTCTTGCTCCACTCCAGAAGACAATTTTTTTATATGAGCTCTTTTTTTTCCGCATTTTCTGATGAACCGGGCCACAATATAATGGATTTTAACCGAGCAAAACAGAGGTAGTTCTCAAGATAGAAGATAAAAGAAAATTAGCAGCCCCCTTGACGAACATATCGCTGTCTTTCGGGCACGATAAAGCAACCTCGGTCACCCCGGCTAATGGCTGCAATAGTTTCCCCCCTGTAACAAATCACAGGTCAGTAAACATCCTCCACAGCTGTCACAGGGATGAATAGACAGCAGTAATGAGAACGTAAACACTCATGGATCACCAGACGCTAATGGCCATAACTTTATTTAAGTGAATGTTTCAACAGCCTGTATTCAGCATTAATTGCCACACATTGTTGGAATTTTAAAAAACTGTCGGTAGATGTGACTGGAAATGATAAGCTGTGCAATATGTTCAGTTCAGTATTTTTACATCTATATCATCTACTGTAACTACTGAATATTTTATGAAAGTCTGAATCAGTTTCTCCAGAGATGTGTTACTTGTAAACAAATGGTTGCAGAGGATCCACTAGTTTTTAACACCTTCCTTCCAGAATTCAAACCTCATTGACGGGAACATTTCTGGTGAATACCCTACTGCTGCAAAGTGCTAAATAATTTACAGTCGGAGATGGTGGTCACAATTAATCAGCAATTCAGTCTCTTGGAAATTACTTTTTTTTAATCAACATAATGCCGCAACGCTTAATGAACAGATCTGTGAAAGGCCTCATTGGATGCCAACCATCCGCGCCGACCTCCACCCTGTGCATTGCTTTTGGTACAAGAAGGTAGCACTTACAGTAAATCCATGTAAACACCATCGCCAGTGAGCATGATCCAGTCAATTACATTTCCCTCAAAATATAATCCACAACAAATTAGCAATATGTAAAGATTATTTTAGGGGACAGGTTGTCGTAATTGAATATTCATATATTGGATAGAGCAGAATATAGCCAAAACTTAAAAGAAGGAACTATTGGCAAAAAGGGTAACTTGACTACATTTCAATAAATAAATAAACAAAAATGCATAGGTACTGTTTACACATTAATACAACTGGTAAAAATTTAATTAATATCAAAGAGTCATGGAAAAAAACAACACAACCTAACATCCAACCACATGCATCAACCCCAAGTCCAAAATTGCCCGATCAACAGAATAGTTCAGCTCCTTTAAAACTCGTCAATCTCTCTCCAGACGACTTCCACCCTGTTGACCAAACTCCCTGGGGAAAGGTTTCCTTCGGAGCTCCATCCATACAGTTCGCTGGAGACAAAACAATCTGAGATCAGCCACCAAAATTAACATAATAAATGCCTAATGACATACCAAATGTATCAGTGGTTAGCATGCTTTCAATCAGAGGATTGGTGGTTTGAGCCCCGGCTCCGCTAGTCCATGTTGATGTGTCCTTGAGCAAGACACTTAACCCCGAATTGCTCCCCGTTGCTGTGTCTACGGTGTATAGAGCAAAAAAATGTATGTCGCTTTGGATAAAAGCATCAGCTAAATGAAATGTAATGTAAAAAAAGAGCTTATCTCCTCCTTTACTTATCAGACCAATTAACACAGAGGGAATATTCTAATTGAAACTTAATACAATTATTTAAATGAACAGAATACACGTCAAAAAGGTGAGAAAAAGAGAAAAAAGAAGATCCATTTTCAGAATGAACTCCACATGCTGTAATACGAGTCAGTAAGTTAGCGGTCTCTATGGACGGGAGATCTACAGTCTGCTACTAAAAAAATACTTAATTTAATTTCCGAAAGAGTGCAGACTTCATTCTCTCTGCTCCGTCCAAAATAAATGACTTCCCCAGCAGGACAGGTGGGAGTCGTAATATAATGTAGACAGAGAAATGAAACGTAGTAATGTGAAATGGTTCCATTTCATAACAATGACTACCAAACCCAGGAGGTGAGGATTCCCAGCCCTGCAAGTTAAAGGTCCCATGGAAATATCCCCATATCCAACTCGGTTACTAATCTGATCAGCTCCTCCAGATGAGAGCGCCACTTTCTGATTGCAGAACCGTCTTCCTGAGCACCAAGATCACGGCCCTCGTCCAAACCTCGTCATGTGAATGTTAAAGCCACTGATGAGGTGACTCTCATCCAGTGACTGCCCATACTTGCTGATTTTGAAGAAGCAACGTTGCAATGACCTTCATGTATTGCTCCGTGGGCCACAGGTAACGGTGGATCTGAAGAAAATCAAACTGGGAGATGTCAGGCTTGTATTTTTTCAACATTTCAAACTGAGACTCCCGCTGACATATAAAGGTTGACTGGCCTCTACAATGGCATGGGCCTCAATGGGACACTTTTTTAAATGTTGGATCCATTAAAACAATGAGATTTTGGGTTGAGTATGTAATGGAGAGGGACAACATAGTATTTGTGCATGAATGAACATGCATGTCAGTGCAATACACTGACATGCCATGAAATAAGCGCTATATTTTGGATTCCTGTAAGCTGTTTGCAATACAAAAAGGACAAAAGGAGGCCTCCACACTTACCAAACAGTTGAATCTGAACCTATCTCACATGGACACAACAAAATTCCCCAATTGCCCAACTATCTAAGTGGATCACATATACACCCTGTGTATGTTTGGTTTTTAGAAAAACACTCAGTGGAGCAGCGAGAGCGGATAGGCCCATCTATCAAATGGGAAAACGATTACCGCGGAAAGTCCAAGGATGTTATATACCCCTGATGCAGCTCCGCAAGTTGGGCTTGATAGGTAAACAAACCGCAGAACATGGTCTCTAATGACAGCAGGAAAACTCTGTGAGGGAAAGATAAATAAGTCTAAAAATAGAAGAAATATCAAACATCAAAGCCAATGTGGTATTAGGTTTGAGAGAACAGAAATGGGAGCCTGCTTTTTGAAATTTCCTGAGAGAAAGCAAAGCAATATTGCTGACAAACCATGACAGCTAGAGCACAGACAGAATGACATGTGTGTCTTGTTTAGAAATACAGTCTACCATACAGTGCATTGAGTTTAAGACTAATAGGCAGTTCACATTAAACAACATAGACAACAAACCATATGTTGATTTTAATGATACTGACCTAAAAATACACCTGGGATGGAAAAATCTGCAAAAGAAAAGCTCAATAATTCAGTATTCCTCTCCGTTGCTTTTCAGGCGATGACTCATTGTCATTACCTGCAAAGAAGAGGAATGAGCTCTAGAAGGGCATAGATTCATCTTTAAGTCTTCAGGCATAAATAATAGATACTGGTATTTTCTATACACTTGCTCTGAGCTACAGGTGTCCAACTTTAAACAGAATATTTCTGCGGTTTCGGCTTCTGGATATACTGTAAAAGAAGCATTTGCACACAGATAAATAATCTAGTCAATACTGGAGAACATATGGTGCTATGAATCCACAATGACCCATCCAACGTATCCAGGTTAGCCTCACGTGGGTTAGTCATGGGCTGGATGTATGACAGCACCACAGCCAAAGATTCACCAAGCAAAATGTTTTTACTCTTCAAGCCCAAGAGAAACAGAACTAAAGTTTGATCAAATAAATAAATTACTGATTATAGGAAGTGGAATTAGGCATTCCATCACTGTCAGTGCTGTGTTGACTTGCTGCCTTGTCCTATTTTTGTATTGCATGCATCAAAACAATTTCCTATCATCCGTAGAGGATTGATGGTTCCAATAGTCTCAAATTGTATCACAATTAAGTACAATTCATATTGAGTGATGCACTCTTGTTTCACATCTATAAAGTACATTTTTAAGCCTTCGATATTATTAAACTTTTTCTTCAGACACATGAAGCAAATACAACAAAGCAAAGTATTGCTGTTTACACAATAAAGTATGTGGGTTATATTTTCTACACACTTATTAGAGAGTAAGCAATTTGCATTGTCTTGGAAAGTGTGCACACATTTTCCAGATTTTCACGAAAAAAAAAATCTTTCCAAACTTTTAAAACACTCGCAATAGTATACAGCAATACACCTCCTCATATTCAATCGCTAAGACATAACTATTCTCCAGACTTTCATATGTACAGTAAAGACACACATTATGATAACATTATGTGTGTGTGTGTGCAAGGAGAAAATGTATCAACTGACTAGTGGACAAGAGCAAGTTTCAGTGTCACAGTCCTTCCTGCTGTTCCCACTGCTTCACAATTCATGGCTGTATTATGCAAAGCTTTTGATATTACAGCTGCGTGGCTTCAAATAGATGGTTCATGTTACAGTGAAAAGTCTGCAATGCCGCAGAATTAATCGTAGCCTTTTCTTCAACAGTGAAGATCGAGTCTCACCACCGGTGAGAGTGTCTGACATTAGGGAATACATTAAAAATTCATAAGCTCCATCTCCCTGCTGGACCCTTGGCATTTTGTTGGCAATTCAATGCCCTCAGAGGTAAGATTAAAGAAAGGTCTGCTCAGCTTTGTCAGTCTGGTTTTTCACTGTAAGTTAAAATACAGACGTGTAAACAAATGATATTGTCAAGATATAATATCAAACACCACAGAAGCTCTGAAGAAGACTGTCACATAGTCCTCTTCTAGATATTGCACTTCAAAATGAAAGGATAGGATCAAGGTGGAGCAACATTTTCCATGTTCCATTGAGAATCTAAATGACATTTCAATATTAATGTAAACTTTCCAGGGATGTCTCTGCTTTGAACTCTTTCAAGTTCCTGTGTTTCTTAGGTAGGAATTTCAAACCACACCTCTGTGGGGAAAGGAGGCTCAGGATTCCCCTCTGAGGTGCTTTCTTAAAGTTAGAACACCAGCACTTGATGCCCTCCCCTGGGTGCCCACGGTGGCATGCAAGAACCAACATCAGCCACCGAGATGATGGAAATCTGGTCCCATTAATTCCCCAAATGTTCTCCCAAGACATGCACACAAGTATCTGAATGGAAATGTGTTTTCCATCAAGTGCACCAACACCATTTGGTAGAAAGTCAGTATGGCCTTCTGCTGCAGTCATTGGAGTCTGGAGAGAATGTCCAAAAAAGCTGTTCATTCATATGCATGCTGGCATGCGGGGAACGGTCCTTTTGCAAGTGAGGCACATGCCTTTCCTGTTTGTATCTGAATGTTGTTGCATGGCCTGTTTAACTCACATACAAAGATTTATATTTACACTATAATAAAAGAAAAAAAATCATATTACACATATTGTATAAATTACCTTGCACGCCAGCTTAATGTCACAAGATCCTTGCATGAAATGCGGGATCACATATCATACGAAAATCTATCTTGTCAAGCTTGAAGTATAGAGTTTGTGTATTCAAGCCAGTGCCCGGCCTTAGGTGCTTCGGTTCTAGACGAGACTGTTCGTTAAAAACAACAATGGGGGCTTCTGAAGAGGTATAAGCTGCAATGACATTAGAAACATCAGAACTGGAGAGTATTTCTTTAGAAGAACAAAGAACGACTCTGAAGGCTTTTCTTAATGGAAACAATGTTTTTGCTCCTCTCACGGCTGGCTTTTGGTAAGAGTTTGATTGACAGATGGTTCACCCAATCACCTGACAAGTATGAAAGTGCCTGGCCCTTCTAAGCTGATTCTGTGTAACAATGGCTCAGTATAGTCAAAAAACTAAATTAGGTTTAAGAGAAGTGTGGTCACTAGTGAGTGAAAAACGAGTCATGTGACTTGACTCAGGTGATAAAATATCCAGATTTACTTTTAGTATCTTTTAGCCTTTTTGTAAATATATATATTTCTATAAATTATCAACATTGTAGTCAATCGCTTTATTATGTATTTGCATTTATTTCCCTCTTCCATCATTTCTTCCCATACATATTTTCTGTTTCGTTATTGCTCTACCTTATTTCCTGTTGTATTTCCTTCATTACTTGCCTCTTAAGCTTTTCCCTCTTTTAATTCGGAAGGTGTCCTTTGCATGTTAAGAACACTGGTGCTAAATGTCTTCAGAGCAGATTTCTGCCATTTTAAACATTTGCATGAGTTCTTCTTCCATTGCGAAAATCAGGTTCCCTCCAGCTGCTTATTCTCTGATTGCAAAGTGGAACACATACTGGACACGCTGACACATGATCTGCTTCCGAGTGTTTTTTGGGAAGTAGTTTATGACCTGTACTTAAAATAGAAGATGTAGTTAACCGGTCCACTCCATTCCATTATCCGAACCAGCTGACATTGGGCGAAGGCCTTGGAGAGGTCGCCAGTTTCTCTCAGGGCACATATTAAGACAGACAACCATTCACGCTCACATTCACACCTACAGGTAATTTATAGTCTTCAAGTAACCTAAGATGCATGTCTTTGGACTGTGGGAGGAAGCCGGAGAAACTGGTGGGAACCCATGCTGCCACGAGGAGAACGTGCAAATTCCACACAGAAGGACCGCTCGGGATCGGGGTTCGAACCCTAGCTTGCTGTGAGGTGACAGTGCTAGCCACAACACCACCATGCAGTGTAGTTAATAGGTCTATTTATCTCATTAGCATTACTTACCGGAGGCAGTTGCATCGTTATTTGGCAACAGGTCAAAGGGGATGAAACAAGTGAGCCAAAGACAGTGATACAAGTGAAAAAGTAAACACATTTCTCTGGCCTGGAGCGGGAAAAAAAACTGCTTTTCTACATCTCCATTTTTCCCTGGTGGTAAAATTCAAAATACACTGTTAGATATGGACATACACTGACCGTGCAAATAAACTGGTGCTGAATTAACAGCTTGTGATACTGGCACAAATCGTCCACATATTTGTCTTTCTTCCGACTTTCAGATAAAAACCCTAGAAGGATAGCGACGCAGGCAGTGATGATTTTAACTACTTATCTAATCTAATCGCAGCAAAGGACGTGTTTGAAGTGTTCGAAACTGAAAAATAAGTCACTTTTTCTTATTTAGTCTTTACAACTATGCCAATGGTTCTTTAGACACACCCTCAGGCAGCCAAAGTGTGTGTTTCATATTTCCACACATGTGCTGCTGGTCCAGTTCGGTCCATGAACACACTGATTAGGATTAACACACTATCTGTTTCCATTGTGAACAAGTGTGACGAACTTCCAGAATTTAGAGAATGTGTTTTGAACCACCAAACATCTGAGAGATCATTTTAAAGATTTGGCTTTTGTGCAGGATATCAGACTGAATCATTAATGTCTCTATCCCTCCTGCTGTGCTCTGTAGTCGCAATTTAACAAAAAAAAACTAAACATCCAGCCCACTTTTTCCTCTCTACAATCAGCCTGAGGGGCTGCAGGCTTTGCACGTCCCTACAGAAAGCTACAACAAGGAGCCTTTAAAATTAGCCCTTTACTTGTCTTCCTACACAGAATATCCAGCCAGAGGTCCTGAACACAATATGCTGTTTGATGACTCATCAATGTTTCTTGTTAATAAGGGGAAAAATAGGCTTTAATATAGTTTTAGCACAGTGAGGAGTAATAGTGTTTAGTTAGTGTACTCAGTATCAACCTGTAAAATATAATTGGGTTGCACAAGCTTCGAGAAACCTTAAATATGAATTTCTCTTTAGAAATGAATATTTAAACCAAATTGTTCCAGGTTACGTTTCAACGTAAATTGGGAGGGATGAAACAATCAGCCGGTGGGGTTATGCATTCCGGTAAGAGTTAGGGGCACTCGACGTTTGCAAAAACGCAGAGAAACTTTGAATGCTGAAGTCCTTTCTTTGATCACAGTTAATACGCCTCTAAGAGGATTAAGCTGTCATATTAGATAGATTTGCCTCTGAGGGGATAAATCTAAATCCTCCAAGTCTCAGCAGTGAAATCTGTAACCTTTTGCATCCTGCCTCACATAGCAGCAACATTTAAAAAAGCAAACCCTCCGCATTAGGTTTGCCGATGCCTTGTCATGCATTATACGGCATGTCGGATTGTACTGGTGACAAGAGGGTAAAGGATTTATAGTTCCTGTCAAAAATAGTTGGCTTTAATATTTTATGTTTGCATAGAGTGTATTGTACAAACATATGCAATTAGAATGACGCTGTTCCATTGTCACTTTACGAACAACTCAGTAGACAAAGCTTGTCATTTATACATTTTTCGATCAGAATAACCTGCATTAATAACAACAGTCCAACTTGAACCCATCCATATTCATAGTATTTTGCAGCTTGGGCAGAAACCAACGGCATAACTATAATGACTATAGAGGCAGCCCTTTGCGTCGTATGTCGACGCTGAAGGTTCGCACATGGTTAATGTGGTGGAGCGCTGAGGGCTACTGCCTTAGCGTTGGTTTTTGTCGCCCTGGTAGTGAGACTTGGCTGATGAGTCCGGGGGAGAATAGACGTTGCCAAATCAATCTCACCTCAAGATAAAATTAAGCCCAAATGGACCAGAAGTCCTTAAAGTGCTCCGGAATTTAAATGGGCTATCGACAATTTCAATGACGGCTGGAAAACTCCACGAACATACGGAAAACTGGAAAACTAAAACCGCTTCTACATGGACCTTGAAGCGATATTGTGTCGTCGACTGCTGTTTCCAATGTCACGATTTTGCTTTTGGTGCCACTCCCGCTACATATTAACTACCTAATCCCTCCTTCTTACTGCAATTATTGTTGCTTTCATACTTTTTAAAATGATGACATTTTATGACAAAACTAGGAGGAATGGTATAAAGCAAATTGTTTTACAAAGGGGCCACAGCTGATAAAACTGGGGGGTTGTGGCAGCATTGACACATATTCCTTCTCCTCACATTCGCATAGACTGTAGATTGAGATCAGAAAAAAACAGGACTTGGCCCCCAGGAAAGAGCATCTGGCTAGTAATTGCATATCAACCCAATCAGATAAACCCCTCTGAGAGTGGCAGGCCGGGAAAGACAGGAGGCAACAAGGACAAATGTCTTGGAGCTCCAGGTGCCACTATAATTTAGGAGTGAGACAGTTCAGGTTGGAGAGTTCTGGGGAGGCGAGTGGATTTGCTCGGATTAGTCGGAGGCTTAATGAACCTTCTGGGCTCCAATGATTATTTCACAAAGAGCCTTTTTTACCATCTCAGGTTAAACAATGTGTGAAATTGATTTATAAATATTAATGGGCTATCTAATGAAACCCCACTAATCCACCTGGATTTTGTTTGCGGGGCTGGTGTGGATTAGATGCTTTGAGCTGGTTCCTTTCGGCTGTTTATCTCAGGTGTTCATAATGAGCAACTGATCAATGCATTGATTGAATCACACCAAAGATATATTTAGCTTTTTATCAGCCTCTTATCGCTGCCATTGAGGCTTTGGGTTCTGTCTCCAGATGAGGTGTAATTGCATGCACACAGGGGGGAAATGATTCAGAAAGGCAGGGGAGGGTGACTAATAATCAAAGCTGGGTCTGCCACCTACCATTCTTGGCTGAACAGCTGGACCGTAGGGGGCTGCTTTCCCAAAGAATGGCTAATTAGTGACAAGAAATGATATACAGTACACAATTCGAAATCTTAACAACCTTTAAAGGATATATTTTCAGCTATTTCATCACTGTCTTGGACCCCTTTATGTTTCAGCCAGTTTATACGATCACACTCAACTGGTAAAACAGCTTAATTCACACAGATATTGGCCTCTAGCTAAAAGACGGAACTCTAAACTTTTATTTTGCCACCATCATCACAACTATTTTAACGGTAATAAACATTTTAATAATCAGCAGAACGTTCCCCTGACTATATCCACCTTTTCCTGTGGCCTTTCCCCCGTGAAGAATTGAAATGCTGTGAGACAGCAGCTCTTAGCAGGATTAAATTGGTGCTGAGTAAAGCCCATTTTATCCTGACCAGCGCCTCAGGACGTATAGATGCTACCAGGAAGCCCGGACTTGCGCTGCACTCCCTGAGCTGCAGGTTCAAGATCTTTCAGCAAAGCAACTATTTGTGACCTTTACGGATAACTAATGTGCTTCTAACTAATTTTAAGACGAGGGAAATGTGGCTATTTCTAGTTATACTGCAATTACAGTATAGCTAAGCCATGTTATTGACTTCCATGTGCATGAATTAGTGGTCTTCCAGTATCAGGCGAAAGGAGAAGTGGGAAATAAACGGAGGCAGAAATGTGAACAAAATACAATACCAAGTGACAACGGATAAATAGGCCGACGGATGAAAAGAGACCGAAAGCAGGGAGGTATGGGAAACATAGCGTTGTTTCTGATTCCATTTCACCGGCGTAATGATCTAAAGACCGTTTGGTAGAGGTGACTGAGCTATGGTCAGTGAGCAGCACATATTTCATTCTTGAGCTTAAACAGGATGGAGTTTAAGGGAACGGCAGCTTAAAGGACTCAGACAGAGGCCACGGTGTTTGGCAGGATAATTCAGTCATTCAGTTTTATTCTCTTGAATTCTTATGACTGGCGGTAGACCTAGACTTCATAGCCTAATGTCTTGTTCGATAGCTGTGAGCTGTGGCTGAAAGAGAGGCTTTTCATTTGCATAAAATAATCTATTTGTACAGAGTAACACATTAGAGAATATAGGACAGATCATTAGACCATCCATTAGTGTAATCTCATGTTTTTACACTAGGGTAGGCCAGTTCAGAGGTATCAGCGGAAATAACGAAAACATTTCGGTCAAGAACTGAATCATTCAACTCCACAAAGAAGCACTAAGACAGGCCAATAGCATAAATCATTTAGAGTAAAAATAATTACAGATGTGTGGGAAGTAGTTAGTGAAAGTTTTAAAGAGATGTGATGAAAGTCCAGGACTATTATTCACCAGATGACACATTTCTCTGTCAGCGCGGCCGTATATTTTGATTATTCATACATTTACACTTATCATATTTCACAGTCCATATTCAATAAGTGGGGATATGAAAATGTAATATTGCTTGAGAAATGACACTGCTCTGACAGTCCCGCAGCACACATAGAGAGAGTGGGACAGACATCCACCAAAAAGAGAGACTCTAGATTTTTGGCTTAATACAAAACAGTTCAAATGGCGCTCATTATGGAAGACACTGAGGCATGCAGTGATCTATAATACATCATGAGTGATTGGACATGTTTCTATGGGCATTATGATACTTTTATTTTTTTACAACCTTGAAAACTTGTAAATCACTGAATCGGCTGCTCCCTTCCATCAAGTTACTACGAAGACCCAATTTAGCAGCACATCCCAGGCCTATATACATAGGTGACACTGGAAATAGATGTTTTGTTTAGACTATCACTTTAACCTCATGAAAAATGATTTCTTGTCTTGCGCCCACACTCTATTACATCATATTTACAAAGCAGCCAGCATATGGTGTCTCTGCACAGCTGCGGCTGTTGGGGAAATATGATTGAAGAATTCATTTACCACTTTGGTTCGACTCCCTGTGACGAGCGTGAAAGCTTGTTTCGTAGCCGAGTGTAAAAGCAACGGAGTTGAAGTTCAGCTGTAACGCTCTGTGGCAAATTGATTATATGTGAGGATGCAATGAGGTACCTGTTCACAGTATTGATTGGGAGACCTGCCTTTTACTTTAATGAACAGACAACCGTTCAGAGCCTGAGCTCCTGAATCCCAAATCAACATCGAGGGCCTGATGGTAGCATAATAAGATAGAATAGTTAGATGGATAGAATACGATAGTGTACACAATTCACGTGGCCCTATATTGCTTTCCCATTCCCTCCTCTTATTTATTTAATTTTTTTATTGGAGCTTGGTGTTTCAGGGTAATTTCGTTTTACCCAATGTCCCTCTTTGAATCTCATTACAGGTCTCCCACTCTGCTGAACTAACATGCTTTGTCATACAAATAATGTCACCAAATGGCTCCTGTAATTTGTTATGCACTGCAATTTCTTTGTTGCCAGCTTTGTGAAAGTGGCATGCAAATTATTCCTCCTCTTCTGTTTTAGAGCATAGCTGACAGGCACAGATGTGAAATACATCGAGAGCATTAAGCCTCCAGACTCACTTATTTCTCCTTTACCTCCATCAGCACTTTGAGAGAAATTAGCACTTGTGTGGCTTGCTGCTGGTCGCTACAAGGCATCATATAGACTGGCCAATAATGAGGATTTGATTCCACAGTCTTCCACCTGGACTGGAAATAATGGGAAGGAGGAGGAGGGAGGGAAATGAACAGATGAAATGAAAGGGGAAAAGGAATGGGAAGACACAAGGAAGTTGAGAGAAGAACTGAGGGAGGGTATAATGGTGTTTCTGTGGAGCCCCGGTCCCCAGGCTCCGTCTGGACCCAGAGGCAACAGAAGTAGCATCTGCTCTGGGCGGCAGAAGAGGTAGGAGAGGCATACAATACTGAGGAGACTGAGGAGCAATGTCTTTGTGTCCTTGAGCAAGACACTTAACCCCTAACAGTGTTGGGGGTAACGAGTTACAAAGTAACGGATTACAGTAACGTAATTACTTTTATAGGTAACGTAGGTAAAGGGGGTAGGTAAAGTAACGCATTACACTCAAAATATTGGTAACTACACTACTTTACTAGACCTCAGTAACGCGCGTTCCTGCGTTACTCAAGACATTTTTACCAGTCCGAAAAGTTCTCTTTTAGCAGCGCGCGAGTCACACGACACTTCCGGCATGAACAACCTATCACAGAACTCGATCTGAGTGATTTGAGTGACGTAGCTGCTGGTGCGTAGAAGGAGGGAAGCGGGGAATGGATGAGACGGAGACGGAGACGGAGAGCCCGGATCCAACTGGGAGGATCTCTCCAGGTTCCCTAGGATTAAGGATATTGCAAAGCAATAAAACACTACAATACCATCAAGTGCACCTGTCTGTAATGACGTGGAGCTTCTAATGAGGACAAGACACGTCTGGTATGAACGGAATCACTCTACTGGTGAACTGCAGTATTACAACTGATAAAGCATTGAGAACGCGCTCTTGCACCCGACATGTATATATTTTCCTCACGTAACATCAACATTAGCTAGCGTCAACAAGCACGTATCATTGTACTTTCTGCTTTCAAAGTAAAAGCACTTCCTGTTTACATGCTCGTCACAATAAGAGTAAATCATGTAATAAAACAAGTTACAACACTGTGGAAAGGCTTTTCAGCCTGGGCAGTATTGTTCTGACCCCAAGGAGGAACAGGCTGTCGGATAAAAGATTCAAGAGACTTTTACTCATGCGATACAATCGCTATTTTGAAGAATAGAGAAAAATGATAAACTTCATTGGATATAGTGCACTTTCTGTTTATTTAGGCAATGATGAAGTGGATTTTCTGTTTATTTAATTGCATTTTCTGTTTCTATTTTTTGGGTTAAGTGCATTTCTGCTGAAAAAAGTGCCATTAATTTTTCTATTTTTCTTAAACCACTACAATGATTCCTATAACAAGCTGGTTTTGTTCTTAGGAGTCGGCCCCCGTTTGGTTTAGTGGGGTCTCATGTTTCCCAAAGCCTGTTTTCAATGTGTTATGCTGTTTGACCTGAATGTCCCCACCATACACAGCCTCTTGTATCCTGTTGTTTGTGGATTTTAAAGTGAGGCATATTTCTTTGGTCAGACAGTGTGAACAGGGTTAATGTTCGTTCAAGTTAATGGCTGACTTTTATATGCCATTTTGTTTTACATGTTTACAATACACTATGTGGAAAGGCTAAGAGATGCCCTTTATTGAAAATAAAGTGATGAAAGGGCCATGATGTTTGTCCATGTATCTTTGCGGTTAATTTGAACATTTGCTTAAAAAAATGGAAAGTAAAGTAACTAAGCACTAACTGTGCTGTATTATCCCAAAGATAGGAATATTTACAAAACGTAAACATCGTTTGACGCAGACCCGCATCGCAAGTCCAGAAAGGGTTAAAACATTCTTTTAAATCTGGGAGATTGTTTGTCTACCGCATTAACCAATCTTAATTGATCATTTCCACTGGCAATGTCTCCATGCACTGCGCTGTGAACATGATACATCCATAACACAACAAAACTCAAACAATGGCCATTTGTTTGCTGCTATGTCAGCCTTGGTATCTTGAAAGGCTTTCACAAGATTTTGGAACTTTAGCCCTGATGTTGAGTGATAATACCTTAGCTGGCAGTCGGTTCTCATTCATCCCAAATGTGTTCAAAGGGGATGGCGGTCAGATCGCTGTGCGGGCTTGCCAAGTTCTTTCTCTGTAAACAGAGAAAACCATTTACATGAACCACAAATGTTCTGTTATGTTGAAACGGGAAAACCTGACATGGCAGTCCATTTACTTGAGCCTTCCAGTGTATCTTCTGCATTGCAGGCTGATTGGTTATCATGGCATGTTGGGTTTGATTTGGTAGATCCTTTCACAGGCTGCTGCTGCACAGGCGTATCTTGTATTCAGAACTACACACATTTGTACAACACATGACAGCAGCCATGAACAGGTGAAGCTGAGGGAGTGGATGAAATGCTCCACAGCTCTCATGACAGCAGTCATGTTTCAGTTAAATGGCATGTCAGCTTGTGTGAAATGACGACTGGTGTATTGAAACGTGTGCACTACAGTGGAGTGATAGAGTTTTCTGACTGAATCTCCTTCATATTTCAGCTGGCAGTGTTGACGTATGCTCAGACGAATGAATGCTGCAGACGTTGGAAGTGCATACAAAGTCAGTGTTTAGATGCAAACAGAAGGAGGTTATCTAAGACACTCTCCTATCTAACTCACATGGACAAAGAAAACAGCATATTTCCCAAAATGTTAGTTTAAATGCACCCTCAGATCTACAAACCGCTCGCTCCTCCGGGTCCCCAACACCAAGCTCCGCACCATGGGCGACCGGGCCTTTTGCTCGGCAGTGCCGCGCCTCTGGAACAGTCTCCCTGACCACCTAAGGGCAACTCAGGTTAATAATTTATTATTATGTAAAAGTCTTAAAACTGTCAGAGTACAGGGCACACAAGCTGATCAACTTAATTGGAGTTTTGGACATTTTGGAAATATATTGTTTGTTTTTTTTTGTCCTCATCTAGATACAATTTATCTACAAATTTGTGTTGGTTGTGCTGTGATAAACCGAGCAAATACTGTAATCATCGCTGCCTACAGGGAGTCAGTCAGTCAGCAAATGCTGAGCCAAGCATAAGCAGCAATAGCGGAATTAATCACCTGGAATAAAGTAAGTTTAGCCTTTTCCGTTATTCATTTGTCAAAATGACACAGAGAAAACAAGACTAGCAGTGATGATGAAGCACAGGGTTTGACATCTAATAAGTCTGAGATCTGATGGATGGTCCAGAGAGCGCGCAGAAAGAGAAAATGTTTCCAGCCATGTTTTGTGCTCAACAAACAGCAGCTAGTGTAACAAGTGAAAACAGGAGTATGATGCCAGAGGGCAGTGGGAGTCGCGGTCTCCGTTACTGAAGTGCTACACCGTGACAACACAAAAACATGTGGTTCACATGCTGCCCTCCTCTTTCTCACCCGCTGTGACAGTTGTGTCTGCCCTCTGGGTGCATGGAAGATGCCCCTGTCAGAAGCTTATATAGGACTTAATTCCTTTGTCACTGATGAATATTTGAGAGAAACAACTCCTATTTTAGTAGCCGGAGAACAGAACTTTAATAGCTTTTGTACGCAAACAGAAATACTGAACACCAAAACACACTGATTCTTCACTGCTGCAGTCAATGTCTCTAACGACATATGAGGGCAAGCGAGACAACACAAATTACAAACAGAAAAGTTGCAGTCCCAGCATCAGCCAGATGACAGCGGCATCTATCAAAAAGCTTTATTAAAAAGCAGCACATATATGCCGTCTGTCTCATACGCACAAAAACACATTTACACGCACAAAGATCTGTGCACTTTGCTCAGCCATCGTGCTAATCCCAAATGTTATTTTTGAAGGGGACTAAAAAGCCCATAAAACCGGCAGCTGCTCTTTGCCGATTTGTCCTCTGACTCTGACATGACATGCTGTCTACTCAATGTGTGTGTGTGTGTGTGTGTGTGTGTGTGTGTGTGTGTGTGTGTGTGTGCACGCACAGAGAGTGGCTACAGACAGTTCCACTGCAGTATAAGTAGGGGCCCCTCTTTGACAGTTAGACATCTCTCAAAGATGAAAGTCCCCTCTTGGCAATTTTCTTTTTTGTAAAACATGCATTTGCAGTAGTATTACGGAAAAATACGTTAAAATGATTTCTATTTGTTTTATTCCATCAACTTTTTTTTCTCTCAAATGACCAGAAACACAGGTCCTCACTTGGTTGGAGTGGAACGCTAGTCCACTGTTGGTAATATGGGAAGGTGTGTGTGCGTGTGCGTGTGTGTGTTTGCGCGCATTTATCATTCCATACCAACTCTAATATGAAAAGTAGAACTCAAACTCTAAATGCTTAGAATAAAGTTAATCTGACCTCCTATAAAATAACTTCCGGTCAACAGAAAAGGATTTAACATGTGAGTTTTGTGAATTATTATCTTAATCTCACTATTACAGACGTAAGGCCCGACACGCCCATGGTCCACCCACACAGGTGTTTTCACTTATTGGCCTGATTAGACGTCTCTCAGGACTGCGAGGATGTGCTTGAATTAATTGGCTGCGTCTGTGAGGGCAAGCAAAGTAGTTTGGTAGTCGACATAATATGACATTGTCACTAACACTTGTGCTTTTCCTGCTGACGTGACTCATTTTGTAGTGTAAGTCAGTATCATGCTTTCCAGGAAAAAAAAATATTCATCAAAATGAATGAATGAATTTAAACTTTATTAATCCCCAAGGGGAAATTTGTAGCAGCAATTTACAGACTAAAAACAACATATTAAAAACCCCCAAAATCTAAAATTAGATTTCCCAAAACTAAATAAACAAGTAGTATTCTCTGCTCTGAAACGCTGGGGGCGTGTCCACTGAAGGCTCCCTAATTTAAAAGTAATTATGATGTCACAGAAACCAGCAAGAGTGAGTCTTGGGTTTTGGAAGCTATCATCATCCTGTACAGTCTGTCGGTGATGTGACAATGCTTTTGTTCCGGTGCTTTGCACAGATTTGATACCAGCCGCCCACTCACCCACTCTCTTCCCTGGCTCTCTGAAGCTCTGTGCACCAGGTTCCAGAGAGCCGCCGGTACACAATGATCTTATAATTGTAGGTTCACATAATGAACCCGAATTCATGACAATGTAGAATATTACCACAGACATTCTAATAATCTTATGTCGCAACGTCTGCTGTCACAAGTTAACAGTAGCTTTAGTAAATTGTTCATCCATTGTTGCTAACTACTAGCCTAACGAGGTGTAGAATTATGTTAGGGGGTCGCACCTTCTACACAGCAATTACTGTGGACGACCTACTATAATTATAACACAAGCACTAAAGGCACTTTACACCCGTTGGTTGGCAGGTACTGCTGACAATGGCTCTAAACGTCGCTGGGGAGGAAGTCGGTTTCGCCCCATTCCTCAGCTCTCCACCTCCTGAACCCCCAGAGCCCGTCGAAGGTCTTCATTGATCTCCCAAGCCCTACCAGTCCATTTACGGGCCTCTGGTGTGATACAGCAAAATAAAACGGCACGTCCTGGCTTACAAGTCAATATAAGTCAATGTTTCATGTTTATGACACTATTCCACAATAAATATCAGCATAAACCATAAGTATGACTCGAAGGGACTCGAGAGTGACTTGGGAGAGCACCCCGATTATTGAAAATATGACTTTTCATATCGATAGCATGAAGCTACACATGATTACCACACAGTTTTGGAATCCTTAGAGCCTACTGTATCAAACAATAACGCCAATACCAATAAATCCGCTGAGAAACCAACCTTCGCCAAGATACGCACAACATTGCCATTTATGTCAAAAATAAATAAATAATTGACATACTTATGGCTGAAATATGATTAATCACGGCCTTTCTTGGACTCTATAGCTTCGTCTCTCCCCGCAGCACACGGCTACAGTGGAGCGAGGACCGTTCAAGAACCAGGGAGGGAGTGTGTTCATTTTCATGTTGGCCGAGTTAACACGATCGCTCGAAAAAGTCGGAACTAAATCACAAAAAAATGACAAAAAATACTTAACTTCACTCAATCAAAGCCAAACTTTACACGCATACTCCTAACATATAGCTATGTTATACATTATCAGTGTTCGCAAATATAGTTACGATAAGAAAAAACTACTATCATAAACTAATATATCACTAATACATATATTATACATGTATTATCTATGTTCACAAGGGTTTTTGGTATATTACAGCTTTTTAAACTATTCAAATAGACCTTGGGGTTGAGGAGATGATCAGTTTAGTATGGGATGCAAACCATTCGTACATTTCGCCAGTAAATTGTTGGGGTAAAAAATTATTATTATTAAATTATGTGCATGTATAATGCGTTTACAGAGCAGTTTTACCTGACCTAGACTTTAACCTTATCAGTTCCACTTTTGCTTCTCCTGCTTTGAAAAGAAAATATCTGCTGTGGAAAAAGGGTCCATTCTCAACAAAGCTTCACCCAACTTCAACCTGAACAGAATCAAATCATTCAGAGAAACCGATAACACCTGTGTGGGTGTGCAGGGCCTTTTAATTGGACCGTTTGAATAAAAGACTTTCATAAACACAGATATCCACTCGAGCTGAAGAACAGATCAAGGAACATGAAGATAGTCTTTATGATGTATGAATGGTGAGTGGCTTTTATGATGGAAGCAGCAGCCTCTGGTGCGTCATCAAACGGGACATAACTTGACAACAACAAGTAAAGCATCAACGTGCAGTCTGTACCCTTCTTTGTGTCAAAGTTACCAGCAATTGTGTGCCAATCAGGCCTTCTTTTTCCACAGCAGACATGTTTGACTTAACGATGACTCCATTCTAGTCAAGTGTCCCCATAGCCCATGAAAGTGAGCCTATGCTTTTTATATATTTATAGCTAAGATGACATTGTTGTTATATTGTTGACCAATAGTACAGAAGAACAGGCATGATCTGTAACGGACCCAATATGAGAATAATGCAGAGGAGGAAGCAGAAGAAAAAGAGGTTGAAATAAGTCAACTTTAATATATATATACAGTATGTTGCCTCCACAGGCGAAGCAGCACTGTGTGGCATGGATTCAAAACAATTGTGCCAGAAATCCTCTATGGAGGATCTTGGTTCATGTTGGTCTGATCGCATCACACAGTTCCCCCCCCCAGGAAATCTCTGTACTGCATTCATGCTGTGCAAATCCTGTTCCACTTTATCCCAAACTTGCGCTACCCAGTTGAGATCTAGACCGTCTGTATTAATTAATTAATTAATTATCATGTTCATTGACAATGCTCTGGGGTTGGGTGCATTATTCCTTTGCAAATGTTCAATCGGGAGACAAGATATGACTGGAATGAAGAAATTAACCTTTTTTGATTTGCATTCTCTCAGACGATGCTGGTAAAAACTCCCCCGCTGTGTGCCAAGAAATCACTGGCTTCTCAATCAACTGCTAACTTCAGGCTGCACTGTAGACTAAGCAGGTTAGAGGTTGTGTGCATCCGATGTACCGCTGCCAGTAGCATGGCAACGGAAACAAAGCAGGATGCCTTAGTCCTTTACTTTCCTGATTCACTTTCCCACAGAAGTCCAGCCAATCCACACCAGGATTCAACAAGGTGTGTCCTGGTATATTACTTAACTGTGAGCCATTGCAGTGAGACTGTAGGAAAACAATTGCAAGACTGACTCTGGCTGGCAGCTCTCTTTAACAAGAGCTCCACGGGATTGCAGCTTCGGGATGCGTTTAGGTGCGGATTTCCGACCTGCAGGCATTTCATGAGATTGTGTGAATTGGTGTTTTTTGTTCTTCTATCTAGCACATACAGTAAGTATATTGGTTATCTCTGTGGGCAGCCCTGTTTTTGAGGAATTGTGTTTGCATGTACTCTCGCTCTCTTGCTCTCTTTCCCTCACAATTTGGGAGATTAGTCGCTTAAATGTTAAACGTCTAGCATTAATTAAAACCATTTAAACTCCAGTTCACCGATACCCAAATTGTGTCTTACCCATTTACAGACACAGGTTTAATTCATGTTGTGTTGTTTAGGCTCTTTTTCTCTCTACATTGTTTGCAACATTACACATAACGATTAAACATATATTCTATAACAAATTGCCTTTGTCTCAAAGGCTCCAGATAGTTTAGACACAACCATGTTTAAATACTGTCACGGACATCTTCGTTTATACATGTTGTGGGAATGCCATCTCTTGATGACACACAAATTAAGTGGGGAAATCAATCATCAACGTCTTAATAGCATTTGTGAGTTTTCAAACTCCTAATTAGTCCATCTTCCTCTCTGGGATCACTAAGGTAGCCCATTAATGGTGTTTTCCTTGATAAACATTAATATACAGTAGTGGCAAGCATTGTCACTTGCATTAAAACTCATACGCTTCTTCATTTCATGTAAAAAAAAAAATATATATAAAATACTGTGAGGGGGTCCTTGCAGAGGTGTGTTGTTGGGGTGGTACTTGTAGACGTTGCTCAGCACAACAATCCACCGCAGTGGCCCGGTCTACTGTTGGCTCTAAACTCTGAAGGCCTGGTCCGTTTGCCTTTTGTTGAAAGAAACTGCCTCCCATCCCGCCCCGAAAAAAGGATGTATTGTCACAGTTCCAAAGGGGATAATAGATACAATCATTATCAAAACACACAAACAAAATGTCAGACTTTAACACAGCACAAGCACTTTCCCATTCCCAAACAGGGGTTCCCTAAATTTTACAAAGTACTCATTTTAACCAAAGCCATGCATTTTCACTCAACCTAACCAAGGTGTGTTTGTGCCTAAACTGAACCAAACCTTAAAAGTGAAAACCAAACCTTAATCTTTTTCCACCCCAGAGCATTTATTGAAATCTGACTTTGTAAAGTGTACTTATGAACGCTTTTGTAAAACGCTACGGGGTTTTTGTAACTACATAAACTTAACAGTAAGTTTAATTTTGTCTGTTCGTCAATAACTCTTCCCACAAGGCGTTACTGTATTTCAGCAATTCAAATGAAGTTAATCAAAGTTGTGGTTCCGGAGACACTTTAGGAAACGTCACTTGACTTATTTTTCTCTTTCCTGTCCGATAATAGGCGTCGCGGGGGTCTGGGGTTATAGAGTCCCGCAGTTTCTGAAGGCACTGTCAAATAATGTTATCCTGCCAATATGTGTATATTTATTGTGGGCTATTCCTTAGAGTCTACAGTGTTGCAGACTTACCAAAATGTAGCATAAAGGGTAAAAAAAAAAACTAAAATAGTTGTCAATTTCACAAAAGAAGTGAAACTAGAGGGAAGATGTATATGGTGTGGGGCTGATAAGTGAGATTGAGTGGCAGGTGTGCAGACAGGCTGACTGTCTCACAGGTGACTGGGGAATAGTGCAAAGAGCTGGGACAACTGCTGGATAGGATGGTACGGGAGGATCTGGAGGGCGTTACATTTTGCGGAGTGAAAATGAGCAAGAGAGATGAAGTTGTCCCCGGGACAGCAGCCGATGTATGGTATAAAGATGAGGAGCAAGCTAGCACTTTGTGACATCAGATGACAGTACCCTTTGTCATGAAGGCAACCAGCCTCAGACTCTTGAGACGCTGAATCTGACAACCGGAGTGAGTCTGCTAACTTTAAACTTTATTTAAAATATGGTGGCTCTTTTATTCTTCTTTTGTTTCTTTCTTTCCCGTTTTGAAAGTGTGCCTGCACTAAGAGCCTGTTAAAAGCATCAGCATTACACTGGAGCTCCCACAGGCAGCATCCTCAGTGATATGAAAATGACAGTCCGGAATTTAATGACAGGCATCAAAAGAATAAAGAGAAGAGAAGTGATTTATCTATACCTATTAAATATTAACTCCATTTTTCCATGCTGTGCTGCTCCGAGACTGTTTGCGTAGTGAGACTTTTCTTTTTTTCTGAAATAGCGCTGCGGCATCGTGGATAAGCATGTGGTTGTGGATCATACATGCTGTATCTGTCTGTGTTAGTGGTGAGACGGTTACAATGAGGCAGACAAGTCATCTTGAGTCTGAATCCAGCAGACACAGGGGCTAATCATGACATGGCATAATGTTGGTATATTGCTGTCATTTCATTGTATTAATGTCTTGCTGCTCTTCTCAAATGGGTAGAGGTCACATTTGCACGAGTATTCATGACAACATTGACGCACAACACTGATGTCACCAATAATCTATTGTTGTAGATGCAGGAATAACACACAAGGTGATCCCCTTTGCTCACAGTCAAGTCGTACATAATGTTCACAATAATATTCAAACTACAACCCTTTTTATAACATAAAGATTCAAAGCTAGTATTGAGAAGTGATTCTTTAAAAGTTACAGTAGCTGTGTGGCCTGGCACGCCAGCTAATATATTGTGGGCAAGAGGAGTGCAAATTAAATACAGAAACTTGATGAGCAACAGATGAATCTTAGATTGAAGCTGAGGTGGTAAAAGGGATGAGAATAAAAATGAAGACCGATAAAGGGAAGGACTGAGGAATGTAAAGATGAATGAGCATTTCATGAACAAATGAATAATTGATGGAGAAAAAGATTAATGTGAGGGGTTTGTTGATGTATATTTCCCCATCTTCTAATAATCTAAATTAGATTAGTGTTTAAATTGTATGCCATTATTACAGTACTCAATAAAGACATAAACAACACTGTATGTAAATATTGACTTCACACAAGAACAGATTGAGGAGGGTTTTTATTCCAGCTACTTTTAAGAATATCAAGGATAGTTTGCTTACAGTTGAATGCTGCTAATATGCTCGTAACAATGTAAACATGCGAGAGTTTACTGGGTATAATGTTTACTGTGTTCACCATCTTTGTTGATCGTCAACATGTAAGGGTAAAAAACACAAAAGCATGTTAGCTGAGGCTGATGAGAATGTCATTTGATTTGATCCTATAATTCTTTTTGGACAAACCACAAAAAAGGTTACCAACGTTTTTGCAAATTATCCCTGATGAGACATGAATGTCTCAATCCGTCTAGTTGTTGTCAAAACCACAAAAGTTGACCTAGTGGTGCTTCAGCTGTTCAGCTCAAGAAAACTCAGTGGAGTTGAGGTCAGTATGTTATTTACTGTGTGTGCATTTTACAAAATGTTCTTTTCAGTTTCTCAGAGTAAAATAGGCCATTTTCTGATGATTAAGTGGTGTCATTCGCAGAGTGACGGAGTGACAAGACTAGCCGGGAACCTGCGACAGTGTGTGTGAGAAATGACTTGTAATAGGCCATTACTGCACAAGAAGTCCTCATCTTCAGCAGTCTGCCTCTGGGAACTTCACTGCCGCTGGAGAGAATACAAAACAGAGAGGGAGGTAGATTGAGATTGTGATTGATTGGCAGAAAGAGGAAAAGATGCCGTTGCCAGGAATCCGAGCTGGACAAAAAGCCTCCAGAGAGTTGATGTGTGTGTCAATACTGGCCCAGCACATGAAGATAATTTGAGGGCTTATTTACCATGCACCATGCTCGCTATGTTCTCAGGCCAGTGGGATGAAATCACAAAGCTTTATTGTGCTGGTGATGAAATTGAAAGATCTTTTGGTATTTTTCAAAGAATGCTCTGTTTGAAAAAAACATATATAAATATATAAACTAGTAAAAGTATAGAGAAACACTGTAGCCACTTCAGAAGCATCATAACTTTTTTAAAGGTTTTTGGTTTAGTTACCGTAAAAGTCGGGTTACAAGCCGTTCCTACCTCCGGTGGGTATCCCCGCTGTAGCAAGCTAGCAGCAGCACTAGCAACAGCGCTAGCTAGTGCCACTGCTGCTAGCTAGCACTGCTGCGGCTGCTCCTGGCCGCTGCCGCTGCTACCGCCCGTGTCCCCTCTGCCCAAGTCGGGTGTCGAGCCGGGGCTGGTCCCGCTACCTTCGGTGGATGTCGGTGAGCTAGCGGAGTGCTAACTGGCTACACCGGGGAGCTACCCGAGAGCTAACCAGGAGCACTGACCGAAGGTAGTAGCGGCTTGTAATCCGACTTTTACGGTAAGTTAAAAAAAAAAAATGTAATCCATTGTTTAACTTGTTTACCTATTATAACCATTAGGTTATGACCAAACACCTGCCAAGCTTTTAACATTCCCATCAGCCTCAGCTACACTTAAATATTAGCATGCTAACAGACTAAACTAAGCTTGCAAATCTGGTAAACATCAGAATGTTAGCATCATCACTGAGGCATAATTTTCACATGCCCCTCATCTTTTCTCGAAGCTGGAATTTTTTTAATTACCACATTGCTCCATTTTTCAAACCTTCCTAAAATCACAAGAAGGTTGCCTATAATGGTATGTTGCTAAGTTAAAAACTTGTTTAGTAAACTGTCCAAAGCTCTGCAAACAGAGCCCCATGGAAAATTAAAGAAGGCGGGACTGTGTCAATATTGTTTAGATTGCTGGGAAATAAAGTTCCAGCAGCACAGAGAGGAATAATGAGAACTTGTGCTTGATGTGAGTTTCCTCTGTGACTGCTCTACAGTACAGAATTTACCTTTACCTTACCTCCACACAATATTTTACATCTGACTTAGCTACCTTAAGAGAAAATTGTTTTTGAAGAGAGAGGCTCTTTTGCCAACAACTCTGCGTCTCTATCTGGTTCAAGCAAAACCAAAACAAACCCCTACTGGGAAATGAAATGAAGTGGCCGCGGAGCTCTAACTACAAATGGATCCAGCTTGCTGGCTCCCATCTGGACGCCACTCAGTGATAATGAGGGTATTGATGAGGATCACTTTTCTCACTGCCTTACCCGTTTTTAATTCACTCACTTTTTTGCCTTCCTACATACAGTATTTCTGTATTTATTTTCTTTTGAATGCATTACAATGAAATTGTCCTCAGGTTTCATTGGGTTCTACCTATGCATTAAACTTCATACATAAGTGACCTGTCCATCTGCTTTTCACACAGAGCACTGCTGGGATCGGCTCCAGCTCCTGATGGAGAATAAATTGATGGGAGGGAAATTTCCATCCAGTGCCAGCTGTGGTACATTCCCACTTTCTTTTCCCCCAGAGTCCAAACTAAACACGGAGAAGCAACATTCAGTTTGAATGCATCAAATATCTGGAGTAAAATCCCAGGAAACTGCAGGTCCGCTGCAACTCTGTTCTTTTAAATCAAGGCTGAAGACCTTTCTGTTTGCCACTGCCTTTCATTCATTATTAATTTCTTCGACTACTTTAACTTTTACACTTGCATGTAATACCTCTTATTCTTGTGTCTTTCATGACTGTTTGTCATTTGAGTTTGTCCTTTTGTGGTGTGTTGCTACTGCACTTTGTCTCGAGGATTCTGACGTTCTGTAAAAAAACACTTTTCATTTTTGTAAATAAAATTGCCTTGCCTTCCACAACAATATTGTCAAATATTTCTGCTGTTTTTTTATTAAAACTAAAGCCATTTCAGTCCCATTCACAGTGAGCGGCATTCTCCTGGCTGACTGAGAGCCTGTCCCACAGCGCCTGTAAGTACCAGCAGCGGTGCGTGTGCGATTCCTAATGGCAAACCATCACAGCAGCCCATTTTTAGAGTGAGCATTTTCTACCTGGCTGTTAGCATAAGCTCCTTATCCTGTCTGACAAATATGCAAAAACAATAAGCTCTGCAAGCACAATTTGAAGCTTTGATTTTTTTTTCAAGAATAATAAATAAATGAGTCTGTGATTTAATATATGAAGCTTGAGAGTAAAGGTTTTTGTACACAAATTGGTTCTTTTTCCACATTTGTATTTGCTCTTTTATTGAGCTTCGATAAACAACTCCAATCTTGAATATCTTAATATTGTGTGAAGATATTTTCCTTCAACTTACACCTTTAGGCAGCAGTTATTGATTAATTAAAAACATTTTGATTTATATCATATGTTCCCTCCAGCGACAGAAACAAAAGTGAAAACCATCTGGTCATGATTTTAGCTCTATAGCATCAGGTTGTTGCTCTAGGCCAGTATAGTAATAAATAAAAGGCCACTACCACACATTTTCTTCAAGGCATAATTACCTGCTATCTGAAATGACAAAATAATTCAAATCACACACACACATTACCTTGTTTCATGTTGGCAGGTAAGAAGGAAAGTCTGTTTCAAAGGAAGGTTACAAAGAGAACCATGGTGCATTAATGGACATCTGATGGTAGAACTATATATTTGGAGGTTTATCGCCTTTTGATATTTTGTTTGCGTGACAAGCAGCGCTGTAGCTCAATCTATCAGCTGGTTGGAAAAGAAAAAAAATCCACCAATTTAAATTAGTCTCTTTTGTAATGTAGGTGTATGTGAGAAAGTCATTTTGGGGCCCAATGGTATAAGTCAGACCCAGAAAGTGTAATTCCACTGTGTAGCCACTACAAACATGTATTCTCACTCAGTAAAGAGTTCCTCTTTCCTTGATGTGGGTTGATTCGGCTCCCTTTACTTACGAAAGTGTTTAGACTGATGAAGGAAATGAACCAATTTCTCTTTGACACTTGTTGTAGGCATCATTGGTCTCAGAGAGAGTTCCTCTTTTTATTTTGCCATTTAAGGTCAAGTGTTTGTGAGGTTGTGTGTGTGAATGCAAGTACGTGGTCGCAGATATTACAAATACAAATTTAGCTATTCGGGTTATTTCTAAATGTAGAGTCCTGGTCCATTATTCCTGTTGTCCACAGCAACAAATCAAACTTTCATTGCTGCACAGATGCTCACTGAACTAAAATGTCACAAAAAAAAAAAAGCAATACAATAATTCTGCAATCAGGAAGACTATTTCCATTCTTACTCTGTCTCTACATTCTCTCTCATCCTGCTTCCATCGCAATCAGCTGATTGAAGGCGTCCAATCTTTCAATCAAGTCAATCCGACTTTTCCACAAACTCTGTGAGCCAATCATCTCGTTGCTGTCACATGAAAAAGAAAAAAGCTGTTCCTTTCCCTGCTGCTGCGCGCAGCCACAACAGTGTGAGATTAATATGACCATCCTCCGCTCCATTCACTTCCACTCACATCCATCCAGATCTTGAGCAGTGTATGGACTCCATCAAGGGATATATTCGTGTTTATCTCATGGATATGACTTCCCCTGTCACATCACACGATGGGGTCATCGCCAAAGGCTCCTAACACACTTATGTACCTTGTCTTACCATACACACAAAGGTATTTATTTAAGGGTTGTTGAATTGAATCAGAGCGTAAAGAACTTTATGTACTCTCATTCATACATAACTAAATGTATTCTCCGTTTCTCATTGTATAGACTGAGAACAGGCTGGAACGTCAGACATGATGGGGATGTGGATTTAAAAATCATTCAGGGAGAACTTTTCCTTTCTGTCACTGCCAGAGTTTCAGTTCCATAAATCAGGCTCTAATGTATGGCAGTTCAATCCCTTTCCCTGGTGCATCTATCATTTAGATAAATAACACCTTTGCAGTTTTTTCTTTTTCTTACAAACATTCCAATCACCAAGAAACTGTATCTGGTGAGAATAAGACTCCGACTTTAGGCGGTGCAGTAAATAAATGCTCCAACAATGATGAATGAGCTTGCCAGTCAGTCATCTGACACTTTGCAGTGAAGAAACTAATGGTGTTTGTGGAAGACTACGTTTTGTGTAACTGTGTCAAAGCTTATATCACATCATCGTTCTTCCAGATCCTGCGCAGGAGAGCGTAGTGTCAAGGATGTGTGTGAGGGAGAAAGCGCATACAAATTAGCACTGCTCAGAGTACTGCAGGACTAACCGATGGTAATTGTGATGAATGGTTGTATGGGGTCTTTAAATAATCCATCTGGAAAGTAAACTCACAGATGGCTTCTGGCACGCTTTACGCCCGACTCCTGTACTTACCGACCTGCTGAACTTCCTCATTATTTACTGAGATTGACACCTCGGTATTATTATTATCAAGTATTAGACACTATGGAGCATGTCAATAATTAAAGTCAAGACGGAACAACAAATACAAAAGTTTGCAGGATCGCATCCAAGGTCCAGATTGGGGTGTGCATGACAGATGAGCTCGTCACGTTTCAACTTTCCACACTCTGGATCGATGTGTGTGTTGTTAGGTGATCTTTTGAAAGTTGTCCTCAATAATCATAGAATCTCTACAGATGTGTATTTTTTCCACAATGCCCATTTCAGTATGCACTGCTAACTTCACATGCATCCTCTCGCCATGCAACCCTAACTAGGATCCTTCTCTAAACTTAACCGCGTGTTGGATTGCCTAACTTTGGAGTTTTAATCTTAACAATGTTTACAAACTTTTATGGATTTCTTTTTTAATTACCATTTAATATATTTTTGTTCAGTAATAATAATGATAATTGTAGTATCCTGCTGGATTCAAATTAGCTACTTCACAAAAGATTTCCAGGATAGTAATGCATAGATGGAACCACAGGGTGACTTTTATTGTGATGCAGCTACAAAAGAAATTACTTTCAAAGCAGTTCACTAAAATTGTTTGGCTTTTTTTTTGTTAAGTGGATTATTTAAAATGTTTGCCAGAGACTAAAGGAGCTGTTAGATAACCCTCTTAACAAGGGACACTTTGTTGTTATGCGGGAAACTACTCGCGTCTTTTGCGAAATGAAATCAGATCCGAGTTGCAATTATTTTTCACAGATCTATTTACCAAAACAACATGAGATAGTCTGGTTGCGCTTTGTATTTCTGACAAAGAAGCTGCTGATGGGTTTTTTGCTGGAGTATCAAACCTCACAAACTATTCACTACTTCAAGTTGCAGTCATTCACGTTATGGATGGTTACATTGGATATCGAAATCAGCCAGAAAATGCAATGTTCACACCACAAGCAACAGAAACGGCCAAGCGTGGCCAGCTACATTGTTTCCGAGTTGCAGTTGAAGTGTTTATTGATGCAGTTATGTTCTTACACTGAATATTCTTTAGACGAAACGGAAATGGTTCAAAAACAAACAAAACATGATTGGTTGATGCTTCACTGGAGCGGAGAAAAAAAGTTAAGACCCGCTCAACTTTGTTTAGTAGTGATCACGCCTGTCATGCAGCGACATGTGTCAGGTGTCAGTTTGTCGCTCCGTGAAAAGGAGGTGTGGGCTGCCGCTGTGTCGCTCGTTGAGTGAAAGCAGTGTCAGGCATGTGTGGTGAAAGAGTACATTTCTTAAACTGGTATTAAAGGAGAGAATCAGGCATTTTCGTCACTGTGATAAAAAAATAAAGATCCTGTAAGTTCTTATAATGAGGTACTCTCTCAAAATAATGACTTAGAGCCTCATAATAATGACTTAGCATCTCACAATTATCAGATAATAACCAGTCATACATGGTATATTATGTATTATTCATCATAATTACTTTGAATGACTAATGGTTATGGTTTGTTTCTTAACGTCTTTTTATTTATTGAAACAGTTTGTTATTCATAACAGCTGTCTGTTATTCATAGAAACTGTTTGTTATTCATAGAAACTTTATATTATTCATTGGACAGCCTTTCATTCATAGAAACAGTCTGTTAATCATAAAAACGGTCTGTTATTCATAGAAACGGTTTGTTATTCATACCACCTGTCTGCTATTGATAGCTACGATCTGTTGTTCAGAGCAATGGTCTGCTATTCATAGAAACAATTTATTATTCAGAGCAGAGCTCTGTTATTGAAATAAACGGTCTGCTAATCAAAGAACGGTCTGCTAATCATGAGCATAATTATGAGATGCTAAATCAAAATTATGAGATGCTAAGTCAAAATTGTGAGATGCTAAATCAAAATTATGAGATGCTAAGTCAAAATTATGAGATGCTAAATCAAAATTATGAGATGCTAAGTCAAAATTATGAGATGCTAAGTCAAAATTATGAGATGCTAAGTCAAAATTATGAGATGCTAAGTCATTATCAGATGCTAAGTCATAATTAGCAAATGCTATCTCATTATAATGACTCACAGGGTCTTTATTTTTTCATAAGAGTCAGAGGGCAGCAGTTAAACATCATCAAGGCAGCCTACGTGAAGGCTAAATTGCATTTTATACAACTTAGTTCGGGAACAAGGACCACGGCCCGAACACAGCTCAACAAACCCGTTCACTTCCTCTTTGACTCAGTTTCCACATCCCTCCCTCCAACCCCGTTCTTGTCTTCCTATTCCTCTCTCTCCTTCGCTCTCTTTCACAGTATCACAGGAACAACGGGGGACTCTGCCCCACCAGAGCTTCTGAAGAGACGGACCCACTCACAAGTCTTCACTCCCCTCGTTACCTCCAGCCACCGGACGCCAGCGGTCTCTCGTCGCACCCCTCCAACCCTCTATCCACACCCTCCTCGTTCCTTCTCCCCTACACCCATCCATCCCTCAACCCCTTTCCGCTTCCTAAATCTAAACCTCTCCTTCCATCTCGCAATAAACCATTTGAAACCCATATCGCTATTAGCGTGGTCTTTGTCAGTGAATTAATGTTTGGCATCGTACATTATGTGTTTGGGTTCTCAATCCTATAATACATGTTGATGTTGTTGTTGTTTTCTAAAGCTTAGCACTGCTGTCACTGTCAAGTATGTCAAGAGACATAGTAATACATATAACATATATCAGTTCCAGCTTCATACATTGATTTCCATCTCACTATTTACAGACTCTTAAAATGGAAAACCAACCTATTTTTGGGCCCTTTCCTCGAAAAATTGCATACCCAAACTAAAAAGGGTGTATATCTGCAACCGCTAGGGCTATTTTAATAATTGTGGTGTTATAATAAAGGTACACATGTGAGATTTTGTTCAGATGTGTAAATATCTGTATACATGTCATAGTTTAGAGTAAATGAAGATGACACACAGAAAAAAATGAAAAGCTTTCAGTTCTGCCTAGAAAAAAGCACTTTCAGGATGATTATTTATTTGAAATGATGCAACTGTAAGGTCCAACTCTAACCCAAATCATAACACAATATGTGATCATTCTCTCTGCAAAGGTTGACTTAAAAGTTAACCTTTGCAGATAAAGTGAAGCAGTAAAAAGTTAGAGAGGGTTTAGTACAAAGACAATTCAAGCGAGGTCTCCAAAATTTGCATTGGGTCACATTTGCACACGTCTGTGACATTTGAATTTTTTCATGTACCAAACCATATATTTCACTTGTATATTACTTATGGTGTTCAATACATCCAAATACAGCAGTTTGGGGCTTTTTTGTGTGCATAAAACAAGCTATGATTTAC
The DNA here is from genome assembly GCF_910589615.1 of Taurulus bubalis. Lineage (NCBI taxonomy): Eukaryota > Metazoa > Chordata > Actinopteri > Perciformes > Cottidae > Taurulus > Taurulus bubalis. The sequence continues at coordinate 6,525,607 of NC_136607.1, forward strand.
AGTGTTATATGACAATCGCTCAGTCTGCCCCCCCTGGGGGGGGGGGGATTGGTTTTTAAATGGTTAATTGTACTGTGGGATGCTGATTACTGTGACAGTTTGTCCACCTACTTGTCCCCTCATTCTCATTCACTGTGAGCACAGAAATAATAAACATGAATAAAGAATAAGAGACATTTTTCCCATATTCAATCTACAGTTCTACTTTGAACTCAGTTTTCAAGAGATGCAATATTGAGTCCTCCAGAGCTTTTTTAAGGAAGCACAGAAACTCATGAATCTCCATTGCAACTCCAGAGCACACAATAAGCTGAAGTACCAAAAGATGTCGGCCAGCATTCAGCCAATCTCCATGTCCGTGTCCGTGTTCAGGAGAGAGCAGAGAAACCAAAGGATGCCAGAGCCCTGTCAATTCACATAATGATGATAAACAAACAGAAAATGGCAGCGTGTCTTCCACCAGTGTATTGAAATCAGTCAGCCATCTGCGTGAGGACTGATGCGGTCAGAATGGTCTTTGTTTACCTGCTAGTTATTCTGCTTATTTACGTATATTCTCACTAATGATGAGGGATGCATGTTACATGATACATGTTTTCACTTCATTGATGGAATTTCACCTTGACATTATTGTTTAATGTGCATGCACTGAATTATAAAGAAAAAGCCGATTAAAATGGTAAACGTTTTCCTCCTAGTATATTTCCTTGGATTTATTATTCAAAAGGTGAGGTTTGCGAAGCAATAAGGTGAGAAACACACAGCAACACTACTTATATTACTTCTATCAACATCAATGTGGATAAAGCTTCCCTACGACTACTTTGCTGTTGCAAAGTATTTTTATTCACCCTTTGATGAGAATATGAATAAGAGTATTTACATTTGTTATATAATCACTAGCCAGGTTTCCTTCTAAACGTAATGCAAATTTGAACCAAATTGTCCAAAAGAAAATGACAAGATAGATGAATAGTAGTTGCTAATTCTCCATTGACATGCCATGAGGAAGGTCATTAAGGAAGAAGAGGGCGCAAAGAAATGAGGTTATTAAATGAGTGCCAGTCTAACCCCAAATGATTTGCTTGTGTCATGTGAAGCTTATATTAATTTGTACACTAACATCTGATTACTTTGATGGATTGAAAACTTCATTGGACATATAAGATGAATGCTTTATGTAATTCATGATGCATTCGAGCATTCTTCTTTTATTGATACACAAACCTTTACAACTCTACCAAGCACCAAAATGTTTTTCCGACCTTTTCTGACCTTCTGACCGTTGAAATGTCTATTTGCTCCTGCATGTTCCAGCACGGCACCAGCACTTTCCCCCACAGCAACCTTTTAACTTTGTGATTCTGCGCTTCAGTTTGACTTCATCCCGATCACCATTAAAAGCAACAAAGTTATTGATGGGACGAGGGAAGACACAAAAGAAAGGCAGCGGATTCAGACACTGAGAGGTTGAATCTATGGAAGAGAGTTCAAACTAATTATTCTCCACTAGAATATAAACAGCGTGATTTAGATCACTGTTGTCAATGGTTATGGCCTGCAGGCTTGTCCTGAGCTGATGAACGTCAGCCAGCAACATCACAGGGTTTGAAGAGGAGTTTGCTCTCAATCTGGATGATTCACCATCAACAGATGCAGTCGCAACAATAATGGGCAAGGAAGCGTATCCATTTGTAAATTGAAATAGCTAGATTTAAGTTAAAAAACATTGTATACTGTGTGTTGGAAACTATATGTGTGTAAAGCAACACACATACTTTATATCTGAAGTTTTGTTTTTTGGGCTGCTTTTGTTTTGGTCTCTCTCTTACTCCCGGGCCCCGTTTCTCGTACCTGGCTCAACAACGTCGAGCAAATGTCCTATTATCCATCTTAAATTAGCGAGATGATTGACGTATATGAGGAAGTCAATACCGCAGTCATTGACAGCAAACGCTGTGAATATTGGCAACGTGTTTGCTGTGAATGCAATTTAACACCCCCCCGTGGGCGACTGTGGCTCAGTGGTGAGCAGGGTCGTCCTTCAATCAGAGGATCGGCGGTTCGAGCCCATGTCGATGTGTCCTTGAGCAAGACACTTAACCCTAAATTGCTCCCGTAGCTGCGCCTACGGTGTATGAATGGTTGACAATCTGATGTGGCACCTTGCATGGTGCGCCTATCATCAGTGTATGAATGGGTGAATGATGTCATGTAGTGTCAAAGTGCTTTGAGTGGTCGGAAGACTAGAAAAGCGCTATACAAGTACGGGTCCATTTACCATTTGCCCCCGCTGCGAGAAATAAGCGTCGCAAATATATCAAACAAGTTCAATGCGTCAGTGTTGGGAAAATGTATCGCCTAATTTTAAGTGCTTCATCACCCAAATCAATCAGATTATATTTATTTAAATGTATCTGCTGGCAGTAGCATTCGAATAAATATATACTTATGAAGATATATGTACTGTATGTGCGTATATATCATGTACTATGGGTATATACATGTATGTGTAGATTACCATATAACTAGGAGTGTGAATATGTGTATGGGTGGATCAGTATGTATGTATTATTCATTATCAGAAATTCTATCAATTGAAGCAGTGAAAATAAATTGTGTGTGATCATGAGTCCACCGTAATCATGTTCTACAACAATGATATGTATGGTGTACTAACAGCACTGTCATATAATTATGAGTGCTTTCAACACATCCATAAGTTTCTTAAGCGCTAAATAAACTTAAGAACAGCGGCATGCAGCGGCTGACAGTCTGTGTCTGAGAGACGGGCGATCAGCTGCGCCTGTGGTGATCAATGTCCGCGGCTCGAGAAGCTCTCTAAATAAATTATTTCTTGCCGGTAGAATCGATTGCGCCTCGTACAGGAAGTGATCCTGATGTGAGGACGGATCTTGGCGATCTGGAAGAACCCTCCCTAGAAAACTAATATCGCTCTTTCATCAATGAGGAAGGGAGCTGCCTTTTGTGTCCGTGGGAGTTTCCAGCTTATCCAGTGAATTTCAGCAAGCCTGCCCAGGAGCAGGTTTACATTTTTGGCTGTGTTGCTATGGTGATTTATCTAAACTTGCTTCGAGAAACCGAAAAGCCAGACCTACGTCATCTTATCCTGAAAATGTGCCGCTAACTCAATAAACCAGGTACGAGAAATAGGGCCCAGCAGCTTCATGGCAGTGTATACTAAATAAAGCCCCTTTAAATAATTGTTTTGTTACAGTCAATTTGTTTTTGATAAATTATGAAAATCCTTTCTTTACACAGAACAAAAAAAAAAAACCTGGATTGCATTGGCATTCAGTTGCAAAGTCATGCTCATAGAACTGTTTTGATTTACATAAATATATGTTTTGCTGATCGTATTGTTCTGTTTTGTTTAGTTATTTGCATCATATTAAAGCAGGACACTCATCTTTTTGAATGACTCAACAAAAGTTCCCCTGCATATTTGATTGTTCTGGCCAAAACTTCACTGGACATCCCACTACTTCCTGCTCACTGCAGGATGTTCACACCACAGGAGACAGGTTGCATAAACAGTCTTTTCATGCCGGTGGGCCTTTAGAAACCATTGTATACAGTGTACGACAGAGAGAGAGGAGAATATCAATGGTCTGAATCGATATTTACACTGTTTTACTATTTTCCCCCAAGCAACAAAGCTGTGCTGCACTTTGTCTTCATGTGTCTTTTTTAGTCGTCCTTTGCTGCCCCTCTGTTTCACTCAAAGCTTCTATGTTTGTTGTTTATCTCCTCATTCTTTCCCTCTGCACACTATACCGGGTTGTAGGGTTATATGTCTTCCACCCACCCCACTTTCCTCCTCGATAATTTTAATGATTGTACCTTATTGCATTCCCTGTGAGTCCCAACCAACCCGCCCACCCACCTCCTCCTCCCCAACAGCTCTCCTGACAAAATGAGAAGATAATGAGATATGCAGTGGCAAGGTTGGACACTGTGTCACCTTCATCTCCCGGTATACTCGGCGTTCGGTATTATGTGCAATGCTGCCTCCACCTCCGCAACACACATACACCCCGAGTACAAACAGGGATCAGGGAAGTTCTCGGAAATGTCATCATATCCACATATTGACGTGACAACAAAAACGTCAGCAGTGAATGACATTTCTCCGGAGAAAGCGTATCGATTGAGCTTTAGTGAGCAACACAGTACACGTCTCTTCTAAAAAACCAAAATAGCTCAATACTGAGAATGAAAAGGTGTTGAAGGTGGAGTGTTTGCATGCTGAAAGTACAATCACCCGAGTAGATCTCAGCAGTCATGCTCTCACGGGGGTCACTAATGCAGCTACTCTCTTTTCTCACCACCTTTCTCCTTTCACCAATAATGGAACAGCTGTCAGGTGCAGTTCCCCTATCATTGTCAGCGTCAGCTCTCCATATTCAAGTGTGAAAATGCATGTCAACACACTTAGAACTGCTTGTGATTGGCTGCTTGAACCGCCCAGACACAAACACACAGGAGGTAGATGATAACGTCGTTTGAAAAGCACCTACTACATACTGCTTTCAGCTTATGTGGCCGTCAACTTGAATTTCTTCATCTCCTGGGGACCCCCTTGTTTTTCTTTATCTGTCTATTTATCATATTTATATATCAATTTTCAAATATAACCCCTCTTCTCACTCCACTGCTCACCAGTCTCAAGGGAACGAGGGAAATCATGTTGTGTCCAGGCCAAATGTACAGAAACAGTCTCTCCACTCCTACACACAGCAATGGGATGAGGGGCCTTTATCTAAAGGTATTATCATACATTAACACATCGACTGCTGGGCGGTTAAGATGACACTGTTTCACCCCAATGATCATACATAGAGGGATGGATGAATAGATACATTTGATTTCCTTTTAGCTTTTTATGTGTGGGTGTTGTTTAAAGTGTAACTGTTTCACTTCATTCAATATCTTGAAATGCGAGGGGAGGGGTGTTTTGCTTCCCTTTGTCTATAATATGTGTGGTATGAAAGTGTTCCTTATTGATTGAAGCAACAACTCTGTTTGAAACGGCCACACTATTGATCGCAGCAAAGGGCCTTTTGTATGCTTTCAACTATATGAGGCGGAAAAGAAATCTATGAGACCATACTGGATAGCCAAATGTTTTGTCGCTCTCATATCATCACAAATATTTAGTACATTTTCATCAGTAAGTATTTAAAATCAAACGTGGATTTCAAAGAATGCTGCGGCGTATATTGCTTGTTTCAGCAATGATCTGTTCACAACATGCTCATGATGTATTATAGTATATGTTAAATAGTTCAATTGAGATAATATCCATATTCTTTTCCAAAATCCTAAATATACTTAAATAAAAAACCTGACGATGGTGCTAGAGGAAACTTGTGTATCACTAAATTCAGTAGTCTCCTGGGCATAGGTGTCAAGTAACGAAGTAAAAATACTTCGTTACTTTACTTAAGTAGAAATTTTGTTTATCTATACTTTACTGGAGTATTTATTTTTCAGACGACTTTTTACTTCTACTCTTTACATTTTCACGCAAATATCTGTACTTTCTACTCCCTATATTTTAAAAATAGCCTCGTTACTATTTCATTTTGGTTTGTTTTCACTCCGGCTTGTCATCGTTCAAAAACACACACAAAAAAACCTCTCCGCCCCGTTGCGCACAGATACGTGCGCGCACACAGATACGTGCGCGTACACAGATACGTGCGCGCACACAGATACATGCGCGCACAGATACGTGCGCGCGCACACAGGTGAGCGCTGAGCACACACACCAGCGGACAGAGAGCGTCGAAAAATATGTCGCGTGAAAAGTAGACCGCTATATCTGCGTTTTAAACGCTCCCAGGGTGAAGATGCAACAGCAGCTCTCCTGTGAGGAGCACCGTCTTCTACCAACAAGCCTGCTGGCTTCACATATTACAAAAGTACAAAGTACACGGATATAAAACTAAGTCATTAATAAATACATGGACAAATGTCTGTACTTTCGGGTAAATGGTTACGGTACGCCGTTAACAGGTTACGCTTGCGCATGCGCGATTTGACGCAACGCCGTGAGCTCAAAATAAAAAAACAGATCTAAGCTCAATATTGAGCATGAATTGAGAGAGGCCGTATCAAATCTACAACCCCGTTTATAACATATGTGTCGAGGAAAGCAGCTCACTGCAGCCACTAATACTGATACAACCTGATGGTTCACATATCTGCACTCATTCTGTTTTGTTTGGCAAAAAAAAAAAAAGTTTAATGTTTTCCACAATGAGCTATTTAGTAGTAACTAAATATGAGTTATTTTTTGCACAGATAGAACTTACACAAAACATTGTCTGATGGGGCAATCTGATTTACTTTTCTTTATTCTGTTATTTATAAAAGCACAGATGAGTCACACAATTATGTTATATGTTTTATGTAAGTGTTTGTGTCGGAGTCGCCGCCACCGCCGCCTATTTTGCATTATTACAATACTTATAGGCAACTAGTTATCATGTCTTCCGCTCCATGAAACGCATGTTAATGCTCAGTACACATATGGTACTTTAATGCATTTGCATTGTAGTAAAATGTGATCATTTTAAATGGGCATATATGCAGCTGAAACGGGTAGCCTAGTGCATCCCACATTTTTCAACATAACATTTTAAAACATTATAGTCATTATGGCCTTTAGAAAAATGATTGTTTTGGGGGATGTGGGGTAGTGCACTATAGGCCCCTGAGAGGCTTAAGAGTTTGTCCTTAATGAAAAAAAAATCCCCTTACATTACTTTTACTTTTATACTTTTAAGTAGTTTTGAAACCAGTACTTTTACATTTTTACTTAAGTAAAAAGCTTAAGTTGATGCTTCAACTTTTACAGAAGTATTTTTAAACCCTAGTATCTATACTTCTACTTGAGTAATGAATGTGAATACTTTTGACACCTCTGCTCCTTGGTGACTTCCTCTTGAAATTATTACGGCCACCGAATGCTCTCTGCTGTGATCCAGCTTACTGACAGATGTTAACGGCCGACTTAGAAACCCATCCGCTATTGGTCTGACAATGGATAAGCAAAGGGGTAAAGATCTATATTTCTGTGGTTCCGTTTTACCTAGCGGGGATCTGGGTCAAAAGTCTTGTTTACAGTTGGATCAGCAACTTGAGATGCGAGACCGGAGTTGGAGTTGAGAGACGGCATCTATGACCGGATTGTTTCACTTAGTAGCCAGTTTACAAGCTAATTTAAAACCAATGAAAAGCAAAATCAACGTCATCGTGAGATTGCGTTCCGGCCAATACTGATCAGTCAATATTAATCAGACTAAACATGGAGCAGAACACTTTTGATACCAAAATGTTGTTGGATATTATCTCTTGCATATTTCCCTCAATGCAAAAATGATGCACATTCACAAAAGAGTTTGGTAATTATTGAACACAGTCATAAAGGTTGGCTGGAAATGACAGCTCAACACTAGTTATGGTAGCCTGTGAACCGTGCTCACCAGACACACATGTTCACACATATATGCACACTTCGCATGCACACACTGTTGAGAAGCACATCCACTGAGGCAGTAAATTGGCAGAAATGAGGGGTTTGTTCTGATATGATATGAGATGAAGCAGTGAAGCTTGTCACTCCATATAATCTAACATGACAGCCCTGTTTCTAACCATCTCTAATCCATTAATCACACAAAAACACTGTCACACATACACACATTGTTAGAAACCCAAGCATGCACTTCCACATAAAGTTACCGAAATGACACCTGATATTAACCCAACTTTTGCAATTAACTGATTCAATTGTAGCTTTACCTGAAAAGAATGTCAAACATGTAATCATAGTAATAGTATAATAATCTGAACTCTTAATAACTAACAATTGTCACCATCCATAGGCCATTATCCTATTCACTGGTGCCCCCGTGTTTTGTTCACGGCTCTTGTTAAATCCACCTCAGGAGGAGATTATTACATAATTAACCCAAATCCTTCTGCCAGCAGAACCCTACAGTTATACTAAATCATACATCTAACTTCTAATTCTCAATGGGCACTTTATACCAAAGAGAACATGGGGTGTGCTCAGACTGAATGGAAGACTTATTGCAAAGGTGGCATGACTGCATACAAACTCTCACAAAAAGACTCAGATTAACTCTCGGAGTTGAGGCGAAGATGCTTCCCTGTGAATCAGCGTGAGCAATACACGTGAATTCATCCTGAGTGGTACCACTCCATTTCATGAAATTGTATAGATGGAAAGAGTGTAGGTAGAACCAGCCTTACCAGCTCCTGTAAAAGGGCCATGTGTGAAGATTCATGGCTGTTTGCATCATGTGCCAAACAGATGCAAAAACACATTTCATAAATCCCTGTCTGGAGCCAGTGTACTATTGACAAGATAACCACAGCTAAAAATATCTGGCATCTAAGTTTCTCCTTTCAGCTTCCAGACAGAGGTATGTTGACCCTTGGATTTGTCAGTTTGCTGAAAAGGTGGGAGTGTAACTCCTCAATAACATGGTGGCAAGAGACAGGAGAGGTACAGGTACAGATGCAGCACGCCATTCTGCAGCAATGGAAGAACTGTAACCTGCCGAGTGGAGAGTTTGCTCAGTTTTGATTACACAAATGAGAGCATCTTAAATAAAGACAACAATAGTTGGGCTCTTTTATTAAACACTCAAAAGGCTATTTTTTTCTGCAGCAGCTCAAAAAATGCAGGTTTGATAAGGATAGTGCATTTCTATAGAGCCGCTTACCTTTTCAATTACAGTTGGGGTTTGGGAACTCCAATGCTCAACAGAGGAGGCAGTTGGTTAGAAATGTGCACTCAGCTTCATAAAATCATGGGCTGTGAGCTGGATATCATATCTGGCGCCCATGAAACCTGCATTTTGCAAAAGAAGACAGTTAAAGATATCAGCAGAAATACAGCAGATCTTCCAGCTATTCTCCCAATACTGAACAGAAACTCAACTCGTGCATCAGCACAATATAATCCAAATGTCAGTTAATCTTCTCATATAAGTAAAACAATATATTCACAATATTGTTCTTACAGTACGTTAAGGTGCTGTATTTGAGATTGCATCTGTTACTTTTAACGTAAAAGTCTCGATGATATGCTTTAGGATGTGAAACGGAGCCATATTACTTGATTGATCTAACCATTAGTATACAACGTATATAAAATTGGTTCTACATTGACAACTAAAACATTACACTGACAAGCATTAAGGAATAATAGCTAATCTTCTCACCAATGGTCTCATGTACGTGTGTAGGTCATAAAGAGGCAACAGTGTTACATTGAGACGGTTTCATAAGCGGTTAAAATATCTTCAAAATAATTGTAAGTAAGGATAGGTACTCGGGAAAGGAATGTGATTCTTGAACCACTGATGAATTACGAATACAGAATTCTGGCTTAAAAAGTGTAGTATCGCCTAATTATTTGTATTTCTTCTGGTTATTCCGCCTCTCATAAGAAGCTGACATTCCTCAAACCTCCACAACCCCAAACAGCAACTGCTGAATCCAAATGTGCAAACTCTGGACCGGCAGCCTGAGCCCTCATGGACTACTGACTGCTTTATGTATTCTGATGTTGACTGGAGTGCTCAGACTGGCATCGAGAGCTTACAAGGGCACCGGAGTGTGAGACTGCATTGAGGAGGTGAATGTGACAGGTAATCCAACAATATTCCTCCATTGGTAACAGCAACCAGAAATATGACACAGTGAGCAGTCAGCAAACAGTCACCATGCAAACATTACTGCATTAAAGCAAAATAAGATACGCTAATCAGTCAGCATCATGAGGAAATATGAAGAAACGTGTAATGCCTGCTATGTTCATGTATTAGTGTGACATCACTGGCATTATAGAAGAAAAAATAGTTCCATTTGTCAGAGCTGTGAAACAGAAAACCAATTTTATTTTTCTCTCCATATGGGAGAACAGCAGCATTGCTCAGGTATGGAATTTGAACTCATCAAACTTTCTTGGCGTACAACATGATTTGGATAGGCTTATCAGTAATTGTGGTCTGACCTGTAAAATGCGGTCACACGCCGATAGTGGAGCTATTGGCTCCGTGGAGCTGTGGAAGTGTGTCTGGATGCTTCACCCTCTAATTTCACCCCAGCTTCTTCTGGCTAGTGGAGGCTTTTGGACATTTGGATTTGGGATGACAGAAAACTGTCCAGTCAATAACTGGAAACACCCAGCAATCTGTTCAGTCTCCAACAGCTAACAGAAGTCTCATCATTCACAGTATGCTGTGTGTCAGAGAATGTGGCTCAGTGCTACAGTTATTGACATAAATAAATAGCTACCAGCAGCACAGCTAACAATGGCTGCACCAACCTGTGTGTGTGTGTGTGTGTGTGTGTGTGTGTATGTGTGTGTGTGTGTGTGTTTTCGCTCTCAAAGAAGTCAAGGTCTTTCTAGTATTTCATTCAAGCTCTCCCTTTACTCTCCTCTGTGTACATTTATGAACTTTTTCAACTTTGACTTTGTTTCCAATAACGAGGCCTCTGAAATGTGAGATAGATAGATACTTTATTAATCCGGCCAGGGGGAATTATATATATATATATATATATATATATATATATATATATATATATATATAGTTTCCTAATTTCTGTTGTTTATATGTTGTACATCTTTTACTTGTTTAACTGTTTTGCACTATTCACTTTGTCAGACAGTAGAGAAACATAATTTCAGGTCCTCTGTATGTTTGCACAAATGGAGGAAATGACAATAAAACTGACTTTGACTTTAAATGTAAGCAATAAAATATAACTATGCTAATATATAAAAAAAATAGAATAGAATAATATTATATAAAATTGATTAACAAAACAAGCAAAGATGTAGCCAAACAAAGTACAGTGTAACGGTGTTATAGTCTTGTGATTAATTGGGTGTGTTTTATCCTAACACAAAATAGTAGTAGGGCTGGATATTGATTTATTTTTTCCCTTTGGAATCGTATTGTGTTGATATGATCATATTGTTTTATTGTTTTATGAGATTTTATAAGATGCTATCGTTCATATACTCCTATACACGTCTCTGTCCCAACCCGCCTTTCATGGTTTTCTCATCTCTTACACGTTGACTGACGTGTGCTGAAGGGTCCAGGTCAGTTTCCAACCTCCCGTTAGACTATTGATCCTCGGTTTCACATTCACTTTTCACTTCTTGCTGAAGTGAGGAGGTTGAGGAAATATGGCCTCTCATTGTGGTCTCAGTGACTGTATATAGGTTTGCGGTCATTTCTGCTCTGTTGTAACTGTCTTTTATCAGTGTCATCACTGAGGGGCGTGTTGGCTGTCAATCAAACTGCCCACACATGGGTCGCCGTCTTTGCTATACGCTTCAGCCAACAGGGAAAGTCACCTCAGTGTTAGAATAGAATACAACATACAGCTACAAAGTCCATCTCCAGATGGCCAATCATGGCGATGCTATGAGCTAATGGGCCGAATAGAAACGTTTATGTTTTTAAACTAAATAGGGATGAAATCTAACCCATTCGCATTCCCAAATCATCACATACACACTGGATAGCCCGACGCATCAAACTATGATGCCGCACTATGCTCGCAGTAAACGTGTGGTTAGCATTGGGATTTCAACAAAAATACTTGGTTATATTTTAGCGACAAAATTAACAGGTTCGGTTGAGGAAAAGATTGTCGTTTGGATTAAAATAAGTTATGCAACATAGCTTAAAATAACTCCACATTGAGTTTGGTTTTCGAGCTTGACGGGAACAGAGGTCTTCTGTGTAAACGTCCTGTGTTTGTTTGACTCATCGCACACTTGACTCAACAAAGAGGCACTGGCAAGCCAGAAAGGCTAATGTTGCTGCAGTGTTTGCAGCCCCCTGGTTAAATAGTGAAGAATAAAAACTCAAGACCCCATAGCGGCGGGAAATTTCTAATTCTCCCTTTTGATATCTCAAGAGTGCCATGCAATTTGAACAAGTTTGGGTTAGTTATTTTCCAATCAAGTATTCATTTCCACCTATTAGCAGATTTCTGGAGAGTTAAGAGGCTAAAGATATGCTTGTCAGGATCTATCCCCTTGAGTGATACGGTGTGTGTGTGTGTGTGTGTGTGTGTGTGTGTGTGTGTGTGTGTGTGTGTGTGTGTGTGTGTGCGTGTGTGTGTGTGTGTGTGTGTGTGCGTGTGTGTGTGTGTGTGTACTTCGGCATACTGTATAATCCTTCAATGAGCGTCTGTGCAGCTGACTGACGGCTCCCCCCCGGTGCTGCAATAATAGCCCCTCCGTGTTTAAGCCCTCTTCTGTCTCGCCGTGTTCAGAGGCCATCGGTCACGGGCAACAGCGTTGGTGGTGCCCATTCCGATTTACTCGAGGGAAATTCAGAACGTCTGGGCAACCGCAATCGGCTCAACTGAATTGTTGCAACCATCTGTGTAGGTTACAAAGCATTATCGTAAAATAACAGTGCTCTCCAAGCAAGGGCCAAAATGTCACGTGGCATCATGTCGGGCTTGGATGTTATTTTTGCAGATGAGTTAGACATTGCAGTCTGACCGCACATCCATGGTACCACAGTGCAAGGGGGTTCATCAAATCTGATCCCATATTGAATCTGCTTTTCAAATCCTGCATGAATACGTATACTTGACAGTTGAGTCATTAGAAGCAGATTCACGTCAAACTGTATTCTGACATCTAACGGGTAAAGACTGACTCAGTTACATTAATTTGTTTGCTTGTGCCACATGACTAATTTCCTACCGAGTATGCACCACAGACAGAGTTAACCTTCTCTCCCTTTAACGTCTTTATTTGAATTCTGCCGACACTTTCTCTGACTCAGAAAAAGAGACTACAGGCAAATTAGATTGTAAACATGTTCAAAGTCTTGTCACTCAGTGCCGGTTTCTCTGAAGTGAGCGAAGAGTCTCGCAGGCTTTAATTCTACTTTACTCCACCTCCCAATATTACAGGTTTGATGTTCAGCCTCTCCATCAAATACAAAGTTTTAAAACTTAAATCCAGTGTTTTCTGCTCCCTAAAGCCCCCAATATGCAAGAAGAACACAAGCAAAGCAGCGTATGCTTGGGAGCACGAGAATAAATATCACTTTTATGAATAAACATTCCCTGTTGTATGTTAAACCACAATTTGCTGTGCTTGTGTGAACTGTGAATTACACTCACAACGTTTTGAGGTCAAATATAAATGGATTTAGATGAGAACATTCTAGTTAAATAACTAAAGCATTTATGTAAAAGAAAAGGGTCTTGACCTTGCAGCTTCTGCTTTTTTAAATTCCTTTCCCACAACCTCTTGCTGCAGAGATTCAGTACTGTATGTTTAAGTGTTAATCAATTAAATTCAATTGATACAATTTTATTTGTATAGCTCAAAATCTCAAATTTTCCTCAGAGGGCTTTGCAATCATTACAGCATACGGAGCGTTCTGTCCCAGGACCCTCACATCAAAGGTGTTGATCTATTGGTTTGAAATCTGATGAAAGATAATAAGGTTAAAGGTAGTAAGGTAAAAATAAAATGAGTTTTAAAGGCGTGTGTCACTGCTTTCACTCACCTTTGATGTTGCTTCGCCAGTTAATTGCTTTTCCGATTCTTTGTGTGCCAACTTTTGGCTCAGACAGAGTTGTTTTTAATCTCTGTCACAGTCTGCACAATCTGCATATGCAGGTTTTTTTCACATTCAGTCTCACAGACTCCTCTGGGTAAAGTAGATGATAGGTGATATAAACAACCCAGTCACCGGAAAAAAATGTTGGCATACGTTTCTGCAAACCACTTTATAGGCTGAATGTCCACGTTCCTGAATCAAAAAGATGAAGGAAACGCACAATGCCACATGGTTAATGTTGTGAAATGATTGGTTAGGTTTAGGCAACAATACTTTATTGTTTACTAGGGTTAGGGTTGTGTTTACTGAGGTAGTAGGAAGTAGGGTTATTTTCTCGTAGACTTCTATACAGTTGAACAACTTTTTGAGTTACCCCCTGATGGCCAATAGCATTAATGCAAGTTTAAGGCACTTCTGCATTGACTTCACTTTTCATAATCCGAGGTTGCCGCCTGTATAAAATACAAAGAAAAAGAACATGTGTACTTTAAATGTTTATTAATAAAAGATTCCCTACTCATTTCTCAGTGTGATTTTCACTCGTTTTGATTTTGTCTTGCCTCAAGGCACATGTTCGATTCACAAATCCTTAAAAACAGAGAAAACATTAGCATGGTGATGTCGGACATGAGTTGATGCAAAGCTTCTCTCGACTGCATACCGAGGTTAATAGGATGATGGCATTATTATGGATTAGCAGCCAAGGAATCGCCATTCAAATTGTGTTTACTCAGTGTTTTAATTTAGAGTGAGGCACTTATTTAATTATCATCATGTACACATTTCCCTCTGCTCTTGGGCTGGTAACAGCTCCAGGCCATTAATTCAATTCAATTCAGTTTATTTTATATAGCCCAACATCACAAATACAAGTTTGCCTCGGAGGGCTTTATAATCTGTACACATGACATCCCTGTCCCGGGACCTCACATCAGGAAAAACTCCCCCAATAAAGATAGTAAAAACCCTTTAACAGGGAAAAAAGGGGAAGAAACCTGAGGGAGAGCAACAGAGGAGGATCCCTCTCCCCGGATGGACAGAAGCAATAGATGTCATGTGGCCAGAATGAATAACGTAACAGAGTTACAGCACATTCAATGAATGTGACAGAAATTATTCATGTAATGAGTAGTATGCATGGTTCATGATCCAGATAGCCACGATCCATTAAGCAGAAGGAGGTAAAGAGGAGGGGCATCCCAGGGGCAGTGGGAGGAGAAAGCAGGGCCATGGCAGCTGGCAGGACCAGCTCCAGGCCAGTTGCATCAGCAGGGCCATGGTTGCATCAGCAGGGCCAGGGGGGAGGACTCGGGTCCTCCCCCCTGGCCATGGTTCCAGGCAGCCACGAATCCATGGAAAAAGAAAGTAGAGTTAGTAATATGCATTGAAGAGACAATCATTTATCCAGAAGGAGAGAAAGAAGAGGTGAAGAGGAGAGGAGGAAAGGAGGAGCGAAAGAGGAAGAGAAGGAAAGGAGGAGCTCAGTGTATCCTAAGATGTCCCCCAGCAGTCTAGGCCTATAGCAGCATATCTAGGGGCTGGACCAGGGCAAACCTGAGCCAGCCATAACTCTAAGCCTGAAACAGCCCTAACTATAAGCGCTATCAAAGAGGAAAGTCTTCAGTCTACTCTTAAATGAGGTGACCGTGTCTGCCCCCCGAACTGAAAGTGGAAGCTGATTCCACAGAAGAAGAGCCCAATAACTGAAAGCACTAGCCCCCAACCTACTTTTTAACACTCTGGGAACCACAAGTAACCCTGCATTCAGTGAGCGTAATGCTCTTGTGGGGTAATATGGCACTACAAGGTCCTTAAGATATGATGGTGCATCACCAGTTAAGGCTTTGTAGGTAAGGAGAAGGATTTAAAATATGATTCTCGATCTTACAGGAAGCCAGTGGTCATGGTCAATGGTGTCAAACGCTGCACTAAGGTCTAACAAGACCAGTACAGAGACAAGTCCCCTATCTGATGCAACTAGAAGGTCATTAGTAATTGTCACTAGTGCTGTCTCTGTGCTATGATGCTTTCTAAATCCCAACTGAAACTTCTCAAATAAACTATTGTTATGCAAAAAGTCACACAACTGGTTTGCGACTACCTTCTCCAGTATCTTCGAGAGGAAGGGAAGGTTAGAGATAGGTCTGTAGTTAGCCAACACCTCTGGATCCAGAGTGGGCTTCTTAAGAAGAGGTTTAATTACAGCTACTTTAAAAGACTGTGGTACATGACCCGTTAGTAAAGACCCATTGATAATATCTAGCAGAGAGGCACTAACTAAAGGTAAAACTTCCTTAAACAGCTTAGTCGGAACAGGGTCCAGGAGACAGGTAGACGATTTAGAAGTAGAAACCATTGAAGACAGTTAGTCGAGGTTGATGGTAAAAAATCCATCCAGACACACAGCAGGGCCCACAGCCTCCTCCATGGCCATCCCACCTGAGGATGGACCAGCAGTAGTCGAGGACAGGAGATTACCAATCCTGTCTCTAATAGCCAGAATCTTACCATTGAAGAAGTTCATTAAGTCATTACTACTGAGGTCTATAGGAATACACAGATCCACCGAGCTATGACTCTCAGCCAGCCTGGCCACAGTGCTAAAGAGAAACCTAGGGTTGCTCTTGTTTTTCTCTATTAGTGATGAGTAGTAGGCTCCTCTGGCATTACGGAGGGCCTTCTTATATGTTCTCAGACTATCCCGCCAAACCAACCGGGACTCCTCCAGACCGTTGGAACGCCATATGCCCTCAAGCTTCCGTGATGCTTGCTTCAATATGCGGGTCTGAGGGTTGTACCATGGAGCGTGGACAGCAGCATGGCTCTTTCTGTTAAATGAGATAGACCGTCAAAGTTAGTCCTCAGTTATTGATTCTTCCAGTAGTTTAAAACTAAAGTTTAAGCTCTCATAAATAAAACAGATCCCCAGTCCCAAATATTTTGTATTCCTGTGTTTGCCACCATGTTTTCAATTGAATTATTCCTCAAACCTGCCAGCATTTCTCTGGAGTTTTCAAAGCAATGGCTCCAGCACGCTCCGCCACATACCAAAAGTAAGAGTTTATTATTATTATTCTGTTCTCTATAAGAACTGCATGTTTGGGTGAATAGAATACAAATGAGTAGTATCTGCGTTATCTTCACTTACCTTCCTTCCTGCCCGTACCACTTATCAAGAGGACATGTGTGGTGAAGAATGACAAACGTAGGAGGACCTGCATCTGCATAAGACCTGGGAGGCATGCTACAAGTGGGTGGGAAAACAATGACACATTTCAGCGAGATTCTTCTGCATGTTATCAGCTGGGTTGTTTTAAGAGGATTCAGTGAAATGCCACATTTTTTTTGTCTTACTATCCCTTCCTCCACTAAATTAATTCCTTTTGTCCATTTTCTATTTCTTTCAGCCTTTGCCTCTGTCATTTTGCTCCAGGCGAAATGAATTAAAGATGGGAGACAGGTGAAAGGATGAGCAGAAATGATTTAACAGGCAAGTGATCATGGTGCAGGAATAAGCGGTGAAACCATAGAGGAATGCATGTCATCAACAGGGTCACTAGGGATCTTTAGCAAGACATTTAGTGTCTTTTCTACTGCCTTTGAGAAGCATTTTAGGGCAGATATGTCATTTATTTGTTGTGATTTATCCGTATAGCAGCTAACAGATAATGCACAATTGTAGGTCAGAAATGTGTTATGTTTTCCTTCATTTAAGGTTATTTCGAATACCAATGTCATATCTGTTCGCACAGGCTGACATATTGCACCATCTCCTGTATGGATTGGCAAACATGTTGTACAGACATGTATCATTCCCAGACTCTGTATCCTAAAGACATTAGTGAGCTTGACACTTTTAAATGTCTCACCAGCTGGAGGGATTGCCATGATATTTGGCGCACACAGTCATATCCCCTCAGAATTAATCAAAGCAACGTTGGTAATCCCCAGACTTCGTCTTTCGTGCTAGTGTGGTGTGAAATTTAGCGCGCTAGCGCGCGACAATGAGACAGTAAATATAATAAATATTAGCAGATGTGCATGGTCATTGTGAGCATGTTTGCATGCTGGGGTTAGCATTTAGCTCACTGTGCCTCATAGAGCATGGGTGTAGTCTTGTTCAACTGTGCTAAGTACATGTCAAGGTCACAATTGTTTAAAACAACTGTAGTGTGACGACCCTCTCTGCCGCTGGCCGTTGTCCCTACAGGCGTGCAGGTGGGCGTGGCAGAGGGTCGTCAGGAGAGTGGGAACACCTGTGCTAATTAGCGGCACTGGAAACACATGGGCACGCTCTTTTAAAAGGCCCTCTTATAATGACCCGTTTGGCTTTGTATTCAAGATTATGGTTTGTCGCTACACTATACAACACTACATACACACTCATGCACTCACCTCCACTACTCAAAGTACTGACTCCCCCTTCTTTTGTCATGGCATTTCGGTTCGTGGGGACGCGGGAGGGATTGGGACCCTGGACCTCTCGGTGTCTTTTCGGTTACGTGAAAATGTTAAAAACAAGTTGATATATTGTATATGACATTTTTTTTCAATATCAATAATGTTTGCTTTTTGTTGTATTTGAACTGCTCACAGCCGATACCAGACTCCAGAAAAAACCTGTGATCAAGAGTTATATAGTGACTGAACATTATTTCTTTATAAAAGCTCCAGACCCAAAAAGGAAGGGAAGATATGGACTAGAATCACGAAGCAATATTACAGCGTAATCCTCGCCAAGGGGTGAAAGCTGAAAGATGGATGGAAACCAAAATCTGCTTCTCATCCCTCCCAGGTCATCAAAGTATGACTTTGGGTGTACTTTTGTGCCAAGGTTACCACACGTGACAGTGACACAGGCGCCTCACCAGACTGCACTGAGACTGAACTGATTCAGCTTGTTTAACATTCCACAGAAAGCTCGGGGAGCGATCCAGAGCCTGAAGACAATTAAAGCCTGATGGGGTTTTCAGAGGGAGCCCACCTCGGTTTCAATCAGCATCACATACCGAAAGTAAACAATTGCAATTGCAGTAATTAGCGTTGGTTAAACCTCAGCTTTGCTACACTTGAAAATGTTTGACATCGGCGGAGAGTTTTTATGCAATACTGCCATCTAGAGTTCAAATCCTCCTTCCCTCCCCCCCCCCCCTCATTTCAATCTGTATTGGTCTTCATTGAATGACAACGTTGAGGAAGGTGACCCAGTATAGGCCTCCATTTCCTGTCTTTTTTTTACTCCCTTTACAGGGCTGCATGGCCGGGATCGGTGATGCTTCTTGGAGTCGATGAGGTTCAGCTACTGTGAACCTACCATGTCAGTGTCTCCTCATTTAGTTAAAAATTATCCTCCTTCAGGTTCTGTTCTGCTGCTATTTGTCATTTAAATAGCCTCATAGAATCCATTTTGATGAATTACGAGATCTATTCATGGTGAGCTCAGATGGAAGGGAAGTTATCCCTTCATCGTTCCTCTGAAACAAAAAGGAAAGCACAGAAATGTCTGCATTTTTTTCCTCAAGATTAAATCATGAGATATTTACATAAATGGTGTGGCAGCTTGTTATGAAAGGTAATGAAACTGGGGGAGCCAGATTGCCGGAGAGAAAATGCTTCAGTCACAAAGCCAAAGGAAGCTAACATGCATTTCTGTATACAAATACACAGTAGAAGCCAAACACACTTCAAAATGATTATTACATTAGTGATCATAATAGCAGCTATTTGTAATACATTTGTAATAAAGTATAGGTCTGCAATATGATTTGGATTATTTAGTCTATAAAAATGACATGAAATTGAGAAAATGCCATCACAACCTGGGAAATGGATCCAAAGCAGAGGGCCAATAACAGCCTGACACCAGGGCTCTTAATATCTGCTCTCCAGCATGGCTGAGAAACTCAGGTCGACATAACATTCTCCTCGTCTATTTATCCGTACACGGCATCGCAGGGTAGGTTTGATCGTTTAACTTTTTTTGACATTCACCTAATTTGACATTCACATCACGTTCTGATTGAGCAAATACGGAGACCTTGTGAGGTGGCCTTGCTTTTGTAATCTAGACTGTACGTCTCCCTCAACAGGAAATGAGTAATGACTAGACCTTAGCCTTTGCTGTGCATATTTCTGGGGTGGCTCGTTGGTGCAGGAGGTTCGCTAACGTCAGAAACATTTGGAATGAGTAAAGGGTCGTATTCTGATTTCCTTTTTGAAGCTGAGAAGACTTCGCTGTCTCTGAATATAACTGATACTAAAATGATTGAAAGAGCAGCAATGACTTATTTTCATATCCAAGAGGTCTTCAGTGGAGGTGAGAGGAATCGTGAGAAAACTGGAAAAGGTAGAGAGAGCATAGCCTCACAGTTGTTGGAGGAAATGTCTGTGAGGTGATGGAACTGGCCAAAAGGAAAGAGATATTAAACTAGAGTCACTGTTATTTAAACTTTCTTGGATCCAAAACTTCACACCCGCATGTGTGTGTCTGCTTGTGTGTCCATTCAACCTCAATTCCCCACGTGTCAGTGATTATGGGCCCAGCCGTGCTCACAATTTAATCCACAAAACACACAATTACAAGAGTGACAGAAGTTAATGAACAGTGTTGTGCTCCACTGAAGGACTCCCAAGGGTAGATCTGTTGAGCATTAACAGCAATCAAAGAGGCGTTTTTTTTGTATATCCCGTCAAGTGAACAGAGGTGTGGTGAAATGTAGCGTTCTTATGATTGTCTAACATGGCATGAACTCGAGAATGGAGTTTCAATCAAACTAATTATACAGTTCCCAGCTTTCAGGCAATATTCAGTGTTATGACTGGGCTGGAAGATATGGAGATACATGTATTTAGTATTGACAATTAAATAACTGACCGTCTTCTTGGCTCATATACTAATGTTAGCCACTGGTAACCCGAAGCATTGGCTGACCTTGAGCCAAATAAGACTTTTTTAGGTGCCAAAACGTTACAATTAACTTCAAGAACTAAATATAAGATGAAATGGTAAAAGTTCTAAGATGAAAACACAGCGTGGCATTAAGAATCTATCAGTTAGCCGTTCAATTGTAATAGACTTCTATACAATTGGACAAACTGCCCTCTGGACAGTAAGTCTATCAGACGTGTTTTTCCCCTCCAAATATCACACAACACATCACACAACATTTTGATCGATGCAGCTGTCTGCAGCAGCTTTGTGCAGATGCGCACGAAGCTGCTGCTTTACATGCGTATGTTCGTTAAGTATGCATGTAATTGCTTGGTTGATTCCAATGAGTTTGCAGCAGTCGTGATGGTATAAAACAGTCAACATTTTGTTTTCATTTGGTTTAAGAACATTACATTAATACGTACAATAATTTATTCTTCAGTAAAATGATTTTCTCGAACTTTGTCTTATCTCTTTCTTACCTGTTGAGAAGAAGCAACAGTGAAAGCGTTGTTCCTTGCATTCTTTTTTTTCCCTCTGACATTTTCAGGATGACGCTGAGATAAATCCATCACAAAGGAGACGGATTTATTAAATTCTGCATCCATAATGGACTGCAGCATGGAAAAGGTCACGTTGAGGAGCGTGACATGCTTTATTCCGACTGGAAACTGTTGCTCCTTGGTCTGGAGGCACGTTTGCTGTGAGATGCTGGAGGTCATTTGGGGAAATATAGGAAGTCCATAACTGAGGCAGATTTGGTGGATAAAGCATAAGCACAGTGTATATTACACCACCTTATCACAATCATCTACGGATTACTCTGGGCACCCCTGATTTATGATATTTATTTTATGGACCTACTTACAGTAGCGCCTTGGTGCAGGTTGTGCTATTCAATCGGCCCAATGAGGATCTCCTTGTCAGTGTTGCATAACGCTGTACTCCACCCGCTGAGCATTACACACTTATATTAGATCCAGCTTTTAATCATCAAAGTGAAAACACAATTAAGCTGGACTGCACGGAGCGTAAACCAGGCCTGCCTGCCTGGTTAATTAAGTGGTCCGTGTGCAGTTAACTCCTGCCGTGGCCAAAATCACCACATATGTCCTCTGATGGCATTTTAATAACGAAAGAAATTCCATTCAAAAAAATTCTGAAAAGGGAACAGGGGGTTGTGTGTGTGTGTGTGTGTGTGTGTGTGTGTGTGTGTGTGTGTGTGTGTGTGTGTGTGTGTGTGTAATCCTGGGTTTAGCGCTGCCTAAGACTACCAGACTTCCACTTTTATTATCCCATAAACACCAACAATATTTTAACGTCAGATTATAACCACACCCTGCGTATATTTCTATTCATCTCTGCTTTTGGGAGAATTAGACAGAGAGGTGGCCTGAAGCATGTCACAGCTGGACTCTCACCCTCCAGCTGCTTCACCAGGGACTCATCATCAGCGACGAAGCAAAACTGCTCCCCAGATGTCTGCTATACTCCTGGGTGTACCAGTCCGCGAAATCACTGCTAAGCACTGCTGAGCCTGCCAGCATGCATGTATTATTGATTTACATTGAAAACTGTTAACAAGAGAGAGTGTGGGCCTGCACTGCTCCACCAGTAGATCATGGCATCAAAATTGTCAAGTTCAGGGGTTAAATGTCCTCTGGGGCGACTGCTGGATGTTAAACATCTTTCCTTTTATTTAATTGATAACACTTTACTTAAAACTCTCACTGATTACATGGTTAACAGTACATTGAAACACACTGTAATGTGTTTGTACAATTTTAAGTGTAAATTAAACTAAAGCAATTTCACAAAGGAAACCAAACTTCTTAGTTAGGTTTAGGAAAAACATAATGGGCCTAAAATGACTATAGAAACTAAGTACGTAAATACGCCACACATAACAATACACAATAACACCGGTCTCCTAGTTGAAGGTTCTGTGTTTGTTTGACGCCTTCATGCTCCGGGCTTCTCTTCCTCCAGTCGAGCGTCAGTCGGCAAATCGCCGTTCAATGAAGAGAACTAGGATGGCAGCAGTGGTGTCGTGTACACTGTGGGGTCTGAATGTTTTTGGGGATGAATGCTGATTGGCTACTAATTTCAGTGGGAACGTGTGCTTGTGATTTGAGGAGTGTTACCCACAGCATCCAGTAGAGGGCGCAGCCTGTGTGATTTAGAAGAGTAGACATAAGTTTCACTCACAGTTCTGTTCCCTGCAAGAAATTGATCTAAATATTTAGGCCTAAACTTAAACTGATGTTGATTTTTTTTTTTTAGCTGGGCCTTTCTTTGAGATGGCTGAAATATGTTTTGCTGTTGCCCCACAGCAGTGCATCTTAATTAAGCAGTGTGTGTGCTGGCACTTCTGTCTGTTGCTACACACTGGGGGCGTATTGGGTAATACACTAACTATGGATAAATGCTTTGTACAATCCCGCTTCAAAACACCCGACATATCCCTTTGATGTGTGTGATAGGTGTTTCATATTTGATATATAATTACAACTAAACAAATCTGAGGAAGCATTTATTAATTGTTTGTAAAACCTTCGTTAGAGAGGCGTATTAGTATAGGCTATTATTGGCGTTTTGGTGACTGAGAAATGCATTGATAAGCACTGGAATTGTGCTCACGTTTACATATTCCACTACATAATAGTGTGTTATGTTGCATTATTTACAAATGTAAAAGGGGGGTTGAAATACAGTTTTAATGGATTGTGCTTATGCCGTTCATCACTATACTCTACACAGCAGTCTTATTATTTTTTCTGCATGCCAATTATCATTTATAATATCAATTATTTTACATTATGCAAAACCATGGTGTTATATTGTGACCTCTTTTTTGTTCAAAATCTAAATCCCAATTATTTCATCAAATTGGGGAGCTGCGAAGACCTTGGATTAGTTCATTATTTTCCCCGGGAGTAAATACACTTTTTATGTTGGCTTCATCCATCTTGTTGAGAACTTCATCTGCCTTTTCTCAGCCTCTGCCTTCATGGTAGACGACCATTCTGCTGACTGAACAAATTCAGAGTGAAACTACCGGAGATTGTCTCTGCAAAGGAGTCCGTCCAAGCCTTGCATTGGAATAGCGTGTTACAACATCTTAAGCTCTGTCCCTGTTATCCTGCAGAGGCATATTGTCTTGGATGTAGAGGCTGGAAGAAGAATGCTGGCAGTGAGATCTGGCCGGTACATCTGTTTTATAGACTGGACAGACTGTTAATTAGTAATTACCAGCTCATTGTTTCCTGGAGGATGCTGGCCAAAAACAGCAGAATTAGCTATGTGCAGGTTTAGCCTGTCCAGGGACTGTATGGTATAGTGGTAAGTGTAAAACTCACTTTTGAGGCTCCGTTATTTAGGTTTTTTTTTTTTATAAAGAGTAAAATAACCTTGTAATATGTGTTGTTGTAAAGCATCAGCGTCACAAAACATCTATATAATTCCCACTGCTGACTCCATGGATACTGGGTTCTTTATCTGCCTGTTGAAATTGCACAACATGAGTCTATTGTCAAATAAATATTAGTTATTCCTCATTAAATGTGGATCTATCAGAAAGCATAACTCTAACTAAATTGGATTATGAAGATGTGCTGATTCAGGTATCGATGATCACATTATTACTTTAAGGCCAGAGAGAAAAGAGAAAAAACACTATCTCTGGATTACAATCTTGAAGCTACCTCTAGTGGCGAGAAGAAAGATATGCAACAAACAATGAAAAAAGACATGGACTAAAGGACCTGTACTTGTATAGCGCTTTTCTAGTCTTCCGACCACTCAAATCACATGACATCATTCACCCATTCATACACTGATGATAGGCGCACCATGCAAGGTGCCACATCAGATTGTCAACCATTCATACACCGTAGGCGCAGCTACGGGAGCAATTTAGGGTTAAGTGTCTTGCTCAAGGACACATCGACATGGGCTGGCGGAGCCAGGGATCGAACCGCCGATCCTCTGATTGAAGGACGACCCCGCTCACCACTGAGCCACAGTCGCCAATGACATGTTTTCAGGTCTGTCCTTATTGAATAATACATTTATAAAACTGTATAAAGGGAATCAGAGAGGTACCTCTGAGTGCAAGGTTGTTTTCCACGATGAATTCCTGTGTTCAAGCCCCTTCTGAAGTGCCCAAAAGACAGAATTCTGTCGCTCTGACCTTCCCTCAATGGTGTATGAAAATGACATTTTAAATGCATATATTAAATTGAGGTCCATATAGTCCTATTTAAATACTTTTAAACGCTATGAAAGGGCCACACATATGATTAAATCAAACTAATACAATGATTTAACCACTACATGTTTGTTTCCAGGCATGTTTGTTTATTGAATTCACATCTGGTTGCATCTGGTTTTTGCCCAATCTTATTGTTTTTACAAATGTGATGGGAAAAAACTAAAGGACTGGCTTTGTTTTAAAGAGAGATTAATAATTTCAGTTTGTGAACAAACATACTGCCACACCTTAATAACTGTAACCATCTGCCCGCAGAAGACACATCTTTCAACATTTGCACAGAAGCATTCACTGACTTAAAGACACGATTGTGGCTTTTATTTTGAAAAATAATCTCAAATTTGTCTGTAAAATGTGTCTCGCCAAGGCTTACTTTGCTCATGACCCCTTGTAAAATGATGGAAGATAGTATTGTATCGCACACCAAGAAACCAAAAAGCTGTCAAGCACTCAATGCATTATTTATGAAATCTAGCACTTTGGTTTGGAAACAGAAGCTTCTCGCTGTGTGTGTCACTCATGTGAAAAGGCCAGGCTGTAGGTCTCTAAAGGATCGGTTATTCATTTCTCTGCAGAATCTTCATCGGACTCGGCAGATGCTGTGGTCCTTTCATGTCTCTGAGCACATTTTCACCTTTGTGAGGAGATAGAGGAAGACTCCGGTGGTTCTCAGTGACAGTTTTAAACAGACAATGTGGGAAGTGGATAGAAATATTTCCATTCATAGCTGCACATTTCTAAACAGAATTGTGATCAACATTATTTAAATACCTCGTATTTCATTTGTTACTTATTGTATTATTATATATGATGAGCCTTTATTAAAGGGCATAATACTATTTTATTTGGATAGACATTTATTTATAGATGAAGCTTGTAATAGTCAATTATTGTTACCAATACTTGCACCAGAATTAAATTCCTTGTATTGGCTGCAGCTGTGTCCACCCTGCTGTGATAAAGGGTCTGCCTGTTAGCACGCCTGTAGTGAACAAAGCTGCTTGTTTTCATTTTCACACTCGGGATGGATTTTATTTCTAAATGCTGCCAATTGTTTTTAGTGAACTGTAAAGATTTTTAATTGGGCCTGGAAAAAGTCTTAACTGCATGTGGGAGACTGCAATGTGTGTGTGTCAGCCTCTATGCTTCATAAACAAATATGTATCTACAACAAGCACTACCTCATTACATGTAGCCCACATAATTTTTCAGAAGATGCAGGCATCCATGGTGCTATTAAGCTGCACCTGTGCAAACTGTGCAACAGCAGGTTAGTAAGGGCCGTTGACTTGGAGGCTTATGTAAACATGTAGCAATAGGCCAAGGGCTGGCAGAGATCCTATCCTGCAGCTTGGGTTGGCATTGCCGCTTGCTGTCATGTAGCCTACTTAAGGGAGAGGTCGTTGTTGTTGTTGTTGTTGTTGTTAACATAAACCTGATACAAAATATCCTAAAGATAATGGGCCCTTGTCAAAAAACAGGACACATTGCATCTGTTGGGCAGATGTTTGAAAGGCACCCATTAATGCTCATCTCAAAGCTGGTGTTTTTACTTTGTGTGCGGAAAAGTTCATACTAATAGCATTATGGTTGCATTCTTCCTCGTCATGATCGTTAGCCAGCAGTAGCCTGAAAACATATGGTACGTAATGTTGACGGAAACCAGGAGCATAAGGGGAAATATTAACGTGAAAAATGTTCTAATAGGGAAAGGAATAGCTGCCCAGATTAGTCGCTACATGAAGCAAAAAAAGCAAGAAGTACTATGTGTGATGCCACTCTGTGGATGAAACATGATAAAGTGCCCTCTGGAGTACCGGTCCAGTGGAGAAAACGTGAGGCAGTGCACTAGTGGGAGCCTTACATGGAGAAAACGTGAGGCAGTGTACTAATCAGGGTTCATACACATTTTGACTAATGGATTTTTAAGACTTTTCCATGACTTTAAACCAAATTTCCATGACCAAACATTTTGTGAAATCTCGGTGTGTACATAAAAGTGAGAAAATGTAGTATTTAAACTAACAATGAGAATTCCAAAGCATACAGTAAACCTTCAATTACACAAATGAATGAGACAGTAGTTTGATTAAAAGAATAAACATTTATAGATAAAGCATATGCCTGCTTATATTTTGAGCGTCTTTCTTTTAAAAGCATATTCACTATTTCAAACTCAGCGTAAATGAACGACATGAACACATGAGTATAACACATTTCCATGACTTTTCCAAAACTTTTGGCATTTTATTTCTTCTTCTTCTCTTTCCCAGGCCTGGAAATAACCAATTTAAAATGTCCATGAATTGTCCAGGTTTTCCATGACGTAAGAACCCTTAATCATGGGAGCCTTAAATGGACAACACGCGATGCAGTGGATTGTACACCCTAAACACGCCATGCATGCTGGGGCCCCTCCACATGCAGCCCTTTGTTTGTGTCGCCCCTGCCCTTCAGACAGCCCGAGTCCGCCACTGAAGTAGGCGTATCGTCGCCCTCGGCTGAGCTACACTACATCTACATGTGCAGTAACTTTCAAACACAGCAACGCCTCAACAGCTTAACATCTAATCCATCGCAGAGGGGTCTCAGTTGTCGTACCTGCTCCGTGCAGCTTGAGCTTAAACACAGCGGCGGTGGATCGGGTTCTTTGTTTGATCGTGTTGACGGTGACGCGCCTGCGTGCTCGCGCTCTTCCTTTATTGCACACAGGTGCGCTCAGCAGCTCGGGAGGACACGACGCTGCAGGTAGCTAGAGGTCGAGCCTGCGCCGCCTTACAGTGAATAACGTTACCGAAAGTTAAAAACAAATATCGAGACCGTCTTTATGTACTCTGTAGCAAAGGTAATGCGAGGCGCGTGGCAGCTTTTACACTCTTTACAGCAAGTATTTAACGACAGCTTTCGGGGAGTTGATAGACTTGACTTCGTCCTGTGCGGGAAATGGCTAACTAATAACTAGTGTTGGTAATGCAAGCAGCGTTAAAGCGGGTTTTTACTGAAGTAGAAATGGAGAAGGTGCCTACAGCGTCCAAATGGTTCCCTATCTACCTGTCTATCTGGAGCAACAGGTGGCGGTTTCTTTGTTCATATTGAAGTAACGTTCGCGCTATGAATTCCCTCCTCTTGCACAGCGGCAGCAGGATGATATGGCAGATGCTACAGCAGAGAGCACGGCTGACATAGAGGATGTTTTCAAAACGGTAAACTTGACACACGTTTTGTCTGTTTGTTGTCCCTTCATATCCAGTAGCTGTGTGTGTGTGTGTGTGTGTGTGTGTGTGTGTGTGTGTGTGTGTGTGTGTGTGTGTGTGTTTGCAGGTGGGGGAGGTGAGAAGCCTCATTGAAAACATCTCAAGCCAAGCAGAAAAGGTGGAGGGACAACAGGGCGCTCACCTTTCCACTCTAAACCAAGACAAGAGTAAGTACAGGGCACCGTCATGGTGCTGATGCTCTCTCGGAGATCTACCTTTCCTCCAGGGCACACGACATTGAAAAGACAAACAGAGATGCGCACACACAGGCTAAACAACCTTCGACAAACACACCTGAGCCTGTTTGTATGGAGTGGGGGTGTGCAACGGCTTTTTGGAAAACAATATAGTTGGCATAGAAAAAGACAGACAGCCCGACAAGTAAAAACATGTTTCTGCAGGTTCTCTAGTCACTACACTGCATGCTACTGGGGAAATGTTCATTGGGTTTGATCTGCTCATTTCTACCTAAATGAGGTGCATCTTTTTGTTGTAAACATATTAATGTGATGATGATAACGCTGCCATTATCATAATATTACAGATAAATACAAAACCCAACTTAGACGCTAATGCTCCTTGAC
The DNA here is from genome assembly GCF_910589615.1 of Taurulus bubalis. Classification (NCBI taxonomy): domain Eukaryota; kingdom Metazoa; phylum Chordata; class Actinopteri; order Perciformes; family Cottidae; genus Taurulus; species Taurulus bubalis. Next base: position 6,554,328 of record NC_136607.1, read on the forward strand.
AATGTACATCTTAAAGTGAGGTGATGAAATGAACCACGTGCCTATTTTTAATTAAGTGAACGTATGTTATGTTCTTAGGAAAAAAAGACAACCTGGTGCTGCTGAACAATGAGACCAAGAAGAACGCCAACTTGGTCCGTGCCAAGTTAAAATGTAAGTGTTGATTCTTTGCAGAATGTGCTTCTGTCCAGTAGATATTGATTTGTCTCATGTTACGACATGAGTTATGACATAACGCAACTAGAGCAGTTTTTCAACATGCAAAGTTATCATGGATGCGTGGCTGTGGAGGCTATTGTTGGTGTTTGAGACTATGAGGAAGAAGTGTGTCACTCTTCCGCAAATTCTGGAACTGAATTGTTCACAACATGGCATTTGACTTGCAAATAGGTAGAAAAGGAAAGATACTATACTCCACTCTACTGGTCATAGATAAACACACCGTCCAACTCGGATAAACAAAACCGAGATTGTGGAAAGATACAGAAGTGTTCTAACAGCCTGTATCAGACAACTTGTCCTTTTAACCAACATGTTTTTTATACGACAGTAGTGATGAACAGTATGGTTTCCATATTTGATCTGTGTACTTTCAGCAATGCAGGAGAACTTTCCTGTGGAGGAGAACAGTGACCGGGCCTCAGTAATTCAGCGTATTCAGAAGAACCAGGTCTGGCAACACTTTTATTTCCTGTGCATGAAGATGGCCAACTCTTGACTTCCTTACACAGAAGCCTCAATCTTTAGGCAACTGACAAAAATATCTTTGTGTGCAATATTTCTATTTAAATCCTTTTCACGAATCAATAATCTGCCTTTCACCAGCATTCCCACCTGACTCGGTGCTTTGTTGAAGTCATGAGGGGCTACCACATGGCGCAGATCTCCTTCAGAGATAAATGCAAAGCGCAGATCCAGAGACAGCTGGAGATTGGTGAGTTGCCATAAAACAAACTACACTAGAACATGAGCACTTGTCCTCAATCAGGTCTTTACAATGACTAAGAAACTCAGCATTACATTTTAATTATCTATCAAACTACGCTTCTCCTTTCGGTCTACACGCATGTTGTGGTTTACATCTACAGTAGATTGGTTTAAGTTAGGAGGAAGTGGCATCAGTAGACAGGAGTAGAGGTGTAATGCGCCATCCTGTGGTGAACACCTAAAAGAACAAACTCTTCTTGTTGGCTCACAAAACAAAAGTGTAGAGTGATTGTGATTAATTTAAGCATGCACGTTTGTTAAACTGCCCTGTACCATTGGCGAAGAACTCGCCCTTTAACTCAGCTTTGTCACTATTTCAGTGGATAAAGTGACAACAGATGAAGAGTTGGAGGAGATGCTTCACCGTGACAATCTCACCATCTTTATATCTAATGTTAGTGGGATTTCCTTCAATTCTGGCCGATAAAAATGTCAATGCAATAGTTGGTAATATCTACTGTTGCTTTATTTAGTTGTTTGAGCACGTAGATATGCGGTTAGACTGTAATGTGAAGCTAATCAGATGACTATTATAAAAACAACTGCTGTACTTTACAGATCAACTCTGACGCTCTGAGTGAGATTGAGTCTCGTCATCAGGACATCATTTGCCTCGAGTCCAGCATCAAAGAGCTGCACGAGATATTTGCCGACACTGCCGTGCTGTTGGAGGTTCAGGTAAAATGGCTGCCTTACTTGGAAATATTCATGACTAATATAACCAGTGTTAATTCTTCTTTTCTTCCATCAGGGAGACTTGATCAACAATATAGAAAAGAATGTGACGAGTGCTGCCGAGTATGTGGACGCGTCCAAAGCACAAACTTATGAAGCCGTCGCATACAAGAAAAACCCATACAAGATGGCGTCTCTCCCGAGCTTCTTCAAGTCTTTCAAGAGGAAAACCACTGCTAAAACTACTCCTGATCAAAACGCCTCTAATGTAAACCACGACTGAGCTCCCGAACCCACTGGAACACTCACTGCACAAAACATCCTGATCTACATCAAAGCCCGTGCTCGATGGAACACACTTTTCCTCAGATTTTTTTCGGCACAGTGCTTGTCTGCCAACTCAAAAGGATAACAAGGTCGTTTGTTTTAGTTTGATCTGTTATGATAATGATGTGTCAAATGAAGGTGACGAGACGCTGAGCCAATTTCTGATGCTACCTGGGGACTGTCAAAATGACACATGCAGCGTACCACCTTTTTAAAAAAAAATCTGAATTTAACTTTTTGCAATTGGTGCATTCTCTTAATCCATTTCAGCCATGCCAGAATTTCTCCATTTCTGTTATAATACAAAACTCACCCACTCTAACCCAAGCTGCACTTTTAGACTTGGCACCTTCTGGATTGATTTGTTCATCAATTCATTCACTCAAAGTTAGTGTTCCCTTTGTGGCCAGCAGGTGGCGAGACAACATCAGAACTGAACCAGAATCGCTTAACTTTCCTCCTCTCTGTATTCCTGCTGAACTCCTGTGTTTGTTTTTGTCTGATGCTGTGTGTTCTACCAATATCGTGTTTAATATTCTGAAAGAAATATCAAATATCTTGCTGTGAGACTATTGCAATCCTAAAATAAACCTCTGTGGTGACTGCTCCAGTATGTAATGTGTTACTGGTGCTTTATTGTAACGTGAAAGAGGGTAAAGTAATGCTGTGACTACACGGGCAAGAAGCCATCATAACGTGGATGTTCAAAAAATATAGTTGGTCTAAAAGTCCTTTAAACTCATACGGATGTGGAACAAATTACGTTTGCCCGCTACAAGCTGAAAGAGCTGCTTCAGTTCTCAGTCTCCTATGGTTTGCTCCTCTTACTTCATATTTCTAAATTCAGTGTTTTAATGGTGGATAGTGCCGAAATGTAAATTGGGTTTACGCTGGTGACTGCAAAGGTCATCGCATTTGATTTACTTAATTTTCCTTCACCATTCAGTGATACTTTGTCCTGCAGATGGAGGCATTGTCGTCAGGAAAGAGACCACTATTGAAGCATTATATATTCCTTATGATCCTCCACTCGTTTAGGGTTTTATATTTAAATTTGTCACCTGTCTGTAGTTTTATGTATGATGGATAATTGCTCACAATTATCAATCGCCTGTGCGGGTCTCAGTGAGATCTGCCTGCAGGGGAGGATAGGCAAAAACTCTCAGACAAGCTGCATCATGGGAATACTGCCAGGATGAACCCATTGACTTGTCTCAGTGTTTCTCCCTCCCTCCCTCCTCCTCCTCTCTACGTCCTGGATAAGATTTCACAGCACCTTTGCTCTTAGCTGAAACTACTAATTTCCAAATGGGAAACTGAAAAGGATAATAATAGATGAGGATGACAATGTACTTAGAAGAAAGAAAAGGGAGAGAGCGATACAATAAGGATGGAAATCAAACAGACCCAAGCCTACATAAAAACATGGTTTCTTTATTGGTTGTGCCAGAGTGGTGAGGCCTTGACCACAATTTAAAAGGGCTGAGTGATATGGGGCCGGGCTTGTCTGCTTTGATTGACAGGTCATCTCTCCGTCTGTCATTTAAACAAACAGGGCTAATGTGCTGAAAATGGCCTGTCTGCAAAAGAACCTTTCAACGTTTCCCCAGCTGGAATGGACTACTAAGGATGGACAAATGCACAGGGGGAACAGTCTCTTTTTGTCTGCCTCCAGCGCAGGCTTACTTCTTGGCTTTGCCCTGGGCGGCCACGGCCTCCATGGCCTTCTTTACGGTTTCCTCATCACCGAGGAAAGCCATGGGCTTAATGGGCTTCAGGTCTGCGTCCAGCTCGTACACAATTGGGATTCCCGTGGGCAGGTTCAGCTCCATGATGGCTGCGTCGGACATACCTGGAAAGACGGGCAGACGGGTAGACATGCAGATCAGCAGACGGAACGGAGAGGGGATGTAATTGATACAGTGAAAGGCTGCCTGGGCACAGACAGAAAGGACAATAGTCTTACATAATAAAAGGAATCGGCACTGCAGGTTTTCATTACATCTGATTGTATTTGAAGTAATTTTGATCGCAGTGGTCTGTAAATGATCATCTGACAAACTTGATCTACTTGTTTCTCTCCTCCTTGACACCTGCAGTACCATTCCTATCTGACACTTAGGCCCTCTGGCTGTAGAACTCCCTTATCCATGTCTGGCCACTCCTTGAATAAGTACAACCTTTATACATAAAGGTCATGACTGTAATGGGAACCAAGCTCATGACCCTCTGCCCTGTCCCTGGGCTGAGTTCCTGCATGCTATTTTTATGCTCTGTAATCCACAACTGTGTGTGTGTGTGTGTGTGTGTGTGTGTGTGCTTGCATAGAGAAGTGTGTGTGATCATTTAGGCCTTGGTCTTTCCAAAATGTTCGGTCCATTTGGAATTTGCCATTTTGAGGTGTTCGGTTTTATAACGCCAGCATTCTACTTGTTTACCTGTCCTCCTACAAACTGTAGTACTCACCCTCCAAGTGCTTGACGATGCCACGCAGGCTGTTGCCGTGGGCAGCGATAATGACGTTCTTCCCTGACTTGATTTCGGGCGCGATGACGTCGTTCCAGAAAGGCAGGGCGCGGGCGATGGTGTCCTTCAGTGACTCGCATGTGGGGAGCTCGCCGGGCTTCAGATTCTTGTAGCGCCGGGACTGGAGGTAGTAAGACCAGTGAAAGGTAGTTTACTCCCACAACAACTGACAGAAGTCACATAACTTACTGATGGCGGTTATGACATTCTTCTACTACCAATAGTTTGCTGATTAGCCAACAACCTTAGTTTCTGTTGTCTCACCTCACTGATGACTTTGTTGTAAGAGTGATCCTTTTCCATGGGCGGAGGTGGGGTGTCAAAGGAGCGGCGCCAGATCTTCACCTGCTCCTCGCCGTGCTTTTCAGCCGTCTCGGCCTTGTTGAGGCCGGTGAGGCCTCCGTAGTGGCGCTCGTTCAGGCGCCAGGTACGAATCACGGGCAGCCACATCTGGTCCGTGCCCTCCATGATGGTCCACAGGGTCTTCACGGCCCGTTTCAGCACGGAGGTGTAGCACACGTCAAACTTGAGGCCTGCGTCCTTGATGGCCAGGGCGCCGCGCTTGGCCTCCTCCATCCCCTTCTCACTGAGGTCGGCGTCGAACCAGCCGCAGAAGCGGTTCTCTTGGTTCCAGGCGCTCTCACCGTGGCGGACGATGACCAAACGATGGGCGGCGGCCATGTTTACACTGTGTCTTCGGAGTTTGACTTAAACCAAACACAGTTCCCTCAGCCCTTCTAACTTGTGCACACACTGTCTGACCAACAGTGAGCTCAAGCCGGCATTCAACACCCTTTTTATAGCAGCCTGGATAGCAGACAGGCCTCCTTCACTTCCCACCTGTGAGAGGCCTTCACAGCTCTGATGGACATGCACGGCCAGCCAATAGAACGAGACCTCTGCCCAGCTGGTGGGACATGTGGTGGCTGGGAAGGCCAGAGGTCAGATAGTCAGCCAAAATAGCAACATGACTTTTAAACTGAGATCTGTGGAACAAAAGTGTAAAGAGCAGAGTTGGCTGCAGAGAGGCGCCTCATTCTGAAATGAACAGTTTTATCACTGAGAGAGAAACTGCAGCGCAATACACTTTGAATATTGCATTTCTGTTTAGTAAATATAACATTTGTTCACAGGGCATAACAGGCTCAACACTGTGGTATAGGGGGAATCCATGAGCAACTTGTTGCCAAAACACAGCTGAATTAGAAGCTGCTTGGTGTGCACTCATGTGCTTTGTCTTTTACTTTACATGTGGCTGCCGATGACCACAACTTACTGACTACCACCACGCTCTACTCTCAACGATTAATAATCATTGGGAATACAATTGAGGTATAAATCAAGGGAAAATATGCAGAAACAGCAAAAAGCCTTACACAATAGTGTTCAAATGTGTTCCACTTAAAAGGGAAAAGGCTCCTCAAAGTTCTTGAACTACATCTTGACTCATCTTTAAGGGCTCCAACCCGAAAACTCATATCTTAGCAAAATGATCATAAAGTCTCTTAATTCTAAAACAGGCAGAGGGATGTATAGTGTTGTTACTGCCCATGACCTCTAGGAGTTGCTCTAGTATCAGTTTTACATGCAACTTGTCACACTGTGTGGATTAAGAATGAGGAAGCATCTTTTTTTGTTTCTCAAAGAGGTTAAACTTAAGTAAGGCACTGTTAGATGCACATATACAGCTGCTACAACTTATACCGGGGTATATATGCTGTCCGAGCACGGGGCTGACTGCAAACCAAGAGATCCAAGTGTCTCAGCATCACCACAGCATATTTGAAGTATACTCAATTATCCAAGTTGAGAAATGTCTAGAGTTCCACCCTACTGGAAACATTATACACCACCGGGGCAAATAATCAAAGCCAAATATGCAGCAGAGTGAATGTTAGGAAGCACTCAGACTTACAGGATAGGACACAACGCTGTCAGGCAAAGTCAATGTCTCCTGCCACACCCAATCAAATTATGATCCATGTATAGGAAAAAAGAGAGAAATACAATCCTCCAAAAATATGATATTAATGGAGTTCAAGGCGTGACGCCAGACTGGATGCTCTGAGCCTGCAAAGGAGTTAGGTTATTGTATTGCACTAACAAGGGTGATGCTGCAGGAAGAAAACACTGCATGTGCCTTTCTGCTGCGTCACTCTGGTTCTATGGTGAATGGACGTTAACTGAATTAATACAAAAACACAGTTTTCAATGCGGGAATGACAGGCAATTTATATCAAGCTCTGCTGCTAGGTTTTGGTTCCATGGCACATTTACTGTTCAACCCCCCGGGGCAACCTTTTTGCAGCAACAAAGGTGTAGGCTTCCAGCAAGGCAAGCCGCTGACAGATAAAGTCACAGAGTGGCTGTTCAAGTGCGGTCAAATGTCTAGCAATATGATATCCTTAATTTTCTTTAAGAATTCTTGGAGATCAGACAGGTGGAGTACAGAGAAGGAGAGGCACCTTTTGACTTCTAGAAAAAAGTCATATGAGTTCACTCTGTCGAAATGTTACATTCGTTATACTGAATTCTGGTGAAAGGTATCAAGCTGATGAACTTTGCCCTTTAAGACACTGTGTCCCTGTGCAGGCAAAGCACTGAACGTAAAGACAAGCGATGAAACTGATGGCACTGCAGCTGCTTATTCATATTTTGTGATGTGATATACACTGTCAGCAGTTTGTATTGTGCTTAGCTCTATGTTGTGTTTTGTGATCAGACATCTAACGCCCCAAAAAAATTAACTACACTGTGAGCAACACAGGCAGTATTAGTAATGATGGTGGCTGTGTATCTGTCAGCTTGTTATACAAAGCACCCCTAGTGGCCAAAAGGGGATAAATAATGTGCCTATGCGATGCTGTCACCATGTTGATTCCTGGAGTCACTGGGAGTTTTAAATGTATTAATTTAATACTTAGACTAAGGCTGGGCTTTTATGTTAATCGGCTTCACATGCAGAACAACGACGACCTAGAAACTACCCTCGAGGTGAGTTAATTTGTGTGGGAAGAGAAGTTAATGGTCTACTTTCTCTCTTTCATTTCCCCCAGGCCCTGGAAGCATCCTGTCTGCCAAAGAATCGCGCCGGTGCAGATTGTCATGCTGCTGTTAGGGTGGGAAAAAGTGTACACCGGGGAGTTTGTGTGATCACATCTGTTACGATGACTCAGCCTGCAGCAGAGTCCATGCAGCTCCCACTGAAGTCCCCCACCGCTCTCTTCTGTTCGGGCACAGAGCTGTCTTTAAGTACTGGGGGCCTTTGCTGCAAAGGCAAATTACTGGTGCGCACACACAAGCACATGCTCACGCACGCACGCACACACACACACACACACACACTAGAAAATAAAATTCATGTCAGCAGCTGCGTGTAAATGACCTGCCAGGGTATCTGTGCTGCAGATAAGAGGGACTGTTTGTCTTTTATGGAATTGAAATAACAACCTGACAAAAAGCAAAGAAGACTTTTCTTTCACTGACTAAAAACATTGCTCTTAAACTAACAAACTATTAAGACTATCTCCATTATGTATGTTTTGATTGGTCACTATAACCCTTGCCTACTCCCATGTCAAATCATACAGACTCAGATAGTATATGTTATTAGTTCACCAAAATGTGTTTCAGAAAATGAGAATATTTACTAAATAGTATTAACATTGAAGAAAAAACTGACACAACACGTGTGCACTACTAATTAACCAATCTCCGAGCAGAGCTTATTGACGGACCAAGACATAAAAAAAAATAAATTCTACATGTTACCTCTTACCATCTGCTGGGCTGGGATGTTATCATTGCAGGTCTTTTGAGGTAATGGATGTAGTTCCGCTCTTCACCAGCAGGAGAGATGCTGTGTCACGGTTGTTCCATCAGGACAGCCCCCTCCCCTCCATCCTGCAGTGACGATAGCACAACAACTACGTTTAACCATGTTTTTTGTTCTATGTAGTCAATGTTTTTTGCAGTACAAGTCCACATAAGCACACTCATTTATTTTTAAAAACATAGCATTTAAGAACGTCACTTTATTGAAAAGTATGGATCCATGTGACATGTATTTTTGCGACCTCTTCCTTTCTGTCTTTTCTTCCGTCTATCTCTAATTTCCCTCCTACGCTTGTCCCCACGGACCCTCTCCGTCTCATTTCTTGCCATTGCAGTATAAGCCTATCGAGGCTGCATTGTCAGTGTTTGGGTAAAGCGCTTGCGTCAGAGCTCACTGTCCTGCTATAAAAGCACAGGCTGCTGCAGCAGCAAGCAGTCGAGGCTTAAACCTGAGCCCGTTGTACACCTCCCCGCATATACACATACACACACACATACACACACACACACACACACACACACACACATACACACAAATAGGAGAGGCAGAGCAGCCTGTCCTCCTTCCACACAGCCATGAGTAGCATCGGATATGACCCCTTCTACTTCGCCTCGCCATACAGACGCTGGTATGCCGAGGCCACCCCTCGTGTCGCGGTGACCAAAGCGAGGACCCACTCCGTCTACTCCTCCCATGCTTCCCCGCTGTCCTCCTCCCGTCTGCAGTACTCCTCTCCCGGCCGTGGCGGGCTGCTCTCCTCCTCCTCACAAGCCGCTTCCCTGGACCGGGAGCTCAGCCAGGCCGCCCAGATCAGCTCTGAATTCCGCACCGTGCGCACCCAAGAGCGCGGCCAGCTGCAGGACCTCAACGACCGCTTCGCCGGCTTCATCGAGAGGGTGCGTGAGCTGGAGCAGCAGAACCGCGCTTTGGAGTCAGAGCTGCTGCTGCTGAGGCAGAGGTACAATGAGCCGTCCCGCCTGAGAGCGCTGTATGAGCAGGAGGCCCGGTCCCTGAGGGCCGCTGTGGACGAGGCCAGGGCGGAGCAGCAAGCTGTCCTGGGACAGAGAGAGCAGCTGGAGCAAACCCTGAGCGCCTTGCAGGGTCGATATGAGGAGGAAGTGATGGCTCGGGAAGAGGCAGAAGGCCGGCTGATGGACACCCGCCGCGAGGCCGACCAGGCAGCTTTAGCTAAAGCTGAGATGGAGAAGAGCGTGGAGACACTGCTGGAAGAGCTGGCCTTCCTCAAGAGGATTCACGAAGGCGAGGTAGTTGAGCTTCAGGCCCAGGTCCAGATGGGCGTCCAGGTGGCGGTGGAGTCCGAGGCCGCAGCTCCGGACCTCTCTGGGGCTCTCAGGGACATCCGGTCCCAGTACGAAAGGCTGGCGGCGGGAAACATGCATGCAGCGGAGGAGTGGTTCAGGGGGAAGGTGGGCTCCATGACCGAAACCGTGGCCCACCACAGTGACGCCGTGAGGAGCTCCAAGGACGAAGCCGGAGAGTACCGACGCCAGCTCCAGGCCCGCCTGCTGGACATCGACGTATGCAGAGGCCTCAATGAATCCCTGGAGAAACAGCTGCACGAGATGGAGGACAAGCAGAACGCTGAGATCGATGCTATGCATGTCAGTAGTGTATTCTTTCCCCATGAGTTAGTTATTATCCAGAACCTTTAATTTTATGGGTTATTACTCTTTAAAAGTATTACTGGTTTAATTTCATTGAACGTAGTATGTCATATTGTCCTGACTTGACATTGTCTTCTATTCAGGACACCATTGCAGAGTTGGAGAGTGAGCTGAGGGGCACCAAACAGGAAATGGCGCGCTACCTGAAAGAATACCAGGACCTTCTGAATGTCAAGATGGCTCTGGACATTGAGATTGCCGCATACAGGTGAGAAGCAGCAAGGCTGAGGTGAAAATATATGTTCAAACTAAGATGGAGTATATCTCATGTTTATTTTTATGTAGATAGATCTGCAAAGTTGAATGAATAATGTATGTAGATGTTTAAGAGTTTAGCGTAGGATAGAAAAGTAAAAGAAAAGCGGGCAACTTTTTATGTTGCTCAACACATTCTTACTCGCTGTTGCATGGCCTGCAGCACTGATCATCTTTCTTTTCATCAACCTCTACAGGAAGCTTCTAGAAGGGGAGGAGTCTCGCTTCAGTGTAGGAGCGCCCGGGAGTGTGTCCTCTTTGTACAGCCACAGTTTCTCAGCGCCCTCCTTTGCCCGGCCCTTCCACTCCAGCATGAGCTCTGGCACCTCCTACATGATGACATCACACCTCCTCAGCTCCAGCTTCAGCACCACTGAGCGTCCCATCTCTGCCAGCCACGCCCAGCAAGCAGAGGCCAGCCCACCTGGGGAGGAGGAGGAGGAGGAGGCCGTGGAGGAGGTAAAAGAGGAAGAGGAGGAGAAGGAAGAAGAGGGAGGAGAAGACACAGAGGAGACAAAGGAGGAAGAGAAGGAAAATGAAGAGGGAGGAGAGGAGGAGGGAGATAAAGAAGAGGCAAAGGGAGAAGACGAGGAGGCTAAGGAAGGAGAAGAGGGTTAGTGCTCTGTTTTTATGTTCTGTCATTTCTCAATTACACTGGAATGATTCAAATCCAGATGACAAAACATAATACAATTATTATTTTTGCAGGTGGTGAGGAGGAGCAAAAGGAAGAGGTGACAGAGGCTGCCAAAGATGACGGGGAGAAAGGAGACCAAGGAGAAGGAGAGGAGACTGAGGTTAAAGGGGAAGCCCAAGAGGAAGTAAAATCAGAAGGAGGCCATGACAAAGATGAGGATGCAAAGGAAGAAGACAAGGCAGAGAAGGAAGAGGCAAAAAAAAGTGAGAACGATGAGAACGATGAGAACGATGAGAACGATGAGAACGATGAGAAAGCGGTTGCCAAGAAAGACGACAAAGATCCGTTGGAAACAGACGTCAAAGCTGAAGCCAAAAAGGACAAAGAGGAAGGAAAAGCAGCCGAGCCGGAAGCTGCAGAAGAAAAGAGCACAAAGGGTAAAAAGTAAGCCAGTAGCTTCAGAAAACGTCCATCATGACTGTCCATTAGCTCGATAACCAGTAGCGGCATTCTACGCTATTCTATCAAATCTGCTTGTTAACATGGTGCTCAATAAAACCGTCCAATAGCCATTTAAAGCAACACATCAAGGTTAACTGCTTGCCAATATCAAGAGTAGTCCATAACGGTCTGGTTGCACACGTCCTGATGAGTGTTTGCTGAGTGCAAAGGGGAGTGTGTGAGATTCTGGTGGTTTAATAAAAACCTCTTAAAGCCTTGTGTGTCATTGATTTTGTGTGTCCTTTTAACATCGTAAGCCTCTGCAAACACAGCTGTTCTGTAATCACCTCGCCGCCAGTGGTTGGTGGAGAAATGGAAGCAAGTTTCGTTCACTAATTCCTCATTTCACTCAGTCCATTAGAAACACATTAGAAACAAATGCAAGTGCAAAGAAGATCCCCAAACAAACCCATTATTACACACACACACACACACACACACCAAGCAGACAATTACATGATGTCACAGCTCATGTCAGTGAAGGGAAAGACACACACTTTGAGAAAGATTAGTGTACGGAAATTGAAGAACCAGAAAGGTTAAGTTTGACACACATTTAATGGACATCAGTTTCTGTTGTTTCTGTTGCCCAAGAACAAACTATATTTATGTTAAAGGGACATTCAGACATTTAGTAATATAAAACAAATGTATATATATATTAGTGCTGGGCAAAGATGAGTTTCATACAACTTGTGTATTTTCCTCACAACGGTGCGTCTTGAGGCTCATATGGGCCGTCATCCATTGCGGTTCTAAGCACGGATTTAGGATTTAGCTCGAAATAGCATACCCAAACTGAAAAGGGTGTATCTCTTGTGTAACCACAAGGGCTAGTTGAATAATTCTGGTGTTATAATAAAGGCAACCCTTGTGAGCTTTTGGTCAGATGTGTAAATATTAGTATATATGTTGCTGGCTAAGAGTAAATAAAGATTGAAACACAGAAAGTTTCAGGTCCGCCTATAAAAAAAAGCACTTTCAGGGTGTCTCTCTGCAATGTTTTCACTTGAAAAAGTGAAGCAGAACAAAGTCAGAGAGATAAAGTACAAAGAGAATTCAGGCGAGGTTTCCAAAATCTCCATTGGGGCACATTTGCGCATATTTTCGCGCATCTGTGACATTTGAATTTTTTCATGTAGCAAACCTTATATTTCACTTGTATATAACTTATGGTGTTCAATAAATGTGTAATAGTGGGGATTTACTGAGAGAAATGCATTTTTTCTTTTATTTGCTATTTTCTCAAAAAAAAAAAAAAATTTGCTGACTCAGGGATTTATGTTGCTGTGTTCTTTGGTTCATATCTCGGTGATGCTTTGCAGCAGAGGGGTTTTGTGAATAGATTTGGAATCTGTGTGGAATTGTTACAAATTGCTATTTGTCTTTTTCTGATAGCACCAAGCTACGGGCTGCTAGTTCTGGAAACATGCAGAGTGGGCTGACTCGAGACAAAATTATAATTATTTTATTTTAATAATTATTTTAGTTGGTGTTTGAGTTGTGTTGAAATGGCTGACTAATTATTGTAGCCCAGGTTCTCTTGTAATTAAACAAGAGATGATGATGTGGAGCATCAATATATTTGTTCATGATTATTGTAATGTTTTACACAGTTTAAATACATTTCTAAAAAAGGACCTATATAGGTCCATGCGGGGCTTAAAGTGGTACTTCAGGTTCGTAGTACTCCAGTGATGAGACAATTCCAGTTAGCAGTGGTTACAAATAGCTTTGCTTTTATCAACTACGCCATCTGGTAGAGATTTAAAATGAAAATGTCCATTTAAAAGTGCAGTACCTGTGTGCAGCAGTGGTTAAGCCCCTCCCAATGCTAAAACAAACAAACATGCTGTTAACGCATGATAAAATCATTGTCGGCATTAATGGATTGCTACGTTAACACATTTATAACACGTTAACGTGCCCAGCCCTAATATATATATATATATATATAAATACAAATTAAATTAAATTAAATATACATTTTGTCACATCACTTTTAATCGTGGTATTTAATCCTGGAATTGCAGCTTGTGGTGGAAGTTTGACCAAATAAAGAGAGACCTACAAATAGAAATGTGTCTGTGTATTTAACAGACTTCTGAGCAGAAGGACCTAAACTAACAGTTTACAATCAAGCAACTGCCCTGAAATCGGACCCGAGTGATATGACCTGATGTTTATGGAGGATTAATAACGCTAATGTTAGCAACTGCTGTGCAACTGCCCGGTTGAGTATCTAGCTAGCTAGCCAGTTAGCAAGCTAGCCACTAACTAGAGGTCCTGACACGCGCCACTGCGTCACCTAGGTTGTAAGTAGACCAATCCAGGTGATAGCTCATAATCAATAATGTGTACGTGCCAGCAAACTAAGAAACATACTCACCACTCGTGCCACTGACGGGCATCGCCACTGGCCGGCATTCTTTCTGGCCTGGGTCTGCGCACTTAGTTCAGCGTTTTCCGTAGCATAAACACACTGTTGTACAAAATGTGTGTCCCAAGTTGATGTTGGGTTGGAAGCGGAATTTGATTTATTTTGTGGATCAAATCATAACCTTTTGGATGTTCTCCTAAAATCCCCACTGCTGAAAGCATTCTTTTTAGCAAACAATGTGCACATAAGTACATTGCTTGCATCTTGCAATAAATATTAATGTTCGTTCACTTTGTGTTGTGTCTATTTTCCTTTTCTGTTGAGAAGATAACTGAGATTTGTGTTAGCTTTGAGGCACTGCTGGCCTTTCAATGTCATTTATTAATGCTATGCATAGATAGTCCTCACTTTAGATGAGGTCACAGAACATACTTATTAACTAACGACTAGTAACTACCTGAATTAATCATGAATTGCTGTATTAAAACACGTTTATAAAGTACATGTTAACATAGTCCCTAACCATTGTGCATATCTAAATCATTATATGTATAAATAAATGCATGAATAATTGGCATTTAAATAATGTTTTAATAATTTACTAACACTTTATAAATTATCTTATTAATCATCTATGAGTCCTTAATAATTGGTTTGTAATATATATTACTTAATTTATTTTATCATTTATAAAGTATGAAACCCTGATCATGAAACGCATAATAGTCAAGCGTATTAATCAAGAATAGAACATTTATAACTGTGTTTATGAATTGCATACTAATGAGTGTTAATGTTGGAACAATGCTTTATAAATGATGAATTACATAACTATACTAGCGTATAGTTATTATAAAGTGTTACCCTCTTATTTGCTTGTGTTCCTGTTTCATTAAATAATTTCGGTGTTTTTTAGCACAAATTTAAAACAGAAAATACGTTATACCTATACAGTTCGTTATACCTCCACAGGAGTTTGTTGTTCCTCTTCGCGACCGATATGCTTGTGGCCGTGTATACAGTCCATGGAATAAGAGAAAGTGGAGGCAAATTATTTGCGTTATCTTCCTGTTATTTCAACAAACAACCACAGGGGCCGCTGTTTAGCCAACGCTTCATAGTTACTTAGTTACTTGATTAGTAACTTGAGCATTACAGAAGCCTCTGAGGCCACAAATGGTGATTATATTAAGATGGTAAATGCTAAAACATGTTCAACAGTTTACATTTCACATTCAAATGAACTGGCTCAAACTTTAGTTTGCTAACTCATTTAGCCCCAGTAAAGTCCCAGCCATTTTTCTCAAAAAGTCGGAATGGTTTGCATACCCATACTAAATACAGAATATGTCCTCAACCACAAGGGCTATTTGAATAATTTCAAAAGGTATAATATACAGAACACACTTGTGAGACCAGTTAAGAGGTTCATATAGCAGTATATGTGTTACTGATTTATTGGTTGGTGATAGAATACAGAAGAAAAAAAAAACTTCCAGGATGTATTTCCTCTTTTTACTTATGCATATCATAGCTTATTTTGTTTAGCACTATGTGTTAACAGTATATGTGCTAAGTTTGACTTTGATTAAGTGAAGTTAAATATTTTTAGTAATTAATTTAGTGCATATTTCGTGAACCGTAGGTTTAGGTCTGTTGAAAGCAAAAATACCCTAACTTTCTTCCTGGACCTTGGACACCTCTGGTTCCACAACAGATGGACTCTGCTCAAGCAGATGCACCATTACATACCAAGCAAGTATCATTTAATAATCCATAAGTAAGTCATGTTTCAGTTTTTAGACTTTGTCTGACAGTGGTTTTGGCACAATTGTCGGATTCCGTAGGTCGTAAGCCTTTCAGAAAGGTGTGCCAATCATGTGTGGCAACAAGCTAGGGATATGAAAATGTATATTTTCATATCCCTTGGGGACCTTTCTCGAGTCACTTTCGAGTCCTTCGAGTCATATTTATGGTTTATGTTGATATTTATGGTTGAATTGTGTTATAAACATGTACAATTGACTTATATGCTCTTGTAAGGCCAGGCTGTGCAGGTTTTTTTTTCTATGTCACTCAGTGGCTTTGTTATCGATTCATGGGAGTACAAGGACTTTGAGTGAGGAAGAATTCTGCCCCCATTTTTGGGGGCACTTGGGGTTAATAAGGCTACAGGTTAAATTGAGCTAATATTAGCTATCGTTAAGGCTAGCAGAAGCTAAATCCCATCAAGTAGTGCTCAATTGACCACATCTATATTTTAACGTTTGACATATAATAGACAATGTTGTTTTCTGTCAAAGGTTACGTATAGTCCCGGTTTTAATGCATCTGAACTGAGACAAAGTGACTGATTGCCAGATGAAGGCACACATACACACACAGTAGCTATTATTTACAGTAATTGCATGCTTTTTGCAGGCAAACTAAGAGAAATGATGATGATTATGATTACTCTGATGTGAAAGTCTGCTCGATTGTATTACTTCACTAACATGTAAACAAAAAGGCACTCATTGAAACTGATCATGTCTCCATGCAAGATGACCCATAAGCTTGTTTTTGCAAATACCTGACATTACTACGTTTACACGAAAGACTAGTAGTAACAGTTTGCGATCTGTTTCCCAAGTGCATCTATAATCTTCTCTAATGTGATAAGAGACCATCCAAACAAACACCTGACACCTGGCCTCACCCAGCAGCTGCTCTGTTACGTTACTCCCTTAGGTAGATGTTACGTTTAGACAGTCTGCAGCAGCGAGCTCTCTGCATCAGGTCTGGTGCAAACAGCCCTGGTGGTATTTGCTCTTAGCATTAGCATCGGTTGCATTTTTTTGGTGCTGCTAAATTATTTCAACAAACAAAGACGCATATTTTAAACCTTTTGATTAACTAGTTCAGCAGAACATCAATTAATGTTGAATCTGAAGAAATATCTTTCAGCCATAACCATAAGTCCAAAAAGTAATCTTGCCCATCCTTTCAGCATTGTCAGACAAACCTTTTTTTTCAACTTTTTTTAAATATTAGATTAGATAAATTACATTATTGGATGATGACTTTGCTCTTTTTCAAATGACATCATTGGCACAATTAGCAGATTACGTTTTGTGGTAACTAGAGCAGCTTTCGAGGATGAAGTTATTTTGGTCGGATTATCAATTGTAAATCCTAATACAGAATTACATTATACACATGTATGTGGCTGGTAGAACTTCATCTGGTTAAGTGTAAATCCATACAGGTGTATATGTAGATCACCTGGGGAAGGGCCAGAGAAAACTGTGTCTTGTGTAATTCCTTTGATGAATTGAATATTCATTAATAGCCATCACCACAGATTGATGTCAAGTATACTTTGTAGTGGAAGCTATTTTCATGTAATGTCATGTTTGTATATGTATACACAAAGAACAAATATGAATTCAACAATATAAATGACAAGACAGAATCTTTTTTTACTTCATTATGACATTTATTGAGCAAATGCTGCTGGGAAATTGTTCATGATGAGTAAAGTCATGGGATTGCAAACAGTAGCACCTCATTTATTTCTGTATTTAAATTCAAGTCCACCCTACGCATTCGAGAATGCATGAATCTACGCATTTACAGTTGATTTATTTTTCAGTTGCACTCAGGTAAACATAACAGACACTGATAAAAAGCATGTTTAAGGCTAAGAGTTTCTTCAGGTTTGTTAAGCTTTAACTGGATGTATATGGTCATGTGTTTATCATATCGCTGCCGTCTCTTTCTTCTCTGTGTGTGATGTATTTATTGTTAGTTTTTTTTTGGCTCAGTTGGTATCTTCACATGTCAAGTAAGGCTTCTTCAGTAGAGCAAGTGTCTGCGTAGAGGACCCTCCCTCTACCCCCATCCCGCCCACCCCTCACCCCCTTCACTTAAACTCCAAAAACCTCTCAACTTGAATAATATTCCTCGCACTCTCCCATCCGCAATGCATTTATTCCTTTTACATATTTACTCTTTTTACAGTGTATGTCTACCATACATTCAGAAGGTAGGAAGGTTCTCCCCTCTCCTGAGCTAGCATGCAGAGACCCCCCTCCCTCCCGTGAGCTCGCCCCGTGAACTGCAGAAAGAAAGAAAAAAGAGGATCAAATGTCTTGGTCGCTAGCTCCTCGCCGCGTCTGCAGCAAAGCCCGTTTTAAAGCTGTCACTCAACATGCATTTTTGAAAACGTGTAGCATTTACGTTTTGGATTCTTTCTATGATTTGTTATGTTTGCGAGTGGTTATCTTGAATACATCGCTCTAGCTGTATGATTTTCTTTTGTAATGTTAGTTCTGGGTTGATTGCTTATCTCCGCTCATTCGCCCTCTGTGACCTGCTTGATGGACTGGCTGGAGTGCTTCTCCATCTTCTTGGTGGCGATCATCTTCTCCTCTACCACCTCCTCCACCTCTTCCTTCACCGTCTCGGTCACGGTGACAGATTTGGTGACGTGCTTGGATCCGTCTTCTCCGGTGGTGATCGTCTCCACGGTTTTGGTGATCACCACTTTCTGGTTGGCGTCTTCCTTGACGGGACTTTCGTCCACGCCGTTGGCGATCACGCCGTCTTCTTTCTCTTCATTCTTCTTCTCTTTCTCTTCTGGGCTGCTCTTGTCGACGTCGCCATTCATGGCAGCGTCTTTCTTCTCTGAGCTCTTCTCATTTGTTGGGTCGCTCTTTTTCTCTGGTTTCTCTTCAGCAGCTTTAGGGGCCTCAGACTTGGCGGCCTTTGGGGATTCAGCTATTGGAGATTCAGGTTTTGGGGAGGCTGACTTGGGGGACTCGGTTTTTGGGGAGCTGGGTTTTGGGGATTCAGCCTTCGGTGAGCCTTCTTTGGGGGACTCAGACTTAGGAGATGCAAGCTTGGGGGACTCAGACTTAGGAGATGCAGGCTTGGGAGACTCAGATTTAGGGGATGCAGGCTTGGGGGACTCAGATTTAGGGGATGCAGGCTTGGGGGACTCAGATTTAGGAGATGCAGGCTTGGGGGACTCAGATTTAGGTGATGCAGGCTTGGGGGACTCAGATTTAGGAGATGCAGGCTTGGGGGACTCAGCTTTCGGTGATGCAGGCTTAGGGGACTCAGATTTAGGGGATGCAGGCTTGGGAGGCTCAGACATAAGGGAATCCGGTCTAGGTGATCCAGATTTAGGAGACTCAGGTTTAGGTGATTCAGACTTAGGGGACTCAGGTTTAGGTGATTCAGACTTAGGGGACTCAGGTCTAGGTGATTCAGACTTAGGGGACTTAGGTCTAGGTGATTCAGACTTAGGGGACTCAGGTCTAGGTGATTCAGACTTGGGGGATCCAAGCTTTGGGGATTCAGACTTTGGAGAATCTGGTTTTGATGTCTCGGTTTTGGCAGCTTCTTCCTTCTTGGCCTCTGGCTTTGCAGCTTCTGTTTTTGGAGCTTCTGTCTTGGCTACAGCTTCTTCTGCTTTGTCATCTTTTAACTTCTCATCTTTTTCGCTTTGTTTGCCTTTGTCTGCATCCTCTTTTTCCTCTTTCTCATCCTCGCTTTTGGATCCTTTGTCACTACCTGCATCTTCATCCTGATCGCCATCCCCCTCTTCAGCAGCAGCTTCCTCTTCACCTCCGCTGCCTTCTTTGTCTTCGGCCTTCTCTTTGTCAGGAGAGGCTTTAGACTCTGGAGCTTTGGAGCACAATACTGTCTCCTCAACTTCCTCTTCTCCCTCGTCTCCCTCTTCTTCGTCTCCTTCGTCGCCTCCCTCCGCATCCTCCCCCTTTTCTCCCTCATCCTCTTCTTCCTTCTCTCCTTCTTCACCCCCTTCTCCCTCCCCCTCTTCTTCCTCATCACCAACTTTTTCATCCTCCTCTTCCTCTTTAGCGGGTTCGCTAGAGCTAACTTTGGCTTCAGTGGCGGCTACAACTTCCTCGCCCTCACCCTCTTCTTCTGCCTCTCCTCCCTCACCCTCTGCTTCATTCCCTTCTCCTTCCTCTTCCCCCTCCTCTTCGTCACCCTCATCTCTTTCCGCTCCAAGTGTGGCAGACAGCTCTTGCGCTATTTCCACCAGGTCATCGTCGAGGTCTGACTTCTCTTCATCTTCAACCTTTGTTTCTTCGATGATCTCTTCCACAAACTTGTGGTGCACCTTCAGCTTGGGAAAGTCAGATTTAACCTTAGAGATTTTGGTAGGTGTGACCGCCTGACGATAAGGGAAAGTGCTGAAGTGGGTCTCCTCGCCCTCTAGAAGTTTCCTGAGGAAAGCAAATGTATACATAATGTATTCAGTATTCCCTTTCGGTATACAGAAAAGGTTACCGTTTATTTGAAATCACTGCAAATGTTATTTCTGCTACCTGAAGAATGTAAATTGCATGTCAGTATGTCGGCTACCTGTATGCAGCGATTTCAATGTCCAAGGCCATCTTGACATTGAGCAGGTCCTGGTACTCGCGCAGGTGACGAGCCATCTCCCATTTGGTGCTCTTGAGCTCATTATCCAGCTGGTGAATTGTCTCCTGAGAAAACAGAGCACACAATACAAGGTTGATTAAGTTAAACAAGATGACATGCAGAGCAAAGATACGTCCTCTATTGCAGATTAATTTACGCATCTTTGAATATCACCTTCATGGATTACCAAGACGTGTGGCAACAGCTTTACAAAGACTTCCAAAATATGTTTAAGAATGTATCTTTAAATTGAACTTGAACCTGTGTCAATGCCTCCTTCTTTTAATTGCTGTGCACATTTGTATAAACTCTGTGGACTATGTGCACCAAACCCTGTTGCCTTAATATAATCTGAGGCAACACCGCATTCATTCATATTGAAGGCCTCTCTCTCAAGGACAGCCCCCACTCTTGTCAATGCACCCCCACACCCACCCCAAAAGCTCAGTGGTGTGATGTAAGGGTACAGCATCGACCCGTGCCTCTGACTCAGCAATACGAAGAGTGGGGGAGGGGGAGTCTGCTGCTGCAGCATCTCCATTTAACCCCTTCCTGACACTTGGCAAGTGATTTGTAAGTCAGCTGTTGTAACTTGGAAGTGCAATGATGCGCTCTAGCGGTCACTACGCAGCAGAAAATGTTTCAACACATCTAAACTCTGATTTAGAAAACACATCAATCCGTTTATCTTGTATTAAGTCAGTTTGCTATTTCATTTCCCTCAGATTAAAAACTGCGTCACACTAAAAAATACGAAAAATGAAATATGCAGTGCATTAACAATCTATATATATATATCGTCACCATAGCAACTCAAACCCCCATTAATAGTTTTGTTTTTCAAACGCAAAAACATTAACGTGACCATCAAATAAGTCTCATATCAGCATTTTAAAAGTGTATTCAAACGATGTTTTTCCGCTCTTTACGCGCGGCTCTGCGTCCTACCTGCAGGCTGGACAGGTCGCTGTTGTGGCGGTCCTCGATGTCGTTCAGCTGCCTCTCCAGCGACTCTCTTGTCCCGCGGATGGACTCCAACTCCACCGTCTTGGACTGCAGCTGGCGGCGGTAGTCGGAGATCTCATCCCGGGCGGACTTGATGGCGTCCTTGTTCTGCTCCGCAGCATCGGTGAGCTTGGAGAAGCGGCACATGAACCAACTCTCCACCTGCTGCAGGTTCTGGTTGGAGTGGCCCTCCAGCTCGCAGCGGATCTCCCGCAGAGCCTCGGTGATGTCCGTCTTCTGGTGGTCTCTCCTCTCCACGGTCACCTGGGACTCCTGAATCTGGGCGATGAGGTCGCTCACCTCTTCCTCGTGGTTGTTGCGGATGAAGGCGACCTCATCCTGCAGCGACTGAACTTTCTTATCCAACTCGGACTTCACCAACTCGGAGTCGCTCGTGTCCTTCTTCAGGAGGCGGATGATGGCCTCTGTCTCCTCCCGGATGCGAGCCTCTTCGTCGAAGCGGTCCCTCAGCCGCTGAATGTCCTCCTCGATGTGGTCGGTGTCGAGCTGGATCTGCGTCTTGTCGTGGTGGATCTGCTCCAGCACGGAGCGCAGCTCCTGCAGCTCCTGGTCGTAGAGGTCGCCCAGCTGGGAGCGCGACACCTGCTTCTGCCGCAGTGCCTGGATCTCGTCCTCGATCTGCTTGTTCTGCTGCTCCAGGTAGTGCACCTTGTCGATGTAAACCACAAACCTGTCGTTGAGCCCCTGAAGTTGCTCTTTCTCGTTAGATCGCTTGTAGTCTCCGTTCAGGATGGACGTTTGATTATAATCAACGCTGTCGGCGGAGCTGAGCACATTTGAGCTGTAAACCCGGGACACCGGCATGTTCACGCTCCTCTTGTAAGAAGAGGTCATGGTGGAGCCGGGGCTTGCCCGGGACCAGGACTGGGAGCGAAAGCCGCTGGACGGGGTGCCGCCGGAGCGGCTGTAGCCGTAGCCGGTGGTCCGAGTATCCATATTCCTCCTGAAGGGGCTCCCTGCCGTGTCCGCCGGGTAACTCATCCGGTGAGACTCTGGTGTGCTCCGGAATGAAGAGGGGGCACGGTGCAAAAAGGGTGAAGCCGTGGGGCGAGTTTGTATGTGGGTGTGTGTGTGTGAGTGTTCTGTGGGTGTGTGTGTATGTGTGTGCGTGTATGTGTGTGCAGGTGACGGGCTCTCACAGCGAATGAGACCTCCTCCGCCTGCGCCTTATATATCTGAGGGCGCTGTCGTTAACAAGGCAAGTCCAAGCAGTTTTTGTTTGGTCCATTGATGGGAGGGAGGGGAGTGCGCATCCCCCACAGGACGTCTGCTAATGGTCCGGGGTCCCGCTCCGTCTGGGCCACGTGGGCTGCTGCAGGCGCTACGTGGGTGTCCGATTGAGATAGCTAGATACAAAAATTAATACAAAAAAAGATAGCTCGATAAATAGCTACATAGATGGCATCACTGAGTTTATAATGAAGAAAAAACATATACTTGTGAACAGTTTGAAAAAAAAAAATCGAAACAACGCTTGCTGAGTTGGTCTCGTCGCTTCAGCACCACGGACAGCGACCAGCTAAACACCAGTCAGTGGTTTCCTAAAACCCTTTCCCTGGTGAAATGACAGCAGAAGTGTTGACAGCTTCATGAAGTGAACTAGGAATGAAGTGAACTAGAAACTTCAACTCCAACATGATGACTGTTTTTTTATTTATTTGTATTTATTGTTATCAAGTCTAAGGACTCTGAAGACAAGTTAAGGAGAGTTCATTCCATGTGTGTGTTTCTTTCAAAACAGCTTTGAGTCTTATTTTTATTTATTTTTTGAACCTTGACTTGTCACTTGAACTTCCCACAATCAGAAGGTTACACCAAAGGATGATGTGATTGTGGCAGGAGTTAATATAATGTTATATGAATAGTAGAGATACCTATTAATATAGGTATCCCTCATTTGTGCTTTAACATTTAATGTGACAAATTAGTAATGCTGACAGGGAGATTATTACAATGTATGACTGGACAATTTAAAACTGCAATGTTGAATGCATTTTTGTTTAATATAACTCAGATCCATTCATTGATTCATGAAACTAGTTTGAATTTAGTCATGCATTAATTTTGAATGAATTTCATGCAGTAAAACAAAAAAGAACAAATGTTCATTAAACCTTTGAGTAGAATCCTTTGTGGATTTTCTGTTGTTATACTGGGACATGTTCTATTGTCTTGTATGGGGGAACATGTGTATTTATTTTACATTGCCGCATAGCTTTACTGTAGTGTTTGTACATGTGTTCACCTTACACATGCACACACTTTTCCTCCAGCTATCTCTGAGATCCTCACTATCGGAGGTGCAAAGCTACGTGGGAATTGTGATTTTTCCATCCATTTACTGAGCCATTTCCCCTCTGAACTGCAACGCGTCAGTGGGGCTGCCCAACTGGTGGCTCCGCCTCACCGACAGGATATTGATCCCCCATCAATCTTGATGCCTACCTCGAATCTCGGGTCACTCCGGTCAAAGCGGAAACGATTACCAATTGTTGGACGGGATGCAGCAAAAACAGCTGCATTAGTGCTATTTGAGGAACCATGACTTCATGACATGTTTAATCCTGTCCAAATGATCCCTTCTCCATAGGACTATACATCCTACAAATGGGGATTGACATGCAGATTATTCATAGTTGAGTGGCAATTCTTGCACTTCTTAAATGAAATACCTGACAAAAATAAATAAGGTATACCTTTAAGCTGCTTGTTATGGATGTAGCATGTGAGCAGAGAACTTATTCTCCTTTTCAACACGGAATAAGACATTGGCCATCAATCACCTGGCTACATTTTCTTGTCCCACTCATTGTCTTTCCACTGCGAGCTTTAGTCAAGCAGAGCTAATGCATCAAGCATGGCCCATTTTAGAATGCTCCTGAGACAGAAAGGCGGAGAGAGAGAGAGAGAGAGAGAGAGAGAGAGAGAGAGAGAGAGAGAGAGAGAGAGAGCAAGAGAGCGAGACATAGAGGGAGGGAGAGACAGTCACAATGACTCTCTCCTCCTATTTTGTAAATGCTTTTACTCCAGCAGCCCCACCCTCGATCTCCTGGCACGCCGGCGTTACAGTGTCCTTGGCCGCTGCTCCATGAGTTTCTCTCTGCAGGCCCTCCTGCCGGTTGCAGGATTTTTGGACGCATATATTTTAACTGTTGGGCCTTTCACTCAGTAATTTGAGGCGCTTTTGGACGCCCTACGAGGGGCGTCCAAAAGCACCTCAAATTACTGAGTGAAAGTGTGATGTACACGGTGATGGATGTGTGGGTTGGGCAAAAAACAGGGGAGTCATTCAACATCAGTTCTGGGCTCCAGCGCACTGCAGAAGGGTTGGAGTGTTTTCAAATGGCACTGCAGCAGAAAAATCCTCCAGCAAAAGCAGACGAGCCCATCCCAGTCAGCCCCAGTCGGTCCCAGCTTCTAACCTCCAGAGACCAGTCCGCCGAGAGCGCATCCCCCTTGGAATGTGTTCAAGGCCGGAGCGTTTGTAAGTGACATGGTGTATGTGTTGTTATATTATGCTGATACAGAGAATACAAGGACAGCGTGACCTTTTGTGCCGCTGAGTGTCACATATAAGTGGCAGCGTTGCAATGTTTGTTAATAGCAGTATAATAAAGCATATGACAGATGGGGCACAAATTCAAACAGCGTTCTTTGATAATCAACAGTCAGTAAGACTAAGGTCATGAGTACCCACAAAAAGTTCCTCAAATGTTTTGGTTTATCATTTTCTTGCAAATTCTGGTTGAGAAATACGGACATTCTTAGTTCCCAGAAAAAAGTATGGAATACATAACCTCAGTGTCCTCAGTGGCCCTAAATAGCATTTCCTCCGATTTAAAGTGAGATGTTGTAACACAAGTGATAACTATGGGAAAAAAATGCAAAATAAAGTCAGCAAACTGACTCATTGCTGTTTCTTTTTACACAGTTATGTTACTAAGTGTAAGCACATTCTGTTATTTTAATTGCTCAAGTAAAGTTTTAAACACAGAGCTTTTATTTGCAATAGAGTACTGCGGTATTGCAACTTAAGGGTCTGCCTGAAGGATCTGAATACATCCGTTTTGTTCCAGGTCATCTTAATAAGGTTGGATGGAGAAAACTGTTTCTAATGGACCTTACTTTGTGCACCGGGAAATTGTCGCCATGTGGGCTGCAGGCTTGTTTATGTGAACACACATAATGCTCCACTAGGTGAATGTGTGGTGATTGGGATGTTATAGAAACACAGCATTACATTTCCTCATTTTTTGCAGGCTCTACATTTTCTATTAACCAGCTTAAGGCCCTTCTGTATGTGTGTGTGTGTGTGTGTGTGTGTGTGTGTGTGTGTGTGTGTGTGTGTGTGTGTGTGTGTGTGTGTGGAGGCCGACAGCACAGCTTCAGTAAGATGTAGAGGACAGTTTTGAGGTGAATGCAGGTGTCCAGAGTAAATGACTTGACACACACACAGCCATAAATACTGAGCTGCCCGGGACACCAGTTGGAACCGAGTCTACTTTTCCCTCGTCATCTCTGTTGCTGTAGTTATCTGTATGCTTCCTTCCTCCTCATCACTGCTGCTCTTCTCTTGTTCCTCATTACCTTGCCACCCAGGGTTGTTCATTCATTGTATTTATATATTTAATGTATTTCTTTCTACTCAGTCCATATATTGTTTCTTGCTATCATGCTCTATTCTTTCCATCTGTTCCCAGCACTCCTCTGACTTCCTCCCTCTCTCTGTCTCCTTCCTCCCTCTCTCTGTCTCCTTCATCCTTCTGTCTCCTTCCTCCTTCTCTCTGTCTCCTTCGCCCCTCTCTATGTCTCCTTCCTTCCTCTCTCTGTCTCTTTGCCCCTCTCTGTCTCCTTTAAGCCTCTCTCTGTCTCCTTCGCCCCTCTCTCTGTCTCCTTTCTCCCTTTCTCCGTCTCCTTCGTCCCTCTCTATGTCTCCTTCCTCCCTTTCTCTGTCTCCTTCGCACCTCTCTCTGTCTCCTTCGCACCTCTCTCTGTCTCCTTTGCCCCTCTCTGTCTCCTTCGCCCCTCTCTATGTCTCCTTCCTCCCTCTCTCTGTCTCCTTCGCCCCTCTCTCTGTCTCCTTCCTCCCTCTCCCTGTCTCCTTCACCCCTCTCTCTGTCTACTTCCTCCCTCTCCCTGTCTCCTTCACCCCTCTCTCTCTCTGTCTCCTTCCTCCCTCTCTCTGTCTCCTTCCTCCCTCTCTCTGTCTCCTTCGCCCCTCTCTATGCCTCCTTCCTCCCTCTCTCTGTCTCCTCCCTCCCTCTCTCTGTCTCCTTCACCCCTCGTCTCTGTCCCTGCATACGTCTCTGTCCTGCTCCCAGTCATCATAACAGTTGTCCGAAATAACATTATTGCTTTTCCGCCCTCTACAACACTAGCATCCATCTGCTACACCTGACATCGCATACCTTCAGTTAATCACAAGCAGTTGTCATGGAGACGTTCTTCACAGGATACATAAATAAATATTGGGCACCAAGGTCGTGACTATGTCCTGATGCACCAATGCACCTGAGGCATTATGTGCTACTATAGTTTCTCATATGATGATGTGGAATATGAGCATAAAGCTCACATTACATGTAACATAACTGTGTATTGGTTTTAAGATGTGTTTTGTAAGGTGTTACTACATCACATACCTTTTTCCCCCGTTGCATCATTTTGCACGTGTTTGAGCTTGTGTGCACACCTCAGGGCTTTGACAGTGCAGGATTTACATTATTGCATGTTCAGCTCCCACTTCAGGTCCGTTGTATATTGATTAACTTTCTTTTTCCCCCAGTGGTCTTCACAGCTCTGCTGATGCACATGCTGGCTAAGAAAATCTATGTGGGGGTTGTCTTTCGTTTTTAGAGGAATATACTGTATTTAGTGAAACCCATGACACCGAACCTGCAGAAAATACAGATTGCATTGTGTGTGTGTAACGATTGCCCTTGAGTATATCTGGATTCAGATTGACTCTGTTTGCTGTTTAAACCTCGCTGACCTTGTTACATTACAAAGGTATGCTGTTCAACATTATTATAATATTATAATCCTAGTTGAGAACCTTAAATTTCCAAAGATACCGATATTTTTCTGGTTGAATTTTGTGTGGCAATTACTAGTATGTATGTATTCACCCAGTGAAAACTGAATGGAGTTGTTATTCTATATCCAATAAAAATACAGAAACCATCAATATGCCGGTCACTAGTTAAAAAAACCCGCCTTTAAACAGCAGTAAATAGAGCATTTACTATCGTCACTTCTCTTTGTATAAAGTATAAATATAATCTTTCTCAGTAGTGGGCTGTAACTATATATATGTAAAAGTACTCAAGTACTGTAATTATGTAGCATTTAGATGTACTTGTACTTTGTGAAAGCGTTACTCCATTATATTTCAGAAAGAAAATGTGTACGTTTGAATCCACATTTAATTGACAGCTAGTTTAGATTCTTACTTTGAAGATGAAATACTTTTACATTGTAAACAGGATCACCCCACCTTAACCAACTCCAACAGTCAAATCCAATAATGTAATTGATATGATATTGTAACGCTTTCAATGGGGTAGTTTTGCATAAATAGTGCTTCTACCGTTGATGTAAGTACATTTTGTGACATTGATACTCTTACTGAAGTAAAGGATCTGAGCACTTCCTCCTCCACTGACTCAAGTTTGTGTTCAAATAGAATCAAAACAGACATATGATGAGCATTGTATTCATATAAATTAATGATTTTATAGCACTTTTTGAAAGATTTTTTCACGGATTTATTAGCCAGACAAATTCACATTTTCAACAAAAAACATAAATGATGTCCAAATATACACAACAATATAGATTGTTGTCAGAAGAATGTCCTGCAAAGGTCAAAGCTGTGTTGGATCCGGAGAAGGCCGGTGGAGAGGTGTAAGTAGAAGAGGATCAGATGGTGAGGTACAGTAAGGGTGTGACAGCTCTATGGGGTGATGTTGGCGGGTGGGGTGAAACGCTGGGATGATGTCATGAGTAGTGGCAGGCCAAAAAAGAGCAACAAGAATGGAAGGGGGGAGGAAAAGGGAGGGGTTACATACACTCACTAGGATCTGCAGTTTATCTGCAATGCATCAGTAGCTTCCCCTCGGTGTGTGTAGATCGGGTTCAGATGCAGCGTCTTCTCTCGGAGGTGATTCCTCTGTGGACGGCTCACTAGCCACAGAAATAATACTGTTCCACATTATCCTCGCACAGGGAGTATGGCTGGCAAAAAAAAAAAAAAATAGCTACGTCTCACACACACACACACACACACACACACACACACACACACATAAAGGAGCTGTCAGATTAGACCTCTGTGCCGCCCAGCAGGTTAGGAGTGATAGTAATACCTGGGGAAACAAGACCTACATAGTCATCATTTGCTCTTCTGTTCAATTTTGAAAGGCAACTTGAAAAATACGTGCAATAAAATGTCAACATTAGTTTCAATCTCACATTTTAATGACGTTACGCAACACAATATATGACAAAAACAAGTGGGGCCCATGTTGTAAATCTGTCGGCTCCCTGAGTGAATGCGAAACCAATTTATAGTACACACACAAATATATTTTATATTCCACTAAACTATATATATTGCAGCATATGGTGCTGGAGATAAATGATTTGACCCTGAGAGCTCTCTACTACGTTCCTGTTCTCTATGATCACACAGCAGCTGACAGTACAGATATCGTGGCCTTGAGTTTAATCTGTGAAAAAAAAAAAAAAAGTACATAGTAACCTGATTACTAGCTGTGTTCCTAATACTGTAAATATTGCTTGAATATGTTTGCAAGTGTTATTGCACTGCATGAGGGTCTCATTGTCTGTATTCATAGTCAAGATTAAATAAAACAATTTCAGTCCCGGTCATATGTTTGCTCCAAGCCAAACACAATATGAAATGTGCTTATGTCAGCTAACACCAGTTTCAGACAACAATATCATGACATCCATCTGTCATCAATCTGCAACTGTTCTTCATGAGGGAGGTGTGTTTAGAGCGAGCCACCGCACAGACATCTCTAGCTCCTACCACAGCTGTAAGCTGTCCAATCGAACGCTGACGTCCCTTAACGTCCCTTAAACGGCAAGGTTGACGGTTCGATCCTTGGCTCCTACAAGCGTGTATAAGTGTTCTTGAGCAAGACACTGAACACCAAGTTGCTCCCTGGACACTTTGCAGCAGCAGAAGTCAAATTCCATGTAACAGCAATGCAGTTTAGGTGTTTGAGTATAGCAACGGTGCCTTGCTGTATTCAGAAGTTAACCGTGTACTGTGTTTGCAAAGCACTTTCTGCCACCTCCAGCATGTTCGTGGCGCTGTTGTCTCTGAACCATGCGTGTCAGCATGTATCGTGTGGTTAAGACGTCAATACGACCCCGCGCCAATGTCATCCAGACAAATTGGTTTACACATGTTGTGCTTTGCAAATAAAGCCACCTGATGTCTGTGGGGGGGGGAAGAGCCTGCACTGTGCTGCAGGAAGCTGTCGTGGATGCAGTTCTTCAGGGTCACTCAGAAACACACAGCAAGGGTGCAAGGGTCTTGTAGCGTGTTGAACATCAAACGCTGTCATAAACACACATAGTACTCAAACCAGTCTCTCTCTCTCTCTCTCATGCTGACAAGGTCTGGTCTCACGATGAGCCTGAACATATTTAAAGCTTAAATCAGCAGCTTTACTGGTCTGGGGGAGGAAGTGAACGATGAGCGGAAGCCAGATCAAACTGCAGTATCCCTCTGAGGGTGAGCACTGTGAGACTATTTAGTTATTTAATCGGTGTCTGTTTTTTATTTTTACTCTCTTTTCACAAAATCACACTATGTTCATCATGTCAGAGGGTTAGTTTTTTCCATGACCTGACATTTGCTTTTACACAACGAGAGATACAATCCAGTCATTAGGTGGGTCGGCCGTGAATAAATACGTTATCCACAAAATGACCATTTCTAATCAAATGACCTTGAGTTCCTTAAATAATTATGTTTTTTCTGACATGTCTCCACAGCAGAAACAATCTAAAAACAAAGAAAAGTCTTGATGAATTGAAGTAAATAAGAGCCACTTTTAGCAACAGGAAAACTATGTTAAAATATCCGTTAACAAACTTGAGCACTATAATCTGAGTCTCATTTATCCAATCATCCTCAGTACTCCCCAAGCACATGCGTCTTCTCTAAAACCTTTGCTATTTAAGCACTTCAGACTCCTCTGGATTTGCACGTACAAGTAGTATGCCCAGCAAGCGGTGGAACTGTTTTAAAAAGTTCATTTCATAATCATATTGTGCTTTTTTGTTACCAATGTAACCTTTCCAGATTTCCATCTCTCTATCTCCAATATCCTGGACCATCTTCAGTGGTCTGACATCATGTTTTTAATCTGCAGCGTGTCTCATCATCCTCCTTCTCTGCAACCCTCCTCCCTCCTCTGCTGTCTCCACCTACACAGAAGCAGATTCACTGTCTCTCTTTTTGTCTTCATCCTCCTCCGTCATTTTGTAGACATTTTAGCGCTCTGTGAATCGTCTATTCAGAACCTGTTCTTCATGAAATTACCTCAATGCGTAAGGGAAATTCTGATGCGCCAGACAAAGTGTCAAGAAACCAGAAAAATAATTACAGAAACTTAAATGACAATTGTCATCATCGTCTGTCTGACTGTGTGCAAATCCAAATGAGTTGAAAGAATGTTCAACACAAAACAATCTGCTGCATTCAACACCTGTCAGAAGCTGAATCATCTTTTTGAAAGTGCACTTAAGGCACTTATTGTAATAAACTAATTGCATTGTTTTGTATAATACGGTTAACACCAAGTTAAATGAACCCTTTTGAGGGTAAACACAACATTATTAGGTCAATATCATTATGAGTCAGTAACTGTTCAAACTGCTCAGGTTGACTTGGATGACTCACCTGAACCCGACTGTTATGACTCAGCAGTTGTTGCACAATACCTGTGTTTGTATATGTGCAAAACACTTTTTGAGATAAAAAATAAATGAAGATGGCTGTAGTCATTCACATGTAGTGTTTTAGGTGATGCTATAATTAATAGCATTAAAGGCAAAGGAGATTTGTCAGCATTTCCTGTTTGTGACTGGATGTGGTGCTATGAACTCAGACTAGATGCTAGAGGCACTGCTCCAAAAATGGCAATGTCAACTTGTCAGTCCATCACTTCTGTCTTTTTGGACAACTTTGGACTGCAGACTGAAATATTTCAACAACTATTGGACTATTCGATGAAGTTTGGTTGACATGGCTTTTCATGTAGCACCTCCAGCAGGTCGCATTGTATTACTCATCAATCTACGAGATGGATTGGCACAAACTTTGTGACAAACATTCATCATTCCAAGAACATTCAAGCTAATGACACTGTGATACCCTAACATTTTGTCCAGCTATGCCACAAGGTTGACATTTCTGGTTTTCGGGAAAACTTTGTGACAATTTTTGGATGGATTGCCATGAAAGTTTATTCTGACATTCATGTTCTCCCAAGAATGACTTTGGTTGTCCCCCGACTTCTCATCATATTGTTTATCACCACTTCAGCTTTTCCATCTGCAGAGCTAATGCCATTCCCATCAGCCTCAGCAGCAGTTGTGTAATGCTAATAAGCAAATGTTAGCATGCTAACACGCTGAACCAAGATAGTGAATATTGTTAAAAGTATGCTAGCTTAACATCAACGTGTTCAAATTCTCAATGTGAATATGAAGTACATTCTTACAGAGCTGCTATTCATGGCTGAACATTATTATTGTCTTGTTTTCTTCACATAGGACCCAATGCAATGCATATATTTCAGTAAGGTGTGACTTCTTTTAAACTTTTGAAATTAAGAGCAGGGCACAGACAGAGAAGAACATCTGGACCCCAAGATGAGAGAACTGGATGTGATGTCAAATCACAAAGTGTCCTTGAAGAAATCTGTCTGGAGGAATAAAGAATGGGCTTGATTTGTTACTTATAATTCATGGGAGGTTAATGGTGTATCTGGACAGTGTTCAAAACTATCAGTGAAGCGTGGACATTGCCATTCAAGATGTTAAACGGAAATCTCAGGGTTGTGGTCATTGGCAGTCAGTCAAATGATTACCTTGGTGTCTTTATTTTATGTTTTTACTTTCCCTTTTTGTCTTTCATAAACTATTTTGTGCCTGCATGCTCCATATCAGTGGAACTGATTTTATTTTTTCCTTTCCTTTGAGTCGTGACAGGCTGCTCCAATATGAAGCATAAAAGCAGAGGGAGGTAACAATTTTAGGGAGACTGCGTAAAATGTTTGTTTGTATGGTCCTGTGGGACATTACCGGTCTCAACAGCTGTGCGTTGTGAATGCTATTTCTGTCTGATTTATGTATAAGGGGCTCTAATGGCTGCAGCAAGGAACAATTGAACTGTCTATGCTACTAGAAATACCACTTAGTGTAAACGTGTGGTGTGCTCTTTGTGTGAGGTGAAACACAATGGTATCCTATACTGTAGGTCTGCCTCTAGTTATTTTAGGCAAGCCCAGTATTTCCCTGGGACCTGTAAGCGAGCTGCTGGAGAGGCGCAGAGAGGAAAGTGGAGTCATGCTGCAGAGGTTGAGCTGCAGAACCATGATACAGCTGAATGAGGGAGGGAGAGAGGAGAGAGGCGGAGGGGAGGGGAGAGCAAGGAAAAGAGAAACAAAGATGGGATGAGGGGGAGGAAGGGATTTAGATCAGAGGCTTTGAGGTGAAGGAAGGTGGGTGTTGGTTGGTGTGTGTGTGCGTTGTGGTGATGCTAACTACCCATTCGGAACTCATTACGTAACTCTATCTGTTGCTGCAGCATGAATAGAACACTGTTGCAGTGAAGGGGATGGTCTCCTTTTACACTGTCAAAATGTTGCCCTCCACAAGTCCTCATTGCTGATCGACAACATTTGTCGCAACTTCCTGAATGACTCATGGACCGTCTTTTTTGGGGGGGGGGGGCATTTTCACCTTTATTGGACAGACGACAGACTGGAAGGGGGGGTTGAACCAGTAAGTTTGCAGAAATGCATTAAATCAACATGGAAGAATCCACTACTTCTTGTACAAATCCTGAAAATGTACAATAAATTATGATTCAGAGGATGGCTGGAGGAGAATGAGGGTACTTTTATTTACAGACAGTAATGGGTTCACTAACATGGCATCACTGTAGGCAGCCTGCAGCCAATCCTGCTAAGTACTACTTTGTATTCGGAGACAGTATGTAATCCCTCGAGTCAATGTTACTGCCCTCGAGAAAGAAAAGTGTGCGTGTGTGTGTGTGTGTGTGTGTGTATACGAGACAAAAACTGTATGTATTGTGAATTTGTGGACGGACACCACAGCCTGGACAATACCACTAGTACCATAACATCATACCTTACCCTGCCTTTAAGTATTTGTTTGTATGTTCATGTTACATTTTGGACACTTTTCGACCTCTTCAAATCCCTGTTGGAGCGATAAGATCTGGCTTCAGGGTTAATGGTTAAGGTTGAGGAAAGGGAATGTGTTAAAACACTGAGCGTCCTGACAGGTACGCATGCACAAAGATCTGTGTGTTGTTTTTTTTATGCCAGTGACTAACAGCTTGGTGACTGCGCTAAAAGCAGGAGTTGAAGGTTGAAGTAGAACAGTTCCTTTGAGTCTTTCTTCCTTTGTCTTTCAGTTATCTCCCTTTTGCTTTTCCTTGCTTTACTTCCTTGTCTTGATCATCCTTTGGTATTTGAATATAACATAATACAGTCTCAACCCATTTGTAAAAACTGTTAATGTATGGTATTGTATGGTGGCTCAAAAAATTACAAACTTACACTTTGGCTATTCAATATTTGATATTACATATACAGGGTTTGGCAAAGAAATACACTATCCTGCTTCAAAGGAAGGCTCATTAAATCTAATCTTTAAGAAAAAGTGTTTATAGGGCTTACACATTTTTCTTCTTATTCTTCATACCCGCAGCCCTACTGAGCAACTTCCTGAGGTCTGCTCTTGAATCTATATGCGACATTACATTATAGAAGAATATGTGTTTGCTTGTTAATGCAGAACTAACTATAGCTTACGGTGAGGAGACACATTAAAGGGAGGGAGGGAGGGTGCCTCCCTAATGGAGATGAGTCATGGTTGTTGGAACCTTACATCAGCTTTGTGCCTCAGCTCTGCTTTAACATTAAAATCCTTGAAGTTAGTGCTTCACATTTTCTATTAAGAATTTAAGAAAACTCCTGCAGTCGCCCCTCGCCTTCGGCCAACCTTACAAGCACTTCTTTTCCATTGTGATTTGTACATTTAAATGGCTTATATAAACTATATTTTGTATGATAATTCATACTGCTTTGTGCTGTAGTTGTTAGAAAGAGTTCCCTTCAGGGACAACAAAGTCTAAATATGATTATAGACACTGCAGCCCAAATAATAATAACTGTAGCTCATGAGCTTATAAGAGAAAGATACTGGAAAGAAGTTGGTTTCCACTAATCTCACCTTTCGTCACAATTGTTCTTTCAAAGTAAGACTTTGAGATTTTGTACTTCAATGTCTTGTTCAATTCAATATATTAATGAATAATATCAATTGCCGATCAAGAGGCAGAAAATATGTATTTCTGAGCATTGTACATAATGTAACCCTCAACACAAGTTAATGTACAGTAGGTTATGGGCCTCGTTTGGCATATAACAGTTGGGATGAGTCCTTCAGAGGGAACCCATGCAGACATGTCTGCATCCACACGAGGTTCCTATTGATGTCACTCGAAGAAATTCAAAGCGTGACAGTGTTTTTTCTCTCTCTAATCCACTGACTTCCCTTTTCATACAACACACTGTCCTGCAGGGCAGTCAGGCTGAACCGAGTTAGAGTAGTGTCACGGTCGAGTAAGCCGTCTCTCTGGTTTGGGTCACGATCCTCAAAGTCACGCAACCCTCAAAAGACTGAGCGTTACTCTGCATATTTCATGAAAGTGGAACAGGCTGCAAAAAAAAATGGAGGGTGTAGAGCAAGAGTACACACTTTTGCGGTCCTTCATCCTGTTCACCAGACAACTGGAACTATCTGGGGAAGAAATACATATTTACAAGTTTTCTAATCTACTTCTGATCCGGTTAGATATTTACTTCACTCCCTATGATTTTATTTTTTATTTTTTGGCTCTCAGCAGAGCAGCCGATAGCAGTCATGTCTGCCGTATATAGAACATTTAAAAAGTCAAATCTGAAAGCACTCCAGACAGCCGATTGTTTGCAAAGAATTCAGAAGGTTTGCTTAAGACACAAATACTTATTAATTTAAAAACAGCATTCCAAGAAGTTCTGACAATCACCAAAAGAGCTCAGCATTAAACTATTGGAGAAAAAAGTATCAGAGGCACAAGAGTTGGACAAACCTATCAAAGACACAGCACACGTTTTTGCGAATAAGCTCTTTAAGGAAAAGCGAAGCAAGCGCAGTTAAAACACCAAAGACTGACAGAGATGAAATATCACAAGCTTCCCCCCTCAGGTTGCCTGACTCACTCTGATGCCTCCAAAGCTCCAAAATGCTTCTTCTTCAGCCACTAGAGTGCTGTCAGCTTCATCAGCATATCTGAACAGGGAGTAGGCGATGAGGGGGTGGTAGTGTTTTTGCATATTGGGTGTGGCAAATGTTCCCCTGTGCAGGGCGAGCGTGGAGCTTCCTGTCTACAGAGTCTCAAAAGTCTTCCTTCTGAGCTGCAGCTTTGTTATTTTTGTCCCCACGACATGATGTTGTTTTCTCAGAATGAGTTCTTCAAAGTCAAAGTGAAGTTTGAACTAAAATAAAACACTGCAAAAACTAGATAATAATGTAGAAATATGATATTTATACAATATTTCCAGTCATGACTAAATGCATTTGAGCCTCCAGGAAAAGAATGCTAGTCAATATAGTGTGTACATTGTGTGAGTGAGTGCATTATGTGTCAGGATGTGTGCACACACAAATGTGCACCATGTGTGTGTGCTTATGCATCTACAGTCCAGTATACACGCCGTGCTGGTCGATCTTATATTTTCAGTGCAGTTCTAACCTGAGGCCCCTGTCAGCCAGAGACACCTCATCAATATTTAAGAAGTACATTCAGTGGTGAAGCAGGTCTGACGCAGTCGGGCGCGAGCGCTGGAAACCCTGAATTGTAATCGACTGCATCAGCAACAGCTCACACGGTAAACATATCAATTTCATCTTTTTGTCTCAGCATCGCATTTTCCTTGCAGCTGAAGTGTGTCTTTACGAGCTTTAAGTTATTACTGAAATAACAGACAAGATATGTCGTGAAACAATATGTTTGACCTTGTTTCAGAGGAGCGTCACATGCTTTATATCAGATTTCCAATATTGTGTGACACTGACAGTAGGCTACTAAAAAAACAAACATTTTGTCACTGTCATCATTTTCATGTTGTTACCAAGGTTTAATTTATTCAAGCACTGACCAATTAGTTGTCACTTTTCATTGCAAGGACATGTTATTCAGGTCCACAAAATATCACAAAGCCATCAACGTGGGACACACACGTGTTTATGCTCTTGGAGGACCCGTCCCACGTTGATGACGTGTCACCTCCAGTCCGTGAATCGCACCAGGCAGCTGATGTTAGCCATGCACATCAGTAGCACGAGTGGCATGTTTCTCAGTTTGCTGGTACAAATGATTGATTATGATTATCTCGCTATCACCTGGATTTGTCTACTTACAACTGAGGTGGCGCGTGCCGGTCTCTGGACCAGTGACAAGCTTGCTTGCTGGCTAGCTAGCGGGCTAACGAGCTAGCCATAGCTAGCATAATCAATAATGTGTAGCTATGTGCCAACAAACTATGGAATACTTGCCACTGACCGGCATGGCCCCCCAGCACCATCATATTACTGTTCTTTATCACTTTGTGTTGTGTTTATTTCCATTTTCTGTTGAGAAGATAACTTGAGACTTCTGCTAGCTTTGAGGCAGGCACTGCTTATAAATGCTTTGTAAAGCATAGATTGTCCTCACTTTAGATCAGGTCACACAGCATATTTAACTAATACTTAACTAACGAGTAGTAACTACTGAATTAACGAGTAGCAACTACCTGAATTAATCATGAGTTTCAGCATTGTTTTTATCATTTACTAACACTTTACGAATGATCTTATTAATCATATCAAGTCCTGAATACTTCATTTACAAAGGGGAATACATCCTTTATAAAGTATGAAACCCAAGCTTATTAATCAAGAATGAAACATGTATAACTGTGTTTATGAATTAATTACTAATGAGTATTCATGTTGGAATAATGCTTTATAAATGATGAATTCATTGTTTATTCATGCTTTACTAATGCTAAATAGTGTGCACTTATTATGAAGTTCTACCCTTATTTTTGATACATTTTAATAAACTGCTTAAATAATAATTACATTTTGTATTAATGCCTGAGTTGGTTTTCAAGTCCAAACTAAGGAGTCAGTGTATACACACCATTTAGTGTAATTAAGTAGTGATTCGATAGCGTCCCCTCTCATCCCCCCTCAAATTACTTTTTGTAAGCAACAACTGAAATGTAGCTTGGTCTGAACAGTCAATATGACTAATAAAATTTAAAATAAACTATTTTATTTGTTTGTTTCTCTGTTTGACACCTCTTTATCCCTCTCACTTTCAATTCCCCGTGTTTCTGTCTCTTTCTCGTTTCTTGGAAAAGCAAACACAGCTCTTCTGATAGCGAAGCCAGCACTGTTATCAATTACTCGCCGTCTTCTGCACCAAATAACCTCCCTGCAGACACAGCACATTTTCTTGGCCTAGAGAGAAGAAGAGAGGGAGGAAGAAAAGAAAAGCAGAAGAATGGATGAAGAAAGATTGAGAGACTAGAGGGCAGCTATATGAGGGGGTTAAAAAAAAGTGCTTACGGCAATAAATATTATATTGCCCTTCTTAAAGCGATTTGGATGATATAAGCTACACTATAAAACCTGATGAGTAAAGTCAACTTAAATAGTTTAAGGAAACCGATTACCTTGAACCATTTTAGTTAAATAACTCAAATCCTTTTAGTGGAAAAAATGCTTAAATGAAGTACCCTTAACTCAAGTATTTATTGTTAGGTATACTTAAGTAAATAAATGACTCGTACTAACTCCATTCTTTGTATTGAACTGACAACATGTTCATTGTTTAAACTTATTTGTAATGTTTGTATGAACTCAGATGCAATGAATTTATTTGAACCAATATTATTTTTTGACCACAACATTACTGTGCACTAAACCGGTTAAAATGTACATACAGTATGCATTTTTCATATACAGCATAGCTGTAACTAATGTCGCTCTTCGGCAGGCAGCAACATTTATTTTTTCGCTGCTGAGGGTGCAGTGGTCGGAGCTACTTATAACTTTAGTCATGGTTAAAACTTTATAACAACAATTAATAACCCACAACTAACACTATTTAACAGGGTAAAACACCATGACACAACAGTTTGTGACACATAAACAATTTGTAACATTAATAATTGTACATTTATAAAATTACACCGCCGAACTGCATGCTGGGTAGAGCTCGCCCACTTCACAACAAGAAGAAACTCTGTCAGAAAGAGACAGACCCTTCCGGTCTGCTGGTTACAATAACGGTGTTATCGGATAGTAGAGTGTATACTTCTGGGTAACTTTAAAAAATTGGAGCAAAAAAACACCGAAAAATGTACATTTACAGACACCTGTGTTAACGACAGATCAAGGATCAGCTAAGTGTTCGAACACATCCACTTATAATTCACCAAAAACTGACGACGACTGAAGGCATTTGTTAAAAGTAAAATTAAAGACCCTTTGTGTGTGTGTGTGTGTGTGTGTGTGTGTACTCGTACGTGGTTCAACAAAGTCGATCAAATGTCCCATTATCCATCTTAAATCGCCACATGTTTGTTCCTCAACCGAGCAACCAGATATCGGTTTTAAAAGAAAAGGGGAGAGATTTTATTTTATTTTTTTAAGTTTCAGATTATACAAAAACAAGAAAATAACATGTTAGACATCTGTCTAACACGGTGCTTTGAGAGTGCTTAGTGCAAACTTGAGTCCTCTAGATGCAGGAGAAGAAACCCCTTGAGGAAGCCTATTCATGTGAATAGGTAATCTGAGCGTGCGTGCGTCTGTGTGTGTGAGGGAATGTGTCCTCATTTGACCGAGCAAATACACTCTTATGCACAGTGTATAATAGGAAAGGACCTCCAGGAAGCACTAGTGATGATCGTTTCTGGGGCATCGTCAGAAGGGACATTGGGAAAAATTCACATCTGACGTCCACCAATGTTGTTTATTGAACACACAAACATACAGCACATACGGGTGAGATGCTGCAACAGGTGAAGATGGGAATCCGTGACACAGCAGTGCATGAATTCAAGCACTTACTAATGATCTGGACGTATAACCCAAACTAAGTATCCCACAAATGAAACTGAGAGTATGTCTAGTGTCCCCTCTCAATATTTATATAATAATAAATGTATAATAATAAATATATATAAAATCTTTTTCTGAACAATTGTATTGCTTTTTCATGTCTTTGGAAACGTTGAGATCTTGAGTGGAATTTGAAATAAAATGTGAGTTTAAGAAGTCTAAACAAATGTCAGCCTTAAGTGATTACATGAACCCTCATTATGCACTAACCCAAACGAGCAGACCTAACAAATGGTGGAGTAAACACAGCAGATTTATATTTATGTAGTGTTATTTTAATACATATATATACATGGGACATATATATATATATATATATATATATATATATATATATATATATATATATATATATATATATATATATATATATACATATATATATATATATATATATATATATATGTATGTATTAAATACATATATATATATATATATATATATATATATATATATATGTATATATATATGTATGTATTAAAATAACACTACATAAATATTATGAGCTGAATCAACATAAAGTAAAAGTACTCTTGCTAATATAGCCCCTTGCTTTCACAGTGTTATATTATTATCAGTGTTATTTGTATACTTTTGCAGGGTGTTATCGAATGTATCATGTTG
Source organism: Taurulus bubalis (assembly GCF_910589615.1). Classification (NCBI taxonomy): domain Eukaryota; kingdom Metazoa; phylum Chordata; class Actinopteri; order Perciformes; family Cottidae; genus Taurulus; species Taurulus bubalis. Next base: position 6,594,743 of record NC_136607.1, read on the forward strand.
TATTAGCTGATCCTATGTTTTATATTAAAAATCTGAATTAGCAGAGTAGTAATTCTCTCAAATCTGAATGTAAATATATAGTCCCAATATATATAATTACTTTCCATCGAACTAATAACCCCACATGTAACTCTAAAGCACAGCGCCCAAACCCAGAATTTACTCAAATCATGCTGTCAACTTGTTGGAGTACATCTTCTCTATAAAAAGATGTGTGTCCATTTGTGTCTAATTCTCCTCACAAGACATTTCGTAGACTTCCCCCGGACCTCTCATTCTGTTTCCCTCTCTCCTCTGCCTTCTTACTGCCTCCTGTCCCGGGCTCAGCCAACGCCCAGTTACTGCAGTGCAGCTCACTTCCCCGTTTCCCAAAAACTCTGCCCCCTCCCTCTCCCGTTCTGAACACCCTTGCCTCTCTGTGTCTCTCTCCCCGTTTACCTCTGTCTCTCTGCAGTGAGGCCGAGAGGGCAAAGGGACGGTGAAGTGAGTTTTCAAGTGCCACTCAACCAGCTCAGGAATGCCCTATAAACAGGAAGAAAGAGTGCATTCCTCCAGTTTGTAACAAATGTTCAGTCATTAATATGTTGTGTGACTCACCCTCTGCTGTAAACTGGTATTTATTAGTTTATGAAATCCATATTCATGAAACGCAAGATGAGTATTTCATCTTTTAAACACTGCAGCAGACACACATTTATATTACCTCGGCCTCCCTCCCCTCCGCTGTCAGGAAAACCTAATGAGCCCCAAACAGAGTCATGCAGATCATCTAAATGTGTTTTATTTGTTTTTCTCTGAGACTTTAATGACTTTAATAACTTTAATGGCACACAATTAGTGTGTTGAGTGCTGTCCCAAAAACACGTTAAAGTGGTAAAACAGTGTTGTGTAAGTCAGTGCTGGGCCTTTGGGGGTAATTGAAAAGTAGCAGTAGCACACGAGACACACACTGCAGCAAAAAGCAACTTAGACCAGCTCTGAGAGGAAATAAATACTAATTAATTAAATTGGTCGATCAATCAATAATCGAGAAGAATAGTAAACTACTACAAAGAGGGCCAATCAACATTCATGGACTTCTAATGACGGGTGGCATGGAGCTTGTAGGTGAGTGATGGATTCCTGGGAGAGCGAGACGGTGACTTGGTTGACACAAGCTCCAAAGTGATTGCTTCTCTCGCAGCAGGAGTAGTCAAAGGGGCGAGACAGTGATGAAGTTATCGGTGACGAGGACCAGTGACCTCCGAGTCAATAAAAACTCTAATGACTCATGACTTGCACATCACTAATGGTGCTACCAGCCTATACCTGCCTATAGTGCTGCTAGCTGCTTTCCTTGAAAAAGAGTCGGCAACACCGGGCTTTACTTCGATTTTTTTAGCGTTCTCTTGCTTAGTTGCATCCTAAAGGATTCACATGTACGCACAAAAAAAAAAGCACATGGTTGATGAATACATATAGTGGTAGTAAGAATCCAAAGTCAGTAGTCATGTTACATAAAATGTAACTGTCCTATGTGGGGGTTTTTGATTTGCTATCAATTAAATCGCACCGCATATGCTTGGCTCTGCTAGAGTTGGGGCCACGTTGCTTCTGCAGTTTAGTGGGTATGGTGATGGGGTCGTGTCATGTCACCTCCTGTTGGATCATGACATACCACGTGTCGTGTCCTATCATATCCATCATGTATTATTTCCCGTCACATTCCATCACGCCCTGCCCCGTCCCGTCGCATTATGTCCCGTCGCATCACGCTGCAGAATGACATGCACCGAAGATTGCGGCTGCAATAAAGAAAGGCACTTGCTTTGTCATAGTCCTAGGCAGCCATTTGAGGAGGATCAGACCTCTACATCTCGGCTGCATCTCCTAATCTATGGAACAAGGTGTTTGCCGTTGCAGTTTGCAGAACCACTGCAAAGCAAACACATTTCCTGTAATGTAACTCTTGTAGAAAAAGCGGCGCAGTCGATGAGCATTGATCTGGAGCGGCGCAGGTCTTGTCCTCAAGTGCTCTTGAGCTGCTCTCTCCGGCCCTGTCAGGTAATCTAATCCTCAGAGGTCGCAGAATTTCCCGGCAGGATGAGGGAGGGTACAGCTCGAGAGTAGAAAGAGACAAGGTAACCGGGCGCTGGATTCAACAGGGATTTTTAAGAGTTAATCAACACCTTTTAATGTGCTTCATATTTTTTTTCCACCACAAAGTAACAGAAACGGGGATGTTAATGGGAGATGATAAGATAAATCCATGAACTAGGGTAACAGGGTAAATAAGCTGCACCATCATCATCTGCTTCCGGAAAGGGCTTTGACAATGAAAAAGGAACCTGTATTATATGCAATGCAGATTTGCCGCGCACACTAGTCTTCCTCATCAGCATTTCAGATGGAAACCGAGAAAGTTTGCATTACTCTTTTCCTTGACAGGAAGCTGGTCTGCAGTATTGTGGCGTCTTGGCTTCCACAGGAGTGACTCTGAGATAATTTCTGGGCATCAGCCAAGAGCTTTTCACTCCCAAGCACTTTGATTCTCACAGAGTGGGTCTGGCATGCCTAGCTCCAAGGATCAATGGTTGCTAATGGATGAGCGGCCATGCACAGAATGAGATTCAAAAAGGATACAGAGATTTTGAGCCTTTTGCTCTGTGGACGCGTAAATCAATGGCTCCGATCTAATTGTTATAATCCATACAAACAAGGAGGAGTCTGAGGAATACGTTGAAACATTGTTTTTTTTAAGTTTAGCAAGTGCTTTTGTCTTTAAAGGAATCTCTGAATATTTTGGATATGTGCTTATGAAAAAGTCACTCACATGTTGAACATGAAGCTTTACATCGATATTCAGCTCATCATACAGAGGAAAAGGACACCGAACTCATCTTTAAAAGTACTTCCCATTCATGTAAGAAAAAAATAACTTGCTCACTGCTGCTGTATAAGTACGTGACATGCAACAGACGTGTCAAGAAGACTGCTGATAGCATTAACATAATGGGTTTACATCACAACTCCATTTTAGCATCACGTCCCAAAAATCCTTTAAAACCTTTTTTTTATTCTTTTGTTTTTATACATGTCCATTCTTTCCCTTTTCCTAGTAGTGATATGAAAAACCCTCCACCTTCCACTGGTGCAGCAGCTGAAGTGCTGAGTAAACTCATTGCCTTTTTTGTTTCACTGTTTATCTGCAGTGGTGTCCTTACGTAACAATATATTATTTCCTCCTTGCAGAGCCGGCAGTAAAGCTCTTTATAAGGTTTATACAAAGGCTTATTGTTATGCTGAGGTTGCTTAATTAGATGTTATGCTACACAAACGTCACAGTATTTCTGCATAGCTACATTGAAGTTTTAAGTGAGTGACGCAATAAAAAACACCCCCTGCAGCACATAAAACAAGGAAAAGAAATAAGAAGAAAATGTGGCAAACAAAAGTAGAGGTATTCTTCCTTACTTGACAGCAGTTTTGTAGGAGATATTTCAGACTGTGTGCTCTTATATCAACCTAATGCTTTCTCCACAATGGCCAGTATGCTAAATTGTTGAAACTTTGCTGACACCTACAGTTTCAAGTGTGTAAGTGCGTTGAGTTGTGTGCCTGTTCTGGTACTCCAGCAGTGATGAAGATAGTAAAGGCATTACTTGCTTTGATGGTAAAGTAGTGAAGAAATAGAAAGCAGAGAAACTCCTTCCTATGGGATATCGGCACTGAAAAAATTGTACAGCTGAAATATACGTATAATCATTAAGGTTATTATATTGACTATATGCTAGAGACTATAGGTTATATTTAGTGTATACTTTTTATTTGTTCTTATCTAGGCCCCAAAAGCTCAATGAAATATATCCACCACTCTACACTTGCACTCCACACAGAAGAACACCTAATGAATGAGTAAATAAATGAGCTGGAACATGGAGCATATTCAAGGACAGCGGCGTAGGGGAAACATCACATCAAGGTGAAGAGGAAGACCTGTCCTTTGTTCCAGCACTCACAACCTCTCTTCTTATTTCAGAGATGGCTACAGGCTTTAGGCTGGACACAGCAGTATGCTGGCTGACTCCCAGAATGTATTTATTTGTTGGCCGAGAGAAGTGCAAGTCACCACCAAGGGCAACGACCAGTGCATACTGAGTCTGCTCTGGAGTTAGGCCAGATGGCATGTCACACAACTGGAAAGGTCACTGCAAACCGCGAGGGCATTTCAGGGACATTTAGAGAACATAATTATGCCTCACTTGTATATTAATATGTGTGCATATACAAAGAGCAAAGATCTAACCACATGAATGATAAATATAAAAACAATTTATGATGATGAACAGAATATATTTAATCAAAAAAACACAGTCCAGTACAGAGTACATAGTGAAATCAGCACTTTATTCAGATGCTCGTGTCACATTTTATGACATTTATATCACACTAAACACGTTTTTGCAAACTAAATGTGTAATACAAATCATCATCATCGTAATAATTCGTCCCAAAACAACAAATCCAAAATGAGCACTATCATATATATGCCTGCACATAGGTCTGTTTTGTTCATCATCACATAAAAAGCACATGAATTAGTTTAATATGACATCAAACATAGTTTAATTTATATATTTTTATCTTGTGAAGGCCAAATTTCCATGACTTAATAGCGGGACTGAAAACCGCCTCTAAGAACCTGCACAGCGGTCTCTTTGACAGACTCAAAGTTTTCAAAAAACTGAAGGGAGACACAGAAAAAAGAAGTCCATCAGTAGTACTAACAACCAGCGACCACCTGGTGGTACTATACCACTGCAGACATGAGACGGTCCAATACGTTGCAGTGCAGTTTAAGGCTTTAAATAGCAGTGGTGTACTTGTAAATCTCAGTACTTTAGAATCATGAATCACCAACCGGAAACACTTTAATCTTCTCAGGAATGTAGAGTGTGACATGCTGGCAATAAATATTACACTTTCAAGCCATACCATATATCGGTAATGAACCAAGACTTTACTGTGGGGACTGAAAATAAATACATAATTCACTCTTGCAGACACTGCATTGCTGCCAAGTTTCATTTAGTTTGTTAAGTGTTCACATTGTTTAGTCATGGCCATGAAACATACTTAGACAAGCGGAATATTCCCAGAAGCACTCAGGAGGAAATTGGAAGTGCCTGTATCTATTGTGCTTATAAAATATGTAAAACCCTGCCCAAAGATATTAGAGTGGTTGACACGGCAAACATCCTTTAGACAAATCTTCCAGTTCCCAGCAGTCAGTGTATTGCTCTGTATTTCATTACTGTTTGGTGATTATTATGGAGTAAAGTACGGATGTGGTCATATTGATAATATGCATTCTAATATGAGTCTACTCAAGCTGAAGTCCTATTAAAGACCAAGATAGACAATAAGCCTTGTAAACTGTGAAGGCCTACAGATTTTTCCAAATACCCCAAAAATAAAAAATAAAACATTTCTTATTTCACTACACAGCCTGCATCATTCTCCATATTAATCAGTTTGGCTGGTGGAATCATATCCAACCCAGAACCAGTATCAACGTTTTCATCAATGATAGATCCCAGCACCATCTGCTCCATGTCATAATTTATTGATATATACATAGATAGATATAGATATAGATAGATAGATAGATAGATAGATAGATAGATAGATAGATAGATAGATAGATAGATAGATAGATAGATAGATAGATACTGCATGTGATGTCACATCTGTGATGCCACCACAGATTTATGTCTTAAAACTATTTGTTTGCCTGCCAATTACATGCATGTCCACCAATATCACTATAAAGTGCCTTTGGTGTCCTTATCAGTCATCATGAAAATGTAGCAGAATAATGAAACTCTGAGGTGTTATTATAAATGGCCAAACATTTACACACATATCAATACAATGATAAGTCTCTTGAAATGTTTTTCCATGAACCTATACTGTTTTGTTTCATTGGTTGTACGTGACTTCCCCTTTAAGAAAACCTCTGTTTTCAGTGACATCACTACCACCAATGTGTCTTTCTTCCCTGGAGGCTGAAACAGTGGCATGTTGCAGACTAAGTATTTACACTTATATTTCATAGTTTTCATCATATTATGTGTGTAGTGTTATGTTGTCAAGCTTATCATGTCCACTCTGTTATAGTGAAATATCAATTAATATAAAACCTTTCAGAAATTCGAAATCTATTTGTTAAATGGTAGACAGTCACCTTGCTAACTGAAGGTCCACCATGTGCTCATTAAATGCTAACATTAGCCAACAATGTCATTATCTACCCTGTCAGTAAGTTTTCCATTGCAGAGTGGACATTATTTGCATAATTTAGTTATTATCCAAATACTTTTCCTATCAAATCAAATATATTGTTGAGAAAGGGACTAAATATCTTTCTGAAAATGTACAATTTATAATCACTATGTAATTACAATGTATTTACTTTACATATTTGGCTGTTTGCCAGTACATTGTCATCATGGAGCTAATTTATAAAGTGTGGGCGCTTGACCAACATGCATTTCTAACAGCATAACAATGCATATGAAGTTCAATGGAAAATATTAGCTTGTTGGGGGTAAATGGGAAGTCTCAAAGGCATCTTATGGTGATATTGATTAGGGTCACTAGGCATCATTAACTTTCTCATAGTTAAGTTCAAACTGCTACAGGTTCAGCACCGATTTCTGGTGAACACGGATCATTTAGGCTAAAAATTAGCCGGCAATTCAACCCAATTTGTATGTGTTTTTCATTGCCCATCCATAGTGTAAAAGCATGGTTAGCTAGTTATTCAAACGTTAGCTCAAAAACCTTGGCTTGTGTTATCTTTGGCATTTTTAGTTAACAAGCTAGCTAGCGTCACCAGGTAGCTACCAGGTGTTTAAGAGCAGGATTATTGTATCGCTAACATGTAGCCCCTCTCATGTATGACGGTGGAAACATGAGAGGCACAGACTGGCTATATGCCACACCCGTACAGTAATTCAGTTCAAGGATGTTAGTTGACAGCTATCGTTAGCTAACGTTAGCAATTAACCTACCGCTAGCTTGTGGGTCCAAATAAATGCGGACATCACTCCTGTGTCAGATACTATTGTTTTTTTTGTTGGTTTTTGTTTTGCAGGTTTAGCATTCCAACAAGTTACATTATAATTATTTCACCATCATTGGTCGGCAAGAACAAGCAGTGAACTTTTTTTTTTTCTGATGAAAACACTTTTTAGTAATGTTGGATTTCATAACAATTATACATCTTGAAGAAAACACCAGAGATACATGCCCTTTCTTCTAGCAATCAGTCAGTTAATGACTCACTGGACCGATCCTTTCATTATGGTTGATTCATTCAAGTGTCTAAGTGACTGGCCAAATAGAAAAATATGCCTGCCAAAGATCAACTGACACATTACTGAATAAACCGTTTTGAGATAATTAATGTTGTGCATGGAAACCCTTTGCCTTTTTAATCTTCATGATGTGCACACAACCTTGAATGGACACATGCATCTCTTTGAGGGTAATTTCTATGTGGAATTTAGAGAATCAGTCGAGGCTACGTTGACAGCTTTTCCACCAGACCTTTCAGCTAAGGGGAAATTGAGAGTGTAGTCAAGGCTTTGGCATCATGTTGTGACACATACCTCCATGTTAATAATATATCCAATAATATCAGGCACTAGAAAATACAAAGCTGTTACTAAATGAATAAACCTTTATTTGTTAAACCCATCACAAACACACAATTGTACAGAGGCACACAAACACTAAGAGTTAGGGTTGTGCTATTTGGCAAGTCCTCATAAATACTTTCATTGTTGAGAGAATATCAAATTTTGAATATTGTCACCACAGTATTGATTTTTACATCACGGCTTCTGGCTTGAAATGTAGGAATAGCTCTGGTGTGAATCTGTTGGCAGACATGCACCTATGAATATAAAATATATGCATGGTGTCTTGTTGAAAGCTTTGTTGCACGGTACATTGCAACATCATTCTGCAGAAATATTATGTTGCAGGGGCGAGAGGGGGGGAATAAATGAGACGGAGAGAGAGAGAGAGAGAGAGAGAGAGAGAGAGAGTTGGTTGTCGGTGCATCTTCTCTCTGATGTGGAAAAGTGGGCTAGAGAGAGTAAATGCATCATATGACTGGAATAAAAATGTAACTGTGAAGATGACAACAAAGAGATGAGTCATGCACTTTCATACTGATGTCCTGATGAGTGTGATTCAATTTTCAAACACGGTTTTGCTCACATTGAATCATGATACCAATTTAAGTTAATACATCAGGACACAATGGTATAGTCTTCAAAGCAATAATGTACCTGAAAAAAAAGATATAAAGTTAGTGAGACTAGGGCTCGAAGTCGTCTTATAATATACTTCAGACAATCCTACCAAAACACAAAGGTAAACTCGCCAAGCTGTCTGGTTGCTCAGCAGCAGCTGAGGAGCGGTAAGGTTTAGCAGTTATCCATAGGACATCGTCCCAAAAGAACAATACAAGTGTACAAACCTTTTGCGCCCCACTGTGTATCTGGTCACAGAGTAGCAACTGGGGGTCGTAGAGGCCCTCAGTCGTGTTATCACTAGCCGCCCCTACCGGCCCCTACCGGCCCCTACCGGCCCCTACCGGCCGCGGTGCTGATTAAGAGTGCTGAGTGAGGAGTAAGAAGGCTCCCGCAGCACAAAACAGGCAATGAAAAGGCGTTCTGAGAAAGTGTGAGTCCCCGCAACCATGAGAGGTCCTCGAGCATGCGGCCATAACTGGCCACCCAAAATAATATGCAGTTTGCTGTGTAGTGTGAGATTAGCTGTGGACAAAACCAGTGACGCAAAACCAGTGTTGCACATTAATTGGAGTTGTTAATGAAAGTTATAGGTTTTACAGAAATTGGTCGCATGGACATCAAAACATGGACCAATCTCAATCTTTCTGCCTTTGAATTATCACCTTAAATTAATTTTGTCGGTTCATACTGTTGTTTACTCATCTGCTACTGAAATGCAACATCAAACGGCCATGCATGACCTCCTAAAGTGATGGAAAGAGGGAGAGTGGTGGAATGGAAGGGGAGGGAGAGGACATGCAGCTTTTATGAAGCATTCATGTTGTTGATGTTTTCCCCTCTGTCTGCTCCTGACAATACACTAAGAGGGAAGTAGGCTAATGTATAGCACCATGTTGCATTGCCTTACCACCTTAACATCAGCCTTTGATTGTTAAAAAGTGACCAAGCTGTACAGAGAGCCATCCAGCACCTAGGCAACGTATATTAGATACAAGAGCATACCCATTGCTATTTTACGAGCTTCCATCTCTCACTGGTGTTCTTTCTCTCCATCTGTTTTCAGGTGGGCGGTGCCATGGAGAAACCTTGGTCAGAGAGAGGGACGATGCGCGAAAAATAATAATTTGAACGCATTCCTCAGCTTTGTCTGCCTCGTCTTTTGCACCTCACTTGTGCGAGACGCAACACCAGCTATTGTGCAAGAAAAGCCTTAAGCAGAGAATGCATCCGGAGAAGGAGGCAGAGCAGCAGCAAGAGGAGGACATTTGACAGATAAAAAGGGGGAGCTCTGCAGCAGGATCCCCGCCGTGCTGAACACAAGACTGCGTGACTGGTCTGTGAAGGCAGAGGGAGGAGAGAGAGAGAGAGGAGAGAAGGGAGAAAGGTATGAAAGAAGGGGGAGGGGAGGCAATTCAGCGCAGTGCAAGCTGACTGGATGAGTAGCAGCCGCGGCACAGGCAGCGGCATCAGCACCACTAGCTGTAGCATCGTTCTTTGTGGCTGCCCGGAGGCTGTCTTGTGGCTGCCGTAGCATCAGCATCACCCACATACGCACAGCAAATATCTGGGCACAGACATCTCCAGTGCCTGCCTTATACGCACACATGTCGTGGTGGCCACCAGAGCAGCGGTAGTGAGTGACGGGGCTCGAGGGACAGAGGGACTCGGGAAGAGGAACCACTGGTGGCTGTGTAAACGAGAGGAGGGCTGGAGCGAAGCCGACTAGAGCAGCAGCAGCAGCAGCAACAGTAGCAGCGGCACCATGGCGCAAGCCGCCAAGCAGCTCCGTAAGACCAAGGACCTCGCAGAGGCCGCCGCCCAGGAGCAGCGGGAGAAGGAGGAGGAGAAGATCAAAAAGAGGAATCGGTCCAGGGATCGCAGGCGCAAGGTATGGCCGGCTGTCTCAAGAGACAGGGGAGGTGACGGTGTTTCTTACATCCATCTTTCCCCCTCTATCTGCCTTTCTATCTCTATCTCTCTCTCTCTCTCTCTCTCTCTCTCTCTCTCTCTCTCTCTCTCTCTCTCTCTCTCTCTCTCTCTCTCTCTCTCTCTCTCTCTCGCTCTCTGCATCTATTGTGCAAGATTGGTGAGGATGCAATTACACATGTGTAATTACACAGTTGGTGTTGTGGCCTCAGCTTGTGTGTGTGCGTGTGTGTGTGTGTGTGTGTGTGTGTGTGTGTGTGTGTAGGCTAACCAGTCAAGCACTTATGCTCTGGTACAGGTTGTGTTTGCTTGGTCAGATATGTAGCTCCAGGGGGAGGCTGATGATGATGATGATGATGGGGACCAGTATAGGCTCTTGGTTAGATAACAGGTAATGTCAATGTCAGTTTTCTTTCACACACATTTTGGGGGATTCTGCCTTGGTTGCAGCTCATTTATATTAATGCAATGCAAGTTCAGTGCACTGCACTTACATGCATTTGTATGCATATAAGCCCATCACCATTAACATGCTCTGCATACTCTGTTCTTTTCCACGAAGCTGTGCGGGTCTTAGATTTGGAGTCTTCCCCCATATTACGGGGGTTTTCTTTTTCATTGGGGATGATGTAAAATGGAGGGGGAAGATGGAGGTACACTCTAATAATAGATACAATTTCAACCCATCTTTTTGGGGGGGCATGTTTCATGTATTGTTTCATTAGGAATTCCACGCTAATGATATGTGTTGCGCGTGAAGCTTGTTGCGTGGACGATTTACATTTAAATGTGTTGTAACAAACTAGACACGCAGAAAATCATCCTGTAGGCACGAGATCTCTCTCTCATCCACACTTCTGTCTCACTTCTCCTCTGCACTCCCACTCTGGTTGTGCCTTTAGGTGTAGGTTTTATTGGGGTTGTGCCGCCTTGCTCTCATGCTTGGCGGCATTAAAATGATACATATTCTATTGTGTCAGGTACTTGTTGAATGGATTCAAAAGCATGTTTGGGTGTGTGAAATTAAGAGAATGCGAATATTGGTCTGACAGAAACACAAACAACACAAAGGAAGGAAGGGAAAAAATGGACTCTGCTTGGGTGCTCATGGAGCGTAATCTCTCATCTGTGTTGAATATAAAACAGATTGTTTGTCGTCACCACAGTGGTGTGGTTTGCTATTGGTTTGCGAAGCCATGCAGAAGGCTTTACAATAACACATAATCACTTGTATATTGTCATGAACATAGGCCCTCTTTAATGTCACTCATGCACGATTCAGGTATCTTTATTATGTTCTTTAAAAATCAAACACCCAAGGTGAAATCATATACTTTGAATAGCATTTTTTGTAATAGTGGGATTTTCTTTTAAACAACTTTGTTTAATAGGCATTTAAAACAACTGCTTTAAATGGAACAAAAATTAAGATTACAATGTGTGGACACCAATTTGTATGAGGATTACATAACTCCATCATACATAGGATTACATTTATGGCTGAGTATTGGTATTCGACCAGAACAACCCAATACCTTGTAGTATGGAAACTTCTCCAGTCAAAGAATACCTGCATTCCATCTCTCTTTTACATGCCTGTGACGTCTGATAAAAGTAAATATGTCGGTGGCTTTATTCTACTGAATGCTTGCATTCACATAATTGCTATCAAATGAAGTAGAAAAAAAGGTATTATATGAAGTACTCTATTGGTATCGGTAACACTGTGAGGGTTCTGGTATTTGGTATCGTCATTTCTTAGATGGACATAGCATGAATTTATATTGTCATTTCTCTGTGTGTTGTGTACTAAGAGTTTGCTTTCGACAACAAGATTAATTAAGGTTGACTTGAGGTTGCCTTGCAGTAATAACTTTGTTAAGATTATGTAGAGTTTCGGAAATGTATTACTCCAGGTGTGCATTATGGGTGGGCAGCGTGAAGACACCGTCTGGTGATGGATGTGTACCGAGCATGAGAGATGTTGCTGTACAGTGTCGCTTTGGTAATTCCTGGTTCTATTATATACAGTATATTCTTTTGTATTGATGTTTGATAATAATTTTTTAGGTTTAGACTCTTTCTGCTCATGATAAAATAAACAAATACAGCGTAAATAACTAAACGTGAACTGATTACATAATCATTTCCGACACTGAACGATTAGGTTATTGAGCTAACAGACACTTCAAGCCAAACATAATCAAGTATAGTAATGCTATTTTACCCTTCAGTTGATATCATTTGATTCGTGAAAGCCTGATTCATTACTGCATTTAGCCAGCCCTTCACTGATCTTCTTTTCACTGTTAATGTCCTCTACCTCGGTTTATTTCATGGTCCAAAATTCATCATGCTGGTATGTTTAAGATATCATTAATAGTCATGTATTCATAAAAACTCTACATCTCAAAGGGCTTATTTTTCTTTGGCTTCCTTTTAGTGTAAAATATGCAAACCAGAGCAAAATGACTCTAAAATAATATAAAGACTTCAAAGTATTCAGTTTCCCTTGTGCCGTTTAAGGCCATGAAAGTGGCCAAAACAAATGATGTCCTGCTATGTCCAGTACTTTACAGTTCTCATTGGATTTTCAAGTATAAATCAGCAAAAGCTCTGAACCATTTGAATCATTGTTATTATGTTGTGTTCAGCGTTCAGCGTCCATCTTGCCATCTATGAATTTGACAGCTTGAGGCACATTTGATGCAGCAATCAAAGTTTGTTGGGAAAATAGACCCCGCTCTGCTTCACTGCTTCGCTCTGAGTGGCCTTTCTGCCTCACGCTCACCTCGATCATCAACCATGCCACTGGGTGCCTCTGCTCTGTGTGTATCCCTCTCTGACTATCTTTCTTCCCAAAGCTGATTGTTGCTATGCTCCCAGAAAGTGTGAGGAAGCGAGTCAAAGAGCCGGAGAGGGACAGATGAGGCACAGGCGGGTCTTGATGTTCTGGGGGATGTTAATTGGCTCCATTCGATGTAAATCAAACTCGGCAGCATAGTATCTCTCTTCCCTACTCCTCCCTTTGCACAAAGGTCATCCACTAAAGTGCCAAAAGAGATCCCATCATAACTCTGGATAGACAGGACAGTAATGCGGTTAGGGAATCTGAAAAGAAAGCGCTGGGGCAATCTGCTAGCGCTGCCGGTTAAGGTGCGTGCCATGCAGCTGCAGAGTCGTGGGTTTGAAGTAGATCAACAACCTTTGTCATCTACTTCTGTTCCTCCTTATCTTTCCTGTTATTTCCCTCACTCGTATCCGAAAGAGGTAGTTAAATATGAGTCGTGCCGTGCTGGGAAGGGAGGCACTGTGATCAGACCTGGTGGTAAATAACAAGATAACGGTGGAAATACATCAATATTTTCTTCTCAGAACAAAAAAATAGCAATATGTGTTGCTTGTCACAGAATCAAAGCTACGTGTAATGCATCGTGTCATATCTGGAATTGTAAAGCTGTGGAGATCATAATGCTTGGTTGCCTTGACGGTAGGTATTTTTGCCTCACTGTAGCTGTAGCCCGACCGCTATGGGTCACTTACTGACTATACATTATTGATCACTGGTGTTTGTATGTTGGTAAATGTTGTTTAAAATATGTATCTGACACATTGAAATAACAGCTGTAGACTGCTAACGCACACCTTATTTCTCACAAGCTTATTCATCCACTTACCTAGTCCTGGTTCGAAAATATTAAATGGATCAGCTCAAATGATTAATAGGTTATGAGATCAAGAACAACTGCAGAATGCAACTTCTGAAATTGGCGTGACGCAGTCAGCCAGGGAAAGTATATCAAGCTTCTCTCTGCACAAACGATCTTTGGCTGAACATGGAGACCGGCTTGCAAAGAGCACTTCAACCAGACCACAGACAAATGTAATTTTCCCTGTTATCAAGTTACTCATTAATTAGTGACAGCTGATAGGATCTATACCGCAGGCAACATTCGTCATTATAAACGGTGAAAGCCATGACCAACTCAAGATAAAATGGCCAACTGAAGAAGTTGGTACCTCAAATGTTTGAACATCTATGAATAAAACTTCATTTAAACATGACAAATGCTCTTGAAGATTTGGTCTCATGAATTGCAGCAACAGGCATTTGAATTTGAATTGTGATCATATATAATAAGAATGGAATAATGTGAATGAAGAAGGACATGAAAATGCTTGGTCACCTTCAAGTTGCACTCGTGATTGTTTGGGTTCCCGTCCTGTTCTCTGTGACCAATGGGACAGACTAATCTGGGACATGAAACCTTTTATTGCAGGGCCTCAGCATGAGGCTCCTTTGGCCCGCACAGTTTCCCTTTTCCTCCAGGCCTGCACTTATTACAATGGATCCAAAGATCTGCTAATGCATAGTGTGCGCTTTTTGTGCACATGTGTACTTGCCTGCTCGCGTTCTCAATACGTGTTTCCATGTGCGCATGCGTGCACATGCAGTTTGTGTGAGCGTGAGTGCAATAGCGGGGCTTCAGGGTATCTCATTCCACTTTTATATAACCTTATGGATACCCAGCCCTAATTACCCCAAACCCTCTTCTGTCCCTCCCTTCTCTCTCGTTCTTGGTCTTTCGGCCCACTTTTGTCCTCACACAACAACACATTCAACAAGATTTTTATTGATGCCTAACTTTGGTAGTTAAAAGTGGTATCCAAATATGTTTATGACAAGGGGAAAATAATCTTCTGTTATTCGAGCTTTGGATGCAAAGTGACGGATCATTTCGATGAGTTGTGCTTTTGCAGGAGAACCAAACAGTCTGACTGAATCTGACTCTTGTGACCACTGTGAACTGCATGCACAGTTAGATTTTATTTGATTCACTTCAGGTCAAACAATTTAAAACTACAAAAAGCCAGAAGCGTAGAGCATTGTCCTCCTCAGTCGCACCACAAAGCTTTATATATTTTCTAAGTGGCAGCGTTGTAGGGTACACAGGGCCGCACTGATAAAATACTTTCTACTCAGCGGCTGTCTGTGACAGTTTCAGCTCCTTTTCTCAGTAAACTAAGTATCCAAATATATTGCAGTTGGTTGCAAGTCTACTGTGTTTAAATACAGTATTGAATGCTGCCCCAGATTCGAAGAAAGAAGTGGTATGAAAGAAATACTTTGATTCACTGTGTATTTGAGTGGTGAGGGGGAGGAAATGCAGTATGTTTATTTGCTCCCATGAGAGTGGAGCTCTTAAGGACGTGTCCTAGAATCCAAGGGACTAATGCATCAGATTTGTCCTTCTTTGTGCATTTTATTCGGTTCACCTGTGAATTTGTGTCTATAGATGTGCATGGGCCTGTTTGTATGCACTCATTCACTCAATCATTTTTTTTAATAATGCGGTCAATACTCAGTATAGGTGGATTTTGCAAGGAGGCAATACCTTTTTGAGACGACTTACCTGGTCACGTGATGTGAAGGACTATATCATTGATTAAGTAAAATGATTGTCAGAAATAATTCTGACTTGTATTATGTTTGTTTTTTAAATACATTAATAGGCTCATATTGTTATAATTATTATAAATATTTAACTGTTACCGGACTTTATGGTACTTGAGTTGTGTGCACTAATGTGTGAAAGACAAATACCCTACGTCCGCCGAACTTGGGATGCAGTAAGTGACCTCAGTGGTCAGAATTGATTTGATGTGCTTTGCAATAAATGTCTTTATTGCAACCCCGGCGCCATTTTGTTCTAATGAACACGCCACACGATATTTGGACTGTGTACTGACGTTAGCTAAAAAAAATGCTTGCTCAAATGTTAAACTCAGCCTCTATTACTTTGTGCACTTTTGTGCACTTTCATACATTGTTGGCCTTTAGGATGCAGAAAAACATTAAAGCAAGGTGACAAATACATACTGGATAGGTTTTATGGCTAACATGTGGACCTATGTTCAAATGTAATTCAGATTTTCTCTGCCCTTTTAGCTCTGTTTTGGTCGCCACCAACCGTTAGTCTTTGGCTATGTTGCGTCAGCAGATAGCTGCTTTTTTAAATCTGTTTTACTGAATTTCATGTGGTGCAGGTTATAGTGAAAGCTTTTACATTGGATCCACTTTCAAAAACATCATGATGAACGACATAATACACGTGTTTTTTGGGGCGGACGACAGCAATAGGTAGTTTGGGCTGGTGCGTCTCCGTCCCCTTTGAGGAAAGCGATGAGCCAAGGTCAAGCAAAGCAAAGCAGCACTCATCCCTGCCCGAAGCAGCCACAGGCTTTGTTTACCTGCCAGCCGAGGATAGCTGTGCGTATAGGAGCTGCCCATCCATGTACACACCACTACTGTGTGCTTGCTGAGCACCTGCTCTGATAGTGTATCTGATGTTGCCCCGGATCCGTACCTGCTCAAACAACACAGGAAGATTTCAGAATAGCAGCATGATGGCCGATTTCTATCAGACCTCTCTGAGGGCTTATCTAGGACTCGATTCTGACACACATTTTGATCTGCAGATCAAAGCGATTTTAGATAAGCATGCCATGTCAGACACCTTTGATAGATGTAAGGAAAGTCATTTGGATCGGTTTATGCCAAACGTTGGTGCTTTTTCTGTCTCTGTACCTGCAATGTTGTGTTCTTAGTGTATGGACAAAAGAAATGTGGCATAACATCCTTATCTAATCTTATCTAATTTGTAATCCTAACTAGAAATTATTTAAATTAATAATTATGTACCAAATAAAGTTATTCAGACCCAATTCCACAAGCTTACAATCTTCAGAGAATTTGGGTTTTACAGTTACTTGTGGCATTAAGAGAGACCAACCCTATCCAACACTGTATCTTTGTTGTGTTTTAAAAGCTTGGGACATAAGCTGCCACCTTTTTGCGAGGCTACAATCATATTTTTTTGTTTGTCAACGTAGTCGGAGAGTCACTGTGCCGATGGCCCATTAGATCAATGTGCAGCCTTTGAGTGTCACAGCTCATCTAACAGCCTGCCCATGTTACTCAGAGAATCCATCACCATTGTTAGCAAGGCTAACCAATGTGAAGCCCTGGCACACAGCAGAAGGGGTAACAGCTGTAAATCTTTTGGCAAAGTTTACTGTGACCCTGGGGTCAGCAAGCAGGCGATCAGAAGTGACTGATGTCGCCGTGGTGGGATGATGAAGCGCGCCTCTGTTTTCGACGAGACAGCGAACTTCGACAGGAAATGCTGAAGTGAGAAAAAAGCTTGTCATTTTAGCCGCAGTCTCAAACGGCTGTGCATGGTTACAGATTTATGTGGATGCTGAGTTTCTTTTTCAACTCACAGTGCTTCTGAACTCAAAAGAAAACACGAGTCAGACTGCAGTTGTATTTCAGATTTTTCTCGAGATTTGTCTCATGGGTTGACCGATATCATATTGTCATTATACTAGGATTGCACAATACAATGTTGTGGTATTCTTACATCCCAAGCTGCTCCATTTCACATCAAAAAGGGACATACAAAATGTAATAAAACACATCTTATGTACATAATTATATAGTGGCACAGTTCGGTTCATACCCTGGTTTACGTGTCACGGTTTGGTGCAAAATCAGTAATACCCAAATGCATAAGAGTATATTTCTTTTCATTTATTGTGAAGAGGCAATAGTGGAAGTTTCAAAGACCAAATCCTCTTGCTGGGTACTGAGTATACTCAAAAGAGTCTTTTTATATTATGAAATTGGAAACACAAAATACAATCCTAACTGAAACTAAAATCCTAACTGCATTACAGTGTGTTTCGATTAGTTTCACCGTGGCTATATTTCAACATTCAAAGCACCCAAACATGTATGTATTGAATTGTATCAAGCACTAAAATGTAACTAATTGAACAAACAATTGAACCAACAATCAGAAAAGCGCTGTCCTTGTCTTAAACAGCTCTGTGTACGTTTAATAGCTGACCACGAACCTGCGGACACGCTTTCCAGCTCCAGCGTTTCCTTCAAGCTTGCATATTTCTACAAACCGTGTATTCTGCATGCACCGGACTAGGACCCCCCCCCCCCCTTACTGTGACAGTTCAACGCAAATACACTAACATTTACAGCCCTACAATTGACCTACATACAGTATATACCTTGTACGAAGTTAACTAATCACAAGTCATTAGCAAAATCAGGATCTGAGGGCCATTAATTCCTAAGAATCATTAGAGAAAGAGTGAAAGTGATAAGGACTGGCACAGTACCACACACACACTGATATTCCTACAAAGAGCATGCACACACACACACACACACACACACACACACACACACACACACACACACACACACACACACACACACACACACACACACACACACATAGAGCAGGGGCTGGGCTTTATGTAATGGAATTAGTGCTCCTCAAGGTCTACATGGACCATGTGGCCTGCAGGAAACCCACTAATGCACTGAAGCAGCCACTCTCAGGCACACCCTGACTCCATCACTTTCCTTTGCTGGCCTAAACACATTTTGCGTTATTTGTGCTGGCTAATAGGCATAGTGCATGATCAAAAATCAAGTTCATACACAGGATACTAGGGATTGAAAATGTATTCACTGAAGTAGCACAATTTTTAAGAATTTTTAATCAATGTTTTAATGCCTTTATCGATGTAATTGAAATTAAATGAATTGTAGTCCATGCTGAGGTGGAATTGATAAATACTAAGTCTAATTGTCAAATGTGGATGATCACACCCATACAGTAATGCAATGTAATATATTGCCCTGTAATACATAATACCCCTTTGAAGATTGTATTGTCCAGTTAGGATTGAGACTGTCAGAGGTGTGGATTCAACTCTATTTGTTTTCTAAGCACACATCTCCAGCGACTTTTTACGCTTAGCACACATTCTTTTCTTGGTGGCTACATGTTAGATTATTAGCTTCAGAAATATGTGTCAGAAATGTGTGTAGGCATTCTCAAAACAAGTCTCCCTGTGTCATTTCTGGATCTGACTGCTATACATTCACGGATTTATGGCGTCCCCCATGTAGCAATTAATATAACGTTCGGGGATTGAAAAGCCATGATAGAGAAAGATGCTAATTAATTAATGCAATGGAAGTAAGTGCTCTTTGACAAGTAGTGCCACCTTTAGTTCACCCATTGAGTCATGCACGTGTGTAGGTGGTTTAATTGGTTTTGTGTGTGTCTGAACGTATGTGTGCGAGTGTATATCTGTACCATGAGAAGGGTGTCATGCATCACTGGGATTGCTGCTTGATGGCAGATGTAACGGCTCCTTTCTCTTGAGGCTCATCACTCAGTAACCAATCTATGCTGGTGGACAGGGCACACACACACACACACACACACACACACACACACACACACACACACACACACACACACACACACACACACACATCTCATTCAAATTCAGCAAGTTTTCGGGTTATAGAGGAATACCTACTGTGATCAGCATTGGTTTTTTGAAGTTGTGTCACTTCTGAAAATGTAACAATCTAACATCAGCGTTTTAAAAATCCGTTGTGTCAAAACCAGCTGCCATTCATTCACTGATATCACTTCACACTCTCTGATCCAAGAGAGCTCGCATCAGCACTCACTGATGGCTGGGAACACGACGGCAAAGGGAGACGGCGGGCAGCAAACCCGAGTAGCAGTCGACTCTAAATCCCTCTGCTACTTGTCTCACCCCGTGGGTGGGATCTGTTGTTGGCTGCTTCTGGTTATGGATTTGTCATTATGCCCATGACTTGTATGTAGAAACCAAACAAAAAGAGAGAAAACCAATCAAACAGCTGCTGTTTGTCTCGCTGCACTCTCCTCCTCTGCTGTCTACTGTACAGAGGCATCGAGTTGTGAAAATGCACATTCCACTCTTATAAATACTTCATTGCTAATTCAATTTTAAACTCGAGACAGTCGGAGGGAAAGTGAAGCAACTGTTTGTTCTTTCACCACCACGCCCCTCAGCACCTTTTCTCTGCAAGCTATCTGACTGTCTCTTTGCTTATTCCTGCTCTTTGCAGAGTGTATCTCTCTGTATCCCGCCATCTTTCCCCGTCTTTTTTCCTTTTCCGCCACCTCTCTCTCTCTCTCTCTCTCTCTCTCTCTCTCTCTCTCTCTCTCTCTCTCTCTCTCTCTCTCCACCTCCCTCATTTGTCCCGTCTTATTAACTGTTTCCTTGTTTTTCATGCCTCTTGTATTTTTCACATTTAGTCATTATGAGTTGTAATGGTAGGAGCAGGGATGGAGCACAGTTATATTATTATTATTATAATAGTGTATATTTGTTTTCCGACAGTAACTGCTCTGACACCGCTTGTAGTTGCTCAGGCCTCAGGCACACTTTTATGGTGTTGCTTAGGTAATCAGAGTACTTGGTAGTTTTTGTACAAGTTGCTCCCTTTGTATGCAGTTATTGATGGCAAGCCCACCTGACCACCTCTGTACGACTAGTGGAGGTGTGCAGATTTCTCGTTTCTAAGACACGTTGCGACACAGACATAGAAGATTCCGCATCGACGCCGTGACAGAACATAATCTGGATTTTGGTTTCGCTTCAGCTCAGTGTGAGTCATTACTGAGCTTTGCTGTTACTTACTGTCACGGCGGTTTCTCTTCTCTTCCCTCAGCCGGTGTTTCACCCAAAGGGCGTAGCTGCTAGCTCGTTGCTCTCGCTACCAAGATACTGGAGGCCGCTCTCTTTCAGCAATGTTGGGCTGAGAAAAAACTTGCATGCAGGCTTGAATTCACATGTGTTGTTCTGGTGGGAGATGCATGACTTAACTACAAGTAGAAGAGCTACGAGTAAGGAAAAGTCTGCTAGCTGCTAGGCTAATTTATGCAGCGTAAAATTCATGAAGTGCTCTGTTTGAGAGCTGCTGTGAAAAAATACTTATGTTCTGTAGATAACAACTCTGCAGAAGGATTTCTGTTTTGTTTTGGTAATGCATGTGTTGAGGTCGGCCACACAGACACTGGCGTTGAAAAGATGCATTTTTTTATATTGTAGATTTTTAAAGGTACTTTCAAAACGAAAAGGGAGTTTAGATTTTTTGAATGAATTGACGAAAAAAGTTGCCACGTGCAGTAATATATAAAATTGAGGATGTGATACATCTAGAATTGTTGCGCATTCGAACCGCTGACAGGTGAATCGAATCGAGAGGCCAGTGAAGATTCACTACAATAAATAAATTCAGCAATTACATTTGGGGAAACAAACAAGAACAAATTATTATTATATACATGATGTGATGAATTATAACGTATGGCCCTTAAGCCCCCAACATCTGCCATGCCATTAGTCATTAGTCATCAGCGTTATGTGTCCATTGTTCCTCATGAAATTCTATTTAGAGCTTTGGAAAGTTTCCTGTTGGCGACTATAGGTTGTTCAGCATGCTCAATACTGAGAAAACTAAATATGCTGATAAAGGCCAGGAAAAGTAGTTGAGAGTTCCAGAAGATGTCCAAGGAGCGGGCATATGGATTCTTCAAAAATGATATATGACTGCAAAGAAGAAGCCCAGAAGAGTCAATAAACAATGTATCCAAGTTGTTCATTAGTTACAGAAGCTAGAGGACTATGCAGGAACCAAGTAGAAGAGAGTTTATACAACAGTCTGTCAAACGTCTGTATACCTATAATTCAAAAATGATTTGAAGGCTTTCTCTCTGGAATCCCCGACAGCAAAACTGACTCACTTTACACGCCAGTGCCACTGCCAACGTCGTTCAGGCACTGTCGTCGCTGTGTCGGCCGCGAATTAATTTGTCAGCCCGGCCGCTGTAAAATCAAATGCCAGGGAATTAACACGCATGTGCATTTGCCCTCGTTCTAGCTTCTAAGTGTATTCTTCGCATGGTCGAGCGGTCAAGCCATTCGCACAATGCATGCGTCTGAAAATGTGTACGAATAAGTCTAAAATGCCCACAAAAAAAACCTTACCCTAAAACAATCAGTCTCCTTTTACTACAGTGCTTCACCAGTGCTGCTGCTGTTGCCTGCTAAGGACGTGTTGCTCGTACCAGATGGTAATGTACTGCTTGGTGTGCAGATTGAGCCTCATTAACTGACATGGAGATGGATTTTTCTCACTGGAAAGCCCTATTCCCTGGCTGTCCTTGATCCTTCCTCTCTTCTCTAATGCCATGATAGTATTGACCGCAGCTAATTGATCGAACACTGATGCTGGTTATTTGACAAACGAAGAATGTGGGATAGGCAGGGGATGAAAACATCCCATAGCGAGTTGCCCTTGTGATCAATTTAGTTTTTCCCTGTTTTTCACGTATCAGCAGTTAGTCATGCACAAGCAATACAATATGTTTTATGTATTATGGCAAATCCAGCAAACAACCAGGTAGCACAAATCATCCACAGGACAACCATCCATTAGCAGTCCAGACACAGAGTTAGATAAGATTAGATAAGATAATGTATTCCTTTATTAGTGAGGGATTAGAGCAGCAGACAGGTAAAGTGCATAGAAGATACACATAGTAAAATTACAATTAAAAAAGTAATATAAATAAACAGTAATAAAAACATAGCAATATTATACATACAGACAGAATACCATGTATTTGAAAAGGTATTTATATTGCACCAGTTGAAGTGATTAAAGTGAGCAAAGTGATTGAAGTGTTTTTGTGTTCTACTGAGGATGATTATTAGGAATAAATGTTAAAGCTGTTTTGTTTTCTACCATTTAGATGATATCCAGTTAGCAGGAACGCAGGGACAGATGGAAATGTTTCACCGCTCTGGAGGCACGGAGTGGAGAATGTGGATTTCATCATGATTTCAATCCTTCAGTTGCTCTATTTTCTATAAGAGTTGCTGAGCCGATGAAGGACTTAATGATACACCAGTAAAAGGAATAATACAGACTTATGTGTCTTCCCTGGAGAATCCTCTTTGGCTTGGCATCCCCTCATCTGTTTACTTCTTGTTAGCTTCTGTGAGAAAAGTCAGTGTGGGGCAGTGCCAGTGACGAGTGAGAAACCCTCTCATCGTGCACTGCTGTCACTGTATGATCCACTGTGGACTTCACATCAGCCCCTCTGGTTTCACCGTGCACAGCTACTGCATCACGATGCACAGGAGAAATCTTGGGATGAGAAATCTCACGAAAATCCGTCTTGTCCAGCCTGTGACTGGACCAGTCAGTGTCCTGTGAGGTGCTACTGGCAGCTATGGGCGTGGTTTAGGTGTGAAGCAATTCGGTTGGCTGCATATGCATCAGTTATATCAGAACTCAAGAGTATTTCTTCATTGAATGATAAGCAAAGAAAGGCACTTAAGACTGGATGAAAAATATGTTTTTGCTTTTTTGTTTGATTGACAGATGGTTCATCCAATCATGACAGCTTATCAGATGGTTGTAATAAACTATATGTGTCAGGTTACCAACAAGACTAATTCAAACCATATGGAACAGTAGTACAATGATACAGGGTTAGGGCAGGCGGCAACTCCTAGTTCTGACAAGTGAAGCCAATGCAGACGTGCCTTACACCTGCATTCTTACAGCATGATGTTCAATTAGTAGATGATGGTCCCATTTAGAGTATAATAAAGCAGGGTATGCTTTAGGGCGTGGCTACATTGTGATTGACAGGTTGCAACCACAGCGTTGTCCAGTTTTGGTGTCGTCCTTATTTTTGTCACTGAGCCCTTTCACAGTGTGTTTTTAGTTCATGAAAGTAAATTTACCTAAAACTGTCTTGTCCCGTGTTCGGTTGTGATGACGATGGCCAAAAATAGGCAGTGTCTTGTATCGCACTTTGTGTTTCTCTGTGCCAGAAGGACACAAGTGGATCACTGTAACTCCTGACTTGATTGATTCGTTGCTTGTGTGTCTGGAATTACATCCTACATCTTACTCCCTCATACACACACTTTGGTTTGTACACTGTTGATCTCTGTCTCACATCTATGACTCATATAAACACACATACACACACAAGCTGAAATATTTGTGGATCGTGGCCAGATTGTAATGACGAAGGAAGTCTGACTCGGCTGTTTTTTAAGGGCGAGATGAGCGATTGACAGGGTGTGTTGCTGGCTCTGCACCAGTGGCCCCATGGGTAAGGAAAGGTGAGAGGACAAACCACCCACAATCAATTATGCACATAACATACATATTAAAAGCTCCCCCTTAATCCTATGGCTTAGCAAGTTGAGCTTTCTTCTTCATCAGAATTCAAGTCACCAAGCTCACTGAACCATGCAAACGTCTTGTGATTGATTACACTATAATTTTCATCCCCCACAGGAAAAAGGGAGAAAACAATTCTTTTGTAAAAACACAGTATGCTAACTTTATCTCAGTTTACAAATCTGTCTGTACTTGCTGTGTATTTGCATCTGGCACTAAGTGTACATAAAAGTATTATAATCTCTCCCATGCAAGTTGAACTTATAAGATAATGAATGCGGTCAGGAACAGGCATTGTAACGACCCAGTTAGAAAGGGTTGAAAGGGTTTTATTCAATGCTAATCATTCTGGCCTCTGGTTATTATAAATCTTTTTCTTTTATTGTATTTGTGTTTCAAAACGACTAGATTTGAAGAAATATCAGACATAACTGATACATGATGCTGCAGCGGTATTCCTCACATCTGATGGTCATAACATGGTTTTAGGGGCCTTTTCACTCTGGCATGGAATATGAATTAGAAAGAGAATGCTTAATTCATAGCTTGTCTTCAAAGTGATGTAACTGTGTGGTATAAGTGTTTGCTCCAACGCTAAAGCCTCATGTGAATAAAGCTTTCAAAATAACTATTCTTGACTGGCAGGAATCTTATCCCAAAATGGAATGAGCAATTTAAAAAGTTTCTCTTTCCTGCACAAGTCTGACATTTAAGGTTTAAGTCTGACATTTAAGGACACCCATCTTTAAACCCGCTTTCATTTTGATCTCAAATCCACACCTGTACAGTTTCGTGACTGCGTCTCGCATGGTTGTGACGCTGTTGCGGTTACAAAATGGGTCCAAAGACATAGTCAGATAAATAAACCTGGCAAAGTACAGTATCCATGGTGGTTCCCGCCGCCGTAGGTGTCTCCAGGACCACGTTTTGCCTTGATGACTCACACACAGACTCGCAAGGTGAAAACAATGCCAGCCTCACGCTGTCACGGCTGATGAAGATGATTGATGGAGCTCTGAACGAAGTGCAGCTTTCTGCAAATGCAGTGTGTCAGCTTGTCTAGCCCATATTTTTAGCTCTCCCTGGTGCATCGGGTTTATTATAGCATGCGCTCCGAAAAGAGCTCTGTGGCTTCTCTTTGTGACATCATGTGCTATAGACATGCTGCTACCCACTTTGCATCCTTGTTCACCAGCTTGTGTTACTGACTAAGCCTGATGATGCATTCTAGTGAATGCATTGTGCCTTAAATCAAGGGAACACTATGTTCTCTTTTGGGTTCATTAGGATTCATGCATCGGGGGGAAATGAAAAGAGGTACACACATTTTACTCTTTAGATGTATATTGTTCTGTCTTGTTGACTTGTTTTGAGAGATGGATTATTCCAGGCGCTCTTGTTAACTCAATAGTCTCACATTGTGTGTCAGTGTCACTGTGGTGGTTTTAGTGTCTGCTTTGGCCCACAGGCCCTTTTTTAATGTTAATGAGTTTAGATCCGGCTTCACTCATCCTCTCCCTCTGTATCGCCCTGTGACTCGCTTCTCTCATCTAGACTATATGGACAATTATGGTTGGCTGGCCGCTGTGGGCAAGCCCCTCGCTGCGGCTTTAAATGGATGTGTTAACCCCTGCTGGACCTTCAGGCCTGACCCTGGTATCAGGAGGTTGTCCCATTGATGAATGGCTCCTCGTGGGATAAAACGCCCCTCGTGTACCTGCACAGAGTGCTGAATCATAAGGGGTTGTCTCTATCGACCGGCCAAGGGGAGTGGTCACCATCCTGTGAAATCCATCAGACCAGCAATTTGTGGCTGAGGATAATACCAGTTGCTCCTATGCTGACGGGTTGAGATGATTTGCCATTTGTGCGGTTCTGGTTCATGATGCATTTATGTTTCTTAACAGTATATGTATTTGAATTGTTTGTCATCTTCATTTAATGTCATAACCTTTATAATATCAGATACCAAAGTACCAGATTTGACAGCTTGATCCCCAGTGCTTTAAGGATATCAAGGCAGAGCTTGCCACTGCCTTTAATGCTATTGCTGTGTCATCGATATATTTTTAGAAGCCTCAGTCAGAGAGGAAGTCGTGAACTCACATGGCCTCCTGCGATCTTGTCTTCTTGTTCATCTTGCATTCGTCCTTTGTGACTTTTTTCCTCCTTCATCCTCCATCAGCACCTCTGTGCACCCATCCCTCTCTCAGCATGAGGCTTACTGCGATGACTCTGCACCCACTGGGTGATTAGTGGTGACCTGCTGTCACTGACACAGACATGCACAGCGGGGCGCGCGCAACATGCAGCTGCCGCATGTTTGCACAGATATACAAACACGTTGATATACAGTGAACTCAGCTTATTCATATTGCTCATGT
Source organism: Taurulus bubalis (assembly GCF_910589615.1). Classification (NCBI taxonomy): domain Eukaryota; kingdom Metazoa; phylum Chordata; class Actinopteri; order Perciformes; family Cottidae; genus Taurulus; species Taurulus bubalis. The sequence goes on from NC_136607.1 coordinate 6,621,508, forward strand.
TAATGCTTGTCATACTGGTGCTCGAAAAACTACAATTACACCTCAATATACGACATGTCGCCCAGTCAAGATTTTTCAACTCAGAAAAACATAATTGAAGCAATGAGGTGCACATTATTTGCATATGTTTCTCTGAATGTGATGAGATGTGGGAAAAGAACACAAATGGGTAAAAGATCGGAAAACAAATGACTGCACCTTCTTGATTTGTGGTGTATGACATGCACGTATATTTTGATTCACGCTCTCTCACTGTCACAAAAGAGAAAACAGCTCTCGGTTTGATGTTCATCAGTCTTCCGGCATTGTGTCAATCTGTCCCACCGGATTGTTTTGCGGAGAAAGAGAGTGAACGACGGGGAAGGAAAAAACACGTATTCACAAACAACTCTTTGAATACACTGTGTGGGTAGGAGCGAGGTCACGACCGCTGTTCGTGCAGAGGCCCCGCCACTTGATTCGTGTCAGCGAGCTGACGCGTGCATCCTCCTGTTTGCTGGAGTCTTTACATCCTGCAGTGAGCAGCATATGTCGGCTTCTGTGGCCGACCGCCTGTTTGCAGCACGACTTAGGACGAGGTAGCATGTGACTCGCGGTGCCGACGCGCCTGCACGGGAATTGAGCGTGTAATAAAAATGTGTCCATATTTTTTTTTAGCCGCACACCAGTACTCACGTACAGGTCAAGAGTGTGTGTTTCGATGTGTCTTGCCCCTGTCAGCGTGCTCGTGTGAGTTAGTGTGTGTCAGATCCAGAGCTCTCTGCAGTCCTGATTCATGACACGGGTGATTTGGTAGTCAGTCAGTCAACGTCACGATAGGGCAGCGGCTCTAGGCCCATCTATCTCCTCCTCCCAGGCCTCGATCACAGATACTCTGACATCAAACGTCCAACTGTGCCTTCAAATGCTGAGTTATACTGCAGTGACCTTAGAGCAACTTCCCGGTAGAGTTTTGTGGTTAACTTACTTGTTGGTCTCTGAGCTCGTTGTGGTTTTGTTTTGTCATGTCGATGCTTTGTTTGTCCGTATACTTTATTTCACTTGAGATTAAATATTGCCATTATTTAGTTGCCCCCACGCAATTAGGTGTAAATGTTCCATTTAACAAGTTACCTTTCATTATGACTCTGTTGTGATTAGTATGTTGGTTAAAAAGGATGAATACCACTGTCGTTATTTATAAAACGTTGTTTAAAAAAAATCTTTTTTATTTGCCAGACGTTCATTAAGATATATACGATCAGTCAGGCTGAGTGCACCATTGTACTATTTCAAGTCTCAAAAGTGTTAACAACACTTTTCACAGGCATGATATGTATTACATTTAATGTCAGTTCATACAGTAATAGAGGAACATAAATATTGAACACTGTATAAGAAATGAAACTCCTGCTCACTGAGCTGCTTATTAAACGTGATCCTAGTATGCTATACACATATCTCTGTTATCGTGTCATTTTGTTGTGTATTTAATCTATTTATTAGATAGACAATTAAATGCTGCAAGTTGGCCACTAAAATGTTGTATAAAGCCACCAAATAGAAAACGTAGGATTTTGCCCACGTGCAGGAAAATATGCTCAGACTGGATGCAACAAAGCCCAAAGGTAATGGTAACGACCTGTGTGTGTGTGTGTGTGTGTGTGTGTGTGTGTGTGTGTGTGTGTGTGTGTGTGTGTGTGTGTGAGAGAGAGAGAGAGAAATCATGTAAAACATTTACCCTAATTGGAAAGATCAGCTTACATGTGTCTCGGGGAAATATAAATAATTAGCCTGTTGACTGCATTCGCAAAGTATTCTGCATGTGTATCTTTTCTATAACTCGTGCATTAAGCAAAGTTGTGAGGTATCAAACGTATATCACTTTGAAATTTTTTTTTTTTTTTAAGTGAGTCCCCAGGGAAGGATGTTTGGGAAACACTGCCGTAGACTGTCTTGTATGTAACGTATACTCAAACCTCCCTTCGTCTCCTCTTATCGGAATCAGTGACCTTACTTCAAGACAACACATCTCCACAGGCCGCTGTGCTGCTCTGTACCCGACCATGACCTCTGACCTCCTCCTATGGAGGGAGTACAAGTCAAAACAAAATCTCCCAGTTGGGGATTACTTTTGCTCTAAGACACCTATCTCTCCCATCACACACACACACACACACACACACACGCGCACACACACGCACACACACACACACACACACACACACACACACACACACACACACACACACAGGTTTGCTTTAACACATGTCTTCTCTCACAGTTGGCTTTCACTCCTCTCTCCATCTTTCTCACTTCCACCTGACCTCCACTTCTCTATTTCACTGTAAAAGTCATCTCCACACCAGGGTATTTGTTTCTGCTCACACACTAAAGCCAGACTTTTCAACAATGTAGCTTTTTTGAACACTTATTATCGACCATGCCATGGCATTCTCATGTGATCTCAAGTGTCTGTTCAGGTCTGACTGATACACAACAACCACTTGGAGGGAAAGGCATGTCATTGTTGGGGTGTTTCAAAGTGCTGACTAATGCCAGTGTGGGCAGAAACTCCTTTGTCACGTGAACCGCATTTTCAAAATGATCGGCTTCAATGTGCATGAAAAGACATTGTTATCAGTCCTTTTCACCTGGCCTTCCTCTGTCCTTCTTTTTCTCCTCTTCGCTCCTCCACACTCCTCCCTACCTCTGTCTTTTCCCCTCTCACTCATTCATTATATCATGACCCTCTATGTCCTTTCCACCTTCCTTCCTTCATTTGGTTTAACAGACCCCTTCTCTTCCGTTTGCCCTTCCTGTCTTTCTTCTCCTTTCTATCCATCACTCTTGCTCCTCCCTGTGCCTTAATGCTTCCCTCTGTCATCGTGATTGTAAATCGGCGATATGGAAGGTAGTGCAGCAGTCATTGACCAAGTGCAGCTGAGTGCTTTGCATTAGTTATGCACACACGACTTTCAGACATAGTGGCTCCCTGCTTCCATGTCCACCTTCTTCCTTCTTTGCAGTATTTAAGTGTCTTTATGCACCATTTATGAGTTATCTCATATCTTCTCCTTTCATGAATGACTTTCTGTTCTTTCAAGAACAGCTTTGGGTTTAGATTTGGGCCGATTTCTGTTATCCAGATATTTCCCAAATCATTTCTGAACACACTTTTAATAATTTTCAAAATGAACAAATTCACCGGGCAAAATAAGATGAAATACTTCAACTGAGGTTCCACAGTTTTTCCTCTATATTGCCTTGTGGAGACCCACTGCTCCTCCGGAAAGGAAGAACCGAAATTAGTATGCACTCGTTTCATTTAAGCCCACACTAAAGCATACCCTGCTTTATGGTCTATGTTACTCTAAATGAACATCATGCTATATTGAAGACTTGAAACTAGAGATTGAGAACATAAACTAATGTGTACTATGTTTACTGAGGTAATACATCAAGTAAGAAGTATGTACATTCTGCCATAGACTTCCGTACAATTGGACTTCTTTCTGCAACCAGAGGATTCACCCCCTGCTGGCCAGAAGAGAGAATGCAATTGTTAAGACACTTTCAAATTGGCTTCACTTGTCAGGATGCCGGCCGGCTCACTACCAATGCACCGACCTATTAGCTGCTCTGTTTCAACAACGTTCGGCTGGAAAAACACACACGTCATCATATGTGCCTGTCATATCGGAGGAAATGCTCATTTCTGGCTAATGTCGACAATTTTCCAATGACATGCTGATACTATTGTGCATACCTAATGGTTAACTTTTGGTTTTACTATTGTTTATAAATCTTATTTTATCAACGGTTATTCATCAATCTAATACAAACACCTTCGGAATCATTTTATGGAAAATTACTGATAGTTGATAACGCCGTCCGGACAGCCTTCCTCCGGTTCCCCCTCATGTAAACACCGTTAGCTACTGCGAGCCGCTGGCCTGCAGCCGACATGTTGAGAGCCGTCGAAGGGCAATGGAAATCCTCCTAATCGGGGGTCCTGCACCTTTAAAAGTGAGAGGCACACGCCTGCCTTGTGCCGGCACACTTAAGGTCAGTCACATCAGGTCCTGGATGATCTGATACAGCTGAAATCTGTGGCGCTGAATTGATAGCGCTTACCTCTGAACATTGATTGCGCAATCACAGACAGCTCCACTCCAAGTAAAGGTTATGTGACTTTCGCAAATCAGCCCCAAGCCTCTTATCACATGAAAGGGATATAAGGAGGACCGCACAAGCACCTGGAAAGAATAGTCCTCTTCTAAACATGTTCCAGATTAGATGCTGTGGTTTATTGCTGTGATGCTCTGATGAACACATATAGATTGAGAGTGCATTGTATTAGTGGTTTATTGGTAAGATACAGTGACCAACATCTAACATACATTTAGGTTTATAAAATGTTCTTATGCAGCCAGACCCCCTTTTTTTTTAATAATCACTGACTTCCAAAATGACACTGACAACCTCTGTGTCATTCAAATGTGTTTTCAGATATCTGTTGGCAGGGAACTTTACTTTTGTTTGGCTGCTGAGCTGAAACGGGCCAGGGGAGCCCAGCCCGGAGTGATGACGTCATGGAACAGACTCTGAGGGACAGCTCTACCCAGCATGCTTTGCCAGTAGTATTTCTGCAGGGCTCATAAATATTGAAAGGTTATGAAAAGAGAGAGAGAGAGAGAGAGAGAGAGAGAGGGCGCAGGTCGAGGGAGAGAGGGGGGTTGCACCAAGCTGCAAAGAGGGTGACGGAGTGAGAGAGAGGTTGAAAGAGTAATGAGAAGAAATGAGTGGATGTGACGTGCAGCTGAGCGAATAAAGAAGTTCTCATGAATTGAGAAGTTCAGCGCTGCCTCACCCTGTGTCACATTTCGTTATTGTGCCTTGCTGTCTCTCTCTCTCTCTCTCTCTCTCTCTCTCTCTCTCTCTCTCTCTCCCTCTCTCTCTCTCTCTCTCTTTCTCTCGCGTGTCTCCCTTCTTTTCTGTGCTGTTGGAAGAAACAGAAATTGAGTAGTAAAGACAAAAGGACCTTCAGGGAGAGGCAGAACCAGGCAGAAGTGCAAGTTTAAAAATTGCAAACATTTTGAAATGCCCCAAAAATCGCTTGGTAAAAAGACAGAAATGTGTCGCCTATTTCTCTCCGTGTGTACGGTCCATCTGCAGTCGCTGGGTTTATTCTCAAGAGATAGTGGATTAGGAATTTAGGGTTTGGACTAGAACGTTAAATGGAAGGATAATAAATTATGTATTTTCGAGGAAGATGTAACAGTGCTTCTTTGAGGCTGCTTGACCCTAAAAGAGGTGAGGATTGTTGAAAGTTTCCATACAGGCTTCTGTTTCCATCCTGATTATTCGAGTTTTCGCTTTCGGAACAGAAAAACGATTCTCCCATCGTCGTAAAATCGTTACTGAGACCAAAAAGCTGTGTTGTGTATCACATTTTATGCCTGAATGCCTCCATGAAGAAAAAATATCAACATCGATTTTGTGCATGTGCAAAACGTGTATTGAATATATGAGTGCAGTAAACATTTGTGTGTATTGTATTGCATTAAATTTGTGTCCCAGACTTGATAGAATCTAAACCTGCACATCATTTAATTGCCCACTTAGCAGTGTGTGTGTGTATGTGTGTGTGTATGTTTTTGTGTGTGTGTGTGTGTGCGTGTGTGTGTGTGTGTGTGTGTGTGTGTGTGTGTGTGTGTGTGTGTGTGGGTATTTGTGGGTGTTGGATGTTCCTTCATTCCTTTATTTATATCTACATATATAAAAGGAACACACAACCATATATAGAAAAGCTTGCTGATTGTAATGGGTTGCAGGAGCAGTGGCCTGACAGCGGCTATAAATATTTCAGATGCTCTGTTTTAGCGCCGGGAGAGAGAAGACAACAGGAAGACTCCTCATTTTGATGTGTCTCATCATTGTTTCGCGAGTGAAGATGGCAATTTGATGAGCTGCGAAATATATTAATCTTAACAAATCATTTAATCATCTATTCACTCCTCAACTCATGTCTTTATTTTTAAGATAAAAAGCAGCTATATAAGCGTCAGATGAGCAACCCATGGGGGACGTGGATCTGATTTTACTCTCAGACAACTCTACTCCCAAAATGTGTTTGTTTGTCATCACAATGATGTGACATGAGCTTTAGCCACTAGCTATTATTACTGCTGTTTGCAAAGCGTTTCTGTTTCCGTTGTTGGGGCTTGTGTCCACACACTGCAGTCTGGATTCATTCTGGATTGTGATTATGAATATGGCTTTGTGTTGACATGAGTATATGATTATGTGTATACCGCTCTGCAGGATAAGCCAGCCACACTATATGACATCAAACATCTTAATGACCTCTCCTGTCAGACAGTGCCGTGCAGTTGATCAACTTGCATGGAAGCGCTTGTGACGTCTCACTATTTGTTTGACATAAATAAATAGGCAAACAATCTTTCTTTGATCAATCTACAGAGCTTCGAAAAGCCACACTGCTTTTACATGCCTCTCTTAACGAGCCATTTATTATTCAATGAAAAAGAAAATGGGTGTGACTTTCAATTGCAGCCTTTTACTACCCATTGTGTTTGTGGAGCACCGGCCTGCCATCCGTCCATCAATACTGGAACAACTCCCACTCTATTGATTTTTCATTCTCGGAGCAATGACTTCATCTTGCCAGGCATAGACTCGCTGGTGAAATGATCTCCTCTTTCCTGGGCTTTGATGTGAAATCATGACACCTTATTTCTGGATTGAGGCTACGGTCATTTATCACGGTGCATCTCTTTAACTAATTAAGTATTTTATGCACAAATGGTGTACATACAAAAATCCCTCTGATTGACGTAAGTGATATCATCACAGTGTCAAATATGTCTGGCACATAAAAAGAACCCAACAAAGCAGTCATTGATTATTGACAACAAACAAGCTGTTCCTTTGTCTGTTTGTCACGTGTATTAATTATCTTACATACCAATTATCAGATTTGAATGACAATAACTTTGTCAAAATATCAGACGTAACTCTGGAAATTCACCGCTGCTTGTGGTTTATTTTTCCCGTATCATTTCTCTGCCACCACTGATCAGTGTCTGCTGAAAGTTATAAAGTTCACAGGTCAGAATGGGCCGATATATTTCTGACATTAGGGGGATTTATTTCTGGAGGATACCATCCGTCCGCTTCCTTTCCTGAAGGTCTCGGGATAGAAGGTGTGTAAAAAAATAAATAGCTATAGTGTCACCGACGGTCCAGATCACAGTTTCATTGTGATTATGCTGAACGCCCTTCATCATTAACCCTGGGCCTTCCTGCCAAGGTGATGATTTATAGTTGGAGGCCTAACAGGGAATTGGGGAACGGCTTGAAGAGATGTGGAACCAAGAGGGGAAGAAGAAACTGTACCAGTAATATCAGAAGTGATAAGATTCGCCGTCTTGCTTTAGTTTTGGTCTCAGCAGGTTTAGAGGTCATTTTGTGTGGTGGAAGATGTTATTGATTGATTTGAGGCTGATGTCCCACAACCTATGATGAAAACATGAGCACTGCGGGTACTGAAACATCACAAAATGGCTTGCAAGATAAGGCTTTTCTATTTATTTTTTATACAGTGATGGGTGTGTGTTAACACACATCCCTCTGTTTTTCTCTCTTGTTGTGCTCACTGTAAGATAGGCTTGACAGCAGGAGCCTGCAAGGCGTCGACTACGCTGCTTCCTGCTGTCAGAGCCTGCAAATCATTGTGCTTTGTGCGTAGATCTACCCTCCATCCACTCCTCCCTCATTGCATGTGTGTTTGTGTGAGATCGCTTGAGAATCTCTCTCTTTGTGGTCGATGTGGGTCTTTGTTGAAACCCATGAGGCTTCATTATTGTGATCCATCTCCCTCCTTGTTAGTGCCAACAGTAACATACTGTGGCGTCCGTGCAGCTATTTTTGGTTTCGCTGTGCGTGTGTTTGAAAGGAGATTTGTCTTTATATGCATATTTAGCATTATGTGAATGTGTTTTGTGTTCATGTTCACAATGAAAAAACATAATTTTTTATCTACACTTAACTGTCCACCAGGATTCACCACATTACACCCAAATTATGCCGTGTCAGTTCATGCAACATGCAGAGTACCTACTCCACTAGCTAGATATCTCTGTAGAATTGGATTGAAAGGTGCTTTTTTATGCTTTTTATAATAAAGACAATTTTACTTCTCTTGCTCTTGTTTCTTTGTTTTTTCCCTTCCCCCATTGTTGTTCACCTGCATCTCGCTCCTCTTTACTGCCTTCTAATTAATGTTGTTCGACTGTGGAAACAACAGTGTTGAACTTCCACATACTCTCATTTACAAACCAATGTGCTTTTGTTTTCAGCGGTACAGACAGCAGACACAGAGGCACTAAGGAATAGGCTTCAGTAGTGAGAAGTATACATTTATTGTTTACAGTGATTCAAAGGTCCCGTAGCTAAATTAAAGTACTCAAAGAATACGAGGTAAATATATGCATTTGTTGGCCCATATTGCCTTTGTGTGAAATACAAATCATGACTCATCCTTTGTGGTTTAGATATGAGGTGTGACCATTCTCCTGGGTGCAATAACCGTTCTTAAACAATGAGAGGATGAAGAAATCAACGAGAGTTTCACAAAATATACAGTTAAATAAAATGGCACAAACCAATATCACTAAGTCGGCAGAATGCATAAAATAGTGTATTTTTAAGCATAGTTTCATACCTCTTGTCTTTCTTCAAAGTTGATAATACAGACAATTTGCATTTCCTCTGTCTGTGCCAACAGTAGTAATACAGAGTAGTAGTAGTAGTAGTAGTAGTAGTAGTCGTATATATTGAGATTCATGTCAAACGGAGGAAGAAGTCTCAACTTGAAGTGTCACAAGGACTCATCTCACAATCAGAGGTGACGAGAGCAGTCGATGTATCAAATGTTGTGGCAGTGACGTCGGTCAGAAGAAACCCACAGTGCAGAGAACCGCCACGTGCTTTCATGACAGTGATGCTCAGAGATTGAATGTCTCCCCGACTGCTTATGATAGAAAACATTAGTGTACAGTAGCCTGCAGCCAGGAAACTATGAGTCCTTCAATATCCCGATGTTTATGAACATATATTCCACATTCTCACATCATTAAATCAGTCTTAAAATGTAAAAAAATTTACACCAACAACAGTTTACTTAACAGCTTGTATTTTTGATATAATCACCCAGTTTGCTGTGCGCCTCTGTGCCATATGTTTTTGAGATGGCATGAGGTGTTAGTCATCTGTGTGTGTGTTTCAGCATATGCGTGAGTCTGTATTTTTGTGTGCAAAAATGTAGATGCTGAATATCGCAGGGCATGAATGCCTCTTATGAAATAGCAAACTGTGAAATCAATGTCTTCAGCCTTTTTCCCTTTCCATTTCCACACGCGTACAGGGATGTAGTTTGGCCTCGATATTCCCTGCCTCGGTATTAGCATCAGAGGTCTCTACCTCTTCTGGCTTTTTTTTTTCATGTCTCCATGATTATTTTTGGCTCGGCATGAAGCTTATGAGTCTGTGTTTCGGATATTCAATCACATTTGTGTGGGCTAGCCACACTCGAGGAGAACAGGAGAACAGGACCGTAACGCAAAGAGAAGTATCGACTGTTTGCATTGCATTGTGATTCTAATCGACAAAGTGGGGATTAAAATAGTTTTCTATGCATCTATATTCCCTGGACGTGAGTTCATAGATTTGATACCCATACAACATTGATTGAAATATAAAGTTCTGTTTTCATGACATTTGGAATATTTGCTAATATATCAAATTAGTTCACTAATTAGCCTAAAAGGTTTTAATCAACAGTCGATCAGTGTGTATATTGAACGAATATCATGTAAAGCATTAATCTCTTATTAACCAATTGTCATATCAGATATCCTATAGTCTTGAGTCATAATACTCTTGAAGTCTTGAAGATTTAGCTACACCCCTGTAACACCAATACATATACATATATATATATATATATATATATATATATATATATATATATATATATATATATATATATATATATATATATATACCTTTTTCAGCGCTGACTTGTCCGTCAGCTCAGTGCTGTGAGCTCTGAGAGGAATGTGGCTCTTTAATAACAGAGTAAATATGATGTTTCTTTACATCGTTGTGCACACTTTTCTTTTTCCCTCAACACTTTATTTGTGTTCCCTCATCAGCTGCGGTGGGGTTTCTTAAGGCTTGACAAAAAATAAAAGTCAGCTTTTCCCTGCCTTGTATTTCCATGACCAATGAATATTTCTACTAATATTGGAAGATTGACATTTACCTCGAGACAAGATGAGAAAATCAGTGGTAGTCAGTTTACATTTGATAAATTAAAGTGACCTCACTGGCAGATTGTCTTTCTTGATAAAAGTCTGGTTTAAAAACTTGGTAGTCTGTTTATTTCTGGGCTGACTGTGATAGTCGTGTGTTGCTGTTGCTTCCTTCCATGTCCTTGTGGTCGTTGTGTTCAGGAGGAAAACTGCTGCGTTGTTGTGACCTTGCCGGCACGTTTCTCATCCCGCTCATTTGTGCTTCCTCAGTGCTCGTGTCTCCTGCCCTCTGGGTATTGTAGTATTGACTTGTAGAATGTGCTGTGTGCTGATTTACTATTCAGGCCATTAACATTTAATATTTATGATTGCCTCTGATTTGTTTTTCCTTTTACTAATGTGAGTTAATCTATCTGTAAAACCACGCCTGCTTTACTTTTATCACAAACTGTACACTGCATTTGGTTATTTTTTATAAAAGTCTATTTTTTAATTGGATAATCACTCGAAAACACGGCTTCTGAACACATTGCTGCCTCTGACTTACACATTATTATATTCACAATGTATGAGCTTGACAGCATTATTTAAAATGTAAACATAATCATAATCAATTTTACACTTCCCTACATTCTCAAACCTAAAACATCTGGTCCTCTTGCGTAATTATAGATGTAAAGAGATTCAAATGTATGTAAAAACAGGTAAACATTGTCCATTAGGAGTGTGAATGCACTGCAGCCGATCATATTGGCTCAGTGTTTGTGAATTGGCTTAGCAAACAATCAGCGTATCACCTATCTTACACACATTATACACATCTTAAATAAACCTATTAATCACCTGAGGCAGTATAATGTGAAAGCCATACATTTCCACGTTGAGGTCACAACATTTTTTATTCCATACCGTTTCAGCATATTGTACTTCTAAGTGTTGTGAGAGAAAACTAGACTTCTGCCTCCTTGCTCTGTTTTCAGCCTTTAACCCTCTGGACACTGAGGTCATTTTCTCGATTTTACATAATTTCTCAAATTCACCTTTTAAAGGCACGTGCATATCAGATGCATACCCATGTTTTACATCAAAAATTGCAGAACAATCTCAGCTCTCTATATAATGAGTCATTGTCATAAGGCAAAAAGTGTCTAGCTCATAATTGGAGGCTTTGGCCAAGCGATTTCAGAGAGAGGCTGTTCCTATAGTGTTCCTAGTAAGCCGTCTGCTAACCGGCTCACAGCTGAGCTGAGCTCACAGCTACTACTAGAATTGTGTCCTGAAAGGTTATTATGGAATGTTAGCCCAATTCTGCCCAAAAAACAGCCTTCCCCAGCTTTACCTACAGTCCCTATTACAGTGATATGTACCTTATAGCAATAATTAATGTAACACTCCTGTCTAACGTTACTTCCAGGGATTATTTGATCCATATATTACAAAAAAAAGGGTGAAATACGGGAATATAAAGTAGAATGTGTGAGTCAGAGCCAGAGTGGGTGAGGCAGCCGGAAAAGACAAATCAGATTGAGGTACAGGCAAAGTACAGGAGGAAGTGCTTCAGTAATCTGGTGATTTGGTGTAACTGGCACGATGATTACAAATCAAGTGAGCTGTCCAGGATGGTACATACAGCCTTATGCTCTGTGTTAGAGGGAAGAATAAAAGGAAGGAAGGATGGAGGGAGGGAGTGGTAAAAAAGAGGAAGATGGAACTGCAGAGACGTGAACATGAGCTGGTGAAGAATGACTTCCTGGAAGGTGCTGCAATATTTTCTGTTTTCTGCAAACTGTGGCCAGCTCATCGCTCATGCTGCTGTTGCCGCTCTCTCTCTCTCTCTCTCTCTCTCCCTCTCTCTCTCTCCTTCTCTCTTTCTCTCTCCCTCTCTCTTTATCTCTCCCTCACACAAACACACACTCAAATGGACCGGCACTCATTAACAACCTCATGATGATAAATGGACACAGAGAACTGGTTCATGGAGCAGTGGGGATGCAGGTGGAGGCTTTGATCGGTAATACAGCACATACCATGAACACGGCCATCAAGCAGATGAAGATAAACATAACAAGGGTGTGTAATATATAAGCAGCTGAACAATGTGAGAGTATTGACAGTCAGAGAAACTAGTGGACACATCACGTAAAAGCATACGATGCAAACGGGACTTTGTACAGAATATGTTTTCTTCTCGTGGACGAGTTTCTTTAATTATAGAATATTCCTAAGGATCTCTGCATAATGTGACAGACACCTAAAGCACACCAGGGGTTGTTCGGTTGGAGAGGCTCCTGTCAGCGACTGTTTGAAGTGCTGTCTCTCAGCGCTCTCGGGCTGAGTCATGTCTCGCTCTGGTGTTCAAAGCAAAGAGATGAGATAGTGAATATACACTTCCTCGACGTTTATGGGCAGCAGGAAGAGAAGAGAAAAGAGGCACAGAGGGAGAGAAACACTTCAAACTAGTGGACCAAATCTATCAAATTTATGTGATTATTAGTTTCTTATCTCCACCAGCTGTAGAAAGGAAACACTTCATATACCTGAAGAAAATATGTGGTTTCGCAGGCCAGATACCTCTGAAAACATTCATAGACTTGTTTTCTAATAAAATCGAATACATTTGTCTGTGAGGTCAAAAGTCAGAGGAATTATTTATTAATAAACATTGTGATTTAATTTGAATTGAAAGGAGTTTGACTAAAGCGGCAATCTTAAGAAATGGGAATAAATTGGAAGGAAAAAAACATTGATTTAAGGAAACATTCAAATTCATTGTTGATTTTCTTGAAGTGCATTCAATCTAAAAATCAAATAGTTTAATACATTTTATTAGAAGTAAAGATATTACTTAAATAAACTAATGAACTTCATTAGCCATTATTAATGTTATTTTAGTGATTTGTTTATATATGTGTATGTATGTTGAACTTAAAATAGTTATTTCATTAAACTTGGATTAAAGAAAATAAATAATTAATAATAATAAGTGAACTAATGATTTTGAGTAAAGATTACTAATGTGGACTTAAATATGTCTACTGCAGCACTTAAGGTTCTAAGTGAACCCAACTTAACCTGTTCAGTTCTTCCATGTGTAAAAACTTAAATGGTTTGAGGCAACGGGTTTCCACGCAAATTTATAGTAAAGTCAACTAGTTTGGGCAACGTACAGGTGATGGGGAGGAGACCAAATAATCATGTGTTTGTTAAAAAGAACCTAATGCAATGCAAGGTGCACAAAAACAAAGAATATTTGACTCCTTATGCATTTGCAAAGGATGGGAGAGGCAGTCATTTGAAAAAGGGCGGGCATATCTTTCAACAATCCAGTGTAATTAAACCACTTGAGAATAACACCTCAAACGGATACATATCCATGCCGTTGACAGGGGCAGAGACAGGGTCGAGAGAACGGGTATTTCCTCCTCAGGGCATCGGAAACCTCTCTCCGTGCGGGTCAGCCGTGTTACACTATCGGCTGACGGATGAATTCAGAGGTGGGAGTACAAACACCGACGCACACCGAGACACAAACCACAGGAGCCTTCCTCGGAGATCAGACGGGCAGACAGCGGAGCTCGTTGCGGAGTGTGCTCGGCTGTGAACGCCTGCCAAACTCACTGTGTGGGCGAAGCCTTTTTAGCCTCTAACAGAGGGCAGGAGAGCCCGTGAACGTAGTATCGCATCTCCTGCTTACAGCCTCGTGTCTTGAAGTGACTGTTATGTTTTTGTTATGGATGGAGAAACGTATAACTGACTGGGGCTTTTAGTGAAGCTACATCCTGATATCAAGGACTCGTGGTAGATCTTGGAGGAATTGAGCAAGCGTGTGTGATGTTGGGATAGATGTGCAATGTGTGTGCTGTTGGTGTCGGAGGATTGCATTTATGTATAACGTGTTGATCTGTATTTCGGTACATGCTCTTCTCTCCTCTTTTGACCGTGGTTCTCTCCCTCTTCGTTGCAGGCCGATGCATCCACCAGCTTCCTGCGTGCGGCTCGTTCAGGGAACCTGGACAAGGCTCATGATCACTTGAAGAATGGACTCAACATCAACATAGCCAATCAAGTAAGATCATTGCGTTCCACTCAGCAGCACAGACATCCAATAAGCTGTTTTCGGCATTAAAATCAATGACAACATTTAGTACTCACGGTATTTAACACAGATGGTAACCTACACTTGAGGAGCTGCTTTTCTAGATAATGTCTTATCTAGAAAACATTGTGAATAAAAGTGGTCAAACCTCTTTTGTTGATTTTTGCGGATGCATGACTATGATATATATATATATATATATATATATATATATATATATATATATATATATATATATATATATATATATATATATATGCATTAGTGGATTAATGCACATTAAAAGTCAGGAGCTGGATGTTAAAACACACATACTGCGGTCTAGTACCACCAACCAAGTCTAGATGAAAGAGTTCTGCTGAGCCACATCATCAGCAGACCAAAGCATGAGAACTTTATTGCTCAGAGTTGTCAATGTTTCTCAGGAGAAATTTCCAATGTTGCAGGTCTGAATGATATTTTTGATATACTACAGCGGGGATGTTAACTCAACTATACACTCTTTTCCTTGAAACCAACCTCAAGTTTATTAATTCATGCCCAGGGCAGGCAATTGGAAAAACATAGAGGTTTGCTCAGTGCCTTTTGGCTCGCTTTTGTTCTGAGCATAAAATAGTGCATCATAATACTGTTGTGAGACTTTACTCGGCCGAGACAAAAAGTCTCATTTTCTTGGCAAAGAGACCAGATATAATACTGTTAACACATTTCAAGAATAAAGAACCCTTCCAATCGTTCTCAACATATTGCTTTGCCATAGAATATGTATGTGAATTCATTTAGAGACTTTGACATCAGTTCAAATTCTACTTTGATCAAACTGTGTTAGACTGTGTACGTCTTCATCACCCCACTGTGCAAAGGAAAAGGCTTTCCCCAAGTAACACGGCCATGATTATAAAATGAGAATGTTACGAAGGAACTTCATTTTACTCCTCTGAGATACATCATACCACACCCATTCGTTTTAGTCCTGAAAGGATTGGATTGCAACACATAATGTCACCCTTATCTCGATGGAATGCAATTCTGCAGAATCAGCAAAAGATGTAAAATAATAGACTCAAAAAGAAAATTAAAAATGCACGACTCCTTAGACCTCCTGATTCTCTGTCTTTTGTGTAAAGTGGTGGCCATGAATAATGAAGTGTATTAGATTAAAGTCCCCTCAATCTTCAGCCCTATCGTCTGCACACTTACACCTTGTTGCATCATGACCCCGAAACAACAGTTTGAGGCGAATGGATACCCTGAGACATGAATGTGAACGTGTGAGATGGAACATGTGTGTTTGGACTCATACACCAGCTTGTTATTAAGTTGTTGTTTTCGGGATTAGTGGGGAGTGATGTTTGGTGAATGAAGAGGCAAGTGCTTTTATACTCAGACCAAACGCTGTCAGTGAGATGGAAGTCCGGGCATCAAGACCGAAGGCAGCAGTCTGTGCTGTGTAGTCATGCACCCGCATGAGAGAGGAGATGAGACGCACTATCGACGTGAACGGAGTCCTTAACATATGTCTATTGAGATTGTAATCAATCAGATAATTCTTATTTTTATGATCTACAATATTTCAATTTCCTGCCCCCCAACCATGTGATTAATTATATTTCTAAAGGCCCTTAATTTGTCTTGTCTCTAATTAGATTGATGGCTCTTTACTGAGGACTCAGGGAATGGTATTGTGTATATGTGATTTATGTGATTTATGTCATTCTGCAGCTGTACCTACATCCCTCGCTCTCTCTCTCGCTCTCTCTCTCTCTCTCTCTCTCTCCCTCTCTCTCTCTCTCTCTCTCTCTCTACCTGTATTCAATGAAGTCACGAACTACCGACCATTGATGTGCTCGTGTCTGTGTCTGTTTCTACATGAATGTTAGTGGAGCAGGTGTTTAATGGGCATTGAAAGTGATATTTCTCTGTGTGTTAAAAGCCCAAACTGAATGTCACAGTGCCTTCTTTTCAGTCCAGTGTGTGCGCAGCAGACGTTCAGACACGTCGCAGTTAACAGTGTGTGTGACTGCCGCTGATACACGGTGTGTTTCCCGGCCCTCTGCGCATGCCCGCTGAGAGACTTAGTTACCCATTTGAATTGAGTGACGCCGCAGTATGAGGGGATGCCTGCAAACAGTGTGGGTTACTGAGACTCCTGGTGGCCAGATCGGTTACGGCAGGCAGGTCGCGGCTTCGCCTTTACCGGTACAATATGTAGGCAGAGATGCAGAGAGACAATCAGACAGAGAGGGACTTGCAGGAGTCCCGCTGTCGTGAGTTAATCAGTCATTTTCTGAGCGATGTTCCAGAGAAAATAGGCATATAGCAACAATAGGCATAGTGCTCAAAGGGGCATGAGACTGAAGAAATGCAGTGTTTCTTTTTTTTCTCGCTCCGACCTGAACTTCCATCCATCCGGAGGTTTCATTTAACGCAGGTTGATTGGAAAACATGGGAGTTTGGAAATGTTCAGTATCACATTCCAGTCTGCTGTGTCAGTCCACTGCACTGGTAGCGCGTTTGGCCATTCTGAAAGGTCTTGAGGTACTTTATGTCAGCGGTTGTGGCCGAGATCACAGTGATCCGTGAAGGTCAAGGAGAGGTCAAGGCCAAAGGCGGGCAAGGATGTGTGGAGATTTCTGAGGGAGCTTTGCACATACCTGTAGAGGGTAGAATGTGTTACCTCAATTTACTGCAACTCATTGCTCTGAGAGATGTGGTATCACTTTTCAATTAATGTGCACTGGGATTATAATAATCCTGATGATGAACAGGATTATCATGCTACTGTATTACTTAAACTTTAAAATACGATATAATGCTGTGTTTAATCAAAAGTTCAATAGTTTTTAATAAGAGAATGTTGTATCCTATATGTATCCCATAAGTGTAACGTGACTAAATCTCCTCATCTTCTTCCTAAGAATGGTCTCAACGGGTTACACCTGGCCTCTAAAGAAGGTCACGTCAAAATGGTCCTGCAGCTACTACACTCTGGCATTGAGCTGGAAGCCACCACCAAGGTACCTGGTTCTCTGGCTGCTGACTTATCTGAAGTAGCATTACAAACCGAATTGAAATGAATAGAGCTCATTCATTGTCACACCTTCCCAGCACTTTTCTGAACTTAAACTACGGTCTGAGCTCATTCAGCTACACTGCTGTGGAAAAGAACAGCAGTGTAAGTGTACATCATTTCAGATGAGTCTCACAATAAGAAATTAATTTAAAAAAATGAAGTAAATATAGGAAAAGAAAAATCAGTGACTTAGCTAACTGTTATCGGCAATGACCAGGCGTTAGGATCATGTTTGCCACCTGACCTGTACAATCTGTATTTAATAACTCATAATAGTTTGGTTTTCATTGTCATAAGGGACAGAAAAGGCTCTTTCCCCGTCACATATTTTCCTTATATACTGGATGATTACACACCACTAGATGTAGTTCAGTGTTGAGTTCCCAGTGCAGAGATCTAGGCCATTATGTTGCAATCATTCTCTTCTGGTTCACTCTAATTTTCCTCTCTCTCGCTCTCTCTTTCTGTGTGGTTTTTGTGCGTGTGTGTGTGTGTGTGTGTGTGTGTGTGTGTGTGTGTGTCAACTCCAGAAAGGGAACACGGCTCTCCATATCGCAGCGCTGGCAGGGCAGGAGAAAGTGGTGGCTGAGCTCGTCAACTATGGTGCCAACGTGAATGCCCAATCACACGTGAGTCACGGCGAGCTTTGAGCAAGAGAAGAAAGCCAAGTCTGTGTGTATAAATCTGTATTTCTGCGCTCGCATATGTGACACACCTGCTCAAGAGTAGTCCATGTATTTTCAGACAAGGACTGTGTGTTTTTGTAAATGTAAACAGCTATTAATGATGTATTGCTCAGTGTCAATTGAGTCATAAATCCCTGTATAAATACACATGAGGATGTGTGTTTTTTCTTTTTTTTTTCTGATATTGCATCTCGTAACATGGGACCCATGTCATTGTGTGTTTGTGTGTATGTAACTATACATGATATATGTGTGTCCTTACAGAAAGGGTTCAGTCCTCTCTACATGGCCGCACAGGAGAATCATTTAGAGGTGGTGAAGTTCCTGCTTGAGAACGGTGCCAATCAGAGTCTCCCAACCGAGGTACGTGACAACACAGTTTTTATATATACACTATGTGTGTATTTCAGGCTATAAGATCATATAATGTAATTTACATGATGTCAAATCCATGTTTTCCCTCCCTCCTCTCCATTCTTTTCTCTTCCTTGCCCCTTTCTGACCTCCCTACTTTCCTCTCTCTCTCTCTCCCCCGCTGTCCCCTCCTTCAGGACGGCTTCACCCCCCTGGCGGTAGCCCTCCAGCAGGGCCATGAGAATGTCGTGGCGCTGCTCATTAACTACGGCACCAAGGGCAAGGTCCGCCTCCCCGCACTGCACATCGCCGCACGGAACGACGACACGCGCACCGCCGCCGTGCTGCTGCAGAACGACCCAAACGCTGATGTTCTCAGCAAGGTAGACGCTCACTGAGATTGTGTGTACCGCCGTAAAGGTTTACTACGCGTGCGATGTTAATGCAATCAGCCAAAAAGCCATCTGTCAGATAAGGATTTAGCCTCTGGGGGCAAAGGACAATATTTTGTAGGCTCCTGAGCCAAGACTTCCTCTTCCATGTGTGTCATTGTTTACTGTCCGATTAGCAGCTTGAGTAAATATATATATACAGTATATTTAGAGATATCAGCTAAAAAGATAATAAAAATACATTGTATGAACACAATTACAATTAAATGTCCTTTAATGAAAAGAAAACTCTCCAAGCAAATACTAAAGGGAGACAGGTATGTGCTACAGTCTTTTTAATGCAAATCACTATTGAAAGAAAAACTATTTATTATCAAAAATGATCTTCAAAACACACAGATATGAAATAATTTGGGCAATTGTCTGACTGTTCTCTCTAAATTTAATCTAACTTTAATCTGTGTCATGCACGTTGTTCTAACCTTTGTTTTTTAATCGTGATATAAATAGATGGTAATGTTTCTTTTTTTTTCTCACACTTTCCCATTATGTCTCCTTCTCTGTAGACTGGTTTCACACCTCTCCACATTGCAGCCCATTATGAGAACATGAGCGTAGCCCAGTTGCTGTTGAACAGAGGAGCCAATGTAAACTTCACCCCCAAGGTCAGTTTGTCTCAGCTGGAGGACCAAAGAGTATTAAAGGATACAGGAATCTTAACCGTACATTTCCAAATGCATGTGTCGTTTTAGTTTTTCCAATGGATCAGCTCCCATTATACTTTTGTCTTGTCATATTTTGACGCTGGAGACTTGATGCATTGATTACAAATGGTGCTGATTAACACGGTGAACTTATTTCTTGCTACTTCTCTAGAATGGCATCACACCCATTCATATAGCCGCCAGGAGGGGCAATGTGATGATGGTCAGACTACTGCTGGACAGAGGAGCTCAGATTGATGCCGTAACTAAGGTAGTTAATACTGTTCAGCCCCACTCTGCTCTGGCATTTTGTCACTTATGCATGCCCAACGCCGGCCCAATATCTCTCCCCTCCATCTGTCTGCCTCCCTGCTGATATGCTCAATTCTGTCTCTTATGTCGTTCAACACATTTCCAATTTCTCTCCTCGGCCGCTCTCTTTGTAGGACGAGCTGACTCCTCTCCACTGTGCAGCCAGGAATGGCCATGTCCGCATCATTGAGATCCTGCTGGAACACGGTGCTCCCATCCAGGCTAAAACCAAGGTGGATGCTTTATAATCTGCAATGATCATCAGGGTGTAATACAGATATGTGTTAATCTATCTCATTACTGAGTGAGAGTGCATATTTGATGAGAAATTATGTTCCCAGGTCCAACAGAAAATCTGCATATTAACCCAACGTCATAGAAACCTACACACTTTCATCCATCTTCGGTTTACTGAGCATCCTAGACCCATCTAGATATTGACACATAAATATCCCAATATTTGCCCATCCCCTTGTTTCTCTCCCTAACTTTTCCCGCCCCTGTCTGTGTCCCACTCTTTCTGTCCTGCAGAACGGTCTGTCCCCCATCCACATGGCAGCTCAGGGGGACCACATGGACTGTGTCAGGCAGCTACTGCAGTACAACGCTGATATCGATGATATCACGCTGGACCATTTAACCCCTCTTCATGTAGCAGCCCACTGCGGTCACCATCGCATGGCCAAAGTCCTACTGGACAAGGGGGCCAAAGCCAATGCACGAGCTCTGGTAGGTTCTTTTCTTTGTTTTGTTTATTTAGATTACTTTATAATAGTGTAAGTTATCCATCAATCAAGATGGTCACAGTGATTGTCTTGTGTCTATTGTGATCTTCATGTTGAGAGGAAATAAATGCAATGATTCATTTCTTGATTTACTTTTATAGTTTACCCATCTATCATGATATTTTTGTGAATAGTATGTGCATAAAAAGGATGCAAATGTATTTTTACTTAAAGGAAGTCATGCAAAAACTTAAAAGGAAAACTAATCTATAGTACCCGCTTTAGTGTTTCAGTCTGTATTCATTTGGCAGCGCATGGCATCAGACGCTGCAGGGAGACAACTGTGATATTACGTGAAGTAATACTGTCAAGAACCAAAAAATATCTATGGATCAAAAGGTATGAAGTGATTGTGGCTTCAGGACGTGAACTATTGTCTCTGTGTTTCCAGAATGGCTTCACACCTCTCCATATTGCCTGCAAGAAGAACCACATGCGGTCCATGGACCTGCTGCTCAAGCACTCTGCTTCCCTAGAAGCCGTCACCGAGGTGAGACGATGTGACCACCAGGGACCGGCTCTGAAAGTGAACAATTAGCCACTCTTTTGAAGTACGGGAAAGTTTTCACCCAAGTGGCCTCCATGAGCCTTGGTGACCTTCTCTGTCTGTGTTTTTTTGCGTGCAGTCTGGTCTCACTCCGCTTCATGTAGCAGCATTCATGGGCCATCTGAACATAGTAAAGAACCTTCTCCAGAGAGGGGCTTCACCTAATGCTTCCAATGTGGTGAGAACCCCCTTTCCACTGAACAAGTCCTTAAATCTTTATTACTTTTTTGCAATTCACGTTCATATGTATGACAAAAAGTTGAACTTTGGGTCCCAATACGTAGATTTGTACTTTACTACCCTGGTACTTGGTTTACTAACTGTTCAGCAATTTGTAGTAATTCACTAATGACTTGAAAATCTCATTTACATACATACATTACTATTATGTCATTTAAATGACCCGGCTGACCTTTATTCATCTCCACCAGAAAGTGGAGACTCCCCTCCACATGGCCGCCAGAGCAGGACACTGTGAAGTTGCTCAGTTCCTGCTGCAGAACGCAGCACAAGCGGACGCTAAGGCGAAGGTACGTAGTCTCGATTTAGTCATCCGAACGTTAAACAGTAAACAACTTCAAAAGTTGAATAAAGCCGGCTGGTATTGTGAATCATTGCCCACTACTTTATGATATCTATTTCCCTGTTTAAAACATGAATCGACCTCTTCCTCTTTGTGCCCAGGATGACCAGACACCTCTACACTGTGCGGCCCGCATGGGCCACAAGGAGCTTGTCAAGATGCTTCTGGAGCACAAGGCCAGCCCCGACTCGGCTACCAGCTCAGGCCACACGCCCTTGCACATCTCTGCACGTGAAGGACATATCCACACCATTCGGATCTTGTTAGATGCTGGGGCACAGCAGACCAAGATGACGAAGGTAAAGACAAAATGGTTGCGTATATTACTCTATTACTGCAAGAGGATTTCAGCCTCAACTGAACTGGTCTACATTAGGCACCGCTCAAGGAGAGGCAAACTCTTCATTACAGTAATGTCTTAAACATTTGTGATTTGGAACTTTCCAAAACAGACAGAGTTTTAATAAAGTTGGGTATTAAAATAAATCCATATTTTCTAAACTACAGTCTGTCTGTGTTTTCTGTCCAACGACAGTGAGTGTGATATACGATAATGACAAGCATTTTCTTTTGAGCAGAAAGGCTTCACTCCCCTCCACGTGGCCTCTAAATATGGGAAGGTGGACGTGGCCGAGCTCCTTCTGGAGCGAGGAGCCAACCCTAACGCAGCTGGGAAGGTGAGGCAAGCTGTACACAAGAGTACACAGAAACCAAAAAGTACTCTTACACTCCTGTGAAGAGCAATTCAGCCTGAAAGTGTGACGCCATAGAGATGATTTAGGGATATCAGCTTTAAAGTATGTGTTTCATATATACATGTTTTTGTGTGTGTGTGTGTGTGTGTGTGTTTATATATGTGTACATGTATATATATATGTGTGTGTGTGTGTGTGTTTAACAGAACGGTCTGACACCCCTTCATGTGGCCGTCCATCACAACAACCTGGATGTTGTTAGACTCCTGGTCAGCAAGGGAGGATCTGCACACAGCACTGCCCGAGTAAGATGCTCACATATGCGTGCGCACGTACTCACACAGGCAGACCGACACAGCATGCCAACCCATTGCTGACACACATACTGAAAAGCAGGTCAAACGAGTGTGTGATACAGAAACATACAGTTACTGACATGACAACCGTTGTACTCTCCGAAGCCCTCGCTCATCATGACAGCATTCAAGTTTCTAAATCTAAAAATAGACATGAACAGTGCTAAGAAAAGCGATGCCCACTCCTGTGTGTGTGTGTCTGTGTGTCATTGTTTGTTTCTCCTCGCAGAACGGCTACACTTCCCTGCACATAGCGGCCAAGCAGAACCAGATGGAGGTGGCCAGTTGTCTGCTGCAGAATGGGGCAACACCCAATGTCGAGTCCCTCCAGGGCATCACGCCCCTTCACCTGGCGTCACAGGAGGGCCGGCCGGACATGGTGGCCCTGCTCATCTCCAAACAGGCCAACGTAAATCTGGGGAACAAGGTATACTATTAGAATGGATCAAAACGTGTCAATCCCAGAGAATGAAAGTTAATTTGCGTCGCTTTCCCACGTCAAATCTGATCCTTTCCTCTTTGCCATCCCTTCTGTCTTCTAGAGCGGGTTGACCCCTCTGCATCTTGTGGCTCAGGAAGGTCATGTGGGAATCGCTGACACGTTGGTCAAACAAGGAGCTTCCGTCTACGCTGCTTCACGGGTACGTTACACAGCCTCCTCTGGTACACAGCATAGTATTATGTAAGATGAGTAAATAGATGACACTGATTCAGCTTATTGAATTCAGCTCTGACCGTTAAAAAATGAGCCCGAATGGGCCGCACCTACAATATGTTGTCACAGTCATCTGGCTTTTCTGTTATTTACAATTTAAATGTATTATTCATTTTAGAGTTAGATGATTTGTCATGCGGCTAACTTGGCAAACTTGACAATTCTCTGTCTATCTGGGAATGAAGAAGTGGAAAGCAGTTTGATATAACCTAATGTTTTTATGAAACTAATGATCATATATGAATATTTAACAACCAGCGTGTGGTTTTGTCACACTAACTCATTGGTGTCCAAGACATAACATTTTTTATTTAAAATATATCAGTTATCTTGGAGACGACATAACAATGGATTCAGGAGGTGATGGGCCTTCCATTCTGCATAATCATGTGTGTGTGTTCAAGCGTTTGCACAAGGCTCCGTTATAGACATAAAACAGACATTGATGAAGCTACTGAACAGCAGCTAATAGCCTCTTTCTCTCTCCCCGCCTCAGATGGGCTACACACCCCTTCATGTGGCCTGTCACTATGGCAACATCAAGATGGTGAAGTTCCTTGTGCAGCAGCAGGCTCATGTGAATTGCAAGACACGGGTAAATGATATGCATGTACTTGTACTGGGTCTAATGTCTGGCTGTGTGTTTTATCAACATCATTATCATCATCAGATGCCAAATCTAACATGGAAATACTTTATTTTTCTTACAGACTGATAGTTTTCTTAATATATATATATATATATATATATATATATATATATATATATATATATATATATATATATATATATATATATGTTGTCTAAATGTTCTTTTTTTAAATCTATTTTTCACTTTATTATTATTATTATTGTAATCTGTATTCACTTTACGTGGACAGGAGATAAACATTTTTTCAAATCGTCTGTATGTTTGCACATGTGGAAGAAATTGACAAATAAAGCTGACTTTGACTTTGTGTTTATTATTTTGTCTAATCATCCTTCCTCTCTTTTCTCTCTCCAGATGGGCTACACCCCTCTGCACCAGGCAGCTCAGCAGGGTCATACTGATATTGTCACCTTGTTGTTGAAAAACGAAGCCCAGCCCAATGAGATTACTTCGGTGAGACATCTTTAGGAAAACCTCCTCCTGTTATAATCTTCCTCTCAACACCGGCCATTCCCTCTGGCCTCTGCAAACACGTGTTAGATAGATAGCGTAAAACAGAATGAATCGCTCAGGGAAATTCTATTGTGTGATGCCTATGAGTATCCCCTTGTCTCCAGTTCCCGTTCATCATCTATTTATGCAGATGATTCAGTCTTATATTTTTGCAATTTGTGTCATTTTTTTGTGTCATTTTGTTACTTCAGTAAGACATTGCTTATTCTACATTGAAATAAGTTACCTTAGCATATATGTAATAACACAACACAACATGTGTTTTATGATCTTACATGACCCACATAATTATGAAGGTGCTAGACATCAGTTCAGTTCTAAATAAATGTTAATACACTCTAAGTAAACTATAAATATTCAGCATACCTACGTTTATTTGCATTTTTATTTAATGTTCAACAATTAAGAGATCATGACATTATCTGCGCGAAATAACAGATGTTGTGAAAATGTCGTTTTTTAAGACTTTCCACTGAACGAATGAAATGCTTCAGTTAAAAATGTCTGGACATATGTTGCTTTATGTTTCTCCTCTTGCTCTGTACAGAATGGGACGTCCCCCCTGGGTATCGCTAAGCGGCTGGGTTACATCTCGGTCATCGATGTGCTCAAACTGGTTACCGAGGAGTCTGTCTCCGCGGTGAGCAACACATCACGCATGGTTCACATGGTTACACCAGAGCGTAAAGAAGTAGCCTTCACACACCGTGACTCAGATGCTCAATCAAACTATTGTCAGCTCCCTCACCTGCTTACAAAAGAGTTCTGCATTTTTCATCTATTCTAATCTTTCTCCTTTGCATTTCTCTCCCTCCTCTGTCTCCGTCATATCTGCCTCTTGCAACCTTCTTCTTCTTCTCTCCACAGATCACGACTGAGAAGCATCGGATGAGTTTCCCCGAGACAGTCGATGAGATTTTGGATGTTTCGGAGGATGAAGGTAGGCTACCCGATGTAATTATGTTATCACCTGCACAGCTTTGATATTTAATTTTCAGCGCTGATTTGCTTTTTTGGTAGAAGAAGACTGTAAGGGAGGTACACTGACACATCAAAGTACCACCATGAATTTAAAATGTGTTTGTGACTGTTTATAACACCCTTTTCCGTTTGCTTTGTAGGGGTTGCCCAGCTAACTTTAGGTAGGATTGTGTCTGTATCTGGTTTGTCCGGTCCAGTGGCTCGTGAACTTGTGCCTTCATTGCAATTCTCATTTTCTCTGTGTGTCACTAATTGTCTTTTTAATCAGTTTCTCTGACTCTGTTCTCAACTGTTTGCTCTTCTATCTTTATCCTCTCCCTCTCGCTCAAAGATTTATTTAATCAGTTTAGTCCGTTTTTCCATCAGCATGTAGTCACGACGTTTTCCTTTTTACCAGCGTCCAGTGCACATTTGTCCGTGGACTCATTATTGAAAGAACTTCAGTTCCATCTCTGCATTTAAAAGACAAGCGGCGGCTCCCATCCAATGGAGCCATTATGAAAATGAGTGCTCTTACTTTTTACAGGCTAATTGATCAGCAAGCTAAATTACACACATGCTGTTCACATGCTGTCACACTTCCCCCTCCCAACCCCCCCTCCCCACACACACACAAACACACACACACACACAAAGCTTATGCAGGCGTCTTTCTGTTTTGAAGACATTCAACATTAAATCAAATCAGTGTCATTAAAAAAAAGACATTTTGAAGCATTTTGTCACACAAACTTCATTTTAAATCTATTCCGCTCTTGATGTTGTTTAATTATGTTGCTTTTTCTTCTTTAACATTTTGTGTAAACCTGTACAGCTTGTACTAATGAGTGTTTCAATGTCTGTGAACGACTCTGTTTCTTTGCTTTATCGTTGAATATTGTTGTGATGACTATTATTTCATCGTCATTCCTCCTTAATAATTGAGTTACTTTCTCCTACACAGAAACAACCATCACCACATGTGATTTCATCTGTGATGGGCATGCTCACTAAAAAAAAGCTGTCACCAGGTGCCTTGCAGTTTGCCGTCCATGCAGTGTCTTAAACTGTGTTGAAATTCACTGTCTTTCCAATCCTCGTCTTTCACTCCTTTAGTTTCCATTTGGTTGTTGTTGGTTTAACAACTGTTGTTGTTGGCTAAAATAGTTGAGATTGCTTTGTGGCCATTTTTTTCTGTGGTTCTCATGAAATGTGAAGGGATGGGAAGGATGGTGGACGACTACTTGCATCTATTGAGAATCGATTCAAGTGACATTATTTTTATTTAGAGAGGCCAACCACAGTCCAAGATACTGTCACTCATTAAAATGTGTAAGAAAAAGTCAAAATGGGGAACTCTATTGGAAGATTTCTCACTTGATTTAAGACATTTTATGACATTTGATTGTGCCCTATATTGCCCCGGTATTGTCCCTTTCTCTCTTAATTCTTTATGTGCAACCTGTGCAATCCTCTTTGCCCCTCTTGCACCTTTCTTACCTCTTTATTTGGCCCACAGGAGACGAGTTGCTCGGGATGGACGGAGCACGCTATTTGAAGCTCGATGACTTCAAGGACCAGGACGATGACTTCCTCTCTCCAAAGAGATCCATGAGAGAATTTGAGGGTGGCCTGGGCACCACGTAAGTCATTGTGTTCTCACGGTTCTCCATGAATGGTTTTGATTTATGTTCAAAGAATGCCTAAATTAACAAAAGTTGTCAAATGGGATCGAGTGAGTCTTTGAAAGGCCGGCATAGTTAATTTACAGTATCTCTCCGTTCTGAATTATGAGAAGAAATTATCTTTATTGCAGAATAATAGTCAGCTGTTTCTTGCCTTACGTTATTCTCACTTCCTCCCCGACAGGCCGTATTCTCCTGCTATTCCCAGGATCCCTTGCGTGTCCCCAGAGACTGTACTGCTGGATCAGGTAGGCTTAGCTCGTTATGTTTCGAGGATGCATTGCATTTTGTCAGCATTTGTTTCTTCAGCCCACTGAAGACGGATATTAATTCGTGAAAGTCAAAAGGTATCCTCTCTGCCTATTTCTGTCCATCTTTGTCTCTTTTTCTCTCTCACTCAGCTCATTGGGCTGTCTTTTTTTATCACCTTCTTCTCCCTCTCTCTTTTCTCTGCCTATCTTTTCTTTGCATTCCCTCCAGCTTGTCTCTGCCTTAATCTTTTCAGTCATGGTTATTTAACTGCCTCTCAATTTTGTACCACTTGTCCCCCCCCCCTCTCTCTGACCTCAGCACACCCCCATCCCCCTGCCAAAGGAGTATGATGACGACTCTCTTATCCCGAGCAGCCCGGCGACAGAGACTTCGGACAACGTCAGCCCCGTGGCCAGCCCGATTCACACTGGGTCAGTTAATCCTCATGTTATATAATAGTGCATTATGTCAAGGATTGGTGCTGCTTGTCAGGCTCATCATAAAGAAGGGATTTGGCAGACTCATTTGCCAGTATTGCAAAAAAAAAATGTAAGTACAGAATGCATGCAAGAGCAGGGAAAATTGAATAATTGGGAAAATACGTGAACATGTGTCAAAGACTAATATGAATTTAGGATTTAGACTCATGTATAGTATGTGAGAGACATGGGGTCTCATTTGGGCACTAGGCAATCTTGAATTGCTTTGATTAAATAATAATTGCTTTGTTAGAAGTGACAAACCACAGATTTCTAAAGGGAGTACATATTCACAAACTCTCAACTGAGAATGCTGCACTTTGCAGAATCAACCTTTGTCTTTTATGAACACTGATCATTGCTGATGTCGTGACATCCATGATATCAAAACAGCCATGAATGCCAAGTCGGAACCGTGGATTCTCCACCCACCACCCCGCTTCCTACAGTGCTAACAAATGCCTCCACAATTACAGATATAGTGCGCTTTTCTATCAAATTGAGGCTAGAATGTATACTGTAAACTGGATAATACAATTAAGGTATTTTCAACAAAATTCCTAACATTATTTTATTAAATATGCTTAGTCATAAACATTCATGCACAGCACAATGAGTCTGCATATAAATAGCATAACATGAATGTAGTTAAAAGGGGCAAGAAAACCCTACCACACACACACACACACACACACACACACACACACACACACACACACACACACCTCTGTATAAAGCTGCCCATCTAGTGCAAGATCAAACAGTATGAGGCTGTTTTAGAGTCTCTTTATGTTATTCTCGCTGCACTTAGTGGACACTCCAGACGGCCTGTCCTCCTCTGCCATATCAAGACAATCAAATGAAAAGGGCACCCACATCGTGTCGGCTTTATGAAAGACTCCGAAACCGACAGAGACCAGATCAATTCCACACTCTGCTGAATAAACCACAAATGAATGATCCTTCTGTCTCATTGAGTGGAAGACTTTCCCCGAGGAAAGACCAGTATCGATTGCTACATTTTATATGATCTGATGCCAAATACATCTCGATCATAATAACATGAAGTTGAAATTGATCATCTGAACCTTTTCATGTGATTATCGTTTGACTCTCAGCTTCCTGGTGAGCTTCATGGTGGATGCTCGGGGAGGCTCCATGCGAGGCAGCAGACACCACGGCCTGCGAGTCATCATCCCTCCTCGGACCTGCACTGCACCCACACGCATCACCTGCCGCCTGGTCAAACCTCAGAAACTGACCACACCTCCTCCGCTGGTGGAGGGGGAGGGGCTCGCTAGCCGAATCATCTCCCTCGGCCCATCGAGTATGCAGTTCCTTGGGTGAGTCAACTTTGTACTTGTTATATTGACTCTATTTAGCCAGCTGTATGACCTTCATGAAACTATTACCTGTCAAGCACACTTTTGTTTTCAGCCCAGCTCATGTGGATGGATGGATGTATACTTTATTCATCCCCAAGGGGAAATGTGTTGTCGAAGTAGCAGCTTACAGACACAAACATGAAAATAACAGGGATGAAAGATATGTACAGCGCAGAGTATTCATTTAGGAGATTAAATTCAAACAATAGAGAAAGTGCAAAAATGCAAAGTATGTGTAGTGTAGTAGTAGTGTGTATGATCTTTTTGTGGGTAATATTTGAATGAAAGTAAAATATCTGTTTGATTACTATTTGTTGACTTTATTCCTGAGATTTTCATTTTCATTCATTTTTCTTAAGATGAACTAGCAGTTGTCAACTCAAACATAAACTAGAAGTAATAATTACGTGCACTGGAGTTGTTTAAGAAAAAGTTAAAAGTTAGAAAATAATGTTCTATAGTTTGTGTCATTTGTAAATAAATGACACGCCGATGATTATGGTGTCATCTAGTAGACATTAATAGGGCAATGCTGTCAATTATGGTATAATCCTAAAAACATTGTGGATTTTTCTAATGAGGTTAGAAAAAATATTTAATGTTTTGATCACAAACCCAATTTTGTAATGAAAAACGTTTTCAAACAGATGAATGATTCTCTGTGTGTTGAAAAGAAGAACCAGACATTATGCTTGTTTTTATTTTTCTTCCACAGGCCAGTAATAGTAGAGATTCCCCACTTTGCGTCGCTGGGACGAGGGGACCGAGAGCTCGTGGTCCTCCGCAGCGAAAATGGCTCAGTTTGGAAGGAACATCGCAATCGCTATGGTGACGAAGTGCTGGAAACTATTCTGAATGGCATGGATGAAGGTCAGTGTGACGGGATTAATAAATGTCCATGAGACCTTGCACAGTTGCAGATAAGTCAGTCTTAATCTTGATGTATGACACTGGCATTGCAGAACAAGGATACAGGGAGGGGACATTATTGGAATGTTGTCAGATAGAGAAGTGTAAATTGCATTCTAATATTTACCCTCCTCTCCAATGTTCCCTCTGTATCTATTTATGCTACTCCTGACCTGTCACTGAACTCTTCTTCCTCGCCACTCCTCCCTGCGTGCAGACTTGGAGGGTCACGACGAGCTGGACAAGAAGAGAATCCGTCGCATCATCTCCACCGACTTCCCCCTCTACTTCGCGGTGGTCTCCCGTATTCAGCAGGAGAGCGATCTGATTGGTCCGGAGGGCGGCCGCTTGACCAGTACGCTGGTTCCCCATGTCGAGGCCATCTTCCCCGAGACGGCCGTCACTAAGAAAGTGCGACTGGGGCTGCAGGTAAGAAGGGGAAACCGAGAGCTGGAGCGCAGACACGACATGACAGATCCTTTACATCCTTCATTATTGCTTGGGTGTTTGTTTTTTTGCTTGTACAACACAGAAAATCTGGTGCTTTTCAGAAATTACCGAGGACAGATGTTTGTATTACGAAACAGATGACTCTCAGTCTGTGACTCAGTCGTCTCTGCCAACTGCGACATTTCACTTTGTGCTGCATTCAGCCGCTTGGAGTTGAGATTGGACACATTTTATATCCTGAAGTTGGCGTTCTGTGTGTTAAGCAAATGTCATAAATATGAGTTGCCCTAAAGCAGTCATTGAGTTTGCAGAATATTGATGTTTGAAGGAAGGCCATGAATTACTGTATTGCCTATGACGAGCAGCAAATCCATTTTTGATTGTTATTTCTTTTTTTATGGAATTTTCCTGCCATTTGGTATAGTCACTAGTTTACGTTGATTTAGTGACGGTATGTATTTGCTTCAGTTAATCCATCATGGAGAACACCACATTTGGTTTTGATGAGAGAGTCTCAAAGATATGAAGGAAAGCACTATGATAGGCCATAGAAACTGGTCAGCAGTCCTAGAAAATATGCACGGTTGTAGTAAATGTATAAAATATTCCAAAACACTGGTATGGTCCTTTACGATGTGAAACATTCAACTTGACCTGTTAAATCCAGGTTATACGTATGTAGGTTTAAACGCCCTTTAACTTGTTTTAATTTCTCTATGACATTTAATATGCATGACTACATCAGCAACAACAAGAACAATAGGTTTCCAGGGCTTTTGAAGTACTACATGTCGTTTTACAATATAATAAATGTTCCCCGAACGAGACCTGAAGGATTTTCTCAGCCTGCACCGTTTATAAATGAGCATTTGCAGCATGTGATATCTATCCTGCCGAACAGGAGCTTTTGGCAAATGTGTGGCTGACTGTCACTCATCCAGACCTCCACAGACACACATATGGGAACTTGGCAAAAACTCATGCTGACTGTCTCTTTTCGGCCAACACCTCCGCTCGGTTTTGTTCTTCATGACAGAGAGATTATGACGGATTACGGATTCTACGTTTCAGTTCTTTCGGTCACTTCGGCGCACATTCTTTTACATTGTCTGTCAAAGCACTGATTTGTCACAGCACTGATGTTATTTAAGGAAACTGCATGGGTCTGAGTTTTGCTTTGCCTTATGCTGCTCTGTTTATGTTTTCCTTTTATCCAGCCATTCATCACTCCTCAGTTGCCTGATTTAAGTTGTGAGCCACACTGACCGAGCTGATGCACTGATCTGAGTTGGGTCAGGTGTGAAATATGAATTGGTTGCATGTGTGAGTATGGCTGTGAGTTTGATGTTTCAGTCTATTGCACATGTGTTGCTCTGCATGTTTTTTTCTTTGTATCCTCCCTTTATTTCTACTTCCTGCCTATTTCCTCTCCGTTTGGATCACCTATACTTACCGCAACGTGTATATTGTGTTTGTGCTTGAGTTAATCTTTCTGTGTGCACCCAGCCTTCTTCAACTCCATATCCTTTATTCTTTTGGCCCCCTGCTTTTTAATAAGCGTTTCACCCCCACCCTTTCCCCCGCAGGCGCAGCCAATCCCCGATGAGATGCTGACTCGGCAGCTTGGTAACCAGGCGACCTTCAGCCCAGTGGTCACCATCGAACCACGCCGACGCAAATTTCACCGTCCAATCGGGCTGCGAATCCCTTTGCCACCATCCTGGCGGGAGAGTCCTCGGGATGCCGGGGAGGGTGACACCACCAGCTTGCGCCTCCTCTGCAGTGTCATTGGTAGGATTCGCTTCAATTCTGCAAAAGTGTGTGTGCAGGCATATGGTACCTTGTTGATCAGGGCATGAATGACACAGCGGGGTTGCTTTGTCTCAGGTGGCACAGCGCCAGCTCAGTGGGAGGACATCACTGGAACCACCAAGCTAATGTACGCCCGCAGCTGTGCCAACTTTACCACCAATGTTTCGGCAAGGTAATCAAGGCAAATGCATTCAATCAGCTCGTGTCCCCTGCTCTCCCTGCACACTTCTTATTTCTCCTCTCCTACCTCATCCAGATTCTGGCTGGCAGACTGTCCACGCACAGCAGAGGCAGTGACCTTTGCCAATTTGCTGTACCGGGAGCTGATGTCTGTTCCATATATGGCCAAGTTTGTTATTTTTGCTAAGATGAATGAAGCACGGGAGGGCCGCTTGCGTTGTTACTGCATGACTGATGACAAGATGGACAAAACACTGGAGCTGCATGAAAACTTCACCGAAGTGGCCCGCAGTCGAGACATTGAGGTCAGCACAGTGGCAATGGAAAATGTTGCCGAGGTGCAGTAAGGAAGTAGCTGTTATGGCAACCTCCAACGTAGTGCCTGTAATGTGACAATAAAAAAGAATATAAGTGCGAATAATTTATCCAATACATAACCCCTAATTTAGTCATACTCGTTTCAATGTTACACAGCACAAACGGCCACTTGCTTAAATGCAGGATTTACGGTTATAATCTGCCAAAACTATTTAGACACCAAAAAGCATCATATATCTGTCGATATATATGTGGGGCTAAAAAAAGGAGGTGCAGGCAGTTTATGAGCGATCAATGTGTTTGCATGGAGTGTTCTGAGTGGTCGGGAACACCACCTGATTATTCTGGCGACTCAAAAAAGGTTTGAGAGCCACTGCATTAGAAGATGCACGAAACAAAGCAGTTATTTGTCTTTGCATGATGGAAAGAGGGAAAGGCCGCTAACACCATCGCTGGCATTGCACCCAAAACCTCCTCATCCTGGGAGGAATTATCCTGCAAGTAAATAGTTTCCTGCAACTACAGAGGAGTAGGACTTTGTGCCTTGTGATATCAGTCCACGTTCTGGCTGCTTCACAAGAGGCAAATCTTTCTCAGACTCCATTGCTGATATGATTTATCTTGTCTCGGGCTGCAACTACCGATTATTTTCAGGAATCTTTTCTTTAAATTAATATAATCATAAAAAAGGACCGAAACGACGAACAACATAATTGCCAATCATTTTTCTGTCGGTCAACTTTGACCAATCATTCCGCTTCCCACAGCTGATGGAGGGCATGCCGCTGCACCTCGAGTGTTCTGGGAACCTCGTGCCCATCCGGAAGGCCACCCAGCAGCCTCGCAGCTTCAGCTTCCAGGCCTTCAAAGATAACCGGCTGCCAGTCTCTGTCAAGGTCTGTCTCTCTAGCTGACTGTTCACATGCCTGCTTTTTCTTCCTCTCTCGCTACACATTCATACAGTACTGTGGTTTTGTGTGTTCAGCTGTGTGGATTCAGTGTGTCAAGGATCCTCTCAGCCAGTTAGTCGGTCTCCCTCCTGATCACCCACCCGCTGATCACCCGCCCAAACAACCTGTTCATACGGTGTTTTTTTGTGTGTGCTTTTCTCTGTCATTACTATCAGGCAGTCTCTCGGGTCGCCTCAATGTTAGCATGTAAAGGTTTAGATAACGGCACAGCGCTGTGCACTCTCTGCACTCATTCTGCAACACCCCACTAAGAAAGCACAATACAATAGTTTTATAAAACCTTTAGGTCTAATCTCTGCAGTCTGAGGATATCAAGATTCTAATTATTGATGATTGGAAACATTTCTTAATCCGTGTATGTCTGTCAGTCAGTCCATTCTTCTTCGTGGATGTCGAATTGTCAAGCTTCTTTCTAAACCGATGACAAGTTGAACACAGTCAAACTCTATCCCTGGTTTTCATAGTTCATTTTTTTATTTTAAGTGAATGTGTAATAATACACACCTCCCTAATATGTATTGGTGCACCGCTCTTTAAGTGTGTCCTTTTGGCTACAGATGCATCGCTGTAAAACTAGTCCTTCACGTTGACATTTTGTTTGTCTTTTCTTTTACCGTCAGCATTTTATTGATGTTGTTTAAAACCCCTCTCTCTCTCTCACAGATAGCGTGTCGGTTTTCATACCGCTGTCTTTTTATACATATTGTTATATTCATGTAATTCTTTACTGTGTTTGTTCACTTTCTTTGACTATCCATCTATTTGTCTATCAGTGTCTATATGTCTATATGTGTCTGACACACTACTTGCTCAGTATCAGCTCTATGGCTACTGTAAAAGATATCTTTTAATTATGGTGTAGCCAAGCAAACAAACAACCTACCTATCTACCTGTCGACTCTCTTGGGTAATTGTTTGCATGTCCTGTGACTCCCTCACTTTCTTTGCCTGCCTTCCTTTCTTGCGGCCTTGCCTGTCTGTACGTGTCTGTCTCACTGTCTCTCTTTCTCTCTCTCGCGGTCACTCTGTAACTGTCTGGTCTGACAGACGTCCAGGTAAAGTGTGCAGGTAAATCTCTCCCTCTCGCCTGCCTGTGGACTGCTTCCATCCCTGTTTCCCCCTGCTTCTCGTCCCATGTTACTGCGCCACATGCTCCAGACATTGTGGAGGGATCTAATACCCGTTCTGGTCTGTTTTTCTTCCTCCTCCTCTCTCTATCATTCTCTTCTGTTCCTATGTGCTCTGTCTCCATGCCTTCACTCTTTCTGTCACTCTCTTTCTTGCTCCATCTCTCTTTCTCTCCTCCTTCTGTTCACACTTCTCTCTTCGCTGTCCGGGTTTGCCTTTTTCCTCCGTTTCCTCTCTCCACATTCTCCCTCTTCTTCTCTCTTTGTTTCTCTTTGCCTCTCTGTCTGCCATCTCTCGCTCTGTCAGGTCAGAGATAGTAACAAGGAGGCCATTGGGTTTCTGTCCTTTCTGCGGAAGTGCACCAAGTACGAGGACACACAGCACGTACTGTGTAACCTAAACATAACCATGCCACCCTGTGTCAAGGTAAGGACTTGCTCACAAACACCTCCCCAGAAGTACACATACAGAAAATGTTGTTTTTGAATTTCCCTAGAAGTTCATCTGTTTGATGATACAGACGTCGCTTTATGACATTCTTCGATTAAGAAGTCAGTTTTTCTTAAGAAGTTTTCCATATAGAATAACATTATAGCTTCTGTGTCTTACTTGCCAAGTGTCTGAGGTGGGATTCAGTCAGCCATTACTCGCCACACCCGATTGGCTCGAGGACAGTAAGGCCAAACTGTGTGGAGAAACTCATTTGATCATTTGTGTCTTGTCCACAATCGGAGATTGGCTGTTCGATCCCCGGTTCCTCCAGTCAGCACATGTGTTATCAGTGTATAAGTGTGTGTGTGAATGGGTGTAAAGTGCTTTGAGTGGTCAGAAGACTAGAAAGGTGCGATATTAATGAAGGTCCGTTTACCATTTATACATCTACGATTTCAAATAAACTACTGGATTTCAAGTCAATGCTGCATATATATATATATATATATATATATATATATATATATATATATATATATATATATATATACAGTACTTTTCCACTTTAACCTAAGGTGTTGAAGTCAATTTCAGTCATTCAACATGTACCAATATGCATGGAATTTAAATTCTCCTTATAGAGAAGTAGATAGCAAAACAGGATGCAGCACTGCTTTACCCATTTGACACCTACCCCTTATTTGGGTGGATTTATTAAGCTGTTGAACTGATTCAGCTTACTTGTGTACTGCTGCACAATAAACCTGGATTATTTTTACAACAGAGCAGCCTTTTTGAAAGTGACCACAATGACCTAAAAGTTGAATCTATTGAAACTATCAGATGCTCATATTCAAGTTACTTTTCATTTTACCAGCAGTCCGCCAAAGCCTTCTATAGTGTTCATGCCCTGTGGTGGGCGTTAAAAGGTCAAAAAGTGCTCCATTAATCAAACAATAAGTGTAATTTAATTATATTTTGTTTTTTTATTTATCTTTCAGGTTGTTGGAAGTGAGGAGCGCAGGCGGACCCTAACCCCGCTCGCCCTGAGGGAGCGCTACAGTGCACTGAACGAGCCTGGCGTGGGTGAGTCCTCCACTGCCTGACCTTCAGCCCGCTCCCGAGTTATAAACGGTGGAGACGGGCACTGAATGTTGCACCGCCCCCCTTTACCCACAACCCTTCCCATCCCATTCTGCCCTCTCTATTTCCCCTCTATCTGTCTCGCGTGCACGCATGGCACAAAGACCGAGCCTTGGTTGCAATGCATTGCTCTACTACACAGTATGCCCCAGAGTTCTTTGCAGTGCAAGTTAGAGGAATTCATATTGAATGTGCGACCAAATGAGGAGCAGCCATCCCCAACACGACCCAAAATGGCGCCACGGCACATGACACATAGCCTTTTCTGGGTGTCCAGTGTCCTGGTAGCTATGACAAGAGTTGAATGACTTCTGTGATTGGTTTGCATGGCGCTAGTGTCTCCACTGCGATTTCCAATGGCATGGCAGCAGATACTGTTAGCATTAACACAGTAGCTTAGCACTGGGAATGGGCAAGGACCTCGCAGTGGAGCTAGACAGAGGAGCCCTGATATTGATTGGCCTGTGGTAAATGAACAGTCTGGTTCAAACGTTGCTGATGGCAGGCAGTGGGTTGAAGAGGAAAGGCCTTTTCTGTCTATCACACAGCGCTGCTACATTGCACCTCAGTCCGTCTGTAATAGTTACTGAATGCTACTTTGATTGGTGGGACTAGCACCTGAATGAACCCCAAATTCTAACCTCCCCAGCCCATATGGTGTGTTAACCCTGAAGGTTATTTGGGTATTGCTTCCTTCAACAGAGCAATGCTTTGTCAAGGTAAGTATTGCTATTACAAATTATAATAGCAACTCAAGTCAGTGTTAAGTCTGTTAGGACACCAAAAGGATAGAAAAAAAAAACTTCTAATAGCAGCTGTCTGAAGTTGATATTATCTATCTACTATAAGTCCATATTTATATATATTATCATTTAAATATCAGCTGGACTTTCCTAATCCATTATGACTTAAACACGCTGTTTATTTATTTATGATCACTTAGTGAAAACAGGGATACAATCTCCTAAATTCAGGAAATGTAGATGTATTGGTCTAGTTGACTCTGGCATGGCAGCTCGTTTCTAATGTGGCTGTTTCTTTTTCTTCATTTTAGCCACAGTGAACGCCATGGAGAGGACTGAGATCAAGATCAACATCATATCCGAGCAGCTCGGTTTGAGCTGGGCAGGTTAGTCATATTATAGAGGATCAAACGAGCTTCTTATGTATCTCCCGTATCCATCTGTTTATCTCTGTCTCTACTTGAACTGTCCGTTCGTCAGAGTTGGCACGTGAGCTTCAGTTTGGTGTGGACGACATCAATAGGATTCGTGTTGAGAATCCAAACTCCCTGCTGGACCAAAGCTCTGCCCTCCTCAACCTGTGGGCCAGCAGAGAGGGCAAAAGGGCCAAGAGTAAGTTCAGTACTGTAGTGTTCATTAATCGGTACATACAAACTGCTGTAAATCACAGATGTTGATTGCTGCTGGATTATTTATAATGAAGCACAATAGTTCATTTGTAATTGTCGGATTAACTACATTTGTTTTTACTTTGGCTGAAGAATGTTCTCTGACGTACGATCTTTGTTGACTTCCCTGTCCTCATGCTCATGCCTCTCAGTGGGGAGCCTGTACTCTGCTCTGAGGAACATCGATCGTGCCGACATTGTCACGTCTCTGGAGGCTCAGGCGCCACAGCCAGCGCCCGGTTCTTTAGAGGAGGGTGCCTGTCGACTCGCCGACCGCGACTCCACCCTGCTGTCCCCCAGTGTCCTCAATGGTAAGACGCGTCAAACATCACACGAGACATGCAATATTCAAACCAGTGTACTTATCAACGAACAGCGAATTACCCACTCCACCACATTTAGACTGCAAAGATGCGCTAAGCTCTAAATCAAGTGTATATTAAATCGTATAGTGTATTGTAAACAATTTGTTGTTACCTAAAGCTAATCTATCTCACTTTATTACGATAGCAAGTTATGGATTCAAACATATTCACTGTTCATAGAGGTTTGAGGGTGATTATGCGATGAAATAAATATGAAAGAGAGTGATGTTTGATTGTCCCATGATGATCTGTAACGATCAGAAATGGAAAGTGTAAAAGAATTTCCTGCTTAAGCAGAATTTACATGGAAAGTTAATCGGAGGCTCAGTTACTTTCATTTCCAAGTACAGTATTTGAAGTATTTTGGTCATATAATAGTATTATTATTTAAATAATTCAAAGAGAATAAAAAAAAACCCTGATATTACAAGAATATTCACTGAAAAAACAAATAGCTTAACTGAAAATTACTGTTTTACAATTGTGCCTCCAGAATTTACTTTATTTGCTTTTTTCTATAAACAAATGTGTTGGTCAAAGTCAGCACTGCTACAAATCTGAGACAAAATTCTTGAGCTCAGTAAGGTGGACTGTTGTCCTTGTTTACTTTCCACCTCTGAACCTCCCCCTCCCCCATGATTCCCTTGATTCTGGGAAACAGACATTTGACCTTGTTTCTGTTGTTCCACAAGAGGTCACGGACAAAAGGCCACCGCGCCTCATGCACAAGCCACGAGTTATTAGACCCCCGTTTTTCAGGAGGGGTAAGTTGAAGGGAACTCGGGCTGCATGGTGGTTTGGGTTTGCTCATGACATGCACATGATGATGATTGATAATGAACCTCAGATGATGTGTCTGAGGTCTGTGCAATGGTGTCCTTCTCCCACCATGAACTCGGCCTTTTGCAGCATGCACTAACACCGCCTCTGTGCATTTCCTCACTGGGGCACAAGTCATTTATTTTCAGTTCTTCACACCTCATACCTGAGCCCTGAACATGACGATACCTAATGAGAGAAAGGAGGATAACTCCCCTTTGCTACAACTGCCAGGATTTTAGAAGAGACGTTAATTTAAGGCTTAACGAGCCAACACTTAACACATGGGTAATTTCGGATTATCAATTAAATATGTTTGAGATTGTTTCGATTACATGTGTGTACGTGTGTCTGTGTGAGTGTGTATACACATACACATGTGTGTGTGTGTGTGTGTGTGTGTGTGCACACACAGGTGTGTCTGGGATGGATGCACTACTCAAAAGTGGTGCTAGTACACAGATGATAGTGTGCTCTGGGCCTTCATACCTTGTTTATATCCCTCACTCTCTATGTCTCTCTCTTTCTCTTTCTTTCCCCTGAGAACAAAACATAATTTAACTTCTGACGAAGCTTGATTGACAGCAGACCCTCTAATGTCACTGCGATGTTGGAGCGGTCTCAAAATTGTGTCTTTCGCTCAGGCCTATCTCTCTCCGTCCTTCTTTCAGTCTGTCTCTCTACCTATGACATGTCATATCTTCTGCCCAGCCGCCCTCCTCCTCCTCTCCTCCCCTCCTGCTCTTCTTCCTCACAGCTCTTCCTGTCCGACCTCTGACCTCATATATGACCTCATGTTGACCTCTGGGCCTCCTCCTTCTCTTGTCATCTTATTTCCCCGCGCTCCTCCCTCGTTCAGTCGAGTGGGGACCCTCTCCTCCTCTCTCAATCCAGCTCTGTGTGTGTACTACAGTGTGTGCATGTGCATGCTGCATGCTTTGCTGTTACAGTATCTGTGTTTGTGTGTGCGTGTGTGTGTGTGTGTGAGTGTCTTTCAGACCTGGGCTTTAGTTATTAGTAGCTGAATTCGTTAGCACTTTTAGTTTAGTATGGATAGTATCTCTTGTTTTTATACAAGAAGTGTTTGAGTAGTCTCAGTTAAATACTTTATCTTATACATCATAACATTTTTACCCAGGTCTACTCCAGATGATTTTTGTCTGTATCGTGATTGGGATTTGTGCGTTTGGTGTTTTCATGAACAAAATAAAGTTTGCTGTTTGCTGTTTTTAATCTGACGCCTTTATGTGCATGGCATGCTTTCAATGTATGGAGTTTCCTTTGCTGTATAACATTGTTTTCTCTGTTCAATGGGAGTATTTAAGTCTTGTTTTTAATGCAATATTAACAAACAAATGTGTTTATTTGTTCTTTACCTGTAAACTAGATGGCGTGTTGTTTAATGCTCCACTGTAGCACATTGCCAGCTGCGTAGTATAATGTGCAATGTACAATGCTGCTGTGACATGACGTCTTTCATTCATGGGCAAACTTACTACCTGTAAATTATTCTCAGTGTTCGATAAATGGGACCCTGTATGGTATAGTTTTTACTCAATGTTATTGGGCAAAAAAATCCATGACAAATGTTCATCAAATTGTAATAAAAGTGATACCCTGGTATAAGGCAGCTTTCTGGAAAAGGCACCAAAAGAAAACACTAGAAAAAAATACAACCCTCATTCTGCACCTGCATATGCATGCAATGTATAGAGTAACCTGTACTAAAACTAGACATTGATTTTAAACTTCTACTTGTAAACAAATTACAAATTCATGATGCCGTTATTTAGCATCAGGTGCAGAAGTCTAGTTTTCCCTAAACAACTTGAATTGCGATATGCTGAACGATTGTCATGGAACTTTTGCCCAATGACGTCAGAAATAAACTTTAAAATCGATCTACATCCAGATATTTAAATTCAATTATCCAAAACTATGTTTTGCTCAAGTCTGATGACGGACTCACTGTTAGCATTGTCTGAACGTTGTCTGCCAGCAGGGATATTGCTGTGAGGTGTGTTTGTGCATTGGTTTGTGTGCGTGTGATTATTATTGTACATTTTGAGGCTCACCTGAACAAAGTGTGTGACCTCATCTCTATGTTAATATGAGTAGAGTATTGTGTGTTTGTGTGTGCGTGTACAGTGGTGGATTAAGTAGCGTGGTGTGCAGTGTGGTGTCTCTGTTTTTGGTTTGTTTCCTTGTGTCATGACAGTCTCTGTGGAGTTTATTTGTGCTTCACTACATCCTGTTCTTTCGACACCTGTATGTATGTGTTTGTGTTGAAATGGCAGGAGTGAAGGGAACGGCTAACCATCATAATCATCTAACTCATTCTAACTCATTCTAAATCTGACCCATCCCCCTGTTCACCTCATTCTGACACCGCATCTCATCCTCCTGGCTCTATACCATCCCAGAAACGCACGCACACACATGCTTACTCACATTTGAGTCCATTAGCACAGAAGCTCTGAGAGACAATTACGTGCACAGTAAAGTGGTATTTCACCAATTAAGAATGAGACTTTGTTTTAATCGTCAGAGATTAGTTGTTATGGATTAATTTTAATGACACGGTTCTAAGATAGACTTGACCATATTGTTTCACTCAATCGTTTTCTTTCCATAGCTGAACCTTATTGACGTACTGGGTATTTATCCCACTGTTTGTTTCTGCAAAGAAAAAGAAAAAAAGAAGATCATACCTCTCAGAAAATCTAGTTGCTAGGCATAACTTTCAGGTTAATCATGGCAGTATATAAGTAGCGATGCCTCTTACTTTCTGTTTCCACAGCTAAACATTACGGTAGTTTCTATACTCTGATATATAATTGTTTGCATTGTTTTTGATTATATTGTTAAGCTTAATCATATCTTTTCACAACCATAATCAAAGTACAGAAAAGGTGTTTTCTTTTGTAATATTAATGGGATTGTGAACTATAGCTGTAGTCAATGTACAAGTGACATATCATCAATTCATCAGACAGGTGAACTGTAATTAATGGATTCCTATAAAACAAATACCCTTTGCTTGCCTTTTCTCTGTCTGGGCCTGGTTAGGATAATGCCAAGAAATACTAAATAATCCAAAATGCTTTGGATTACAATAAGCAATACCTTAACACGGTCAGTTTGTAAAAACTGTCTGGAAAGTTCAACTGAATGGATTGTCATACAACCTTAAGGCTGTGCTCACGTTATACCTTGGGTTGCTCCTCGAGAGCTCCACCTCAGACACATTATAGCCTCTTTTTAGATTTTTGTGGTTTTAACCAGTTTTATATACAGAGGGACATCAAAGTGTTTAGGACGCAACTTTGATTTTGAGTGAAGTACTCCTTTACTGTTCAATTTTACCTTCGTTCATTCATCTTGTTCATCCAAAACATTTTAGAGTAAACAGGCGACTCCCAATCCAAACCGGTCACCTGTACAAAACTGTGAGAGAAGAAGAAAAAGAAAAGAAAACATACCAGCTGTCGGAAAAAATAATTACATCTGAAAAATGATTGATATTCAGACTAATAAAAGACTGAACCTAAAGTACATTTAAACTCAGATAACAAACCTGTTGCTATACTGTTTGTACAATAAATCAAGATATACACTTTTGGTATGAGTGTGAATGACATTATAATATTTTAACATAATACATATTTGTTTTGCCCTGAAAATAATATTATAAACAATAATTTAAAAAAAGATCACTATATATATTGTGTGTATGTCCTTTTTTGTCCGTATTTTGCTCGTGTTGTTGCAATGAATGGCGTCTTGGTATTAAACTCAAAAATAGAATCTAATATTATAATCTATAGTATTTTGTTTATAGATTGCTTATTATATTCAAGTATCAGTCTGGATTTAATGACGAGAAAGGGCTGAATAATGTTTATAACCTTCCTGACTCCTAAGAGTCTCCACAGAATAAAACACAATAATACACAATAACACACAATAACACACAATAACACACTAGCACATGGTGCAATGTAGACCAAGCCGTAATACTGTAATTTGCCTTCATTGACAGGCATGATTCATTATTTAAAATAAAACTCTTGAAGCATAATAGGTTTGTCTAATGTACGTATGTATGCGTGTACGTATGCGTGTATGTGTGAGTGTGTGTGTGTGTGTGTGTGTGTGTGTGTGTGTGTGTGTGTGTGTGTGTGTGTGTGTGTGTGTGTGTGTGTGTGTGTGCAATGACCTTTATTTGGATGCTTGGGATGCAGACACATACAGCAGATGCATGACTGATAATGTCAAGAGCAACAGTAACTTGCATTTCCATCTGCAGAACTAGCACGTTGCTGCTGACTCCCAATCAGGAACATGTTGTCCAGGGTTGGAACGATGAAAGCTTCAGTATTTGCATCACAGCTGTCGGGATGTTTTAGAAAAAAACTCTGCCGGTCAACACAAACAGTTATCTAAAGAAGAACATTTAAAAGGTTTGCCTTAATTATCTGAACACATATCTGTGACGGTCAGATATTTAAAATGTAAAGTACTTATTTTAACAGTTGTAACTTAATTATCGTCTGTATGTAAATGCAACGGCTTTTATGAGCATGTTTGCTTATCGTCTTCTTAATGAACTCCAGCTGCAATCAGGACTAAAATCCAATTGGAACTCTTTTTCAGATGTGACTAATGATAGATTGATATCGTGCCAACCCCACAATCGATATGCTGAACCACCTTTTTTTCACTTCTCAAGGAACACAGTTCACGTTGTGCAGATTCACTGTCGCACCCGGCAGCATAGAGCCCGACACCCTTCACCTCACAGAGTGGCCGATACACCGAAACCCCTCTGACCCTCACCTCACTCGTATTGCTGTGTCCCAATGAAATGAATCTAAAGTGCTTGAATCAAATCCACAAACAACATCAATCAGACAAATTACCATTAGGAAAAACAAAAGTAGCTGATTTTTAAAGTATTGAAGTATTGTTCTTGTTCTCTTCCTTTTAAAAAAACAAACCATTCTGTTTTCACACCAAGTGAAATGGACTGAAGGATATCTCAATCCTAAATTTGTGGCTTTATTAAGACTTTAAAGACTCTTTGTTGGTATATTGGGACAGAGCTGAGCCCCACTGTTTCCTCATAGGTTGGAGAAACAGGTCGATCCACCACCTCCCCATCCTCCCCCTGGCTATGCCTGCGTGCTGTTAGTCTTTCTCTTGTCTCGCCCCTGTCTTCCCTCAGGTTATGGGCTGGTGCAGGAGGAGCTGCTGTCCCCGGCCTCCATGCAGTACAGCTTGCCCTCCCCGCTGGGCTCAGAGCCCTACTGGCAGGAAGTGTCCAGCCTCGAGTGCGCCCCGATCGCCACCACCGAGGAAGACAC
This sequence comes from Taurulus bubalis, assembly GCF_910589615.1. Lineage (NCBI taxonomy): Eukaryota > Metazoa > Chordata > Actinopteri > Perciformes > Cottidae > Taurulus > Taurulus bubalis. The sequence goes on from NC_136607.1 coordinate 6,666,355, forward strand.
ATTAATGGAGATGTCGGACGTCCAGGTGTGGCCGGCGGGGGTCAGCCCCTCGCTGGTCACGGTGGAGGACTCGTCGCTAGACGGCAGCAGCCGGGCGGACGACTCGGAGGGCGCCACGCTCTCCCTTCCCTGCAGCTTGGGTCGCCCGAGCAGTGGAGCCAGTGTGGCCAGTGGCTCCATCATGGAGCTGGAGGAGGAGGAGGAGGATGAGGAGGAAGGGGAGGTTGAGGAGGAGGAGGCGCCACAGGAGCCAGTAACTTTACTGGCCAAATGGGACAGGGTGAGGGCCAGTGGTGCTGTACCCAAGGTCAACCTAAATGGCCAGCTGGGAGGTCAGAGGTTGGATGGGAGGAGAGGAGAGGTCCTCGCAGCAGGAGGAGGAAGAGGAGGAGGTGTAGGTGTAGAGTTGGGTTCAGTGGAAGGGATTTCTGTTGTTGCAGGCCAGCAGGTGTATGCCCAGCGGTATGAGATGTCAGGACTGAGTCGGTCTTCGGAGCACAATGGAGATAACCGGTACGTCGGCAATGCCGTCAAACTGAAAACATTTTGTGTTGTTTTCCGCTATCTGTGCTCACAATGGCTACATATCTATCTCTGTCTCTTCTCCAGCGTGGTGGGAGGCGGAGCATTTCAACCTTACTTACCGGACAAGGACTCCCTGCAGGCCTGGGTGGGCTCGGTGTCGTCGGGACGCGACGGCGGCGTGCCAGGCTTGCGCGTGTCCCAGGAGGCTCTGCTGACTCCGGTGCGTGACACGGGTTACTCTCATGTGCTGCGTGGGCGCCTCCTGCAGGGCACGCAGCCCTTTGACAGGGGGCGGGGCTTCTCTCAGCAGGAGGCGGGCCAATCTGCCAACCACCCGCCGGAGTGGAGGGGGAACATCTTTGTCCATCTCTTTTCTATTTTTATAATTATAAGATTACAATCATTCAATTCAATTATTTACTTATTTTGCACACAACCATCAACAAAGTCAACGGTCCCAGAATTGGAATTATGTGTTATGCGGTGCAACACATGGGGAATCTCTGCGGGAATGTCCAATACCTTTGGTTTTGTTTTACATTTCCTACTACAAAAAAGTAATTGTCGCACAAACATGAGTACACTGAATTATTATATTATTATATATTTTATATATTTTATGTGTAAAATGTGTTATTTTTGCACAGAGAGAGGAGAAAGAGGACTATGCTGTTGAGGCGCAGTTTGTGGATGAGCACGGACGCGTGCTTGCCAGAAGGGTGAGTCAGTCGTGTGTTCAGCATTTACACTGAGGCCCATTCACACATAAACACTGTTGACCCAAGCAGATTACTGTGAATCAGTCACAAAGGGTGGGAAATGAACAGTAGCCACCAGCCAAATGTTGGTCAAAAGCATTTTGTCCCCAGATGTGACAACATCCGAGTTAATGATAATTTATAATCTAAAAAAGAAAAAATAGATGTCCTTATATTAAACACGTCCATATATTAAAAACTACAATACGCAGTTGTACAAAATGAGTGCTACATTACCATCATCATTGTCTTCATTGGCAAAATGTTTGCACATTTGTTCTGTGTTATTTTTGTTCACGGCAGTGAGCCACGGCGGCTGTCTGGCGAACAGACAAGTTAGTCTTCTGCTCTGGTTACATGTAGAGGCTTCAAGCAGTTAACTGGTCCAAGTGTTGTTTCCTTCCTTCCTCCCTCCCTCCTTGCTCCAGATGGGGGTGGATGTGAGAAAGGGCGCTCAGTCAGCGCAGCGCACCAGTCTGCAGAGAGTTAAACACTGAAATACACATACTACCCAGTCCTCCAGGTACGGGACACACAACAAGCACTTGTGCATCCCAGTGCTTGGATAGAAGCCTGCATGGCAACATATTGGACTCTGTTAGAGCTTAATTATCTCTCACATGCTGTTCTTTTCTATTTATGTTCAAAATTAGAACCATAGATTTGGCATCTTTTTCTTTCTTCTCTTTTCTTTTTGGAGGGCCAAGTGAATTTGAGCCTGTGTTTTGTGTGTAAATGCTCTATGTCTCTGTTTTCTAGGACCGGAAAGCCACTGCCAAATCATCCTACACAAAAACACAACCGGGCCGCAGAGGAAAATGAGCAAAGGGAGGAGAGGAAGAGTAAGGCAAAGACTTGAGAAGCGCAAACTACAAAATGACAAACACAGAATCCTCATCCTCAACGTGTGACCGACGGACACCACAAAAGAAAAAGAGACAGAGAAAAAAAAGAGGAGTTCAACTTGTAGTTTTATAACATTTGTAAAGAAAAACATCAATTAGAGTAAGGCATGATTCTTCTTCCTTTTTTGTTTGTTTTTTTACAAAAAGAAAAAAAAACATAAATGTCAGTAAAACAACCAAGAAAAAAAAAGCAACAAAAAAGTGCTTCCTGTGAACTGTAATCGCATGATGACTGCTGGTGCATGCCCTTTGACCTTTTGAACTGTCATTATCTACAAACTGAAGGGCCACCGGCCATTTCAAGGACCTATCCCCCCTCCCCTCCCCGCCAACTGGAGTGGTGTGTGTCAGCAAGTGGAGTCCAATAACACTACAGCCCAAAAAAAAACAAGCCCCTGAATGGATGGTTCTGTACACAGCTAAGCTTCTGCTGAGCCTACCGATGATTCTTTCACTGGATCCTTCCTCCTATTATTCTCAATGTGATATATGCACTCTATGCTACGTGGACATGTGTCAGTGTGCGTATGTGTGTGTATGTGTGCGTATGTGTGCGCGTAATCTTCTCTACCGCATGTGTTTTCTTGCCTCTGGCTTGGCGCTGAGCTCTGCCTAATGATTGGCTCTTTGGCCCTGTGATGTCATGGCTCAGTGCTGGAATGAGAAAGCCGCTGTGCTGCTCTGCTCGTGAGTGTTCCTGTCTGCGTGTGCTGTCGTCTTTTCCTTTGTGGATGAACTTTTTTTTTCCCGGAAGCCTGTCCACGTTGTTTTTTTGTGTTTTTATTAGTATTTGGTATTGTCTAACCACAGTCGGGAACCCCTCGTGTTCTCTTTGGAAAGGGGCCATTTGCTTGATTGTATTGTGCAGCAGCTCTACAACACAAAGATTGACGCTTTTCTCCCTCGTGACCTTTTCTACCTTCTTCCGTCATTTCTCCCAGTATGACGCGCGTCACCTCGATTCACAGTCTTTATCAGTAGCCTCAGTCAATATGCAGTGAACTCACAGGCCTCTTCATCAGCATCCATAACTCCTCCATCTAATGCTAAAAAAAAAACTTCCTTGTGTGCTCCATCTCTCCCTGTAGCGCCACACCGTAAGATGTAGGTCTATCGATCTGAAACCAAGTGAATGAAGTGGAAACAACATGGAGGATCTGATTTGTTTGTAGGATGTAGTGATTTGGAGTAGTGTGCTTCAATGGTAGCAAGTATGAAATAGAATTGTGCTACTACAGGAATGTAACGCAGCATTGTGATAAGAACAGACAGGTAGCACTGTGATTGTCTTATCAGCACTGACCCCAGACTCGTGAACTGTGAAGACAAAACGAAACAAAAGCACACCCACACACACTCGTGTACACAAACGCAGAATCAGAACCATATCGCGTCACAATGAAAGAGCTATTGCCTGGTCTGAGTGTTAGATTTTAGGAGTGTGCCACAGCAATAATACCTAACAAGAAGGCAGGAGATGGACGCCAGTGGTTCCGTAGGTCTCCGTCAAGCGCCGGAGAACGAAAGCTCCTCTGTGAAGACGATCGTCGAGACGAACATTATTGGAGTCTGGCGTCGGGGCGGCTGTGCTGTATCGGACCGGTTCCATCGACCTTGGCGGGAAGGAGTCGGAGAAGACGGACAAGATCTGACGATTCATCTTTAGCAGTGCGGGATCTGCGGAGGCCTGGGAGGGACCGTTTGTTTTTCAGCACCCAACGTAGCAAAACATAAACCAGGGTATGCTAACTTCATACACTGATCCCCATCGAGGAGTCTGCTGCTGCTGTAAGGTGGAAACCACCCAGCTCCACTTTCTTTTTCTGTGTCATTTAAGTTGTTCTCGATAGCGGCATCACTGCACACCACCCACTATCCTCCTCATCGCTGAAGCACTTCTTTTAAGCCAGAGACCTGACGGCAGTACTATGAAGGGGTTCACATCATAGTAGCACACATTGTCCTGGACATCAAAACACGATATTTAAGTACTGTAAATGTTGCTGTAGCCTGAATGAGTGAGACACTGAACGAATGAACGAATACTTTTGTTGCGCATCACACAAATGCACATTCTTTGCCATGCCCGGTCCGCGCATATGAGAGCCTCATCCGATATAGCACATGTTTATGACATATCACATGTTTTCCACACTGTTAATCCACTCAGGTTTTCAGTTCTGCTCTGTCAGAATCAAAGTGTTTTCCTTTTTAAGTTCCGAGTCCTCCTCTCAAAGACGTGTGTGGGACACAAAGCGAGTGCTTCTGGATAAGACGGTGGTTGTTGGGGCCGTTTTGGGGCGGGATGGGAGGGGGGAGGGGAGGGAGAGAGGTATGGAGCAGGATGGTTTGGGTGTGTGTGTGTGTGTGTGTGTGTGTGTGTGTGTGTGTGTGTGTGGTGGTTGACGAATAAGACCAAAGAGGAGACAAAGTACCGAGCTTGTGCTTCAGTAACCACTCAGCTCTGCGAAGCGAGTGATGAACACGATGAACCATGAAGGATTTGGTCGAGCATTATTCCCTCTACAAAGAAGTAAACCAAGTTAAACCATAACGTTTCATTTAAGTTACGTAAAAACAAAGTTCCCTACATCGCCAGATGAAGCTATGTTGAGAGAATATGACAGATCCAATCGATGACTCCCTCAATCTTCAAAGCGACTATAGTTAGTCTCTACATCTTGTGCTGTATCAGAACAAGAAGGAGGTGGGATTTAGGCATCGAGGTGTTTGCGTGGAGAAGTACCTCTCTACAATATATATACGGTCGTTTCTGTGTTTGTGGCGGAGGCCGCCTTTACCGCGTGGGATTCTATTTGCATACCCAGGCAAGAAGGATTCACAAGAAACAAAGCATGAGATCGATGTGAGTCGGAAGACCAAAAAGAAAATGGTGCACGGACGTGTTTCAAGTAAAGTGCAAGGATTAGAATCAATCAGAGTCAGATGGGACCGTCGACTGCCTTCTTTAGTCTTTAGGATGAATCCTATCAGCATACGGCTTGTTTGGTTGTGCCTTCAATTATTGTTGGACATTAAACTAATGATTACATGTGGGAACAACCTTTTATTTGGTGGATTATCAAAAAGAGAGTTTTGGTAGGGAGGATTGGACTCATGGCCTCAGTATTTCTAAAAGTATGGCCCTCGCAGCCTCTCAAGGCTTGTTTTCTGCCCCCGGTGGTTAAAACACGTCATTGCACCACATTAACAGGAACTAAAGTTCTGAGGACTATAACTCTGAGTCATTATCCTTTTGTTTGATTGACATTTAACTAACTAAATAACTTCTGAATTAAAGTACTCAATGAGAAATAAATTCAACGCCACCATGTTTGTGTGTGTGTGTGTGTGTGTGTGTGTGTGTGTGTGTGTGTGTGTGTGTGTGTGTGTGTGTGTGTGTGACAGAGAAAGATGGTGCTCAGTTCCAAACCTGGTTGGATCAGGGGGAAGAAGAGAGAGCGTTTTTACCAGACGTGTGACTTGAGAGGACGTGTAACCTTCGACGATGTATTTAAAAAAAAAAAGAGTATTGTACAACTTTAACTGTCGCGAAAGAATAGAGATCACCTATACTCCTTTAGAATGGATACATGACAATGTAAACGCAATATCATATTACTCTATCCTAAGGAATGCAACTGCGCACATGCACAAAAAAAGATGTTTTTATGAAAATATATGTATAAATATATGACAAAATATATTTAATTAGAATGCTATGCACCCTCATAGAGTTGTTATGGATGTTCTTTAAGCATTATCTAGAGTAGGCCAACGCCCACATCATGGGGAATGTAGAGGCTTTGTAGCTATGACCACTTGTTTTCTTTTCTTTTGTATTGTCCTGGAGAGGATAAACAAACGTGAATATGTATACAAGCCTTTCAATCAGTCGTTCTGACATGACGATATGTATAGATCATCTTACCCTGTACACCAGCTCAAACCATTTACAAGAATTAATAAACAAAGATGTGACATAAATGGTGTGTCCTGTTTCTGTAAAAAAAAAAAAAAAAAAGAGTGAGGTCGTTTTGTATATTTCTGCTATAAAATCGATATTTAATTGCTCCAAAATACCGCATATTTGTCGAGTGTTCAGGACAGAACTTAAATAAATAGCAAATCTAAGTATAAATGTATTATTTCATATTGGAAGCTATTTCCAATATATGTTGATAGTTGACACATGTCAGATGTTGTGTTCAGCTGAGCTGCTCTGTACTGACTATACACACTCAAGTTTACACAGCAATTCACTGAAAGTGTCTCACCTCAACACTTGATTCTGAACTTGTTCCATAGTCTTTTTCTGGAAACGTCATATGAATTTATGTTTACATATAAATTAATATAAGTTCATCTTCATAATAATAAGTCTACAATGCCCTCTGACTTTGCTGATTTGTTTTTAATATTTTTGGGGGGTTTTAATTAATATTAGTAGTGCATACATGCAACATCTGATTGGGTTATTATATTGTATGTTTACTATGACGACACGTTTTTTTTTCTTTTTTTTATCACATGGGGGGAAAAAGTTTCATATAACTGTCCACCCCATAGTTATTCCTACTATCGCGTCATCTCTAGTTGATACAGCTCCCCTAAGTTCAAGAAAAATGGGTGGGGCCAAAAACGACTCCACGTGTTGTGACGCCCCCTGCGCTCAGCCAATCGCAGCTCTCCCCTCGTGTTGTTTTGAAGGAGGTCAGTGGCTTGTTTTGGACGCGCTCGCACCACGTGGAGGCACATGGTGACTTCCTTGCTTCCTGGCTGCAGCTCCGTCGCGTCCTTCACATTTGAACGCAGCTCCCCCGGGTCTGTGGCAATTTAGAAAGTGTTGTGAAAGTTGTTGTGAAAGATGTCAGCGGGAGGCCAGACCACCGGGGGCCGGGATATCCCAGCCGTCAGACGGGTCACCATCCACGACGCTGCCCAGATGCCCCAGGACTACTCCACGACTCCCGGAGGGACTCTGTTCAGCACCACGCCGGGAGGTAAACGATGTGCTGGGCCAAAGTACCTGAACGCACCTTGAATGTTATCAGAAAGTCAAAAGCAAAGGGGTTTAGACAAAAGGGTCAGTATGCAATGAGAAAACAGTTTTAAAGGGACACTTGCATTGACTTTGAAACATGTTTTGTCTCTGTCGGCAATAATAACCTTGTCAGTTTAAAGATTCCACCTTTGCTTTTGGATGTTATGACACTGGAGACTGGGGTTGCATTAGTTAAAACAAGTATGTATTTGTTGCGGCATGACAACATTTCACTGTAAATTAAATGTGTCAAAGGTCCAGATTACAGTTGCTGTCCAAGGATCTGTTATCTGTGGGTCTGTTAATGTTTGACAGCTTCTTCCTGAGGGCTAAAGACCACCTGTTAACGGACTTAAAGGAATCCTATTAGAGCAGTTTTCTGCACCGGAAGCATTTCACTGGTCACGTGACCCCTCCCCCCATTTCAATCAAATATAATGTGCATCTGAAGGCCTTCTTCCTCATCTGCCCTGAAGATTATCTGTTAAGAACACTTTTTATTAATGCAAATAAACATTCCATTGGTTTGGCACCGGTCAAATCTGAATAGCAGACCATACAGTCAAATATAGGCCTGCACCCGGTCCGGTCCTATTTATAGTCTTGGTTTTACAGCAGGCTGTTGTTGGGCGCAGCAACATGTTTACAAGGTGTTCCTAGTGAGCGATAATACTTCCTTCATGTGTTATGAATGCACTCTATTTTTCTGAGGATACATGGAAGCTGCTTAAAAATACCACTACTTTTACACACAAAAAGATATGCATTGCTATAATTATTGGTTTGGCACCCACAAACACCAACTATGACTACAAAGCCAGTATCGCTCTCATGTAATCACACTGAGTTGTTTGGCCCATATATTCAGTATTTTATATTTTAACACCTAGAAGAAGTCAAACAGAAAATGTTTTCCCTCTCCGGCTGTGAGAAAGTTGACTAAGCGTGCACATGTCCATTGTAGAGCTGATAAGACAAACACAGAATTGGGTCAGTGTGACATAAAATGAGGTCATCGGTCGGATGTATAGAGGTGTTTCCAGCGCAGACACAATATTATTCTGACAGAAAAGCAGTAGGTCTCCACAATACTGTGCAATATTTTATTTTATTCTTTTTGACTAGTTGCTAGTTTTACGTTGACGTTGGCTGTTTAGCATTTTTTTATTTTATTTTCTACCTACAAATTATAAGTCTTTAATGTCAATGATAGCAGCTGAATTGTATTGAATAGAATCATTTAATTTGATTTAGTTCTGTTTTATTTTATCCTTTTTAACTCGTGACAATTCTTTAATTTTATATTATTTTCATCTTGTAAACCAGTTACAATGGTGCTTTGGTAGATTAGCCCAAATACAAAATTCAGTGTTAATATCATCTTTTTCACAAAACTAAATGTGCGAAATGTATGAAAACGGCTATACTGACAAAATATTGACAATAAGCGACTTTGGTTTCCTTCGCTGCCGCCCGCAGGTACCAGGATCATCTACGACAGGAAGTTCCTCCTGCAGTGTCGGACGTCTCCTCTGGCTCGCACGCCTCCCAATCTGCCCGACATCCCCGGAGTCACCAGGATCAAACGCAACTCCTCCAACGACTCGAGCCAGCCTGAAGAGACCGCCGGCCACGACCAGCACAGCGAGGAGAACGCAGGTAAAGACCTCACTGCACATTTAAAAGCGCCAACGAGAGCGACGATCCGCAATCCTTCATGTGTATCTTGGATTTGTCTCCTTCCCGCTACTCAACGCCACTGTCTTCTCTGTTTTTCTTGAAGATGCCCTGTTTGAAATTGACATCTGAGGAGGGTCAGCTGCAAGGATGAAAGAGATTCCCAACTTTTTTTTTATTGCTTTTTTTGTTTACTGAGATTTAAAAAATAATCCTCAATTGAAATGAGAAGCTTAGTGTTTTTGAGGTGCATATTTTTTTGTTTGTTAATACTTAATGTGTTGAAATGTTCTCTGATAAATCAACTGTAACTAATGCATGAAATGATCTGTTTACTTTAAGAATGCTTGACTTTGTATGATCTGTGACATATTTGACAAGCGAGTCAAAGACTTATTGAAATTAAACCATTCATATTTTATGTGATTTGACTCATTTGGGGACTTTTAAGAACATCTTTAAAATATTCTGTTATACAAATAAATTACTTGAAGTAATGAAATCGAATGTTTATGAATCAGCAATAATTGATTTGTTTCTGCTGCCACTTGGCGTATAAACACAACACTGGCGTGTTGTCTTGAGTTGATAAATTTGATAGCAAAAAAATACATATAGATGTATAAATATATATCTCTTTAGCTGGTAAATGCTTCACTCTGTTCACCAGATAGCTGCGAACTTTGTCAGTCTGCTGTTACTGTTTGTAAGTTTTTATTTTGCTGAAAGCCAACCAGTCCCTCTTTATCCTTGATGACTTACTTTTCAAAAACCGAAAAATATTAATTTAGTATACATTTTTTGACTGCCCTGTATTGTAGCAGGTTTTGTGCAGTGTCTACTAATAACTTAAAAATGTCTCCTGGTCAATGAGCAATTCCACCTGTGCTTTACCTGCTAAAACAAGTAAAAAAGGTCTATTGTACCCTTTAGTATCTTCCTTGTCTCAGTTTATGTTCACTGTTTTTTTTTTTTTTTTTAATGAGCAACTTAACGCACGGTAATCAAAACCAATACGCACTTTGTCAAGATAAAAAATAATTTATTGTGTTATTATACATAGCAAACATTTCAATAAAGTTAAAAGCGCTTACACCATTCTGACATTTGCATTTTTCTTCAGTTAACAGTTTGTACACAAGACCTGTTGCGTACAACTGTTTGTGTGAATCTTATTTAGTGCTTCAGTCAGTGACCATATTTTTTTCCTTGGTCTTGTTCCAGCTTGACTGGATCAGTCCATAACCATCATCCATCTTTATAAATGTGAATTGTAGGTCATCCACATGCAATCCAAGGCACAATTAATATCACATAATCTAATAAAAAAAGTACCAGCCATTGAGCACTTGATTTAGAAATCTGTGTCCAGGATAAACAGAAGTCTTCTTCAATGTCCTTCACCTCGGCAGCAGTGTCAAACCGGCCATCTCTGTAAAGTGCTTGTGGTCACCCGTCCACTTGTCATTGGCTCCGGCCCATCTGGCCTTTTGACCAAAAGGTTTTTCGGGTCTTCTACTCAGTGGCAGCCGCACTCCTCCACCACCATGTCCTCGTGATGCCTGGTGACCATCTTCCCGTTCTCGAAGTACAACATGGAAAGCGGTGCCAGGTGCGTTGGCACGCAGGAAACGCATGGCACCTTGTCTGGGTGGTGAAGTTGCAGAAGGCTCTGGAATAGAGAAAGAGAAATAAAGATGTATTAGAACACTTGTAACGAGTATTAGTGTATCATCAATACCTGTGTCCTCTTGCAACAATAAAGTAAATGTGTCTCAAATTCCGCCTTACCTGCATGTATGCGTGGTTGGTTGGGGTGAAGGTCTCATCTAATGGCGTGGGACAGCTGCCTTCACAGCGATAGGCGTTGTACTGTTTGGGATAGACCATCCAATCGCTCCACCCCAGCGTCGCAAAGTCGACCTGCATGTCCACCTTCCTGCAGAAGGGGCCCTTCTTCCTCTCCTCTGCGGGCCTGCTGGCAGGAGCGGCTCCAGCCACTCTCTGCCGCTGCTGCCTCTCGGACCTGCGGATCCTCGGCCTGGAACCAGCCATGCTCTCCAGGCTGACGTACTTGGAGTGCTCTGCTGTGCGGATGAGCGTCGGCATTCGCTGGCTGTGGGAGTGTTGCCTTGAGAAGACCACCATCATGACTCGGTCAGCTGTTGCGTGTCCGACTCCCTCCGGCTCCTCAGCCTCATCCTCCTCCGTCCGGTGCTCCCGCTGCAGCCAGTGATGGAGCATTCCCGTCATGTTGAACACCTTCCAGGAGGAGGGGGAGACCATCGAACCAGGACGAGCCACCATGCGGCCCAGGAGCCGCCTGTTCTCGGGGCCCCTGTGGGAGTGGTAGATGTCCACCGAGGCTCCGGGAGACTCGGTGAAGGCGGGCAGGCGCATGCGAAGTTCAGCCAGTTGGATGTTGTCACTTGCAGACATGGAGGACATGTCAAAGGTGACGGACCACCTATTGCCAATCTGCTGGCAGCCTGAAAGAAATAAGAGGAAAAATATTGGTGATTAGTTATGACCAAGAACAGACACTTGTCATTTGGCTTTGGTCTTTAGCAGCAAGACCAAATTATCCCAGCTTTTTATTCCCAATCATCAAATTTGATTAGACAAATTTAATTAAAGTCAGTACAATAAATCCCCACACATATTGTTGGTAAATGTCAGCCTGTGCCACAATACCAACCTCCGTCTTCCATATATATGTTTGTAAAACTCACTTTTAGCGACCAGGCTGACCACGGAGTCGGAGGCGCGCAGACCGGGGTGGTCCTCCGTCCTGACGTGGCTCCTCACGCTGGCAGCCGGAGCGCTCTCCCGGTCCTCGCTCAGCATGGTCCGGTAGAGCTGCATCATGTAGAGGGGCATCCGGCTGGCTTGCTGCCTGCGCACTGTGCGTCTGGAGCCGGCGTTCATCCCATGGAGCAGCGCGTCACGGTGAATCCCGGGAAAGGGCTGCGCGGCGGCACCCAGACCCAAATCCACCACGAGAAGAAGAAGAAGCACACAAGAGAAATCCACTGCTAGTCCCTTCATAATTCCAATGTGCGGTGTTGTCCCTTCCACAGGTAGATTCCAAATGCTCCAGGTGAGATGAAGAGGCTCGGATTTATAGTCACACCCCTCTCTGTGACGTCCTTTGAAGAGATCTGTCGCGTGTGATCCACGGGAGCGCTCAAAGACTTATGTGCCAAGGTCCTTATGGGCATCGAAACCACTGTTAGCAGCAGAGGTGTGATAACTGTCATTATTGCTGTGTTGTACATGAGAGATCCTTTGATAAGAAGCCGTGACAGTAATAAACGTTAAAGAGATTACGAGCTGCACAACTGCGTTGTGATTAATGGGGAAGTAACACGGCAGTTAATCACTTTCTGCTGCGCGGGGCTTGAGCTGTTTGAGTCTGTTGGGACAGAGGAATTAAACCGCGGGGCCAATGAAGGGAAATACATAATTACCACAACTCTAATGCAGCTTACTGCTCTTAAATCATTGGTTTATTTGTAGTTACTTTTTGATGGATGCAGACACGTAACCTATAGTCATTGCGCAAGTCCATGTACAGTTTAATATTTTCAGTTTTCAGTAGATATAAAGCAACACAATAATCATAAATATGGATGGATATATACTTTATTCACCCCCAAGGGGAAATGTGTTGTCGAAGCAGCTTACAGACCCAAAAATAAAAGTAACAGGGATGAAAGATATATACAAAAATAAAAATAATGAGAGGGATGAAAGATATGTACAGCGCAGAGAGTATTAATTTAATATCCAACAAACACGCGATTCAGACAATAAATGCGTTCAAACTAAAGTTGATCAAGTTTGACCTAAAGACATGTATTAACGACAGTAATACAATCCAGTAACGTAATGAACATTTTCAATAACTGAGTAATCCATTGTCAGATAAACATAATGTATGTATGGGTTGTAAAGCCCTCTGAGGCAAATTTGTAATTTGTGATTCTGGGCTGTACACAATAAACTGAATTGAATTGAATTGCATGTTACACCACATAAGAAAAAAAATCTGAAGATGTAATGTCATTTTTTCTTGGTTCTGTGAATAATTATTTTGTATATGTAAAACGTAATGTGTTTATGGATCAAACAGCAACGCTACAATTACAATAATCCATACAGCAGGGTCTCAAATCTGCCATTATAATTGACTGCAGCATGAAAGGGACATTAATGACTTCAGTCATACGCCAGGCAACGGTTGCCCATCAATAACTCAAACTGCACACTTGACCTCAAAAGAAAGAGCTGACGGCCAACTTCAAAGCTTTGATTCCTTGTGAAGAGTATGATGTGTGAAATGAATCAGAAAGGGCCATTAGCACTACATGTGTCTTGTTCGATGCAAGTTCTGCCTATGATATCGTCACAAGATGAAACAAAGTTTTGATTTATCATAGGAAGGGGGAGAATCATCATGGCAAAACTGAAAAGCTTTGATTGTTTTACTGGGATTTATTTCGTGCGTAAAATCGCCCAACCTATCAAAGCACACACACACACACACACACACACACACACACACACACACACACACACACACACATATATATATATATATATATATATATATATATATATATATATATATATATATATATATATATATATATATATATATTATTATTAAAAAACACACACGTGAAATGAAAATGAACGAATTTTCTTTTTTTCGCCATACTTTCTAACAGGCGTGGTTAGGAAACCTGGAAATGACGTATTTAATTATTAAATAAACACACAAATGCATATGTTTAAAAAAAACATTGTTAAAAAAACACACCAGGTTGATAAATAAATGATACATCCATTGCATCAAATGTTCCATACAGAAGGTTTCATTTGATCTTTTTATTTTATTTTTGGGAGCGGAAGTTAAGAGACCCGTTGATGACCACAAGCACACCTGCGGCAGTGACAGCTGATATCATTCCGCCTCAGGTGTCGCTTTTTGTCACGGCGAGCCGCGCGAGTCGACATGGACTTACACCAGTTCATTTATTCGATTTTGTTGGCATGTCTGAGCATTTCCCGAGGTAAATAACAACAGGAATACGTGTTCAAGCCATGTGTGTGACTTAATTCAAGCGGAAGTGTGTTTAAGTCAATTAACGTAAAGGTTCTCTGAACATGAATGAGGCAAAATGGCGTACGTTCCTGGACCCCCAGGAAGTCAGATTTATCCCTGCTTCTGTGACTGTTTTGCGACTGAACCTGTTGGCTCCATGTTGGACCTTATAGCCAGGCTGACTCAAAATAGACTCTTTAACTTTCCTTTCATATTTATTTGACCATGTGTTCCAAGTGAATGTCATACCAGTCTTTCTGTTTGCCCATTTGAGGCCTATGGGGACCTTTTTAAAAAATGTTTTAATATCCTTGTTTCTTCTTATACTTAAATAATTGCTGCATAGCTGTTTGTGGCTTTTCTTGTCTAGAACTAGGTCCTGCTGGAAAAAACTGACTTATTTAACAATTCAGTTTGTTAGCTTTATTTGTATTCATCTCTTGTGGACTTTATGAAATCCTGAAACCTTTAAGGGGTTTTTAGACGGTCTACATTTCCTCCAGTGTGGGACTTGGACTACCCCAGTGACTGGCTAGTCTTCCTCTTTGACCTTTGGCCTACTGTTGGTCTCTGTCTCTCTTTTCCTTTGTATGTGTGTAGGTCAGACTTTGGGATGCCGTCTCGGCCAGTGGCAGTGTGATGATGGAAAGTGTATTCCTGATGTCTGGAGATGTGATGGAGGTGGAGACTGTCTGGATGGATCTGATGAAATGGATTGCACAGGTAGATATACTCCCCGATGCAAAAGATCATAGTTATATTTTTGTCTCAAGCATGAAATGGTTGTCACCATATTTAATTTAACAGGGCTGGCGGTGGAATAACTGCAGGTGTATTTGTATTTCACACTTAAGTGAACAAACTGCTTCAAAACCATTACAACCAAAATGCAAGTTGTACAAGACGGCAGAACTAGAAAAGGTTTCCCGCAGTCATATTTAGTTTTCCATGTAAAAAGTCACAGCTTGTCATGTTTCCGGTGTTTGGTTGTGTTGATTCAAAGGTCAGTATGAGAGTGAGCTTAACGTGATTTTCTTCCCTCACACACTTCCAGGCTCTCCTGAATGTCCGCCAGGCCAGTTTCCTTGTGTTGACTCCGCCGACTGCGTTGATGTGTCGGCTCGCTGTGACGGACAAAACCAGTGTCCCACCGGCTCTGATGAGGAGAACTGTGCCGCTACAGAGGGCTGTCTGGACTCCGACTGGACCTGTCGAAACCACATCTGTATCCCCACAGACCTGCGCTGCAATGGACTGAATGACTGCCTGGACAACTCTGATGAAGAGGACTGTGGTGAGAAAGATGGAGGGTTGAACGCTGTGCCACACAAAGCAGAGTGTCATTACAACGACTTGTACTTTCTAATCATCCGCTGTAGCAATTTAGATAGTTTTGTAAAAAAATCTTTCCAGGCGTTTCTATGGTTTTCAACAAAATATGTTCACTAATTTGCTTTGCCAAACACCATTTTAGAAGAAAACAAGCTAAAAGATATTGGAAGAAATTAAGGTATTTCTTTTTTATAAAACTATTTACACATCTCCATATCACCAGATACTCTTTTAATCAATCCATTGCTAGTCATTTTAAATGTAGAGCTAGACCGGTACAGTTTTTGCTCATTTTAATTTGAACAGTGAACATACAGCCAGGATGAATGTGTTTGACAAGCATTAACAGAATCGGAGTCGGTGTCAAAAGAGGTCAGACACAACCAGGTGGCTCAGGGAACAGACTCAATGTACATTTTCTCATCCCTGCCCTTCCAGGTCTGTGTGGTGAGGACGGCATACGGTGTCCTGACGGGACGTGTCTGAGTGCTGAAAAAAGGTGTGATGGGACGACTCAGTGCTCAGATGGCAGCGACGAGCCCATAACCTGCGGTAGGTGTGGGACAGACTTACCACAATCACAATGACGCCATTTGCAGCAACGAACAATCGGACTCTTTACCACAACTGTTGGTTAATCAAGGACGGCATAATGTTTCTGCCATTCTTCTGGTGCATGGATCTCTGTAACGCTGAGCCTCCTCCTGCAGGTCGTTTCTGCGCCTCAAACAACGGCGGCTGTAGCTACGCGTGTGTGGACGAGCCCTGGGGAGCTCTGTGTGCCTGTCCTGTTGGACATACGCTCTCACCCAATGGAGCAGTCTGCGAAGGTGTGTTCGCTGCCTATGGCAGTTCCACATCGGACCCTTTACCCCCTCTCCGGTTATCAAGCTGAAAATATTACAGAGCATGCTGAGTTTTTAGAAGATGCTTTCTTTTGCAGCTGTATGATCATCCCTTTCTAAATTAGTTTTTGATTCACAGCTTCTGCGTATGAAGCTAAAACCACTCCCTCTCTCCTCAGATTTGGATGAATGTGCCCCTCCTTTTGACCCCTGTATTCATCAATGCACCAACACTGTCGGATCCTACTACTGCCACTGCAGAGAGGGCTTCAAACTGAACGGAGCCTCCACATGTTTAGCTACAGGTAATGAGGTTGGGTTTTCTCTGTTAGTCCCGATTTAAGGACATAATCGGCATGCACATGTCGAAGCCCTCGACCTTGTTTGGTACCAACTCGTCCTCATTTTGAGCCTGCGATCCCTCTGAGCACGACAAGACTATTTTGACACATCAACAGTCATGCAACTATAAATCTAGTGATCAGATGAACCATTTAATGTGAACCTACTTTGACTTTAGTTTCATCCTGAAAAGATCAAAATAAACTTGAAGTGCAAAAGCGTGGACAAAAGGTTATTGATGTACTAATGGGCCACTTCGCTGGGGCTCAGTTGATGACAAAAGATAGAAAGGAAAGTTTAAGATCAAGGACGGAACTTCAGATACGAGCATGTTTCATCAAAATAGACTTTGTCTTGCGTTTTTGGTATTTAAAGGATGATAAAACATAAAACCAGTGCAGCAGGTTTTTTTCTGTTGAAATATAGATGTATAGTTTTGTCTTTGTAACATTCTGACGTAATCCCTTATGTTGACCTGTCAGGAAGGGAAACTCACTCAGTGCAAGTATTCACACTAACTGTGCCATTTTTATGTATTTATTCCCCCTGAATCTATCCATGCGTCCAGGTAATGAAACCAGATTGCTGATTGTGCAGAGGAGTTCTCTCGGCCTGTTGAATGTGAAGACTCAAGAGTTTGAAGCCATCAAGACTCCCGTGCTTGACCCAGTGGCCTTGACCTTTGATGGTGCCCGAGGCTGGTTCTTCTGGGCTGACCACAATGGCAGCATTTACAAATATGATGGACAGCGCAGCTGGGCAACTTATACTGGTTAGTTGAGCCAAGATGTGCTTTTGTGTTGTTCTCAAAGATATTATTGAGATTGCAGCTGGTCGTGTATTATAATTTGAAGTAATGCTATATATTTAAACAGTTTTATGTATGTTATATCGAGAGACTGAAGCAAGAGAGCATGAGATATGGTGAAATAGAAAGACTATATACGCAATATGGACATTTTCTGATAATTATTTTCTTTTTAATAGTCTACTAGAGTAGTTTCCAACATTTTTGGCTTAACACAAATAATTCAGATGCAAGATAATGTCTATTTTTTTTTTAGCAAAGTACGAGCAATGTTTCTAAACCAAAATCTGATTTGATTATTTATTTTTACAGGGGAGCCTGGAATCAGGGGTCTAGCTTGTGATTGGTTGACTGGAAATCTTTTCTGGACCAATCAGAAGACTGAGTCGATCTACATGCAGGCAGCTGATGGGAAAACCTACACTACTCTGCTGAGCAAAAACATCAGCCCATCAGACTTGGTGCTAATACCTGTGGAGAGGTATGCTACGTTGCTACATAGGATTTACAGTAACCACATTTTAATATTATTAAAATGATCATCCAAGTCTCAGTGAACGGTAAGTCTACTTTTATTTACACGGTGTATGGAACCTAGAAAATTGAGTGAAATTGCACCAATGACATGCATGAAAATCCATCATGGATGACCCCAAAGAGGTGACGATGCACTGGGTCTTGCTTATTCAACGTCTCTCCCATCTGCCTCTCAGCCTGATGTTCTGGATCAGTGCCGGCCCCGGTGACAGAGTGACGGTAGAGAAGTCATGGATGGACGCGTCAGAAAGAAGCACTCTGGCTGTGCTCACTGCTCAGTCGGCCCACAGCCTCACTGCTGACGTGGCTGCCAGGAGGCTCTACTGGATCAGCGACTTCAAGAAGGTGAGTTAAGGATGGAAATGGAGACACACACACACTGGTGTACATGAGTTAAATGCATTATGTAATGTCTTGGATGTGCGGAATTATGATGCATAGTCGTCAGCAGTTTCACAGCAGTGGTTTGTCGTAGTGGGAAAAGCACAAGTTTGCCCTCCTTGCTTGTCATTATTAAACTCAACCCGTATAAGATGCAGTTGTTGCTTCATCTTATACAGGTTGTGATGCTATCTGTCCTCAGACGGACAGAAATATAAACACCTGGCAAAGTGAAACTCGTAACGGCATCACAGAATTTCCAGTTGTCATCTTGTCCAAACATTGGTCAAAAAGTTGGGCGTCGTGGCCCGGTATTTAAAAAAAAATAAAATCCTGTCTGCTTCATTTAGTTCTAAGGTCATGAATGAATATAATGTATAATAATAATAATAATAATAATAATAATAGCTAGGATTTATGTAGCGCCTTTCATAAAACCCAAGGACGCTTAACAAAGACATAAATAAACATAACAAATGCAACAGTAGCTAGAGGACATAGGCTTTGGTGAAGAGGTGAGTTTTGAGGAGTTTTTTGAAGAGAGTGTCCAGAGATGGTGTGTTGCGGAGCTCTATGGGGAGAGAGTTCCAAAGTGTGGGGGCTGTCACACTGAAGGCTCTGTCCCCAAAAGTTCACATTTTTGTGTGAGGGATGGAGAGCTGACCCGTGCCTGAGGATCGAAGGTTCCGGGACTGTGTGTAAGGGTGGAGGAGGTTAGATAGATACTGAGGAGCCAGGGCATTGAGGGATTTGTAGGTGAGGAGGAGGATCTTGTAGGTGATGCGGGACTTGACCGGAAGCCGGTGGGGGTGATGTGCTGCCAGGGCTTGGTGAGAACCCTGGCAGCCGAGTTTTGCACATACTGGAGCCTGTCCAGGGCTTTGCTGGGAACCCCGGACAGAACTCCATTGCAGTAGTCCAAACGGGAGGTGACGAAAGCGTGGATAAGGGTTTCTGCCACAGAGTCAGAGAGTGATTGCCGGAGACGTGAGATGTTTTTGAGGTGGAAGAAGGCGGATTTGGTGATGGACCTGATATAAGATTGGAATGATAGTGTTGGGTCCTGGATGACACCCAGGTTGCGGACTTCCAAGGATGGGGAGAAGGAACAGCCGTCAACGTCCAGGTGGAGATCTCCAACCTTCCGGAGCAGGGCCTTGGAAGCCACAACCATGAGCTCAGTTTTGTTGCTGTTGAGTTTTAGGAAGTTTGATGACATCCAGATATTTATTGCATGTAGGCAGTTTACAAGTGACTGTGGGGGTAGCTGGTGGATGGTTTGGTGCTGAGATATAGTTGTGTATCGTCAGCATAAGAATGAAAGCTGAGACCATGGTGGCGGATGATCTGACCAAGGGGAAGCATGTAGATGGTGAAGAGGAGGGGTCCCAGCACAGAGCCTTGAGGTACGCCATGGTTGACTAGGGCCGGGGTGGAACTGGAGTCTCTGATGGTGACAAACTGTTTTCTGTTTGTGAGGTAGGACTGAAACCAGGAGAGAGCTGAACCGGTGAGGCCAAGGTAGTCAGATAGGCGGGTGAGGAGGATGGTGTGGGAGACTGTGTCGAAGGCAGCTGAGAGGTCCAGGAGGATGCTGATGTGACCAGAATCTGCAGCGATGAGGAGGTCATTTGTGATTTTGATGAGGGTGGTCTCTGTGCTGTGATGTGGTCTGAAACCAGATTGAAATGTTTCGTAGAGCTCATGGTTGGCCATATATTGATGGAGTTGGGCGGCCACTGCTCTTTCCAGAATTTTGCTCAGGAAAGGGAGGTTGGAGATCGGTCGATAGTTGTTGCAGTCATCCCGGTCCAGACCTGGCTTTTTGAGGATGGGAGTGACTGAGGCCATCTTGAGGCTGTCGGGTACAAGACCAGATGCCAAGGAGGAGTTGATGATGTTCACCATAATGGGGCACAGGGCAGGTAGGCATGCCTTGAACAAGGCTGTGGGCATGGGGTCCAGAGAACAGGTGGAGGCTTTGGCCTTAGTGACCAACTTTGCAACCTGAGGAGCACATACAGGGGAGAAGAAGGAGAGGGAGCACTGAGGCAGGTGAACATCCGAGGGAGCCACGCCCAGTGGCTGAGGTGTGTGTGTGTGGAGGGAGGTGGGCAGGAACCAGGAGCTGCTGATGTATGGACTCGACTTTGTCCTGGAAAAAGTCCAGGAACTTAGTGCAGAGGTCGGGGGTACCTGAGGGGGGGGGGTCGGTCAAGGGGGCGAAGGAGCCGGTTGATGGTGGAGAACAGCAGTCTGGGGTGGTTTTGTTGGTTGGTAATGAGGGTGGAGTAGTACAGTGTTTTTGCCTGGGAGAGAGAGCTACTTTGTAGGCCCTCACATGCTCTTTATAAGCCTCAAGGTGGACAGTGAGGACAGATCTTTTGTAGCGCCTCTCCAGTTGATGGCCAGTGGAGTTCAGTGGTGGAATTGCTTCCCTTAGTTGTCATGAGTTAATTTAATAACGCAACCTAAGCTATTTAAGTTTGGTTGTCAGTATGGATGAATTTTGTAAACCATCTGTTTGTTGTCCTTCATATACCGTGAACATGAATTTTGTGATTTAGTCTATAGAGACGGTGAAGGTGGACGGGACAGGACGGTACTCCTTCACAGGCTTGTTCAACAGGAAGCCTGCTCTCGGCCTGGCTGTGTTTGAAAATGTTCTCTACTGGGTGGATGGCAAAGGACTGTGGCAGGCTCCACAGGACCAACCAAACCAGAAGCAATTCATCTGGAAAGGCATTCTGCCAATATTGGCTGTTTTCCATGAGCTACAGCAGCCTCAAGGTACTACTAATGCATTATTAATGATAAACTACAATGCATTTCAATACAGAACAACAGTATGTATATATTTCTTCGTCATAGTTGTTTGATTCATGCCTAATAATGGCACTCACATTTCAAAATGTCATCAAAAAGGTCATTCTGCGTGTGAGACAACTCCTTGTCAGCTCTGCCAGCTAACGAAAGGCAACCCCGCTGGATTCACCTGCACTTGCCCAAACTCCAAAGTGCTGATGCTGGATGGGACGTGTGAATGTAGGTTCATCATAACTTTACTTTGCCGTGAATTGTATCATATCGTGCCCGATTATTTCTTGCCATAATGGGATTAACTTTCTTTTTTTGTCCTTTTTATAACTCTAAATTTGAGGGCATCATAAAAATGTCTTATTCCTTTTTGTCCCACAGATCCTAGGTTTATATATGCCACCATCACCAGCGTCAATTTGCTGGAGTTTAGAGGCATGGAGTCCAATCACATCCAGCTGTTTACCACTGATGACGGCATCTTGTCCTTTGATTTGGACTGGGACAGAGACTGGCTGTACTGGGCTAACCAAGCTGGCCATGTCCAACGCACCAGTCTAACCAGAGTCCAGACTGAGGTGGTCCCAACACCTCTGCCAGGTTAATGCTTTGAGTTTTTCTTGGCTTGTACGGACATTGGTGACGGAGCAATATTCACCGTATTATGACTGGACAGAAAATGGAATGACAAATGGGCAAAACGATGAAGCATTTCAGTAATTTATCAAGCAAAAGACCACATGTCCCTGTTCCAACACAAATCTATAGATGAATGAGTTATTGAAATAATGAATGAATGGCTGGATACTGGTAGTACTGTACATGCTGGTATTTGCCCTGAACCGACTGGCTACTTGTAATAATTAGAGCTTTCTGCACATTTACTCCCCTTCTTTGTTTCCCCCTGTTTAGTTTGTCTGCTAAGAATTGACCAGAAGACCGGGAACCTATATTGGGTGTCATGTGACCAAAACACTATCGGCACCGGCTCAGTCGACAATCGATACCCACATCAGCTGTACCGCACGGGAGACAAGATCCGAGACCTTTATCTGGACTGGCTGAGGAGTGGCATCTTCTGGCTGGAGGAAGACAAAGTCCTCACCATGAGCATGATGGGGGGCAAAGCCACAGAGCTGCTGCACTTGGCGGCAGGAGGAGTCAGGGGGAACGTCACCTTCGACCTCGGGGCTTGTAGTCTGCTCTGGAACTCCAAAAGGGCCGGTCAGTCCGTTACTTCTGTAGAGCACAGCGATAAAATGTTGTTGCTGAAATGTCTCTCCAGCTGTGACTCACCAGAAAGAGCTTGAAACAATATATGTTTTAAAAGTGCAATTGCATACTTAAATATGTACTGTTTTTCCTCAAATTGATCAAGTATTTAAATTTGCATTGATGCAGCAATAAGAGCTGGCTGAGTTATTGATTATGTTGTGATGAGTAAAGGGGCTGTAATAAACAATACTAGGGTTAGGCAATTTATCATCGTTACTTTGGCTCAAACAATCAATAACTTTTTATCTGATTTCGGATGGTGTATCGCACTTAATATTTCCACAGTGCAGGCCACATGAACCTGTTGAATGAGTTTTCGGCCTCGCACCTTTTACAGGTTTGACAACGATGAGTTTGCTAAAGGAAAGAAGCCACCGAGCCGGCAGAAGATGGAACGTTTCGGGCTCAATCGTGGCTGCCTTTGAGCCCTTCCTGCTGTCCCTCTTGGATAATGTCATCACTCTGTGGGACCGGCGCGATGGGAGCCCCATCCGGGACATGACAGTGAGCGGTCACGTGTTGAGTGTAATCGCTGCACTCGGGGACGTCGGCACAGGTCAGACCAAGTTAATCTGTTACAGAGGGAATGGACATGTATATGCTTTTTTTTGCAGTTTTCATAGCTCATGGACAATGAAATGTATGGTAGAGAACATTTGTATGAAAGAAACAGATTTTTACTCTGACGTACTTCTCAATTTGCTCGATTCCTTTACTCTCCAAAGTGCCCGAAACTCCAATCTGCAATGAGCCCTCTGTGCTGTGCCGGCACACATCTGTCTGCCTCTCGCAGGCCCAGCTGTGTGACGGGAAAAAAGACTGCCCCGAAGGAGACGACGAGGTTTTTTGTGTCTTCACATGTCCTTCTGAAGGTAAAGTCTTCGTATCACTTGTACATTTGTGTTGGCGCCTCTAACACCATGTGAGAAGTAAACGTATTCACCACTGACTCGTCTAACTTGAGTTTCCCAGCTTTTTGAACCTTGAACTTTCTTCCCTGCCATAATTTCTAATCTTAGACGATTTCAAGTGCAAGGACCTTAGGCGCTGCATCTCCAGGAATCTCGTTTGTGACGGTCATTCTCATTGTCTTGACGGCTCAGACGAGGTCGACTGCACGACCGTAGCTTCTCGTGCAGCCCAGGAAAACGTCCTGAAGTGCCGTGTGGGCACCAAGCCATGTAAAGACGGAACAGAGTGTGTTTTATACAGCCACGTGTGTGATGGGGAAAGGGATTGTCGGGATGGATCGGATGAACAGGAATGTGGTGAGTTTCCCAAGATGTATTCTCACTTATTGGAAGAATTGCAGTTATATAAAATACTAAATTTACTATTTTTCTTAGAAAGAAACCTTAGTTCTTTGAATATATCTTAATCTTTCTCATATTTTTAGACCCAGCAGACATCACCACTCCCACTGTTGCACAAAATCTCCTCTTAATTGAATCTTCTGCACTGACCAAGCCAGCCTGCATCAGCCCGTCAGTTCTGTGTCCAGGTTCTTCTTCATGCATCAGTCCAAAACAGCTTTGTGATGGAGAGAGAGACTGTCCTGATGGATCTGATGAGAACTGTATAAGCAGATGCCCGTACAGGAGTAAGTTAGTAAATACCTTTTTTTTTTTTTTTTTTTTTTTTTTTTTTTTTTGGGGTTTGGAGGGGAGAGAGGATTTTCCAGCAAATTCAGAACAATTCCACTCTTTGACTATTCTTTTACCTTCTATAGATGACTTCCGCTGCAAAGACCGTTGGAGCTGCATCTCCAAGAGTCTGGTCTGTGACGGACGCCCTGACTGCCACGATGGCTCAGATGAGGTCAACTGTCCGAGAGCAGCTCCTCCTGCAGAAAACGTCCTGAAGTGTCGCATGGGCTCTGGACTGTGTCAAGATGGGACAGAATGTGTTTTGTACAGCCACATATGTGACGGAGAAAATGACTGTATGGATGGATCTGATGAACAGGGATGTGGTGAGTTTCCCAAGCTGTAATCTCACTGACTGGAAAAACTGCAGTTATAGAAATACTGATGCAATCTTGTTTTCTTCTCCTGATAAAATAAATCTTTAATTCTTTAAATATAAAAAAAAACACAATCTTTGACTATACTAATTTAACTCTGTTTTGGTTTAACTTCACCTGTGACTACTCCTCTACCTTCAAGAAAATTATCCACCGGACAAAATGCCACCCGCTATCCAATCCCCTGCTCCGACTGTGCCGACCTGCATCAGCCCCTCTGTGCCCTGTCCCCATTCTGCTGCTCACCTCTGCATTTCTCTGAGCCAATTTTGCGATGGCCACAAAGACTGTCCTGATGGCTTTGATGAAGAGAAGTGTGTGAGAAGATGTCCCTCTAAAAGTAAGTGGAGTTGGTGTTCTCCCAATTTCAAATGGTGGGTCAGATGGACCTTCAGTTATCTGTGCTGAAGTAAGACAGATTCAGCCAGTGCCTCAACATTAACCGGGGCACTGATCCAGTCAGCCTCAGGGGGCCGAGGCTGACTGGTTGCTGATTTGCAAAAACAAAGCATGGAGGTCTTTGACATTACATCAACACTGTACCTGCTTTACATTCTGTTAATGTTAGTTCAGGTTTTAAACTTAAATTCTGGCAAAATCATACAGATTGCACCTTAATTTGTTTTACCTAAATTTCCACAGATGACTTTCGCTGCAAAGATCGTCGGAGCTGCATCTCCAAGAGTCTGGTCTGTGACGGACGCCCTGACTGCCACGATGGCTCAGATGAGGTCAACTGTCCGAGCGCAGCTGGAGAAAACGTCCTGAAGTGTCGTGTGGGCTCCAGACTGTGTCAAGATGGGACAGAGTGCATCCTCTTTAGTCACGTTTGTAATGGAGAGGGAGACTGCCGGGATGGATCAGATGAAGAAGGATGTGGTGAGTATTCAAGCAGAGGTTGTTTTTTTATGAAGAAAAGCATGTAAAAGTGTTTTGTAGAGATGCACACTCGGCTAAATGAAATGTAATGTCAGCTGCTTCTGATAATTTAACAATTTCATAATATCTTGATGATTTTACATGAAACTTTCCAACTGTCTAACAAACTGTTAATATTTCTAATTTTAGATGCTGCAGACACTGCCACTCCCACTGTTGCAGAAAATCTCCCCTCAAATGAATCTCCTGCACCCACCAAGCCAGCCTGCATCAGCCCGTCAGTTCTGTGTCCAGGTTCTTCTTTATGCATCAGTCCAAAACAGCTTTGTAATGGAGAGAGAGACTGCCCTGATGGATCTGATGAGAACTGTATAGACAGATGCCCGTACAGGAGTAAGTTAGTAAATACATAAAAAAAAAAATTATTGAGTTTCCAACAAATTCAGAACTATTCCACTTTTTGAATATTCTTTGACCTTCTATAGATGACTTTCGCTGCAAAGACCGTTGGAGCTGCATCTCCAAGAGTCTGGTCTGTGACGGACGCCCTGACTGCCACGATGGCTCAGATGAGGTCAACTGTCCGAGAGCAGCTCCTCCTGCAGAAAACGTCCTGAAG
The DNA here is from genome assembly GCF_910589615.1 of Taurulus bubalis. NCBI lineage: Eukaryota > Metazoa > Chordata > Actinopteri > Perciformes > Cottidae > Taurulus > Taurulus bubalis. Next base: position 6,692,232 of record NC_136607.1, read on the forward strand.
TGCCGTGTGGGCTCCAGACTGTGTCAAGATGGGACAGAGTGCGTTCTCTTGAGTCACGTTTGTGATGGAGAGAGAGACTGCTGGGACGGATCAGATGAAGAAGGATGCGGTGAGTATTCAAGCAGAGGTTGTTTTTTATTTGTTTTTTTATAAAGGCAATACATGTAAAAGTGTTTTGTAGAGATGCACACTCAGCTGCTTCAGATAATGTAACCATTTCATAATATCTTTGTTTTTTACATGAAACTTTCCACCTGTCTAACGAACTGTTAATATTTCTAATAATTGTAGATGCTGCAGACACTGCCACTCCCACTGTTGCAGAAAATCTCCCCTCAAATGAATCTCCTGCACCCACCAAGCCAGCCTGCATCAGCCCGTCAGTTCTGTGTCCAGGTTCTTCTTTATGCATCAGTCCAAAACAGCTTTGTGATGGAGAGAGAGACTGTCCTGATGGATCTGATGAGAACTGTATAGACAGATGCCCGTACAGGAGTAAGTTAGTAAATACATTTAAAAAAAAAAAGAATGTACCGAGTTTCCAACAAATTCAGAACAATTCCGCTCTTTAGATATTTTACCTTTACCAAGTATCGATCTTTTATGTAATCAATTATGGGAGGCATCGGAGAAAGAAATTAGAAATGCACTGTCCGCGTGTAAATCAAACGTCTGGACTTCCTGTCACTCGTAGCGCCGCTGCTCACACAGCTGTTGCACGGTGCACAGGACAAAGTCCGCGACAAGGCGCTGGTCAAAGACGTTAAAAAAAAAAGCATAAATGAAATGGCTACGGGTCCTCTCATAGCGTTGGAAGTGGCCAGTGTTACGGACTAACATGCGGCCGTATTAACTAGTGACTTTCGGTAGTTAACACGGCCGCATGTTAATCCGCAACAGCATCATCACGACGCAGTTCCTGGAGAAGTCGGTGAAATTCCTACGGATAATATTATGAACCCAGACACGAAGGCGTTTGATGCTCCGACGTCTTTGGGATTTCCACAACAAGTATAAAGCAGAAATAGTGGTTATTTTCATGGTGGATGGCAGAAATAAACTCTTTGCACAGAGATAAACCACAGAGATAAGCCCCGCCCCCTCTCTGGCGCGTCCAGCTCGAATGACGCGACTGTGCAGACTGTAATACAAGCAGTTCAGTTTGTCAGGTGCAACATCTATGAAAGTGTTGGTCAGTTTGTCCCATTTTCTGCAATAAAAATGATTGCAGTGAGATGAACAGACGGAAAACTTTATCTTATTAGATGAAATATGTTGACAGTTTTCCTTTGGGGACAATTTGCGTTTGATAAAAGGGTAATAAATCGCAATACTCAATATACCACAACACTCAATGTATCGCAGTATCGTAATAATATCGTATCTTGGGACCACTGGTGATTCCCACCCCTACCTTCTATAGATGACTTCCGCTGCAAAGATCGTCGGAGCTGCATCTCCAAGAGTCTGGTCTGTGACGGACGCCCTGACTGCCACGATGGCTCAGATGAGGTCAACTGTCCGAGAGCAGCTCCTCCTGCAGCAAACGTCCTGAAGTGCCGTGTGGGCTCAAAGCCATGTAAAGACGGAACAGAGTGTGTTTTGTACAGCCACATATGTGACGGAGAAAATGACTGTATGGATGGATCTGATGAAGAGGAATGTGGTGAGTTTCCCAAGATGTAATCACACTGATTGCATAAGTATATCTTTAACTGACATTTTTCCAATCTATTTGTCTTCTAAACCGTTATTTAATTCCTTAAATTTATCATAATAATTTTAGATGCTGGAGACACTCCCACTGCCATTCCTACTGTTGCAGAAGATCTCCTCTTAAATGAATCTCCTGCACCCACCAAGCCAGCCTGCATCAGCCCGTCAGTTCTGTGTCCAGGTTCTTCTTTATGCATCAGTCCAAAACAGCTTTGTGATGGAGAGAAAGACTGTCCTGATGGATCTGATGAGAACTGTATAAGCAGATGCCCGTACAAGAGTAAGCTAGTAAATGCGGGTTTTTTTTGGGGGGGGGGGGGTCGATTGTCCAGCAAATTCAGAACTATTCCACTCTTTGAATATTCTTTTACCTTCTATAGATGACTTCCGCTGCAAAGACCGTTGGAGCTGCATCTCCAAGAGTCTGGTCTGTGACGGACGCCCTGACTGCCACGATGGCTCAGATGAGGTCAACTGTCCGAGAGCAGCTGGAGCAAACGTCCTGAAGTGCCGTGTGGGCTCCAGACTGTGTCAAGATGGGACAGAGTGCGTTCTCTTTAGTCACGTTTGTGATGAAGAGGGAGACTGCCGGGATGGATCAGATGAAGAAGGATGTGGTGAGTATTCAAGCAGACGTTGCTTTTATTCAGTTTATTTTATACAGCCCAAAATTACAAATTTGCCTCCGAGGACTTTACATTCTTTACACATAAGACGTCCCAGGACCTCACATCGGATCAGGAAATCCTCCCCCAAAAAATAGAAAACCCTTTCACAAGGGGAAAAAGGAAGTATCCTTCAGGAGAGCAACACAGGAGGATCCCTCTCCCCAGATGGACTGAATCAATAGATGTCATGTGTACAGAATGAACAACGTAACAGAGTTACAGCACATTCAATGAATATGACAGAAATTATTCATATGAGTAATAGGCATGGTCCATGATCCAGATAGCCACGATCCATAGATCGTGGCATAGATTCAGGTCAGCAGAAGGAGATGGAGAAGGGGGCATCAGCAGGGCCGCCATGGCAGGAGGCAGGACCGGCTCCAGACACAGCCATGATTCATGGAAACTTGAGGCGAGGAAGCACAGAGGCTCCCAGGAAGAAATAGTTAGTAATGTGCATTGAAGAGACATGAATTCATCCAGAAGGAGGGAGGAGCTCAGCGTATCCTAAGATGTGCCGCAGCAGTCTGAGCCTATAGCAGCATATCTAGGGACTGGACCAGGGCAAACCCGAGCCAGCCCAAACTATAAGCACTTTAAAAGAGGAAATTCTTAAGTTTAGCCAGTTACCGACCAAAAAAAACCCCTTGTGTCATTTCCCTCCGATCCCATTATATACACACAGCCAACAAATAAAAGTAATAATAACAATAATGAACGATCCCACTTAAACCGGCGTTCCTTTAGGCCGCCGATAACATTGCCCGTACAGCACTTAGACTGTAAAAGAAAATAAACAAACATGTTTTATCTTTTATCAGTGCCGTAACAGAGGCAGACATATGTGATCTTTACAATCTTAGAGAGGAAGGGAAGGTTAGAGATCGGTCTGTAGTTGGTCAACACCTCTGGATCGATAGTGGGATTCTTAAGAAGGTTTAATTAGAGCCACGTTGAAAGCCTGTTAGTAAAGACCCATTGATCATATCTAGTAGAGAGGTGCTAATTAAAGGTAAAACTTATTTAAGCAGCCTCGTCGGGATGGGGTCCAGGAGACGGGTAGAAGATTTAGAAGTAGAAACCATTGAAGACAGTTGGTCGAGGTTGATGGGAGTAAAGCCATCCAAACACACATCAGGGCCGACAGCCGCCATCATGGCCATCCCACCTGAGGATGGACCGGCAGTAGCCAAGGGCGGGAGATCACCAATCCAGCCCCTAATAGCCAGAATCTTATCATTGAAGAAGTTCATGAAGTCATTACTACTGAGGTTTGTAGGAATACACGGATCCACAAAGTTGTGACTCTCCGTCAGCCTGGCACAGTACGAAAGAGAAACCTAGGGTTGTTCTTATTTTTCTCTATTATTGATGAGTAGGAGGCTCCTCTGGCATTATGGAGGGCCTTATGTTCTCAGACTATCCCGCCAAACTAACGAAATTCTTCTAAGTTGTTGGAAAGCCATATGCTTTCAAGCTTCTGTGATGTTTGCTTTAATTTGAGGGTCTGAGGGTTATACCACCGAGCGAGCCGCCTTTGTTTAATTATCATCTTTTTTTAGATGGGTTATAGAGTTCAGTGTCACTCAGTGAGCCTGTAGCACCATCGACAAGATGATCAATCTGGGACGGACTAAAGCTAGCACAGGAATCCTGTTATATTGAGACATGGTATTGAACCAAAAGCAGAAGGAATTGATTCTTTAAATCTAGCTACCCCACTGTCAGACATCTGGTGTAGAAGCTTTTGCCTAACGGCGTACACTCCGGTAGTATAAACTCAAAAGATATACCGGTATGACAAAGGTCTGACAAAAGAGGGCTCTGTGGAAAGACCACTAAATGTTTTTCTAAAAGTAATTTGTTTTTAAAGTGCTTTGTAGAGAAGCACTCTGCTGATTCTGATAATCATTTCATTATATCTTGATGTTTTTAGATGACATAATTGTAGATGCTGCAGACACTGCCACTCCCACTGTTGCAGAAAATCTCCCCTCAACTGAATCTCCTGCACCCACCAAGCCAGCCTGCATCAGCCCGTCAGTTCTGTGTCCAGGTTCTTCTTTATGCATCAGTCCAAAACAGCTTTGTGATGGAGAGAGAGACTGTCCTGATGGATCTGATGAGAACTGTATAGACAGATGCCCGTACAGGAGTAAGTTAGTAAAGATGTTGGTATTTTTTTGGGGGAGGGAGGGGCTGATTTTCCAGCACATTCAGAACTATTCCACTCTTTGACCTTCTATAGAGGACTTCCTCTGCAAAGATCGTCGGAGCTGCATCTCCAAGAGTCTGGTCTGTGACGGACGCCCTGACTGCCACGATGATTCAGATGAGGTCAACTGTCCGAGCGCAGCTGGAGCAAACGTCCTGAAGTGCCGTGTGGGCTCAAAGCCATGTAAAGACGGAGCAGAGTGTGTTTTGTACAGCCACATATGTGACGGTGAAAATGACTGTATGGATGGATCTGATGAAGAGGAATGTGGTGAGTTTCCCAAGATGTAATCCCACTGATTGCATTTGTATATCTTTAACTGACATTTTTCCAATCTATTTGTCTTCTAAACCGTTATTTAATTCCTTAAATTTATCATAATAATTGTAGATGCTGCAGACACTGCCATTCCCGCTGTTGCAGAAGATCTCCTCTTAAATGAATCTCCTGCACCCACCAAGCCAGCCTGCATCAGCCCGTCAGTTCTGTGTCCAGGTTCTTCTTTATGCATCAGTCCAAAACAGCTTTGTGATGGAGAGAGAGACTGTCCTGATGGATCTGATGAGAACTGTATAGACAGATGCCCGTACAAGAGTAAGTTAGTAAATGCATTTTTTTTTTGGGGGGGGGGGGGGGGGGTGGATTGTCCAGCAAATTCAGAACTATTCCACTTTTTGAATATTCTTTGACCTTCTATAGATGACTTTCGCTGCAAAGACCGTTGGAGCTGCATCTCCAAGAGTCTGGTCTGTGACGGACGCCCTGACTGCCACGATGGCTCAGATGAGGTCAACTGTCCGAGAGCAGCTGGAGCAAACGTCCTGAAGTGCCGTGTGGGCTCCAGACTGTGTCAAGATGGGACAGAGTGCGTTCTCTTTAGTCACGTTTGTGATGGAGAGGGAGACTGCCAGGACGGATCAGATGAAGAAGGATGTGGTGAGTATTCAAGCTTGTTAGACTCGGGTCTAACAAGAACAGCGACAAGTCCCCTATCTTTTATTAGTGCCTCTCTACTAGATATTATCAATGGGTCTTTACTAACGGGTCATGTGTCACAGTCTTTCAAAGTGGCTGTAATTAAACCTCTTAAGAAGCCTACTCGAGCCAGAGGTGTTGGCTAACTACAGACAGATCTCTAATCTTCCCTTCCTCTCTAAGATACTTGAGAAAGTAGTCGCAAATCAGTTGTGTGACTTTCTACATATGTCTATTTGAGGACTTTCAGTCAGGATTTAGAAAGCATTATAGCACAGACGGCACTAGTGACAATTAATAATGACCTTCTAGTTGCAGGTAAAACTTATTTAAGCAGCCTTGTCGGGATGGGGTCTAGGAGACGGGTAGAATATTTAGAAGTAGAAACCGTTGAAGACAATTGCTCGAGGTTGATGGAAGAAACGACATCCAAACACATCAGGGTCCAAGGCCACTCAACCGGAGGATGGACCGGCAGTAGCCGAGGGCGGGAGATCACCAATCTAGCCAGAATCTTATCATTGAAGAAGTTCATGAAGTCATTACTACTGAGGTTTGTAGGAATACACAGATCCACAAAGTTGTGACTCTCTGTCCGCCTGGCCACAGTACGAAAGAGAAATCTAGGGTTGTTCTTATTTTTCTCTATTATTGATGCATAATAGGCTCCTCTGAGAACATATGAAGGCCCTCCATGATGCCAGACTATCACACCAAACTGACCAAAATTCTTCTAAATTGTTGGAAAGCCATATGCTTTCAAGCTTCCGTGATGTTTGCTTTAATTTGCGAGTCTGAGGGTTATACCACCGAGCGAGCCGCCTTTTGTTTAATGGTCATCTTTTTTAGAGGGGTTATCGAGTCCATTGTCTCTCAGTGAGCCTGTAGCACCATCGACAAGATGATCAATCTGGGACGGACAAAAGCTAGCACAGGAATCCTGTTATATTGAGACATGGTATTGAACCAAAAGCAGAAGGAATTGATTCTTTAAATCTAGCTAATGCACTGTCAGTTAGGCAAAAGCTTCTACACCAGATGTCTAGCGGCGTAGATTCCGGTAGTATAAACTCAAAAGATATAAGTCAATGGTCTGACAAAAGAGGGCTCTGCGGAAAGACCACTAAATGTTTTTACAAAAGTAATATGTTTTAAAGTGCTTTGTAGAGAAGCACTCTGCTGATTCTGATAATCATTTCATTATATGTTGTTTTTAGATGACATTTTCCACTTGTTAACTCTTAATATTTACCATAATTTTAGATGCTGGAGACACTGCCATTCCCGCTGTTGCAGAAGATCTCCTCTTAAATGAATCTCCTGCACCCACCAAGCCAGCCTGCATCAGCCCGTCAGTTCTGTGTCCAGGTTCTTCTTTATGCATCAGTCCAAAACAGCTTTGTGATGGAGAGAGAGACTGTCCTGATGGATCTGATGAGAACTGTATAGACAGATGCCCGTACAAGAGTAAGTTAGTAAATACGTGTTTTTTTTTTTTTTTTGGGGTGTGGATTGTCCAGCAAATTTAGAAGAATTCCACTCTTTGAATATTCTTTGACCTTCTATAGATGACTTTCGCTGCAAAGACCGTTGGAGCTGCATCTCCAAGAGTCTGGTCTGTGACGGACGCCCTGACTGCCACGATGGCTCAGATGAGGTCAACTGTCCGAGAGCAGCTCCTCCTGCAGCAAACGTCCTGAAGTGCCGTGTGGGCTCCGGACTGTGTCAAGATGGGACAGAATGCGTTCTCTTTAGTCACGTTTGTGATGGAGAGAGAGACTGCCGGGACGGATCAGATGAAGAAGGATGTGGTGAGTATTCAAGCAGAGGTTTTTTTTATTTTTATGAAGGCAATACATGTAAAAGTGTTTTGGAGAGAAGCACACGCGGCTGCTTCTGATAATGTAACCCTTTCATAATGTCTTTGTTTCATACATGAAACTTTCCACCTGTCTAACGAACTGTTAATATTTCTAGTAATTGTAGATGCTGCAGACACTGCCACTCCCACTGTTGTAGAAAATCTCCCCTCAAATGAATCTCCTGCACCCACCAAGCCAGCCTGCATCAGCCCGTCAGTTCTGTGTCCAGGTTCTTCTTTATGCATCAGTCCAAAACAGCTTTGTGATGGAGAGAGAGACTGCCCTGATGGATCTGATGAGAACTGTATAGACAGATGCCCGTACAGGAGTAAGTTAGTAAATACATTTTCAAAAAGAATGTACTGAGTTTCCAACAAATTCAGAACAATTCACTCTTTGAATATTCTTTGACCTTCTATAGATGACTTCCGCTGCAAAGATCGTCGGAGCTGCATCTCCAAGAGTCTGGTCTGTGACGGACGCCCTGACTGCCACGATGATTCAGATGAGGTCAACTGTCCGAGCGCAGCTGGAGCAAACGTCCTGAAGTGCCGTGTGGGCTCAAAGCCATGTAAAGACGGAGCAGAGTGTGTTTTGTACAGTCACATATGTGATGGAGAAAATGACTGTATGGACGGATCTGATGAAGAGGAATGTGGTGAGTTTCCCAAGATGTAATCACACTGACTGGAAACATGTCAGTTAAAGATATACTGATGCAATCAATTTTTCTCCTTCTGATGAAAGAAACCGTTATTTAATTCCTTAAATTCATCTTAATATTTGTAGATGCTGCAGACACTGCCACTCCCACTGTTGCAGAAAATCTCCCCTCAAATGAATCTCCTGCACCCACCAAGCCAGCCTGCATCAGCCCCTCAGTTCTGTGTCCAGGTTCTTCTTTATGCATCAGTCCAAAACAGCTTTGTGATGGAGAGAGAGACTGTCCTGATGGATCTGATGAGAACTGTATAGACAGATGCCCGTACAAGAGTAAGTTAGTAAAGATGTTGGTATTTTTTTGGGGGGTGTGGGGGGGTGATTTTCCAGCACATTCTGAACAATTCCACTCTTTGACTATTCTTTTACCTTCTACAGATGACTTCCGCTGCAAAGACCGATGGAGCTGCATCTCCAAGAGTCTGGTCTGTGACGGACGCCCTGACTGCCACGATGATTCAGATGAGGTCAACTGTCCGAGAGCAGCTCCTCCTGCAGAAAACGTCCTGAAGTGCCGTGTGGGCTCCAGACTGTGTCAAGATGGGACAGAATGTGTTTTGTACAGCCACATATGTGACGGAGAAAATGACTGTATGGATGGATCTGATGAACAGGGATGTGGTGAGTTTCCCAAGATGTAATCCCACTGACTGGAAAAACTGCAGTTATAGAAATACTGATGCAATCTTGTTTTCTTCTCCTGATAAAATACATCTTTATTTAATTCTTTAAATATAAAAACAAACACAATCTTTGACTATACTAATTGAACTCTGTTTTGGTTTAACTTCACCTGTGACTACTCCTCTACCTTCAAGAAAATTATCCACCGGACAAAATGCCACCCGCTATCCAATCCCCTGCTCCGACTGTGCCGACCTGCATCAGCCCCTCTGTGCCCTGTCCCCATTCTGCTGCTCACCTCTGCATTTCTCTGAGCCAATTTTGCGATGGCCACAACGACTGTCCTGATGGCTTTGATGAAGAGAAGTGCGTGAGAAGATGTCCCTCTAAAAGTAAGTGGAGTTGGTGTTCTCCCAATTTCAAATGGTGGGTCAGATGGACCTTCAGTTATCTGTGCTGAAGTAAGACAGATTCAGCCAGTGCCTCAACATTAACCGGGGCACTGATCCCGGTGGTCTTCCCCGCCGGATCAGGGGGCCGAGGCTGACTGGTTGCTAATTTTCAAAAACAAAACATGCAGGTTTTTAACAGAATGTGAAGAGGGTACAGTGTTGACGTTATGTTAATGTTAGTTCAGGTTTTAAAATGTTAAATTCTGGCAAAATTATACAGATTGCACCTAAATTTCCACAGATGACTTCCGCTGCAAAGATCGTCGGAGCTGCATCTCCAAGAGTCTGGTCTGTGACGGACGCCCTGACTGCCACGATGGCTCAGATGAGGTCAACTGTCCGAGAGCAGCTCCTCCTGCAGCAAACGTCCTGAAGTGCCGTGTGGGCTCCAGACTGTGTCAAGATGGGACAGAGTGCGTTCTCTTGAGTCACGTTTGTGATGGAGAGAGAGACTGCCGGGACGGATCAGATGAAGAAGGATGCGGTGAGTATTCAAGCAGAGGTTGTTTTTTTTAATATAAAGGCAATGCATATAAAAGTGTTTTGTAGAGATGCACTCAGCTGCTTCAGATAATGTAACCATTTCATAATATCTCTGAGTTTTATACATGAAACTTTCCACCTGTCTAACACACTGGAGGTCATTTTCAGTCGATTTTCTCGATTTGACATAATTTTCTTAGATTCACCTTTTTAAGGCACTTTCATATAAGATACCCATGTTTTACATCATAAATTGCAGAACAACCTCAGCTATCTATGTAAGGAGGCACCATTGTCATAAGTCAAAAGTGTAAAGAGAAAAACGTTACAATATGACACTAAAGCTGAAAAATGGAATCTCTTTTTTTTTTTTTTTTTTTTTTTTTTTTTTAATTATTCATATCGCTTGAAGAAAAAACCTAACTTTGCTCATGTGGTAACTCTGTTTAGGTGATGGAATTTGGTTTACCAAAGGTTTTAGATTCACAAAAGCAGTGAAATATATTTTAATAAAATGGTAGATACATGTAAATAAATGTCTAAAACTAAATTTTTTATCATCGTTTTTTGAGTAGAAATATGGTCTTTCAGACCTTTCACCAAAATTATAAAAATGGGACTGAGAAATGACTTCATACTGCAGATAAGGCTTCATGGAGTGTGTGCAAATGAAAAATGACCTTCACAACAATTTTTTTTTTTTTGGAAATAAAAATATGTATTATAAAAAAAAATATGTACAGTGTGTGTATATATATAAATAAATAAAACGGAACAAAAACTAGTCAGACTATTTACAATATACGAGTATGCTTGCTTTGCTTCAATGGCATATCCTCATGAGGATGTGGAGCAGGAGGATACTTGCTTTGTGTCCATCCACTTCACATCGACGATGGGGCCATCACGGATCCATCTCATGGAGCCTCTTGTGACTTCTTTGTGGCTGGTACTCCTCTCTGTAAAATAAATAAATACTAGTCAGTTGAAAGAAAGATGACGTAACGATTGAGCACAGAGTGCTCCGCATACTATGTGTAAATATTACTCAGATCATGACTGTGGCAGTAACGTGAGCAGCAGTGTGCACCGCGTGGCGTGCTCTCGTGCTCAGTGTACACATTACTAGTTTGCACCATGCAGTCTTACAGACACGTAACAAAGTTTAGTAACTACACTTACCATCTTCCTCAGAAGAACTAAAGCCTACGAGCTCTGATGACGATGCCATGTCGTCCTCCTCCTCGCTGCTCTCCAGAATCATGCGTCTTGCTTCCTCTGTGTTGAATCTCTTTGTCGTCATGATGTCGCTTTTCTCTGACTAAAAACTGTAGCCTGTGTATATGCTCAGGTGGATAGTGCTTTGAGACTTCCTGAGTGTACATTGGTTGTTTAGTTCACGAAATGGTGACGGACATATGATTCAACAAATCAGAAGGATTTTCCTTTTTTTTTTTTTACCAGCGTCAGATGACACACTGCTGCCCTTCTCTTGCTTGATAATGTTAAAATGATGCTGGGCTCTGCCTGGGCAGGCGCCCGGAAGCAGGAAGTCTCCTCTTTCCCGCCAGACGTAAAATTATATTTCTGCGATGTATAATTGCGGTGCTGTGAATATTTTAGAAACTTAGAGAAACGTTTCGAGTGTCACCACGCGAAACCGCGGGCCAAGTGGCCAGACGTCTAACGAACTGTTCATATTTCTAATAATTTTAGATGCTGCAGACACTGCCATTCCCACTGTTGAAGGAAATCTCCCCTTAAATGAATCTCCTGCACCCACCAAGCCAGCCTGCATCAGCCCGTCAGTTCTGTGTCCAGGTTCTTCTTTATGCATCAGTCCAAAACAGCTTTGTGATGGAGAGAGAGACTGCCCTGATGGATCTGATGAGAACTGTATACGCAGATGCCCGTACAAGAGTAAGTTAGTAAATGCGTTTTTTTTGGGGGGGTGGGTTGTCCAGCAAATTCAGAACTATTCCACTCTTTGAATATTCTTTTACCTTCTATAGATGACTTTCGCTGCAAAGACCGTCGGCGCTGCATCTCCAAGAGTCTGGTCTGTGACGGACGCCCTGACTGCCACGATGGCTCAGATGAGGTCAACTGTCCGAGAGCAGCTCCTCCTGCAGCTGGAGCAAACGTCCTGAAGTGCCGTGTGGGCTCAAAGCCATGTAAAGACGGAACGGAGTGTGTTTTGTACAGTCACATATGTGACGGAGAAAATGACTGTATGGATGGATCTGATGAAGAGGAATGTGGTGAGTTTCCCAAGATGTAATCGCACTGACTGCATCAGTATATCTATAACTGACATTTTTCCAATCTATTTGTCTTCTGATGAAATAAACCATTTATTAATTCCTTAAATTTATCTTAATATTTTTAGATGTTGGAGACACTGCCATTCCCACTGTTGCAGAAAATCTCCCCTCAAATGAATCTCCTGCACCCACCAAGCCAGCCTGCATCAGCCCGTCAGTTCTGTGTCCAGGTTCTTCTTTATGCATCAGTCCAAAACAGCTTTGTGATGGAGAGAGAGACTGTCCTGATGGATCTGATGAGAACTGTATAGACAGATGCCCATATGAGAGTAAGTGAAACGTTTTTTCTTGAAATTCCAGCAAATTCAGAACAATTCCACTCTTTTAATATTCTTCGACCTTCTATAGATGACTTTCGCTGCAAAGACCGTCGGCGCTGCGTTTCCAAGAGTCTGGTCTGTGACGGACGCCCTGACTGCCACGATGGCTCAGATGAGGTCAACTGTCCGAGCGCAGCTCCTCCTGCAGCTGGAGCAAACGATCTGAAGTGCCGTGTGGGCTCAAAGCCATGTAAAGACGGAACAGAGTGCGTTTTGTACAGCCACATATGTGACGGTGAAAATGACTGTATGGACGGATCTGATGAAGAGGAATGTCAAGAAATCTGCAAGCAAGGTTTTGATTTAATCTAATTTGTCTTATTGTGTGTATGAAAAAACAGTGGTTTTGACTCAATATGCAGACAATAACTTTCACTGTACCCTCTACACTGAGCAAAATGCCAATACATTAAAGTGTTGCGCAATATAACTAAAACAAGCACGTTGAAGATTAGCTGTAGTGCTGCTTCATTCAATCAGCCTTACCTTTTTAATTTGTACTCCACCCCAGGGGAGTTTCAGTGCTCCCACGGGAAGACGTGCATCCCTCAGGCTGCGGTCTGTGATGGCAAGTGGCAGTGCAGCGACCGGTCCGATGAACTGGATTGCTGGAAACCAACCAAGAGCTGCGAGCATCGCTGCGCCGACGGCAAACGCTGCATCCCAAATAAATTCCTGTGCGATGGAGAGAAAGACTGCCTGGATGGCTCGGACGAGGTGGGCTGCGGTGAGTCTTCAGATCCAGTTCTCAAATATTCCTCCACTTGTGATGCGGCTGCATAATTCTGTTTTAATAAATGCTTTAAAGCGGGAATTCATGAGTTGCTTGAAGGAAAAAATGTAAAAAGGTTTTTAACCCATTTCTACTTTCATACAAAAATGTATATTTTTAAGCTTACTTTACGGTTAGTTGGCCAACATTCCTGCCAGTGAGTGCAACAACTTTTGAGTTGAACACTTTGGTTTTCTCCCCTCCAGACGCTGTTCCTGCTACAACAGAGACTCCTGCTCTCACCGGCGCATTACACTGCATCACTCCCTCAGTTCTCTGCCCAGGTTCCTCACTGTGTATTTCTCATACTCAGCTCTGCGATGGTCAAAGAGACTGCCCTGATGGATTTGATGAAAATACCTGTATGGTCAAATGCAAAAATCCAGGTCAGAAAGAGTCCAGTGACGACAATGTGGCAAAGATGGAAATGTTTTTGCCTGCCAAACTAATATGGACTCCAGTGTGTGTGTGTGTGTGTGTGTGTGTGTGTGTGTTCTAGTTTAACCATGAATATACCCTCTCTGGGTCGCGTTGATCCAAATTATTTCAGATTAGTGCATTTCTGCAAAATCTCCACTGGTATTTTGACTCCTTTGTTCCTCAAACTGATATATTTTTCTTCCTGCACATCAGATGAATTCTTATGCAGCAACCGGAGGATGTGCATCCCCAAGGTGGACGTGTGTGACGGCCGTGCCCACTGTCCTGACGGCTCGGATGAGAAGCAGTGTCTATCTGCAGCTCCTAGGGCTCCCAGTAAGCCAACAGGCAAAATGCAGTGACAATAATATGTAGATGCACTGCAAGAACATTTAATTTAACACAGTCAGCAGCTGTAATGTCTTCAATGACTTTATCATTTGTTAACCTCTTGGCGTTCCTGTAAAATTTGCCTAAAACGCCTATCCAAGGCATATCCAAAGTCAATTGCAAGCTGGACTTTTACCATTTGGATTAAATGCATGCTCTTGTCTCTTTTGAAAGTTTTCCCCCAGAAGTCAGAATCACGTTAAGTGCTGCTGACAGTTATACAAGTTTGAACACACTGAAGTAGAAGAAAACAATCCCTGACTTCACCGTTCCTTTGCCCAGCTCTCAAAAGCTACGCTGGGTGTCTTCATAACCCTTTCAATGCTATTTGATTCTCTCTGCCCAGCCTCCAACAAAGCACTCGGCGCCAGTTCAGCCCCACTGAGGTGCCGCAAAGGCTTCAAGCCGTGTAAAGACGACCTTGAGTGTGTCATGTACTCCCATCTGTGTGACGGAGAAAGAGACTGCCAGGATGGATCAGATGAAGAGGGTTGTGCCGCTCGGTGCAAAGCGGGTTCGTTACATGCATTGAGCTGGGGAAAAACGGCTTAAAGCAATGTTGCAATCTGCATTTATACAATAAAATGGATCCTCTAAATGTGAATCATTGTCTTAAGGAGTTTCTCTTTTTTTTTCTTCCCTAGATGAGTTCCATTGTGCTCATGCGAAAAGATGCATCCCCCTGGCGCAGGTGTGTGACGGGCAGAGCGACTGTCCAGACCGCTCGGACGAAATGGACTGTTCCAGTCTGACTGAGGGTTGCCATCGGCACTGTGACAACAACACTCGCTGTATACCAGAGACCTTCCTGTGTGACGGCGAGAGGGACTGCGCTGACGGGTCCGACGAAGAGAAGTGCGGTAGGTGAAACCCTCGTATCGAAACCTCGACAAAACCAGCAGAGTCTGCAAACGTCTGCTGACGACCGCGTTTCTCTTTTCTTCTCCCAGTTGTGGTGGCCTGTGCGATTGACCAGTATCGCTGTAGTAGCGGTCAGTGCGTGTCCGAGGCCCTGAGATGTGACGGATACGCTGACTGCGGTGACCGCTCCGATGAGGCGCATTGCACAAGACCCCCGCACTGCCCGACACGGCTCCGATGCCCCAACAGCCACGAGTGCCTGCAGAAAGAGTGGCTCTGTGACGGCGAAGACGACTGCAAAGACGGGTCGGATGAGAAGGTGAGGCGCTACAGTTGGGAGTGAAGGACACTTCTATTGATGAGTAAAGGCAATAATTAAGGGAGCTATCCCCTGCTTCTTGAGACTGTTTTGTGGTAGCGCATACCGGAGAGGACGGAGGCAATGGTTTTATTTCGAGTGAGGTTGGGAAGCAGTGGTTGAAACTTGGTCTCGTCTGTGTACAGAACTGCATGTCGTCGCCAGAAAAGTGCAGGGAATACCAGTGGCAATGTGGAGGCAGCAGTCAATGCATCCCTCTGTCATGGAGGTGTGACGGGAAGCAGGATTGCCACAACGGCGCGGACGAGGAAAAATGTGAGCAATGTTATCTAAGTGGCAGGTGTAAAATACAATTGCCACTTTTTTTATTGCCACGACTCAAACCCGTTTTGAGTCGGTCAGGTTTATTCTCTGCTTCAGACACGTTGGGTGCATTCAGGCATATTTGAATTAGTTATACAAAAATAAACTGAGCATTTTTACAAACGGTAGTTGCACTTTAATTCAAAATGAGCCGTATATAATTCAGATGGTCTCTAATAAGTGTAATATTGAAATGAGGTGCAGAGTCTGGGTCAGTTGCAGGTATGGGTTTTGTCAGTCAATTTTTTGGGAAATTAGGCTGCAGAAGATGACATTTTATAGTACTGATGAAGAGCCCCTAATCTGTATCAACGGGGCTTCATGTAGTATAATGTCCATGTTTTTATTTTCTTGTTTCGAGTGTTAACATAAAGGAAAATGCTATCCAATACAGTAAAATATATTTTACCCACTGTCGAGGAAACGCTGAAGAATAACACGTCTGCATCTGCTCTCGCAGGCAGCCAGCGACACTGCCCCGCTCAACTTTACCAGTGTGGCAGCGGTGAGTGTGTGGACCCCGGCCTGGTGTGCAACGGCTTCACTAACTGTGCCGACAGCTCGGATGAGGGTGCGGGATGTGCGCGACTCAACTGCTCCAGTCCATCAGCTCCGCGGTGTGACTACCACTGTGTCAGCACCCCCAACGGACCGGTCAGTGCAGTGCAGAAGTGGCATGTGCTCATTCTGTTCGAGGCTGTTGACACTGCTTTGGCCAGCAAGCTAAAGTTTGGGACAGTCTAAGAACATTGAGCTTCTCTGGGCATACATTCAAGTTAACCTATCACAACTCTAACTGTATCTAGAAACATAACATTGTGACTCTATTTCCATATGAATTGCATGCCAAGCTCATGAAAATGCCCCCCATCCACTTTATTTTTGCAGAGATGTTACTGTGCTGCAGGTTTCCAGCTACAGTCCAGTGCTGTGTCCTGTGTGGACATCGACGAGTGCAATGCAGTGCCACATGTCATATGCCAACACAACTGCCAGAACACCCATGGGTCCTACGTCTGCCACTGCCTCCCTGGTTTCTACATGGAGCCTGACAACAAAATCTGCAAGACCAAAGGTGCAGTGTGTCTAGACGCTGTCTCTGCTTGTTCAAGGAAAAGTCTCATGTGATGTGAATGCAATGCTTTTTAGCAGCTCACCTTCAAATCTTGGATGTGGGAGCACTAACTTTTTGAACAATAAAGTGTTTTTCTTTGTCTTCAACCAAATAGTTTAGCCATCAAATCTATGGTGTGCTAATACCTGTAGCACGTACGTTCAAGGTGAAAGTTGACGATACATATTAAAATTAACTAAACGCAATGTATAGTTAATTTGGTACCATTTTCTACCATTCATGTTTGCACAAATCAGTCTAACTGTATACCATGGGGTACCCCAAAAATCTCCTTCCTTTGCTTCATTTCCCTGCAAACCAATCTGTAACTTCTAACTTTGTTTTATTAGATTAGTTCATGCTTGTCAAACCAAACGCAAATGAAAGTTTACGTCATACATGGGTTGAACTAGAAACAAAACAGGATATACTTTACTTTTGTTTACAAAACTATCTTTGCGCTTTATTTTGTTGGTGCTGTTGTATTGGCCTACGCTACTCACTGGTCTTGTTTCATCCCTAGACGAGCCTTTGCTTCTGGCGTCGGTGCAGTCGGAGCTGCTGATCCTGGGAGTCCATAGCGGCTCCTTACGTCTTCTGTCCTCTGCCAATCGGCCGGTCTTCTCACTGGATTATCTCTGGGCTCAACAGAGAGTTTACTGGCTGAGCCCCGACTACGAGAGCATCCGCTGGGCTGACATAAAAAACTCAAAGAGCAAAGGGACACTTATCAAAGGTATGGCTCTCTCAGGAACTCTGCCATGAGGTGTTGTCTGGAAGTGCTTGATTTAAGCCACCTAGCAAAAGTAAATTAGAGTTCAGACTGTAAAGTGAAATCTCGTTATAGGAGTGAAGTCTGATTTCATCGCAGTGGACTGGGTTGGTAAGAACCTGTACTGGGTGGATGGACTGGTGGGTCAGATTCTGGCTGTGAAGCTCAGTGATACCAGAGTGAGCGCTCAGGACTGCACTGTGGTCCTGGGTGACAATCTGGACCAGCCAAGCTCATTGTTCCTGCTGCCACATAAAGGGTAAGGTGCTCATTTTAATGAAGGAGAACATTTTCAAGTTCATATCTTTCATCGTTGCATGCATTGCATAATGGACATTTTCAGGATGATGCTTTGGTCTGAGATCGGCAGCACCCCTCAGATCGAGCGGTCTGGGATGGACGGTTCAAAGAGGAAGGTGGTGGTGAGCCAAGGCTTGAACTGGCCGGTCAGTCTGGCCTATGACCTCCTGGACAACAGGGTGTACTGGGCCGATGAGAAGCTGCACTGCATCGGCTCGGCCTCTCTGGATGGAGAAAACGTCAAGGTAAACGCCGCCACCCAAATGTAAAATGGGTTTGAGCGATGTGTGAGCATCATTTGTGATTTCAGCTGGTGACAGTGGTGTCCCTTCTCTCACTAGATCCTCCAGTTAGCGGAAACACCAAGCCCCTTCTCCGTGGCGGTCTTCAATGACCGAGTCTTCTGGTCCGACACCAAAAGGAGAACGATCCGCTCGGCTGAAAAGAACACCGGCAAAGATCAAAAGATTCTTCTGAAGAGACCAGGGCAGCCGTTTGCACTGAAAGTGAGTCAACTACCCCATCTATCCCCCCCCCACCCACATGGCACAGAACAGCAATATTGCCACAATATCGGGTATAAAATATTTGGTATTGTATAGAATGTGCAGGGGGTCTTTATATAACACTTCACAATTTGCATTTCACTTTCCATAGTTCTCAAAGCTGAAAGGAAGGTAAAGGTGAGGGAGGCAAACTACCAAACTTGTTCCTTATTTCAACTAATATTTTGACTATTTCCTCCATCTTGCAATGTATAAATCATTTCTCCATCTTGGTATGAAAACCAGTCTTTCCATCTCATGAATATCTTTGATGATTTCAAGCCATTTATCTACTGTATGACCCAAATATATTGGCATGAATGTTAATGAGGATCTGCAGCAAGGATTGGCCGATCAAAAACGTGTTGTGATTTGCCTCATTTGAGAAACATCTTGGTTCATCTGAAAAGGCTTTTTCCAGGTTGTATTTTTCTGCGTGTCTGATAGCTCAGTAATGTGTTTTTAACCGTCCGACTTCAGGAATGCAACTTTTCATTTCAGTATGTTTATCCTCGCAGTGCTGAAGTCGTTCAGCTTCAAAAGTAATAAGTCCCAGTCTTGTGCCTTGATTCCTTGTTTCCTCTCTCCCCAGCTGATGCATACCCTTTCCCAGCCAGCCATAACCAACCCCTGTGACCAGCTGCACTGCTCCCACCTCTGCCTCCTGGCCCCTGTGATGAGGAGAAGGTCTGGAGCGATGGGGTCGTCGGTAGCCCCGGCACTGAGGGGGTTGTCGGCAGTTTGCCGGTGCCCAAAGGGGCTGCTACTTTCCAAGGACAAGATGACCTGCTCTATTCCGCAGGAGTCGACGTTCATCCTGCTTTTGGCTCGTACCGCGCTCTATCAGGTGAATGGTCTCCTTGTGTCGTAAAGACCGGAGCACCTGCAGACCTTTATTGACAAACACTTCTGAGAAACTATGTTCTGCTTTCTAGTTGGAAGCCTTTTTCTCATTTCCTCCTGTACCTCATCTTCCCACTAGATTCACTTGCACTCCATGCGTCGTGATGGCGTTGCTCTGAAAAAAATGCCAAACGGCCGAGCTTTAGCCCTGCTCGGAGTGACCGAGGCCTCTGGGCTGGACGTGTGCCTCCAGGACCTTTCTCTGTATGTGGCTGATGCAGGACAACAATCTGTGGATGTGCTGAAAATGAGCGACTCCATGTCCAGACAGGGACTGACACCTGCTGGACAGATCCTCAAGCTGAGTGTAAGCATAATCGGCTTCTCAAAAGAAATGATGATGTCTCAAGTCCTGACACATTTTATTTAAGGCCATGAATTGTAGTTTTTCCCTTGGTTTCTAGCTGTATGTCTCTCACTTATTTTTGATGCCATGAAATGAGATTGTAGCACAAACTGTGACTAATTGACAAAATAGCCATGTTTTTTCACGACATTCAGTATTTCTTAGATCCTTTTAATAATTACAATCTTAGTTTTGCTTTTGTCTGTTCATCAACATCTACAATTAGGCTGATTTTAGGTTTGAATGCTTTAATATTTTTTGAAAGATCTTAATAATTGATTGCCAGTGAGGAAAAGTTTACATATTATGAGTGTGTACGTATGTGAGAGTACTAATTTTTGCGAACTACCTGAAAATTGTAATTATCCAAGAGATAATTACAATTTTCAGGTAGTTCGCAAAAATTAGTGATTCTTATTCAGCTTCAACCAAAAATTCTGTCTCACAAGGATGATCAAGTCACAGCTCTGGCAGTTGACTGGGTGACCTCTAACCTCTACTGGAGCAGCACCGCGAGCCCAGATTTCCACGTGACCTCCCGCCATGACGGCTACACCACCTTACTGCTGCAGGGATCACTGAAGGTGAAGTCGGCTTCACTGTTCACATTTGCTCCCCTCGGCTCATCCATCCTCTTTTTGTTTCTCGACACTGACGTGACTCTTTCCTCCCGACATACGTTTCTCTTGAACACTTGCCACAACGTATTTTGACTTTGCTGTGGTGCTTCTGCTGTTGACAGTTTGATTTTTGTCCTGACGAAGGGCCTGCTGTATCAGAATAGTTATGAAGGATTAATGTTGTTTTTCTAAGACTAATACTTTGCGGTTATTTGCGTTTCCTGGTAAACTTATCCCGGGTTTTGTTCAACCCCTCAGTGCACAACATCCATCGCACTGCATCCCCCCTCGGGACAACTCTGTTACACAGCTATAGTCGAGGCAGGGGCTCAGAGCCAGACCGAGGTCGGCTGCGCCTGGATGGATGGCCGCAACAAAGCCGCGCTGTGGAGGAAATCGAGCGCCCCAACCTCGCTGGTCTTTTCTGATCACGGAACCAGCATCTACTGGGCGGACACGGGTGAGGGGTCAAAAAATTGCACACACTTGATTTTATGAGAACATTTTTTTTTTTTTTGCTGGCCTGTGTTTACCTTACTTTTCAGGTGAGAGTGTAATCAGCTCTATTGGGGTGGATGGAACAGGATATAAACAGTACAAAACGGGGCCGGGCCTTCTCACCAGCTTCACACGTATTGAGGACATCCTCCTCTGGGTCACCGTGGAAAAAGGTAAGGCTGGAAGAACGGGCTGCAACACATCTCTCACTGATACCTAGTCTAGTACCTATTACTCTGTTGAAGACTCAAACACCCACAGTGTCTTTGTGAGGAAGTCTTGGGGCTTGGTGTATTCTTTCAATTCCACTTTGTTAATAATTGTTCAGTCCTGCTGTGGAATTACATTTCTCATTCATCTTGGCTTTCACCTTTTTTGTTTCATCCATCTTCATCCCCTCCAGGCAGCAGACTAATGTAACAATTAATAATTTAGACAACCTCTTCTCAGCAATCTGTACTGTTATACATCTTAAAACATCTACTTGCTACCACCAGCACCTTTTTTCCTCCATCAGACCTGACTAATGGACCCATACTTTGATTTCTGCATTGTTTTGTGGTGCGTTTGACATTTTTGCTGCTTGTCTTCCAACTGTAGATTTAACCAAAATGTGGTTCGGTGACGGCCTCCAGCCTAACCAACTGTGGTTTGAGACAAAGACCAGCGTGGCGCAAGTCCAAGCCTACAACAACGACAGTCAGTCTGGTAGGTTTCTATATCCAGCTTCAACACCACAGGTTGACTTGGTCAGCAGCTCCATCAGGTTCACAACTCATCAATCTGGTAAAGTTGTTGTGAAAGCCGGGCTCTGTATACTGTGGACAACTGCTCTTGTCTCAACAATGAACCAGACGGGTGAGCTTAACAGAATTTGACACCAATGAGAAGGATTCGCCGATGGCCACTAGATGGCACGTGAGGCACGGCAGGACTTTAAAATATCTCAGAGCCGACTAGGAATACAAAGAGTCTGAAAAGAGACCGAGCAGCTTTTACTATGACCCACAGTAATGAGACCACAAGAGCAAAAAATAACAAAGCAAATTAAAACACTAAGATGTTACTTTTACTACCACATCGCTGGCTTTAAAAAACGGGTCATTTGGAGCGCAGTTTCTCACTCATACCAAGTGATTGGTTCAGCTGTTTCTACATTTTGTGCAAAGGTTAAAAGAAAGATAATTTCAGAGCTGAGAACAGGTCTGAACACTAAAATTCCAGTCTAGAAAATGCCAGAAGCATGTTTTTAAAGCTGCCTCGGTATTTATTTAATATTCTAGTCATTAATGTCGCAGCAAACGACTGATGTAAATATCCCTGTGTTGAAACCGGCGCTTCTGAGTTTTAATTGTTTAATCCTTTATTAGTCTCACAGTGGGGAAATGTATTCTCTGAATTTGTCTCATCGATCTCGTATCTTGCACCCGATGGAAGGAATGAATGGCGTGGATCGCAGCACCCAGCTATGCTTTCAACCATCGTGCTGGTTTACCAGCGGGTGTTTGCCGCCAATTTCACAACCATTACAACATGCAATCATGTCATGGGGAGATTCTTATGGCTTAAAAACAAACAGTTCTCTGCTGAAATCCCCTTTATTTATAATGCAATAATTACTACCAGTGTTTGTTTTGCAAACCAAAACTCTTGCAGCACACTGTCGGCTTAAATTGAAAAAAAAACAAGAGCCCGCCAAACAAGTTTGAGTCACAAGTCGGGCATCTGCATGCTTTTATTTGCTCGTCAACTCTTCTGCTTTCTGGTTCTGAATGCAGGAAGACGACAACGTGTTATTGGACACTCAGGGCAGAATGAAAAGACTCTCTCAGGCTCAGTTTGAGTTGAATGGATGGCAGAGCGATTTGATATCTGCAGAGGGACTTTACAAGCCGTGTGAGAGCCCAGTCTGTGTGTGTGTGTGTGTGTTTGTTGCAGTGGGAAAGAGTGGCAGTGAATTGGGCTCAACAAACACTTGGACAACACTCTCTCTTTGCAGTCTTAGCATACGCATGTAAAAAAAAATAAGGTTTTAAAGCAGGGTATGTTAACAACGCTCAAATATAACTAAAATAAATGTATTTCATTAACGGTAAAACAGCATCTGAATCAAAGCTACACAGCCAACTAAAGAGCTCAATCACATTGTAACGTTAGACACACTCTTGAATGCTGTCGGTGTTAGAAATGCAGTCAAGAATCAAATGAATTGGCACGCATCCAGTGGCCCAATGTCTTCTAACAATTATCCAGTCGCAAATGTCGACACACTCTGT
The DNA here is from genome assembly GCF_910589615.1 of Taurulus bubalis. Lineage (NCBI taxonomy): Eukaryota > Metazoa > Chordata > Actinopteri > Perciformes > Cottidae > Taurulus > Taurulus bubalis. The sequence continues at coordinate 6,715,093 of NC_136607.1, forward strand.
GTTTCATATGTTCCCCGTCTGGCACTGAAGGCCTTAAAGTGCCAAAGCAGTTTATGCAAGTACACAAAGCCATGAAACCCTGATCTGTGTACAGCGCCAAAATGACCTGTTGATTGACATGGCATGAGGTCTAATGAATGATCGTGTCAGCCAGTTATTTCCCTGCTACTGCCGATTTCCTTCCAGAGACTGTAAAAAAAACCTTACTTGATTTGCTAATCCCCTCTCACCCGTTTCCTACAGGGACTAATAGCTGCTCCAGCAACAACGGCGGATGCGGCCACCTGTGCCTGCCTTTCCCCGGAGGTCACTCGTGTAAATGCGGACGGGGTTTCTACGCCGCCATGGCCGCCTCCTGCGCGCCGCTCCCCGACTGCCCCGCTGGCGAAGAAGCTTGCTTCGACGCTACCAAATGTGTCAACAGCAGCAAGTTCTGCGACGGAAAGGTGGACTGTCCAGACGGGTCGGATGAACAGGACTGTGAGTGGTCATCCAAATATTGAATTGCCCAGCAAGGGAAAGGGAACTGTAGCCAGGGCAGATGAGATAATAAAATAGTCATGTTGATTTTTGATACTTTCTCTTCAGGTCCAAACACAAACTCTGCGTCTTTCCGGACCAAAGCCAGTGATGGCCGCCCTCCCCCGCCTTCCTCCTCCCCTCGCCCCAACAGCGCCCCAAAGAACTCCGTACTCTCGGTCCAAAAAGACTCTCCGTCCTGTGATCTCCAACGCTGCAACGGTCGTGGCATTTGCGTCACAAAAGGCCAAGTCACTCGCTGCCAGTGTGTGGCTGGCTACACGGGGGAGTCCTGCCAGGAGGAGACCAGACGGAGCCACGTGGCTGTGATCATCGGCGTCTTCTGCCTTGTTGCTGCGTTGACGGCCGCTGCTGTGATTTTAGCTAAAAGGTACTGAACACAAGGAGGAGTAGTTTTTCTTTTTCACAGAGGCTAGAGGGATTCACTTTTATGAGTGGTGGGCAGGAATGCATCCTACTGGATTGTTGTGTATTCCTCCTGAAGCGGCTAATTTCAGAGTAACACTTTACACAGACTACAAATTAAACATTAGAACCATTTGCTGTAGTTTTTTTATTATTATTAAGAGACTCTTGGACCTTTTTTTAACCCTTCAGAGATGTTGTGTCATAACTCGTGAACCTGTGTAGAACACAAACACTCTTTAAATCTCATTTCAACAGGAGAGTCTGGCCGCCCAGAAGCAGATCCACGGAGAAAGAAACTCTGATGGAGAACATGGACCTGCCGTGTGAACACTACGACTCGGACTGTGAGGTAAAGACTTGATCTCAAAACAAATTTACAGAATACTATTTTCATTTAGAAAAATTTCAAATCCATCATTTTTTTTATTTTGCCCAAAAGGCAGCATGTCCAGCTAAATCATTAGTTTTGTCTACGTTTTAATATAAAGTAAAACATTTCGATGGTTTTTTGTCTTTCTAATTCTAAAATTGTGTTCATTTCATAAACTATCAGACTCTTTTCTAAGTTTATTAATCCAATCTTTTCTTCTCCCAGGAGCTGGAATCGCCAGTAGACGTGAAGAACCCACCGCTGGCGTTAAAGTCACTGCAGCTCAAATAGAAGTTCTGCATTATGCATTCACAAGTATTGTCTGAGGATGAATTTCTCTGCTGCATTAAAAGTGACATGAAATGAACCAAACATCTGACTGCTTTGTTTATTTCCTTCCAACAAGGAAGACAACTTCTGAAGGTTCTCGTCAGCCATTCCAGTCGGTCTTTGTTTCCTAAAGGGTTTGTCATGTGTTAGTTTGGCCTCCTAACACTCGCATGACATACGGGCACGGTAATTGTTGTACATGACCTGAAGAGTTTTAATTAGGTGCTAGACAACTGTGTCAAACTAACAATGCTTCAGTGTTGCTCGTGGCAAAACGCACACAACATTTTTAGTTGCAGTTACATTTTTAACAGAAGAGCATATGTGGCTGAGTTTTTTTACTTGCTGCTTTATTGATGTATACAATTCCATTTTCGCTTACTATATTTCATATGCCTGGAGTCAAAGGCAAATGGATTGTCACCATTTTGAATCTCCGTTAGTCCTTGCGTCTACAGTTTCTTCAACACCTATTGTGTATTATATTTTATGTTACTACGCTGCTTGTCTGCTAATGCCTATATGGGGCTTGCTGTCTAGTTTGTGTGTCTGTGTGCGCCATCAGATTATCCTAGGAGCACATTTAGTGAATGTGTGCTGCCAAAATGTTGTGGCTGATTTCCATGTTGGTCTGTAGCCATGTTATTATCTGATACCAGTTTTGATCCAATGCTTCCATGTGACGTGTTGGTTCCAGTTTCGGCCTCCTTGATTGGTTCCGCAAAAAAGTATTTGGCATGAAACGTCCCTTTGTTTTAATACTTCCGTGTGTATATCAGTCCAACTTTAGAGGTCACATGCATGTTTTTTTAACTTTAATGGACTAAAGTAGCAGTACAAGTCCCTTAGCCTTTACTTTCTTCTACTGTATCTGCAATTGTGTTGGAGGCGAGTAGTTTGGCAGAAGCCATGAAAGGTCTTTGACGCTGCCTCACACATCTATAGTGTATTGTTAAATATCTTCATATTACGCAATCTCCGCCTGCAATGAACTCCCCTGATGACTCAGACACTCGGGTGAAAGATCGATTATGTGAACTGTAATATGAATGGAGGTCTTGGTCTTGCTTGTAACCTCTGTCTCATTCAGTATCTTGTATTTGTCGTTCTCATCTTCATAGATCAAAACTACAACTGCACAGCTTGTGTTTTAAAGGTCACAAGAGGTGTTATTAGTTTAACTTGCATATGTATTTATTGATATAGTAGTTGTTTGACCAACAACCGATCAACATTGCCATCTCTTGTACGCCTCAAATAAATCTTCCTCAAAAAGAAATGCTTCCCCAGGAGGCCTCAGAAATCCACCACAGCAGTTTTCTAGTGAAGCGCTGAATGTTCCAGGTGTGTCAGTCTTGTCAGGTCTTGCCAGTTTGTTTTGTTCTCTCTTGTTTCTTCCTCTTTCCATCCCCCGCTCGTCTGGAAAACACACCTCCTGTAATACGGTATAATAGTCCTCAGGGTAGGGTGTGTGTGTGTGTGTGTGTGTGTGTGGTAACATGTGTTTTATAATGTCGAGCATCCACTTCTGATGTGTTAAATATGGTAAAATCCATGCCACATTTACAGTTTATTAGTATCTATATTTCTCTCCGTCAACTTGTATTTCTTTGCTATTTGGTGTCCCATGTGTTTGAAAGGTGCCACACAAATAAAGTGTATTTCCCGGGGATGCCAGAGCATTGAATGTGAGTCAGCGATTACTGAAGCATAAGATTAGTTTGTGCTCTACTTGTGAAGTTTAAAGTTGCAATATACATGTCGGGTGTGTGTGTATAAATGACTCAAGCCATTTAAAGATAAGGCAGAGCGGGCGGAGGAGGTGATTTTGTGTGTGTGTGTTTAGGGAAAAAAGAGGCAGGTATTTACTAGTCTCGGCTTTCTTCCCGCCTTCCCTTTTGTTGCAGATTCCGTCACTGAAAGAGGAACTTGATTATCTTTTTCAAAGACCCAGGACCTGAGCGCACACAGATCTACCTGGACAACAAAAATAACTCCCCAGCTCACAATTAAAGACGCCACATCTGCATTATTTGCCTCTGTGAGTATGTTTTTTTCCATTTAGTGAAAGTCAGCCCCAAAGCTATTTGAATACAGGCGTTCTGTGCTGGTGGGAAACCTGAATGACGAGATGCTTGAGAAGTAAAACTAAGCCGACTTGAGTATTTGTAACTCTTTGATTCGCAGTCGACTGTGACTCCAGACGGATCTACATTGTGCTCTTGTGTTGAGAATCTAAAAAAAGACAGATACTGTAACTTACTTTATGAATCCAGTATGTTGGTGAATGTGTACGGCAGCCGAAACATCCAGTGCCCTTAAACATACATTTATTTTATCATGAGGACAAGGTTGATGTTTATTTAATAGGAGCTATGACCTGATGGCCGAGTCAGCCTTCCTTTTAGGTTCAATCTCTGCTTTAATGCTGTGGATGAAGAAATAAATATGTATTTCTAACGTTGAAAGAATAAATGCTACGAGAAAGTCTAAGTTTGTTAACCTGAGGTTAGGCTCTTGGAGGCATTTTACTTTTAAATTATCTCATTCAAATGATCAAATTCACCTGAGTGTGTGACACAGCGTGTGAAACACAACACGCAGGGTGCAGTGTGTGAACAGCACACTTTAAAGAAGCTTTCCTATTGCACACGATCTTTAGTAGTCTATAGTTATAACTTTTGCTATTGTTTTACATGCATACAAATATAACTTTATAAACACAACTTTATGGTATTAATTATATGTATATATTTATATACACCAACACAATTGTAGATAAGTAAAGGCAAGTAAAGGCTAAGGGAATTGTACTGCTACTTTTAGGCAGTTCAAGTAAAAAAAAGAAAGTAATGCATGCACGTGAAAGGGACGTTTCATGCCAAATACTTTTCTGTGGAACTAAGAATGGAGGGTGGGAACCAACCATGAAGCCTGGACTTTACGCATGATGTGAACGGGATCCATTATAATTTCAAATCACTTGATACCTTCATGTTCCTCTCAACAAGGGATCGGATCCGTCATGTATACCTCACTCTTTATTGCATTCAAAGCGTACATTTCTGTCTGGCACCTGAAGGCAGCACAGGCTTAAAATGTTCTTCTGATGCTAACATAGACTTGACGTCTTGTACCCCGGACAAGAATAGTCCTTTACAAAGAAGAGGGAAGCTGAATGCGGTGCAGAACTAATCGCATTAATTATGACAAATTCTGCTTCAGTGAATTCAGAATACTGGTTTTTAACATAACTTCAGTCGGTGACCACTAAGTCAGTTAAATGGATTTAGGGAGGGGACAGTTAAACTTGCAGACTCAACAAAGTCACGACTGTTTGCCCTCCTCGCTCCTCAATGGTGGAATGAGTCCCCATTGACATCAGGACAGCAGAAAGTCTCTACATCTCCCACCGCAAACTAAAAACACATCTTTTTCAACTACACCTTGAATAAGGAAGGTAGCACCTTAGTAGCACTTACTGATAGCACTTTGTAGTTTAACTTTCTTGAAGAAATTCTACTTTCTTGTTCTGAGTTTGTCCTCATGGTTGAATGCACTTATTGTAAGTCGCTTTGGATAAAAGCGTCAGCTAAATGTAATGTTTGATCTCGGGACATAGCCAGTTGAGCTATACCGTCTCTTCTCTTTGTTTTGTGACCTCGTCGTGTTTTAGGGTGTGGTTTCCCCCCACTCATCTCTCTCCTCTCCAATTCTCCTTCCACTTGTCACTCCCTCCCTTAACAGTCCAGTGTTTCCTCCCTTCCCTTCCTCCTCAAAGATGTCCACCCCTTTCCCTGCTCCCCAAGCCAGAGGCATCGACTACAGCCTGCCGACCTGTGGAGAGACTAAGTGCAGCGACCATGGCTCCTGCGTGTCGCCTCTGGGCGGCGGCGCCAATCTCGTGTGCGACTGTGATCTGGGCTACCAGGGCGAATCCTGCGAAGACACGGTCAACGGGGCCTTGAGTCTACCGCTGACCCTGAGTGTGCTGGCGGTCATCTTCGGGGTGCTGATCGTGGCTTTCATCCTGGCCAAGATCAGGCAGAAGCAAAAGAAGAGGAACAGGTACTGAAATATCCGCGGCATTCTTGTTGAAAGCTTTTACATTAAATGTGCTGGAGAGAATAGTTTTAAAATTTTGGGGGATAGCGCTTTTTTTTCTTCTTTTTTTTTTTGAGATGAGAAGGATGACGTCAATCTGGTTCGTGCTTTAAAATTGCAGCTGGAGTCAGGGTGTGGTTACTAGCGAGGCCGCGACCTCTAAAGCTCTCTTAACAAGTTATGTCCTGTTCACTCAAAGTTGAACTGAAGCTGACATTTTTGGTAAGAAATACACATATCTAACAATATTGGACAGAGGTAAGTTTATTTTCCTCCAATCTAATAATACATTTGAGCTAAAAACAACACACTAAAAATATAAAACAGAATATAACACTAGAACACTAATGTTAAAAACGGAGTGCTAGCAGGAGCGCTAGCTGTGTTACAGCGTGGAGCTAACGGGGACACTGACCGAAGGTAGTAGCGGCTTGTAACCCAATTTTTAGGCAAGTTGAAGTACTCTTTTATTTTACCCTTTAGAACCTCTCATAAAACGAAAAATGGGTATCATGGGGGGACCCTTAAAAAAAAAAAAAAAAAGGCTCAAACTCGGGTGAAAAATTTGGGAATCGTCAATAAAATATGATTAGAAACAAAGCAGCTATGAACTTGTTCTTTGGTCCACCTGTGAAGGAAAAGTCTCCCTTCAATGGTAAAACACATCCGGAATTCTTTCACTAGAGTCGGGTAAAAATCACCTGAACACGTGCCTGTTGAAAAAAACAGGGATTAGAGCAGAGAAACACGCCCTCCTTCAATAACGTCACAGAAGCTACAGAAGGACCCACGCAACTCAGACAAAAGCAACACAATGAAAATAACGTAACCACAATCGCTCGGGTGAAAATCACCTGACGTTCGTGTTCTAGGGTTAAAACGATTCTAAAAAGTTTTGAATGTGAATAAATTGGTGCTGGCCCTCGGGTCCGGTGGTAGTGGAGCACATCAGTGAGGTAGAAGGTACCTGGTTATCGAGGGCTTTGTGAGTGAGGGACTGAATTTGATTTGTTGTTGAGGGAGGCGGAGTGGAGTTCTAGATGTTGAGGCAGAAGTTGTGAGTGGTTTTGCTAAGGGATTTGAAACCGATGACTATCCTCGCTGATTCATCGCAATACATTTTGAGTATTTTGGCTTTCATCCATGATTTACTTTCAGCGAGATAGTTGGTCAGGGTGGAGCCTGTAGCAGTGCTAATGGATTCAGTGTAAATGGTAGAGATGGACGTCATCGGCGTGGCAGTGGAACATATCCCCAAAAATCCCATCTAGTCTTGGCACTAAGCCAAGCTCAGTCGATCCCAACTCAGCACCATATTTATGAAATATGATTCTGATCCTCATTTCACGCTTGAAAAGAAGAGAGAAAGATGCACTGTCCCAAAATGTTGAACAATTCCTAACACTCGTGCTCTCCTTCAAACAGGAACCTGGTTTATTGTGATATAGAGAAGAAGAATGTGATGCTAAGCAGGAGCATTGATGGTCTCTTTGTCTGAGCCAACTTAGAATCCAAAGAATCTGGGTTGGCCATTGTTTGATTGGCAGGTTTTGTCCCGCTGTATAGACGCAGGATTTAGTTTTCATTGAATTATAAGAGCTTCATCATGTCACTGAAAACAAAAGTCGCTGTTCAAAACGGCCTGAAGTGAATTCTTGGAACGTCTTTTGAAGAGTGTCTTTTAAAAAAAATTGTATTCTGGAAGTTGCCATTTGCTGAACTGCGGTGCTAAACACTAAATACATTAACATGAGATGAAGAAGTATTCACAAAATAATTAATGGAGTGTTTTTGTTTGTTGTCAACAGGAAACATCTGGCAGCAAAACAGGGCTACAACATTGTTGTGTGATGTTGATCTCCATCATACCTGAGGTAGACATACAGCTGGAAATATGAATCTTCAAAATGTTTCACAATTTGTGTGTCACAACCTGGGAATTACAATTAAGTGTAGATATATGACTGAATTCTAGAATGTAAAAGTATCATAATTTGATACCTGAGGTTGAAATACAGCTGTATATATGAATCTCCAAAATGATTGACTATTTGTGTTACAACCTGGGAATTACATTTTAGTGTAGATATCTGAATGAAGTATAGAACGTTCAATTACGATCATTTGAGTTGAATATTTTCATTATTTAAGAATTTGCAGTGTAAATAATTTTACCAGAATCAATTACAACATGTGAAAACAAACTAACTTGTGTAACTTCCATATTTAAAGGAAGTGAATTGCTCCTCCGCATGTAAGAAACCAAAAATAAAACCAGGCCAACACTTGCTCCATATAGTGGTCATAAACTCCACAGGGTGCCTTTACCTCTTGCTGACGATTGCTGACACCTTCAGTCTGTCTGAATGTGGAGGTGTGTCATCATAATTGAAAGAGAATTATTGTTAATAATGATGACAATAACGTTCTAATCCAGGTCAACCATGACATAGTGGCACAATTAAACTTCCTCCAGCAACCCTCTCCAGCACGCATAGCGCAAAGTTTGTTGAATTTGAAAATAAATAATATATACTATTCTTGATGAATGCCTTGTGGCTTCTTTTCCTCTTCAACTGATGCTGCAGCATCCAACTGAACAGAGCTTTAAAAGCTTAATGACACAATGTCACTGCAGTAATTTTGTTCTTCAATTTTAATCTGATGATGGAAAAATCTAACGTTAAAAAAGCGTTGTTTGTTCATGTTAATATTTTTTATGTTAATTATTAAGAGTTATTGTGGCTATCTAATGCTAACAAACGACAATTAAACACTTGTCACTGCAAGAAATGAAGAGATTTTATGGACTAAATGATCATGTTGTCACAGTTTGAATTCTCAATGAGAAAAGTCAGGACCTGTCTAATCAGAATCTACTTCCTTGATGTACACAGAAGCTTGTTTCCAGTGTTAGTGTTTTTTTTGTGCTGTTATGTGAGTTTACTGTACACTTCTGACTGAATTACTGTTTTATATGCCTTTTTGTAACTCCACTGGTTAACACAAGCATCAGCAAGACACCCAGCTACTTTGTGATCTTGTTTTTCACTCCATTTCTGTAATAATTGACTAGACGAGCGACGTGCAAAGACTGAGCATTGACTTTTTGATGATGACTGTGGGTGACATTATTAAAATCTGCCTGTTGATTTAGTGTAATCATGTGAAAGCATGATGAGGATGAGTTAGTCATACGTAGCATGTTCATATTTGTATATAAACGGATCGTAAGTGACCAGTTTGTTTGTCATTCTTTTCTATGGGATATGATTTGTCAGGTTGACACAAAATTACACACTATGCCTCATTTTATTAAAAAGAATGAAGAAGTTATAAATTTTTGCTCACAGCCCTCAGTACACTACCAAAACTATGATTTTCCTGTCGTTTTTCACCCAGCTTGAGTCTTATGTCACCTAAAGTTACAGGTGACCAACAAAAGGTGTGCTTACCAAGAGTAACTTAAAGTAGGTCAATAACCCGAAACAAAAATGTGTGCGCACACCTTCCCGCATCCTGTTATGCTTCATTTTAAAATTCCTATGTTGTCATAAAGTTTGACACAGTTCTTAAAGCCAGATATGTTTAATTGTCTTGTCTTTAATTAATTTTTAAATGAGCTTGTGTTTATTTTAAGTCCTTTTTAAATATAGTAAATGACTGCTGGTGGCCTACTTTCTTTGGCCTTTGTATTCCTTGCATAACATGTGGGTCACTGATGAAATGTTTCCACCCATGTCTGTCTTGGGACTTTCCGACTACTTCCAGTAGGTGCTGAATATTTACGGGCATCGATTTCCTTTTATTTAGTTTGGATGTGGTCATGTTGGCTCTCTGCAGACGTAGCTTTACAAATGTGGAACCAGCTGATCTGTGGATGAACTGATCTGTGTGTCCATGCCCTGACAAAGGTCAAAATGGTGTCTGTTCTTATGGACTATTTAATTGGCATGTATACTTTTAATTAAAAAGCCACTCACCATCCGAATCAGTCAGTCAGTGCACTGTTTAACTCAAGCAACTATTACATTTCCGATTAAAATACCTGTACTGCACATCCACAAACTGGTTTACACATAACCATTGTATAAATACATGAGTGTAAATGTGTGTCCTCTTTTGGTCGAGACCGTGGGGTAATGTTTTGCACGTTATTCTTAGAAAAGTAAAGATGCATCTTTTCTTATTGACATGCATTGTTTGCAGATGTGCAGTACTTTACATGAAAGACAAGGTAAGAACAGATGGAGCTCCTTTTTTCAATACTTTGTATCAGTTTGTTTCACAGCTGAGTCGGGTACCTTGTCAAGTTTTAATCAATACACATTCAATACTTTGCATGCTAGCCACTAGGTAACGGCTATTTAATAGTCTGATACGATTATATATTAGTATGTACTAAATATAAAATAAATGTGTGCGTCATTTTTAAATAAATACTAAGTTGTTGACCTCTTCTCCTGCTATAGGTTGACCATGAGTGTCAGTGTGTGTGTTGGGATGCACCAAAACATGCGGCGCTGCCCGTGTAGCATCTTTCTGGGATCCTGTTACACGATAGTATCAGATTCAGCGTTTACTAAACAGACTTGGGATGACTGATCTACAGTTAAGGAGACCGGCTGGCTATGGATATGCATCTGTTAGAACAAGGAACAGGAAGGATCTGTCAAAAGGTGATGCTAACCGTTAGTCCCACCCATGAAGCGTGCTCATTATAACTAACTCCTGCTTTCCCACTAATGAGCGCGTGTTACAGGTTTGTTTTACAATGGAGGGAGCAAAATAAACTGCACTTTACGGGTCCATGGTACGGCGTTTGCTTGATTATTAAAAGGGAAACTTATATACATAATGTTATTGCCATGGAGAGCGCTACCTGCCTGTAAAGAGTTGGATCATGTCTTCTGTGTGGGGGAGCTTTCTAAAAATAACTGATGTCATATTTAGGCTTCAAGACTGCTTTATAAACTGAAATAACATATATCTGCTGTAAAGGTGCATTATGGGAGATGCCGAATCCAGTTTGAACTTTAATCTGGATATGATGTATTGTTTTTGCTTCATGCCATCTTTCTTGAGTCTCTCAGCTTTATGGAAGTGCAATAAAACTTTTTTTTAACGAGTAGCTTTTTGCGAGTGGACAGAAGAATGTTTCTTAGCAGCGAAGGAGGGCGAGGCTATAAATAACTGACGTCTTTTGTCATCATTTATCTTGCACTGTCATTTCGTGACTCATTGCATTCTATGCGACAGTTTCATGGACAGAAGCTTGAAACCCAACTTGAATCCTTTTTCTAGATGTCTGCTCAAATGATACAAATGTGGGTGAATACAATTATGTATTTTTTGGTATCTTTTTACCAAGAAAGTTAAGAAATAATTACGGCTAATACCTATCTTATCCCTGGTTTACTTACATTATTCCTCCCTCATTCATGGATGTTTCGTTCCAACTCAAATACTCAGTTACCAAGATCAGAGTGGTTTTTGAATGTGCTATTTCTAAAGTTGTTTCAACACAAGTAACCATATTTCTCGTTTTATTAATTATGACAGCCAGTGTCGATGTAAAATCTGCCTTTCTTTACTTTACTCCACGTAGGGAGGACCTGTTAAATAACCGGTCCAAATCAACAACAAAAGACTCTGGGAGCTATAGAGGCACAGTTGTTCACTACAGTGTTGCCTTGTTTGAGTTGTTAGACCAGTTTAAACAGAGGAGGTAATGTTGTTGGACAAGATGACGGTGAACCTCTCAGACCGGTCGGCCAACATTGTCTGTGTACGTAGCCGACAGGGAGGCAAAGAAAGTCAGGTGTACAATGTTGCCTGTATTTGTGTTTATAGTGTCCATAATAACTTCTGGTCACAGATGATAAAATACAAATACTTCTCTAAAATGTGAACATTTGGGATTCTTTCTCCACGGGCACTTTAATAATAATGACATTTCTGGTGACAAAATATGTAACTTTACTGCATTGTCGTCATGAGCAGAGGTCAAATATCTTAAACATCCATTCCTGCACATCTGCAGTATAGTGTGATTTATGTATTTTTTATATTGAGTTGAGGAATTGGACAGAGTCACTTGTATTTAGGAAACAGAGCACATTTATTAAACAACACTTACAGAAGATTGATCACCTTTCGGATTCCTTATTTTTCAACAGGTGGCCCGTTGTCCTACAAGGTTTGGCATAATTGTAAAGTGCATAAAAATACAGAATTTACATCGAAATTGAGAACAAAAAATAGCCCCAAAAATTATCCAATGTACACAGATGAAAATGCAAAAGCTTCCTTAAAGATGACGTCTATTTACAAATGGAATGCAGCATCGTTTTCAGACTGTAAAAGACAATGAAGGGATTGCATATTTCAATACAATATGCATCTCATCTTTACCATTGCTGCACTGCATCATGTATCACAATGATGTTGGATGATGTTTCAGCCCATAATGCATCACCTGTAGCTGCATTGAACTGCAGCCCTGGCATCATTTAGCATTTATGCCTTCAAGCAGCCTGATGACGCACTGTAACACTAGTGAGCTGACAGTGATTTCATAATATTTACGGTGTTTGACATGTGACATCTTGGTACCACTTAAATAGCCTATATCCTACAATATGGTCACAACCCTTATGTCATCAGCATGTTCTACGTTATTACTACAATACTCCAGAATATTATACACAGCTTTACTAAAGTGGGTTAGATGTGTAATAATGTTATAAAAGTCATTGGAGAGTGACGATTACTTCTTTCCCACTCTCAGTCCATTTTTGCAAATTGTGTCACTCAGATGTGTGTGTGTGTGTGTGTGATGACACGTGCGTCTATAGGTCGGCATCATAGGGTCTGCCGCTGTAGGAGGTGTTGATTGTCCGGACCGCAGGGCTCTTGGCCCTCGGGAAGGACACGTCCTCATCCATGGAGTCCTTCGAGTACGGGACGCTGCTGCTGGCGGCGATGCTCCTGGGTCGGTCCAGGCTCGGCACCTCCACGCGTCTCTGCGGCTGCTTCCGGTTGCCGAACCGGATCCCCCTGACCTCCTCCACGCGCGTCTCCCCTCGGTTCTTCCCTCCGCAGCAGCGGCAGATCCCGATGAACATGACGAAGCCGCCCACGATTTCAAATATCCCGCCGATGTAGCCCAGGATGATGCAGTAGCCGACTTGCACGTCCACGGTAGGGGACACGGTTGCGATCTCATCTAAGATGTGGGTGTACCAGGCGATGGGGATGATGACCATGACTCCCGAGAGGAAGATCAAAATTCCTCCGAGGCCGGCCACCACCCAGTTGGGCCTGTCTCTCCAGCAGCGGACCCCCGGGATGGCCACGGCCAGCCCGATCAGAGTCACGATGAGGGAGGCCACCATCAAACCCTGGGCGATCTCGATGATCTGGTTGTTGAAATACGTGGTGTCCTGCAGGGTGCAATCTTGTCTCGTGTTGACCGTGGTGGCCCTGCAGATCTCCCAGATGCCTTGCTGGATGAACTCGTCGACCGGGCGGTTGGGGAGGTTGTTGAGGGTCCTCCAGTTTGGGGCCACGGTGGCTGTCAGGTTCAGGATCCAGCCGCACGGCGCAAAAACCATCCCGAAGATGAGGATGCCCGGGGTGCGCAGAGACAACCGGATCCACTCCTGCGTTGATTGCCTCGGCATGGTTGCTGTTTGATTCGGTTGCTGACGCGCGCGCGTGTGTGTGTGTGCGTATGCTTGATCACAAACTCCGTGTGGTAGTTTAGAACAGGAGCGACTGAGTTGTGACAGCTGGGACAGCTGCTCTTAAACAAGTCCGACTGAAACCTGTCGGTGGGCGTGGCTTAGCCTTGCCCGTATGCCTCAGTCCCCAAACAGGACAGGTGTGGCGCGCGCTGCTTCATCCTCACCGGCAGCAGAGGAGACGGGAGTTTCGGCGACGACGTTGTCATGCAAATATGCGATAAGTGATGAGGAACAAGGGGAAGATGTAGATTTGTTTTCTCGTGCCTGTATCGTCACTCATCAGCCTGTTCAAGGTTTCAGAGAAATTGCATCAGGTCGATGAATTTGTTACTTTCACATAATCACTTCATTCCGTACACTTTATTTTTATTTTCTGTAGATACTGTAAATATTGATGCTCCCTTTTTATTGCACTCTGTTTTATGTTTATTGTTAAATGTCATGCAGCTCCTGCCAGGACAAACTCCTTGTATGTGTAAACTTACTTGGCAATACTGATTCTGTTTCTGTAAGATTATAAAGTGTGTCTGTGTGTAGACTATATATGCCACCATATAAACCATCACATAATTATTAATAGGAACTTTGCCACACGTTTCTATTGATGAACCACAACATATTTGGACTTTTCGTTTTTTTTGTCGACTTAAAGATAAACGTGGGTTTTGTCTGAGTTTTAGGGTGTCAACAAACAGCCTATTCAACACAATGGGATGCAATTAATAGAATAAAACAAGGATGAAACTTTAAATGTTGAATCAAAGACACACTTAAGACTCAAGGCTTCTATTTGTTTTGCAAATTTATGTTATTTATACTTTTTTTGGAGGTCTTCATTATACAATTCATTAGCTTTCCCAGAAGGTAATCAGCTTTGGAAGAACATGTCAGACTCAGGAATGTAGTTCTGCAGGAAACATCTGACAATAGCTCAAATACCGCTCCGCCTCTTTGGTTTTGTCTTCTCGTCCGCTCTCCTTCTATTGCTATCTGCACATCTGTCCGTTTCTATTCACCTCTTATTTTTATCTCTTTTTCTCTCTTTCTGACGACCCCTGCTCTTGGAGGTTTCCTCTGAAGTCATTCTGAAAGTTGATTATTCACAAACGCTATCAAAGTCTCCTCAGGTGTAGAGTTTCTAGGCCCATCCATGTAAATGATGCTTCGAACGCCCGAACATGAACAACGTCAGTGTGCATAGATTGCGGTGAGAGTGTGACTCTCACACAACCATCCCTGTTATCAAGCACATTAAAGTAATTGAGTTGCTAATGAAGGGAACCACCTGAGAACAGCTGATGACACGCCCAGAGACTACTTTGTTTAATTAAATGGACCACTTCTCAACTTGGAGTCACCAAAACAGGCCCTCTTATAACTTGTATTTCAAAAGACTGACTTCTTATTTCAGTTGAAAGTTGAGAACACTGTCAACCGACAACTCGGTACCAGCTGAGTGTTTCTTTATCTCTAAATGTGTTCCATGTCCACGAGCATACACTGTGAACACAAATTCAAACTATCAAGTCACATGTTCTTGAGGGCGTTGGGGTTGTTTTGTTTTGGTTCAGTGAATTGTAGTTCAGGTATAAGGTTGGCGCTTGACACACAGAGCGGCGGAAGGAAGTATGAGAGGTATGTCATCCAACCGACCAGACGGAGCCGTGCATACTCCTCCCCTGACGTAACAGTCCTGTTTCAAGTGGAATCTATTGTAGCATGCGACCGTGCTGTCAGATCACTCACACTTGCAGCAGTGCACATTGAAAATAAAACTATGGGATCTATTGTGAAACATTGTATATTTTCATATCTAACTGGCTGTTTGGTGACGATACAATCGCCTCCACTACTGGTAGTACTATGGCCTAGATGTATTTTAAGGTGCAGAAAATGACAGATGATGACTTCCGGTGACTAACCAGTTTGACCTTTTGGGCTTCAAACTGGGATTATGGCTTCTCACACACACCCTCCATGCTTGAAATGCTTTCTTGTGAACAGTTTCTCAGGTTTTTCTAAGAAGCTGGGAAGAAAACATTTCTCTTCTTCTTATAAACCTTCTTTTGAGTAGAATGTTCTTTAAGATTAATCGTTTCATTTTAGACCCTTTTGGAAAACTACTCTTTTGGAACATGTTTTCTCTAGATAAATAGAGGATTTTTTCCTTTAAACTCGTCATATATATGTGTATATAAAGAACCGGCGTTATAAATTACAAATCATGGCTGAGTTACAGCTTTGTATTTCTGAACGTCACCATGATGAGGCATGTTTAGTTTTATTGTGCAATCTACGTCATCTATAATTTCATTCGTAGAGCATTTGTATTGCAGAGTACGTCACAGTTAATACTTCAGAAGGAGACAATAGAGCAAATTAGTTAATTGTGAATCAAAAAGTAGAACAGAACAGTCTGTTTAGTTTCTTTTGTTCAGAGACACATACGCTTCTATCTTTCAGGGTTTAATCAAGTTTATGAACAAAATATATGATACATTTTTTAAACTTATCTTCACAACGCTCATGATTTAGGACGCCAAACCTGCCTTTGACTCAAAATGAGGATCTTGATTACATACATGACCCAAATCAGTCTAAAACTGTTCAATTTATAATTTCTCATGTGAAAAAATATGTTAATTCAAGAAAGAATTTTAGGAGTGTGTTGTAGCCCAAACCTGGAGATGTAGAACATAATTGCAACTTGTCTGCTGTCATCTGGTGGCCAATTAGTGAAACTATTAAAATATTCTCTTTGTAAACTGATGGGGAAAGAAATCTGTATTTAGTGTCTCAGTCATTAGTCAGAGTAGTTTTATAGCGAGAAGGTTTTTGGCTCAAATCCCAGCCATCGTGTGTTTGGGTAGGATTTCATCTGGGTAAATGGTGCAGTACAGCTCAGGAAAACTGTACATATAATTGTCAAAATACAGCAATTGTATATTGATGTCGCAGCAGTCTGTGATATACCCCTTAGATTTGTTCACCTTAGACTTAGGTGAACAATAAAGACCAACGTGGGAAAAAAAATTTAAGCTTATTTGGTTAATTAATAAAATATAAGAATACATAAAGTTTTGCTCATATATAAATTAGAAAACTATCAAAACCAGCAAAATTGGATCTTTGTAAATGTTAAAATGTTATTTCTGTAAAAAGATAAAGAAATGTATGATATGTATTTCATTTGATAACATAATGTAGTTTAATGCCACATATTGTCTGTACACTATAGTTTGTCATACCTGTTGCATAATGTGTAAATAAAAACGTTTATTAAAATGTCCATAATCACACATACAGTTCTGTTTAATTGTATACATACTATAATTACGTAATTTGACAGTATACTCTTATATTTTGTGTTTTCGGTGTTTGTTATATTTACAGTAACAGCTCCTGTATTCTGAAGTAATTACCAACAGTCTCCACGAGGTGGCAGCATTGTGTCCAGTCAGGCCAGCCGTCACTCAACCGCTAAAATAAAGCCTTGCATATTAATATGAGGGATATTAACTCAACAGAGTCCGAAACCTACATTTATTGTATTGCCAATTATGTGTCCTAACAAAATTAACAATTATTAATGCAATTTTTTTAAACACAACTCAAATGAAACACATATAACTAATTTAAGATGCATACAATGAACAAATAAATAGATAAGAGGAAACATATTTATTTTGTGTAAAAGTTAGTTAACATGCGAACCCTTAACTTTACACACCTCCCAAATAGTTTTAATTTAATCCAAAAAGTTAAGGAAAAACATTTCACAGAGATACATGCGTTTGTGTAAACGGTCAAGAACCACATCTTAAGAAGACATCGAGTCTGTAGTCCTGCACAAATATGATGTTTCTCACGAAGCTGATATTTGACTAAAGCTTGACTAAACCGTTTTGGAGAAGGTCCATTACCGTAATCCCAGTAAAGCCCGAGCGGAAGTCGGACTCTCCTGGGCAGGAAATTGTCGGCAGTGTTTTTGTTGCCGGTGGGGACTGTTGTGTTGTGAAAATGGCGACGCCTCGTCGCTCCTCTCAGCAGCAGCCAAACTCCCCGCTGTCCTCCCCGCCCCGCGGAGCCTCTCACCCGGCCACCCCGCTTGGCTCTCCGCCGGCACCCACCGACGATGCCACCGCGCTCCCCCGAGGAGGCCCGATGGAAAGCAGGTCTGACGGCGAGGGAACCCCTGCCTCTCCCTCCTCCTCCTCCTCCACCTCCTCTCCGGCTCTGGCTCTGGCCCTCACCGCCAGCAGCAGCAGCGCTAGCTCCCCGACAACCACCGGAGGTAGCGGGACCAGCCCCGGCTCCACGCCCGACTCGGGCAGCGGGGACGCGGGCAGCAGCAGCAGCAGCAGCGGCAGCAGCAGCAGCGGCGGCGGTGGTGGTGGTGGTGCAAACGGGGCGTTCAGGGACCTGTTTGAAGCCTGTCGAACCGGGGACGTCTCGAGGGTGAAGAAACTCGTGGATACGCTGAATGTGAACGCTAAAGACATGGCAGGACGTAAATCGACGCCGCTGCATTTCGCCGCAGGTAAACATAACATAACATAAGATAACATAACGGGGAATCGTCTCAGTCCGTCAAGGCCGCTGCGGAGGTGCGTTTAGGGGGTTGGGAGAGACCAGAAAGTAGCTAATAAACATGGGCAGACATTAGCCACGAGCTGGACCACAGTTTTCAGGATGATGCCCATCAACAATAACAGCTTACACATGTAAAATGCACCAACAAGGACAAAGTTCATGCAACAGTTACCACCATGCCACTGGTTATGCCACTGGTTATGCCACTGGTTATTTCAAGCAAAATACATCTAGCCTCATGCTTACTTTTCTGATCTGAAACAAATGCAGCATCTCTCTTTCTCAGTTGTTAAAGTTTTGATGTCTTGTTTGAAATTCGGTACCAGTATTAACAATGTGTTAATGATAACAGAGACTGGATTTGATTGTATTATTGTATATTGTACTGTATTAGGTGTAGAACACGCTACTTACACTCATTCTAGTTAAATGATTCCCAACAGTGTAGAGAAAGCATCTTTTCGAGTGCTGTCACACACCAGAATCCTAAATAATATGCAGGTCAAAAGGACAGACAGGCGTAGGCCATAAAATCCATAATATCAGCTGTAACTCTGTAATTTTGCTCCTTCTCTCTTAGAATATTCATGAATTGAATGCACTAACATATGTGGGAAATATTTTAAGATTTGTGCACCATTTGAGGGGAAAATCAAGTGGACTTTAAATCAGGGAAGGGCTTTGATCTCGGTTCATGAGTTAAACGTTGCAGGGATGTGACAGTTGCTTCATGGGTTGAGGGACAGATGCAAGGCCAAAAGAATAATGATACAGCACTGACACATCCCCATATACACAACAATATCACCAGTTTAAATAAAACGTGTCTTTAAATATTAAAGTCTAACATAGCCCAGCCGGCAACCCCTCAGGCAAAGTAATGTTCAGAATATCCCAAAACAGACCCGTACCTGTTCATCAGTGATGTGTTCATGCCGTGTATTGACAGTTTACAGTCCCCGAAGGGTGGACATTTTATAATTTGCCAAAATTGCTTAAAAACGTTTGCAAACAGGGCTACAAAAAAAACAAGGTCAGGCTTAACTATGAAGGCGACACAACGAATGCCATGTTTAAACTTTTTCTACAAGCAAGACACAGAGAAGACTCAGACAATAGTTAATTTCCCCCCGTTTTATTCTTGTTTATGGTCCGCGGCCGTTGAAAAAAGGGACTCATCTTCAGTTCTTCAGCTCCAGACTTGACTGCTTTTAATTCTTTCATCGGTGCAGATGAAAGAAGATGACGGAAGAAAGACTTGCGCAGCTGTTTTACATCTCAAGCCTTCATAATCCCCAGCAGCTTGAAGAATGAATGTCCCGCGGCGCGTTTGTAGTGAAGACATAGCAAGCTTCACTTGTACAGTGCTTTCCTAAACAGCTGTCACGTGTGCCTCACGAAACAAATGAACACACTGAATAAATAAGAAGAAAACAAGACGATTGAGAGGAAAGTGTTGATTCTTAACATGAAACAGACGCAGCAGCCGGTCTAAAAACCTTCTGTCAAAGTTGCAGATTTGATTTTTAAGAAGTGGTTTCATCTGAACCTCGCCGTTCAAATCCCGTCACTGAGATTTACTTCTCTACCTCTCTTTTTCTCTGTCTCTCTTTCTCTCTGATTTGTATCTCAGGTTTTGGGCGGAGAGATGTGGTGGACCACCTACTTCAGACGGGCGCCAATGTGCACGCTCGGGACGACGGGGGTCTGATCCCGCTTCACAACGCCTGCTCATTCGGTCACTCCGAGGTGAGACTTTGCACGGCAACTCTATTGATGTATTAGTATTTTTTGGGGGGCGGCGGGGTGTTTGTGCCTCTGCAGCATAGCAAGTTTTATTTGGTGGTAAAATCCCAAATGTACGAAGAAGTAAACTGACTGTAATCGATGTTATTCAGTCCATAGACATCAACCCTGAGACCCTCGTTGCTACTTTGATGTTCTGGTCACGCCGGCGCATGGCGATGTTTCGCAGTATCTGTGACAGATGTGCTAATGCTTTTTATCTCCCCGGGCCTTTAACCACGATCATCAATCGAGTGATTACAATTTAGATTGTTTTAGAGGCCTTTAGAGCGTTCTCTGAGAGCACTTTGCAACCACGTCAGAAAAGCGCAGCGCTAATAGCAACTGTGTGATCACAGGGGTGATTAGCGCTGTGATGAGTGAACGCTGTCCAAACAGAAACCAATCACGGAGCAGCGACACAGAGGCACCTCTGAGAGGGGTTGTTTGCCTTTGGGTTTATGTCTTTGTGTGATTTTTATGTTTACTTTTTGGAGTGGAGGATCAGGTGTCTGGGACTCGGATTGTGGAATAACTGCTGGAAAGAGGAGGATTAAACCCTTCAAATTGGGAACAAGTTGCTGCATGACGTAAAGGAGTATGTTGGTGTGGCATTGGCGCAGGCATTGTGTGCACTGTAGACGTTCGGGGAAGGTGTTAAGCTGTAATACTTTTTCTTCTTTTGAAATGGGTTTTCTTTGGCGGCAACCTCCAGTTCTGAAAAGTGAAGCGAACGCGGAAGTGCCTTTTAATTTGATTTAAATTTGCACTCTCACTTGATTTATTACCTCAGTAAACATACGTTTACGGTTAAATGGCTAGACCAGTGTTTTTTAACCACAACACTGGTAATTGTTTCCGTGGGAAAATGTCTAATTTCACTTAATCGGTCCAAAAAAAATATTATTTAGTTGCAGCAATTAACTTTCCATTGTTGAGCGTCTGAGCTGCAATAGTGGCTGGCCGAGTAGTACATACTCTTCCATGCCAGTGGGTGGCAGTAGGTAGTGCAATAATTACCTTGTGAATTTAAGACGGTAGAATTAGGTTGTGGTGAAGAACGGCGATGGAGAAATATTTCAATAAGAAAAATGCCGACTCTGAACTGGGCCCTGGGCAACTGTGTAACCCGGAGGAAAAGCCCAGTACGAGTGGTGGTAAAACAAAAGTGTGAGTTCGAGGCAGTACAGTGAAAGTTATCTTTCGTACGGATTCACTTTCACCGGGGAGCCGACTGCACCGATCCCGTTGTGCTTGGTGTGTGGGGGGAAAAGCTAGAAAACACCGCTATGGTCCCAACAAGCTGAAGCGTCATCTCGAGCCCAAACACCCGTCACTGAACAGCAAGAGAACAGGGACTATTTTGTTCGCCTGCGCATGCAAACTGAGACACGGGTAACTTTTATGAGTGTCTGCACTGATGGAGCAACGCATCAAAGGCTTCGTTAGCAGCCAAGACTTTACCAGCAGACCTAGCTCCTGTGTTGAATGAGGTCGTGTGCATCAGTCTTTAACTTTGTAAAGACGAGTCCTCTGAAAAGCTGCATATTTGCATCTTTATGTGAGGAAATGGGAGCGGCGCATAAAGCCCTATTGTGCTTCGTGGTTGTCGCGCAGCAAAGTACTGGCCGTTTGTCTTGAGCTGTGGGAGGAACTGAAAGAGTTTTTGACTGATGAGAGGTCTGATGATGCAAAGCTGCTCGCAAGTGATGAGTGCTGATCAAGGCTGGCATCCATACACTGAATGAAACGAACACACAAATGCAAGGCCGAAATGAAAACCTGCTCACAAGCACAGACACAATAGATCGTTCAAAAGTGCACCTCTGGCAACGACATGTCGAAAGTGCCAATCTTGACATGTTCCCCTTCACCCAGAAATGACAAGATGATGTCCACACTGCTGCACTGTGTGAGATGATAGGGAGACACTTAAAAACTCTTGAGGAGAAGTTGTTTTTGTATTTCCCCTCAGCCTCCACTGAATGCCTTGACTGGGTGAGGGACCCATACAGCTCAGCAACAGCTTTTGGAAAAGACATGACTTTGACGAGTTCCCCATTCTTGCAAACGGAGCAATTTCAGCATTGCTCCTATTCAGTGGTGTATGAAGTACCTGAGTAAAAGTAAAGATACCTTACTGGAACATTACTAAAAGTCACCTATTAGAATCTTGCATCTACTATGAACTTTTCGTCAGAATTCTCCAAAAAGCAATATGACACTATGAAGGAGTTGTAACGTTTATAAGTATGCTCATTCCGCCCGGAAGAATGAATGGAAAGAAAAAAAATCAAGGCCGGAAAGATGTTTTATTTTTTAACAAATGACCGGATACATCCGTCTGTGCGTAGATTTTGTAGCGAAGTATTTCTACTTCGTAACTGTGCACCACTGCTCATATTTTCCACAACATATCTGTGTGAGATGAGGTTTTTTATTAAAGAATGGCTGCTATAAAAACTAAAAACAGTGAGAGACTGAGAGCTGTGGAAGAAGAGCTTTGTGTTCCTGCGGATATCAGCTCTGTGTTCCTCCAAACAGGCCCAGGTTTCACACTGAGTAAATATCAACAAATCAAGAGACAAAGTGTCAGCATGTATGATACTTATGCTACAATGTGACATATTGTAACTTCTTTGGTTATTGTTGTGCCGCAGGATTTTTTTTTTATTGTAAAAAATGTGCTAGACGTCTCCTTCAATACAGCATGACGTTCGTTTTGTAACTTCTGATGCCATTCAGAGTAAAACAGACCAAAAAGCAGGATATGCTTTAGGGCGGGGCTATTTTGTGATTGACAGGTCGCTACCATGACATTGTCCGTGTTCTCCTTTAACGGCTTTAACTCTTCCACAGTGCGTTTGCAGTTCATGAAAGTTTATTGTCAGCATTCTGATCGCCTAAACAAATTATTCTCTTCTGGTTCCAATGAACCAAGATGTCGACGGACGAAATGATGAATTACAACCTGTAGCGTCACAGTCTATGGTTGTACTGTATAGAAACACTGATGCTCTGAGAAGACATTAAAAGAAAAAGGGTTTTGTAGAACAAAAAAGTGTATTCCTTTATTTAAGGTAGTAAGAGGAGTATCATTTTGGAACCCCTTCCAAAAATCAGGAATTGGGGGGAACTTGGTATTCTTGTTTTTTTTTCCCCAAACAAAGAGAAACTGCAGATGTTCTGTACCTTGTTTTCAGGTGGTGTCCCTGTTGCTGTGTCAGGGGGCCGACCCCAACGCTCGAGACAACTGGAACTACACGCCTCTCCACGAGGCTGCCATCAAGGGCAAGATAGACGTCTGTATAGGTAAGCACCGATAAACGCACACCGCACACATTGTGGGCTCAATAAACACAAGTGCACATTAACCGATTTGGAAGCGCCCGTGTATTTACATTAAATGGTCTCGTGGCATTTTGAGGTTTCTCGTCTGTTGATGGAATTGGCCGCGTGAGCAGAACAGAAACAGGAAAGCAGTGTTACTGGTTGCCACAGTTGCATCGTTCCCTTCGGTGCAATAAAAGTCAGTGGTTGTTCTGTGGCCTTTTCTAAATATGTTTCATTAATTGCAATGGTGTTGCTGTGGTGAATTTATAGATATTAAAATCCCTCTAGTGTTTGTTCTTGTTTTTAATTGTCTTCTCTTCCGCCGCCCCCCGAAGTCACAACCCGGATCTCTGTTTAATCAATCAATAATATAATAATCAATATAATCCATTTTAGAAACTATAATAAACTGTACGCTGTTATTTTTCCACTCGGCATCAAGCAGCAAATAAACTGCAAATGGCAATTACTGTGTTACTGCCTGTTCTTAAGCCCACACAGGAGACGGGAGAGCATTGATTTCTTTGCACAATATTCAAAGAAATTACACTATACGTACATTTTGATTTTAGAATATAAACGCCACGACGTGGGATACCAGAAAGTACATTACGGCTGCCTGAGAAAGATCTGAAATATGAAAGATCAGCACAGCATGACAACCGTCTGAGCAGTAAGTTGGAGGATAATCTTTATGATCTTAATGGAAAAGCGTTGCTCAGCGCGAGTAGCAATAACAAATGACTGCAATGATAGTCGGCGTCACCGTGCTGCCGGATTCAGTCTGGAGTGCTGAGAGCAGCGAGGAAGAAAAGCTGCTCCTGTCCTTTTTTAAAATGTGTATGTCTACAACAAGCTGCTGCTGCAGAATGTCGGGGCCCTTTTAATGACTGCGTAGACACAGGGGGCTTTGTGGCGCTCTGAGGATTTAACGTGTGTGTGTGTATGTTTTCAATAACGCATGTGCACGAGTTTGTGATTCACCGCTTTTGAAATGGCTGGTTTACCTTTTCAAGGCGATGTAGAAGTGGCAGAAAAGCGATTAAAAACGCTCACTTATGCACACATTTGCATGTCTCTCGATTTATTGAAAAGGCCTATTGGGAAGTGGTGTGGCCATTTAACAAAAGTCTGTCCCCAAAAAACTAAAATTGTGGAAAGACGGACCTTCTCTGCAGTGTCCATCTCTGTGACTGTCGGGACACCGTGACGTCCTCCCACCTCGGCCGCGGAACGCTTCGCTAAAGCAAGATGTGCCGTTTAAAAAGATGAAGTCACACAAACGCACACCTCCTCTTGTAAAGGTGGCATTCATCCGGCTATACAGAGCAAGTTAGGTTGTGCAGTTTAGTAGGTTGAAGTTAAGACGCTGAGGCCCATCGTCTTGGTTTAGTCGCGCACCGCAGCAATGTCACGGTGACATTCCCGTCAGTGAAGGACACGGGACACTCGAGCTGTCGCCATGCACGTCTCTGATGACACGTCTGAGCGCCGGCCGCCGTTTGAACGTCTGACACATTTTGTGAAGCAAGCAGGACGATAAATACGTTATTGGCTACCACAGTTGAAAAAGCGAAGGTCACGTTACTCGTGTGACTCGAAGATATTGTTGAGGACATTCAACACGGTAATGCCATTTGTGTTTCTTTTTTTAAATATCTATTTTGAACCAGGTCTTCACATATCGAACCGTTTTATTCAATCATGGAGCGACATAATCATCGGCTTTTGAGTGTTGAAGATCAGCGCGTTGGTGTGCTTATCCAGTCCGGAAAGTTCAGTATCTGAGCATTTTTGTTGAGGTCAAACCACTTAGAGGGACCAAAAGTCCCAGCATGAAGTCTCTTTTCCACTGGTGTTAATCTGAAAAGGAAAAGTGACTTTGTTGCATTTTTATTTTTTCGCTTTCCTCGCCTCACTGCCCAGTTATCGACAAACGAAGGCATGCAACACAAAGAACACCTGACCTGTTGCTTGTCTATTGGACCGCGCTTCAGCGGCCGGTCATCCTGCCAGGTCAGAGATTTGGCAGCAGAGTGAGAGACCAAATCAGAGGCTGATTCTTCTGTAACTTCAGCTCAGCATGAAGGACGCTCTATCCTCTTCGTTGGCGTTGCAACGCAACTTGAGTAAGACATTAATCTTTTATTGCTGGACCGGCATCTCTGCCAGCTCAAGGTCTGGGGGAAATCTCATCAACAAACTTGGGATAAGAAGATCTTGGAAATCCTAAAGCAGCCACGCAATTGGCTGCGAGTTTAACGCGGTTCACATGGTGTCCTCGTCTCTCCGCTGGTCTCATTTGACTGGTTATCCTGCTTTTTGATTGCATCTTTGTGTTTTATTAAGGGCCCATTGTTTATTACTTTATTGAAATGACAATGATAAGCCTCGTCCAGGTGTTTTAATTTATTTAACTTGCTAAGGCGTCTGTTAGTGGCAGGATAAGACAGTCGCATTAATTTAAGATGCTATCAATTATTATTATTATTTTCAGAAATATTTTCTCATGAAAATATGGAAAATTGCCCATTCCAATATGTCAATGCCCCTGATTCAAACAAGCAATTCAGTTTTGTACAATTAACAGCCCAGAAGCTAAAGATATAAATAAAAAAAAACTGAAAAGCAGTGTCATTTGAGAGGCGGGAAACCTGGATAAGTTGTTGCATTTGTTCCTGAATAATTGACTGGAACCCAATACATATATTATCTATATTATTTATATTGATCAATTAATAGTCTCTGAACGGCATTTGGTGTAGACGCCGGGTCAGTGTCAGATGTTTAAATGCATTTATTTGTAGGTTTCTACTAAAAGCGGCAGCACAGGACAAAAGCGTTCCTTATCTCTTTTACGTTGGGTGGCGTTTAAAAAAGCAACTTTTGCCCAAATAAGTGCCTGCAGCTCTTTGTTCGAGTGTTCGCTTGTGCAAACTGTGCCACTAAAAATGTCTAAATGTAAATTTGGACCAACTTATATTACACATTCACTAAAAGGCTTTTACTGTGAGGGAGCTGCAGGAAGTGTTGAAGCCCCAGTGAAACAGGAGTTAGAGCGTCTTCAGCTTCTATTACCCAGTGAAACGCAATATTTATATTTTAGCGGCAAAAAGAGGGATTTAATTGGGCCGCTAAAAAGTGTCCGGGCTTAGAATGTAGTCCGATACATAGCTACAAAGTATATCACTGGATCTATACATTAAAGGAAATTAGCCCTAAATGAACTGATTAAGATTAATTGATTCATGCATGGATGTCAGGGACTATTTTACGTAAACACATGAAAGAAAGATGGTTGGATGTTGTTATAGAAAGATAAAGAAAGAGATATTTTGTAACTTTTTTGGTTTAAGAGGTGCACAACACAACCTCCGATGTGATCTAAAAGGGTTACAAAATGACGGCGTAATACTGAACCTGCCGGTCTGCTATTTTACTTTTCATTTTCTTCAGCAGCACTTTTCAGTTTTTTCCCCATT